>NC_143130.1:83036123-84512934 GCF_059928025.1 Delphinapterus leucas
GCTTTTTTTGCTTAACATGATCTATTTTACATACATTTTAACACACTTTTCTTGATGATCATTATATACTTTGATTATTCCCCTGCAGCATATTGGGATATGTTATATCCTAATATTTTTTTTTTTCCTTTTTTTTCACCTTCTGGAAAAGATTTCCATTACTGTCAACACCGAATGAGTTATTTATGTTCGTGTAATTGATGACTCATTCCTCACAGCCAATTAATCACCAAGTCCTAATGATTTTTTGATTCTTTATCTCATCAAAACTAAGGCACCATCTATCATAAGATAAAGCATTATTTTATATATCATTGTGAAAAAAATCAAATTAATCTCTGACACCATGCTTTCTTAGCAATGAGAATTTAAATTTTATACTAATTGAAAGGGCACTCTTTAAGTGACTTTGTCTATGGCATAGATTTCTGTCATATGTCACGCACATTGTTCTATATATGAAAAGGAAAATATAAGCAAAGCGAATTGTTATTCCTTAAACTTCGCATTCAAAATTCAACCTTTCAGAATTACTCTGCAACCCAGAATTCTCACTGTCTGGGACTTTTTCCAAATTACTGTCTTTTAAGCCATCAAGAGCAACAGTGATCGGGCATGATGGGAAACAGTGCTCCACTACTGTCTCTTGTATCCCCTGAAGCAGATAGCTCTGCTGCAGATTTCGGTGATGGTGGGCTCTCAACCTTACCAAAAGCATCAAAGGAGACAAAAGAGACTCTGATCCTTCCTCCAATCATCATTGCTTTTCTAAACTGAAGTATTAAGAGATTGCAATTGTCCAGCCATACCACTAGCAATAACAACAAAACAATAATAACAATGAAATGATTACACTTTCCCGGGGCACTTTTAACTAAGTTTACAAGCGTGCAGGCTTGTAAACTCTTACAACTGCTGCTTGGCTACTAATGTTTTTAAGACACCATCAGTTATTAAGATGCATCTCCATTTGTTATAAAGTATAAAAATGTGCATTGTAGAATCGATAAAACAATTCAGCTGTCTCCCTCTTGAACTCTCCCATTGACAGTGCCCTAGTCCAGGCTTTCCTATCTTAACTAATTTCTTAGAATTTTTGCCAGCCCATTTTTTACGTTGCCAACAGAGTGATTTTTCTAGAACACAAATTTGAAGATGTCTTTTTTTAATACTCAATATGCCTTACGCCTACAAGTGCCTACAAAGAACAAACCCCTGTACATCCCAGTAAGGTACGACGTCTCCTCCGGTCTCATCTCTTTCGACTTCTCCCTATACTTCCTTGTTCCAGTCATCTTCAACTCCTTGTAGATCCTCGGAGGCATCACACTGTTCCCTACTTGTCTGTTTTTACTCTGCTATTTCCTCTGCGGGTACTGGCCTCCTTGCTGAGTGGCATAAGCTAACACCTACTGACCTCTCAAATGAAACTTGAACATAATGCTCATCAGTCCATAAGGTAGCTGTAATTACATCCTCCCCATCTCAACCAACTCTACTTGACTGTGACCTCAACACCAGGATGCTCAGTGGAAGGGGCTGGGGAGTGAGGGGAGGAAGAAGTGGGAGGATCCTGCCTCCCGCTTTTCAGTCGGGCTTCTCAACAGCTGTGGGTTAAAATTAAATATTTGTTACTGAGAGAAGGATATCCTACTTTTTGGTTGAACTGGGGCAGAAAAACATTGGAGAACAGTTGTTCTAAGTCTTCTGCCATAACCCCTGTAAAACCGCATTCTGTTTGTTTACATGGAAATCCCTGCTAGAATATAGGTTTCCAAAAAACGAGAAATAAATCTTACTCCTCTCTACTCCCCTAGAGCCAACCCTGGCATGTAGCAGGGAAGACTGAAACATGGAAGGTCAAGTGACTAGGCCTTGACACTGGAGAGATGAGACATTAAGCAAGCTGTGGTTTTTATTATCTCTGCTTCATTATCTCTGAAATAACACCTAAAAAGAACAAGACAGAAGCCAGAGGATCAGGGAGAAAGGTAAGGACCACACACTGAAGTGGGGTAGCAGGCAAGGACTTAGTCATTGGAAGAACATAAGAGCCTAGTTACTCCACCAGGAAATATTTTGTAACCGCTATGAACCTTGATTATCTCATATGGAAAATGCAAAATTTACCTTCACAGTGGTATTGTGGGGAGCGCTGATTGAGAAGACCTGTGTAAGTAGATTACGCATTATTGGTAGCAATTATTTTATCATAGACTTGTGTAAACAGGAACATTATTAAAGTTGATAGAATGTTTGCTGGCCCACTGCTGCCCTATGGCTAGTCACATTCCTCCAACTAAGGAATAGATTAGTAACAGTCTCTGGCAGACATGCACTTGTGGGTAGCTATCTACTTAAATAATTAAAGAAACAGAAGGGCAGAAAGACAAATTTGCGATTGCATTCCATGTGGTATTTTGAGCGCTATTAACTTCCTCTTCTGACTCAGCTTTGCTCTAGACTTCTTTCCTCTGCTGGTCTCGTTTTGGTTAGCGCCTCAGCCCTGAGGAGCATGCATCTTGGCTGAGCTTATTCCTTGCCGAACCCTCACGTACAATCCTGGTCCCAGTTATTTAACTTTATGTTGAACAAAGGTCTCACAGATGCTCCAACCAAGTCCATTTTTCCTGTTAGCTCTAATCTTGAAAAACACCGCTTTTCCTCTCAAATAATTGTCTAAGCCCTGACTTAAAACAGAAATAAAATTCAAAGCATAAAGCTTCTCCCTAGTACTAATCATGCCAGACTCCTCTATCTTCTCTTCATTACTTCCTGGGTTCTCTGAACTGTGGCCATAAAGTAGGATATTTGTCTTTACTGAAAATCACATCTAGTCCTCTAAACTACCTACCACTGATGATCTCTGTGGAGGGAACTACATTATAGGCCAACATGATGTCTCTCAGTAAAACTGGCACAGCCACATTTCCTTTTGCCTTGGAGTGATCACTAGTTGCCTGGTGGAGAGTGAGATGAGCCAGTCCTATGTATCTACCAGTTCCACATTCCTAGGTTCAATCAACTGCAGACTGAAAACATTTGGAAAAAAATAATCCAGAAAGTTCCCAAAAGAAAAAATCGAATTTTCTGTGTGCTAGCCACTATTTGCATAGCATTTACAACTATCTAAATAGCATTTACATTCTACTTGCTATTGTAAGTAATCTAGAAGTGATTAAAAGTATACAGGAGGAGGTACATAGGTTATACAGAAATACTACACCATTTTATACAAGGAACTTAGGCATCTTCAAATTTTGGTAACTGTGAGAGCCCTGGAACCAATCTCCCACAGACAGCAAGGGGTGAGTGTAATCGGCTTGAGTTTAGAGGCCATGGTTGTATCAAAAATATAGCAAATTATGTGCAGTGGGACAATGCTGTTCCCATCTGCGAGGCCAAAGGGAAATGAAACTTTGTCAGGTAGAGCATATTCTTATCTAACAACTCTTGCTCATTCTGGGCAAACATCAATAAAATAGTGAACTGGCATGTTGAATTGCCATCATTTTTTTTTTAACATCTTTATTGGAGTATAATTGTTTTACAATGTCGTGTTAGTTTCTGCCGTATAACAAGGTAAATCAGCTATACATATACATATATCCCCATATCTCCTCCCTCTTGCGTCTCCCTCCCTCCCACCCTCCCTATCCCACCCCTCTAGGTGGTCACAAAGTACGGAGCTGATCTACCTGTGCTATGCAGCTGCTTCCCACTAGCTATTTTACTTTTGGTAGCATATGTGTGTCCATGCCACTCTCACGTCGTCCCAGCTTACCCTTCCCCCTCCCCGTGTCCTCAAGTCCATTCTCTACTTCTGTGTCTTTATTCCTGTCCTGCCCCTAGGTTCTTCAGAACCTTTTTTTTTTTTTTAGATTCCACATGTATGTGTTAGCATATGGTATTTTTCTCTTTCTGACTTACTTCACTTTGTATGAGAGACTCTAGGTCCATCCACCTCACTACAAATAACTCAGTTTCGTTTCTTTTTATGGCTGGGTAATATTCCATTGTATATATGTGCCACATCTTCTTTATCCATTCATCTGTCGATGGGCACTTAGGTTGCTTCCATGTCCAGGCTATTGTAAATAAAGCTGCAATGAACATTGTGGTACATGACTCTTTTTGAATTATGGTTTTCTCAGGATATATGCTCAGTAGTGGGATTGCTGGGTCATATGGTAGTTCTGTTTTTAGTTTTTTAAGGAACCTCCATACTGTTCCCCATAATGGCTTTATCAATTTACATTCCCACCAACAGTGCAAGAGGGTTCCCTTTTCTCCGCACCGTCTCCAGCATTTATTGTTTGTAGATTTTTGGATGATGGCCATTCTGACTGGTGTGAGGTGATACCTCACTGTAGTTTTGATTTGCATTTCTCTAATGATTAGTGATGCCATCATTTTTAAATGGTTCCCTTTCTCTTTCGTGCTTTCATTCTCTTACTCTTTCTCTAGTTCATACAGTAAATTTGTATATGAATTGACTTCACTGAAGTAGGCAGGGAGCATGTTTGTTTTGCTGAGTGCCTGGAGTACAGTGGGTATCAATAAATAGTTTTTAAGTGTTCTTGAATATTTCCACAAACCTGTCAGCACTTTCAAGTAAAGGCATCCATTTTAGAACCAATTATCTTTCCTGCAAATTATTTTGGATGTCCCCTTTTGATGTCTCGGATTTTTATACTATCAGCATTTGTCCAGCTGCAGAGGCTTAAACTCCCTAATAACAGCTAATCCAAGTTGAAAAACTTAAGCCACCTACGAAATTATATATTCTAACAGTCTTGTATTTTAGGCATATAGAAACTCAGCTGCAAAAAAATTTACATTCTTGTTCAAGATACCCAGCTTACAGCAGCTAGCTAGAAATTCTCAGGACTCCAGAACATCACTAATGCCCTTCCCTCCTCTCCTCTGCTTCTAATATCCAAGAGGTACCAAGCCTTGTCCATTTCCATGCATCACAGTTTCTTTTCCTTCCTCACATTGTCTCTCATTTGTATCTTTCTTTATATTTGGATCACCACAATTTTTGTTGTGAATGTTATCCTATTATACCTGGAATTCTTTCCGTTGACTTTCTAATTGCTAACTTCCTTGTCTGCAGTTCATCTTGAACAGAACTGCCATGTCCATCTTGCCGTGAGTAGGTAGCCATGAGGCTAACATGATGAAAGCAATGTTTTAAGAAGACCAGTCTGGCAGTGCTGTTCATGATGGATTAGAGGACAGATAAAGGAGACAGAGAGATGGTCTAGAGGATTGCTAAAGTAATTCTGGATTCCTTAATGAGGGCCTTGACCGAGGTGGTTTCACCACTTTCTTTTCAGCCCCTTCATTCCACTTCATGAACTCTGGTAAAATTTCCAATTCAAGCTGCTATGATATTTTAAAGAGTAAATGGCCTCGTTGCCAAGGAGAGCCTTTGTATTCCACTAAATTACATTCTCCTTTCCTAGGCATTGATCTCTTACCACTCTGTAATGTTGCTTAGTACTTCAAGCAGGCTTTTCCTTTCAAATCCTTGTTCTTTTGAAACACTGTTTCAGAAATGCTGACCACCTCATTATTCATTTTTACATTACTTTTCAAAAGCTAATGTCATTTTTAAGTTTTTAAAGACAGAAAGGGGATGTGAAAGATTCACCATTCTGTTAGTAATGGGGATTGCAGGCTATATTTCTAATTATTAAAAATATTTTTCATAGCAGAACAACCAAATGGTCCTAGGTTTTAGCACACGATGAGTTGCAGAAGTGAAAACTATAATGCAGCTGTTAAACACTCCCCTGAAAATTTCTCAATGTTAGTCTTACGGGGACAGTGTCAGGTGTCAGGGATTAACTTCTAACAACTCAATTATTATATGTACTTTCTAGGGCTCATTTCCTTAACAGATTGTTTATCAGATAGACAATATAGCGTTTTCTAAGGCTTGCAATTCCCTACACAAGAAACTTTTATTACCCCTCCCATAACATTATCTGCACCTAGATTAAACTCACAACATCACGTACTACACAACAGAAAACAAATAAAATATGCAGCCCCCAAATTTTCTCGTGACTAAGCAATTGTTATTATTCGGAAAAAAATGTCCCTTTAATTGAAATTCTTACCACATACGGTCTTGATTTAGGGTGTTAGTTTTTAAACTCCTAAACTAGGCTTCTGTGGCACAAAGCCATAGTAAATACGAAACTGTGTGTATTAATGTTCCTTGGTTTAAAGCTAATTTTCTTAGTAATCTCTCTCTGGAAAAACTCAGCATTCATTTACATATAGTTTATAAAATATAATCATTCATAAATTAATGAAATACCAGCTTCTTAATATGCTTTACTTAGAGGCCATTAAATACAATCAAATACACAATAGCAAAGAAATTACATTTCTCAAAGCCGAAACCTCAGATTCCTTTTAATCATAATATTCTTTAGAAATATGCTGCCCTGAAATATTTAACCCCCTGAAATTTTAAACAATCCGTCTCCTATCAATAATGAAAATTAGTTTCTTAACAATCCCTCTCCAATCACTAATGAAAATTGGTAGTACCTAAAGGCAGAGACTAAGCCATTAGGTGGTTGCCAGACTTTCACAGCCCAAGCGGCCTCTTACTCTCAATGTTTTTTGAATCCTTTTTATAATTTGCTCTATGCTAACAGAAACACTAAACATGGCCCAGAATTTAGCTCAGAATAAAGACACACCCTACCCAGCGGTCTACCTTTGATAGGTAGTACCAAGAAAGATCCTGAGGCCCTGCTCACCACAAAGGAAAAAGAACAAAGAGTGAAGAAAACTCAAGCTCTCGTGTATCTCAGGAAGTACCCCGTTCACAGATAACATAACCGACTCAAGCCCTGGTGATACGTTATCCCGTGGCTGTCTCATTATTTTAAGGGATATTACAGAATTCTTGCAGTAGAATTAAAATATACTTTTAGAAAAACAATAAATATATACCAAGTACTGGTTTAATGAACTGCCAACCAGGGAGTGGGTGTTGGAGGGATTCCAACTGAAACAAATATGCAGGGACAGAATATTATAATATTAATTATTTATTTAAAAAAATGTTTCTCTGGCCACTGATTCCAAGTCTGTTACTTCTCTCCCTCAATAGCTTCATCTGTGCTCTGACTCCCTGGATCTCACATCCTATGGCTGGAAAACTCCTGGAACCACTGGACTCAGCGACATTCTCATACGTATGAAAGTTTCAAGCATAACCGCCTATCATGCTTAGTAAGTTAAGAAGTGGCTTCCCTAACCTGTCCATCTGCTGCAAAATCATTGCTCTGCAACTCATGCAGGTACTCAGAGGAGTGACTGCCCAGGGTTGTACAAGGGATCAGAAGCCTACGAAGTTAACAAAATTCAACTGCGTGATCTTAAACAGCTTTACTTAACAGCCAAGGACCAATGTGACCATGCTACCACTACACTCAATTTACTCCTTCTATGATGATAATTATTTGCTCATATCTGATTTTCACTCAGATTATGGACTCCTCAAAAACAGGGACTATATACAACTTATTTTTCATCTCTAGTATTTAGTGCAGGATTTGACATATATTAGTAGTAGTACACGTACTACTTAGTAAATAACAGTAAAATTAATGATTGGAAGAATTCTTTTCAGTTATTTTTTAGACATTCCTTTTTAAGGCAAATAAACATGTACATTCAGAACCTCAAGTAACTAGAAATCAACACACTGTCCCAGTTCTCTTGCCTGCCTCAGGATCTGGAACAAAGATTATTATTCCAGAAGGTATGCTCCTCTGAAAATTGAAAAACAAATCAAGTCATTATTTCTCTAATCCAAATCGTTCTTCTTACTGTTCTTAGCTTTACTTACCCAATGCAGTCAGGGGTTAAATAGAGAATAGCTATTGTTTGTTCCTGATGGATATGCCTTGCATTTTCAGGTACAGTTAAGGGAAGTGAAATGGAGCTTTAAAAAGCACATACCCAGCCAAAAGGTAATTACAGTTATTTAAACAAAGGCAAATCCATCTATGTTTAACCTACTGTGTCATCAACTCTGCTAGCACAGTCAAACTAGTAATCTAGAAACACTTTTTAAAGCCAGTATTTCAAACAAACAAACAAACATAGATGTAAACAGAAGGGAAGAGAGACAGAGGAAACCAAACCCTGTAGATTTGGGGGGTTTGACTGTGCTGACTGGAGAAGCACAGAATGGGAAAACCCTGTTTATTCTGCTTGGCTTCTATGAGTAACACCTTATCATGTTCATGATCAGCAATGTTCTCTCTGTATATGCTGATATTGGAGCTGGTTTTCAATGACTGTATATGAGTCTCTGGATTTGGGCAAGAATCATCTGGCCCGTGGTGTTTAAGTATAGTTACTTGAGAATGGGCATATTTCTTAATATGGTCATTAACACAAAAATGATACAAAGATCTACCTGAATTTTTCCCTTAGTTGCATGCCTGACTGCCCATGCATCCATCCCATGGATCTCTTCTCAGAAGTCTGGTACAAGAACTCAGCAACTTCCATGCTCGCAATACATGTCAAGTTTGTTTGTAAAGTGCAAGCAATATGATAATGGAACAAAGGTAGCATCCTTAATCAGTAGGCAAGTGCTGGCCACAGGATATATTAGCTCCTGGAATCACAACTTGGTAATTTTTCCTCCCGATGCAAGATAAATCATTTGAGCCAATACAATTAGGGTCCCATAAAAAATGCATAGGTCTTAAGAGTGAGTGAATAAGCCAGTGAGAAGTAGTCTACTATAAGCTCTTGCCTTATAACCTGGGGGCAACATAGAAGGGAAAAATAGACTTTGGCACCCATCAAAATACTGCTGTAGGGGATGGAAGCTGAGGTTGCAACCTGATCTGAGTCCTGCTCACAGGCTAGGCAGCTCTCATGCAAACTTAATCCTTTTGATTTTCTCTAGAAAAAGCAACTAAGGCTAGATTTATCAAATATGGTATCCCTACCTAGAAGTCTCACTAGCATTGCATTCATTACACTTTTTATCTTGAGAGAGAACACTGAGACAAAAAATGAGAGTTGGGGGGAATGGACATTTGGTACTATTATTTCCATTTTATCCAATGCAACCAGTGGTGTACTAGAGCTGGTCTCATGGCTCTGGAAAGCAGACTGTATACATCTTTCCCCAACTCCACATTCAGTGACGTCACTTTGATAGCTTGAAATTGGCTATGGTAGGATTACTCAGAGCAGGAAAATAGGCAAGCAACGCAAATCAGGGCCTTATTCATTAGTGGAGAGCCGGCTGTAAAACGCCAGCACGCCACTAATCACAACTCTCGCTAGTAGTCCCAGGAAGGAACTCCTACAATTTGACGCTTCACTAACTGAACTAACTCCTTTGTTCCTATTCACCTCTATCTTTGACTGATGTGGGTCCTTACTATCTTTCGACATCATCTTTGTATGAATATTCGAGTTCTTAGTGTCTTCCTCAGAAACTCAACTGAAAGGGAAATCAGCACAAAGGGCACATAGATGGTCATGTTATTTTCAGCAATGACTTCTTGATTCTCTGGTCAAATTCATTCATTTCAACACTTACTGATTTCCTACTGTGTACCTAGACTACTAAAGTGCTGTGGAGTGCTGGACACAATTTTTCATGGGTCTCTTGAATTTCTTTGTGAGTCAAGACTGACTTTGCTCTGGATTAGCCTTTCACAGATGTTCATGGCATGTATATAGAGATACCGTACTCTTCTGGAGTAGAAGACAGATTTGTGTGCTGACCAGTATAGTAAATACAGTGCCTCTTTCTGGGGCAAAATTTGGCTTGTTTGCTTTCAAAAGATTGGGGCTTCCTAAGCTCAAAAACTGACACAAATCCACTGTGTTCCTTGCATCCACCTAGGTCTGTCACCACATTGCCCCTGTGGGGCTTAAGGGACAAGAGAAACTGTTGCAAACATGAAGCTCATGCTATCTGCTGTGCCATGAGTAATGAAGTTCTCTGTCTCTGATCCAGGTGCCTCGTGTCTTCTGCCAGCATCTATGAAATTATGGTAGGGTAACTTGTCAGCTAGTCTGTAGGGTAAAGTATCAGGCCCTTCATAGTTCCTGACATGGAGAATATAAAATAAGGTTATTCATGGTCTTAAAGAGACATATAAACTTGTTGAGATGTGATTATGTATAAATACATGTAATTATAAAGCACTGACTTGATAAAGCTACATCAAGTAGTACAAAGGGGGAAAGATCTGTATCATAAGTACTTGAATCTGTCATCATGAAAAAAATCATGGTACAGCACTGAATTTCATTAAAAACTAAATAGTTTATGCCACACAACCCTCATTCACGATCATGCTTGTAGATGGAGCATTAATCATCTAATTAGTAATATGGCAACTAATTTAAAGAACCAAGATAGAAAAGACATTCAACAAAATCACTGATTAGAAGAATTAACACTTGTTTGGCTAGACAAAAAATTTTACTCTAGTAAGTTGTTTATATAATAAATGATATTAAACATTTCTTCAATTTGTTGAACACCAACAATAGGGCAGGTAGTGCAATAGAGTCTTTACAAGTAGTCTTTGTAATACAGTAGCTTTTCAAGTAGGAATTATTATTTCTATTTTACAGGAGAGGAAATTGTGTTCAGAGAAGTTAAATAATTTATTCAAAATTAATATAGCTACTAAATAGCAGGAAATTGATTTAAATAATATTACTCAAGTAGTTACACGACGCAGTGTCTGACGTACTTTTAATAAAATAAACACGTATTGATTAACATGTGACTGACTCTTACTCTATCTTTGGACTATTTAGGAGAGTTTATAATTGGAGTATGGAACTGGGGCTCCAGAGGGCCTATAATCTCTAATATCAAGTAAAGTTAATAAGGAACTTCAAATGGGAGAGCTAGAAAATACTTTTTTTTCCTCTTTGGGTTTCTGGGACATTTACCCCATTATACCTCTAGTTCTACTCTGGAACCCTCTTTCCTCAGGCAATTAAACCTCCATAGAGCTAAACTTTTAGAGTGGAGTGAGACAAGGGCAGACGGAGTTCAGGGTGAGAGCTGAAGACAGAAGTGCAGTATCCCAAGGACACTTAAGTTCAGTACAGGAGAACCCAGAGCCTGAGCCATGAGGAGGGGGAGGGTAAGGTGCTCAAGGTCCAGAGAATGGCCTAGTTAACCATGGATTCATTTTGCCTAAAGAAGAACCTGCTTCTCTCTTGGAGACTCTGAATTACCCAAAGCAAGACTCCTTGCTGTATTTTCTGTCTGACCACATAGACAAACACTGATAAGCATAAATATATGGGGGCCAAAATAATACACAGGTAGAGAACCAAAAAGCAATTTTATTATCTTTTCAATGAGACAAACTTACCACTATTTAATACTGCAACATGCAAACTGCCTCTACTCCCCTGCCAAAATCCACGCCCACCTCAACACGACCAATCCCCTTTATCCAGCTTTATTTTTTTCTATTTTCATAGTTCTTATGACTATCTTACAAGTCACATAATTTACTTATGTTTATTTTTTATTATCACCTCTACAAGAATTCAAGCTGCACAAGGAGCAGGATCTTTGTTTTGTATCCAAGTGCCTTGAATAAACACATAGTTGCTCAATAAATACTATGGGAATGAATAAATAAACAACCATTAACTGTTCAAAAATAATAATTATTTATTGGGCTCTTACTATGTGTCAACTACCGTTATAGCTTCTTTACACACATTAACTCATTTAATGCATACAATAAATCTATGAGATAGAATTACTCTTATCCTTATAAGTTAGCATACTACAGTACAAAGATGTTAATTATCTTGCTCCAAAATCACACAACTACTAATTACAGAGCTGAGTTTTGAACCTGGGAGTCTGGTTTCAGAGTCAATCCTCCTAACCACTGCATCAGTGATGGATATTCATAATGATGACCTGAGCCATTTCAAGAAAGACAGATATTATGTATTAATTATTTTAAGAAGGCAGAGATGTATGTAGCACTTTTAGAAAGATACTTAACCTAAATTATTAGAATAAAATATTAATTATTTAGGTATCTTTAACTGGCACTTCGGTTTTCTAGATAATTAACTTACATGGATTATCCCATTCCCTCAAATACCTGTTTAATTGTAGAATTCCAGTGGGCATATTGTTTCCATAATTTCTTCTCTTCTATCCTTCCCCAATTCCTTCTCCCTTTTCTGCTCCATTCCTGTCCTTCCTCTTTTCTAATTCTTCATGATCACCATCATCATCGTCACTATCATCATCACCGATATCAACAAAGTGGTGCTGGGAAAACTGGGCAGCTACATGTAAAAGAATGAGATTAGAGCACTCCCTAACACCACACACAAAACTAAACGCAAAATGGAGTAAAGACCTAAATGTAAGGCCAGACACTATCAAAGTCTTAGAGGAAAACACAGGCAGAACACTCCGTGACATCAATCACAGCAAGATCCCTTTTGACCCACCTCCTAGAGAAATGGAAATAAAAACAAAAATAAACAAATGGGACCTAATGAAACTTAAAAGCTTTTCCACAGCAAAGGAAACCACAAACAAGATGAAAAGACAACCCTCAGAATGGAAGAAAATATTTGCAAATGAAGCAACTGACAAAGGATTAATCTCCAAAATATGCAAGCAGCTCATGCAGCTCAATATCAGAAAACTAACAACCCAATCCAAAAATGGGCAGAAGACCTAAATAGACATTTCTCCAAAGAAGATATACAGATTGCCAAAAAATACATGAAAGGATGCTCAACATCACTAATCATTAGAGAAATGCAAATCAAAACCACAATGAGGTATCACCTCACACCGATCAGAATGGCCATCATCAAAACATCTACAAACAATAAATGCTGGAGAGGGTGTGGAGAAAAGGGAACTCTCTTGCACTGTTGGTGGGAATGTAAATTGATACACCCACTATGGAGAACAGTATGGAGTTTCCTTAAAAAACTAAAAACAGAACTACCATAGGACCCAGCAATCCCACTACTGGGCATATACCCTGAGAAAACCAGACTTCAAAAAGAGTCATGTACCACAATGTTCATTGCAGCACTATTTACAATAGCCAGGACATGGAAGCAACCTAAGTGTCCACTGACAGAGGAATGGATAAAGAAGATGTGGCACATATATACAATGGAGTATTACTCAGCCATAAAAAGAAATGAAATTCAGTTATTTGTAGTGAGGTGGATGGACCTAGAGTCTGTCATACAGGATGAAGTAAGTCAGAAAGAGAAAAACAAATACTGCACGCTAACACATATGTATGGAATCTATAAAACAAATGGTTCTGATGAACCCAGAGCCAGGACAGGAACAAAGACACAGATATAGAGAAATGACTTGAGGACACAGGGGTGGGGGGCAAGTGTAAGCTGGGACGAAGTAAGAGAGTAGCATGGACATATATACACTACCAAATGTAAAGTAGATAGCTAGTGGGAAGCAGCCGCATAGCACAGGGAGATCAGCTCAGTACCTTGTGACCACCTAGAGGGTTGGGATAGGGAGGGTGGGAGGGAGACGCAAGAAGGAGGGGATATGGGGATATATGTACACATGTAGCTGACTATGTTATACAGCAGAAACTGACACAACACTGTAAAGCAATTATACTCTAATAAAGATGTAAAAATAAAGGGAATTCTAATGCAAAAAAAGTTTTTCGGTTAAGTAGCGCATCTCCTAGATTTATTTAAGAAGCACAAGATTTATTTTTTAGTGTAAGTGGTCTTTAAAACGTGCTGCAACTAAAGGCTTACTCTGCAAAACTCCAATAAAAGAAACTAATTATGCAAAAACAAACAAAAAAGCAAGGTGTCCCTGTTACTTTAAACTGGCTCATTGTATTGTATGAGAATGCGAATTCTCATATTGTGAGACCCAAAACTTTAGTGATAACTTTTATTTAGAACTCAAGCTATTCCTGTTATTTCAGATACCTTGGATTTTATTTTCCATTAGAAGTGCGTTATATTTTAACACCAGCACAATGCTTTATATTGGGAGTTATAAACATAACTGTAGGTCACCACATCGTAGACTTCTGACATTCATGAATTTTGCTCTTGCCAGAGCAATTTCATAAGTCAAGAGCCCTTGCCTTGCAGCTTCATTTTGCTGTAATTTTCCAGACTCTTTCTTTGACCACACGAACAGGTGACTCCTTATATTCACTATATGTATTAGAAGCACTGTGAGACTCCCATTCTTATATTACACTTGCTGACAAGTGCCACAAATAACTTAAAGGCAATTTACTGTCTGGTCTAGACAGAATCCTATCTGACAGGCATTTCCTGCACCTGATCCTGGTTTACTGCCCAACTATGAGGATGATATGCTCTGTTTTGGAAGCAGAAGAAAAGTAATAGAGTCCTTAAATATTGTGAGTATTGATTCATGGTCCAAGCCCCAATAACCAGCAACACTTCAATGTCTGAACAGAGACAATTTAATATTGCAATTCATTAGCCATTTTCTGAGAGGGATGCTAGCCTACACTGAACTGCTTCAAGAAGGTAGAGGTGAGTTCAGAATAATCACAATGGGGAAAATAAAGCAAATCTTTGCTGTTATGGAAAATAACTTCTATTTATGTAAATGAGAACTTAAGCTCATTGGAGGATGAGCGGTAGGAGCCTTAAGAAGATCAATTTAGGCACAACAAGTGGGTGGTAAATGAATACCACAAAGAGAAGGAGAGATACTATTACAGAACAAAAAAAACCCAGAAAAATCATTATCGATACTATTTTTAGTAAGGTAATTTTTGAGTTTTTGTATAGATCCTAACATTAGGAATATCGGTACTCCTAGAAAATTGAGTATTTACTATAAATCCAATCTGCTAGGCATTAATACTTTAATATCATTGATTTTTTATTCTGTTATCTTAGATGACAGTAAATGCTTGATAGAAAATTAAATTATACCCTGATCCCTCAAAGTAAGAACTTAATAGTTCAGCTAGAGAAATCTGTCCTTAGCTATGCCTAGTTTAATCCTATACCAGTCATGGATTCTCAGAAACACAGCTTTAATTTAAATTGATTTAATTACTTTCTTGTCACCTCACTGGTAAGGGAATTTTAAAGGAATACTACAATGTACTCTGTCCCTGTGTTGTTGTGCCCTATAACACACTCAGAGGAAAGGGCTTGGAAAGGTGAGGGGTCTGCTTGCCAAATCATATTCTGAATAGTTGTAAGTAAGGAGTCTGGCTCCTAGTTAAAAACCTATGTGTCATTTTTCAGGCCTCACCACAGGCAATTATGAAGCTCTAAGCATCAGCCCTCGTGGGGTGAAGCTGCCCTCCCCCAACCAGACTGGGTGCATGGCCAATGCACTGCTATTTCTGGAGAGAGGTGCCGTCAAGGACTCAGTCCCCTGGTTGGTCATTGCCTTTCACATATTTAGATTCCTAGCCCTGGGGATTTCATTCCTAGGTCTCTCTGAGGCCTTGGGCAGAGATCTTCTTTAGGTGTTTCTCAAGTTCTCCTTATAGGGAGAGGGAAATCTTAAAGATATATTTTTCCCTACTCTGATTCAGTACTCAGTACTTTTCCACCTCTAACGCTTTCCCCTTTCCCTCTCTGTTAAAACACACACCTCAGGGTCAATGAAACTGCTGGAGCCCTTTGTACGGGGCTCTCTAAACAGTGAGGACTCCCAGGTCTGCACTGATCCCCATGGCCCTTGATCAGTGTTCCATGGGGGAAATGGAACAGGGAGAATCAGCACTTTCTCTGGTTTTCAACTCCTGCTGATACCATCACAGTAAGTGATTAAAGTCGTAACTCTTTCATTTTTGGCTTGTTGCTTAAAGCAGCTATTCTGGAGACCTGGCAGCTCAGCTCTCACCTACCCCCACTCCAGCTCACCTGAGTTCCTGACAGTAAAAAATACAGATATTTTGCAAAAGGTAGAGAAAATTCAAAGGTGATATGACAAGGCTCTTTAAATGTTTAAAGAACAAGTTCCATGACAGAGAAAAGAGACCTGTTCTTTGCTGCTCTAGAAAGCAGAGCTAGGACAAATTGGTGGAAATGACAGCAAGTTAGAAATCCAATCATCACCAATCACTATAATTACAATAAATGTGGGAAAGAGCCAATATTTACAGAGCCTTTACTGTGTGCCAGGCATGAGGCATGATGCTAAGATATGTACAGAAAGCATCTCATTTTTTTTTTCTCACTGTTAACACTTTTGAAAAATGAGAATCTAGTGTTAGTGGAAGGATTGCTTAATGAGCTCCTTCCCAATGGAAATAGACAAGGTGAGGTATATTGTCTATCTATTATGACAGTGCAGAAAAAAAATCTTACACTGTGGGAGAGGATGAACTAAAAAGTCAAAGTTTCCCTGAACTGGCTAATCATCAAAATCACCTAGAGAATTAAAATAAATGGAAGATAGAATGTGTTTGGTTTTTAAAACAGAGGACTATACTACCAGTCATCACTCCTTTTACCATATTCCCCTGACCCAAGAGGTAATTTAGCAGGATTCTGATTAAAGAGATCTAGAGAGAGCCATGACATACATATATTTTAAAAGATCCTTCAGTACTCTGATTATGAATCAGGATTAGGAAACATTACTTCCAATATCTCCCAATTCAAGAAGTCTGAGAGCAAATATTAAAATATTATTATTAAAAGAATAAGGCTTGGGCTTCTCTGGTGGCGCAGTGGTTGAGAGTCCGCCTGCCAACGCAGGGGACATGGGTTCGTGCCCCGGTCCGGGAGGATCCCACATGCCGCGGAGCGGCTGGGCCCGTGAGCCATGGCCGCTGAGCCTGCGTGTCTGGAGCCTGTGCTCCAAAACGGGAGAGGCCACAACAGTGAGAGGCCCGTGTACCGCAAAAAAAAAAAAAAAAAAAAAAAAAAAAAGAATAAGGCTTATTTTAGGATTATTTTCACATGTCATTTAAGCTGTGCTATTATGAAATAATTTATATGTAACAATGTAGGTGACTATATATGATATAAATAAACACTCTTGTATTTACTACTTAGTTCAAAAAAAGTTTCCAATATTATTTGCCTCTCTTCAACCTTATCCCTCTCCTCCAGAAGTAACTATCCTGAATTTTCTGATAACAATTCCCTTGTTTTCCCCAACACTACTCTGTTTTAATTACTAGAGTTTTAAACTAAGTTATTTGACTGGTAGGATAAGTGCCTCTACCTTGTTCATTTTCTTAAGGACTGTGTTAGCTTATTTTCCTTTCTGTCTTCTGTAAAATTTTTAGATCACCTTTTCAATTAAATTTTAAAACCTGTTGAGGTTTGAATTATATTAACTACCTATCAATTTACAGGGAATTGATATCTTCCATTGGATCATCTATGCACTGAGCATAATTTCTCTATTTATACCCTTTTTAAGTGCTTTCAGTTAAGTTCTGTGTTTTTCTGTAAATGGCACAAATATTATCCACTAGATTGTTCCTATGGTCCTTATAGTCTTATTCGCCTTGTCAATTCTTCCTTTTACTCAATTGCATTTCTAACGCATTATTGCCAATAAATAGAAATGCAATTGACTTTTGTATATTAAGCCTCTCCAATATTCTTTCCAAGCAGGCTTATTAAAACTAGTAATTTGTTTCAAACTTGATTTTTATATGTAGACCATTGTATAATCTGCAAATAACAGTAGCTTTGTTTCCTATGTCAGACTGTTATAGCTTTTCTTTTTCTTTTATCATGGTGCTGTTTAGAATCTCCAAAACAATGCTGAATAGAGGTGGTGCTGTAACAGACTTACTTCCTCATTACTGGCCTAAAGTAAATTGTTTTAGCATTAAGCATGACATTTCCTATAGGTTTTTGTTATATCAATTCATCAGGTTAAGAAATTTTTCTAATTCAATAGGATTTTTTTCAAAAACCACTAATGGGTTATCAATGCTACTGAATGATTATACATCATCTGTTGAAATGGTCATACAATTTTTCTCCTTTAATCACCGTATAGGTTAGATTATCTACCGTTAAACTTGCACTCCTGGGATAAACCTAACTTGATCATGATTTATTATCTTTTTATACAAAATACTGGATGCTATATAATACTGTAGTTAGTAATTTTCTATATACATACATGACAGAGCACAGCCTGTAACTTTCCTGCTGCTTATTTTCCTGGTATGATTTGACCCACATGATTATACTAGTTTCATAAAGTAAGTTGGAAAATGTATCTTCTTTTTCTATTATCTGCAAAAATGAGTGTAAGATGAATCCTTCTAGGGTCTGCTTTTTGTATGGATCTCCACTACAAAGTCTCACTTACAGAGGTCCCAGGTCCTTTTTTCATATGGCCTGCTTAGCGCCAAAGCTAAAGATGTACGCTTCCAAGATTAGCAGATACCCCTGGGGCAGGTGATACTCTATGTTTGCTTGTCTCTCTGGATTTGCAGTTCCACTTGAAATTTATGAGGGTTTTCCTTATTTTCTTGCAAGCTCAGCAATACATTTAAGAGGATGATTTTCGTATTTTATTTAGAAATGAGTGTGTGCCATACCTTGAGTGGGGAGAAAGACAAACCTCATCTTCCATTCATAGGAGAGCTTTCCCACCATAATGTAACATCATCTGATTGAATGACTACAGGGGAGTATTCCTAGAGCTGGTGAATCTGGGATGAAACAAAGATGGCCAAGACTACGCACTACTACAAGAAGGGGTGAGAACATATGCATTTGCAAAGTGGCAGCAATGAGACAAAATAAGATGCAGTTGCAGTACAACAAGCTTTGTAGCTTATTTTACATTAATTCAGCTTCAGTGTACTCTAAAGCAACAGGTTGATTTGAGCAATTTAAGCAACTGCAACAAAATGCCCTCTCGGCAGTCCTTAGCATTCTCTCCTTTGGCTTCACTTTCCTAAAACCTTCTCATACTCTGCCACTCAAAACAAAATGACATTATAAACATCCCTGAAAAGAAAGTGCCAAATAGAATGGCAATGAGATTGATTTGCTAAGAGTATAAAGACTGAAGAACAAGTAGTAGAGGATTCTGAATATTCAGAGGAGGAGTTTGGATTATGTAACGTTTGACTCACTTTGTGCCTGGGAAGCTTCATGATATTAATGGTGTATTTATTGATCCATCTGTGGTACACAAGGGGCTACTCTGTCCTCCTCCCAATACTCTACCTATCTGATCAAAAAGTGCAGAATTGGCCACTCAATATTAACTGAATGAATAAAGAAAGGGCTGGTATACCCATGGCTTTCTTCAAAACCATCGGTATTTATCATACACTGGTTCAATATCAAAGCTACAATGGAACAGTAGCTTAGAATGGTGGTGCCTCCATTGTTGAATGATCAAATGACATTCACACCTGCACTTTGTCTGCCAGACAGGCTTCTACTTAGACAGTGATGTAGAATATAAACAACCCTCCTATTGTGGGCATACGCATTTTCCTTCTCCAGCAGAGTTGTTTATGGAGTAGTTAACAATTGGAGAATAATCAAGATTGAAATTCTACCCTCCTTATATGTGCAGTATCAAAGATTTGGGGGGAAGAACCAAAAAATCATAAACACATACACACAAAACACTCTCATCCTGAAAGGCTAACTGAACTCAAGGCATGGAAGACCAGTAGTGAAACATAAATTTTGATGAAGGAAGACATTACATAGAGAGGAACTTTAAATTATGGAATCAATCATAATTTCCTATTTGTCTCTTATTGAAGATTTTTGTTTGATAGTTTCTTTTAACCTTTTTCTCAATAGATGTGTTCAGTGTTTAAAGTTGTTTTAAAAATATATTTATGTTTGTAATTTTTTTAGACAGTATCCTGCTCCATTTCAACCCCTCACCCCACACCTGACACCCAATACAGTAGTAAATGTACTTCATGGCATTTTACCCAGAGTTCAAATTGAAATTTCACCAACTAGCTCTGAAGCAATTTGAGTTCAAGGGAGAGTTTTGCATCATTTTGTTTTAATTTATAGAATCAAGCAAAATTATCAAATTCTCACATGGCAGTCAAAGTAGAAAAGTACCTTAAAGCTGCATTCTTCATTATGTGTTTATCTAACAGCTTCAGCTTTAAAACTTCTGTTTTTTTATTTAACACTAAAAACATCTTACGATTAAATTATGGATCAGTATTGTTCTTGCTATAGAAAATGCCAAAGAACATGGAAAATAAAACCTATTTGACAAGCGGAAGAAGATTTATTACCGCTGAGTGAGAAATCATCCTTCCACAAAGAATGAAGATTAAGAGTACGTGTCAGGGAAAACAACAAGTGAGCTTGATAAAGCAGGTTTTCGCTAATGGCCTTAAAAGGACCTTTACCATGTGATCACCTATATCCACCACTGCTCTAATCTAAAACATCATCCCCTCTAGACTGGATTATTGCATAGTCTCCTAACACAGAACTTCCAGAGTGATCACTACACATGTAAGTTAGATTCCCTAATTAAAATCCCCTCACTGCTTCCCATTACCCTTAGAATGTAGTCCACGCCTATATTTGGACCACATTGGCCTTCTTTCTGTTCTCCTATTGGGCTAGGCTCATCTCCTCCTCTGATCGCTTTGCTAGGCCAGATCTCAATATCCAGGTATTAAATCGTGTTATCTTGAAAAACAATCCGAAATGTTACCTGGCACTCTCTAGCATATTATCTTGTTTTCCATAGCACTTACCATTATCTGATACTCCTAATTTACTTGTTTCTCTCTATGTATTAAAATTTACGTTCCAGGACAGTGAGGCCTCTTGTGACAGTTACACCAGTGCCTGAAACACTGTAGGAGGTTAATAACCACGTGCTGAATGGATGATTGAAGAATATTCTCCAATATTCAGTAGAGAACTACTGTAACTTCTGAGCAAGGGAGTGACATGATAAATTGTTCACACACACGTAGCACTTGTGTGAAAATACTGTTAGATTTAGAAGAGGGTGCAGATAGGATGGTCAGCAGAAATCCATGGTGAACTGTATTATTAAAGTGAACTTAAATGAAGAAAGACCATTCAGAGAATTTATATTGTCTGGGAGCAAATGTGGAAGAGTATACCAGTATTAGCACAGTCTTAATACTTAAGGAAACAGGTAAGCAGGATTATAAATGCTAGAGAAAGAGTAAAACTGTATGTGTATATATATATATATATATTCTGTATGAAAACAGTGTGAAGAAAAATTAATGTATTTTTAAATATTTAATTTTCATTTGTATAAAATACTCATTTTTAATTTATTAATACTAAAGGAGACCTTTATTAATCAGAAATCAAGTCCAGATATGCACATTTAGGAATCATTACTATACAAGTAAACGGGAAATCTTCACAGAAAGATGAATTTCCCTCAAGACAAGGCCTTATACTGAGAGAAGGGTAGGTTGCCTTACCTCTTACTTGCCTCAGTTCCCTTATCATTAAAATGGAGATAATGGCAGGCACCAGTAGATCATCTAGCTCTTCAGCTGGTTTATTTGTAAAGGGTAAAACAAAAATGGCAGAGCAGGTAACAGCCAGAGGATGCGAGTGTAGGGTCTTTTGGTAGGTGGGCAAGAGGAAACATTGAAAAGCAGTAGGGCTGACGGGTGACTCAACACAGATGGAAGCTTCTAGGATAGAAGTGGATGAGGGGCAGAGAAAAAGGATAAGAAAGTGGTGGAAAGTGAACAGCTATAGGGAAAAGGTAAATAGGGGAAGCCTTTGATACAAAGAAGTTATTTCCCCAATGAGGAGGTGTCAACGTATAGCAAGTAACGGTAGGAAACCTGTGCCTTATATACTCAGACTTTGTAGAGAAGGGTGTCATGAAGTGTGGGTATCATGGCAAGCATATCATGTGGTCATTACTAACCAATGGTGAGTGGGGCTGAATTTCTGATCCTTAAGGAGATATGTGAAGACTCTGATCAGAACTTTTACAAGAACAATTGTTCCTAAAAGATCAAAACTTTTTTTCTCATTTGTCACATATTAAATATCACCTCACTTAGTACTTCATAAAGCAGAATAAAATTTTATAAATACTGGAGCCCCAATTGTAATGATCATGAAGCTAAGATGGTAAGTTATCTAGAAAAATACTAGCGGGGCACTGATAATGTAATACTGTTAGCAGAGTAATTTAGAGTATGAGCTTTGAGTTGCTTAGGTTTCTATTTTGAAAATAGATAAAAATAAATAGCACCGCCTCCTTTCCCTCTTCATTTGGAATTAATGAGAGAAAGAGACAGAAACAAATTTGATTTTAGGTAAAACCAGGAGATATTTCTAATTCAAACCACAGCATATGAGAAAGGGCTGCCAAATGCAGTGAAGGTTGAATACAGTACAACATGAAACAGAGAGCAGCCCTACAGCTACAGCTCTCAGATGAAACTAATAGGACACAATGTTCAAAATTAGATAAACCTCTTTGGGTAATAAAGCCAATAATTCTTTGCAATGGTGAAAAGATGTGCCGTGGACACTGCATGGTGGTAAAGTAAACCAAGGAAGAACCAACAAGAAGAGGAATTATCCAGATATAAAAATTTGAAGAATAAAATGTTGCAGAAGAAAGGGTGCACTGTGAGCGGTCTGGCAGGTGCTAGTCTCAGTTGTCAGGAGAGAAGTAAAAGGTAAAAGAATCCGCATAGGGATTCCCTGGTGACACAGTGGTTAAGAATCAGCCTGCCAATGCAGGGGACACGGATTCGAGCCCTGGTCCGGGAAGATCCCACATGCCGTGAGCAACTAAGCCTGTGCGCCACAACTACTGAGCCTGTGTGCCCCAACTACTGAGCCCGTGTGCCACAACTACTGAAGCCCACACACCTAGAGCCCGTGCTCTGCAACAAGAGAAGCCACCGCAACGAGAAGCTCATGCACAGCAACGAAGAGTAGCCCCCACTCACCGCAACTAGAGAAAGCCCGTGCACAGCAACAAAGACCAGTGAAGCCAAAAATTAATTAATTAAATCACTAAAAATTCACATATACACAACTCTGTCATCAGGTACGGCTTGTAAGTCAAGGAGAATATACTCTTGCCTGGGACACTGCTCTACTGGTAGATGCTCCAAGATGGACTCATGTCTTTTTTTTTTTTTTTTTCTTCTGCGGTATGTGGGCCTCTCACTGCTGTGGCCTCTCCCGTTTCGGAGCACAGGCTCCGCACGCGCAGGCTCAGCGGCCATGGCTCACGGGCCCAGCCGCTCCGCGGCATGTGGGATCCTCCGGACCGGGGCACGAACCCGCGTCCCCTGCATCGGCAGGCAGACTCTCAACCACTGCGCCACCAGGGAAGCCCTCATGTCTTTTTTAAAATGACTGAATACTAATAATAATGGAACACTAACACAAGACTGAAAGACACAACAAAAATAAAGGTGAAAAGGAACAGGAAAAACAAATGACAATAAGAATGTTTCCAAGATATAAAAAGTTTCCCCTAAAGAAATGAAAACTGTGACAAGCACACTATCTTGCATTTAAGAAATAAAGTGATTTCCTTTGCTGCGCAAAAGCTTTTAAGTTTCATTAGGTCCTATTTGTTTATTTTTGTTTTTATTTCCATTCCTCTAGGAGGTGGGTCAAAAAGGATCTTGCTGTGATTTATGTCATAGTGTTCTGCCTATGTTTTCCTCTAAGAGTTTTATAGTGTCTGGCCTTACATTTAGGTTTATAAATCCATTTTGAGTGTATTTTTATGTATGGTGTTAGGGAGTATTCTAATTTCATTCTTTTACATGTAGCTGTCCAGTTTTCCCAGCACCACTTATTGAAGAGGCTGCCTTTTCCCCATTGTATAATCTTGCCTCCTTTATCAAAAATAAGGTGACCATATGTTTATGGGTTTATCTCTGGGCTTTCTATCCTGTTCCACTGATCTATATTTCTGTTTTTGTGCCAGTACCGTACTGCCTTGATTACTGTAGCTTTGTAGTATTAACAAGATGAAAAGACAGCCATCAGAATGGGAGAAAATATTTGCAAATGAAGCAACTGACAAAGGATTAACCTCTAAAATTTACAAGCAGCTCATGCAACTCAATTATCAAAAAAACAAATAACCCAATCCAAAAATGGGCAGAAGACCTAAATAGACATTTCTCCAGAGAAGATATACAGACTGCCAACAAACACAGGAAAGGATGCTCAACATCACTAATCATTAGAGAAATGCAAATCAAAACTACAATGAGGTATCACCTCACACCACTCAGAATGGCAATCATCAAAAAATCTACAAACAATAAATGCTGGAGAGGATGTGGAGAAAAGGGAACCCTCTTGCACTGTTGGTGGGAATGTAAATTGATACACCCACTATGGAGAACAGTATGGAGGTTCCTTAAAAAACTACAAATAGAACTACCATATGACCCAGCAATCCCACTATTGGGCATATACCCTGAGAAAACCATAATTCAAAAAGAGCCATGTACCACAATGTTCACTGCAGGTCTATTTGCAATAGCCAGGACATGGAAGCAACCTAAGTGTCCATCGACAGATGAATGGATAAAGAAGATGTGGCACATATATACAGTGGAATATTACTCAGCCATAAAAAGAAATTAAATTGAGTTATTTGTAGTGAGGTGGATAGACCTAGAGTCTGTCATACAGAATGAAGTAAGTCAGAAAGAGAAAGACAAATACCGTATGCTAACACATATATATGGAATTTAAGGAAAAAAAAATGTCATGAAGAATCTAGGGGTAAGACGGGAATAAAGACACAGATCTACTAGAGAATGGACTTGAGGATATCAGGAGGGGGAAGGGTAAGCTGGGACAAAGTGAGAGAGTAGCATGAACATATATACACTACCAAATGTAAAACAGATAGCTAGTGTGAAGCAGCCGCATAGCACAGGGAGAGCAGCTCGGTGCTTTGTGACCACCTAGAGGGGTGGGATAGGGAGGGTGGGAGGGAGGGAGACGCAAGAGGGAGGGGATATGGGGATATATGTATATGTATAGCTGATTCACTTTGTTATACAGCAGAAACTAACACAGCACTGTAAAACAAGTATACTCCAATAAAGATGTTAAAATAAAGTGCAACAATTGCCTTTATAAAATAAAACATTATCGGATATATACACAAGCTCAGAGAAACTACAATTAGAGAGCATTTAGAGATAAATCATTGGAAGTAGTGGTAAAGAAGGTAGGAATCAAAGAAGAAAAAACGATTATAGAAATGACTAACTAGAAGAAAAGGAGAACAGGCACTGCTGAAAATACAGAAAGAGTCAAGGAGGATAAGATTGAGAGGAGTGAGCAAACTGCAGTGGAAATCATTTCAGCATATAAAACACTTTTAAATAATAAGGTAGATAGGAAGACCAACAAAAAGAGATCCCATCCATTCATATTCAATACTTCAAAGGTAAATGACTAGAATACTAATAATCCAGTAGTCTCTCCTTATCCATGGGTGATACATCCCAAGACCCTCAGTGGATACCTGCAACTGTGGATAGTACCAAACACTATATATATGTTTTTCCTGTGATAAAGTTTAATTTATAAATATGTACGGTAATAACTAATAATAAAATAGAACAGTTATAACAATATACTGTGAAAAAAGTTATGTGCATGTAGTCTCTCTCTCAAAATACCTTACTGTACTGTACTCGCCCTCTTCTTCTTGTGTTGATCTGAGGTGATAAAATGCTATCTGATGAGATGAAGTGAGGTAAATGACACAGTCTTAGGCTACTACTGACCTTCTGATGATATACCAGAAAGAGTACCATCTGCTTCAGGTGATCCTTGGGACATGATAATGTACATGGCTGGGTGTCAGGAGCAGACATTATCCACAATTGGGGATCCCAGGTAGGATGGAGTGGGAAGGCACGAGATTTCATCATGCTACTCAGAACAGTGCCCAATCTAAAGTTTTTAAATTTGTTTTTTCTGGAATTTTCCATTTAATATTTTTGGACCATGGTTGACCACTGGTAACTGAAACTATGCAAGGCAAAACCACAGATGAGGATCTACTGTAGTAATAATTATAATGTATTGTAAAATACAATATTCCATAAGTAAATAGACATTTCAAAACATGTTGAAGATACATTATGTTCCAGACTAAAGGAGACTCAGAATAATATCAAGGTATATCTTATTAAAATTACTGAACCTTAAAGATAAAAAATACTTGGAGTAGGCAAAGATATTAGTTACCAATAAATATTGGGGGAAAGGAGTTATCCTTAGATTCCTTCACAACAACATTCAGAATACAGAATTGCTTGTAAGTTCCTCAAGAAAAAAAAAACACACACAAATATTATTTCAACCCAGATAATGGGTACCATGAGTTGGTTAATTTGATCTCCAGACTATCTTCCATTTAGTATGTATTCCAGGACTGCAGATAAGGGAAGGTAAAAACTCCACTCCCCAGACTCCCGTGCAGATATGGCTATTATTTCAAATTAGGATCCAACAACTACATGGACTCAAGTGAGATTTAGAAAGCAGAATTGCTGCAGAGTCCATTTTCTGCCTCTTTTTAGCAAGCATAACAGGTTTTTCTGCAGCAACATTTCATTTTTCATTCTTCAGGTTTCTAAGCTCAAAGGCAGGTATGATGGTTTCAGCAGTAGTGACAGCTTCTTAATTCTGGCTTCCTAAACTAAATTGCAGCTATAGGTTTATGGATTTAATTCAGCATTTGCAGTGGTTGCCTCAGATATAATAACTCTGCTGTTGGGTAAGTTCTGTGTTATTCTGCAACACATTTCTGAAGGTTACTTAAAATACTTAAAATGGCTTTTGTTTCCTGCACTATATTAATAAACCAGTTAAATTATTGCTCAATGATAAAGGCAATAAACAAACTTTTCTTAAACGTTGAGAATTTAGAGAAGACAGTTACATGAGCCCTTCATAAATGCAGTAGAAGAAGATGAATTTCAACTAAGGTGAACGGAGAAACTCTGGCAAAAGGAATAGGGGGAAACTGAGTCATTTTACCTGTTATACAAAGACAATAACAATGAGTATTAATGTCATAATTGCAGAAAGGTATGTAAATATAAGCCCTGATGAGGCAAAGATGATGTAACTGACGAAAACTAGGAGGAGAAGGGAAAAGAAGGTGAGAAGTAGTTCAAGCTGGCTGAAATCTTTATTTTTAGAATCATGGGCCAGGCTAGCATTTAAATCTAAGTTCAGAAAATATCTAAAAGAAATAAGTAATAAAATCACACTTAGGTGGTGAAGAAAAAATTAAAGGACTAAACTAATGTGTACTAAACTAATTCTAGCCTTATCATGAGAAATACTTCAATATTGTCTCAAATTCTAGAAGACTAATTATAGATTAGAAAGATAAACTTTACAGATTATTAGAGAAATACAGACTACAAACAGAAAGAAATCATAGCTTATAAAGAGAGAAAATATAAAATGGAAAAAGATGATAGCACTAAGCCAGTTTATCAATAAATGTAAACGGTTTAAATATTGTAACATTAGGTCAAAAAGCAGAATTCAACTCTACTATATGAAGAAAGAGACACCTAAAACAGAATGACTAAATGGCATATATAAAAATAATAGTCTTTGTAGCACTGCTAGTAATAAAATAAGACTGGAAACAACCTAAATGTTCCTCATGGATATTATGATACAGTATAAAATGGAATACTGCATAGCTTCTAGAATATATAAGGTAGCTATATATCTGCTAGTATGGAAGAAACTCTCTGCTACATAAAGTTAAAAAAATGTAGGATAGCATATATGATATTCTACCGTATGTTTTTTACACACATAATGACATACATAAAAATGCTTGTAGAGCAAAGAATATCACTGGAAGGATATGTAAGTAAATGGATGACAGTGGTTGTCTCTAAGGAAAAGCAATGGGTGACTAGAAGTATAGGTATGGGAGATCTTTCTTATCACAATGTATTTTTGGTGTTGTTTGAGAAGTTGTGTATATGTATTGCCTTCTTCATAAGTAAACCTTGTTTTGAAAGCAACAACTCTCAAGTTAGTAGGTCTTGGATCAGAGTCTTGGCTCTGCCACTTACTCATTGTGCAGCAACTAATCATTGCAGTAGCCCACTTAGTGGGTGTGGGCTACTATAATACTATACCACAGACTGGGTGGCTTATAAACCACAGAAATTTATTTCTCACAGTTTTTCTGGAGGCTGGGAAGTCCAAGATAAGGAAGCTGGCCGATTTTGAATTCATAGACAGCTGTTTTTTCTGCTGTAACCTCACATGGTGAGGGCTCTTTCGGGGTCCCTTTTATAAAGACAATTATCTGCCCTCATGACCTAATCCCTTCCCAAAGACCCCAACTCCCAATGTGCTCACATTAGGGCTAAGCATTTCAACATATGAATTTGGGGGGGGACATAGACATTGTATTTTTTTTTTAATCGGAGTAAATTTCCTTTACAATATTGTGTTAGTTTCTGCTGTACAATGAAGTGAATCAGCTATATGTATATATGTATACTTATATCCCCTCCTTCTTGGACCTCCCTCCCACCCCCCGCCCATCCCACCCATCTAGGTTGTCAGAGAGCACCGAGCTGAGTTCCCTGTGCTATACAGCAAGTTCCCACTAGCTATCTATTTTACCCATGGTAGTGTATTTATGTCAAACCTAATCCCCCAATTCATCCTACCCTCCCTTCCCCCACTGTGTCCACATGTCCGTTCTCTACATCTGCGTCTCTACTCCTGCCCTGGAAATAGGTGCATCTGTACTATTTTTCTAGATTTCACATATATGTGTTAATATACAATATTTGTTTTTCTCTTTCTGGCTTACTTCACTCTGTATGGCAGACTCTAGGTCCATCCACATCTCTACAAATGACCCAATTTTATTCCTTTTTATGGCTGAGTAATATTCCATTGTTTGCAGGGGGTAACATTATTAATAAATTCATATGGTTAACGTATCTCGCTCTCTATAGTTATATAGATATAAATATATATTCATAAATGTAGTTGTTTTAACCATCTGCAGGGACCACAAAACTAGAAACTCTGACCTTATTGAACTTACCTATTACCCTATAACCCTAAGGAGTAAGGCATTGCCACACTGAACATTATGAAATTTTGTAGAATCAGTTCTGGCCCCTAAGCCTTCTTACAAATACAAAAACATTAGCTAAACAGACCACTTATCTGAAATGTTACATCATATTTTTATGACTTCTTCCCAAATTATCTAAATCAGTTCTATCTTTGCAGTAGAATCCTTTCCAAAACATGATTTTTTAAACTGAAATATGTATCTAGTGGCATCAAAAAAATAAAGATGCCACAACAAAGTAGCTGTGGGTGACAATGAAAACTTCACCATATGCACATGGTCTGACAGACTTTGCTGCAACTAATATTGACTTATGACCAGAAAAACTCTTGAATCAAATAATTCAAATTTTTCTCTTAATTATCTTGTTTCTATTTGCCCAAAATATCTAGAAAACTGCCTCAGTTGCCGCCTTCATTCTGCCTGTTGACATAGCTCCACACCCTAATATACTCTTGAAATTTCCTCATAACTTGTACTGAAGTAGTTACTTATGGAGCTCAGTTTCCTAATAGTTATAAAAGATTCAGTAGGCAACTGGTGCTATGAAGGTGCTGTTTTTCTTGAAAGAGCAATTAAAATAAATTGAATTTTTAAAAATGGTAATATCAAAGAGCTCACTTTTTACGAAAAGAAATTCTAAATAGAATATGAACAGGCAAGCTGAACACCCACATCCTCCAATTCATTTCTCCCTTGTGTGCTGAGGCAATGTTTATTTTCTGGGTGAGGAGAAGAAAAAATTTCCTAAGCCACTTTTATACATTCTACCCTGATTCCTGACACTGATCTGCAGGACAAAGAAAATGAGCTTCTCACATGTAGAGAACAGATGGCCAGTACTCACAATAACCAATGGGATGTCCCTGATATTTTATGTATTTACTTTTGGGGGCAGATATCCCTAAGTTTTCTAGTGATAAATTTTTAATATAATTTAGCCAAAACCAATTTTCAAATCAGTAACAGTCCTGATCTTTAATGTAATTTTATCAAAAGAGTATTATATAAATATATGCTTTGTTGCTAGAGAATTTGCAAACTGCAACAACGGGAAAGCAAACCTGAACTGCTTCCTGATAAAAACTCCTATTTGGAAAAGACAATAATATTTAAGTATTAGTGATTTCCCCTATTGGTGATAATTTCAAATTTCTAATACATGTGATTACTCAAAGAGGGTATCTAATAAACAGAGATAATAATACAAACCTATCCAGCAATGAGACTCAAGAGAGATCATGTACATAAAGCTCGTAGCAGAGTCCCTGGCACATAAAAGATGTTTAGCAAATGATGGCTAATATTATACACAAAACTGCCACAGCAAAGCAGTATTATAATGAACGGCTTAGGCTTTGGAGTCAGGTAACTTGATTTTGAATCCCATTCACATTTGCACTTAGGAGAAGTAAATAACCGATATTTGAAAATTGTTTAGCAAGTTAACACTCACAAAAAAAATTCAAAACAAATATAGTTTACTGTATTCCATCATCATCACAAATTTTTTAATCAAATTCTATTATAATTATATAGATTTTGAGAATGATAAATAAAATCTCTTCTTATATAATTACTATTTGCCTATTTCTATTTCATGGGTGAGATGAAAGTTCAGCAAGTATTTTGCTTGCTTTTATATTCATCGCAACTAGAAAATACTTAAATTGGGGGTTTATCCAAAAACGAGGTCAGATTATGTCTTCTTATGTCATTGAAATTAACTTCTGTTGTAATGACTTTTTACTTAGTTTAAACGATGTAAGAAATTTAAACAGTTGTTTATTGAGTCCTACTATGTACCAGGCATACTCTGCTGGATACTGGGGAACCACTGGTAAGTAAAAACATACAATCTACTTCCCGGTGGCCCTCACCATCGAGTGGAGAGAGAAGACATTGATCAAATCATTATATTGATAAAGGTATAAATATACCTAGCTGAGTGATGTAAAAGAGACATACATGGTGCCATGATAACTTATTATAGAGAAAATCATATCATCACAGAGGTCAGAAAAGGCTTTCCTTGAGAACATGCTGGCTGAGATACGATGGATGAACAGGAGTTACCTAGGTAGAGAAAAATAGGCAGACTGCTCTGAGCAGAGAGGGCATCCAAGACAAAAGACCAGTGGTAAAGAGAGCCAGACACACTTTAGAAACTGACTATTCAGTGTGACTGAAAGGCAAAGAGCAGGACTATAGCGTTATGGAGAAGTGTCAGGCCATTTTATGGATGGTTTTGATCTTTAAGAGCAACGGAAAGTCGTTAAGGAATGTTAAACAATTCACAATGTATTCTGAAATAGCCCGTGATTTGGAGAACACCTTGATGTGGGGCAAGAATGGATGTAAGGATGGACACCACATGAGAGACTACGGTAGATGTCCAGGTCAGAGTAAGAAGTAGTGATGGAGAGAAAAAGAAAAATTTCAGAGATTTTGCTTTAATTTAAAAAATACTCTCAGAAATGGCTATGTATCCATTTGCACACCTACTTTATAGATATAAACACTGTACCAACACTATACGTGTAAAAATGATACCAAGCCTGTTTGCAGTGTGTGCTATAGATCAGAGTAGTTTGTGATTAAGGGCAATGTGCATTAAGTAACTTTAAAGTGAAAGACGCTCTTTTTCAACAAAATAGAGATTTTCTCCAAAAATCTTAAAGATATTAAATTGTTCTTATATGGAGATTGATCCATCCTTACTCCCAATCCATAATTAATTTTCCCACAGTGGGTGTGGGTTTATTCTCAGTTATAATATATGATAATATAAATTATTCCGCTTGAGAAAAGTTACATTCTGTGATATAAAGAGATAAATTTGCTTTTTAGAATCCTGAAATATGCTGTATAATTGAGGAGAAAGTATTTTAATATTGCTATACTTGACTGATTTCCACAGTTATTCTGTGTAAGACGTAAGTTTTCAAATGTCAAATATATAACAGAATTTATTTTATTTTCTCCAACTACTTTGAGTGAAATAAATTTAAACTAGAGAGCAAATGGATAATGAATCAAATAGAGAATAGGAAAATACTTTGATTTGCTTGTTAACTTTATTAGCATCTGTTACTTCAGAAACAAAACAAGACAAAAGAAACAAACTAAATCAGATGTAATACTTCATGTGATGAAAATGCATGGTCAGTATTTCATAGACTATTATACTAAAAAAATTGTCATACATTTTAAGATTATACTTTTTTCAAGTTATGAATCTACTTGCAATTTTTTTTCAAATATTCATTCCTCAACTAAATCATTTATTTAACATTTAAGATACAGCTAATGTGTCTTGTCCTTCATGAAGACTTCCAAGTCTCACTCAAACAAAACCAACCATTCCTCCCTTTGTGACCGTGCTCAATGTAGAATTTACCTTTACTCTAATACTTACCAGTGTCTGCAATGGTTGTTCTCTAGTAATAGACTGAAATGTTTTTTCATCTCACTACATCTGGGGCCAAGCACAAAGACTAGCATATATTATGTGCTCAATAAATATTCATAGCGTGAATAACTGAATTTCAAAACATGGTTCATTACTCATATTCTCTATAATGTTGTTTCAATAATTCACATCTCTCAACTTTATAAATTCTCTAAAGATGGATAAATGTCTTCTTGATTTTTAGCACAAACCAGCAATATACTGGCCATTAATAACCTTGTCATTCCATATGTAAATATTCAGGCAAGGCAAATAACGGTAACCATTTCTTCAGAAAGAAATGATTGAAAAATCATATATGTATTAAACAACATTTCTTAAAGACAATGTTTTGTTTTGTAAAGACAAGCTGCTCTTCCCTGATTACACAGATAATTAATAGCATAGTCAATACTGGATCCAGTTTGCCTAATTCAGAAAAGTGTTGATATTCATTGCCACATCTCTTTTTTCTCCTTTATTCTAGCTTCCTTGCCTCCTTTTGGGTCAATTTTAAAATTCTATTATTCCATTTTTCTTCTCTATTAGCTTCTTTGTATTTTATGTTATTAGATATGTTATTACACGTTACAGTGCTAATTCTACATATTAAAACTGTAACCTTGCTTATTAAAGTCAACCTCAAATTAATACTTATATCACTTCCTTAATGATGAATGAAACGTAATACTTTAACTCCATTTATACCATATCATTGGCATTTATTTTATTGCTATATGTATGTTATGGACCACACATGGTATTATTTTATTTACATTTAAACAGTCAATATTCTTTCGTAACTATGTATATATTTTCCTTTTCTGGTGCTCTTTGTCTTTCCTAAGGTTTCATGCTTCTGTTTGGAATTATTTTCCTTCAATCTAAAGAACTTCTTTTAGCATTCCTTGCAATAAATGTATACTGCTGAATTCCTTCAGTTTTTGTTAAAGGATATGTTCTTTGATTATACAGTTTTACAGGATAGAGTTCTAGGTGGACTCAGGTGTTTTTTTTGGCACTTAAAGATGTCATTTTATTTTCTTCTAGCATCCATAGTTTCTTTGGAAAAATCAGCTATAAATCACATTCTCCTTTTTAAGAGTTTATACATGTGATGCTTAAATAAAAATTTATTTTGGAGTTAAGTTATCAGGAAACAGACTCATAGAAGAGAGTACACACTGGAGTAAAAGTGGAAAATAAGGTTCTTCTTGTTTCTACTTTTCCTCTGAATTAGTTTAGGGCCTCTCTTTAATCTTTAAATGATTAAAGATTTATGGCATGGTGAATCATGCCATAACAATATGGTTATTTCTGTACTTTTTATTTATTATATATATGCTTATATTAATATAAATAGCAGCATGTAGTCCTTTCCCAGAGGATGGAAAGTTGCCTTAGCCCATGTGTGTGTGTAGGTGCTTATGAAATCCTGAATTTTAAAAATCCTCTTGCGTATCAAGGTAGAACCCAATGGATTGATGTAGTCATTATCCCAGTCAACACATACAGTACCTCTGGTAACTATTACCATCACCATCATTTTTTTTATTACTATTGGTAGTTGGGCTACTAGTGACAGTATTTTATAAAACAGTACCTGTATAGGATCAATTCCCTTTAGCTATGTTACCCCTTACACAAGTGCACAGTATAATCCTAAAATACTTGTCCACACTGTTAGATAGATACAGATGGTTTTGCAGGTCTTCCTTCAGAATGTCTTTGAAACATTTTAGGTTTTCAGATTCCTAGGCTATAACCAGAGAAAAGTATTCACTTGCGATGTTAGAGTTAAGCAATCCAATTACATATCCAGCTTGCCAGTTTAGAGATAGTTTAGTAATATCAGTCAGTACTCCTGCTATTCGTTTGATAAAGGCTATTAAACTCTCTTCACCTTAACTGGGTGATTCTTCATGGGTAGCAGCCATGCTTCTTTTATAACACTTCTTGCTCCATAGAACAAGGTGGAAATCATGACTGCATGGTGAACCAAAATTTTAATTCTATATATGATGTCATAGTCCTAAAATATTAAATCCATACCATTTTTGTGGTTTAAGGTACTATTTGATCATATTAAACCTATTCTTCAATATCAAACTTTCATGAAACATAGCTCTATAGACCTAAGTTTTTTTTTCATTCTCTCTGGTCTTACTGTGAATATAAATTATTATAATTATAATTTTCTCCTTAAGAACTTTTTGAAAGGGCTACATCTTTCAGCAATAGTTCCAACAATGTTTTTATACATAATATCTGCAGAAATATTATAAAATGTGAATAAGAGTTAAAGAAGATATTATAAAAGGTGATTGCAGGTTACAGGGTCAATGTAAGCCAGATCCCAAAACTCAAAAAGATTGAAGCAGAAAGCCAGAACAGACAACCCAAGTCAGAAGGCATATAGCTTCTTTGATAGAAGGTAATAAGCCCAGTACCTTCACTAGAATTGGCTCTTATCTTCCAGAAGCCACCAGGCTACAGTGTGATTCAGACATGCTACCAAAAAGTGGGAAATAGTTTCTTATACATCATGGGAAACAACTACGATAAAGTTTAATAGAGACAAAAAATCTACAGTTTGAAGACTGTGGCTGAAAAATGTTAGACTGTCTGCCCCTTAAGATTCTTTGCAGAACGTTAAAATCTGTGATTCTATGAGGTTAAAATAAAGGATATTATAAAAACGTAAGTGAAGTAGAGGATAAACATCCACACTGAGTAAAGAGGAGACAGTTTGTCTAAGGGGTGGGGGAAGAGAAACCCGATATATGGCAGACATTAGTTTGGGCACTAAAAATATGTTCTGCAGTAGTACTTCTCAAGCAAACTACGGTGAAGGGCAAGATTTAGTTTTTAAAAATCCTATCCATAATAAACCACTATGTGGTATTACTGCTCATAACTAGTATGCAGTTTATATCACATGCTTCATACTATTTAATCAGATGAGCCCACTCACTGATCATGGATCTCAATGTTAGAGCAATGTCAAATCACTTTAATATTTTTCTAAACCCTTACTCTCAGCTTCTGTATATCTCCTTGTGGAATGGTAAGAGTTCTTGGACCACAACAGGGTTTGGCGGGGACAACCTGCCTCTTTTCTTCTGACAGCTTCTCTGTTCAAATACATCCTTATTTCTTGACAAGGGGAAATCTTATTCGACTTGGTCAAGTTCCAAATGTCAGGTCAGCTATAATAGCCTAGAATCATTTTGCATTAAAATATGACTTCCATGTCCTGGTTATACATTAAGGTAATGATCTTACTCTTTCTCTTCTCTGCCTTCCACTCTCCCCAAAATTTCTACTCCTTGAAATTTGGTAGTTTGGTAGACTCAATCCTACACAGCTGGTGCTATCACCCTCTCTTCAGTTGAACACCCAAGTTGACTGTCTGCTAAAGGCAATAAAATAACTGTATGACTCCAATATTTATATTCAGACTTTACAGGGAGGTTGAGATTCACTTCAGTCTCTGGCCTAAACTATGTGCTCTATATCAGATTTACCAGAGAAGCCTACATTAAGGTATCAAACAGTGGTCTAGATATTAAGAAATATTTTGTTTTCATTGGCAACTTGGAATTCCACATAAAAAAAGCTGATGGAGAGATGGATTTCAAAGGTTACTGGTCATTATGCCATCAAATATAATTTTAAAACAACATGAAGGAGCTTAGCTGATAAACTAGCATGTCAGAGGTAAAGGGTCTTATTGGGAGAAGCAGGCTCTAGGTAACGTATGACTGCAACTGATATTAGATGCACAGCAAAGAAGATTCTTTTGGCATCAGGAGATACTCATCTCAGAACCACAGATCTTTGGCTTACTGTTTTTATGGGTACTATCAGGGCAAATAAGGTATTGCTCCTAATGCTAGGTTGTCCACCATGGAGTCTGTTCCTCTTGTGCTTCTCTTGAAACATTTTTTGCTCTTTAGTTTGTTTCTCATCCACGGCTAATCAATAGTTTCTTTTTCCATGGTAAGTTACTTCCTGTTGCAGCAAGAAAATAAGTGGTGCAAAGGAAATATTTTGGCCCCATTGGAGTAATGAAGGTTAGCCAAGGCCTGGGAACTGGGGAGCTGAGCAAACACAAAGGTATGCATCAGCCTGCTTCTCACCGCCACTGGGCTCACAAGTTTGGGAAGTGCAAGTAGAAGCATGTGGGGTCAGTAGGCTGGAGCTTGACAAAAGGATTTTGCACCATTTGCCAAAAGCAAAATTTAATCTTATGTGAGGTTTCTTCTAAATCAATTGAAAATCGAAGTTTGTGAACTGTGGCCAGTTGGCATCTTAGTGAAACTGAAATCAAGACCACTTCTCTATTCTCACCTGCTTTATCTATGTGTACAAAAAAATTGTTCATGACTAGAAAAAGCAAGAGGAGAATATACTTTTGATAAAGAAATTATCAAAAGTTACTTCAGAGGAAATAATGGGTTCTGAATTGTATGGCTCTGGTGCTATGATTTTCTCATGTGCCCTGTTGGCTCTTTAGTGCTTTGGACAAGTGGAACTTGGGAAAGACTGAGTCCTGCATTAACTGAATGCTAGAGATGTTAAAGGGGCTAACCGGATCCAGTGAACTATGTCCTGGGCTACTGATCCTGAAGAAAGAAACCAGATTCTGGAGTCAGACTTCCTGGATTCAAATCTCTGTTTCTGACATATATTACCTGGTAAGCCTGGACAACGTATTTAACCTTCCTGTGCCTCATTTTTCATAGTACTTCTTTTATAGGGTTACTGTGAGGAGTAAACAAATGATCTGATACATTCAAACTCTTAAAAGAGCCCTTTTATAAATGTTAATCTTTGGCAAAAATTAAAACTTGTTCAAGAATGCTTATACAGGTGTTATAAAAATAGCAAAAAAACCAGCTCCAAAACCTCAAAACATTCTAGGTGTGTTTCAGTCAAGGACCAATAATCTGTGGCATATTCATACAGTAGAACACTACTCAGCCAAATAACTACAAATAACTACTAATACAATCAACAATTTATGAGCTAAAGAATCTGGAGTCAACAAGCACTTACTGTATTACTCCACTTATATGAAATTCAAGAACATGTATAGTTAATCTATAATGACTGCAAGTTGCTCAGTGATTGCCCATAGCCTAGGGTTAGAGACTGATTATAAAGGGACAAGAGAAAGTATTTTGCAATGATGGAGATATCCTGAATTTTTATGTGCTTGCTGTTTATACAAGTGTGTGTCCATTTGACAAAACTCATTGAATTATACACTTAAAATGGGTTTGTTTTAATGTATGTAATGTATATTCCCATCCTTGCAGTTTTCCGCTACCCGCACTTTGTATATCATCCCTCTGTAAGCAAACCTCAATTCTCCTGTTTTGCAATGCCATCTGCTTCCTGTTCAGACCCTAACTGAATCTGATATACTTTACATACCTCTAGACATTCAAGTATCGTCTATCATACAAGGCTAGGCCAATTTACTCATTACGTGTTTGTGAAAGAATGGGGATTCCTGAAAAGAAGTGTCTTTGTTGTCAAAAAATACCTAGTGCACAGGGGTCACCTGAGGAGTATTCACTGCAGAGCTCTCTCTAGCAGGGTACTGTGTCTTCCAAGAGCCATCACTAACTAACATCTCAAGAGCTTCAAGAATAGGATACACATTATCACAGATAAAATCCTGTAACTTGTTCAAATGAAATGGCTGTCTCTTTCTAAGAAAAATAAGCCATTTTAGGGGGAAAAAAAGGCAATTAAAAACTCTTACCGATGTTTTTAATCTTAAAAAAGTCTCACAGTACCACATATGATAATAGCATTTGTTTGAAATGCACTAGAATATCTAGATAATTTCCTTTTCTATATTTATACTCCCTCCATACTATCTATATTTTAGGAGCTCGTAGTTTTTTGCCAAATGTGTAAGTTGAAATTGATAGTCACCTGTGCAGCTATGAGCTTAATGATTGTTTTTCTCATTTTTTTCTCCTCTTAGCACCATATAGTTTTATTTCTGAGAATCCTATCATTAGACAAACTCTCTATTCCATTAACATGTGTGCTTCTCAAATATAAATGCCTCTCAAGTGGAAATCTATTTATTCACTATCAGACATGAATATCATAACAGAGAGAAGCTTTTCTTACTTCCTTCTAAACAGACAGGTGAGAGCAAGGTCTTATCTGAAAGAAACAGGAACTCATTCTGATAGCATTCTACTTTTTAAGAAGTATTTATGGAGCTCCTACTATACAATACGCTCCGAGCTAGGTGTAGAAGTATGGTGATTGACAAAAAAAAGATATCTTCCTTGCTGATGTGAAGCTTACCACCTTGTTGGAGAGGAGAGAGACATCAAACACATCATCACAAAGAAGATACAGATTCACAAACTGTGAAATGCTCCCTGAAGGAAAAGCACTGGTCATTATGGGAGAGAACAGGGGTACCTAATAAAAACTCTAGGGCCAGGGAAAGCATCTTGGAAGAAGGGTCCCATACACAGAGATCTAAGGTATGGACAGGAGTTGGTGAGGAGAAGTGAAAAGTGCACAAAGAGCACTCATGGCAACGTGAATAGCAAGTTTAAAGCCCTAAGGCTGGAAAGTGGACTTGTCATATTTGAGGAAACAAAACAGGCCATAATGGTGAGCAGTAGGGTGAAGTAAGGAAGGAGGGGCATGAGATGAGTCTGGGGAGGCAGCCTAGGCCTCTTTCAGGTCGTGTTAAATGTATTGAGTTTTAATTCTAAGTGCAATGGGATGCCGTTATTTACAGAGAATGCCCCTGGAAACACCAGAAGTCAATTGAATAACTATTGGAATTGATAAGAGGGCTTAGTAAGATGGGCAGTAATGTGCAAAATGCTATAAAAAAAAATCAATAGTTTTTCTACATAGAGAAAATCCCATACTTAGCAAGAGGCTGGGTTCTGAAAAGTTGTTCATAATTCCATTAGTGTGTAAAATTGGGGGCTTCCCTGGCGGCGTGCCCCTGGAAACACCAGAAGTCAATTGAATAACTATTGGAATTGATAAGAGAGCTTAGTAAGATGGGCAGTAATGTGCAAAATGCTATAAAAAAATCAATAGTTTTTCTACATAGAGAAAATCCCATACTTAGGAAGAGGTTGGGTTCTGAAAAGTTGTTCATAATTCCATTACTGTGTAAAATCAAAATGACCAAGAGAAATTAAGCTTAGCCGTCAGATGCATTTCAACCAATAGGCTTCTGAATTAGTCCACCAGATACAGCTGGTCCTTAAACAAGAGGGGAGTTAATCTGCCTATAATTTATGATTGGCCCTCCACATCCAGGGTTCCTTCACATCTGTTGGTTCAACCAACTACAGTCCCTACAGTACTGCAGTATTTACTACTGAAAAAGTATCTGTGTATAAGTGGGCCTGAACAGTTCAAACTTGTGTCGTTCAAGGATCAACTGTTTATCTTACCCAGATAAACATTCTCTCAGGTCAGCCTGTTTTAAAAGGACAATTTTTATCTATATGGGAAAAAAAAGTAAGCAAATACCTACACTGTTTGATGGTCTCTGTCAGGTTCTACTTCTTTAATAGATAGGTTACCTGGAAAACTTTCCTTGCCGTTTGTTTGATGTTCCTATCTAGATGGGCCTTCAGCCTATCCAACCTGTTTCAGCAGCAGGACTCACCATGCTTACACTTATTCTGAATTAACATTAGGTTAAAAAGTGACCTGAAGGCTAAAGAAGTTGCACATTTTTCCATATGCATATTGGCTATTCCTATATGTTCTTTTGTTAAGTGTTTGTTGAAATCTTTTGCTCATTTTTATTGGGTTAACTTATTGAGTTGTGGGATTTCTTTGTATCACCTGCATGCCAGTCCTTTGTCAGATGTGTGTTGTGTTAATATTTCCTCCTTACACATGGCTTATCTATTCATTTTCTTAATGGTGTCATTTCTTGAGCAGAATTTCACTGAAGTCTAATGTATTCTTGTTTTGTGTGTCTGGTGTGAGTTCGAGGTTGAGGTTCCATTTTCCCCCCATATGGATATTTGATTATTCCAGCACCATTTGTTGAAAAGACTTTCTTTTCCTATTGAACTGCTTTGTCACCTTTGTCAAAAATCAGATAAGCATATTTATGTGGGTGTATTTCTGGACCTTATGCATTCCATTGATATATTTTCACTTTTATGCCAGTTCCCACTGTTTGATTTTTATAGTTTTATACTCTATCTTGAAGTCAAGTACCATGTATCCTCAAACTTGTTCTTTAAGATTGCTTTGAGTATCAATTACTTTACATTTACCTGTACATTTTTAAATCAGTTTGTCAATTTCTGTTTTTTAAAAAAAAGACTCCTGGGATTATGACTGGGTTTGAATCAGAATCAGATTGGAGAAAACTGACATTTTTACAATTTTGCATTTTCCAATCCACGAACATGGCATATTAGTTTATTTAACTTCTCTCAACCATGTTTGAATTATTTTAGCTGCAAATTTGGCATATCATTTAAATTTTATTCCTGTATCTGTTATTTGTTTTGATGCAATTTGATGACATTTAAAAATTTTCATGTTTTAATAGTCTGCTTATAGCATAGAAAAATAAAATTGACTATAGTTATATTAATCCTTAATCTCTACTGCCTTGATTATTTCACTATTAGTTCCAGTAATCATTTTGTAGACTCCTTAGGCTTTTCTACATAATCATTCCCTCTACAAATACAGACAGTTTTAGTTCTTCATTTCCAATCTTTAACCCACTTTTCTCTTGCATAATTTCCTATACTTAATTTGAAAAGTTGAGGAATTAGCCCTAAAACTGAGAGAAAATGGAAAGTCTAGAAACAATCAAAGTGATTTGGGTACAAGTACATATGATTCGGCATAAATACTTAAATTTCAAATATCTGGAAAAATAAGGTGTTCTTTAATAAATGTTATAATTAGATAAATAGTTGGGAAAAAATTATTTTGATCTCATACCATTCAAATAAATTAATATAGACTAAAGATACAAATGTTTGCTTAAGAAGACTGGAAGAAAATCACTTTAATCTTGGTATGGGGAATAGTTTTATAATTATTTTCCAGAGAGGGTAACCAGGAGAATGTTAATAAACAAAATTCAAATTTCTTCAAAATGACACTATACATACTATTTAAAATACTATGAGCTGGAAAATATTATGATATACAGCCAAAAATACTCTTAATATATGAATAATTCCTGCAAACCTTAACTGAAAAGATAATTTACCCCAAAAGATAAATAGGAAGAAAACAGCAGAACAATCACAAAATAAAAAGTGCAAATGGCAAGAAACAAGAAAATGTTTGACTTCACTGGTAATAAAAAACTTTTTAAATGAGATGTGTTTTTGACCTTTCAGATTGACGAGAGAGAAAATTATAGTACAAATAATATATAACAGTACAGGAAGAAAATTAAAATCCTCCTTGAGAGCAATTTAGTAATCCAGTAATTATAGTTCCAGTAACTTATCTTAGTGAAATAATTTTGAAAGCACATTATTTGTAATAATGAGAAAGAAATAACCTAAATATTTAATGATAAAGTTTACTTAAATTATGTATCATTATATTTGATTATATGTGATATTATGTAAAAAATGATAAACCTTTATTGGATGAGAAAATGTCTACAATACCTAAGTTCTGAAATAAGACAGGACTGGGATTAGGATACAGTTCTGCCATTTACTCATTGTGTGCCTTGGATTTAAGGTCTACCCTGCAATTTCCCCACCTGTAAAATGACAATAATGGGAATTACCTAATATAGTTGCGAGAATTAAATGAGACATTTAATTAAAAATAGCAGTACCCGGCACATAGTTAGTGCTTATTACAGTTTTTTTTATGCACAGCCTTCCAGAAATATTATAAATATATGCATATAATTATGTATTGTTGCTAACACACTTAAGTGAACATAATTAGATTTATAAATATTACACAAATCAATTCCATTTTTGTTTTATATATGGGGGGGGAGGAGAGTGAGAGGAGAGAGAGAGAAAATGAATTTCTAGAATACACAATAAATTGTAAACAACGGCTAATCCTGGGAAGTGAGAAAGGAGATACTGAGAAAGAAGGGATGTGGATTTGGACTTTTTATTGATTTCACTTTTGGAGCTCATGGAAATTTTGAAATGAGTATGGATTATTTAAAAATACACACACAAACACACACACAATATTAACTCTATCTCTGGATTGCAAGATCTTGAAAGTAATTTTGATGTATACTTTTCTGTATTTTCCATTTTTTAAATAAATTATTTTAACAATATTCTGTGACGTACAAAAACCTAAACACATTGGTACCTCATTAGTTAAAACATCAACTTATAAAATATCATGATGAAACCATTCTAAACTAGAACTACCTGAATTTTTTGCTGCTTGAAAATCAGAGTTCTCATTGTTTCTAGTCCTTCAGTGCCAACTGAATTGGTTGCTAAGAAAAATCAAATCCAAGTAGTGTACAACAATTCAGAGCATTTAACACTGTACTTCAAATTCAACAACGCACGTACATAACATAATCGTTAGTGAAAGCGGCCCCTCAAGAGGGCGATGGTTCTGGAAACCGTTGAATCGAACAAAGGCTGTTTCTACTTTTAAAACCTGTTCTTATTTAGGAGATGTTACCTCCATGTTTCCTTCCTTTTCAGTTTTAACACTGTCCACCTGACATTTTAAGGAAGCAAATAACTTTATGAATAATAACTTCCAAAATAAATTGGTATTATAATTTACATTGCAGAACATAATACTCCAGCTCGGAAAAGAAATTCTTTTTCTATGCTAGCTAATGAACTAGATAATGAACTAGATTTTTCAGGTTTCAAGTAACTTCACTCTCCAAGTTTATTACTCAACACATGATTACAAAAGAGACTGTAACCTGTTAGAGAAAAGGATACATTACAACAATATCTAGCACAGCACTGAGCACCTAGCCTATACTGGATAAATAATTTTCCGTTAGATTGATGACAGAAGCTATCCCAATTCTCAAATAGCCATAGTAGTAAATTTGCACAAGAGGCTCTGGTTATAAAATAAAGCAATGTGTATAAGATAGAAGACAAGAGACTGAAAAGAAGAACAGTAGATGTTCCAGAAGATTCAAAGTGCTCTGGCGGTAAAGTTTAAAAATGATTTAGACCCATTTAAAAAAAAAAAAAAATAGAGGGAGAGGGTACTAGTTTCCTATATGCTGCTATAACAAAGTACCACAAACTTAGTGGCTTAAAAATAACAAAATGTCTTATTTTATAGTTCTGGTCAGAAATCCTAAAATCAAAGGATCAGCAGGGCTGTGATCCTACTGTTTGCTTTTGGGGAGAATCAATTACCTTGCCTTTTCAAGCCGCCTTAGCTTGTGGCCCCTTCCTTATATCACTCTGACCTCTGCTTCCCTTCTTTACATCACATCTCCTTTTTTTAACTCTAATGCTTCTGTCTCCCTTAAAAGGACCCTTATAATTACATTGGTTCCATCCAGATAATTCAGTATAATCTCCTCATTTCAAGATCCTAAATTCAATCACATCTACAAAGTTCCTTTTGCCAAGTAAGTCAATATATTCATAGGTTTCAGGGTTTAGAATGTATACATTTTTGCGGGGCCATTATTCTGTCTACCTTGGAGAGGGAGAGAGAAAGAAAGAGAAGAAAATCCCAAAATATGGCATAACTTTATCTAGATGTCTCATCTCTTACCTGTTCAGGTAACATAGGTTGAAAAGTTAAAATTAAACATAGTACCTTGAATTGTTCAATGTCTGTTTTCTCTAGATATCCCCTTCATGCTTAATCTAGTTGAATTTAAATAAGGGATCATTTAGGAAACTATTTTAAATTCAGAGTAGTTTAAGAGCACAGCTCTGTAAGGGATTAGAGAGCTAATGAATTAAGCGGGAACTAAAAAGCACATTAACTAGAATGTAACTAGTTTGCATTAGATGCAAGAAGGAGGTGGGAGATGATTTCTGAGTCTAGAGACCCCAGGAGACTTTTTGCACTAATATCCAGGAACTGTCTATGTTCTGGAACTGGCCTAAATATCCTTGCCAGGAGAACTTCTGGCATGAGGCCACTGTAGTTCAAATGTCTCTCCCTTATTACAAAGACTGGCCCAGGCAGTCTCTCTGAATGTCTTTTGGTTTGTCCATTCATGATTTCATAAAGGCACAAGCTAAGGAAATTTGGTCTTAGATTCTGCAATCACAAGGGATGAGCCCTGGAGGGAACCAAACAGGAAAATGAACAAGTTTCTACCTTTCTAATGAAATTACCAAGAATTGTATTTGAATCTCATGCCTGGCCTCACCTTAACCCTTTGAGTTATAGATTGTTATCTGGTATAAGGAAAAAATCTTAAACATCAATTTGTCATACACACACACAGATTTACACACAGATTTACAAGTAACAACAATATGACTCTACAATATGTAAGTTCCTAATAGCTAGAGAACATAGAACAGAGAATTTTGGATAACCAACATAATATTTATGCTTCAACAAAACCACAAATCCCTCTATGGCAGAGACGTGGAAGTGTGTGAAAACAGTCAAACTTCTAATGATAATTGACAAAAGGCCTACTGTATCCAATAAAAAATAAAACATAAAAATACCAAAAAAGGGGCCTTCCCTGGTGGTCCAGTGGTTGAGAGTCCGCCTTCCAATGCAGGGGACGTGGGTTCGAGCCCTGGTCAGGGAACTTAGGATCCCACATGCCGCAGAGCAACTAAGCCTGCACGACGCAACTAAGACCCGACGCAGCCAAATAAACAAATAATTTAAAAAAAAAAAAAAAACCAAAAAAAAAAAAAAGGAAAACTACTCAGCCTATAAAAATATTACGATGTTTATTCCCATTGTACGAGAAATTGTGACAGTATTATTAATTCTCCTATTTCATTGAAACATTTAATAAATACTTAAACTTAGGCCAGCTGCAGTTTCCCTGGATAAAATCATTAGCTTCAGGAAGTCGTGCACCACTGTCAAACTAGGCACATATGCCAGGCAGCGGGTCATGGCTTTATGACTAATGCTAGCCTAAGACCTCATTCTCTGTGCCCAAATTCACCAGCTTATTTATTCTTATTATTCAATTTACAGAATGACGCTAAAATTAAATATAGATCCAAAGAGTTATTCATAATAACCCATCAAGTGTGGACCAGCAAAACACTCAATTTTGGGGCTGTGCTGCTACCCACATTGGCTTTTCTTAGCACATTTTAAACTGACATACAGGAGTTCAATATGAATGTGATGTTACAAAGGGTATTCACTGATGTGAGCACTTAAGTTCTCATTAAAGTAATTTGGTCTTTAAAATCTAAAGTATCAAGAAGCTATGAGAGATACAGATTTTGAAGCATATTTGAAATCATGGAACAATTATTAACAACCAGCATGTAATGACCATTTGTTTTTTATATGCTGTATATTGTGTAAAACATTTACATATGCTGATTCACTTAACACTCATAGCACTGAAATGAGGTAGAAATTGTAATTATTCTCTTATACAGATGAAGAAACTAATTTTAGAGAAATTAAGAAACCTGCTCATAGGTGTACTGATAAATAGCTATTTAGCTAGAATTCCAGACATCAGAATCTTACACCAGACTTAAAGTTCATGAATTCCATTTCTAAATTTAAAAAGAGAATAAGTTAGTCTCAGAACACATCAGTCAAGGATATCCTGGAGTGATCAACCACTTATCACGGTTTCTATGACACAAGCATATGCTGTAACATTCTGTTACTTGACACAAGGAAGAAAGAAGTAGTATACATTGTCATGAGGATTTAACAACATTCTTCTTTCTTAGTCATTCTGCGTAGGTTTCTATACCCTATCTGTGCCATTTCCATTTAGCTATCAACTTCTGCAGAATTCAATCTCTAATCTCTACACCAATCCCAAACTTTCACCCATGATCTAGTCCCTCATTCCTAGAAGACTACCCAACATTTATATTTGACTATCCACTTCATATTTCCCCCAGTTGAAGATGCTTAAAGTCATCGTTTGTTCTGATAAAGTAGTCCTTATGCTTTTTGTCCATAATATTTCAAGTCTTCCAAGTATCTGGTTTCTAGTACATATTATACACAACTTCCACTTCAATCTTCATAGAAATTTTTTTTTAATTGTTGTTCAAGTGCCCTCCCTGGCTTCTGATTGTCTAAAACCGGTGCTTTCCTCAAGGACAGGTTATGCAGGTGATACAACATCCAAGAGAAGAGGAAGGTGCACATGGCACTTCCCCTGATTCTGGTGAGCCAACATATCCTTTGGGTATTTGGAGTTAGAAAATCTGTTTAGAAAACACAAAAAACCCATGCTTCATAGTTGATGTTCAAGGTCTTTCCCAATCTGGTACTGGCTGATTTTCAAAATCCTTATGTCCCAATAATACCCCTCATGAACACCCTGTTCATCTACCAAAATGGATCACTAATCCCCATGTCCAAGTCACTGTTAAGCAGGGCCTTTAAATACTAAGAGATCATTCATGTATATTTTGGCCACAAGGCCACCTGGTTTTTCTTTCCTGTTTCCTATGGTCCCTTATAATTCACACGCCAGTCTTATCCCCTCAACTATCTTCTCAGCTTAATGCAATATGCACAAGAAGAGAGATGGCCTTATGTTTTGCACCCTCTAATCAAAAAAGACCCTTAGAATAAAGAGTGCTTTTGTTCTTGGTGTACTCTCAATAAATGTATTGATTTATCTCCAAAATTATACAGTCCTCCTAAGCCTTTCCTCTCTACTCAATCCATTGATATTTATATTATATCAGATTTTTAGTGTGTTTATGCTGTCTGGTTCAATGGTCTCAACAGAATTTGGATACTAGAGGAACTTGGAAATTATGGTATCAGGATGTTTATTAGTTCTATCGTAGCCTGCTCAGTAGTATGAGACAGCTAAAGTATAATAATAAGACACATTGCCATTAGGGTGATGTTTAATGGTGTGATGCAGGAAGTGTCCAGTTTCTAAGCAGTGGTCAGATCTGTTTTCAGCTCTGACTCCAAGAGGTTCACCCTTTCTGCCAGAGATAGTGAAATAAAAGCCTGCCCATGCCTCAGCTTGCAATAGCAGGAAAGAACAAGCTTATCTCATTTGAGATGACAAGGCTAATATCTAGTGAATAAAAGCAGAGAACCAGACTGTAATACACACTAAAAGGGGGGAAGTTTGTCAGTATCTGCCACATCTTCAGTCAAACATCAAAGATTTTTAGAAAACAGAGGCAGCCCTGCTGAGTTCTACTTACTGTAGCTTCCTCAAAGGGTCAAGAGAACAGATTTGTATTCTATCTGTCTCTCCTTTTCACTCTCAATTCAGATCAGAAATGGACTCTCCATTCTCTCTCTTAAGGCCCCTCTCTTCCCTGTTCCTTTGTCTTTAAGATATGACCCTTGTATTTTCGAGGGGCAAACAATCATGTCTAATGAAATATGTCGAGCAAGAAACTGAAGTAGGAAACTACTCCAAGCTTGAATCCATGCATTTTTCAGGCAGAAGCCCAGAGAAGTAGAGTTGCACAGAAAGAAGTATATTGCCTAATTTAATTCCCTTAACAAGAGTTTCTAGTGAGCTACACATGAGTTACAGGTATGCTGATCTTAGAGAAACCACCTTAGTGGCCATTTCGGGCAGCCAGAGTCCCTCGTCTCCTCGAGGATGGCCACCTCAACCCAGTTTGCTCAGGGCTTTCCCGGGTTTAGCACTGAAAGACCCGTGTCCTGCAAAACTCTTCGGTCCCAGGAGACCCTATCCCTGGCCACCATAAGCAAAGCTTTTACTTTTCCGGTAATGTATCATAAAACTATTATATTTGTATGTGCTGGGTGAAAAAGCTGAGATGCATTAAACGATCCTGTGAGCTAACTGTTATGATTATAATCCACATTTTTCAAATGACGCATCATGACTTACAGATTAAATGACTTGCCCAAGCTCACCCCGCTAATAAATGGTGGAGTCAAGATTGAAAAAGAGGACTTCTAATTCCAAAGCCTGTATATTCACTGATATACCACATTTGCCTTTTGCTCAGAGATAATGCAGGATATTCCCCTCCTCAGGTCCCGCTGGCTGAATGAAAGAACTGAAAATATTATTAGCCCTTACTTAGTGTTCTGTCTCTACTGTGTACCCTTTGAGTTGTTTGTACTCAGTTGGGGAGGGCAGGGGGACTCAGCAGTTTTGCCCGGATCCCAAAAGAACAGCTCAAAGTCACATATACCCTTTTTTCTCCTTACAAGTTACTTATACAACTTTTTAAGGCTGGATAAGGATAGCTTAAAACACACACACACACACACACACACACACACACACACACACACACACTCCTTCCCCCTACTATTCAGGTCTTAGTCTGAATTGCCAACAAAAGGCTACTTTTGCTCCCTTTTGATTAGACATTTCACAGGAATCCCCCTGTCCTTCCCTGAATTCCGCTGCAAATCACTTTCATTACTGCTAAGCCAGCTTTACCACCAAATATGTCTAAGTCTGAACCCCAATTACGAGTACTGCTCACGTACTCCCTTCAAACTCTGTATAAATCAATGAAGGCAGATACATACCTTCACAAGAGCTTTCACAGATCTCACATTGCTCAAATCTGAGTCTCAACTCTGACCCAGACAGGATACTCTGTTGTGTATAATCTGTGGTTTCATTCATTCCTGTGCTATAGCTTTGGTACTTCCTATACTTTTATTTTAAATGTAGAATTAATATACATTATAGAAAAGTCAAAAATATATAGAAGATATAGAGAAAAGCAAATATGTAAATAAACAACAAAAAATATTCCAAATCCCAAAACCCTGCAAAAGATAGCTACAGCAAATACTGTCAGCCCACTTTTTTTTTTTAAACTCCTTCTAAGCACTTACATTTCCAGTGAGAAACTCATAGACCAACTAACATATTTCATCACTTCTGACATTTCTGCTTTTTACCTATGTGAAGTTTATAAGGGACACTGTATGTCTCTCATGGTATACTTGGATTAATTTGCATTTCCAGAAGAAATGTTATGTCTCCATTTTTTTTTAACTTCCTATACTTGATACAAATAAATGCATCTTATTGATAAACTTGGGGATTCTTCTGAAACTTGAGATATTGTAGTTGTCACTGTAGTTGTCACCTGGAACAATTATTTCAAGTTTTGTTTCCTGAAGGAATCTTTATATGCAAAGATTATGAGGCAGATGGTGTCACCCTGTGTGAAAAGATTTATACTCAGATCATTCTGAGCAGCAATGGCTTCTACCAGTCTCTGCTTTGGCCTTTCCTACCTGGGACCTTAGAGTCTAAACATCAAGATAATGAGCAGGAGTTGCAGTGATGCTTATCACGGTTGACAGAGTTATGTCAAAGTACTCCGGACAAAAGACCTGTCCGCTACGCCTGAGCACACTTGCTTCTGAAGACTACTGTGTATCTAAAAATTGTCTCTTGTACTTTTCGCAGATGAGTCTGTCTGTTCTGTTAAAGAAAACTATACAATCTTGTGAATATAAATTCATAGCTTCTTCCCTTCCTTGTCATCATCATCTACTAGTTATTGTTCAACCATTATGTTCCCAGAACAATTGAGTCATTTTCACAAGATGGAGGAGTTCAGAGTTATAGATATATTATTCAAAAGATTAATATATTTAATATCTATAGTCAGGCATTCAAAGTTTCCACTTGCCTGTCCAAACCCATCTTCCACTTTTCTCCTGCATGCATTCCGACACATTCTTGTCCAATACATTTGCTTGCCCATGAGGCTATTTAAGCTTTTGTACTGCTTCCTGCTCTGACTTTTCTATATCCAATTATCAAAATCCTACACAAACTTCAAAGCCCAATTCAGTGCCATCTTCTCCATAAAGTCTTCCCTGATAACTCCAAATCAGAAATATCTTCCTTTTATAAAATTTCAGAGCACTTTATCCACTGGAAAGTAAGTCACACTTTACCTTGTATTGTAGCTGAGGTAAGTGGTTAAATACCCAAAAATGAGATTCTGGCATTTTCATAGTAATTCCTACTTTTTTATTATTCCAAGTACAGAGACTATCATATTGTAAGTGAAGGTAAATACATGGAATAACATTCTATTTTCTTTAAATTATGAGAGATATGTTATTTTTGAATAATATTTAATTATAGGTATACATAATTATGGTAGATCATTAAAAAAAATTGGCCTCAGTTCATTTCTCCCATAAAGAGTCAGGGTCTATTTCCATGTTCCTTGAATCTGAGCTGAATTTATTACTTTTTCGGGACAACAGAATGTAGCAAAAGTGCTGGTTGTGAGTTCCAGCCTTGGCTTAAAGGAGCCTTGCTGCTTCCACTAGTTTTCTTAGAATCCCGTCACTGCCATATGAATAAGCTTGATCTGGCTGGCTGGACAATGAGTGACGTAGAGCCAGCTCTCCTCTGTTGCCCAGATAACAGCCATATACCCACAGACATGTGAGAACCAGCCGCTGTCCAGCGGACCACACATGCCTAAGTGAATGCAGACAAGACTAGCAGATTCATTGTTTTAAGCTACTGAATTTTAGGGTGGTTTACTACACAGCAACATCTGTCTGATAGACTGATTATATTAGGAAAGGATGTAATAGAATCTTAAGGTTAGAAGAGGCTTTAAAGAATCAAACATCTGATATTTAAATTCCCTTTGCAGCATGTCTAACAAGTGATCACCCAAACTATTTAAATCTCTCTGGAAATGGAGAATTTAGTTTTTACAAAATCTCTTACTGTTGGAAATTTCTTCGCATATTGAGAAGTCTGCCTACTCATAATTTCACCGGTAAGCCATGGTTTTCCCTCTGTGAATCTCAGGACAATTTAATCCCTTTTTCCACACCTAATCCTTTGAATATCTGAAGACCTTGAGCGCATTCTCCCCACAACTTTCTCTTTTCCACATTCAGTGTCCCTGGCTCATTGGTGGTTTTTCCTATGGTATGATTTGAGACCCCTTTTCAACCTGTTTGTATGATCTGCAAGCCTTCTCTTTTGTCTACACCCTGTTCAGGTGTTGGTCCCTGAACTGAGCACACAGTCCTGAGAAGCAGGGGAGCTTGACGAGGACACGGCTTGCTGTCCCGTTCCAACCCTGCACTTCTCTCCATGTGCTCTACGGGGGCTTTCCCTGCAGGCCCCCTGCACTAGTACCACAACCTTATTTAATTTGCCACTAGATTCAATGAACACTTTGGAATTCTTCATACGTTGATGTTAAACTGTATTTGCTCTCTCTCTTCTATAGAGTCTGAGTTCAAAGCCCACATTTATCCGTAGTTGTGGTAATTAGGGCTGTTGAGAAACATTCCAGGTCTTTCATCCTTTCAGACACATGATAGGATTGCACCTCAACCCTCCCTTTAAAGTAGTTATTCTACGTGATCTGCTTTGTCCATTGTAATATGAACAGAAGGGAGGCATGTCATGTCTAACTGGAAGTTTTAAGAGTTAGACTCCAGTGTGCCACATCCTAATTTCCCTACAGTGAAAACATGAAAGTGTGTGTTGAGACAAACCTTTGCCAGCCTGGTTCCCTGGGCAACTCTCAAGTACATCCTCCTCCCTTGTTTTATATGCACTGAAAACGTAGTATGGGTGAGAAATAAACCTTTATTTGATTAATACACTAAAACGGGGTAGGATGGTAGGCTATTGCATAGTAGCTTCGTATATCAGTCAGGATAAACTATTTATACTTCATCTTGTTATATTCAGTTGTAGTATGCTAAAAATCTTTTAGATATTAACGCCATTATCTAAGAACACTAGTTATTTTGCCCAACCATGTCACCCCCAAATCCTACCATCAGAGCTTTCATATTTCCATTTAGTTCAACTAAAAATAACCTGTCTAATACTCTGGGTTCAGTCATTCAATCCATCACTAATTCACCTCAGTGATATTATGAAATATTACATATTTCTAGGGGATAATACAAAAACCCTTAGCAAATACTTTCCTGGAATCTAGATAGAAGTACATGTAGAACATTTATTCGATACCCCTATTTAGAAACCTTGTCAGACTAATACATAATGAAATATCAAGTTCAAAATATAATATATAATTACAAAGAACTGATGTAGACTCAAGCATCATCTGTATGCAAATTACATCAGTTTGGCCTAATAGTAAAGCAGCCAAGCCCTGGAATATGTTAGACCTAGTTCAAGCCTCAGCTCTAATAATCACTATTTCACCTTGTCCATATTTAATACCTCTAAGCCTCAGTAACCTCATTTGAAAAATAAAATAATTGAAACATCTACCTCGAAAAGTTGTGATGAGGATCAAAGAAGATAATGCATAAATAACGCATACATATGGGTCTGTTATACTGTAACACTAGAACAAATATTAGTTATTATAATAATTATGAATTTAAAACATCATCCCCATTTTTAAAATATCTAAAATGCTTCCTTATATTCCCCCTATAATATTTCATACTGTTTCTAAATGCTAAGAAAGACTAAAAACCAAGAACTACCTACTGGACATCAATGTAGAATTGGTCATATCTGAGAATTATGGTTTGAACAACAAGCTGTTCAATATTTAAGAACACACCGTGGATTAAGCAAACCTGTTACTTCAAATAAGGAGTAATTACAAGGTATGGAGGCGAACTATTTTGTTAGCAGCGACGATTACTGTTTTTCTGCTCTACTCTATTGTCTGCCTATAAGAGGAATCTCTATTATCTGCCTTCATGGAATATGGTATTCATTTATTAAAAGATACTTAAAACCCCATTCAACATATGCTTTACCGGGATATACAATGATCAAGCTCATTTTTTTCCCCCTAAGATAGTTCATGTATGTTCGATGTACTCAACAGCCATATCAATTAAGTTTTGGAAAGAATCCTCTGGTCTAGGAAGCAAGGTAGTCATAACTGCCATCTTACCTAGAGGAGTTATTTTCAATGATTTTGCCTAATAACTGGTAATTTTCTAACACTCTCTGTTGGGTGTGTTTTTGCTTGGCAGTCACCTAAAGATAAAAGGAAAAGCAGGCTGTTTCTGAGGGGCCAACCAGTGCTGTAGGCAACAGTTCTGGAAGGCTCCAGGGCGAGGAACTGGCTAAACGAAAGCTGTCAGCATTGATGATGGCTGGGAGTGGCTGTGGTTTCCTTCCCTGGAACGAAGGCATTATCTGCATCCAGGGCTGATATGAAGAGTCATACCCATCTTTTCGATCAAAATTGTAAACCTATCTTCCTTAAAAACAAGAGAGTGGCCTTTATGTGATGAGTAAAATCCTGCAACCCAGGATGATCCTGAAGTTGCATATTCTTATGAACAATTTAATAACAGAAGTACAAATGTACTCTGGGTGAGGAATTCTCCATGGACTGCTTTCTCGGCACATGAAAGGGTCTCATTTAGAGTAGACATCAGGTCTCTTGTGGATGGCAGAATCTTCTCGCTAATATCATTACCAGAAGATTGGAGAGCCTTATACAGTATCCCTGGATTGACAGTGGGTCATACTCAAGTGTCCTTCTGCATTTGTAGTCAGAAAAAAAATGTTAAGCTACAAACTCAGGCAAGGTGTCAATCTCTAACTTTGTGAACTATAAGCTAGTAGTAATGAGGTAACAGGTCCATATTCTTAATCCTTTGAATGAGTTCTGTGAATTATTTGCCAATATCTATGTAGGAAAAAATATGCCTGAAAGAAATGATTTATAATCCATTCCAAGAAAACTATGGCATCTATAAGCCTGGTTTAGACTGTAACACTAGACACTAACAGGGTCTGATAATGTGGTCCTGGTGTTTCGTAGGTTCATACATCGAAGGAGTCAGTCTAGTGGCTGGTCTTTGTGGCTAACATAAAAACGTACTCTCTAATGACCAAGATTTTCTCAATAGAGGTGTTGAGTGCTCTCTAAGTTACAAGAGTCTAATGAAGCATTTCAGCTGACCATGAACTAGGAAACTGATGGCTGGTGGTAGGCCAAAATTAGATAGGCAGGGTTTTTTGGTTTTGTTTTTGTTTTGGCCACGGGAAGCTAATGGCTTAGCAATCAGTATTTGATACATGGGTTTTAGAAAGTTGATGGCCTTATCTATGTCAATTTTCCTGGTTAAGAGGCTCTCTGTCTAGGCCAAATCTTGGTGTATAGAATATAACATTTCTGCTTGGCAGGAGGACTGCAGGCAGAGTGTTGAGCACTAGTGGACCTGGTATAATCCAGAGTCTGTGGTAGGGCTGGGACTGCCTCAGCCTCACGTGAGATTCTTTTCTAGCTGATATAACTACCCACTGTCATGATTATGTCTGACATTAGCCATGAGATGCCAGGTTTCATTCTTTCTGTAATAGATTAAGCAAGACAACTCCCTTTATTATTTCTATAAAGGACAAGGTGAAAAAGTTCGTTCAATTATTAATCACCAAAGTTCTCCTTTCTCAGGTAGTAAGAATGGAGTTTATTACAGGAAATCTTTAATACAGTGTGAATTTATATCTAGAGTTTTCTAAAGTGGTAAGGTTTTCTGATAGGAGAATGAAAGGATAAAATTTATCTTAGCATAATTAAAGTAATATTTTTTTATAAATTTTCTCAGTAGACTCTTCAAAAGTTTCTCCAAAATGGAGAAAAGGAGATTCACAATCCAAAACAAAGTGGCCTCCTAGTCAACTAGGGTTACATCTACTGTGAGAAAAATCCCCTGATGATTTTTTTTCCTGTAAGGGCTTAGTAACATTGAGTTTGAGGGGTGGGTTAAGCTGCTTTTAAAACTCAGAGTCCTTCTCGTGTGTGTCTGATCCTCAAACCACAATTATTTCAGGAATAATTTTTCTTAAAATGTGGTAGACCTGAATCTCTTAGAAAGTAATTCTAACCAACTGATCGAAGAGACTGCCATTCTAAAACAAAATTAACTTATGAATGAGGTCCTAAATGGGCAAAACACTATCATAAACTTTATAGAAGGAAACCTAAGTAATAAAAGACCAACTCTATGCCTTTAAAGAGCTTAAAATCAAGTCATCAAGGGTATGAGTCTTGTTAAGGTTGTGCAATTTAAGAAATTAATATGGGCCATAGGAATGACATAAACAAGAACACAGATAAGGTAGATAATATTTCTCTTTTGTACAAGAGAAAAATAGAAATGAAGAAGTATATTGAAAGCCATGTACAAAAAGCCATACTTTACATTGCATTAGACACATTTAAGTAGAAAAAGACTGTGTTTTAAGGAGATTAATCTTTAACAGTGTATAGATTGGACTTAACGTGGAGGAATAAATTGATGCAGGAAGATCAGCTAGAAGATAAGCTTGCAACTGCGTAGCTAACAGCTATTGAGGACTTAAACTAGACTGATGGCAATCTGAGTAAGTTGAAAACAGTACAGGTATGGTGACTGAATTGCTGTGCAATTATGAATTGTGAAAGTAGATCCTGTTTGCATCTGATAACCCTTATTACAATTAACAGTCCTAATCCTAACTCACTTCTCTCTAAACCTATAGTGATGAACTCCTCTAGCAAAGCCCCTGGGGAGAAAAGGAGTTCTTCCACGAAAGCACTCATCAGCAAGTCAAAGAAAAAGGCTTCCATTTTTCTCCGAAGAGTGACCTGCTACTGTGAGTGAAGCAAACTTACGCCAGGGCTGTCATTTTCTTGGTACTTGGCAAACCTGGTTCAGAGAATGTAAGAATGTTTAATGCATGATGAACCATTGACCCAGGGAAAGGTTTATAGCTCTGGAAAGAGCCATGATCTAGGCTTAGGAGAATTTCTGGCCCTGTCCTTTAGAAGTAAGGAAATTACCTGAGGGGACAGGGAAAAATTTAATTTATGGGCTAGATAGGAAAAACAAAGAGTTTTCAGCTACCAGAGAAAAGACTGCTGCTATGAGAAAAGACGGGTTAGGAGCCCCTTAAGAGTAAGAACAATCTTAGCTTCCATGTTAAGTGACTGATTTCATGCCCTGACAAAACATGGAGATCAAAACTAGCACCAGGGAAGGTGGTGTGAAGACAGAAGATGACATCGTAAAGTTTATAGAGACTACAGAAGCAATGCCAGCACTATGACAAATATCAAGAGTATATTAAACCTGCTATATCCATAGACTGTACCACCTAACTCACGTCAGGTGTCACAACTACAACAAAAACCACGATTTGAATCAAGGTAAACTTAAAAACAAAGGAATTGTTCAGAACTTCGGCTAATGACTGACTTATTCACGCATTCACAAAGTTATTTTTTCATGGCAATAACTGAACAACCTTGGAAATCTCAGCACTTATTTCATGTATTTTTTTTTCTTTTGCTATTTTACCTGTTTGAAAGGGAGGTCAAAACAGAAGCTCTTCTTTTTCTATTTGTCAATCTCTGTGTCATCAAAGTGACATTTAAAGACATCAAAATGTCTGAGGCTGGGTAGCCACGGGCATGTATCACTCAGATATTCCTCAGAGAAAATCTAGGAACAGTTGGATGACAGCCTTCAGTAACCACGCCTCCAGAATCAACTGCAGCATTCACTTGAGGCCAAAATCTCCCCAAGCTGCTGTCAGTGTTCAGTGAGTGAACTTGGTGAGGGTAATGAGCTGCCCCTGTATGCTCAAGGTGGGACTCCTGTAACAGACAGCCTCACCTCTAGCACTCCCCATTGGTCTGACTGACACTTTATTGCAGTCTCATGGCAGTTTCATTGCAGTCAGTTTAAGTCTTTTCGTACCTAGTCCTCCTTCTTTCTCCTCCCCCTTTTCCAGGGTATCAGACCTATATCATGGTCCAAGGCACTTCTTGCCTACTCCTGTTGTCTGTCTCTCCACTTTACCTGAGACGTTTCTCTCCCAAAAGCTCTTGTACGTCTGTCATCTTAGTATGACTCTTAGCTTACGTATATGACAAAAGTTACCAAACTCTTATAAAAGCACTAAGATGTTAAATGTTAAATGTAATGATTTCACTGAAACAAGCATCTTTCCAGCCTTCTCTTTTTCTGTGCATCTTTTCTCTCTCCCTCTCAGTTCTTTTCCAAGAACCTGTCTGAATTTTTATTGTAACAGATAGGAAAAATAAAGTTAGGCATGTATTTTCCAGCAACACTTACAGGAGATGTACAGAGAATGAGCAGAAATCAGCAGCATTGTTAATTCCATTATCTGGTTTCAGTGTGTATAGATTGTGCTTTTATTGACACTTGAGAAATGAGAGGGAAGGATGGACGTGGTTTGGCTCTGAACTCATTAGGGATGCTGACGGCAGAGAGGTGAAGGATATAGTAGCCTTGCCCTGAAGCAGCAATGACTCCCTATTTTCAGAGTCTGTTCCAGTGTCAGTTCCCCAGGACAACAGAAATTTTAATATTGAGGATTACAGCAATATTTTACTCTACTAAAATATTTATATTTAAATATTGATAGGGAAAGTAAAATAAACAAATATTTCTGGAATAGGTTGTGACTGAAAGCTTGCATTTTAATGTACTCTTCAGGTTCTTCAAGAGGAACCTGCCTTCAGATAACAGCAAATTCTCTTGTAGACTAAAAATTATCACCTCTTTCCCATACCATCATAATTCCAAAATCCCTTGCTAAGCCCTTGAAATAGGAAATTTCTGTAAAAATAATGTGGAAAGGATCTAAAGAATTGAAATGAAAAGATGATCTATTGTAGCTAGACATTTACACAGCATACACTTAACAAAAACATGGATGGTGATTAACTCTGTTGCTCTGGCAATGATAAAAGTCCATATTCAGATATGAGTTAAGAAAGCAAGTTGTTTCCAAGTGATGGATGCCACAGGAAGGTAGGAATTTAAAGAACTGTAAGCTCATAAACTCAGATAAGCCTCTAAGACTATGACATACAAATGTTTTTTAAATTTAAATTGGGATTCAACTTATTTTCTAAAATAAACATTTTATTAGTTTTGTCACAGTATCATTTTTTTGTAAACTTAAAGACAGTATATGTGGGGTAGTGGGGAGAGAGTAATCCATTTATTACCTGAATCTTCTATAAATAATCCATAGTGAACTTTTGCCACAGTTCGTTTTTATAACATAGTTAAATTATTGTGACATTATAGATGTGAATATAAATCTTCACATATTTAAAGGACATTGAAATGTTTGTATATATAAATAGTATTTAGTTACTTATTTGAAAAATCTCAGTAAAAATGATGTTATTATCCAGGAGCTTTAAATTTGAAACTTAAAATTTTTCATATGTTTAATTTAAAGAAAATAGCATGTGGATGTTATTTAACAAAATTCATTTGAAGAGGATGAGAATATTATAAAACATAACCGTGAGACTATTTCTTTGCCCCTCCAAAAAACCCTAAACCATATATCTAAATTTTGCTTCTATTTCTATTGTACACAAAAATGTTCAAATTACAACACCTATAAAACAATTTAACTATCTATCCTGTGCATTAGCTTTGGTCCACACATTACACTTTGAAAATTGATTATATGTTTGTTCTAGTATCATTTACAATAATGACACAGAAATATTCTGGAAAATTCATTAATAGAAAAATGAACAAACATTACATAAATGTTTTGAAATATTTACATCGCTTATGAATAATGAAGTGCAAAGTTTTCCAAGGTATATTGTCAAATAGTAAAAAAGAAAAGGTAAGGAAAAAGAAACCCACAAGTTGCAGATGAAATATAGCATAGTAATTAAGATCAGAGACTCTGGAACTAGACTAACTTTTGAATACTGACTTTGCTACTTACTAGGTGTATGAAGAGAAAGGTTTGGTTTTGGTTGCTTTTCTTTATTTCTTTGTTTTTAACTACGTTATACATCAGTTTCCTCGTGTAAAGTGGAGGTCAAAATAGTACTTACCTCACAGGGCTATTGTAAGGAACAAATGAGTCATTATATATGAAACAATTGTAATGATATCTGCTATTATGTCAGCACTAAATTAGTGCTTCTTTATTTACATATAGAATGGCCTAATTTATGTTCAACGCACAGAGACAAACAAAACTATTATTCTATATGAACTTATAGAACATATGTTTACAAGCACACAGAAAAAGGCCTAACAACACACATGCCAAACTGATACCAATGTATCATTAGGGGCATTAAAGGAAATCCCTTGCTGTTTGAGTATCTTACATAGAAAATATAATTAATACATTATTTTGTGATTACATTTTAAATACTTTATACACTCATTAAATGGAACTATAAAAAATAATGGTGAAGATTACATTTACTCACTTATTGACATAAAAAAATGTTCATGCACATATCGTAAAGTGCAAGCAAGCAGATCAAAACACTATTAATTTTATTAACATGAACTCAGTAATGTAAAATTATACGCTTATGTTTTGTGTATGGGATGATCATGTTAATGTTTATTCTGGCTAGGTGATTTCAACTTTGTTCTTTATATACAGATACATGTATATATAATTAAACATAAATATACACAAATCTATACATTACTTTTTTTAAAACACTATAAAAGCTATTTCATTGTGAAAAGAAAGCAACAGCAAGGCAAGCTAATTATGTCATCATGCAACATTCTGCATTCAAAATACATATGTTGAGAACCATTGATGAATGGAATGAATTAGAAAGGTTATGAATGTACTTACCCACCAAACGCCTGAAGTGCAGAGAACTGGGAAGCATCCAAATCACTGCCACTTACTATTCGAGCCTTAAACGAAAATGGAGAAAAACAAAACAAAACAAAAGAAAGAGGCTTTTAGCATCCTATAGCTGTGTATACATGAATTTGGAACACGCGTCAACTGCACTAGACACGTAACACCTAGTATGACAGATGCTAAGCAGGGTCAGCTTCAAGTCAAAGCTACTGTGTTTTTGTGAGTGGAGGTTTTGAAATTAGCTGTCAGCATTCAGACAAAAGCACTGGCAGAGTCGAGGAAAATATCATATTCCAAATACTATTTGCCCTTAAAACTTGGTATGTGCAGTGAAGATCATGAATCAGTCAGAGAGATCGTGATTAGCCAGACTTAAAAACAGATGCTGAGTTTGACCGTAGCAGACCCCTAGGTTGGCAAGTGTAAGCTAAAGTAAGCAAAGCTGGCAAGGTGTAACCTCTTCATAAATGCAACAGATTGGGGCACACTTAAAGGACAACCAAAGAATGGAAAGCTGGGATAACATGCACAGTTCACAACTAAAACAGAAGAACCAAAACAGGTCTAATATGTCACAAACAAACATGTACAAAAGACAAGATCCCTCAGGAGGGAAGAAAAAGTATGATTTAAAACCTTTTCATCCACAGAACTGCTATCTGAAAGAGAATCAGGAAAAGAAGGAATAAATGTTAGATGGAGTACTTTTCAAGAAATCATTTAAACATATACATGAACAAAGTGTTAGTGTTACATAGTTTAAAATCATAAATGAACCCCAAGGGAAGAAGGATAGTTTGTCCTCACAATTTAAAGAGCCGGAAAATGTGCCAGAATGCTTGAAAAGTATAAAAGAGTGATTACAGGACTTAACGAAAGACAATGTGTCGTAAAAAGAAAAGAACAGTTTAAGTATCAGAATGCCTAGGCTCCAGTTGGGGCTCTGCCACTTACTAAGCACACTGGGCAAACTACCAAATTCTCTGGAGCCTGGAGGCTAGACCTAACTCTGAAATTCAAAGTCACCTAATACTTTGCTTTTTGCCTCCAAATGTTGTGGAGAGGATCAATTAAGATCAATATATATGAAAGTAAACCCCAGGTGACTATATAAACTAAAGATGTTTTATTGAGGGATTATTTATGGCTTCTCATAGAACTTCAGAACTAAAAGATTAATTAAGTACATTTCATCTTGCAAATAAGAAAACTTGCCTCAAGGGATTAAATGACTTAGGATCCCAAAACTAGTAAATGACAGAGTGGGACAAAAATCCAGGGCTTCTGATCTCCTACCTGCTGCCCTTTAGACCCAATGTTTCAGGTGAATTGAACAAAACAGTGAGGGGTGGTTGATCCACAGTTCTCCAGTGCAACTTAAGATAAATCACAAGGTCAACATTTATCACTTTCAACTGCTCATGGGCCCAAGTAGATGAACAATGGACTACTGCTTTTTTTTTTGAAACTCAAGTCTAAATCTGTAAGGGTCATCATAGCATGGTCCATTTCTACCTTACATAGTGTTATTGCTTTTTAGCATAAAGCTGGAGGGATTTCTCTATGAATACAAGTTTGCAGAAAGCTAGAGCTGGCAAGACCTTACAGTTCATGTAGTCCAATCCCCTTATTTTTATAGATGAGCCCCAGAGACAGAAAGATTTCCCTGAGGTCATGTAACTCAATGATGACCTTTATTGATAAAAATCTGAAATATATTTATTTTCTTGACTCATTAAGTATGAACCAGTTAACTAAATATTTTTGTGCAATATTTAAGATTTTACAATATCCCAGGGTTCTATCTTTGAATATAAAACAGGGTAAGGCACAATATAGAGTAATAAAGCAAATCTTATTTATGGCCATAAGTATTTTTAAATACTTCACAAAATACAGAAAATAAAATTCAGCACAGTATCAGAAGAATAATATATCATAGCCATGAAGATTTTTTCATAAGCATGATTTAAAATCACTGACGAATTTAACATGACATATTAACTGGTCATAAAATACATATCTGCATTTCAACAGGAACACACAAGTTATCAAATAAAATTTCAAAATCTTCCAAATAATTTTTAACCTATTTAAAATAGGATTGGAATGAGTCTTAAGTTTAATATGCTAAAAATATCTTTCAGAATCAACTTAAGTGTAAAATATTAGGGCATCGCTATTATTAAAACCAAAACAAAAATGTTCACTACCATATTTTAACTTAATTCCAGAAATTCTGACCAATATATTAAAACAGAGATAAACTTTAACACCAATGTTGAAAGGTAAAATACAGAGTTATTATTTTTCAGGAATTACAGTATTATACCCTGAAAACAAGCCAAACCAAACCACCTGGAAAACTATTAGGATAATAAAATAGGTGGCAAAGTGAATATATAACCAACACATCAAGTAACAACATTAAGTTATTTCCTACTAACTAGCAATAACTAGTTTGGAATACAATGACATTAGATCTCATTTCAAATATCCAGTACTGTGACACAGTCTTCCATTCTAACCGGCTTCTATAGCAACCACTTGACTACATAAAGGTAATCTTACCAAAGTTGTTATTTTTCAGCTGCTAAATGTGGTAATACATTAACTTTTCATTCATTGATTCATTCAATGTTCATTCATTCTTTCACTGAATACATATTTTTATTTATTATCAATGAACCTTTGTTGTTCACTTTGACTCCTTTCTTGTCCCCATTTGAAACCTATCTGAAATACAAATATGATGTCACTTCCCGTTTTAAAACCCACCAATGTCACCCAATGCCCATTTGAGAAAATTAGATCTATATATATTAGAAATTCACGGCTCACCAGTCCTCATTCACATCCTACACTTTGGACACAATTAAATTCTTGCCATTTAGTTTCCATGACATGTCTTTTAAATGTGTACCTTTGCATTTTCAGTTTCCTCCTCCTAAAAGAAGTTATTGCTTTCTTCATCCAGCTAACTGCCTGTCAGCCTCCAAAACTCAGTTGAAGCATAACCCCCTCTCCTGGAATCTTGTCGCTTTTCAGGGATTCATGGTATTTATACATGAGCGCTGCACACTGTGTATTCCTCTTGGCTAACCCTCAAAATTTCCCAATTTCCTTATCTGAAATCATTCTAAAAAAGTGCCTCAATGATACTTTATTTAAGCTTTTTGTCAACTTCCATTATATTCCTGAAACACAGGAGATGACTAATAAATGTTTGCTAAGCAGTGAATGTACAACCTTACATAAGCTATACAACTTTATTGAAGTATTTAAAAATCCATATAAAGAAAACTATTATTTCATCTTTCTGTATAGGGAGGATGAATTACTTTCTAACAGATTTATAGATTTAACAGTTAAAATCCTAATGGCAAGTTGTTGTAACTTGAAATTATTCTAATTTTAAGTATAACTAGGTCAACAAACAAGTAAAAACACGTAAGATTGTTTTAAAGGAGATTAATGAGGGCAGATTACACAAATATTAAAAGTCTATAATAGCTGAAATATTATGGTTGTGGCAAAATAACAGAAGATCAGTGAAACATAAGTATACATACTTATGTATACTCCAAAGTAATATACCCTTATACTTAAGAACTTAGTGAATAAGAAAGGACATATTATTATCAAAGAAAATGAGAAACATTAGTTAATAAATGATGCTTATGGGGGCAGAGACAAGATGGCAGAGTAGAAGGACTTGAGCTCACCCCCCTTCACCAAAACACCAAAATCACAACTGACTGCTGAACAACCATTGACAAAAAAACACTGGAAACTACCAATAAGACAAAGAAGAAGCCAAATGAGACACTAGAAAAAGCACAATCATGATAAAATCAAATCACATACCTGCCAGGTGGGTGACCCACAAAATGGAAAACAATTATATGACAGAAGTTATCCCAAAGGAGTGAAAGTTCTGATCCCCACATCAGGCACCCCATCATTAGAGTCTTGCATCAGGAGGAGTCCCCAGGGCATCTGGCTTTGAAGGTCAGTGAGGTTCTGATCACAGGAATTCCACAGGAATGGGAGAAACAGAAACTCCACTCTTGGATGTTGCACACAAGGTCTTGTGCACACCCAGACGCAGGGGAAAAAGCAATGACCTCATAAGAGCCTGGGCCAGACCTACTTGCTAGTATTGGAGGGTCTCGTGCAGAGGCAGGGGGAGGCTGTGGCTCACTGCAGGGGAAAAGATAATGGAGGCTGTAGTTCTAGAGAATACTCATTGGCAAGAGCCCTCCCCAGGTCACCATTTTCCCACAAGACCTGGCCCCACCCAATGGCCTGTACACTCCAGTGCTGAAACACCTCAGGCCAAACCACCAACAGGGTGGGAACACAGCCCCACTCATCTGCAGACAGGCTACCTAAAGTCTTCCTGAGCCCACAGCTTCCCAATGAACACACCCCTTCACATGGCCCTGCCCACCAGAGGGACAAGACCAAGCTCTAGTAACCAGTGGGCAAGAACCAGTCCCTCCCACCAGAAAGCTGGCATAAGCCCCTTAGACCAGCATTATCCATCAGGGGACAGACAGCAGAAGCAAGAAGAACTAAAACCCTGCCTCCTGAGGAACAGAAACAGCAAACACAGAAAGTTAGACAAAATGAGACAGCAGAGGAATGTGTCCCAGATGAAGGAACAAGATAAAACCCCAGAAGAGCTACTAAGTGAATGGGAGATAGGTAATCTACCTGAAAAAGAATTCAGAGTAATGATAGTAAAGATGATCTAAAATCTTGGAAAAAGAATGGAGGAACAGACAGAGAAGACAGAAGAAATGTTTAAAAAAGAGCAAGAAGATCTACAGAACAAACAGAGATGAACACTACAATAACTGGAATAAAATTACACCAGAAGGAATCAATATCAGAATACATGAATCACAAGAATGAATAAGTGAACTGGAAGACAGAATGGTGGAGATCACTGCTGCAGAACAGAATAAAGGAAAAAGAATGAAAAGAAATGAGGACAGTCTAAGAGACCTCTGGGACAACATTAAAGACACCAATATTCTCTGTACGGAGGTCCTAGAAGGAGAAGTCAGAGAGAAAGGATCTGAGAAAATATATGAAGAGTTAATAGCTGAAAACTCCCATATCATGGGAAACGAAGCAGTCATCCAAGTTCCAGGAAATGCAGAGAGTCCCAGGCAGGAAAACCCCAAGGAGGAACATGCCGAGAGACACAGTAATCAAGGTGACAAAAATTAAAGACAGAGAAAATATTAGAAGCAACAAGGGAAAAGCAAAAATAACATACAGGGAATTCCCAAAAGGTTATCAGCTGATTTTTCAGCAGAAACTCTAAAGGCCAGAAGGGAATGGCAAAATATATGTAAAGTGATGAAAGGGAAGAACCTACAACCAAGAATACTCTACCAAGTAATGCTCTCATTCAGATGTGATGGAGAAATCAAAAGCTTTATAGACAAGAAAAAGCTAAGAGAATTCAGCACCACCAGAACAGCTTTGCAACAAATGCTAAAGGAACTTCTCTAGGTGCAAAAGAAAAAGCCACAACTAGATACAAGAAAATAATGAATGGAAAAGCTCACCTGTAAAGGCAAACAAGAGTAAAGGTAGGAAGTCATCCACACACAAATATGAAGTCAAAACCAGCAACTGTGAGAAGAGGAGAGAATAAATGCAGGACATTGGAAATGCATTTGAAATTAAGGGACCAGCAACTTAAAACAATCTTGTTTGTATACACACTGCTATATCAAAACCTCATGGTAACCACAAAGAGAAAAACTACAATAGATACACAAAAAATAAAAAGGAATCCAAACACCACACTAATGTTAGTCATCAAAACACAAGAGAAGGGAACAAAAGAGAAAGGGAAGGAAAAAGACCTACAAAAACAAAACCAAAACTATAACAAAATGGCAATAAGAACATACATATCGATAATTACCTTAAACATATATGGATTAAATGTTCCAACCAAAAGACAAAGACTGGCTGAATGTATACAAAAATAAGACGCATATATGTGCTGTCTACAAGAGACCCACTTCAGATCTAGGGACATATACCAACTGAAAGTGAAGGGATGGAATAAGGTATTCTATGTAAATGGAAATCAAAAGGAAGCTGGACTAGCAATACTCATATCATACAAAACAGACTTTAAAATAAAGACTGTTACAAAAGACAAAGAAGGACACTTCATAATGATCAAGGCAACAATCCAAGAAGAAGATATAATAATTGTAAAAATATATGTACCCAACATGGGAGCACCACAATATATAAGGAAAAAACTAACAGCCATAAAAGGAGAAATCTACAGTAACACATTAATAGTGGGGGACTTTAACACCCCACTTTCATCAACAGACAGATCATACAGGGAGAAAGTCAAAAAGGAAACACAGGCCTTAAATGACACATTAGACCAGATAGACTTAATTGATATTTATAAAGCGTTCCATCCAAAAGCAGCAGAATACACATTCTCCCTACTGCACATGGAACATTCTCCAGACCTTACCACATGCTGGGCAACAAAATCAAGCCTAAGTAAATTTAATAAAATTGAAATCATATCAAGCATCTATTCTGACCACAATGCAATGAGATTAGAAATCAACTACAAAAAAAAACCTGGAAAAAAACACAAACACATGGAGGCTAAACAATATGCTACCAAACAACCAATGGATCATTGAAGAAATCAAAAAAGAAATTAAAAAATACCTGGAGAAAAATGAAAATGAAAACATGACAATCCAAAACCTATGGGGCTCAGCAAAAGCAGTTCTAAGAGGGAAGTCCATAGCAATTCAAGCTCACCTCAAGAAACAAGAAAAATCTCAATAACCTAAACTTACACCTAAAGCAACTATAAAAAGAACAACAAACAAAATACAAAGCTAGTAGAACAAAAGAAATCATAAAGATCAGAGCAGAAAAAATTGAAATAGTGAAGAACAATAGAAAAGATCAATAAAACTAAAACCTGGTTCTCTGAAAAGATAAACAAAATTGATAAACCTTTAGTCAGGCTCAACAAGAAAAATTCGGAGATAGAGGGCTCAAATCCAAAAAATTAGAAATGAAAAAGGAGAAGTTCCAATGGACACAAAGGATAATAAGAGAATACTACAAGCAACTATATGCCAATGAAAGGAACAACCTAGAAGAAGTGGACAAATTCCTGGAAAGATACAGTCTCCCAAGACTGAACCAGGGAGACAAAGAAAATATGAATATGCCAATCACAAGTACTGAAATTAAAACTGTGATGAAAAAACTCACAACAAACAAAAGTCCAGGACCAGATGGTTTCACAGGCAAACTCTCTCAGACATTTAGAGAAGAGTTAATGCCTATCCTTCTCAAACTATTCCAAAGAATTGCACAGGAAGGAATATCCCCAAACTCATTCTATGAGGCCACCATCCCCCTGATACCAAAACCAGACAAAGGTACCACAAAAAAGAAAATTACAGGCCAATATTACTGATGAACATCGATCCAAAATCCTCAACAAAACACTAGTAAACCAAATGCAACAATACATTAAAAGGATCACACAATACGAATAAGTTGGATTTATCCCAGGGATGCAAGGATTTTTTTAATATCCGTAAATAAATCAGTGTGATACAACACATTAACAAATTAAAGAATAAAAATCATATGATCATCTCAATAGATGCAGAGAAAGCTTTTAACAAAATTCAGCACTCATTTACGATGAAAACTCTCCAGAAACTAGATATAGAGGGAACATACCTCAACATAATAAAGCCCATATATGACAAACCTACAGCTAACATCATACTCAATGGTGAAAGGCTGAAAGCATTTCCTCTAAGATCAGGAACAAGACAGTGATATACACTCTTGCCATCTTTATTCAACATAGTTTTGGAAGTACTAGCCATGCCAATCAGAGAAGAAAAAGAAATAAAAGGAATCCAAATTGAAAAAGAAATATAACTGTCACTGTTTGCAGATGACATGATACTATGCATATATAATCGTAAAGATGCCACCAGGAAACTACTAGAGCTAATCAATGAATTTGTTAAAGTTGCAGGATATAAAATTAATACACAGAAATCTGTTGCATTGCTATACACTAACAGTGAAAGATCAGAAAGAGAAATTAAAGAAACAACCCCATTCACCATCACATTAAAAAGGATAAAATACCTACGAATAAACCTACCTAAGGAGGGGAAAGATCTGTACTCTGAAAACTATAAGATGCTGATGAAAAAAATCAAAGATGACACAAACAAATGGAAAGATATACCATGACCGTGGACTGAAAGAATCAATATTGTCAAAATGACTATACTACCCAAGGCAATCTACAGATTCAATGCAATCTCTATCAAATTACCAATGGCACTTTTCACAGAACTAGAAAAATCAAAAAATTTGTACAGAGACACAAAAGGCCCTGAATAGCAAAAGCAATCTTGAACAAGAAAAATGGAGCTGGAGGAATCAGGCACCTTGACTTCAGACTATACTACAGTCATCGAAACAGTATGGTACTGGCACAAAAAAACAGAAATACAGTTCAATGGAAGAGGATAGAAAGCCCAGAAATTAAACCATGCACTATGGTCAATTAATCTACAACAAAGGAGGCAAGACTATACAATGGAGAAAAGACAGTCTCTTCAATAAATGGTGCTGGGGAAAACTGGACAGCTACATTTAAAAAAATGAAATTAGAATATTCTCTAACCACACACACGAAAATAAACTCAAATTGGATTAAAGACCTAAGTGTAAGACTGGATACCATAAAACTCTTAGAAGAAAACATAGGCAGAACATTCTTTGACATAAATTGCAGCAAGATCTTTTTTGATCTGTCTCCTAGAGTACTGAAAATAAAAACAAAAATAAACAAATGGAACCTAATTAAACACTTTTGTACAGGAAAGGAAACCATAAACAAAATGAAAAGACAACCCACAGAATGGGAGAAAATATTTGCAAACAATGAGAGGGACAAGGTATTAATCTCCAAAAGTTACAAGCAGCTCATGCAGCTCATTATCAAAAAAAAAAAAAAGAAAGTAAAGAAAAATCCAACCTAAAAATGGGCAGAGGACCTAAACAGACATTTCTCCAAAGAAGACAGGCAGATGGTCAACAGGCACATGAAAAGATTCTCAACGTTGCTAACTATTAGAGAAATGCAAGTCAATACTACAATGAGATATATAACATTTAACACCACTCAGCATGGCCATCATCAAAAACTCTACAAACAATAAGTGCTGAAGAGCATGTGGAGAAAACGGAAACCTCCTACACTGTTGGTGGGAATGTAGATTGGTGCAGCCACTGTGGAGAACGGAAGGGAGGTTCCTTAAAAAACTAAAAACAGAGCTACTACATAACCCAGCAATCCCACTCCTGGGCATGTATCCAGAGAAAAACATGGTTTAAAAGGATACATACACCCCAATGTTCACTGCAACATTTTTTTAGAATAGCCAAGACATGGAAACAACCTAAATGTCCATCAACAGATGAATGGATAAAGATGTGGTACATATATACAATGGACTATCACTCAGCCATTAAAAAGTGTGAAATAATACCTTTTGCAGCAATATGGATGGACCTGGAGATTATCATACTAACAGAGAAAGACAAATATCATATGATATTTCTTATATGAAGAAAATTAAAAAATGATACAACTGAACTTATTTACAGAACAGAAACAGACTCACAGACTTAGAAAACTTACGGTTACCAAAGGGGAAAGGTGAGGGTAGGGATAAATTGGGAGTTTGGGATTCACAAATATACACTACTATATTTAAAATAGATAACCAACAAGGACCTGGTTTACAGCAGAGGGATCTCTGCTCAATATTCTGTAATAACCTAAATGGAAAAAGAATTTGAAAAAGAATAGATATACGTATAACTGAATCAGTTTGCTGTACACCTGAAACACAACACTGAAATCAAATATATTCCAATATGAAATAAAAATTATAAATAAAATGTTACTTAGAACATTGGGTAAATATTTCTAATACTCATTTGTATCTCATACATATATCATGAAGTTCCAGATGTATTATTAAATTTAAAATAATTCAAATTCAAGTAAGAAAAAGTAAAAAAAAAAATGTATATTTATTAAGCCTATGGAATAAGAAGATATGCTCAAACTTAGAGGTAAAAGAATACAACAAAGAGAAACGTTTGATAAATTTATATTCATTTACTATTTTTGTATACAAAAACAAGAAAATAAAAATTTTTTTGCTGAATACATGTATATTAATATGTTCAATGTATAAAGAACTCTCACATGTCTATAAAAAGTGACACTAATACCCCAATAGATACACGGTCAAGAATGTGACTAGATAATTCACAAATTAGAATGCAATAGTCAATAAGCATGAAAAATTAACCAGTTTATTAAAACTATGCCTAACCATGATTATAAAATTAGCAAAGTTAAGAATAATGATATTAATTTTAATGATATTGAAAATAATTACCAAGGTCTTTGAGGATATCAAGAATCAGGCACTCTGATATAGGGTTGGGTTGGTAACAGTGAAAATTATATTTGTCAGAAACCTTTTAGTGATGTCTAGCGATAAACTTTGTTCTTATGGGTAAATTCCTTTTTTGGAAGTTGATGCTAAGGAAATTAAATTTGTTATGGACTGAATTGTGTCCCCCTTAATCCATATGCCAAAGCCTTAACTCCCAGTACCTCAGAATACAGCCTTGTTTGGGAGTAGAGTTCTTGCAGATATAATTAAATGAGGTCATACTGGAGTAGGGTGATCCACAATCCAGTATGACTGATGTCCTTATAAGAAAGAGAAATTTGGAGACAGATAAACACACCCAAGAAAAACATCACATAAAAATCAGAGTTATACTGCGAAGCCTAAGACCTACCTACCAAAAGTCACAAGAGAGGCCTGACAGATCCATCCCTAGAGCCTTCAGAGGGAGCACTGCCTTGTCAATACACCTGGATCTAGCCTCCAGAACTATGAGACAATTTCTCTTGTTCTCAGTCACTCAGTTCATGGTGCTTTGTTACAACAGCCCTAGCAAACTAAAATAATTTTAAATACTGAAGAAAATCTATGTGTGAGGATCTGCATTGTTTCATTATTCACAAAAACAAAAAAAAACTGGACATACACAGCCAAGTATAGAAGTGTGGGTTGAAAATTATGTTCTATGACCTAGATGCAATAATTTGCTATCATTAAAATAAATGCATTTAAAGACTATATAAAGATGTAGGAAATATTATGTATGTATATTATATATATGATATATATGTATACATTTATATTATACATGTTACATATGTATGTAATCAATATACACATTCTCACGATGGCTTTGTTCCTTGATGAATTGCCTTTTACTCTACATGTAGCTATTTTGCTTAGTTGAATTCTGGTTAAAATTCTAATTAAATGCTGGATACTCCCCATAATGCTTCTCCTAATGCTCCTTGTCTTAGAAGTCCTATCATCTCACATCAAGGTCATTTTGCAGTTCCGTGACTTGATATCTTTAATATAGACCCATGGTGCCTCCATCTACTTATAGTGAAACCTCCTCTATAAATGGAATTACAGTGAATTTCTGTGACTGTATGCTTCTTAATGTCTCAAAATAACATAGTTAATTTTTTTAAACATAATATTTAGCAGGTGAACATCATTATTCTAATCAACCATGCTGCATGGGAACCTAGGAAACTAAAATCTTTAGCATGCAGGAGTGCACATGATGTAAGTTTAGTAAGCCCATCAGAAGTTCTTGTGTGAGCATCCCTGAGAAGGAAATCTGAACGTGATTTAGGCAACATGTGACCACCTTTGCCCTCAGTTTTCCCTCATATAAGTGAACTAAGGTTTGACTAGCATGTATCTGAAACCTCTAACTCTAAATTTCATGCTTTTGTTTGCATATGTATAATAAAACTTCACTATAACAAAGTGTATTTACTCACAAGCTACCACAAAAATATTTAAAATTAGTATCTAATGCTTAAATGAGTTATTTATAATCATTTCACATTCTCCTAAGATAAAAGTAAAAATTGTTTCTGCTCTTGATATTTTACCCATAACACCACACCTTTGGAAGGAAATTTGGTAGAAGAGACCTCTAAGTTTGTAAAGAATCTGAGTTCTAGAGTCATACCTGGCTTAGGAGTTTCATTAAACTTCTTTGCTCTATAGTTCTTCATTGATAATATATAGCTTCCACTGGTAGTAATATTTCAGTATGTGCTTTGGAAATATGTTTGCTTTACTTACCAGGACATCAAAGTATTTATGACTTTTACAACATGTACAATATATGCCTGAGAATCATGAAATGGGAGCTGAAGACAATTCAGAGAAAACGTTATAATGTTATCAGAGTACTGTTGAGTTGCCGTTAACTTTTACAGAGTACCTACTATGTACTACATAATCTGCAAAGCACGTTATCTGCTCTTTTATTGAATGCTTTGAACTGTCTTATAATATATCAATATTCCTTAGATGCTGCCAGGGCAAAGGAAACGCTGTGAGCATGGCTCACATTTCAGTTCTAATTCTGGATGCAATAGGGTGGGTGCTAAGTGAAAGATTAATGCTTATTAATTCATCTTACACTTTTGTTCAAGGAGGTAACCTGAAAAATTGAGTCAAAAATATGAAAGATATGATATGGGAGCAAGAGAAGAAATCTCTCTCTCCAGCCAGAGAGGATAAGGGGTTTAGAAAGAATAGTAGATTATTTATGAGTGGGTCTTTGTCAAATGAAGGCATTCTTGGCAGAGGGAAAATAATTTTAAAAGGCACTGAAGCTTGAAAGAGTATAGTGTGTTAGGAACTAAAACATGGGAATGTGAGAGTAAATACTAAGAAATAAAAGGTAGATAAATGGAGCTCATAGTATGAAAATCTTCACATATCTTATTAAGGAATTTATACCCTAATTGCAATTTGAAACCACAAATAGCTAGACAGTGACATATAACATGAACAGAATTTTATTTTCTGTTTTAAAAAATCCAAACCAGTGCCCTGGACAAGGCCGAACAAGATGATATGGAATGGTCTGCTAATTGATCCACATATACCACAATTTTACACACATACAAAAATGGTAAGTAATTTTTTAAACTTTAAAGCATATCTAAACTCAAAAAGAAGAACAATCTCCCAATATGTACAAATGAAGTAGAAATTCAGCACTAACTATGAATGAAATAAAACCCAAAATTGCTTACAGGGGTATTGCAACCATTCATTCAGCAAATATTGATCAAGTGCTCCCTAGGTGCTAAACACTGTGCTAGGGACTAAGGATACCAAACTTGAAAATAAAGATAAAATTACATAAGCAGTGGTGATATTTAACGTTAAGTCTACATCACAGAGTCTGCACAAGCAAAGCTAAAAATTTTCTTGAAGCTACCCGGGTAAATCAGGAAGTCAAAACAGTATAAATACACTCATACAATATAAACGAATGAGATAAAAATTATCTATGGCAATGGAGAAACAAGGAAGTTTTCCATCCACTTAGAGACATAAACAAAAAAAATTTACAAAGGAAAACCTGAATCTCAGGCCTGTACCAAATGCGGTTTCACAATTCACATCAAAATTAAATACATTTATTCTTTTCACATAAAATACTAATAAAAATTGACAATGCACCTTGCCACAAAAGAAACCTCAACATATTCTATGAAAGTGTTATCCTAAAGACCAATTACATAAGAAATCAACAATGGGTCAGTGATTTAAAAAAACAAAAAACCCTCCATTTTGAAACTCATTAACACTTCCCCTTAAGATTTAGAGAGGATAAAAAAAATGGTGTAAATCATGAAATGTGAATAGCTAAACTAAAATTAAGCATATACAGAGACACACACATATATATATTTGTGGGATAACTGTGGTATGATAGAGTTGCAGACTTAAATGTTTTAAGCAAATAAAAAAATTAAAACAAAGTAAAAATGCAACTCAAGAAGCTAAAAAGAATTATAGCATAACCCAAAGCAAGTAAAAAATCAGAACAGTAAAGAGTGGAAATAATGATGTAAAATTATTTTCTGAAAAAAAAAAGGTATGAAAAAAGATGTTTTAAAAAACTTTAATAAAAGTATAGAGAATCTTGCAGCTTGTGGAAGGAAAATCATATTCACAGGAAGGCAGACAAAATGAAAAAGCAAAGGACTATGTACCAGATGAAGGAACAAGATAAAATCCCAGAAAAACAACTACATGAAGCGGATAGGAAACCTTCCAGAAAAAGACTTTAGAATAATTATATGATCCAGGACCTTGGAAAAAGAATGGAAGCAAAGATTGAGAAGATGCATGAAAGTTTAACAAAGACCTAGAAGAATCAAAGAACAAACAGAGATGAACAATACAATAATTGAAATGAAAAATACACTAGAAGGAATCAATAGCAGAATACCTGACGCAGAAGAACAGATAAACAACCTGGAAGACAGAATGGTGGAAATCACTGCTGCAGAACAGAAAAAAGAAAACAGAAAGAAAAGAGATGAAGACAGTCTAAGACACCTCTGGGACAACATTAAACACATCAACATTCACATTATAGGGGTCCCAGAAGGAGAAGAGAGAAAGGACCTGAGAAAATATTTGAAGAGATTATAGTTGAAAACTTCCCTAGCATAGGAAAGGAAATAGCCACCCAAGTCCAGGAAGTGCAGAGTCCCAGAAAGGATAAACCCAAGGAGAAACAGGCCGGAACACACAGTAATCAAATTGACAAGAATTAAAGACAAAGAAAAATTATTAAAAGAAACAAGGGAAAAATGACAAATAAGATACAAGGAAATTCCCATAAGGTTAACAGCTGATTTCTCAGCAGAAACTGTACAGGCCAGAGGGAGTGGCATGATATATCTAAAGAGATGAAAGGGAAGAACATACAACCAAGATTACTCTACCCAGCAAGGATCTCATTCAGATTCAACAGAGAAATCCAAAGCTTTACAGACAAGCAAAAGCTAAGAGCATTCAGCATCACCAAACCAGCTCTACAACAAAGGATACAGGAACTTCTCTAAGTGGGAAACGCAAGAGAAGAAAAAGACCGACAAAAACAAACCCAAAACAATTAAGAAAATTGTAACAGTAACATACATATTGATAATTACCTTAAATGTGAATGGATTAAATACTCCAACCAAAAGACACAGGCTTGCTGAACGGATGCAAAAACAAGACCCATATATATGCTGTCTAAAACAGACCCACTTCAGACCTAGGGACACATACAGACTAAAGGTGGGGGGATGGAAAAAGATATTCCATGCAAAGGGAAATCGAAAGAAAACTGGAATAGCAACACTCATATCAAATAAAATAGACTTTAAAATAAAGAATGTTACAACAGACAAGGAAGGACACTACATAATGATTAAGGAATAAATCCAAGAGGAAGATATAACAATTATAAATATATATGCACCCAACATAGAAGCACTTCAATACATAAGGCAAATGCTAACAGCTATACAAGAGGAAATCAACAGTAACACAATAATAGTGGGAGACTTTTACACCTCACTTACAACAATGGACAGATCATCACGACAGAAAAGTAATAAGGAAACGCAAGCTTTAAATGACACAACAGACCATATAGACTTAATTGGTATTTATAGGACATTCCATCAGAAAACAGCAGATTACACTTTCTGCTCAAGTACACATGGAAAACTCACCAGGATAGATCACATCTTGGACCACAAATCAAGCCTCAGTAAATTTAAGAAAACTGAAATGATCTCTAGTATCTTTTCTGACCACAACACTATGAGATTAGAAATGAATTACAGGGGAAAAAACGTAAAAAACACAAACACATGGAGGCTACACAATATGTTACTAAATTACCAAAAGATCACTGAAGAAATCAAAGAGGAAATCAGAAAACACCTAGAGACGATCCAAAACCTGTATCTCTTCTCGGCCTTTTGGCTAAAATCAAGAGTAGTATCAAAACCTATGGGATGCAGCAAAAAGCAGTTCTAAGAGGGAAATTTATAACACTACAATCCTAACTCAGGAAACAAAAATAATCTCAAATAAATAATCTAATCTTACACCTAAAGGAAATAAGAAGAACAAACAAAACCTAAATTTAGTAGAAGGAAAGAAATTGTAAAGATCAGAGCAGAAATAAATGTAATAGAGAAAAAGAAAATAATAGCAAATATCAATAAAACTAAAAGCTGGTTCTTTGAGACGATAAACAAAATTGATGAACCTTTACTGAGACACATCAAGAAAAAGAGGGAAATCGATACAGCCACTATGGAGAACAGTAGGGAGTTTCCTTAAAAAACTAAAAATAGAAGTACCATATGACCCAGCAATCCCACTACTGGGCATATACCCCGAGAAAACCACAATTCAAAGAGTCATGTAACACAATGTCCTCTGAAGCTCTATTTACAAAAGCCAGGACATGGAAGCAACCTAAGTGTCCATCGACAGATGAATGGTTAAAGAAGGTGTGGCACATATATACAATGGAGTATTATTCAGCCATAAAAATAAACGAAATTGAGTTATCCGTAGGGAGGTGGATGGACCTAGAGTCTGTCATACAAAGTGAAGTAAGTCAGAAAGAGAAAAACAAATACTGTATGCTAACACATATATATGGAATGAAAAAAAAATGGTCATGAAGAACCTAGAGGCAGTACAGGAATAAAGATACAGACCTACTAGAGAATGGACTTGAGGACATGAGGAGGGGGAAGACTAAGCTGGGGCAAAGTGAGAGAGTGGCATGGACATACATACACTACCAAACGTAAAACAGGTAGCTAGTGGGAAGCAGCCACATAGCACAGGGAGATCAGCTCGGTGCTTTGTGACCACCTAGAGGGGTGGAATAGGAAGGGTGGGAGGGAGGGTGATGCAAGAGGAAAGATATATGGGGATATATGTTTATGTATAGCTGATTCACGTTGTTATACAGCAGAAGGTAACACACCATTGTGAAGCAATTACACTCCAATAAAGATGTTAAACAAAGACTGCTAACCACAGAAAAAAAACAAAAAGGAAAAAGAGGGAGATTACTCAAATCAATAAAATTAGAAATGAAAAAAGGAGAAGTTACAATGGATACCACAGAAATATAAAGCATCATAGGAGACTACTACAAGCAACTCTATGCCAATAAAATGGATAAAGTGGAAGAAATGGACAAAGTCTAAGAAAGGTATAACCTTCCAAGACTGAACCAAGAAGAAACAGAAAATATGCACTAGACCAACCACAAGTAATGAAACTGAAACTGTGATTTAAAATCTTCCAACAAACCGAAATCCAGGACCAAATGGCTTCACAAGTGAATTTTATCAAACATTTAGAGAAGTGCTAATAACCATCTTTCTCAAACTCTTCCAAAAAATTGCAGAGGAACACTCCCAAACTCATTCTACAAGTCCACCATCACCCTGATACCAAAACCAGACAAAGACTACAAAAAAAGAAAGTTACTGACCAGTACCACTGATGAAAACAGATGCAAAAATCCTCAACAAAATACTAGCAAACAGAATCCAGCAACACATTAAAAGGGTCATAAAACATGATCAAGGGGGATTTATCCCAGGGATGCAAGGATTCTTGAGTATATGCAAATCAATCAATGTGATACACCATATTCACAAATTGAAGAATAAATACCATGTGATCATCTCAATAGATGCAGAAAAAGCTTTTGACAAAATTCAAAACACATTTATGATAAAAACTCTCCAGAAAGTGGGCACAGCAGGAACCTACGTCTAATACTAAAGGCCATGTACAACAAACCCACAGCAAACGAAATTCTCAATGGTGAAAAACTGAAAGCATTCCCGCTAAGATCAGGAACACAACAAGGATGTCCACTCTTGCCACTATCACTGAACATAGTTTTATAACTCCTAGCCATGACAATCAGAGAAGGAAATAAAAGAAATACAAATTGGAAAAGAAGTAGTAAAACTGTCACTGTTTGCAGATGACATAACACGATACATAGATAATCCTAATGATGTCACCAGAAAACTACTAGAGCTAATCGATCAATTTGGTAAAGTCGCAGGATACAAAATTAATGCACAGAAATCTCTTGCACTCCTATACACTAACAACGAGAGATCAGAAAGAGAAATTAACAATCACATTCACCATTGCAACAAAAAGAATGAAATACCAAGGAATAAACCTACCTAAGGAGGTAAAAGACCTGTACTCAGAAAACTGTAAGACACTGATGAATAACAGTGGTGAGAGTGGGCAACCTTGTCTTCTTCCTGATCTTAGTGGAAATGGTTTCAGTTTTTCACCATTGATGACAATGTTGGCTGTGGGTTTCTCATATATGGCCTTTATTACCTTGAGGAAAGTTCCCTCTATGCCTATTTTCTGCAGGGTTTTTAATCATAAATGGGTGTTGAATTTTGTTGAAAGCGTTCTCTGCATCTATTGAGATGATCATATGGTTTTTCACCTTCAATTTGTTAATATGGTGTACCATGTTGATTGATTTGTGTATATTGAAAAATCCTTGCATTCCTGGGATAAACCCCACTTGATCATGGTGTATGATCTTTTTAATGTGCTGTTGGATTCTGTTTGCTAGTATTTTGTTGAGGATTTTTGCATTTCAGTTCATCAGCGATATTGGCCTGTAGTTTTCTTTCTTTGTGACATCATTGCCTGGTTTTGGTATCAGGGTGGTGGTGGCCTCGTAGAATGAGTTTGGGAGTGTTCCACCCTCTGCTATATTTTGGAAGAGTTTGAAAAGGATAGGTGTTAGCTCTTCTCTAAATGTCTGATAGAATTAGCCTGTGAAGCCATCTGGTCCTGGGTCTTTGTTTGTTGGAAGATTTTTAATCACAGTTTCAATATCAGTGCTTGTGATTGGCCTGCTCATATTTTCTATTTCTTCCTGGTTCACTCTCAGCAGGTTGTGCATTTCTAATAATTTGTCCATTTCTTCCAGGTTGTCCATTTTATTGGTATAGAGTTGCTTGTAGTAATCTCTCATGATTCTTTGTATTTCTGCAGTGTCAGATGTTACTGCTCCTTTTTCATTTCTAAATCTACTGATTTGAGTCTTCTCCCTTTTTTTCTTGATGAGTCAGGCTAATGGTTTATCAATTTTGTTTATCTTCTCAAAGAACCAGCTTTTAGTTTTATTGATCTTTGCTATCGTTTCCTTCATTTGTTTTTCATTTATCTTTGATCTGATTCTTATGATTTATTTCCTTTGGCTAACTTTAGGGTATTTTCTTCTTTCTCTAATTGCTTTAGGAGCAAGTTTAGGTTGTTTGAGATGTTTCCTATTTCTTAAGGTCTGATTGTATTGCTATAAACTTCCCTCTCAGAACTGCTTTTGCTGCATCCCATAAGTTTGGGTCGTCGTGTCTCCAATGTCATTTGTTTCTAAGTATTTTTTGATTTCCCCTTTGATTTCTTCAGTGATTACTGAAGAAATTATTAAGTAGTGTGTTAAGTAGTAGTGTGTTAAGTACTATTATTAAGTAGCGTGTTGTTTAGCATCCATGTGTATTTTTTACAGATCTTTTCCTGTAATTGATATCTACTCTCATATTGTTGTGGTCAGAAAAGATACTTGATACGATTTCAATTTTCTTAAATATACCAAGTTTTGGAAGTTTTAGCCACAGCAATCACAGAAGAAAAAGAAATAAAAGGAACCCAAATCAGAAAAGAAGTAGTAAAGATGTCATCATTTGCAGATAACATGATACTATAGAGAATCCTAAAGATGCTACCAGAAAAATACTAGAGCTAATCAATGAATTTGGTAAAGCAGCAGGATACAGAATTAATGCACAGAAATCTCTCGCATTCCTATACACTAATGATGAAAAATCTCAAAGTGAAATTAAGAAAACACTCCCATTTACCATAGCAACAAAAAGAATAAAATATCTAGGAATAAACCTACCTAAGGGGACAAAAGACCTGAATGCAGAAAATTACAAGACACTGATGAAAGAAATTAAAGATGATAAAATGGATGCAGAGATATACCATGTTCTTGGATTGGAAGGATCAACATTGTGAAAATGACTCTACTAACCAAAGAAATCTACAGATTCAATGCAATCCCTATCAAACTACCACTGGCACTTTTCACAGAACTAGAACAAAAAATTTCACAATTTGTGTGGAAACACAAAAGACCCCGAATAGCCAAAGCAAACTTCAGAATGAGATATGGAGCTGGAAGAATCAGTTCCCTCACTTCAGACTATATTACAAAGTTACAGTAATCAAGACAGTACGGTACTGGCACAAAAACAGAAAGATAGATCAACTGAACAGGATAGAAAACCCACGCACATATGGTCACCTTATCTTTGATAAAGGAGGCAAGAATATACAGTGGAGAAAAGACAGACTCTTCAATAAGTGGTGCTGGGAAAACTGGACAGGTACAGGTAAAAGTATGAAATTAGAACACTCCCTAACACCATACACAAAAATAAACTCTGAATGGATTAAGGACCTAAATGTAAGGCCAGACAGTATAAAACTCTTAGAGGAAAACATAGGCACAACACTCTATGACATAAATCACAGGAAGATCCTTTTTGACCCACCTCCTACAGAAATGGAAATAAAAACAAAAATAAACAAATGGGACCTAATGAACCTTCAAAGCTTTTGCACAGCAAAGGAAACCATAAACAAGACCAAAAGACAACCTTCAGAATGGGAGAAAATATTTGCAAACGAAGCAACTGACAAATGATTAATCTCCAAAATTTACAAGCAGCTCATGCAGCTCAGTAACAAAAAAACAAACAACCCAATCCAAAAATGGGCAGAAGACCTAAATAGACATTTTTCCAAAGAAGATATACAGATTGCCAACAAACACATGAAAGAATGTTCAACATCGTTAATCATTAGAGAAATGCAAATCAAAACTACAAGGAGGAATCACCTCACACCTGTCAGAATGGCCATCATCAAAAAATCTAGAAACAATAAATACTGGAGAGGGTGTGGAGAAAAGGGAACACTCTTGCACTGTTTGTGGGAATGTAAATTGATACAGCCACTATGGAGAACAGTATGGAGATTCCTTAAAAAACTAAAAATAGAACTACCATACGACCCAGCAATCCCACTACTGGGCATATACCCTGAGAAAACCATAATTCAAAGAGTCATGTACCAAAATGTTCACTGCAGCTGTATTTACAATAGCCTGGACATGGAAGCAACCTAAATGTCCATCAACAGATGAATGGATAAAGCAGATGTGGCACATATATACAGTGGAATATTACTCAGCCATAATAAGAAACGAAATTGAGTTATTTGTAGTGAGGTGGATGGACCTAGAGTCTGTCATACAGAGTGAAATAAGTCAGAAAGAGAAAAACAAATACCGTATGCTAACACATATATAAGGAATGTAAGGAAAAAAAAAAGGTCATGAAGAACCTCGGGGTAAGATGGGATTAAAGACACAAACCTACTAGAGAATGGACTTGAGGATATGGGGAGGGGGAAGGGTAAGCTGTGACAAAGTGAGAGAGTGGCATGGACATATATACACTACCAAACGTAAACTAGCTAGCTATTGGGAAGCAGCCGCATAGCACAGGGAGGTCACCTTGGTGGTTTGTGACCACCTAGAGGGGTGGGACAGGGAAGGTGGGAGGGAGGGAGACGCAAGAGGGAAGAGATATGGGAACATATGTATATATATAACTGATTCACTTTGTTATAAAGCAGAAACTGAAACCACTGTAAAGCAATTATACTCTAATAAACATGTTAAAAATAAATTAATTAAATAAAATAAAATTTAAAAGAGACACTGATGAAAGAAATCAAAGATGACAAAGCAGATGCAGAGATAAACCATATTCTTGGATTGGAAGAACTAATATTGTGAAAATGACTATATAACCCAAAGCAATCTACAGATTCAAGGCAAGCCCTATCAAATTACCCATGCCATTTTTCTTTAGGAAGCGAGAACAAACAATCTTAAAATGTGTATGGAAACACAGAAGACCCCAAAAACCAAAGCAATTTGAGGGAAAAAAAACAGAGCTGGAGCAATCAGACTCTGTGACTTCCGATTATACTGCAAAGCTACAGTATTCAAGACAATATGGTACTGGCACAAAAACAGAAATATAGATCATTAGAACAGGATAGAAAGCCCAGAGGTAAACCCACACACCTATGGTCAACTAATCTATGACAAAGGAGGGAAGGATATACAATGGAGAAAAGACACACTCTTCAATAAGTGCTGCTGGGAAAACTGGACAGCTACCCGTGAAAGAATGAAATTAGAACACTCCCTAACACCATACACAAAAATAAACTCAAAATGGATTAGAGACCTAAATGTAAGACTGGACACTATAAAACCCTTAGAGGAAAACATAGGAAGAACACTTTTTGACATAAATCACAGCAAGATCTTTTTTGACCCCCCTCCTAGAGTCATGGAAATAAAAACAAAAATAAACAAATGGGACCTACTGAAACTTAAAAGCTTTTGCACAACAAAGGAAACTGTAAAGAAGATGAAAAGACAACCCTCAGAATGGGAGAAAATATTTGCAAATGAATCATCAAAGGATTAATCTGCAAAATATATAAACAGCTCATGCAGCCCAATATTAAAAAAACAAACAACCCAATCCAAAAATGGGCAGAAGACCTAAATAGACTTTTCTCCAAAGAAGACATACAGATGGCCAAGAGGCACATGAAAAGCTGCTCAAGATCAGTAATTATTAGAGAAATGCAAATCAAGATTGCAATGAGGTAACACCTCACACCGGTTAGAATGGGTATCATCAGAAAATCTACAAACTACAAATGCTGGAGAGGGTGTGGTGAAAAGGGAACCCTCTTGCACTGTTGCTGGGAATGTAAATTGATACAGCTATGTCCTCAATATGGAGAACAGTATGGAGGTTCCTTAAAAAAGTAAATATAGAATTACCATATGCCCCACCAATCCCAGTACTGGGCATATACCCAGAGAAAACAATAATTCAAAAAGCCGCATGGGACTTCCCTGGTGACACAGTGGTTGAGAGTCCGCCTGCTGATGCAGGGGACAGAGGTTTGTGCCCCGGTCTGGGAAGATCCCACATGCCGCGGAGCGGCTGGGCCCGTGAGCCATGGCCGCTGAGCCTGCGCGTCCAGAGCCTGTGCTCTGCAACGGGAGAGGCCACAACAGTGAAAGCCCGTGTACCACAAAAAAATAAAAAATAAATAAAAAATAAAAGCCACATGCACCCCAATATTCACTGCAGCACTATTTACAATAGCCAGGTCATGGAAGCAACCTAACTTCCCATCAACAGGCGAATGGATAAAGAGGATGTGGTGCATATATACAATGGAATATTACTCAGCTACAAAAGGGAATGAAATTGGGTCATTTGTAGAGATGAGGATGGACCTAGAGACTGTCATAAACAGTGAAGTAAGCCAGAAAGTGAAAATAAATATCATATATTAACACATATACGTGGATTCTAGAAAAATGGTACAGATGAACTGGTTTGCAAGGCAGAAATAGAGACAGAGATGTAGAGAACAAATGTATGGACACCAACGGGGGAAAGTGGGGCAGTGGGGGCAGTGGTGGGATGATTCTGGAGGTTGGGATTGACATGTATACACTGATATGTATAGAATGGATAACTAATAAGAACCTGCTGTATAAAAAAAATTAAAAATAAAAAAATGAAAACTTTTTAGTAAGAGTATAAATCTTAACCAAGGCTGATTAAGAAAAAGTAATGTACATTTGAACAATATTATGTAAAAGGGATATAACCAAAGATTAAGTGGAGATTTAAAACGTTTAAGAGTGTGCTATAAGCATCTTTATGTCAATCAATGTTAAAACTTCAAGAAATGGGTAATTTTCTAAAAACATTGTTACCAAAATATGAATTTTCTAAGACAACCTACCACAATTTATACAAAATACAAAAACTAAACAAACCAATAATTACTAAAAAATGCTAAATCAGTAGGAAAATCTCCAAGAAAGAATACCAAATTTTATAAAGTTTGTATAAAACAGATAATACAAGTATACTGGTATTATAAACCTAACTACAGAAGTTTATATTATGCACTTCCACAGGCACATAGAATATGTAGCATGGAAACAGAAGGAAATGTATTCAATTAATTTTCTGAAGCTACAATAAGCTTGACATTGTCATTAGAAAAGATGCTCAACATCACTATTATTAGAGAAATGAAAATCAAAACTGCAGTGAGGTATCACCTTACACCAGTCAGAATGCCATTATCAAAAAATCTATAAAAAATAAATGCTGGAAAGGGTGTGGAGAAAAGGGAACCCTCATACACTGCTGGTGGGAATATAAATTGATACAGCCACTATGGAGAACAGCATGGAGGTTCCTTAAAAAACTAAAAATAGCACTACCATATGACACAGCAATCCCACTCCTGGCCATATACTCAGAGAAAACCATAATTTGAAAAGATACATGCATCCCAATGTTCATTGCAGCTCTATTCACAATAGCCAGGGCATGGAAGAAACCTAAACGTCCATTGACAGAGGAATGGATAAAGAAGATGTTGTACATATATACAATGGAATATTGCATATATAAAAAATAACAAAATAATGCCATCTGCAGCAACATAGATGGATATAGAGATTGTCACACTGAGTGAAGTAAGTCAAACACAGAAAGACAAATATCATATAATGTCACTTATATGTGGAATCTAAAAAGAAGGGTACAAATGAACTTATTTACAAAACAGAAGTAGAGTCACAGATGTAGAAAACAAACTTATGGCCACCAGAGCGGGGGCGGAAATTAAATTGGGAGATTGGGACTGCCATATACATACTACTATATATAAAATAGGTAACTAATAAGAACCTACTGTATACCACAGGGAACTCTGCTCAATACTCTGTAATGGCCTAAAAAAAATTTAATTAATTTTTCAAAAAGTGAAAGGAAAAGCTACAGATTGAGAAAAATATATATGAAAATCATTTCTATCATTCATGTGTATGCTAGCATATATGTATGTAAATATGTACATATGTAGGTATACATATTTAAATATATACATATATTTGTGAATTTATATCTAAAATACTAAGACAATACAATTTAAAATTGGACAAAATATTTGAACAGACACTTCACAAAAGAAAATATATGAATGACCAAAAGGCACACAAAAATATGATCATCATTAATCACTGGGGAAATCAAATTTAAAACCATAATGAGATACTATGACCCATCCTGTAGAATGACTAAAATTAAAAAGACTGGCAACAAGTGTTGACAAGTATGGGAAGCAACTCAAACTTCCTTACACTGCAGGTGAGAATATAAAATGCTACAAATCACACTGGAAAACACGTTGGTTACTTCTCAAAAATTTAAACATACACTTACCATATGACCCAGGCATTCTGCTATTGGAAAGCAAAGTGAAAATGTATGGTCACACAAAGACTTAAACACAAAAATTCACAGCAGCTTTATTAATAGCTAAACAGTAGAAACAACACAAATAGCAAGCAAAAGAACAATAAGTAAATAAATTTTGCTACATCCACAAAACAAGCAATACATTGCTGTTACAGACAAGCACGTAGATCTCAATAATACTAGGCTGAGTGGAAGAAACCAGTCACACAAATATGTACACTGCATTATTCCACTCCTCTCTAGTTCAAGACCAAGCAAGACTACTTTACAGTAATTAGGATCAGATAAGCAGTTGCCTAGTATAGCAAGCTGGGGGTATTGACTGCAAAGGGCATGAGGGAACTTTCTGTGTTGCTGGACATTTTCTCTATCTTGATCGTGAAGTGGGTTACATGGGTGTAAACAGCCACAACAGATCAAATTACACAATTAAAATGGGTATATTTTATAAAGGGAGCTTATAACTCAATCAAGTTGATGTAAAAAGCCCATCAGTACAATTCGCCACATTAAAGTATCGAAGGAAAAAGAAAAATCTCATTATATACGGCAAACTAATAAAATTAAACATTCATTAATGGCCAGAAACAAAGAATCAGAAGAAAGCAAAACCATATTAAACTAAGTCTTCAGCAATTTCCTTACCTTGATAAAAGATGTTTATTAAAAACACAACATACCATACATAAATCATGAAACTTTAGGTCAGGAGTCAGGTACATACGCCTGCTATCATTTCTACAGCTTAACACAGTATTCCAAAGACCTCGCTAAAGTAAGCAAGGAAAAAAAAAAATTTGTTTACAGACACTACTACTAGCTACGTAAAAGTCCAAAAGAACCTATAGATAAACTATTAAAACTAGTAAGAATGTTCATTCTGGTCACTCCCTATAAAAATCAACATACAAAATGAAATAACCACATTTATATTTTAATGAGAACAAACCAGGAAATATATACCAAAAAATTTTTATTCACAATAGTGTAAGAATAACATTAGGTCTATAAGAGGATCTAACAAAATAAGTTCAAGATCTTTACAAAGGAAATTATAAAAACATTTTTGAAAGAGATAAAAGACACAGATAAATAGAAAACTATATAATTTTATGGGTAAGAAAACTCAGTACCTAAAGATATAATCTCCTAAAATTAATATGTAAAGACTGTGCACATGGAATCAATACTACAGTAAGATGTTTTCATAGACTTCTATAAAACACATCTAAAATTTAGGTCAAAAAATGAAATTTAAGAGTAGCCAAGACAACACTGTGAAAAGGAGTATACAACATTGCCCTACAAATATCAAGGGTAATTAAAAAGCTATGAGAAAAGGGAACACTCTTGCACTGCTGGTGGGAATGTGAATTGGTACAGCCACTATGGAGAACAGTATGGAGGTTCCTTAAAAAACTACAAATAGAACTACCATATGACCCAGCAATCCCACTACTAGGCATATACCCTGAGAAAACCATAATTCAAAAAGAGTCAGGTGCCAAAATATTCACTGCAGCTCTATTTACAATAGCCTGGAGATGGAAACAACCTAAGTGTCCATCATTGGATGAATGGATAAAGAAGATGTGGCACATATATACAATGGAATATTAACCATAAAAAGCAACGAAATTGAGCTATTTTTAATGAGGTGGATAGACCTAGAGTCCATCATACAGAGTGAAGTAAGTCAGAAAGAGAAAGACAAATACTGTATGCTAACACATATATATGGAATCTAAGGAAAAAAAATGTCATGAAGAACCTAGCAGTAAGACAGGAATAAAGACATAGACCTACTAGAGAATGGACTTGAGGATATGGGGAGGGGGAAGGGTAAACTGTGACCAAAAGAGAGTGACATGAACATTTATACAATACCAAATGTAAAATAGATAGCTAGTGGGAAGCAGCCGCATAGCACAGGGAGATCAGCTCGGTGCTTTGTGACCACCTGGAAGGGTGGGATAGGGAGGGTGGGAGGGAGGGAGACGCAACAGGGAAGAGATATGGGAACATATGTATATGTATAACTGATTCATTTTGTTATAAAGCAGAAACTAACACACCATTGTAAAGCAATTATACTCCAATAAAGATGTAAAAAACTAAAAAAAAATTTTTTTAAAAGCTATGAAAATTGGCACAGTGTAATAATGTCACAAAACATATTTAAAAAACATTGGAATCCGAGAGCTCCAAAATACACAAATACACATATACATGCAGACTTATATATAAAAGAAATAGCAGTGCAAAACCAGGAGGAATTAATGAAGCTGCCATAAGTGGTTTTCCACAAAGAGCAATCACATTCCTTGACTTCAGACTATACTACAAAGCAATGTTTCCTACAGGAAAACATAGGCAGAACACTCTTTGACATGAACTGTAGCAGTATCTTTTTGGATCCATCTCCTAAAGTAAATAAAAGCAAAAAATAAACAAATGGGACCTAAGTAAACTTGAAAGCTTTTGCACTGCAAAGGAAACCATAAACAAAATGCAAAGAACATACTGAATGAGAGAAAATATTTGCAAATGATATGACCGGTAAGGGATTAATATCCAACATATATAAAAAACTCATACAACTCAACATCAAAGAAACAAACAACCTGATTAAAAAATGGGCAGAAGAACTGAAAAGACGTTTCTCCAAAGAAGGCATACAGATGGCCAACAGGCACATGAAAAGATGCTCAATGTTGCTCATCATTAGGGAAATGCTAATCAAAACCACAGTGAGATACCACCTCATCTGTCAGAATGGCTATCATCAAAAAGACTTCAAATAACAAATGTTGGAGAGGATGTGGAGAAAGGGAACCCTTGTATACTGTTGATGGGAATGTAAATTGGTGCACTCACTATGGAAAACAGTATGGAGGTTTCTCAAGAAACTAAAAATAGAACTACCACATAATCCAACAGTTCCACTCCTGGGTATATATCTGGAAAAAAATTAAAACACTAATTCAAAGAGATACAGGCAGGCCAATGTTCATAGCAGCACTATGTACAATAGCTAAGATATGGAAGTAACCCAAGTGACCATCTACAGATGATTGGATTAAGAAAATGTGGTATATATACACACAAATGAACATTACTCAGAAATACTGCTATTTGCAGCAACGTGGATGGACCTAGAGAGTATTATGTTGAGTGAAATATGTCAGAGAAAGAAACTGTTTATGACATTACTTATACATGAAATCTAAAAAATACAAACAAATATATATAGCAAAACAGAAACAAACTCACAGATATAGAAAACAAACCTGAGGTTACCAAAGGGGAGAAGGAAGGGTGTATGGACAAATTAGGGGTATGGGACTAAGAGATACAAAATACTATGTATAAAATAAGTAAGCAACAAGGATATACTGTATAGCACAGGGAATTATAGCCATTATCTTCTAATAACCTAGAATGGAGTATAATCTGCAAAAATACTGAATAATTATCCTGTATACCTGAAACTTACATAGTATTCTAAATCAACTATACTTCAATTAAGATAAAGAGAAAAATCATTTTTTCCAAGACAGTTAGCAATCTAACACAGCCATCTTAAAGGACATTTTTGTAGATTTCAAAATCAAAATAGAATGTAAAATTGTACTTTAGAAAAACAAGGTGTGTGTATATATATATATATATACACACACACACATGCATATATATTTTTTCACATACATACACACAGGATTACACAGTCACAGAAAAGAAAGAAATTCTGCCATTTGCAGCAACACAGATTGACCTAGAGAGTATTATGCTTAGTGAAATATGTCAGAGAAAGACAAATACTGTATGATATCACTTACATATGGAATCTAAAAAATAAAATAACAGGAATGTATATAGTAAAACAAAAACAAACTAATGATACAGAAAAAAAAAAAAACTACTGGCAACCAGTGGGGAGATGGAAGCAAGTGGCAAAACAGAGGTATGAGATTAAGAGCTACAACTATTATGTACAAAATAGATAAGCAACAAGGATACATTGTATAGCACAGGGAATTATAGCCATTATTTTATCGTAAATTTTAATGAAATATATAAAAATACTAAATCACTATGCTGTCCACCTGAAACTAATAATACTTTAAATCAGCTATACTTCCATTAAAAACAATATTAGATTCATTTCTCAAAACATGTGTGAACACATTTTTGGTTCATTGAAACCTAAATGTGAACAAAACCTATTTAAAATATAGAATATATTTTATATAGTCTCATGAGAAAAAGTTTTAGATAAGACACAGAAAGCATAAATCATAAAGGATAAGAATAATGAATTTATCACCTCAAAAGTAAAAGAGAGACAACAAAAACATCATGAAAGAGCTGGAGAAGATATTTATAATACATAGTGGATCAGCTTAGCATCCTTAATAAAAGAACTTGAACAATAACCCAGTAGAAAAATAGAAAGTGCATTTCAACATGCAATTCATTAAGAGGAAATCTGAATTAATAAACATAGGAAAAGATAATCAAAGTCTTCAACTATGAGGATTGTGCAAATTAATATGGCAGTGATATATTATTTCCCAACCACTGAAATGGAAAAAATAGCATCTAAGACTGCTATGTTGTTATGGATGGACACTTTCATCCATGAGGTGAAATTTGGTAGTGCTGTTGGTAGTAAAAATTTACATGATCACTCTAGAGAACAAAATCTCAGTAAGGGTGACATTTGCTTACCTTTTTGCTCAACAATTCTGATTCTAGGTATGTGAAATGAAGAAACTCTTGCACATATGTACCAGATTACATGTAGGAAGACTTTTATTACAAAATTACTTATGATAGCAAAAAATGATACAGTATAAATACCTATTAATATGAAATGGATACATTTTAATATATTATTGATAATATGATAAAAACATTAAAATAAATGACATACATTAAGTGACTTAGACCAATAGACATCAATATGAATAATTTTCAAGAATATAACACTGAGTTAAAAAAGCAAGTTGCAGGATCATCTAGTATGACATCATTTGTATTAAAATGTTTAAATCACAAAGCTCCACTTTGATAGTATTTATGCATAGTAAAATTATGACAACCTAGCCTGGAAGAACACACATGATACTTTTTATGGTGACTGTCCCTAGGGAAGGAAGGGTATGAGTCTAGAGGGTCAAATAACCTTTAAGGAAGAGCAATACCTCCTCTCATGACTCTATTTACCACCAAAGATAACACTTCTCTCTGCCTCCCAGGACTGGCTCCCGCTTACCCTCAAATTATTCTTTGGCTTTCCATCTGCTGATATCATACCATCTTTTGATGACAGGGACCTTTCCCATCAATTACTGGTATAGCAGAGTATAGAGCAAATAACATGGAAACAGTAATTACTTCTTAGAAACCTATTATCTCAGAACCAAAGGGCTTTTAGAGATCATATTGTCTACTGGTTTTCAAATTGTGTTCCCAGAAGCCTTTGGGTTCCCAAGAGGCTCCAGGGGATGAGAAAGGAGCTTAGAAGCTAGGACTCTGCACCCACCACCCCTGATTCAAGTACAGCATTTCTGATATTATCTGCTTTGTAACTGGGGTTCCAAGTAAGGCTTTGTCCACAAAAACAGTTCTCTTCAACAGGAGGATGAAAATCACTGGGCTTATGCATTATTTTTTTTTTTTTTTTACAAGGAAATAAGAACAGAAGAGTCATTTTCCAGCAAGGTTACATAGTTCTATGTTTAACTGATTTGATGCCTACAGAATTCTCAGCACAATGGAAAGCTGTTAAGAAGATCCATGAGAGGCTTTGGTCTCTATGTCCATCTCAGTATACCATACAGACAGGAGGATGTTCCGCCAAGTGTCAAATCAGAGGTGAAATTATGTTTAATTTGCCAACACAGGAATTCTAGTATATATTCACCGAAGAAAGAAGGTAGAACATGCTCTCTCAAATTTTGGGGTGTGCATCATGCCCTGCTCCAACAGTTGGAAGACAAAGAGTCATCACCCACTGGAAAGGGCATGAACTTTTGGAATCACTTAACCTAGCAACGTAGTGATAACCTTGTAAATAAGCATTATGCATTAAACAAAGTGAAGTGGTGTGTGAGTTTCTGGAAAGCAACCATTTATTTTTCTGAAGTTGCAGGACTTCAGGACTAAGTCAAGTTTCCATCCCTGCCTGTTAGTTTGGTAATCTCTAATGGAAGTCATTGCTGAGGCTAATCAGTTCTCTTCAAGGAAATCACTAAAGAAGGGGGATAATTATGTTAGGCACCAAAGCTCATGAGGAAGAAAATTCACAGAAACCAACTTTGATCTTTACTCCAGGATTCGCTTAATGGTGTGCAAAACTAATAATCATTCATTTTCACCAAAACATGTCATGTGGCTACAGCTATAATGTTCAAATAACATTCAATTATAGTTTTCCTGATGAATGGAAGTCTCTTTTAATCATCTTGAAATCAACTACCACAAAATGCATTTTTTTTTTAATTCCTGTAGTATCTTCACCCTAAATGCTCAAAACACAGAAAGCAATGTCACCTCCCAGGCTATACACTAAACACACAGAAGTTGATTTTGCAATTCAGACCTCATTCAACCTAACAAACCAAATAATGGCAACATTTTCCTCTATTGTTCCTGGTATAAAATCTTTGAAAATTACTGTTTGTCTTTTGTAATATTTTCCAGCTTAGGAATTGTCTATTAATATTTCTACTTTAAACAGAAGGCTCTGCAACCATACCTGGAGATGTTTAGAATAGTCCTTTTCTTCCCTGCTAATGCCCAAGGAAGATGGTGTAGCCACCAAGCAAAGTGACTGACAGGGAATGAACTGTAACCACTTAACTGATTTTGCAGGGGGAGAGGGAACAGTCAACAGTAATACCACAATCTCCACCTTTGCAGCTCAGAAACCACAGTATTTCATAATGATTCCACATCTTACCAAGAAGCACATACACTTAGGGCTTAAGAGGTGTGGATTATTCTAAAGATTATTAAGTACAAAATTATTTGTATTAGCCAGAAAAAAATAGTTTGTAAAACATTTACCTCTGCTAGCAGGGAAGTTGCTATGTCTAGCTTTTGGTTTTGTAAAGCATGAGTTGGAGGCTGAGACAGGCACAGGTGAGAAACATTTTTATCCTAAGTAGGAAACGTATGTCAGGGCAAGGTATGCAGAAGATAAAAGTGGGTAAAACACCCCCATGTGGAGGTGGAAATTACAGTAACCTCACTCTAAATGAAGGAACTGAAGGCTTGTACCCACATTCCAGGTTCTGGATCTCACTCTATCAGAATTCCTCCCAGCTGAATGTATAAAAGCAAACCATCCCAGGATGGAACAGCGACATGGAATGCCTCCTCCTTTCGGTTCGTTGAGTGCCTCTGTCTAAAAGATTGTTTGAATCTGTGGTATTCCCCACAGTAGACTCCTCCTCTTGTAATCACTAAATCAACCAATAAAGAGAAATTCAGCTGACTGTAGAAATTTACCTCTTTTTAATCTATAGTCCCTATTTTTCAGACATGATAGAAATGGAGAGAAAACAGCAAGTTACAGCTTAAAGAAGGACAAGCTTGTTACTTTGACCATTACAATTCTTATCCACCTTTGGAGGTGAATCTATATGCTATGGGGAAACAATTTTAAGGGAACTTGGTATAAATTGAGACTTGAAAACAAATCTACTATAATACTATGACTGTTATGCCAGATAATTTTTTCTTGACCTACCTTGTTTGAGATTTTTAAATAAAAGGATTACTTAGTAAAGGCATTTTGTTGAACTACCAAAAAAACACAATTGTCAAATCATTACCTCCAAAACTTTGCTATAGAACCAGAAAGAAAACAGTCATTCCTACACAGCAGAGGAAAAAAAAAACAAAACTAGATAAAACTTGTATTTGTTACACACTTAAAAACGTTCCTCTGACATATGTTTTTTCCTGTTTTACAATATGTGGTATCAAAGTCCCAGATACCATCGTTCTCTCATCTTCACTCATACCAACTGTCAGTAACTTTTAGCATAAAACAACAACATCTCTATCCTCTCAAGACTCAAGGGGCACCATCAAGCTGGCAGAGGAGAAGACGTGCAGATCACCTTCCTCCCCACAGATACATCAGAAATACATCTACATGTGGAACAACTCCTACAGAACACCTACTGAACGCTGGCAGAAGACCTCAGACCTCCCAAAAGGCAAGAAACTCCCCATATACCTGGGTAGGGAAAAATAAAAGGAAAAACAGCCACAAAGAAATAGGGACAGAACTGTACCTCTGGGAGGGAGCTATGAAGGAGGAAAAGTTTCCAAACACTAGGAAGCCCCTTCACAGGTGGAGACTGCAGGTGGCGGAGCAGGGGAAGTTTCAGAGCCACAAAGGAGAGCACAGAAACAGGGGTGCAGAGGGCAAAGCGGAGAGATTCCCACACATAGGATCGGTGCCGGCCAGCACTCACCAGCCTGAGAGGCTTGTCTGCTCACCCACTGGGGCAAGTGGGGACTGGGAACTGAGGCTCGGGCTTCGGAGTTAAGATCCCAGGGAGAGGACTGGGGTCGGCGGTGTGAACACAGCCTCAAGGGGGCTAGTGCGCGACAGCTAGCTGGGAGGGAGTCCGGGAAAAAGTCTGGAGCTGCCGAAGAGACAAGACTTTTTCTTGCCTCGTTGTTTCCTGGTGTGTGAAGAGAAGGAATTCAGAGCACCACATAAATGAGCTCCAGAAACGGACACGAGTCATGGCTATCAGTGCAGACATCAGACTGGCATGAAATGCTAAGGCTGCTGCTGCAGCCACCAAGAAGCCTGTGTGCCAGCACAGGTCACTCTCCACACCTCCCGTCCCGGGAGCCTGTGCAGCCCGCCACTGCCAGGATCCCGTGATCCAGGGACAACTTCCCCGGGAGAATACATAGCACGCCTCAGGCTGTTGCAACTTCACGCTACCCTGTGCCGCTGCAAGCTTGCCCCGCATTCTGTACCCCACCCTCTCCACACCCTGATTGAGCCAGAGTTCCCTAATCACCTGCTCAATTAACCCTGTCCTGGCTCGGTGGGGAACAGACATCTTCAGGCGACCTACACACGGAAGCAGTGCCAAATCCAAAGCTGAATCCCAGGAGCTGTGTGAACAAAGAAGAGAAAGGGAAATTTCTCCCAGCAGCCTCAGGAGCGGCAGACTAAATCTCCACAATCAACTTGATGTACCCTGTACCTGTGGAATACCTGAATGGACAACGAATCATCCGAAAATTGAGGCGATGGACTGTGGGAGCAACTGTAGACTTGGGGTTTGCTTTCTGCTTCTAATTTGTTTCTGCTTTTATGTTTATCTTAGTGTTCAGAGCTTATTATCACTGGTAGATTTGTTTATGGAGTTGGCTGCTCTCTTTGTTTTTTTATTTTATATAAATATTTTTTTTTCCTTTTTCTCTTTTTGTGAGTGTGTATGTGTATGCTTCTTTGTGTGATTTTGTCTGCACAGCTTTACTTTTGCCATTTGTCCTAGGGTTCTGACTGTCCATTTTTTATTTTTAGTATAGTTTTTAGCACTTGTTATCATTGGTGGATTTGTTTTTTGGTATGCTTGCTCGCTTTTTTTATTAATTTTTAATTTTTTTTTTTTACTTTTAATAACTATTTTTTCTTTGTATCTTTGTTTCTTTTTCTACCTTTTCATCTGAGCCGTGTGGCTGACAGGGTCTTGGTGCTCTGGCTGGGTCTCAGGCCTCAGCCTCTGAGGTGGGACAGCTGAGTTCAGGACACTGGCCCAGCAGAAACATCCCAGCCCTGCATAATATCAAATGGCAAAAGCGCTCCCAGAGATCTCTATCTCAATGCAAAAACCCAGCTCCACTCAATGACCAGCAAGCTACAGTGCTGGACACCCTATGCCAAACAACTAGCAAGACAGGAACACAAACCCACCCATTAGCAGAGAGGTTGTCAAAAATCCTGATAAAGTCACAGACACCCCAAAACACACCACTGGATGTGGTCCTGCCCACCAGAAAGGCAAGATCCAGCCCCATCCACCAGAACACAGGTACCAGTCCCCTCCACCAGGAAGCCTACACAACCCACTGACACAACCTCACCCACCCGGGGCAGACAGCAAAAACAACGGGAACTATGAACATGCAGGCTATGAAATGGAGATCTCAAACACAGTAACTTAAGAAAAATGAAAGGACAGAGAAATACACAGCACATGAAGGAACAAGGTAACAACCCACCAGACCAAACAAATGAAGAGGAAATAGGCAGTCCACCTGAAAAAGAATACAGAGTAATGACAGTAAACGTGACCCAAAATTTTGGAAATAGAATGGAGAAAACACAAGAAACATTTAACAAGGACCTAGAAGAACTAAACAGCAAATGAACAATGATGAACAACACAGTAAATGAAATTTAAAATTCCCTAGAAGGCATCAATAGCAGAATAACTGAGGAAGAAGAACGGATAAGTGACCTGGAAGATAAAATAGTGGAAATAACAACTGCAGAGCAAAATAAAGAAAAAAGAATGAAAAGAATTGAGGACAATCTCAGAGACATCTGGGACATTAAATGCACCAATATTCTAATTACAGGGGTCCCAGAAGAAGAAGAGGAAAAAAAAGGGACTGAGAAAATATTTGAAGAGATTATAGTTGAAAACTTCCTTAATCTGGGTAAGGAAATAGTCAATCAAGTCCAGGAAGCACAGAGAGTCCCATACAGGATAAATCCAAGGAGAAACATTCCAGGACACATATTAATCAAACTATCAAAAATAAATATGGAGAAAAAAAATTAAAAGTAGCAAGGGAAAAGCAACAATTAACATACAAGAGAATCCTTATAAGGTTACAGCTGATCTTTCAGCAGAAACTCTGCAAGCCAGAAGGGAGTGACAGGATGTATTTAAAGTGATGAAAGGGAAAAACATACAACCAAGATTACTCTACCCAGCAAGGATCTCATTCAGATGTGACAGAGAAATTAAAACGTTTACAGACAAGCAAAAGCTAAGAGAATTCAGCACCAACAAACCAGCTCTACAACAAATGCTAAAGGAACATCTCTAGGCAGCAAACACACGTGAAATAAAAGACTTACAATAACAAACCCAAAGCAATTAATAAAATGGTAATAGGAACATACATATCAATAACTATTATATGTTCCAACCAAAAGACATAGACTGGCTGAATGGATACCAAAAAAAGACCCATACATACGCTGTCTACAAGAGACCCACTTCATACCTAGGGACACATACAGACTGAAAGTGAAGAGTTGGAAAAAGATATTCCATGCAAATGGCAATCAAAAGAAAGCTGGAGTAGCAATTCTCATATCAGAAAAAATAGACTTTAAAATAAAGCCTATTACAAGAGACAAAGAAGGACACTACTTAATGATCACGGGATCAATCCAAGAAGAAGATATAACAATTGTAAATACTTATTCACCCAACATAGAAGCACCTCAATACATAAGGCAAATGCTAACAGCCATAAAGAGGAATTCGACAGTAACACTATCATAGTAGCGGACTTTAACACCCTACTTACACCAATAGACACATCATCCAAAGTGAAAATAAATAAGGAAACACAAGCTTTAAATGATACATTAAACAAGATGGACATAATTGATATTTATAAGACATTCCATCCAAAAACAGCAGATTACACTTTCTTCTCAAAAGCTCATGGAATATTCTCCAGGATACATCTTATCTTCGGTCACAAATGAAGCCTTGGTAAATTTAAGAAAATTGAAATCACATCAAGTGTCTTTTCTGATCACAATGCTATGAGACTAGATATCAATTACAGGAAAAAAATCTGTAAAAAACACAAACACATGGAGGCTGAACAATACACTAGTAAATAACCAAGAGCTCACTGAAGAAATCAAAGAGGAAATTAAAAAATACCTAGAAACAAATGACAATGAAAACATGACAACCTAAAACCAATGGGATGCAGCAAAATCAGTTCTAAGAGGGAAGTTTATAGCAATACAATCTTACCTTAAGAAACAGGAAACATCTCAAATAAACAACCTAACCTTGCACCTAAAACAATTAGAGAAAGAAGAAAAAAGAACCCCAAAGTTAGGAGAAGGAAAGAAATCATAAAGATCAGATCAGAAATACATGAAAAAGAAATGAAGGAAATGATAGCAAAGATCAATAAAACTAAAAGCTGGTTCTTTGAGATGATAAACAAAATTGATAAGCCATTAGCCAGACTCATCAAGAAAAAAAGGGAGAACACTCAAATCAATAGAACTAGAAATGAAAAAGGAAAAGTAACAACTGACACTGCAGAAACACAAAGGATTATGAGGGATTACTACAAGCAACTATATGCCAATAAAAGGGACAACCTGGAAGAAATGGACAAGTTATGAGAAAAGCACAACCTTCCAAGAATAAACCATGGAGAAATACGAAGTATAAACAGACCAATCACAAGCACTGAAATTGAAACTGTGATTAAAAATCTTCCAACAGGGGCTTCCCTGGTGGCACAGTGGTTGAGAATCCGCCTGCCAATGCAGGGGACACGCGTTTGTTTCCTGGTCCGGGAGGATCCCACATGCCGTGGAGCGGCTGGGCCCATGAGCCATGGCTGCTGAGCCTGTGCGTCCGGAGCCTGTGCTCCACAACAAGAGAGGCCACAACAGTGAGAGGCCCGCGTACCGCAAAAAAAGAAAAAAAAAAATCTTCCAACAAACAAAAGCCCAGGACCAGATGGCTTCACAGGCAAATTCTATGAAACATTTAGAGAAGAGCTAACACCTATCCTTCTCAAACTCTTGCAAAATATAGCAAGGAAGGAACACTCCCAAACTCATTCTACAAGTCCACCACTACCCTGATACCAAACCTAGACAAAGATGCCACAAAAAAGAAAGCTACAGGCCAATATCACTGAAGAACATAGATGCCAAAATCCTCAACAAAATACTAGCAAACAGAATCCAACAGCACATTAAAAGGATCATACACTATGAGCAAATGGGTTTTATCCCAGGAATGCAAGCATTCTTCAACATAAGCAACTCAATCAATATGATAAGCCATATTAACAAATTGAAGGAGAAAAAACATACGATCATGTCAATAGATGCAGAAAAAGCTTTCAACAAAATTCAACACCAATTTATGATAAAACCCCCCAGAAAATAGGCATAGAAGGAACTTACCTCAACATAACAAAGGCCATATATGACAAACCCACAGCCAACATTGTTATCAATGGTGAAAAACTGAAACCATTACCACTAACATCAGGAACAAGACAAGGTTACCCACTCTCACCACTATTATTCAACATAGTTTTGGAAGTTTTAGCCACAGCAGTCAGAGAAGAAAAAGAAATAAAAGGAATCCAAACCAGAAAAGAAGAAGTAAAGCTGTCACCATTTGCAGCTGACATGATACTGTAGATAGAGAATCCTAAAGATGCTACCAGAAAACTACTAGAGCTAATCAATGAATTTGGTAAAGTAGCAGGATACAAAATTAATGCACAGAAATCTCTTGCATTCCTATACACTAAAGCTGAATAATCTGAAAGAGAAATTAAGGAAACACTCACTTACGCTTGCAACAAAAGAATAAAATACATAGGAATAAATCTACCTAAGGAGACAAAAGACCTGTATGCAGAAAATTATAAGACACTGATGAAAGAAATTAAAGATGATAAAAATAGATGGAGAGATATACCATGCTCTTGGACTGGAAGAATCAACATTGTGAAAATGACTCTACAAACGAAAGCAATCTACAGATTCAATACAATCCCTATCAAACTACCACTGGCATTTTTCACAGAACTAGAACAAAAAATTTCACAATTTGTATGGAAACACAAAAGACCTCGAATAGCCAAAACGATCTTGAAAAACAGAGTTGAAGGAATCAGGCTCCCTGACTTCAGACTATACTACAAAGCTACAGTAATCAAGACAGTATGGTACTGGCACAAAAACAGAAATATAGATCAGTGGAACAGGATAGAAAGCCCAGAGATAAACCCATGAACATATGGTCACCTTATCTTTGATAAAGGAGGCAAGAATATACAGTGGAGAAAAGACAGACTCTTCAATAAGTGGTGCTGGGAAAACTGGACAGCTGCATGTAAAAGAATGAAATTAGAGCACTCCCTAAATCTATACACAAAAATAAACTCAAAATGGATTAAAGACCTAAATGTAAGGCCAGACAGTATAAAACTCTTAGAGGAAAACACAGGCAGAACACTCCATGACATAAATCACAGCAAGGTCCTTTTTGACCCACCTCCTACAGAAATGGAATAAAAACAAAAATAAACAAATGGGACCTAATGAAACGTAAAAGCTTTTGCACAGCAAAGGAAACCATAAACAATACCAAAAGACAATCCTCAGAATGGGTGAAAATATTTGCAAACGAAGCAACTGACAAAGGATTAATCTCCAAAATTTACAAGCAGCTCAATATCAAAAAATCAAACAACCCAATCCAAAAATGGGCAAAAGACCTAAATAGACATTTCTCCAAGTAAGATATACAGATTGCCAACAAACACATGAAAGGATGCTCAACATCACTAATCATTAGAGAAATGCAAATCCAAACTCCAATGAAGTATCACCTCACACTTGTCAGCATGGACATCATCAAAAAATCTAGAAACAATAAATGCTGGAGAGAGTGTGGAGAAAAGGGAACCCTCTTGCACTCTTGGTAGGAATGTAAATTGGTACAGCCACTATTGTGAACATTATGGAGGTTCCTCAAAAAACTAAAAATAGAATTACCATACAACCCAGCAATCCCACTACTGGGCATATACCCTGAGAAAACCATAATTCAAAAAAGGTCATATACCACAATGTTCATTGCAGCTCTATTTACAATAGCCAAGACATGGAAGCAACCTAAGTGTCCATCGACAGATGAATGGATAAAAAAGATGTGGCACATATATACAATGGAGTATTACTCAGCCATAAAAATAAACGAAATTACGTTACGTGTAGTGAAGTGGATGGACTTAGAGTCTGTCATACAGAGTGAAGTAAGTCAGATAGAGAAAAACAAATACTAACTAGATGCTAACACATATATCTGGAATCTAAAAAAAAAAAAAGATTCTGAAGAACCTAGGGGCAGGGCAGGAATAAAGATACAGATATAGAGAATGCACTTGAGGTCATGGGAAGGGGGATGGGTAAGCTGGGACGAATTGAGAGAGTGGCATGTACATATATACACTACCAAATGTAAAATAGATAGCTAGAGGGAAGCAGCCGCATAGCACAGAGAGTTCAGCTCGGTGCTTTGTGAACACATAGATGGGTGGAATAGGGAGGGTGGGAGAGAGACACAAGAGGGAGGAGATATGGGAATATATGTATATGTATAGCTGATTCACTTTGTTATACAGCAGAAACTACCACACCATTTTAAAGCAATTATACTCCAATAAAGATGTTAAAAAATGAAATAAAATACAAAATAAATCTCAAGGGTTTTTTAATGAGAAGTTTCACTTCCAAGGATGCTTCTGCCCTGTTTATGTAATCCAGAATGAAAATAAGGAGACTCGAAGAGATGATCTAACCTATTCTCATGTTTCCTTAAAAGAGAACAAAACCATGGTAGAGTAATGGGAATTATTCTCTTTAATATAAAGCCCTGAGAGAAGACTCTACATCCCTTAAGTGTTGTATATCACATTAATTCCCTTTCAACTGATAGCTGCATTCTCATTCTGTAAGAAAGTAGCAGTACCACTGGAAAGCCAATTCTGCTGTTCTCAGCTGGGTTCCAAGTTTGAATTAATATCATACATTTTAAAGACTGCCTTCTTCTACTGCAGATTGTGAGCTCCTTAAAAATGGGAACCAGGTGGTCACATTTATAAGGGACTCCACATTCCATCTCTGTGCCTGGCACATACTTGCATACATCAAGCAATACATGAAAGTACTACAAGTGCATGAGAAACTACATTAAACTGCCTTGAAAATGTTCACATTGATATTTGAGTGTTTATCATTTAAGATACAATATAAATCCTTTTTTGTTACAGGCTTTTCTCCCCCTTGTGCCTAGGTAGCCCTTATTTTCAGCCTTATTCTATTCAACTACTGGTGTATTAAACATTAAAAATTCAGGGACGGGCTTCCCTGGTGGCGCAGTGGTTGAGAGTCCGCCTGCCGATGCAGGGGACACGGGTTCGTGCCCTGGTCCGGGAGGATCCCACATGCCGCGGAGCGGCTAGGCCCGTGAGCCATGACTGCTGAGCCTGCGCGTCCAGAGCCTGTGCTCCGCAACGGGAGAGGCCACAGCAGTGAGAGGCCCGCGTACCACAAAAAAAAAAAAAAAAAATTCAGGCAATGGCTCAGGCATACAATTGCAATAAGGGGTTATGATTTGAAGTAAAGAACATGGTCCACAATATTAGCCACAATTTCTTTTCTTATCAATGCAAATAGGTGTTGTAATGCATTGCTCATTTTTTTTTTTTTTTTTTTTTTTTGCGGTACGCGGGCCTCTCACTGTTGTGGCCTCTCCCGCTGCGGAGCACAGGCACCGGACGCGCAGGCTCAGCGGCCATGGCTCACGGGCCCAGCCGCTCTGCAGCATGTGGGATCTTCCCGGACCGGGGCACGAACCCGTGTCCCCTGCATCGGCAGGCGGACTCTCAACCACTGCGCCACCAGGGAAGCCCCATGTGCTCATTTTTTGATATTTCTGTCCACAAGAATGTATTTGATGTCAGTATGGTCAGGTGAGGCTGCTGCAAGGAACCTACCAAACAAACAAATTTGGAGAATTTGCATTTCCAGGAATGTGGCTTCACTCTAATAATAGTTTTCATGACACACAGTAGGGGACCATAAATGGGCAAGAGTACCCCCTGATCCAGTACTCTGCTATGTGGAGCAGAGTCTGAAAACTCAAAAAACAAGCCAAGTGCTCTTTCCATCCTGCCTGCCTGCCAACTGCCAGTGCCCCCTCAATCAACTTTCACTATTGTCCAATTGCCTTTATTTTTTGTCAATTTAACTATAGTTGATTTACAATATTGTGTTAGTTTCAGGTGTACAGCTTCAGATTCTTTTCCGCTACAGATTATTACAAGATACTGAATATAGTTCCCTGTTGCTATACAGTAAATCCTCATTGTTTACATATTTTATATGCAGTGGTGTGTATCTGTTAATCCCATACTCCTCATTTATCCCTCCCCATCTCCTTTCCCCTTTGGTAACCACAAGTTTGTTTTCTATGTCTGTGAGCTTGTTTATGTAAATAAGTTGATTTGTATTAATTTCTTTATATTCCACATAAGTGATATTACAGGATATTTGTCTTCTTATATCTAACATGTTTCATTTAGTATGATAATCCATGTTGCTACTTTTGACATTTTGGCCAGTTTAAGCCTGAGTCATATGGTAGGTATCTATTAAATGTCTTTTCAGAGAACAAATGGAAAAAAAGAATGACTGCAGAAAGAAATTCAGTGGGTAAGATGAGATGACGAGATAGCACATGGAACATAAAATAAGTGAATAACTTTATTTGGAGGATGACTTCTGCTGGAACAAAAGAGAAAAATAAAGAATAAGAATGTATGTGAAATGATGATTATATGCTACTTTTATTCTGAGCAAGTCCATTGCAAGTCATTCTGTGTAAACTGTCAGCTCAGAGTCACGTTTTAACAGCACACCTGAAAATATCTGCACTTGATGTGTTTTTTTAAGATTTAGAGGAGTCTAGGTGGTCATTGGGGTATTTCAAGCTCTTCTCTTAATAGTTACTCTCTTCAAGATGGCTTTAGGATCAGTAATAATTCACTTTTATAAGGAAATTTATCTATTCCGACAAACCCAAACTTTAGCCTTCAAATTCTGCTTTATATATCATTTCCTATTTCTCTAAACATGAGTCTCAGAGGTCTTAAAATTCTTTCCCATTTCAAATAAAGGCAGATGCTTCTGAAATGGAATCACTGTATTACTTATATTTGCTCCACGAGTCAAGGGATCAAGAAATACTGCTTTACCAACAGAATTATTAGAGCCCATTACAAGTACATCATTGAGAATGGCGCTAGTACACGTTGCAATCACTGCTTTTCAAACTTTAAGAACATAATATCTGCCTAGCGACCAACTCTGCTTGGGTGAGCCCCAGGCATCTCTAATTCAGTAAATCTAAAATAGATCTGACCTATTCCTCTGCCAATCTTCCTCCTGCATTCTCTTTGTTTAAAAGAAGATAATGGCTTCCACCCAGTCATCAAATCAAAAGCCTTAAAGTCATCCTAGACTTTTTATTCTTTTCATTACATTCACCCCCATATTCAATTGGTCACTCAGTCTGGTTGAAATCATCTCCTAAATCCCTCTCACATTCACATTCTTCTGCTGAGCCCTATTAGTGCCATATTCAGATTTTCATGATTTCTCCAGTGGTCAGTATGGTTTTCCTGCCTCTGGATTTTTAATTACAAACTAGTAGAAAGTTTTTTGGTCATTTGTAGTAGACGATGGTGTTTTATTTAAACCTTTCTATTCCTTACCCGAGGGCTTTAAAATATAACATGGAAATTGTGTTTAAACTTGATGAATTGGCCCAAAATATGTACCTCTTCTCCCTTTTGTAACTTCATTTAGGTGATATATTAAAATATAGAAAGGCCCTCAGAATGAAAGAAGCAATAGGAAAGATACTTAAGTGAGTAGTTACTACAAGAAAGAAACTTATTCTAATCACAAAAACCTCTGACATATCCCAGACTATGAGGCGCCAGGTAACAAGGAGTGCACACCAGAAGAAAGGATGAAAGCAAGAGAAAGACTGACCATCTGAATACAGTATTTGGACCCCTGGATTCTGTTCACCATCATGCACAGTCAAGCTGTCACACCTCAGGAAGGAGAGCCAAGGTTTGTTCTCATGATAAATTGAATCTGGGAGTCTGTGGATCCAAAAAAGCCAGGCAAATGCTGGGAATGAGATAAGGACAGCAAAGTTAAATGAAATCCTATATACGAACCACTGAACTTTAAGAACTCTTTCCCCATCTGCTCCCAGAACCACAGATGACCTGTAGTTAAGGGAACTAGAGGCTCCTCCTCTAGACAAAGTAAAGAGCCTCAGAGACAAGATTCCCAGAAAGTGACATCTGCAACACTTTCGGACACAAACCAATGAAAATTCAAGCTTGCCACCAGATTACCCTACAGCTTTTCAAAAAACTTTCTATAGACAAAGACATTTCCAACCATGAATATGCTCCAAAAAAGGAAGATAAGAAGTGAGCATCGTATGGATTCTTTCTCAGAAATGTTCTCACTTCCATGATAATAGAGTCAACTTCGAAAAGAGATATAGCATCCAGGTATCTTATGAGGACAATGAAGGGAATTCCACAAATGGTCGCCAACAGAAGTCCCAGGAAGAACAATGAAGCAGGGATCCAGAGCAAAGAACAAGATAAGACTTAACAAAATATCGTAAAAGCTCTGTATGTCTGGGAAATAATACTTAACAGTTGTCTGATAGGTAAGATGGTACACGTAGAAAAAAAATGATGGTGTCATAGAAAACTAAGCAAATGAACAAAGCAGTCAATTCTAGAGAGAACACAAGATGTTCAACTAAATAAGTTTAATGGTAGAATTCTGATGACTTTGAAGTCAAAAGTATATCATCATACTAAACAAAGAACTATTTCAATAAATGAGAAATATAGAGCATGAGAAGGGTGAGTAGAAAAGAAAGATGCTAAAGAGTTTAATATATATCTACTATGTAAGTTTAATAAAGGATGATTAATATTGAGAACCAATAGCGGTATAAGCACATTATTTGGACATAGGGAGAAAAACCTTTTGAGGGGTTGCTGTGAGGCAAAGTTCTGAGAAGGGGAGACAGAGGTACTGTCTACTCAAATTTCATTCAGTCTTTTAGGTTACTGACTAAAAGCAATGCATTATTTTAACATTTAAATAATTTTAATACTAATTTCATTAAGCAGGCTTTGTTGAATGATATATTGTTCTACCCAACTTCTTACTTTTCCTAATAGGTGAGCAGAGACAATATCTTACATGTAGTTCACATTTGTAATTTTCTTCACTCTTTGGGTTTATGTTTCTATCTGGTATGACTTTCCTGCTTCCTGAAATACTACCTTTAACATTTCTTGGCATGTGAGTCTGCTGGTATTTTTTACCCTCTGGCTGCTCTAAAATTTTTTTTCTTTTAAATAAGTAGAAAAAACAATCCTAAAGTTTATATGGAGCTACGAAAGACACTGGATAGCCAAAGCAATGCTGAAAAAAGAACAAAGCAGGAGGCATCACACTTCCTGATTTCAAGCTATATTCTAATATTATAGCAATCCAAACAGTATTGTACTGGCATTAAAAACAGACACAAAGACCAATGGAACAGAATCAAGCACTGAGAAATAAAGCCATGCACATATAGTCAACTAATATTTGACAAGGGAACAAAGAATACTCATGGAGAAAAAACATTCTCTTCAATAAATGGTACCAGGAAATTTGGATACTCATACAAAAATAATGAAACAATACCCCTATCTTACATCATTCACAAAATTAACTCGAAATGGATTAAAAATTTAAATGTCAGACTGGAAACCATAAAACTCCTAGAAGAAAACAGGAAAAAGGTTCCTTGACATGGGCCTCCACCACAATTTTTTTGGATATGGCCCAAACAAGATAAAAAATAAACAGTGGGACTACACTGAACTAAAAGCTTCTGCACAGCAAAAGAAATAAAGAAAATTAAAAGACAACCTACAGAATGGGAGAATATATTTGCCAATCATATATCTAACAAGGAATTAATATCCAAAATATAAAAAAAAACCATACAACTCAATAGCAAAAAACAAATAATCCAACTGAAAAATAGGTAAAGTACCTAATAGACATTTTCCCAAAGAAGGTATACACATACGGCTAACAGGTACATTAAAAGGTGCTAAACATCACTAATCATTGGAAAAATGTAAATCAAAACCACAAGGAGACAACTCCTCACACCTGTCAGAATAGCTATTAACAAAAGCACAAGCAATAACAAATGCTGGCAAGGCTGTGGAGAAAAGGGAATACTTGTGCATGGTTAGGGTGACTGTAAGTTGGTACAGCCACTATGGAAAACAGCATGGAGATTCCTCAGAAAAATAGAACTACCATATGATCCAGCAATTCCACTTCTGGGAATACATCTGACAGAAACAAAAGCACTATGTCAGAGAGACATCTGTATCACCATGTTCTTAACCACATTATTTACAGTAGCTAAGACATGGAAATGACTTAAGTATCAATCAACCCATGAGTGGATAAAGAAAGTGTGGTATATACACAATGAAATATTATACAGCCATAAAAAGAAGGAACTTCTGCCATTTACAACAACATGGATGCATGCTGAAGGCATTATGCTAAGTGAAATACATCAGAGAAAGACATATAATATATGATCTCATATGTGGAATCCAACACAAAAGCAAAACAAAAAAACCCATAGAAAAAGTATGGTATGTATGAAAGTGAAGAGTAAATCCTAAGAGTTCTCACCACAGGAAGAAAAACTTTTTTTCTTTTGTATCTGTATGAAATGATGGATGTTAACTAAACTTACTGTGGTATTTCACATTATATGTAAGTCAAAACATTATGCTGTACAGGTGTAAACTTATACAGTGCTGTATGTCAATTATATCTCAAGAAAACTGAATAATTTTAAAATAAAAAGTAAAAAAATTTAACTTAGGGAAAATGCAATCTTTATAATGTTCAGTCATCCTGTGCAAGGACACGAGGTATCTTTCCACTTGTTCAGGAGCACTTGTGTCTGTCAGGAGTATCAAGCTACATTTTAAAATTGCTTTCCAATAAATTTAGGAGGTAAACTGAGTTTTTAGAAATGTGATAACATACAAAATGAATATGTCACATTCTATGCAGTAAAAATAACCAGTATCTTATAGCCACTATGGAGAACAGTATGGAGGTTCCTTAAAAAACTAAAAATAGAACTACCATACAACCCAGAAATCCCACTACTGGGCATATACCCTGAGAAAACCATAATTCAAAAGGAGTCATGTACCACAATGTTCATTGCAGCTCTATTTATAATAGCCAGGACATGGAAGCAACCTAAGTGTCCATCAACAGATGAACAGATAAAGAAGATGTAGCATATATATACAACGGAATATTACTCAGCCATAAAAAGAAACAAAATTGAGTTATTTGTAGTGAGGTGGATGGACCTAAAGTCTGTCATACAGAGTGAAGTCAGTCAGAAAGAGAAAAACAAATACCATATGCTAACACATATATATGGAATATAGAAAAAAAATTGTTCTGAAGAACCTAGGGGCAGGACAGGAATAAAGACGCAGACATAGAGAATGGACTTGGGGACACGGGGAGGGGGAAGGGTAAGCTATGACAAAGCGAGATAGTGGCATGGACATACATACACTACCAAATGTAAAATAGATAGCTAGAGGGAAGCAGCCGCATAGCACAGGGAGATCAGCTAGGTGCTTTGTGACCACCTAGAGGGGTGAGATAGGGAGGGTGGGAGGGAGACGCAAGAGGGAGGGGATATGGGAATATATGTATACGTATAGCTGATTCACTTTGTTATATAGCAGAAACTAACACAACACTGTAAAGCAATTATACTCCAATAAAGATGTTAAAAAATAACCAGTATCTTAAATGCTAATATGAGTCACATTATAAATGATGTTTTAAAAACCTGTAGCATTTGAAAAAATTTTATCCATGTCAGCTGTAGAGAGATGCTCTGGGCAGCCAGGAAATGCCAGAAATACAGGGTTATTTTCTTTCCTCGATCCTCCTCTCAGGGCTCTGCGGGAAGCCAGATCTTCCCCACCTAAACCATAGCATCTCTTCAAAGGTAAATAGCTTCTCCCTCTTGGAGAGGCAGAGAAGGAGGCTGATATAACTAACAGAGTCAATGATCTGAGACAAAAACTTTCCAAATAGAGTGGAGGAGAGAAAGAAAGTGTGTAAGGATTTATAAGCAGGACAGCAGAGAATTTACACATATCCATCCACCCTCTCTACCCTCACGCACAAACATACCCACAGAGGACACAGAATGACAGAAGAATTGATCAAGACACAGAACAGAGGTCTGAGAGGGACAGAACAGAGACCCTGGCTCTGCCACTGTAGCCAGTGAATTGTTAGCAAATCCCCTCTGTGAGAGAAGTGTTGTGTTCTAAGCCCAAAGCACCTTGATACATTAGATTTTTAATCAGTGGTAATGTTTTACTATTTAGAAAATTTTGTCCATGGCTGACACTTGTTATTTTGAGAATGCTGTTCACTACAAGTCCCACTTTAAGAACCTGATAAGGTTCTCTGAAAAAAGGCAAAGCTCTCCCTGCCCATTAGGCCCTGACTCAGGGACAGACAGCCTGCATTTGGCTTCTCCACCCCCATCCTATCTGGAGGGAGGAGGGTGCCTGCTGGATGACTGACATGCCCTACTCAGCCCACCTGATGCTCAGGCCTAGTGAGATTCAGGTGAGCTCATTAGTCCTGGATACAAGGGTCTGAAGTTGTGCGGAGCCTGGGTCAGGGGACCACCCAATGCAGCCGACCTCACTTCACAGATCCAGGTCTGCTCCTAATTTACTCTGTGACCAAAGCAAACCCTTGCTGTGTCTTATCTTTCTGATCTGTCAAGTGAGAACAATGACACATCAGCTACCTACTTTACCTGCACTGAATAAAATGAGACAATGAATGTGAAGATAAAGAGAATTAAAAGTGCTGTCTGAAAGGAAGGGACTCCCTAGAGCGCTTTCAGTGTCCTAATTAGGGAGTGAGGGAACAATTAGATAACTTCCAAACATGTTTGTCATGGATGAAAAATAATATCCATTCACTAAGTGGCCGAGTCACTATTCTAGCCACGGTTGTATGTTATGTTAGATCATTTAAAAAGGGATGAGTAATCTGTGTTCGACAGCTGAAAAGACTTCCAAGCTCCCATAACCTGGCAAACAGACTTCAGAATGAGGCCATCCCCTCATGGCTGGCAGGGGATGCCGAGAACATGGAGGAAGAGGTCGAGTCAAAAGGAAAAAGTTATTGTCACTCTGTAAAAGATTCTGTAGACCCCTGGAGAAGGAGTATCTGTTATATTTAACTAGGAACCAATATAATCAAAGAAAGCCCCACATTTAGGTCTGTCCCTTTTGGTGTGAGCATATTTGTTCTCTGAGTTCATGCCCATGAATAGTAAGCATCGTTTGAGTAACTCAATACTTGGAAGTATTCTGCGGTGTAGAGATTCGTGAAATGCTTCTCCCACACAAAAGTCCCAAGCACGATCTCAGGCAGAGGAAATAATTCAAGCAGTGGCCCTGCTGCGGTCGAAGACGCGGCTGCCCACCCGGGGACCCCGCCCGGGCCGCTCCTCCCGGACTCAGATCGATCTCAGGTCAACAGCCCAGAAGAACACGGCCAGACTGTGAATATCGGCCTCTTTGGACCCGAGCCTCCCGTTTCCGGGCTTTTCCACCCCAAGCGAGGTGTCCCTTTTCCTAACCTCTATCCCCACTGAACAGACCTTACCTTAGTCACTTATACTTCTACTACAAACACATTTGGGTTCAGGAAACATTTGTCCTTTGTATTAGAATTCAATCTTTTAAGTATGGAAGTGAAAGGTCTTATGTGCTATTAAAAGAATTTCAGGGTCTTCCCTGGTGGTGCAGTGGTTGAGAGTCCGCCTGCCGATGCAGGGGACACGGGTTACTGCCCCGGTCCGGGAAGATCCCACATGCTGCGGAGCGGCTAGGCCCGTGAGCCATGGCCGCTGAGCCTGCGCTCCGCAACGGGAGAGGCCACAACAGTGAGAGGCCCGCATACCGCAAAAAAAACAAAACAAAAAAAGCACACATTTGGGCTTCCCTGGTGGCGCAGTGGTTGAGAGTCCGCCTGCCGATGCAGAGGACACGGGTTCGTGCCCCGGTCCGGGAAGATCCCCCATGCCGCGGAGCGGCTGGGCCCGTGAGCCATGGCCGCTGGGCCTGCGCGTCCGGAGCCTGTGCTCCGCAACGGGAGAGGCCACAGCAGTGAGAGGCCCACGTACCGCAAAACAAAAAAAAACAATTTCAGACATCAGCAAATAGATGCGGGGAGGCTGGCGGAGGCACATCCAGTTGCCCTTGAATCTCACCCCTCCCGCAAAGGAGGCCAGTCCCGAGAGGGAACTGAATGTACTCATTTGGGGTGCTTCGAGGTCACTTGCGTCATGGGGCACAAGTGGAGAGGGGAGGGCTTTCTTCCTCCCTGCAGGGCCGCTGTCTTACCTGCTCTCCGTCCTGGAACTGCCATGGCCTCTGCAGGTCGCCGCTGTGACTACACGCCGCTCACGGGTCCCTCCTCTCCTCCGGGCTCTCCTTCCTCTCCCCCGACACCTCCCCCACGTCTCGGAGCCCGTGCTCACAGCTGCTCCCTCCTCAGGGCTGCCTTGCCTATTTCAGGTTCTCTCCCGCCCACGCTTCCCCCGGGGGGATCCCAGGTTGTTCCCATCAGCAATGATACCCGCAGGTGCTGGGACTCCAGGGAAGAGGACTGGGCGGGGCCACAGATGGAAGCGGGCAAAGCGAAATGGGGCCTGGCTCGGGGACAATTGCGAGCCCAGGTCAGCCACAGCAATCAGGCTCAGGTGCCCGCAATGAGCGCGGAGGTGGGAAGGTCAGCACCAAGTGGAGAAAACTGTTGGCATTAATTACAGGTCCTGGAATACCTAATAAAGAGCAAAGAAAAACCCAAAAGCTTGGTTTTGGCTGGAAATACACTACCAATTGTATTGTTTATAAACGTCCCCCAATCACCACTTGTTCCATTAAATACAAAATATAAAATTAACTTAATAAAAAAAAGTTTTGTTCTTTATTCCCTTTTTTGAGCAATTTGCTTATGACGTGCCTTGATGTGGTTTTCTTCATGTTTCTTGTGTTTTCCCAAAAGGGGAAAACCCATGGCAGATTTCTAAAATTTTAAATCCCTTTGCTTTTTTATGGAAGACATTATGAAAAAGTGTCCATGCCCCTTTCTTGAATTTCCTTTGATGGTGTTTTGTCAATCAGAATTCTCCAACTTAACACTCAGGGGATCCAGGAGTTCTTCTTTGTTTTCTGCCGTTGGAATCCTAGAGTTGGAAGTGTTTTATCAATGATATACTTGCTAATCTTTGCAGGTGTCCTGATGGGATTCTGGTTTGGCAACTAATATATATCTGATAACAATAATTGAGATAAACAAACATCATTTTTCCATTATTCCATTTATCCTATGTGCACCTAGTGAGTGGTGACTCTTGTGAAAGTTACCAGAAAAAATTCTCAGGTATTAGGTCTCAATTTATTAAAGAGTGAAAAATGAGTTATTTTTTATTGATATACAACTCAGTGAGATTGTTCTCAAGCAGGTAGGACAATGTAGACGTTCTTCCTTCAGTTACGTCAAGATACTTGAAAGCTCAATTCTATAAAATGGTAAAAAAAAAAAAAATAGCAGCTACTAATTATGAAGCACTTACCCTGCCGCAGGCAATGCAGTGGGAAGTTTGAATCTCCTATCTCTCATTTTTATAAAGACCTTAAAGAAATTATCTCCATAGCACCAATACGAAAACCAACTTCTCCAGGTCACATAGCTAGTAAAGAGTAAAGCCAGGAGTCTCAGAAAGGAATGTCTTCTTCCAAAGCCTGTCTTAGTTCACTTAAAATTTTTTCATGATATAAAAGAAATCATTCTCTTTTGGCTGTTAAAAATTAATTGAGCCACGACTGTCCTTCAACAAGTAGTTAAATCACCTGCAAACAACAACAACTTCAACAAGTAGTTAAATCACCTGCAAACAATATTTCTTCTTGCTACTCAGCAAAAATTTCAGTTACTTAACTGAAATCAGTTCCTCTAAAGAGGCAGAAAATTAATGTTTTCTTATACAGCTATGACATAGCAGACAGTATGCTATATTATTTCACAAGTATAATCTCATGTATTTTTACCAAAACCTTGTAAGCTGCATATTATAATCTTCATTTACAGATGAGGAAACCCAAGTTCAAGTAAGTGATTCCCCATCAGCCAGTAAGTTGAAAAGCCTGGGTCTGAAGTACAGTGATTGTAAAGTCTTTCAACTGTATCCCGCTATGTGTTATTGTAGCAAAGAGCCTAAAAGATGCTAAGAGATCAATAGTCCTTAAGGTATTACTTTCCAGCAAAGTCTCCTATCCATTATTTTACTATCCATTGAAGTAAAATAATGTCCTTGATTTTTAGTTAATTCTAAAGTGCTGAGGGCAGTCGTCATTTTTAGTTACTTCAAATCTGTGCTCTTCACCATAGGGTAGTTATCAGTGGCCTTACCACTTACTGAGTACATTAAAAAAAACTACAAATCCAGATCCAAAATGGGCCTCCTTGAAGTGACCAAAATCATATAGTCATAAACTGAGAAAAAAATAGATAAAAAGAATGAAGTTTTAGTGTACAAAAAGGGCAATTTAGAAAATAGAAATATGACATAATGTCCATCAAGTTTTTCATCGAATTTGAGCAGATCCTTAAATTGCTATGAAAGAACAAATAGCTGAAAATATCCAACAAAGCAATAAAAGTATAATAAATACTACTTCAAGTAATATTTAATATAAAGTAATTAAGACTGAGGATTTGGTTTAGAAACAAACATACCAATGGAACAGAAGCTAAAGCCTCCAATAGACCCTGCATATATCTATCTATATAAATATATATAGATATTTATATGTATTTTATATACACTAGGTATAAGACAGAGGTAGCACCACAGATCAATGGGGAAAAAATGGAAGACTGAGTAAATTATGCTGGGATAATTATACACACATATGAAAAAATAAAATTGATTTCTATTTCATGTTATTCCTTTAAAATGTCCAAATTAAAGAACTATCTATAAAAATTAAAATTCTAGAACTTTTAGAAGAAAATTTAAGAGGATATATGACTTCAGAGTAGGGAAAAATCTTTTCAACAAAATCCCCAAAGACACATCTCATAAAGAAGGAACATATTAAATTTTACTGCACTAAATATAAAACCTATCAAAAGTCACCTTAAAAGGGTGAGAAAAAGGTCACAAGCTGTGATATGGTATAATTAGCTGATTTAAATGACAAGGGATTATGAATAATTTCTACAACTGAGAGATAAAAGGACAGTCTACTAGAAAAAGGACAAAACCTCTGAATTGACAATTCCTTTAGATAAGCACAAATTCATAAATTATTTAAAAAGTTGGCAGGGATATGGCATCTCCTTATGCATTTTCATAAGCTGCCAGTGGGAGTGTAACTGGGTACAGCAACTTCTGGAAGCAATTTGGCAATATCAAGTTGGGTTAAAGATATGCATTTCCATGACTGGACAATTCAATAATTCTATATATTCCTTAGAGGCTCTCTTCCATAGAAAACATGTATAAGAATATTTATAGCAGCAGTATTTTTAAAAAGTATTTTAAAAATCCTAATATGATTGTAATAAAATGTGGCCTACTAGAAAGTAGGAGAAATGAATAAGCTCAGACTACATATATCAAGATGGATGAATCTCATGAACATATAGTTCAGAGAAAAAAAGAAACTGCAAAAAAAAGGAGCATTTTAAAACTTAAAAAAATCTCACTATATGTCAAGCATTATTGTTTTTTTAGATACTAAATCACTTATGCTCTCAACAACCTAATAAAGTAATTATTATTTTTCCTATTTTATAAATGACAAAACTGAGACAACAAAAAGTAATAAAACTTGTAAGAAGATGCACTAGACATTGTTTAAAAATACATACATATGTAGTAAAAGTTTAAAGAAATGTAAGAAAACGATAACAGATAGAGAATAGTAGTTATTTACTAGGAAGAGAGAGAGAAAGGGGGATATAGATACACACAGGGTTCACTTCTATTTGCAATATTTTTTTTTTTCTTAAATTGGGTGGTTGGTGCATAGGCATGTTGTTTTTTTACATTTTTATGTCTGAATAATTTTCACGTCAGAATAATTTGTATTATTTTTTAAACAACGCACCCTAAATTGAGGGAATATAAGAGACAGAGAGAGTGAGAGAGGTTTGTATGCAAAAGCAGTGTGCCCTTGGTCATGTCCCTTAATGTCCCTGAGCTTTGTTTTCTTTTTAATTTCTAAAAGTAAAATACTATTGTGTTTTCAAATAAGATAACTGATTTCCACAACTGTGTAAACTATAAAATGTCCTATACATACCACCAGGTATGGCTTTTACTTGGAAGAAATAGTGTCCACCTTGTGTCAGGAAATAGAGCAGGCTTTGTGTCTAAGAAGGGATGGTTTCCACTCTCAAAGCCTCACTCAGGATGAAGGTGATGAGGTGCGCTGTGCCCAGTCACCCTGGTGCGCCCCTCAGGAAAAGTGTAAGTGTATGTGTGTATGTGTGTGTGTGTCTGCACAAGTGCATGTGCGTGCCTCTGGGTATGTGAGTGTATGGGTAGATGTGTTAGGAGAGTGTGTGTCTAGGTGTGTGTGTCAGCGAGTCACCAAATAGTCATAATTGACAGACCCTGGGCCTGTGATGGGCATGCAACACCACGGCTGAACAAAGCACTGTGGAAAGGTCTTTCTGTCTCAGATTTGCACCCTGAGAAACTGTCCGACTATGAACCTCAGTCACAGAAGACACAATCTGCCTTCCTTCCAGAACAAAAGGAGTATTGATCTACTAATGCCATCAACAGGTTTCCAGCAAGAGACAGGTACCGCATCTGGCCAAGGGATCACTTATTTTCCACGTGACACCAGTGCTATGGCAACCACAGAGGCAGAGAATGCTGCTCTCCAGGAGAACTCATCAGATTTTCTTCTTTGTTTTTATCCCATGAAACAAGAGCCACCAGGACTAAGTGAACACACTCAGGGTTCCTATTTTTAGAATACGAGGACAGTAGGGGTAAAGAAAGATACAGAGTAGGAAAGACAGATGCCTTCTCAACAGTAGAATGGGCACTCAGAATCATTTAATTTAAATATGTAAAAGACTGTGGCTTTTTAAAAATACTCCAAGCTGAGAAAGTAAAAAATACTAGATATATACAGAAAAGGTTTTTATTGTAATTTTTAAATATTTGTTTTGCTCTTGCACTCCCCAAAAGGAGGCAAGAATCTTTCCCCATGGACAGCATATTCACAGTTGTACAGACATGTTTTAGAATTAAGGGGATGAGTAATGGGTCTGGGAATCATAACACAGATGTACAGGAGCAAGTTCCACAGAGCAACGATGTTTTCAACCTGAAATTTCTTCAGCCAGATCACGAGGCTCTCAAGGTACTTCTGGATGCCCTATGACATTTTCTTTGAAAGTTGGAAAACTGAATTTTAATGAAAATACTATACAGTAGCACAGACATTCTCAGGTTAGACTGGGCCTCCAGTTCCTAGGTAATTATATTAAGAAGGATCTGGTAAAAGTTTATATGCATTGTCCCTAAATGTGCAAAAATAAATACTGGACTCCAAGACATAATATTTTGGTGTCACTGTGTTCATTTCTTTATTTTTATGATTTGCAGAAGTTTGCTTAGCCCGAGTCCTGGTTTTCTCACTTGTAATATGGGTATATTAAAATCCATGCCTCAGATACCTTACACAGGATGATACGGGCGTTAAATGTGATAATATATGTCCCAAAACTCTGTAATGCAAAAAGCACTAAACAAAGGTAGCTGGCTTAGTAATTTGAACAGATAAACCCTACCAGTGTTTTCAGAATTCTGTTCTTTGGTTCTCTAGGTCCCCAAGGGGGTCTCAATAGTGGAAAGAGAATGAGGAGGACAAATGGTATGGACTCCATGTCCCACAGCCTTTGATCTGCAAAAGTTCCACTTATCTTGTCTACATATTGGAATTACGAATGCAATTTTATTTAGTAAAAAATGTAAGTTTTTCAGCTTTAAAAATATTTGTAAAGCGTGCCCCGGTCCGGGAAGATCCCAAATGCCGCGGAGCGGCTGGGCCCGTAAGCCATGGCCGCTGAGCCTGCGCGTCCGGAGCCTGTGCTCCGCAACTGGAGAGGCCACAACAGTGAGAGGCCCAAGTACCGCAAAAAAAATATATATATATATATATATTTGTAAAGAACAGCTATAATCAACAGGGGAAACAGTGGGAACTCTCACAGACCAAAGGGACAAATCTCCATTCTAATACAACAACATAGCAAAGAGAGGCTATAAAAATAATCACAGGTTGTGAATCAGGAAACACATTTTGCTGTCTCCCTGTGCTACAAGTCAAGTAAATGACCTTAAGCAAGTCCTTTAACCTGCACAAACCTGAGTTTCCTTACATGTAACATGAAGGTAGTGCTCTCTAGTTACAAAATTATAAAATTTAGTCCTGGAAACATTTGATCTAAGGACTTGCAATACATCTATAAATTTCTCTTTGAATAATGATTAACTGCTAATAAAAAGGGCTAGGAGAAAGGGGGAGAATTTTAGAAATATGATGCAGGCTCTGTGGCAGGTACTAGAGACAGAAATAACACACAATTAAGTCCTATATGCTTCCACCAAATTAACCAGGGGCTGGGAGGAATCCCAGTCAGTGCATCAAAATACAAATTCTGGGCTTTCCTGGTGGCTCAGTGATTGAGAGTCTGCCTGACGATGCAGGGGACACAGGTTTGTGCCCCGGTCCGGGAAGATCCCACATGCCGCGGAGCGGCTAGGCCCGTGAGCCATGGCCGCTGAGCCTGCGTGTCTGGAGCCTGTGCTCCGCAATGGGAGAGGTCACAACAGTGAGAGGCCCGCGTACCACAAAAAAAAACAAAAAACAAAAAACAAATTCTGCTTTTCATGTGGCAAAGCACCCACAAGAGAGAAAATTGTTGCCGTCCTGGACTGGGAATCAAAAGACCCTAGTTTTGTATTCAGTTCTGTCACTCTCTGCTATACGCCTTTTGGCATATTGTTTGCAGTACTTTAGCTCATGGTGTGGAGTTTGTATCTTATACTACTTGCAATGGACAGCTGTTGGAGAGTTTGAACCAAAGGAGTGATGTGATTTGATTTTTGCATTTAAAACAGAGGAGTGTTTCATTTCCGCCTATGGCAGAGTAGCTAATATCAAACTAACTCCCACACCAGGAAAAATATAAACTCTGGTTTTTGAAAAAAATAAAGAACTCTATGAAGGCATCTGACAATTTTCAAAATACTGGTATTTGAGGTGACAGGATTCCAGACATAAGAAAAAAAATTACATGAAGCCTAAAATTCTGTAGGCAATTTCCCCAGAAGCATCTGCTAATCCCTAAATTGCGCAAATGTGAGTGAGACACCAAGGAACCAAACAGAAAGCAGTTGCTAAGAGACTAAAATGCTAAGGCAGATATTTCAGCATTTCTCTGGTTCTGGGTAGATCAAAATTAAAATTCAGGAGCCTTCAAGGGAAGGGAACACTACTGTTATGGACTGAATACTTGTGTTCCTCAAAATTCATATGTTAAATCCCTACCCACAAATGTGATGGTGTCAGGAGGTGGGGTCTTTGGAAGGTAATTAGGATTAGGTGAGGTTATGAGGGTGCAGCCATCGTGAATGGGATTAGTGCCCTTACAAGGGTCAAGAAATAGCTTTCTTCTGCCTTCTACTCTCCACCGTTTTAGGACACAGCAAAAAGATGGCCATCTGCGAACCAGGAAATGCACCCCCCTGCAACACACCAAATCTGCCAGCATCATTATCTTGGATTTCCACCCTCCAGAACTGCGAGAGGTAAATTTTTTTGTTTGTTTTTTTGTTTAATCACCAGTCCATGGTAGTTTGTTATAGCAGCCTGACAGACTAAGACAACTGCTAAAGGCCTCGAGGTTTCTATTGAAATCCCTGAAGAAATCTACTCTAGGAATAGGATAAAATTGGAAACAGACCAGTCTCTAATGCAGCAAAGTGATCTGAACTTATTCTGACTATATTCTGGAAAATAAATGAACTCTTAGTAGACAAAGATAAGGTCATTTTAAAACTATACAATTTTTTACACACAGTAATGATGATTCAACTGGAAAAAAAACTACCAAGCATGTCAGGAGATGGTACCAAATAACTAAAAATCAAGAGAACAAAAGGACAATGAAAAAAAGTTAACACAGGTTATCCAGATATTGGAGTTATCAAAGATAAAAAAAATTATATTTATATATATATATATATATATATGGAAATACATAAGGTGGAGAATTTCACCATAAAACAGAAATATATACAAAACAAATCAAATGGAATTCTAGAATTAAAAATTACAAAAAAACTGAAACAGATTTAAGAACAAATATTGGTCTTTGGAGTGCTAATAACGTCCTAGTTTTTATCTGGATGCTAATTATTTGGCTGTACACTTAATATTTATGCATTTTACTATATGTGTATTATACGTTATACCTCAATAAATACAGTTTTTAATTAATTCCTCCTGCTGTGTGGAAAAAGGGCTGGGGGGAAGGTGTTGACAAGAGGGATGGACAAAAGTGAAAGCAAGGAGACCAGTTTAAAAGCTATGTAGTTAGTTCCCAAAAGAGATAATGGTGTGGATTAAGTAGTACTGATAGAGAAAGAGATACATTTCAAATAATGGTAATTGGATTTCTAATAAATCTTCGAATATTGAGAGTTCTTCTTTTCTACATGTTAATTTTGAGATGTCTGTGAAACATCTGCCATATAGGTAACTGGATGCATAGTTACTAAGCTCAGAGTGAAGATCTGAGTTAAAGATAACTTATCAGTACAAAAATTGTATTTAAAGAAAACCATAAGACTGGATGAAATCACATAGGGAGAGAATGTAAATCGAGAAGAGAAGGGGACCCACGTGTGAGCCCTGAAATACACCAACATTTAGAATTTGGATGCAGGAATTGGGGAGAGCAAAGAACACCTAGCTCTCTATTCTGTTCTAATGTTCTATGTGTCTGTTTATATGCCAGTACCATTCTATTTCGATGACTATCAAAATCAAATACAATTTGAAAACAGAAAATGGGGAGCTTCCAGCTTTATTTTTCTTGCTCAAGGTACTTCGGCTCTTCAGAATCTTTTGTGGTTCTATAGGAATTTTTAGGATTGTTTTTTCTATTTCTGTGAAAAATGCCACTGGAATTTTGATAGGGATTGCATTGACTATGTAGATCACTTTGGGTAGCATGAACATTTTAATAATATGAATTCTTCTAGCTCATCAGCATGGGATATCTTTCCATTTATTTGTGTCTTCTTCAATTTCTTTCATTAATGTTTTATAGTTTTCAGTGTACAGATCTTTCACTTTCTTGGTTAAGTTTAGTTATTCCTAAGTATTTTATTCTTTTTCATGCTATTGTAAAAGGAATTGCTTTCTTAATTTCTTTTTCAGAGAGTTTGTTGTTAGTGTCTAGAAATGCAATTGATTTTGTACGTTGATTTGTATCCTACAACTTTACTTATTTCATTTATTAGTTCTAATAGATTTTTGGTGGAGTCTTTAGGGTTTTCAATATATAAGATCACGTCATCTGCAAACAAACACAATTTTACTTCTTCTCTTCTGATTTAGCTGCATTTTATTTCTAATTACTCTAGATAGCACTTCCAGTATTATGGGGAATAAAAGTGATGAGAGTGGGCATCCTTGTCTTGTTCCTATCTTAAAGAAAAGCTTTCAGATTTTCACTGTTCAGTATAATGTTAGCTGTGAGCTTGTCATATATGACCTTTATTATATTGAGGTGCCATTCTTAACTAAAAATGGAACTACTGTATGATGCATCAATCCTACTTCTGGATATTTATCCAAAGGAATTGAAATCAAAATCTCAAAAAGCATACATGTACCCCCATGTTTATTGAAGCATTATTCATAATAGCCAAGAGGTGGAAGAAACCTAACTCTCCACTGACAAATGAATGGATTTAAAAAAACATGGCATATATACACACATATACACACACAACAACAAATTATTATTCAGCCTTAAAAAAGAAGTAAACCCTGGCATTTGCAACAACATGGATAGACTTGGGGAACACTATGCTAAGTGAAACAAGCCAGACATGGAAGAACAAACACTGTATGATATCATTTAAATGTGGAGTATAAAATAGTCAAACTCATAGAAGAGATTAGAATGGTGGTTGCCAGGGGCTAGGGGAAGGGGAAAAAGAGAGGCAATGGTCAAAGGGCACAAAATTTCAGTTATGCAAGATAAACAAGTTCTAGAGACCTACTATATAGAATAGTACTTACAGCCAACAGTACCGTGCTTTATATGTAACATTTGCTAAGAAGGTAGATCTTATGTTAAGTGTTTCTACCACACACAGAAAATAATGATAAAGGGGTGGGGGGGGTGACTTTGAAAAGTGATGGATATGTTTATGGCCTTGATCAAGGCAGTGATGGTTTCATGAGTGTATACTTACCTCCAGACTGACTGAGTTGTATCCATTCAACACATACAGATTTTTACATGTCAATTATACCTCAATAAAATAGTACAATTTTTACAATAATTATTTAATTAATTAGTTAATTTAGAAAAGAGAACCCTGAAAAGGAGTGTCAGTGGGGCAGGAGAAAAGCTGGTGAATGTGTTGCCAAAGAAGCCAAGAGTGGAGAAGCTGTTAATAAAGAAAGAGTGGTCCATCATATTAAACTATACTAAGAAACTAAGTAAGAAACAGGCTAATATTTGACTGAGTGGAGTTCATTGTTGACTTTGGTGAAACTGTTTCTGCGGGTAGTGGTAGCAAAAACCTGAAAGGAGCAAGTTAAAAAGAGAATAAAAGGTGAGAAAGTGGACATAACAGATAGAAACAACCCTTTCAGTATGTGAAAGGGAGAAAAGAAATTGAGTGGTAGTTGCAGGAGTGTAAGAGGAATGTTTTGTTTTAAATATGGGATATCTTAAAGGGCGCTTCCACTTTAGAGGAAAAAAATGTTTGAAAAAAAAATCAGAGTGAATTAGTGAAAACTGCAAGTGAAGGGGAAAGGAGGGCTCTTCTTCCATTTTAATCAGAAGGGAAATAACTGGGTGCAGATACACGTACGTTTAGGAGTTCAATGATGGAAAGATGGGTTTTCTTACTTGAATGCTTCTATTTTCTCATTAAAGTTTGAAAGTGTTCATCATTGTGAAGACAAATATTGGAAGTTTAAAGCAAGTGTAGAACTATGAAAACGTCATCTTGGAGAATTAGGAAGCAAAATTGTTGAGGAAATGAAGCAGAGAGGCTGGAAAGGGCTTCTTTGAGATGCATGGCCATGTATTTACAGTGATACCACTTATCAGGTCTGCTTTCTTTTCATGCAAAGTTCAGCAGCACAGGTGTAGAATACAGCACAGGAGCAGGAGGAATGTTAGATTTAACCACGGCTTCGATTTTTTCATAGGAAGCATGTGAAAGAAAAGAGGCATCCTATCCTTTTTGGATGCTATAGCCTCTTACACTGAAATATCCCAGAAAGTTCTGTCATCAAATTGCAAAGAAGTTGGGGGTGAGAAATTTGGATTTGCTGTCACTTACTGTTGTTCTACTCAGACAAAATTGCTCTCTTCCAACTAAAAACTTCTACCAGTTCATCAAGTGCTATCAAGTTCTTTGGACATCTTTGGTTAAAGCAGAGACTGCTGAGCTTTGGTAAGTCTTCTCAGAATGATTCAGGTCAGTAAAACACATAAGGCACTCACAAATTGCAAAGTAACGGAAATAACGATCCATTCTCTAGCTCCAAGTTAAAGAGGCAATTGCAGTCATACCTAAATCCTCAACTATTTCAAGCTCTGCTGATTCTCTTAGCAGTGTATTGCAGAATAAAAATGTCCTTCAGGGGTTCACTGATGTTTGATGAAAAAGATGGAAATCTCTATTAGGAAGATCATTATTTGCAAATTATCAAAAAGAAAACCTTAAATTGCTTGCTTAAAAATATTTCCTGGTAAGATGTTTTTAAAATGTGCCTATGGAAAGGTTAATCACTTGCCTGTATAATTTTCCAATATGAATTGGAAAAGTGTAATCCTTCATGACATATCAATCTCTCTTTTACTGGTGTGTATTCCTTTCTTTATAACCTATTGAAAGAAACCCATGTAAAGTATCAATAAAAACATAAAATCTCTATCCTTGCCCAAAAATGGGATGTTCACATGAATAAAGATTGGGGATCTGATGATTGTTGCAGTTCCAGGAACACAGAGGAAAGGAAGTTAGAGAAGGAATCACCAGACCCAGCTATCCCAGAAGGACCACCCCAGGCTACTATGCTTGACTAGGACCACTGAATCTGCCATGAATTGTTCCTGATCTCTGTACCGGTAAAAACACATTCTATTCTTCTGTAACAGGTAGTGCAATTGAAACCAACATGGCAGAGAAGCTTTCATAGTCATTCAGCATACATGGCTCTACAGGAGGGAGATTTAGTTCAGGTTTGTTTTTTAATCCCGGTGTCCCTACATACAAATGAGTATTGTAGCCTTCACAACACTTATTTTGCAAACAAGTTATTCCAACAATGATGTCAATGTTATTTTGATGAATTTCTCTTAGAGATGGCATATCAGTCATTTAAGAATAGAAGTCTCATTACTAGACACAATTAACCATTTCAAATCATAGATGAGTTATAGACAGACTTGAGGCCATAGCTCCTTATGGGTCTATTCCTAGAATTTGCTATGAAGACGAGTGAGTTATTGGAACTTCGGGTCCTCTGACATTTTCTACCTAGAAAACAATCCGTTACTTTGGGCCCCTGATACCTTTACAAGTTAAAGAAAGAAAAACTGTCTGAAAGCCATTAAACTACACACAATACCAGGCATAGTAACTAATCAGCATCTCACAATCTTCTTACAAAGATCTGTCCCAAGTTCCCCATTAAAACAATCAATTTTCTTACATATTGGTAAGAATGTCATAGGAAAATCTCTGATATGTACAGTTAAAGTGAAAAAAAAGCCAACTAACAAATAGCACACGTGATGAATAAGTAATTTTAAGAGAAACAGACACCATAACAATTAGACAAAGTGAACTCCTTTAGGGAAGGGCTGGTGACTACCTTAGCAAACTACATTTTTGGGGTCCTCAATAAATATTTGTAGAATACACGCAATGCTAGAATAGATCTATAAACAAACTACTGTGATAACACAGAAGAGAAAGGGTCAAATTTTCTCTATTTAAGACATTTGGAGAAGGGAAATTCTGTATCTTAACTAAGTCTTTTTAAAAATCTGACTTAAAAATTTGCCAGGTGATACACGAATTTATTTTTAAGGTGGTGTGAAAAAATAGAAAATATGTATATTGGTATCGGCCCCTGGTTCCTGGCACAGAGCTCCTGAAACTCTTATAATTTCCTGGGTGATGTGTCTTTTGTTCTAATGAGCTGACTTTTGGTGGGCTCTTCAGGATGGCGGACAGTCACCAGAAAGATCAAGCCATGATTTAGAAGCTTGGAACTTTCGGCTCTAGAAAGGGGAAAGAGGCTGGAGATTGAGTTAATGATCAATCATGCCTAAGTGATGAAACCTCCACAAGAATCCCAATAGTAGAGGATTCAGAGAGCTTCCAGGTCAGTGACCATAGCTACATGCTAGGAGGGTGGTGAAGCCCAACTCCACCAAGATAGGAAGACAGAAGCTCCTACACATAGGACCCTTCTGGACTTGCCCTATATGTCTCTTCATCTGACTCTTCATTCATATCCTTTATAAAAAGCCAGGAAACATGTTTCCCTGAGTTATGTGAGCCATTCTAGCAAATTATTGAATCCAGTGAGGGGAGTGTGGAAATCCCAATTTAAAGTCGGTCTGTCAGAAGTGCAGATGACAACCTGGAACTTGCAGTTGGGGTCTGAAGTGGGGACACAGACTTCACTTGTGAGATCTGATGCTAACTCCATGTAGTTAGTGTCAGAATTGAACTGAATTACATGATACCCAGCAGGTGTCACGGAGAATTGCTTAATGTGTGGGAAAACACCCCACACACTTGGTGACCAAATGTGAAGTGTGGTAGAGTGATAATAAAGAAGAAACACAGGAGTGTGTTTTTCCTGTATACGTAGAAACTGGATTCAAACATTACACATAAAAGAGATAAGAAGTTTTTTCCTCTCAATCCAAAACTCCCCCCCACCAAAAAAATATAACCATAATCATTAATTTATCATATATCCTTCTAGATAGTTTAAAATATATTTACAGGGCTTCCCTGGTGGTGCAGTGGTTGAGAGTCCCCCTGCCGATGCAGGGGACACGGGTTCGTGCCCCAGTCTGGGAAGATCCCACATGCCGCGGAGCGGCTGGGCCTGTGAGCCATGGCCACTGAGCCTGCGTGTCCGGAGCCTGTGCTCCGCAGCGGGAGAGGCCACAACAGGGAGAGGCCCGCGTACCGCAAATATATATATATATATATATATATATATATATATTTACATACATATATGTACATAAAGAAATATATAGGATTTTCCTTTCCTTTTAGCCTAGATCTCTCTTACTGTGGGTTTCATTCTACCTCTGTCCCGGGAGACTGGAGGAGAGTGAATGAGGGCTGGAAGAGCATGAGATCAGGCTGAAGAGGAAGGCAGGAGCCAGACCATGCTAAATTTTAGGCAAGTTAAGGAACTGGTGTTTAGTCTATGTTATTTTTAGATGCTTAAAGCAGGAAATTGTCATAATCAGACTATGTCTAAAGACCACTCTTGCAGTTGAGTGGAGACTGTATCAGCATGGGGCTTGATCCATACATTTTTTGAAAATAACAATTTCTTTAATATCATAAGATTAAAATTTCCAGTTGTCTCAAATGTCATAACTTTATAAAAAATTATTTTAAAAATAACTAAAAAATTATTTTAGTTTGTTTGAATCAAGATTCAAATTAAGTCCACACATTGTGACTGGCTTGTTGTCTCTTTCAACCTATTGGTTTTGCGTCTCTCTCTTTCTCTCTCTCTCTCTCTCTCCCTCCCTCCCTCCCTCTCTCTCTCTCTCACTTTGCTTGCAATTATTTATTTAAAAAAGATGATGGGGAGAGAATCTGTTCTATAGTTATAGCGTTTCCCACAGTTTGGATTTTGCTGATTATATTCCTGTGGTGTTGTTTTCCATGAAACTCTATTTCACTGTAATTTCAGGAAATTGGTATTTGGGTTTAGATCCTTGATCAGGTTCAGGGACAACTTATTTGGTGAGATTACCCATGGGTGGTGATAAGGTCTCCCATTAGAAGGCATATCATGTCTGGCTGTCTCTCTTTTTGTGATGTTAGTGGCCCTGAAAAGGGGCTTGATCCACATTGAAGAGAGAATGAGAATGAAACACTGGGAGACAGTCAATATTAACAACTAGGGAAGTTTTCCTGTGAAGGGGAGCAGACAATTGGCACTTCTCCAAAGCAGGCTCCCAAACACCATACCCAGCATGTCCCCCTTTTAAAATTCCCCTGGCAGTAGTTGAGGCCAGTTCTTGGTCTATCACAGATTATTTTTTTCTAATAGACAAATGAGCAGTATCAAAGATCATGGGACCAACCCTGGGACCGCTGACCTAGCACAGTCCAACCCACCTCTCCAGATTATACTCCTCTCCAGCCAGATAGCTTCAGAAGCTAATTAAAGTCTTAAGCTATTCTTCTAACGCACTAGTAGTTGCTGAAGCACAAAAGCGAAGGAGAATCATTTCCTGTATCACCAGAGGAACTCCTTCACTTCATTTCTAAACGAAGTATAAGCTCTGACTCAACATTGAAGGCCCTGATGTATCTTCCTTATTGTTGCCTCCAGTATGGCCTCCAGTGTGGCCTCCACTTACCCTCTCTTCCAGTCAAATAGAGCTGCTCTCTGTACATGTGCCTACTAATGGCCCCCTCTGTGCCTTTATTTACTCTAATCCTTCCATATCAAAAGATCAATTCCTCAGTTACACATGGCCAGGTGACATGTGTCTTTCAAAGCTCAATTCAAATCATTTTCTCTCTGAATCTCCAGCCAAAACATAATCTTTTCTCCTCTAAAATCCTACAGAACTGTATTATCTCTTAGCATTTTAATTTTATTCCTTGCATTTTGTTTATGTATGAGCTTGTTCAAGCTCCCCTCCAAGACCCCAATTCAGCCTTTTGAATATGTCTTCTACCTAATAGTAGTCAATAAATATTTACTGAATAAATAGTAACTACAGTTGTAATTGAATATTAAAATAGGATACTTCTTACCTGTTTCACCTGAGTACTCTAGGCTAGGCTCTCTCGAAAGTTACTGTGAATACAAATCACCTGGGGACCAGGTTGAAATGCAGATTCTGATTCAGTAGGTCTGGGATGGGACCCGAAACTCGGTATTTATGCAAAGTCCCAGGTGAGGATGCTGCTGGTATTTGTACTATCCTTTGAATATCAATCGACTGAATAGGTGCCAACTATTCCCACATTCCACAGTAGGACCACAAAACCAGGAAAGTTTGCCTACACTGCAAAGAAGCTTGATTAATACTAGTTTAGTGACACGGAGAATAAAATGCACCTCTAGCTTGTGAGAAAGCTCAGAGGGGTCAAGAGGGGGGCTCAGAACTTAGATGAATTCTGGAGAGAATATCGCGTACTGAGGATGTTTCACACCCTGCCATACCATAACCTGTGGGAAATATAGAGGAGATTCTTTCATCTCTCAAGCCTTGTGAAAAGGTCTTGAATGGGACTAACATAGAGTTTGATTTGTATCCCTCAGAGTTTAAGAGACACAATGCCTGAGCAATCTAAAGGGAAAGAGACTATGGCCGTCTATCTGCTGAAGTGGACAGTGTTCTTCAGTGAGCCTGCTATGTTGGGGCACCCTGCCTGCCTAGAGTTTGTTGGACAAAGGATGTGTGAGTGTTTCCCATGGAGCAGATGTGGACACACCCGTGAAAGAGTCAGTGTGGGGTTGGCTCAGATGTTCAAGAAAGTCATCAGAATGTGTTTACGACCTCCCCACAAAGATGCTTGAGCTGTCTGGATAGATCCCCCAGAGAGGAAGGAGAATTTAAGCAAATAGCTAGGAGTTTTGATTTTGGCCATATCAAGAAACAAGAGTGAGAGGCCCCCAATAATGAAGGGTTTCCCAAACAACCAAGAGAAAAGGACTCAGTTTTAAAACTTGCCAAAACTCAGAGATGGCTCCATAGACCTAAACTGAAGGGGAGGAAGAACTTTAATAAAACTTTAATAGACCTTTGGATTATTACATGGAAGTGGGTACTTCAACTGATGAACTGAGACGCTTTGGTAAACTAAAATGTTCAAAAAACTTTTTTGTTATCTAAGAATAACATAAAAGTTAATGATATCTACTGAAGTTTTCATCGAAGAGCGTCGGAAGAGAATGTTCCCCCAAACAAGTTTGAAGGAAGAGTAGGAGACAAAAACAAAGTGATTTTTAAAGTTTTACTCTGAGTCCAGCTTATTTAAAGACATAATTACACAGTCACCTCAAAGCTTGATACAAAATACACAACTTCATGAGTTCCAGTTGGTCTTAAACCTAAGCTAGTAATACTGTCTTAGCTTGAAAGGTGAAGGTGTTAACCAAGTCCGCCAAGAAGCAGATGTCCAGATGGGAATGGTTAGATGCATAAATATTTATTGAGGGTGACGTTTGTTAAGGAAAATAAAGAGGGAGATGGAACAGGCTGAGAGAGCTGTCAAGTGGAGATGCAGAAGTGACCTTGACCCTGGGAGAAAGAGAGAGAAGGAAGGTTGGGTGGAAGTGTCTTAGACAGCAGTGTGGTGCTAAGACAGTCTGGCAAAGCCTTTGGAGAATCCTTACATCAAAGTCACCTGTCAGAGGAGCCCTATGTCACCCAGTAAGCAGGTCTGCTTTTGCGTCTCTGCCCTGCTCAGTCATTGGCTGGCGTAGCCCATAGGAAGGCTAGCCTAAGTGGAAACACAGTAATGGATCTCAGAGCCCAGCAGCTGGGACCGTAGGTCAGTTATACCCCTCACAGTCAGAGATTCGAGAGGTGTATTCTCATAACTTCTACAGTGCTGATGCATATTTGTATTTATTTACTTACTTATTTTTGCCATAAGACCTTGAACTAAGAAGACAGCATTCTAAGGATGAGCCATGGCTGGTTTATTTTCAGGAGACGTTACTGATTGAATTACTCTCGGACAATGCCAATGTATTTGTAAAGCTGAATATGACTACTTCCCTTCATAATACTAATATGAGCATACACTCAACAGCAGCAAGAGGCAGGCACATCAAGTCCAGAATATACCTAAATTATAGCAGAGGGAGAATCTGAGTAACGTTTTCCAAGGACTCTCACATCATGCTAAGCCAGACCACTGCAGCACCCTCTAGAGCATTTGGTAACTATTCACCAATATGAACAAGATCGCAAAATAAAAACTCATTTAAAAATAAAAGCTGTTCTCATTAAGCTGTTCACTTCAAGAGAGCATCATTAATATCCAGCTTGACAAAGCTGGATATTAACTGCTCTTTATTAACTGCTAATCATCAAATTACACCTTTACATAAAAGCAAAGGACAATGTAAAGAGTAAGACTGATGCAAAGCAAACACAACTAGTTTAACTCTTTAGCCATATCTACATAAATAGATATAAAACTAAAGAGCCCTGGGGAAAGTGAAAAATTAATTCAGTCATTTGATCTATGCAATAAGAAATAAGTACGTTAAACATGTTTGAATGACTCAACTATTTGGAAATAGCCTTTGACTGTATTGTCAAAATAGCCAAGATTGACACATTTTTAAAAAACATTTTACTCATAATTTTTAGTATTCTATAAATATAGCCCTAGGGATGAATAATAGCAGCACAAATATAAGTTGGAGTAAGACTGGTAATCAAGAATTGATGCCAAATAAGGATAAGACCCTAAGGAACCTAGCATCATCGGGCATAAGTGAAGGGAGACTAAGGGGAACTGGAATACTTAAATCTTAGAGGCTAGGAGATTCTTCCAAGATCATTTCACCTTTCCCTGAGGGAAAGATACTGTCAAATACTCTCTAAGCAAAGAGAACTTTTTCCTATCTTTGTCATAGAATAACTGGAAATTTAGAAACCATTTTCTACTGAGGTCTCCAATGCAGTAATGTCAAAATCCATACTAAAAAACAAATCTGCAGTGACATCATAGGTAACTATGTCCCCTATAATCCCACTACACCTTGTATATCTTTTCATTTACAGTATACTTCAACTTACATTTTATATATTAATTATCAAATGTCTATCTCCCCCAATATCTACTAAATGTATTGAAGGCATGGAGCACTTCTTTTCAACTTTTACATCACTTGCAACTAGCAACGTTCTTGATGATTAAGAGGAGGGATTTTCCAGGTTTAAAACTTGGTTCCAACACTAAATGTGTTTCCTTGAGCAAATTTGTAAACCTCTTCAAGACACAGTTTAAAAGAGGGATTATAACACTCCCTGTGCTGGTGTGAGCATAAATGGAATAATGTATGTAAAGATTTAGACTGTACCAGATATAGTTATTATAAAACATTGATAGTTTATTTACTATCATGACTTTTTTAAATTTTAGCAGATACTCTGTAAATATTTGTTGAATGAATGTGTTTTGTGACCTTACCAGCCCAATATTAGCCCCTATTGTTTTGGCACTTAATTCAAAATTTATTAATTCTTGAACTACTTTCAGCCATTGATGTCATTCCTTTCTTTTTTTTCTGCCCATCTTATTGAGATATAATCGACATACAGCACTGTATGAGTTTAAGGTGTATAGCATCATGATTTGACTTACATACATCATGAACAGGTTACCACAATAAGTTTAGGGAGCATCCATCATCTCAGATACAAAAGAAAAGAAAAAGAAAAACATATTTTTTCCGTGTGATGAGAACTCTTAGGATGTACTCTCTTAACCACTTTCATATATAACACACAGCAGTAGTCATTATATTCATCATGCGTAAATGACATCCCTGGTACTTATTTATCCTACAACTGGAAGTCTGTACCTTTCACCCATCTTTATCGAATTCCCCCTCCCCGACCCCTTGCCTGTGGTAACCACAGATCTACTCTCCTTATCTATGAGTTTATTTGTCTGTTTGTTTTGAAATACAAGTGACCTACAACACATGTTAGTTCCTGGTACATAACACAGTGATTTGATATTTCTATACATTACAGAATGATCACCGTGACAAGTCTAGCTATCATCTCTTACCATACAAAGGTTATTACATAGTTTATTGATTATATTCCCCGTGCTGTAAATTTAATCCCCATGACTCATTTATTTTGTAACTGGAAGTTTGTATCTCTTAATTTCCTTCGTTTATTTCACTTATCCCCCCACCCCTGTATAGCCCCTAATTTTTGAAGATTATGGAGGTTTACAGTAAAAATAAGTCATGTTAAATACTTGACTTCATGATACCATACACTGTCATCCTTAAATTGTTTGTTCAGGTAGCATCCTAAACTACACAGATTCAGGGAAGGGGCTTTCAGCGATCTCAGGCCCTGTCAGTAAGGTGGGCAAATCATAGTCAAGGCTTTGAAGGGTGGCAATGTGGTAAGAAAAAATTAAAAAGACATCAGAACCCTCTTTCTGGCTCCTAGGAGAGAGGTTTTACAACCAAATTCCCAAATCTAAGAAGTATAGTAAATCTGATTTTAATTCAAACCAATATTGATATAAAATTTCTGATACTCAAGGAAAGAAACATGGGTGGATGTATAATAAGCAGAGCTTGCCAGTGATGACAGCACTAAAAATTAAGGAATAAATCTCAACAGGAAAATTCCAGTAGCAGAAACCAAGCCAAACGGAAAATTTTAAGACCTGTGCAAAAAAGGGATGTCTCCCGAAAAGCCAATCAACTAAAAAACGTTAAAATCCAATAAAGTTTCCAGAAAGAGGACAAGTTACAGAATAAGTATCTAGACATTGATAGCTTTTCTATATATTGTACTAGCAAAATCCGGAAAAGAAACTGAAAACATTCCCCATTCAAAGGAGCAATAAAAATACAAAACCTATAGAAATAAGCATATTAATAAATATAAAAAACTACATTCAAAACCTACAAAAATTTACAGAGAGATCAAAAATAACCCTCAAATAAATGTAAAAGTACAGAATAGTGAAGATGGGAGGACTCACCATTACAAATATATCGTCTCCCCTAATTAATCCACAAGTTTAAAGCAACTCCAATATAAATTTCAACAGATGATTTAGAGCCTATGAACAAACTCTAAAATCCATCTGGAAGAATAAATGGGAAAAATAGACAAGAAAAAATGCTATTGAGGCTCTACAAGGACAGAACTGGGGAGAAGATGTTACCTAAGACAGTACAAGGTAAGAAGGACCGGAGGGACATATCAAGGGAGGGTCTTAAAAGGAAAGAGGAAATTCTAAGTGCAGGAGGGACAAGTGCAAATGCTAAATTAAAAACAAGAGGCAGGGTCAAGCCAGCGCCACAAAGCCAGAGTTCAGAGAGAGCCAGAGAAAGTCAGAGGAGACCCAGGGAGAAGGGCTGTGGGAGGTTGCCAGGCAACCCCTAATGGCCTTGGTGGAAGGTGTGTGATTCTTGGTCATCTTGGGGATGAACTTTAGAACTTACAGAACCAAGAGACTTCTCTGGAGGTCCAGTGGTTAAGACTCCACGCTTCCATTGCAGGTTCGATCCAAGGTCGGGGAACTACGATCCTGCATATTGCGTGGAGTGGCCACAAAAAAAAAAAAAGAAGGCTCCAAATTCTCCTTAGCGCTCCTCGGCCCATCACCATCAGGTCCCTACGGACATGTACCAGTTGCATCACACACATGCCATCTTGGAGGAACAGAATCAAGCTGGTTCCTCCCAGAGCCGGAGCACTTAACTAAACTTCAGGCAGCTTAGCACAGCGATGGGAGTCTCCAGTCTGAGAGCCCTTCCACAAGGAGCTATCCAATGCCCTGTTATCCACCGTCTCTATAGAACATCAACATCCAGATGGAAAAGGGGGGAGGGTAACTCCTATCCTTCAGAAGTTTCAAACATTTCAATGTTGGGCAGTGTGCAGAATAAACTTCTTGATAAATAATTGGTAAGAGCATGAATTTGAGCCAGGGAGAATGAGCTCGAATCCTGACTCCGCCACTTTCAAAATGTGGATGGTCACGTAATTCCTCTAGGACTCTCTTGGGTAAACCAGGGTTAATAGCTTGAAAGCAAATATAAAAAGCATTTAGAAGTATGGTCATATGGTGTTATAATCGCATTCGCTCTTATTATCTCAGATAGGACACTCAGTATCCAGTAGACAGAGCTTCTTGTCCCATCATTCTTAAGCCTTTTTATCAATGCTTTTTTTTTTTAACAGTATCTAAAGAAATCCTCTAGAATGGCCTACAAGGCCCCAAGAGAAGGCCCATATAGAATGTATTCTCTCCCTGCAATCCTGAAGTGGTTCCATTTTCAGTGAGCTGCATCACTTTGGGAAGCATCAGATTATCGTTTGACATTTGCAGGTGATACATATACCCTCAGAAAAAGAACTTTAACCAATGTCACAGTTCTTCTGTACATTAGCAAAGGAAACACACGTGCGCCTCAGGCTCTCTGTGTCAGGGCCAAAGTCCTTCCCAGTAATTCTGGTCAGAGCTCTGCTGCCTTCCTCTCTCTCAGACATTCCACTCAGGATTGAAACATCACATTTGGAAGTCCCTTTGCCTGTCGTGATCCTATTCCCACAGGGGCAAGAGGAGGCGGGAAGGCAGACATTTTAATGACACATCAGAGGATGGTCAAGGGCATTGAGGTATAGTATAGGATGGGACCATAATATTGACAATTCCAGCATCAAGTTTCTGGAACTTTCATGATGTTTTTCTTCCCAGTTATCTGGCCCCAAAGCCAGGTGGGGTCAATCCCAATTTTTCTTCTGTCTCACTGGTGTGAAACTAGTTCCTTATTTTCCTCCTCACAGGCATTGAAAGAAGGAAGAGTAGTTTACTTATGAAAAAGCAGAAAATGTTTAAGTCCTCATTTATTGTTTGCAATATTAGTGCTGAGTCACTACACATGACATTGTCTCCATTCTCTCTATGCTTAGAAATTTAAAATTAAAAGATAGACAAAGGGGATTCATTCTCTTCTTAACCAACAGTCCTAACTCCCATGTCAAAATGTAAACTTAAGAGAATATTTTGGAGAAAGGAAGTACCATGCAATGGTAAGAACTACAGTCTAAGAGTAGGTAAACCTGTTCGTACCTGAGCTCTGATTAAGCAACAGTATTAACAACATATAACAACAATAACAATATTAATGTTTTGTGAGGAAAAACTTAATGTTTCTATGAATCAGCATGACTCCCTCTCCATATAAAAGCATTTAGTGTTTGGAACTACACTGACAATCACATTTTGACCAATGCTGCCTAATAATGCTGCTCTCTCTCCACAGTCAGAATAGCATGTTCTCCCTCTGCCCATCTTTTCTTAAGAGTGAAAAAGTGACCTCAGTCTGAAGGCCAGTGACACAGGCAAAGATGTGTGTGTGTGTGTGGGTGTGTGTGTGTGTATAATCCCTGGGAACTGAATCTGAAGAATTGGGGCTGTGAATGGACACGATTTTGGAGACTGAATGAAGAAAAGAAAGAAAAAGAAGGAGCTCAGAGGTGCTTCTACATCTATGCCTAACGTGTTTTTAAAAAATGGCAATTCACTTGATAAAAACACTATGGGAGCCCATTTTAAGGCCATTTTAAAATCAAAGGATGTATGTAATTTTCTGGATTCCTAAACTACATGGGGTTTCGTTTGTACACATTTCAATAGTCAAATGGATGTGTTCTTAAATACTGGATGCAAATTTAAGTAAATGAAATCACATTCTTTCCATTTGGTCTATATTTTGATTAGTTTTGTTTTAAACAATATTGGAAATTGTCTCTAAGCTTTTTCCCTCCCAATATATGTTAACCAGAATTGATTATAGTTGGAAATTATTTGATAATTTGCCCAGTCAAGGAAATTTCTAGTGGAGATAGAAGCTTTGGTGAGTAGAGAAAGTGAGCTTGAAGAACATGAAACAGAAAGTTGTTTTTAATTCAGCCTCTTAGGTTTCAGGGCTAATCTGTAGTAATTCTCTTTTGTGCTGAGACAAGACTCCGCCTAAAGCAACTGCTCTATAGGTGTCTCTCGGTGGTAACTGAGGCAGTTTGGGCACAGGAAATCCACCTGTGGTGGTAACATTCATCAAACTAATTTAAGTCAGTAAACTGCACATTTGCGGACTTTAGGGACTCTTCGACACTACACACTACTTAACAGATGTTCATTAATGAGAAAAAAAGGAAATAGAAATGATCACAAATACAATAAGGAAAGAACAAAGGGGGTAAGGATGAATGGAAAATTCATGGTTGCATATTTCAACCTAATACAGATGATAACTTTCTCATATATGGAGCTTTGTAAAAATGCAGAGATAGTTTCACAGATAATGAGCTCCCAGATAATGAGCTCCCAGATACCAGTAGTATTCAAGGACAGGCTAGAAATCCATCTGTCACATTTGATGAACTTGCGGATTTCCATGGGCTCTCTAAAATTTAAGATTCTTTGATTCTACAAAAAAAAAAAAAATTGATTTCTTGCTCCTTCCCCAAAGCAAAGCACACGCTAAGACAAATGATTCACCTCGCGAGGTTAGAATTAACATTACAATATTTAACACAGAGACAATCAGACTGTAAGCCTGTTCCACTGTCTGGAGTAGAATTTATAAAAATAGTGATTGACATGGGAACAATGAAAAAAATACGTGAGAGGAGGTGAATGACACTTGTCTGAATCAGGTAAGTTCAATTTTCGTTGCTAGGAGAAAAGGAAACAGTGCTTCCAGCAGCTGACAAGCACTGAGCTAGAAAATCAGCAGCACCTATAGTACATGTGAAGCCAATGGTAATGTTTCAAACCTACAAAAATCAATACAATTTCCTTGGCTGCACAGTGCTGCATTTCAACAGATTTATGATTCCTTTCTTCATCTCCCCAACTTTACCTCCTTTAAATTCTCATTTTAGGGAGATTACAAAACAAACACAAGAGCTGAGCAGAGATTTATGTTCCTTCCTTTGATGGGGAGTATCAAACCCATCTAATCTCTCGGTCCTTTGCTAGCATTTTATTTTGAGTGGCCTAGCAGCCTTGATTTTATCATTTTGTTGATAAAGTTTTGGTTATGCCATGTGACCCTTAAGGGGATAGGAGACATCATTACTGGGAATCTCAGAAACAGATCTCCTTAAAAAGATCTTTTTGGATGTCCCATACTACCAACATGTCTTTCTTCATGCAGATTCTATTAAAACATGCCATCCTATTAGGGATGAAAAGAAAAAAGGAGCAGCCCGACAGCTCTCCAGAGTTCTCTACCAATACTTTCATAATTATTTTTAAATTTTACTTTGCTTTTAAGCATTTTTAATTGTGCAGACAGAAACTGCACTACACAAAACACAAAGATCATTATGCGGTGAATGCCCACATAACCCCCACAAAGGTCAAGATACAGAATATCTCCAGTATCCTTGAAACTCATCTTGTGTCTCTTCCAAATTATTATCTCCTCCTGCTTCCCTAAACACTACAATCCTGACTTCTAAGTTAATCACTTCCTTACTTTTCTTTTCAGTTTTACTGTATGAGCTGGAATCCCTAAGTCCTATAATTTAGAATGTTTGGTTTCTGAACTTAGATAAATGGAATCATACAATGATGTGTTCTTTTGAGATTGGATTTTTTTCCCTCAGAACTTGGTTTGTGAGGTTTTTCCAAGTTGTCTGTGCAGTTGCTCTTCATTCCTTTTTATTACCATACAACAAGTTTTCTCAGCCTTGACACCATTGACATTTTAGGCCAGATAATTCTTTGTTAAAGTGGGTTATCGTATGCACTGTAGGATGTTTAACAGCATTCCTGGCCTCCACCCCTCGGTGCCAGTAGCATCTCACCCACCCGCCCACTTAATTGTGACAACCAAAACAGTCTCCAGACATTGCCAAATACCCTCTGGGGGTCCAAAGTGCCCACTGTTGAGAACCACTGCTGCAGAGTATTTCACTGTATGACTGTTCCATAATTTATCCCTTCTACTGTTGGTGGGCATTGGGTTGTTTCCGCTTTCAGGTTGTTACAAATACTACTACTCCTAATGTTCTTATTCATGGCTATGTCTTATGAATGTTCTCATGTATATCTAGGAGCAGAACTATTGATATGAAGTCATAGAGTATGGGTCTCTTTAACTTTGAGAGATAAATCTAAATTTTTTTCTAAAGTGGTTGAACCTAGTGACACTCTTATCAACAGTCCATAGATGTTCCTACTGCTGCACACCATCACCAACATTTGCTATTGTGATCATTTACATTTTTAACTCTCCTGGTGGCATACAAATGTATTAAATTTGTAGTTTTAATTAGTATATTACTGATCACTAATGAAGATGAGTGCCTTTATTTGTACGTCTACTGGTGAATTGACTGTTGTTTTTGTGCAGTGCCTTTTCATCTCTCCTGCTCATTTTTCTACTGGGTGCCTAATTTGCAGAAACTCATTATATATTTTGAACACAAGCTCTTTGTCAAATATATGCTCTATCAGTCTGCTAGGGCTGCCATAACAGAATACCACAGACTGGCTGACTTAAACAACAGAAACTTATTCTCTTACAGTTCTGGGAGATGAAAGTCCAAGATCAAGATGCTGGTTGGGTTGGTTTCTGGTGAGACTGCTTTTCCTGACTTGCACATAGTTGCTTACTTACTGTGTCCTCACATGGTCTCTCTCTGTGTTCATACTCCTAGTATCCCTTCTTACAAGAACACCAGCCCTATTGGATTAAGGCCCATCTTTATGGCCTCGTTAGCTCTAAGTACCTCCTTAGAGGTCCTGTCTCCAAATACAGTCACACTGGGGGTTAGGGCTTCAACGTACGGCTTTGGGGGGGACACAATTCAGTCCACAACGTATGCTTAGCAAATATTTTCTGTCACCTTGTGCCTTCCTCTTAATGCTATCTTGTTTGTTTATTTGTTTTCCTCACAGATTTATTTTAATTTTTATTTTACATTGGGATATAGCTGATTTACATTCATGCCATCTTTTGATAAATACAATGTCTTCACTTTAGCGGTAGTCCCATTTATCAGTCTTTTTCTTTATAATTAGTGCTTCTTTGTATTTTAAGAGATCCTTTCATAACCAAAAGTCATAAAGATAATTTTCTGTATAATCTTTTAGAGCTCTACTGTTTTGCCTAATAATTTATTTTTGTGTGTGATATGAGGATGGGATGGAATTGAGATTCATTTTTCCCATATAGATATCCAATTTAACCAGCAGCATTTATTGAAAATACCATCCTTTCCCCACTGCTCTGTGGGACATACTTTGTTGTTAGTCAAGTGTCTATAATACATTGGTCAAATTCTGTGTTCTTCAGTCCTGCCCTTTGGGCTATATTTTTATCCTAGGATCAATACCACTCTGATTTTATTATTATAACTTTGTTATACATATTAATATTCAAAAAGCAAATCCTCTCGCTTTGTTCTTCTTTATAAAGAATTTATTACAAATCTTTATCTATTTAGGGGTACAAACTAGTGTTTGAAAGTGAAATTATCTGGTACCTGGAAGTTGCTTTAAAATATATCAGCTAAATGATAGGGGGAATAGACAGAATAAAATTGACAAAGTGTTAAAAAAATTTTAATCTACAAAATACCTATATAGGGTTTTCAGAATTTTTTTACTTTCATAAATTTTTGAAAAACATTTAATAAAAAATTAAAATTAAAAACTCTATCCTATATATCACCGAAGGAATATATTGAATATTCTTTGTCCTTGCATTTAAAAAAGCTTGTTAACTAAAGTTCATTGAATTGTACACATTAAATAGGTGAATTGTATGGTGTGCTTTGTATTTTTTACTTATCAACTATATCTCCTACGGATGATAACAGAATTCTTTTATTTATTTATTTATTTATGCCTTACTTCAATGGCCAGGATCTTCAAAATACTATCTAGTTGGAGAAGTGATATCAGGTGTCCTTGTCTTGTTTCTGATCTAGGGGAATTTTCAACATTTCACCCCTACATATGACTGATGTATTGTACCATTTTACAGATACTCTTCAGATTTAGGCAGTTAATTTTCACCAGTTCACTGGACATTAGTCAAAAATAGATGTTGGTATTTATCTAATACTTTTAAAATTTTATCTCATGAGGTAATCATATGATTTTTTCCTTCATTCTGATAACGTTGAATGCTATGACTTCCTATTTGAATGTTATTAAATCTGTGTTATTAGAAGAAATTCAGCTGGTTTATGTTATCCTTCATATATAGTGTTAGATTTGGTTTGTTAATATCTATTTAGAGAATATGTGTATTTATATTCATGAACGCTATTATTCTGTATTTTTTTCCCATAATGCCCTTGTCTGGTTTTACTATCAAAGATGTGCTGCCCTAATGAAATTAGCTGGAGTGTTCCCTTTTTTTCAAGACTTGGGAGAAGTTTGTGAAAATTGGCATTATTTGTTCTTTGAAAGTTAGGTATACTTTTCCAGTGATGCTATCTGGGCCTGGAGTTTTACTTGTGAGGAGATTCTACATTATATATTTAGTCGCTTTCATTGTTACTGGGCTATTCAGACTTCCTATTTCTTATTGTGCCAGTTATAGTAATTGCATTTTTCTAAGCATTTGTCTATTTCATTTAAATTTTCAAGTGGATTGTTCTAAGATTCATAATATCCTGCTATGATCTTTTAAGTGTCTGAAAAGCTTGTGGCAATGCCTCTTTTAATTCCTCACTTTGATCCTTTCTTTCTCTCTTTGTTCTTGATCAGTTTCACACAGTGTTTAGCGGTTTTGTTATTCTTTCCAAAGAACAAACTTTTGGCTTTGTTAATTCTAATTTTATATTTGTTCTCTTGCCCTTAATTTCTACCCTTATCTTTCTTCTTTTCTATTTTTTTGTGGGGATTTTTGTTAATAGTTTCTCGAAATGAATGCTTATTTCAGTGATTTTCAGCCAGTCTTCTTTTCTAATATATTCATTAAAGATTATAAACTTCTCTCAAAATCTGGGTTTACTACATTCCACAGTTTTTTTGTTTGTTTTTTAAAATTTATTCATTTATTTTTGGCTGTGTTGGGTCTTCGTTGCTGTGCGCGGGCTTTCTCTAGTTGCGGCAAGCGAGGGCTACTCTTCGTTGCGGTGGCTTCTCTTGTTGTGGAGCACGGGCTCTAGGCACGCGGGCCTTAGTAGTTGCAGCACGTAGGCTCAGTAGTTGTGGCATGCAGGCCCTAGAGCGCGCGGGCTTCAGTAGTTGTGGCTCGTGGGCTCTAGAGCACAGGCTAAGTGCTTGTGGCACACGGGCTAAGTTGGTCCGTGGCACGTGGGATCTTCCTGAACAAGGGCTCAAACCCGTGTCCCCTACGTTGGCAGGCAGATTCTTAACCACTGTGCCACCAGGGAAGCCCCATTCCACAGTTTTTATATAGCATTTTAAATTATCATTGTGTTTAACATATTTGCTAATTTTCATTGGAATTTCTCCTTTGATTCAGGGGTTGTTTCTAAATGCATTCTTTTTTTAATTTTTAATTATGGAAAAGTTAAAACATATATAAAGATTGAGATAATAGTTTAATGAATCCACCTAGGGCTCATAATCCAGGCTCAATAATTATCAACTCATGTGCATTTTTTTTTCATCTTTATTCCCCTCTACTCCCCCCTTCTCAGGACTATTTTGAAGCAAATCATTGGTAAATATGTCATTTGTAAACAGCTTAAAAATATAAGGACTGTTTTTCAAAACATAACCACATTATTCCTTAATATAACCCCAATGTTGAATCAATTTCAATTTTCCCAATTCTCATAACCTAATTTTTACAGTTTATTAACCAAATAAGCCACAATACCTGTACTTCACAATTGATGGATATATCAGAAGTGTATTTCTTAATTTCCAAACGTGTGGATTTTTAAGGGTCTTTACATTATTTATTTCTTGCTGAATTTCATGTGACCTAAGAACATATTTTAATATTATTTCTTTGTAATTTGATGAGACTTTCCTATATTTGGTCAAATTTTGGAAACATTCTATGGGTACTTGAAAAGAATTTGTATGTGTATTCTGCATTTTGGGGATTAGGTGCTATAAATATATCCATCAGATCTAGTGTGTTGATGGGTTTTTCAAATCTTTAATATCTTTACTAATTATTTTCTGCCAGTTCTATCAGTTACTGAGAGAGATGTAGTCAACAGCTACCATTCTAATAGTAGCTTTATATATTTCTTCTTCTATTCCTACTGATTTTTGCTTGTATATTTTAAAACTAAGTTATTAGGTACATATAAATTTGAGATTATTTACCTGGTGAATGGATCTTTTGTCATTATGAAGTATCTCTCTTTATCTTTAATAATCCTTTTTTGCCTGTCTTCTTTATCTTGACATTACCATAGCCACAATAGCTTTCTTTTGTATACCATTTGTATGATGCTTGTTTTTCCATCCCTTTATTTCCAAGCTTTCTGAATCATCATGTTTTAGATGTGTCTCTTTACATGCCTAAAAAATGGCAATGGCAGTAGAGAGGACAGTTTCAGACCCTGGGCCCCTGAATTTAGAAAAACAGGTGGAAATAATCCAGGCATGAGGCTGGAAATTTGCAAAGCCACAAATCAATAGTTTAAATAAAACATATGATTTAGGAAGAAAAGGAGATGGGTATGCCTTCACATTCATTGCTCCTGAGTTATAAAGACAATACATAAGCCCATAAAATGCAATTGCAAAAAGGGGTCTTTGAGAAAATCAAACCCTCCCCTCATTTTCTGTTACAAATGAGGAACTTAGACCCAATTGATCAAAAGGAATAGACTAATAGAATGGAAAGAGTACAGAACCAAAGAAAAAAGGTGATGAGGAAATAAAATTACATAGGCTTATTTGTTTAGGTAGTAATGTCTTATTTAGCAAGTTGGTTTGTAATTATTATTATTAAATTTAATTAGATATTATGGGACCAACAAAACAGCTATTATTCGTGCCAATTAGTAAATTAGTATTTTAAGAATGAGTATTGCTGAAGAAATACAATTTGCAAATAAGAAGATGCATTAAAAATGCACCATGAGAAAGAAAATGTTTAATAATCTGTATTAAGAATGGTACAGATGAACCTATTTGTAGGGCAGGAATACAGATGTAAATGTAGAGAACAGACGTGGACACAGTGGGGGAAAAGGAGGGTGGGACAAATTGGGAGATTAAGTTTGACATAGATATACTACCATGTGTAAACTACATACCTAGTGGGAACCTGCTGTATAGCACAGGGAGCTCAGCTCGGTGCTCTGTGATGACCTAGATGGTGGGGTGGGGAAGGGGTGGAGGGAGGTCCAAGAGGGAGGGGATATAAGAATATATATAGCTGATTCAATTCATTGTACAGCAGAAACTAACACAACATTGTAAAGCAATTTTACTCCAATTAAAAAAAAAAGCATATTTAGCATTTTCTAAAAAAGATATTCAGTGAGAAAGAGCCTATTCATGCTGGGCATTCCTGCCTCCTTTTTCTTTCCCTTTACCTCCAAGGCTCTTTGGGGCCCATGGATATAGGGGTAAAAAACTCATGGTCTTGGGGCTTCCCTGGAGGTGCAGTGGTTGAGAATCTGCCTGCCAATGCAGGGGACACGGGTTCGAGCCCTGGTCTGGAAAGAGCCCACATGTCGCGGAGCAACTAGGCCCGTGAGCCACAACTACTGAGCCTGCACATCTGGAGCCTGTGCCCCGCAACAAGAGAGGCCGCGACAGTGAGAGGCCCACGCACCACGATGAAGAGTGGCCCCCGCTTGCCACAACTAGAGAAAGCCCTTGCACAGAAACGAAGACCCAAAACAGCCAAAAATAAATACATAAATTAATTAATTAATTAATTTAAAACTCATGGTCTTCTCAGAAGAACCCTGGACTTGTTGCCTGAAAACTAAAATTTGAAACCCAGTTTAGCCATTGACTAGCCATGCACCCTTGATAAATCACTCATCTCGCAGATGCTATTTTCTTATCATAAATATGGGGATAAAATGTCCATTCTATAGATTAGAAAACAACAGACTGAAACAAAGATGACCATACAAAATGAGCTTTTATGATCATTTATCTAAATCACTCTGTAATGTTAAATTCAACTTATGGAACGAAAGCAGGCAGAAATATCTGTTCAATTACATCCATCTCTTTCCCCTTCATCCCTCCTCCACAGCCAAGAATATTATCACAAGGATTTGACCTAAAACAGAACGTGGTAGTGAAATTAAAGATGAGTGTGCATTTGTGTGTTGGAGGGAGATGCTAATGACAACAATTCCAATTCCTAGTTTTCTTACATTGAAACAAACTCATTATGAAGTAAAAGTAGAGACTTTCTCTCCTTTGCTGGCAGCCTCCTGGACACCTGGTAGAAAACTGAACTACTTCTATTTCACTACCCAATAAATGTGGTGTTTTCCAGGGAATTGTAAGCATTTTAAAAATAATTTTCCTAAATACTTTCTGCATTTACAGAGGACACTTAAATACAAGAATCTGAGTGAGGAAAGGCAATTAAATACAACGAAAGGCAATTAATCACAAGAATCTGGAAACGGAAAGAGGTGGCCTAGAACTGTAGGAGACCCTATTCATGGACTCTGCCATGACCTAGCTGTGTGACTTCAAGAAAATTACTAAGCACCCTTGTCTATACTTGAAGCCAATTAACTAGATGGTCTCTAAGATCCTAAGATTCAGTTTTCAGATTAAAAAATAATGATGATTTGCATTTTTATGTATCTAATATTTGAAAATTACTCTCTGGCACTATTTTAACTCTGGAGATAGTAGTTTTACAGAGTGCTTTTAAATATGTGCACACAAGGATATATTTTTTTAAACTGATCTAAATTACACATGAATTCTTTGAATTAATAAATTGCAGTACAATTGGCCAGAATGATATTCTATTTGCAATGGCTGCTCAATACTTCCAATAGTACTAACAACCATCATATATGAAAAGCTCCTATATAAGCCTGAGTGGCAGGTGAAACACTTTATGTATACTCTCTTCCTTAATCCTTTCATTACTCCGTGAGTAATATTAAGACATTTTCCATCATATACTATCACTTATATGTGGAATCTAAAACAAATGATACGAATGAACTTATTTACAAAACAGAAATAGACTCACAGACACAGAAAACAAACTGATGGTTACCAAAGGGTAGAGCAGGGGGAGGGGGGAAGATAAATTTAAGAGTTTGGGATTAACAGACACACACTACTATATATAAAATAGGTAAACAACAAGGACCTATTGTATAGCACACGGAATTATACACCATATCTTGTAATAATGTATAATGGAAAAGAACCTGAAAAAGAATACATTATACATAAATACATACGTATAACTGAATCACTTTGCTGTACACCTGAAACTAACACAACACTGTAAATTAACTATACTTCGATTAAAAAAAAATAAAACAAAGACATTTACTGATGAGGAAATCGGGGCTCAGGTCACAAGCAAATGTTGGAGCACAGGTCTGCCTGGCTCCCAACTGCACGACATTGATGATACTAAAAACCTGCCTCACCAATAAGACAGTCCTTCAGGGTGATCGATTCTTAAAGAACTGTGAATAGGAAGAGGCTGTGGATCTACAGCAGTTTAAATTGTTGGCAAGCTCTTAAGAACTGGTTAGTAAATTCATTATCCAGTTACATAATTACACCTACAAGTAGTAAAATGTTCTTTTATACAGATCAACCTGAAAGACCCGAAACTGCACATTACCCAAGAGAAATGAGAATAAAGCTCTCTTGTTACAAGTTCCTAGATAATTCAAATCCCCTTCTCAATTTCTCCACCTACCCCAGGCTGAACTTTCCATTAAAATCACCTCAGTATGAAACAGAAAATGTAGTGGCTTGAAAGAAAGGGGGGATAAAAAGGCCTTGTGTTGTCTATGCAAATCAAGCCCCATGTAAGAGTGACATGGCAAACTCCCAAACTGTTTGGGGGATGTGCACAATTTTCCCCTTCTCATGCCCTATTGCTTCCATTTAGCTAAGAAGTGGGTGTAAAGTACAGCCTCAACAGTTATCAAGGCATTTTCTGGACACTCTGATGGAGAATTCAGGTTGCCCTACATTTTTATCCCCAATTTTATCTACAGGTAAACTTGGGGGCAAAATACCTATAGTGTGGAAAGTACAGATTTTCAAAAAAGAATCTAGCAGGCTTATTTTGGGCTGGGGTTTTGGCAGCTCAGACATGTTTGAAACAACAACTGAAATTGCAGACTACATTGTTCTAGAGCATATGCCTCCCTACTCCTTACCCTTTACTTCCACAGACCTATCACAGACGAGCCAGAGATCAGGCTCCTGGTTTCCACTCCTGCACCCGGGAAAACAGGGACATATAAAGTCCATGGTAGAAACGATAATGGAAGAAAGAAGGTCAAGTTCTGCAACAGAGAAGGGAGATACCCTCAACTGCAAGAGAAGCAAATCCAAGGTCATCTTAGGAAACCAGGTAGAGTGAAATGGGTTTGCTTCACAAGGCAAGACAGGGAAGGACACCAAAATTTGAATGTTATATAATTTTCACATGACAAAACACTGTTCTTCTTTTGACTTTTGTTTTTATCCATTTTAAAATGTAAAAAAACATTCTTGGGCCAGAGGCCCTGCAAACAGGCAGCAGGCCACATGTGGTCCATAGGTCATTGCTTCCTGCCTCCTGGGTCAGGGCAAGCCATGCAGAACTGATTGTACAGAGTGCCTCTATATGCTTAAAAGTGGACATTTAGGAGGTAGTTGCAGAAAATCAAATGGAGAATCTGATTTAGGAAATCAATATTTTAGACAAAAATACTGATAAAAGGAAATAATAGCAATAATCATTACTTATAGAGATCTTACTATGTTCTCGCCACTGTTCTTTACGTCCATTAAATCTTTGATGAAGTAGGAACTATTATTATCTTCATTTTATACATAAGAAAACTGAGACAACAAACACAAGAGTATTAAGATAGCTATAGCTATCCATAAGCCTTTAGCTGCAATTCTGAAATTCCCAAAGTTTAGAAACAGACAAATTTATTGTAAGACCTGACCTGATTTGATAGCAAAACCTGACTGAATTGACATGTGGTTATGCATAATTTTTTATTTCTCTCACTTAGGGTTAACATTCATACATTTCATGGTAGAAATATTAATTTGTTTAATTGCGGATACTGCCCCGACCCTGTTGGACTTGTTCCATAATAGCTGACAGGTTAATAGCATTACCTTCCTAAGGTTTAAAAAACCTGACTTTCCAAACATATCTGGTTCCACGGATGCTAGATAATTAATTGTGTACCTGTTTTAAGTCCATATTCTCTACTAAAGGATAAATTGATTCTCATGAATGATAGTGTGGTCTAGTAAAAAGAAAACTAGATTAATATAGTTAGGAGTTTTGGGGTATAATTCATCCTACTACTAATTAGTTGGATCCTTAGAAATTTGTTCCACACTCTCTGGGTCTCATTTTCCTCGCCTTGATCAGGGGTTATAAACTCAAATGCCTATCGGGCCAGGCAAGACATGTACATGGGAAAAGCAGAGCATCTGTAGCTCCTGGGAAGGCAAAGGCCACAGAAAACTGGAAAACACAGGCTCTGACTTTTGCCATGTGAACACGTATGGCCCACCTCTTCTGAAAGTTTCTTTTAAGGAAAACCCAAAGCCAGATTTGTGTGTGAATTGACCAAAATTCAAAACAAAACAAAATAAAACAAAAAACTACGCAGGTCTGTAGGATAAATGTGATGCCCACACTGCAGCCCTCACCTGGCTGATGGCTGTAATAATGTCTTACACCACATTCAGACTTGCCTTCCTTTCCTTGGGGGTTTCTCCTGCAGCTGCAAGTGACTTACCCTTCTCCAACCCCTGCAACACTTACATATTCCACTTAGTCAGCTCTTGGCATGGGTTGGCAGCTCTTGGGTTGCCTTTCATTTTCAGTTATCTTTTCATATTGTCATGTCTTTTATCCTTAGCTAGATACTAAGATCCTTGAGGGTCCTTGAGGATGGCAATGTATCTCTGAATTTCCATAACAATTGGCACAGTGCCTTGAGCACAGCAAGGGCTTAATGAAAACATTTGGATTGATGTCAAAACAGGCTATAAATAGCTGTGGCTAAACCAGAGCAGCCCTAAGTCTGAGTTACTTGGGTTCCTCACTCCTGGTGGGAGATACTGTGGTAAAACCATTCAACAGGCGCTTTAGAACCCAGCAGACTTAATGCCAGCTCCTTTGCTTCCAGCTCTATGATTCCCTGTATCTCAGTTCCGTCATTTGTAAACTGGAAGGTGAACAATAGCTAACTCATTCTGCAGATTAAATGAAATAATGTATAAAGTATGTGGCATGAAACAGATGTCAGTAACTGCTGATTTTCTTCCTTGCTTAGGTGGCTAAGGAAAGGGAACGTTTCTTACAGAACACTGAGGACTGTTCCTCCTACTACTTGTATGATTCCTCATCAACTACAGAAAATCAGGTCCAACCGCTACAGAATCCCCAGGGGTCCGGTCCACCTCACAAGAGCTCAAAATATGATCGAACTTTATGGTGTATCTGGCGTGATTTCAAATCATCTATGATTTTCTGAATTGCCTTGAAAAAAATCATTCTTTTCTTTCAAAGCAACCGAAATACCTCTGTGAGCACAAGACTTGTGGCAAGAAGATATTTGTAGTTTCAGAAAACCGTTTGAGGCAAACTTGGCAAAGCATCAAACCATGTGTGATTTTCAACATAAGCATCAGGGAATTTAGTCAAGGATGTGATGCCCAGGATTATTTTGTGCAGGAAGTAATACATTTGTAAAATAAACAGTCTCATTAGGAAATATGTACAGCCCTTCAGTATGCATAGACACGCTTGCGATGCCATTAATGTCTATCCACATGGGCTGCACCAAAAGGAGACTGCCAATGACCGCAATCTAAAGAAGACTGTAAGCAGGTCTCCTAAAATGCTATAGGCTGTTAATCATAGAATCTCAGTCTAGAAAGAGACTCTAACAGCCACCTTGTCCAGCTCTTATCTCTACACCTTCCTGATGGTTATCCTGCATCTGCTTAAATACTTTCAACCTGATTGAGAGCTTGCTCTTTCCCATGATAACCTTTGTCATACTGAGAAATAAAACTGAAACAAGGCCAGCTTCCTTAGAGCTGCTTCCTATTCTCCCTTAGTCTGGTCTCTGCAGATATAGACGCTATTCTAAAGTGTAAGCATCCATATGTGTATGCATATATATATATATATATATATATAGTATATCTCGTTATGCTCCTAGGATCATTTAAGATGTGATAGGTAATAGAGAATAAGTCTAGTGCCCTTTTTTACATGTTGTCATCTTGATGGCAAAACCCATGCATTGTGCCTTAGTTTAGAATGCCTAAAACAGACAGGATGTCCTGTGCACAAAGACCTCTCAAAAAATATTATTCACTAATCGTGTAATTGCCCTCATTAAGGGATCAAAAATGTAAAGGGAAAAAAATTCCTTTCTGACAATTCTAGCGCACCTTCCTGAGATTCAGTGACTACTACAGTTATAGTAATTTGTTCGCTCTTGGTATACGCAGCTTACGTTTTGTCATTTTTGAAAAGGAAATTATACATTTAGTATGGTCTGCCTGCGGTAATTAGAAGAGCAGACCCACGTGTCTCCTTGTAACCACGAGGTGAAGACAACACTTTCTCCTTCAGCAGAGATCAAGGCTGATTTTATAAAGAGCCAGAGAATAAATATCAGCTTTTGCTGGCCATACAGTCACTGACACAACTACTCAACTCTGCCACTGTAGAGTGAAAGCAGCTGGAGACAACCTGTAAACAAATGGTCCTGGTCATAGCCAAGCTGCAAATAAAACTTTATTTGCAAAAGCAGGTGGTTGCCTGGATTTAGCCCATACGCACAGCATGGCGGAGGGGAAAGAACAGTGGCCCAGGAGTCAGGGGAAGGGAGTTCTAGCTGTGGTTCTTCCTCTAGCTACCTGTAGGATGGCAAGCAATCCACTCCCAACTTTGGGCTTGAGTCTTCATCTCTAAACAGAGCAAATTAGAAGGTTTTTAACTGCACTGCGATTTTGAAATATCTATGAGCTATTTCTCAAAATCGCTCAAACAGTTGAGGCTATTGAATTATCCATGTTGCATTGCAGCTACATTCAGAATGGTTTATCAACGCTTTCCTTAATACTGATTAAACGGGTTCCTAAAGGGCCCTCCAGAAATTCAGTCAGTAATGTAGGTGGCAGGAAGGGACAGGAAATTTCTCGATAGAAACTGCCCTTTGCAGCTTCTCAATAACCCCAATCTAGAGTTACTAGATTTAGGAAGTATAAATTACTTGTCGTTTATCTGAAAATTACATTTAACTGGACACCCTGCATTTCATCTGGCAACAATACTCCAGTTCCTTAACTTGAGAAAGATGTCAGACTGCAGGCACTGCTACAAATGTATTCTCACGTGTATTGATCTCATATGATTCACAGTACTCCACCCGTAGGGCAGAGGGAGGCTTATCTTCATTCTAATCCAGGGAAAGCTGAGGCCCAAGGACTTGAGAATTATCCAAAATCAGAGGGTTAGTGACACGTAAGCCTAAATACCCCCTACTAACTCCAACAGACACAGAGTTAATTCATTATGGAATTACTGTCTACTTCATACAGTAGGCACTCATAAAGATTTACCTGTCAATAGTATAAGCCTTCTGTTTCCCTTTTGTTTTATCTACACAGTGCCAACATTTACAGCTATTTCCTAAAACAGTATTCAGATGAGGCATCATTGGGACAAACTTTACCTGTTGCAGCATGACGTTGGCTGAATCAAAGAATTCCCCTTCTCTGGGAGAAAGGGCATTTTAAAAAATCAATTGAAGAGTCAAATATTTTAACAATTTTATAACACATTATAAGACTTAATTAACTCTGAAAATAGAGGATCCAAAATTAGGTGTGGTATGTGTTACCCTAAAAGACAATCTAGTAGACACACTTGTTCTCTCAGAAGTAAATGATTAAAAGGGAATTTTAAATATGGCATTGGTCTAAATATTCAATAATGTTATGTAGATAATCCAGTTTTCCTTAAGGTAAAAGTAATCACTTGAGACAACATCACTTTCAGGGATACTCAACCACGATTAAGAAAATAGTCAGTCATCAAATTAAACTAAACAGGGGTATGGGGAAGAATTACTGTCTTAATAATCTTAGAAAGTCATTTACCTTGAGAACGATCGGCATCAGCCAGGGCTATAAGCTAAAAAACTGTCCAAGCAAGCAAGCACGAGATGGAGTGAGTATGACAATACCCTGAATTAACACGGCAAAATCTATTCTGCCTACATTTTACACAACCAAATGCGAATTTCTGTATTCCCTTTAAACATTAATGCCTAGATTCCAGTGATCAGAAGGGCATTTCTGTGAGAGAATCTCTGCCTTTTAGAATACTGTGCTGGGAAAAAATTTAGCGGACATCCCGACCGTAACATGCCTAGGACTTCTTTTTTTCCCATTCCTCAATTTTGAGGGCTGAAGTCCCCCAGTTGGCCCAATTTCTGGTTTCTGTTTCTCAGAGGAAAGAAATGCTCTGTCGATTTAGTCATTAACTTCCTGGAAATGGTCATCTGTAGGTACAGAGTGTGATCTCTCAGCATCACAAAACCTCACTCTACAGGTCTCAGTTTACACAAGCGGGGAGGGCTCTGGGGAACTCCTCTGGCCACCTTGGGGTGGGGCTGAGGGCTGGAGGCTGAATGAAATCTTTGGCTCATAGCACCTCTCTCTGTGTCTATTTAACATAAAAAATGTGCAGACACACTGAATTGAAACATGAAGTTCCAAACCTAGAAAAAAAAGTTTGAAAACAGTGGGGACAAGATGAGATTGCTCCAAACAAACATAAGCCCCAACTCTACCAGGAAAGGATTTTAAAAGCCTATCCCATATTCACTGGAGAGATCAGTCATCAATCAGCAAAGGGAAAAAGAAATTAACCTTTATCCAGTACCTCTTTTATACTAGGCTGTTGATATGTACAGGGAAAGCCTTAGACCTAGCCTTAATAAATCTACAACTACTTACTTATTGAATTAGACAATACATGATTATTTTTTGTTGAAATTAACCATAAAAGTGAAATATATTACTCCGAGAAGCTGCTCTGGCTTTACTTTGGTGACTGGTTTAAGGACTTTTTTTTTTGGCCTTTTTTTCCTGTTTGCTTAAGACTGGCTCAAATATCGTTAAAGCCATAATTAGAAATAAAGGAATTCAGATCTGCAAAACTTTACCTGGATGTTCATGCAAATAGACAGTAAAAATTTGTGGGTATAGTTAATTAATCACACAGGAAAAAATAAATTCAAACTGTGCTTGCTTTTTCCCCTAAGCCAGTATTACAGTCACTTAATATATACCTCCCTTAATAGTAGTTAATAAGTCATTCAGTGGCAGGCACAGTAGAGGGTGACTAGATATTCACCAATAGCATTTCCTCTTTCTATTTGCAGAGGAAGAGTACATTTCCCAGGTCACTTGCACTTAGACTGGGGCCTGGGACCAGCTCTGGCCAATGGAATAGCCTGGCCCCTAAAAGTTCATGTGAGGTCCTGGACTTTCTCCCATTAACTGGAAGGAAAGGACTCCATGATCATGAAGCCACCCTAAAGAAAGTGTCCAGATGCCTGTGTCCCTGTGTATTGGAAGATAGCCTCCTAATACACATTGAGCTGTCCTGTGAACAAGGGATGAATCATGTGTTAAGCCAAGAGATTTTGTGGTTGTTTGACACAGCAGCTTACCAGGATTACCCCGACATCAAGGAGGGGGCTCACATTCTGAGTCCTCTTAGCAGGATCATCATGACGGAAAAATAGTCTCAGATGCAAAAGTGAGCAGCAAGGAAATGGTGAACAGTGAGGGATGGCGCCAGAGACCATGGCATGCAGCAAAAACGGAACAGTGGAGTTGGGAACCTAGAGAAGCTGAGACTGTTGGCAAATCAAAGGCAGAGATAGCAGAGGTCGATGCAGATCTGGAGAACATGTCTTGGAGCTGGATCCCTCGTGAGGACTGGGAAGGCAGGCCACCAACAGGGAGGAGAGCCCCTGAGGGCTTCCCTGACTGTACCTGCTGTTTATCTCTCTGATCCAGGCTAGCAGGTGACCTCCTGTACAGCCAGACCAATGGTCATGCATACTGCAGTCCAGAGCCTGGAGAAAGACACTGTGGCTTACGTATCTAATCTGGAGGCCTACATTCTAGTTCAGAATTCCAAGGATATCACGAAATTGGAATGAATGAATATTAAACCCAGGCAGTTTTCTATAATAAAACTATTATTAGTCAGCTAGAAATCCCTGCAGAATGAATTTATTTATTTACATATTCCATTTCTCAAATACTCTCAGACCTCTCCAATTTTGAGAACTAAATACAAGGCTTTCTTCAATGAAAGCTTTCTCACCTGGTGATGGTCAACAACAGCAAATTAAAACATTTAAGCTTTTGGCCGTCACATCCAAAGACATGAGAACTCTCAAACTAAAGCCTGTTTCCTGAAGATAAATTAAACAGTACCTCTAGTGATCCCTACTTAACTGCTCTTAACAAGATTTTTATGTGGTGGTTCCTGCTGACAGATTGAGTGCAGAGGAGCGAGAAGCACAGGAAATGGGGGAGGGAAGTGACGGATGTGAGTAAATATGTATTGGGAAGATTTCCATTTAATTCTTCTGAATGAGCTTCTGGCTTATGTTAGCATCATCTCTTGGGAAATCAGCCACTTTGCATTTGTTTCACTGCTCCTGCCTGCATATTGAATGGAACAGTGCAGACTCAATAGGAATTTATTCTCTGCTGATCCTAATGAAGTGGAGCACAATGGAAATTTGAGGCATTGACTTGCCAGCCTCCTACTGTCAATGCTAAAGTGAGGAGGGACCTCCCCATGTTCTCCTCTTCTATTTCCTCAAGCTTCAAGGATGTGACCATTGCTTCATAACCTTTTTAGCAACAAATTGACATTTATGTAGAGCCTGTAGGTCTATTGACAGGCAGAAATAACCAAAATGAAATCATGGCAAGATCGTGGAGGCATGGATCCCTATGCCACCATGAACTAGCCCTACGACCTGGAGGCAGTATTTCTAAATAATTCTTTGTCCCTTACCTTTGCAGGCAAAGCTTCTTTTGTGAGACCAATTTTACCAAAAGCTGGACACAAAAAGCCATTTACCTTAAGAATCTAAAGGAAGGAAAGAAAACTAAAGAAGGAAGATGGTGAGAAGTTAGACATAAGAGAAGCAATTGAGTCTCCTCCATCCAGTAACTTTTGCACCTGGCTGTGGGTCAGATCTCAGAAACTCATGGGTGGCAACACATGGTGATTGTTCTCTCCATAAAACTCCCATTGTCCTTTGTTCCCCACAAAATACCTTATTTCCAGGTTGTAGTACAGTTATTTGCGTACTGCCCCTTTCCCCTCCTCAGTGACAGCCTCTTTAGGGCAGCCTTTTGTCTCTCATCTTAGTATCCCCTGTGTTATCTGTGGTTGATCCCATTATCACTTTTCTGCTCACACATACAAAATGTTTGTGGATTTAATGGAAGCACAGCATTTCTTCCACACACTTAATACAAAGAGTGGTCGTTTTTTTAAAGGTCAAGTTATTTTTGTAGCATTTCCTGTGTACCTAGAATTCCTTCATGAGAGAATCCCCTTTAAAGTTTTTTTTCTAATCTCCAGGAAATGGAAAGTGAGGGAGAAGTAAGTAGGAATGTTTAAAAAAAAAAAAACTGGAAACAAACAAACGAAAAAGCACAATACCTATCCTCGACTGATTACCAATAGCTTCTATGAGGAATCTAAAATAAAAGTGAGAAACAGACAGTACCGCTTTGGCTTATACCTTCAGCACCTGTCTCCTCCTCCTTGGCGCCCTGTGAAAGCTCCCTAAGCCCTCTTTCTGCCTAAATCTTTCCCCATCACCCATCCCTCCCCATTATGAAGTCCCACACCTCCTATTCAAACTCATGTATGTCTGGCTTTGGAATTACCCTTCCCCTAAATGAAAATTCTCATTTTCTTTAGGCATCTCAGCCAAGTTGGAATGAAAGCTAATTAAGCTAATTCACATTAAGCTTATGACTAATCACCTTCCCACATACTCTTTAACCTACTCAGGAATGTTTTCTTATTAACTCGAACTGATGAAATTTCAGTCGGTGTGGAAGAGAGATTTTGGAATAGGAAGACATCCTCTCTCTTCCAGGAGAAAGAAAACCAAAACCACAGATTTTCTCTTAATCCATCCCTACCAAGATTCCCAGGGCCGATCCCTGATAGGAATGCATGGGCCTTTTCTCTCACCCCTCAACAACTTTCCGAGCCTTCAAAACCAATGAGCCTTCCTAATTACAATTCTGCCTATTGGTGAAAGGAGCTGGGTTAGAACAACTGGGATGTCAGCCTTATCCCAAGCTAGAGCAGGACCTCCTTGGCTCAGTTCCCAGTATTTGCAAACAATCATTATAGAAGTACTATAGTTTGCAAAATTTATGGTGGATCGGAATCACCTGAAGGGCTTATTAAACTAGACTGCTAGGCTCCACCTCCAAAGTTTCTAATTCAGTATTTTGGGGTGGGGCCAAAAGTTTGCATTTCCAACAAGCTCCCTGGCAATGCTGATGCTGCTGGCACAAGGAAATATGTGAAGAACCACCATATTTATACAAAACTTCCCTTCCGTATGGAAGAGAAAGAACACTCCAAAAGGAGGAAGGGCATACTCAACAGCATAGAGGTGTGAAAAGCGTTTCACATGTGATAGCAATGGCATTTTTCTTTCCCTGGAGATTGAATTTTGTGGAAAGTAGGGGAAGGAGAATGGAGTTGAGGAAGTTTGGGGCAGGAGTGAAGAACCCTATCAGTTTAGAATGTGGTGCTGGGATTGCCTTCTATGGGAAACTGTAACCTCTGAGTTGTTAGGAGAATAACACCTAGAATGGGAATTGTTAATAGATGTATGGAGTCACCTTGAGTCATTCCCCATCTTGGCATAAGCTAAGAATCAAGTTGCTGGTGTATAATAGAGGAGGCCTAAATTTTGAGATGTATTTTTAATTTTATAAACATCAATGACCTTGATTTAACTGACATCCCTGTGATAAGCAGAAAGGGTGAGAGGGTCTCTGCCTTATCCATTTCCCACTCCCTACCCCTTTCTTCTTCCTTGATGCTTCCTTCCTCCAAAGCATTCTAGGACCTTAATGGGGCTGTATTTATAGTAGATGATAGAATAAATATACTTTTCCCTATTCTATACTCAAAGAATATACTCCCTATTCTATGCCACTGTGCATGAAAAGGTTTTGTGGAATGAGATTTTTCTCGTCACGTTCTCTTGTCCCCGTATTGGGGCACTCATACCCAGTTCTCTTCACTCTCTTGCTCCCTTTGTTCTATCTCACTTAGGCATGCCCAAGGGCTTCCTGTACCATTTTCCTAACAAGAGAGGTAAGATTCCAAGGTTTGGCCATGGACATAGGGGTATATACTTCCTCAGAGGCCTTTAGGCTGGTCTTTGTGCTCCAACACAACTTTAACAAGAGAAATCTGATATTAAGAGAAATGAGAAATGGTCCAATTAATTAGTGGAAAAAATTCCTGATCAAGGGCAAAAGGTAGGCAAGCTTCCAAAAGCAAAAAGAAAGTATTTCTTACTTCTGTTTGTACAACCAAAGTGTACTGCGTAGAGTCTATATTTCTTCCAGGAACCTGAGTTCTAAGGAAGCACAGTCATCGATCACCAACTTAGATTGGGTTCTCCCAGAATCAGACCCTGAAGTAGGATATAAGTGCAAGTAGTTTACTTTGGGAGGCAGTGCTAACAAGCAATGGCAGAGAATTGGGAAGTGAGAAAGGGCAAGGAAGAAAGCCAACACAGAAAAGTTAGCCCGAAAGGGAACTGGGGCTTATTCCTGCTGGGCATTCTAGAAAGTGATATAGAACACAGCTCAGAGTTGTCCCATGTAAGAGCAAGGAAGCTGGGGGCTGTATCTACCAACTCCCTCTAGTTGTTAGTTAACAGCTGCTCCCAAGATGTGAACACCCTGTCCCCAGATGGTTCATGCATGCTCCTGCAGTCAAAGAAATCAGAGACTCACAGATGCTAATGGAGGATATCCAATGAATGTGGGGAGAGCACCCACAACTCCCCTATAGTAATTTGGGGGATTTCTCCTCTTTCATCATTCAGTTGTCCTAAAATTCCTTGTTGTAAAGCAGGAGGCATAACCTTCCCAGACTTCAGACAATACTACAAAACTACAGTAATCAAAACAGTGTGGTATTGGCACAAAAACAGACATGTGGATCAATGGAACAGATTAGAGAGCCCAGAAATAAGCCCACACACCTACGGTCAATTAATCTTCGACAAAAGAGGCAAGAATATACAATGGGAAAAAGACAGTCTTTTCAGCAACTGGTGTTGGGAAAATTAGACAGCCGCTTGTAAATAAATGAAGTTACAACACAGCCTCACACCACATACAAAAATAAACTCAAAATGGCTTAAGGACTTAAACATAAGGTATGACACCATAAAACTCCTAGAAGAGAACATAGGCAAAACATTCTCTGACATAAATCGTACCAATGTTTTCTTAGGTCAGTCTCTCAAAGCAATAGAAATAAAAGCAAAAATGTATAAATGGGACCTAATGAAACTTACAAGCTTTTGCACAGCAAAGGAAACCATAAACAAAACGAAAAGACAACCTATGGAATGGGAGAAAATATTTGCAAATGAAGCAACTGACAAGGGATTAATTTCCAAAATATATGAACAGCTCATACAACTCAATAACAAAAAAAAGACGACCCAATCAAAAAGTGGGCAGAAGAACTAAATAGACATTTTCTCCAAAGAAGATGTACAGATGGCCATCAGGCACATGAAAAGATGCTCAACATCACTAATTATTAGAGAAGTGCAAATCAAAACTACAGTGAGGTACCACCTCACACTGGTCAGAATGACCATCATTAAGAAGTCTACAGGGACTTCCCTGGTGGTCCAGTGGTGTGGGTTCAACCCCTGGTCAGGGGGCTAAGATCCCACATGCCTCATGGCCAAGAAACCAAAAAACATAAAAGAGAAGCAATATTGTAACAAATTCAATAAAGACTTTAGAAATGGTCCACATAAAAAAAAATCTTTGAAAAAAGAAGTCTACAAATAACAAATGCTGGAGAGAGTGTGAAGTAAAGGGATCCCTCCTACACTGTTGGTGGGAATGTAAATTGGTACAGCCACTGTACCAAAACATAACGGAAAACATTATGGAGTTTCCTCAGAAAAATAAAAATAGAACTGCCACATGATCCAGCAATCCCACTCTTGGGCATATACCTGGACAAACTACAATTCAAAAAGATACATGCACCCCCTATTTCATGGCGGCACTATTCACAATAGCCAAGACATGGAAACAACCTAAATGTCCATCGACAGATAAATGGATAAAGAAGATGTGGTACATATATACAATGGAATACTACTCAGCCATAAAAAGAATGACATTTGCACCATCATGGATGGAACTAGAGATTATCATATTAAGTGAAGTAAGTCAGAAGGAGAAAGACAAATGCCACATGATATCATTTATATGTGTAATCTAAAATATGACACAAATGAATTTATCTATGAAACAGAAACAGACTCACAAACATAGAGAACACTTGTGGTTCCCAAGGGAGAGAGGGGGCCAGGGAAGGATGGAGTAGAAGTTTGGGGTTAGCAGATGCAAACTATTATTTTATTTTATTCTGTACTATTATATACAGGATGGATAAAAAACAAGGTCCCAGTATATAGCAGAGGGAACTACATTCATTACCCTGTGATGAACCATAATGGAAAAGAATATAAAAAAGAATGTAAATATATGCATAACTGAATCACTTGGCTGTACGGCAGAAATTAACATAACATTGTAAATCAACTATACTTCAATTAAAAAATAAAATAAAATAAAATTCCTTGTTGTCACATAAATTGTACCCACTGGAGGCAAAACAGATATTTGACTTTCATGATTCAGTTTGTATTAGTGTCACTGTAACTCTGTTCCATCCCATTATTTGATTGACTATTAACATTTTCCTAGAAAATGTATGTAGGAATAAATTTATCCCCCAAAATCAAATACCACCTGTGCAAAGATATCATAAAGCCATGAAAATTAGTTCTATAAAACAACTCAGAGAAGTATGTTCAACACTTTCCAAATGTATACTGACAGTAGAAAAAAAAAATCAGATACTCATATTCGCATTTTTTCTAGACATGGTTACAGGCTAGAATCTTCAGTTGATCAGCTTGAAGTACCAAGCAAATCTCTGTCATCAACACAACAATAGTACTTGCTTATGTGTTTTGTAGCAGTGCATATCAAAAGAAGAAATTTTAAAAATAGAATCTCGAGAAACGCAGTTCCCCAATGTAAACACTAACCAAAGTATAACCAAAAAGTTAGTTTGGTATAACTTTACTAGAGAAATTACAGAAAGAAGATAGGACAAAATACAACAATAAAATTGGCAAGGGCCAACTCCCAGACAGCTAATTTAGTGTTCAAGGAAACTGAAATATACATAAGTGAGATTTGTATTTTGTTGATATACTACCAATGAGTTGTTTTAACCAATTTACAAGTGAGGTAGGAGTATTCTGCTATAATGAATTCATTACATGATATCATGTTTTAATGAATATAATCAAATCAATTTGCCTTTGTAGACAAAGACTGACTTTTGTAATGTAGCATGACCAAGTTTAACTCCTAAAATAATGCCTGTTTATCTATAGACTATAATTATAAAACAAGAAAATAAATAAAACTATCTAGCAACCTTGATCAAACAATGCAGGCCACACTTGGTTCAGATATTGCGATAGATTACCCAACTCGCTGGGTAGCAGACTTCACGGGCATTAAATAAAAATAAAAATCAACTATGCGAAGTCAATTGAGTTAATGCCTAGCCTTCATCAAGAACCAACAAGAAAAAATAATAACCAAAAACAAATCTTGGTGAAAATATCATTTGGGGTCTCATCTAGATAGCAAGGTATAGAAGGAAAATACATATTTCAGGTAAAAAAATTGCTATTGTGATATGCCTTTATGTTTAAAAACAGTTGACTTAGCATATTGTAGGAATGACAGAGAGAAAATGGAAAGTTATTAGGGAGTGAAGAAAGTGTCAAATTTGGTTCACATGTCAAATTTAAATTATAAACAATGAGGGGTGCTTAACATCCAGTTTAATGATCCCAGCTTCTTCATTCTGCAAAAGTATAAGAACTTTTAAAATACAAAGTCTTAGATTCATCACTTTTAAATTTATTCACAGAATTATATTTGAACCAAATTATGCAATTAATATTTAACAGGGTGTGGCCCTAAAGTAGACATTATAATAGAAAAATGCAAAGACACATCGGTCATGGTCATTGACATCAGTAGCTTACAGCCTAAGAGGGAGAGATTGACAAGAGCAAAAGAGTGGATGGATATTCTGATGGAAGTATCTTTTGGGTATGTGGGTCCGGAGAATAGAGCTGTCAAATCATGGGTGGGCAGGGAAGCATATGCCCCAGAAAGCTTTATAAAAAGTGTGACACTTGAGTTAACTGTTCATTGTTGTGTTTATATTTGCCTTTTTGTACCAATCAGTCCAATATTCCTAGAACATAGCCCAGGTTAAGGATGACAGAGTTTAAGAGTCAATTGGATCTCTATATTTCTTTTTCTATATCCTTTTATTTGGACAGTAACCACCACTTCAGTGAGCATCCTATTTCTATCATTAGATAACTATAAAATCAAATAAACAATTATGTTGAAGACATTGCCCTAGATGGTAAATGAAAGCAAATCAAAAAGGAAAAAACGAGGGGGGAGTCAGTGGTGAAGCACAGCCTGTGCAATCCAAGAAGGGAAAGGACCCACAAAACGAACTTTGACATATAAAGAGTTAAATACGAAAATTTAAGATAGTGTTTGACACATAGAAAGGCATCCTTCCTTCTTGGATAATACATATCAACACCATAAGCATGTCATTTGTCATTTATCATTCAATTTATATTATAGTGCATATGTATATAGAGGTATATATTTTATAATATATATACTATATATATTGTATAGCTATATCTATCTATATATATATTACAATCTTTATGAAATTATCAACAAGATTTTTGAAGTCAACAAGCTGAATTTAAAGTTCATGTGAAAAAAACAAACAAAACAGAAAGCCAAAAAAGAAAAACCATGAAATACGCAGCTATATGGTCATCAGCAGGCCTGTCCAGATACTGAAATATACACCAAAGCCTCTGTCATTGCAAGACTGTGGTATAGCACGTGAATAGAGAGATGAAGCAGTAGAAAAAATAGAAAGTTCAGGAGAAAATGCCCAAGTACACATAAAATTTTAGTTCAGATCTTCCTCAACTTATGATGGGATTATTGATCCTGACAATTCCATGGTAAGTTGAAAATATCTTAAGTCACGTATGCATTTAATACACCTCGCCTACTGAACATCATAGCTTAGCCTAGCTACATCAAACTTGCTCTGAGGCTTCCCTGGTGGCACAGTGGTTGGGAGTCCGCCTGCCGATGCAGGGGACACGGGTTCGTGCCCCGGTCCGGGAAGATCCCACGTGCCGCGGAGCAAAAAAAACTTGCTCTGAACATTTACGTTAGCCAACAGTTGAGCAAAATCATTTAACACAAAACCTCTTTTGTAATAAACTGTTGAATGTCTCATGTAATTTATTGTATACTGTACTCAAAGTGAATAACAGAATGGTTGTGTGGGTACAGAACGGTTGTAAGAATATTGGTTGTTCACCCTCATGATTATGTGGCTGAATGGGAGCTGCAGCTCGCTACCACTGCCCAGAATCATAAGAGAATATAGCACATTGCTAGCCCAGGAAAAGATCAAAATTCAAAATTGGCAGTACTGTTTCTACTGAATGTGTATCACTTTTGAATCATCATAAAGTCAAAAAATCTTAAGTTGAACCATCATAAATCAGGGAGCATTTGCATAGTACACAGGCATACCTCATTTTATAGTGCTTTGCTTTATTGCATTTCACAGATGTTGCATTTTTTTACAAATTGGAGTTTTGTGGCAACAGTGAGATGAACAAGTCTATCAGTGCCATTTTTTTTCTAACAGCATTTACTCTCTTCATGTCTCTGTGTCACATTTTGGTAAATTTCAAAATATTTCAAAGTTTTTCATTATTATTGCATTTGTTATGGTGATCTGTGATCAGTAACCTTTGGTGTTCCTATCATAATGGTTTTGAGGCACCATGAATTATGCCCATGTAAGGTGGTAAACTTAATAGATAAATGCTGTGTGTGTTCTGACTGCTCCACTGACCAACATTTCTTCCATCTCTACCTCTCCCCGGGCCTCCCTATTCGCTAAGACACAACTATCTTGAAATTAGGCCAATTAACGACACTACAATGGCCACTAAGTGTTCAGGTGAAAGGAAAAGTCGCATGTCTCTCATTTTAAATCAAAAGTTAGAAATGATTAAGCTTAGTGAAGAAGGCACGTCTAAAGCCAAGACAGGCCAAAAGCTAGGCCTCTTGGCGCGGAACAGTTAACCTATGCATTCATGTCATGAATGCATAGGAAAAGTTCTTAAAGGAAATTGAAAGTACTACTTCAGTGAACACACAAATGGTAAGAAAGTAAAACAGCCTTACTGCTGATATGGAGAAAGTTTTGGTGGTCTGGTTAGAAGATCAAACCAGCTACAATATTCCCTTAAGCCAAAGACTAATCCAGAGCAAAGCCCTGACTCTCTTCAATTCTATGAAGGCTGAGAAAGATGAGAAAACTGCAGAAGTTTGAAGCTAACAGAGGTTGGTTCATGAGGTTTAAGGAAAGAAGCTCTCTCCACAACACCAAAGTGCAAGGTGAAGCAGCAGGTGCTGATGTAGAAACCGCAGCAAGTTATCCAGAAGATCTAGCTAAGATCAATAATGAAGGTGGCTACACTAAACAACAGATTTTCAATGTAGATGAAACAGAACAGCCTTATGTTGGAAGAAGATGCCCTCTAGGACTTTCACAGCTGGAGCGGACAAGTCAATGCCTGGCTTCAAAGATTCAAAGGACAGGCTGACTCTCTTATTAGGGGCTTATGCAGGTGGTGACTTGAAACTGAAGCCAATGCTCATTTACCATTCCAAAAATCCTAGGGCTCTTAGGAATTATGCTAAATCTGTTCGGCTTGTGCTCTATAAATGGAACAACAAAGCCTGGCTGACAGCCTATCCGTTTACAACACGGTTTACTGAATATTTTAAGTTGACTGTGAGACCTACTGCTCAGAAAGAAAGATTCCTTTCAAAACACTACTGTTCATTGACAATGTAACTGGTCACCCAAGAGCTCCGACAGAGATGTGTAATGAGATTAATGTTATTTTCATGCCTGCTAACACAGCATCCATTCTGCAGCCCCAGGATCAAGGAATAATTTTGACTTTCAAGCCTTACTCTTTAAAAATACACTCTGTAAGGCTACCATACATATTCACCGCCATAAATAGTGATTCCTCTAATGAATCTCAGCAAAGTGAATTGAAAACCTTTTGGAAAGAATTCACCATTCTAGATGCCATTAAGATCATTCATAATTCATGGGAAGAGGTCAAAATGTCTACGTGAAAAGGAGTTTGGAAGAAGTTGATTCCAACCCTCATGGATGACTTCAGGGGTTCAAAACTTCATTGGAGGAAATAACTGCAGATGTGGTAGAAAGAGCAAGAGAACCAGAATTAGAAGTGGAGCCTGAAGATGTGACTGAATTGCTACAATCTCACGAGAAAACTGGAATGGATAAGGAGTGACTTCTTATGGATGAGCAAAGAAAGTGGTTCTTGTGATGGAATCTACTCCTGATGAAGAAGATACTGAGAAAACTGTTGAAAGGACAACAAAGGATTTAGGATATTACATAAACTTAGTTGATAAAGCAGTAACAGGGTTTTAGAAGACTGACTCCAATTTTGAAAGAAGTTCTGCTGTGGGTAAAATGCTATCAAACAGCATTACATGCTGCAGAGAGATCATTCATGAAAGAAAGAGTCAACGGGTGTGACAAACTACATTGTTGTCTTATTTTAAGAAATGTCCACAGCCAGCCCAGCCTTCAGCAACCGTTACCCTGATCAGTCAGCAGTCAACAACCAGTCAAACATTCCACCAGCAAAAGGATCACCACTCTCTGAAAGCTCAGATGACAGTTAGCATGTTTTAGCAATGAAGTATTTTTTAATTAAGGTATATACATTTTTTAGACATGACGCTATTGCACACTTAATAGACTGCATTATAATGTAAATATAACTTTTATATGCACTGGGAGACCATAAAAACTGTGTGACTTGCTCTATTGCAATATTTACCTTATTGCAGTAGTCTGGAACCAAACCCACAATATCTCCACGGTATGCCTGTATTAAAAAGGTGTCAACTCGGGCTTCCCTGGTGGCACAGTGGTTGAGAGTCCGCCTGCCGATGCAGGGGACACGGGTTCATGTCCCGGTCCAGGAAGATCCCATATGCCATGGAGCGGCTGGGCCCGTGAGCCATGGCCACTGAGCCTGCGCGTCCGGAGCCCGTGCTCCGCAACGGGAGAGGCCACAACAGTGAGAGGCCCGCGTACGGCAAGAAAAAAAAAAGGTGTCAACTCAATCCACTAGGTAAAAAAATAGACCTTTAAATAATTAGTAGTGGGACACTGGATGGTGATTTGGAAAAATAATGAATTTGAATTTATTCCTTATACCATACACCAGAATGAACTCCAAATGTATCAAGGATACAAATAAAATACATGAAACCCTAAAACTGCTAGAAGAAACTGGCCAATTCCCTTAGAACCTGGGTATGAGGAAAAGCTTTCTAAGTATGACTGAAATGCAGATGTAATAAAAGATTGATAAATATGACTAAGTATAAAATTTTAATACAACAAATATTCACAATAAGCAAAATAAAGACAAATGCAAAACTAGGAGAAAATGTTTGCAACATAATCATAGCTAAAGGAGTAACAATCAATACAAAACTACTTTAAATGTTGAAGGAAAAAGCCATAAGAAAAATGAACAAAAATTATAATAATAGAGGCAGTTTACAGAAACATATATAAATAACCCTGTGAAAAAAAAGATGCTTGATTTCATTCACAGCAAGAGAAAAACAAATTAAAATTACATTGAAATAGTTCATAACTATTGATTGGCAAAAATATAAGTTTGACGGCACACATTGTTGGTAAGCCCCGAAAAAACAGGCATCGCATACGTTACTGGTTTAAAAAAACCACCATTAAAGTTATAACTACAACCTTGCATTTTCAATGATAAGGTCACATTTATCTATGATAAGTTCCAACATATTTTTATTTGACTATGTGAAAAATGAAACATAGAAAATAAGAAAAAATTTTCTGGCAATCATTTGGATCTAAGAGTTCCAACACCTGGTACTGTAGTATTGTGACTTCTTATAATGCCAAGCCCCAAATCCACCATGCTAAACTGAGAAGTAAAAGACCAGGTTTTGGAATATTACAGTCTTCATAAATCTTACCACATAATCCTCTACACCACTGAGAGCACTGTACTCCCAGGACAGACAGGCTTCAGTTAGAATGAAGTACTAGAAATGTTCCATTACCCAGAACTGGGCCCAGCAACAGCCTCTTTTGACAGATGACATCAAATTATCCATATAAACCCAGATGTTTTGTGTGCATTTGAGAACACTTATTCCATAGCCTCTCAGAATCTTCCCCCGGGTTAAAACTCTCTGGGCATGACTGCTCAACTCAACTATGAAAGAGTTAGAGTTAATGCCCCCGCCAATTAGAAATAGCATGGGGGAATTTACACCACAGCTCTGAGGGGCATCGTGGGGCTCCTGTGAAAATGTTGTAAAAGAGCTCTCCCATGAAAGTTTGTCACCACAGCTTCTGGTGCCTGAGTAAGAGAATCTGTCCAATTTCTTCTCTGTTCTTATTCAATTTTCCTCAAAAATGGCAGGCTAATTTAAATGCTAGGAAATAAAAGCCAAGTTAGAACTTAGCTCCTAAAATACACTAAAATGCATTTTTGAGAGGTAAAAGAAGCAAAAAGTAAACTGATAACAATAAAAATAAAATCTAAATTCATAAATCGGAGAACTGGTATTCAATCCAAGCCAGTCTGTCTCCAGATACCTGCTCTTAACCACTGTGCTGTCCCACCTCAGGTTGACGGAAAGGATGTGGTGATTCAGCCATATTCATTCATTATTGAGTAGAGGCATTTGCGGACAAAATTTCTGAAAGACAACTTTATATGTATATATCAAGAGTCTTGAAGGTAATTTTCAGCTTTTGTGTAATATTTTGACTTCTAGGAATCCATTCTAAAGAAATTATATTTAAAATGAAACAGATTTATGCACAGAGAAGCTCATGCCAGCGTTATTGCTAATCACCAAAAGAAAATAGCAAACACATGCCAAATATTACAAGAATGTTTAATTATAGTTTATAGAAACAATGAAATATTTGGCAGCCAATAAAAATGACATTTATTATGAGTTTTCATAATATGGGAAATATTTACGACATACAATGCTAAGCAAAACAAAGAATACAAAAGTTTATGTATACTACTATTTATATTTAAAAACACAGAAATTTATTTATTCAAATAAGTAAGCAAAACAAAGTTTCCTGCTGTGATAGAGTTAACTTTCCCGTGGAAAAGGCAAACAATGAACATAATAAGCAAATGAATTACGTAGTGAATTAGAGTAAGTACAGGTGAAAAAAGGGAAGAGCAGGATGGTGGGAATTGGGAATTCTGGGTTCATGCATGCAGGTTGCCAAATTAAATAGAGGAAAGCCTCACTGAGACAGTAAAATTTGAGCAAAGACGTAGGGGAGGTGGAGGATTTAGCCATGTGAATACCTGAGGGAAGAGCATTTCAGGTTGAGAGAATAGGTAGAGTGAAGGCTTGGCACCAGATGCTGTTGGTACCCTACCCATATTCTGGGTGTGGACCTCTGCACACCTACAGACAGTTTACCGCAACCACCTGTGACTTACTTCCTACAGGTCCCTATTTTCAGCCCTTGGAGCATGCTCAGTCAGGACGTGAGACAATCTGGAAATTAATGGTCCTGAAATCAGGACTCAACCAATGACAGCTAAGGAACTGATGAAAAACTCCCCCCAGGTCCCCTGCCCTTGGGTGAGCTCACTCAGAGACATGTTGCACATTATCCCCTAGAGCAGTGTTTCTCAATCATCAGTTAGGACATATGAACCACCTGAAGTCCTTGTTAAAATGCAGATTCTGATTCAGTAGGTCTGGGGTGCGGTATGAGATTCTCATTCTGACAAATTCCCAGGTGATGGCAGTGCTGCTGGCTCACGGACCATACCTAAAGCAGTGAGGTCCTAGAATTATTCAGTGGGTCTGGGCCCACTTGATCACAGCAATAATACGCCCTCTATTGGCTTCTTTCCCACCCCTGATTCATTTCTTCTCTCCCACATAGTGTTAACCTGGCATCACCTTTAGAATAAACTAGTTGCATTCACGTGTCTTAGGGTCTGCTAAGACAAGCCTATACCATACCCTGAGGCAGTGTGCTCTGGTGAACTAGAGGACACAAAGAATCCAGAGTGGCTGGAGCAGAGTGAGGGGCTCAGTAGCAGGAAAAGGAAAAGAGTTTGTAGTGGTAATGGAAGAAGATGATATTGGACCAAGGTAAGGGTTCTGGCTCTGACTCAGAGTAAAATGATGGGCCATCAGTACAGTTTTCAGCCGAGGATGTATGATAACATGCTCTGCTATTAACAGCCTCACCCAGGCTACTGGCAAGGGTCAAGGGCAGATGCAGGTACAATAGGCTAATTTGGAGGCCACCGCAGTAACCCATGGCAGAGATAACAGAGGTACATGGTAGAGGCAAGGACACAGGAGGTGGCGGACATATGAGGGGAAGTATAAAGTCGTCAAGTAAACAGCTGGATCACAACGCTCTAGAGTTTGGGAAAGAGGTCTGTGGTAGGAGATATAAAAGTGGCTGTGTTCAGCATATATGTGGCTTTTAAAATCACTGGACTGAATGAGATCACTTAGAAACCAAGTGCAAGTAGAAAAAAGAGAGTCGAAGAACTGAGCCCTGGAACACTTCAACCTCGGGAGTACTGGAAGTCCTTACGCTCAAAGTCAACAGTAGCTGTGTCTGTGTGGAGGGCTTCTGGGTGGTGGTGATTTTTCTTACTGTCACTAGCCTGACTTCAGTGTAATGTCTGCGGAACCAGAGATCTGAAGGACATACAGCATCCAATGCTATGTCATTCTATCTCACTGTGGCTCTGCCAGTCAGGAACAACATGAAAAGAATATAGAATTTCAACAACACAAATCAGGCAATAAAGTTAAAAGAGATTTCAAAAGTATTACATATGTGTGTGAATTATCCAATGGCATAGAAAGAGAATATGTTTTGAGCCACATGGGAAAACATTAAAATGCATTAACACAATAAAATAACTGCAAAACCTAAGCAAGTCATGAAGACAATTACAGTCTCGATAGGAGTGGACAGAAATGTTACATAATGATAGTCTGAACCCAGGAGAGGACAATGTCCTCTAAGGACAGAAAGTTCCTGTTGTTATAGCAACTATAAAAAGCAGGTCAATTTGTAGGTATGTGACACACGGAGAATCAAATACTGCATCTAGGCCCAAAATTGCTCACTGATGTGTAACCTTAACTAGCTTTAAACAGGAATGTTTAGAATTTAGCACAGGGATGATAAATCAAACACATAATCAGAAAACAACTATAAGTTCAGGAAACCGGTTTTTGTAAAAATGGAAACTATCTATATTTAGTAAAGTATAAGAAATACAGTATTTAAGACAATTTAACTTATTAAGCTAACTTAGAAGCCAGAGGGTTCTAAATTTAAACATAATTAACTGATTTTGGAATCGTGATCTTAACCATTCAAAGACAATCTAGTCAAGTTTCTAAACCATGTTGGGATGTTTAAGAAAACTTGATATCCATATTATATGTAAGTTTATTATATCGTAAGAATCACTAATCACTTGGGAAGTTTCTGTTTATCAAAGTGCTCAGAATGGAAACCAAATATTTTAATGTATAAATGCAATTTTAAAAGTTTAAAATTGTTTAGCTAACTTCATTTGTAAATGGAATGTAGCATTAATTCAAAGCCATCTTGATTTTAACAAGTGATTTTTAAAATGTTACTGCATCTATAAATAGAATAAGATATACAAGTTGCACTTAAAAGCATAAGGAAAAGCTATATTTTAAAAAAATTGTAACCGTAATAAATGAATATTAATTTTAAAACAAAATATATAACTAGAATTTTCTTGCTCAAAAGTTGTTCTCAAAGGCACCAAAAAAGTTTCACTTTTATACTTCCCACTTTTTGGTAAAAGAATGCAGATTCTCTTGCATTTGTCAAATTTCACCCAGTAAACTTATGTGAGTTTTATTTGGAAAGAAATTTAATAGGATACACACATTTAGCAAAATGTTGAATGTACTCCCCTTAAAGACTTTTACAAGTGACAATTTGAGGCGTTAGAAGACCAAATCAGAATGAAGAACTTCAAAAGTTTTTGTTGTTTTACCTCTGAATTTCTATGACTGTGAACTTGGAAAACCGCCAATGACTCAGTTGAAAGGTCCTGGATATGGTAAGAAGAATCACTAAGCTAATGTACCTTCCATGCTTACTTTACTTAGTTCACCTGAAGCAAGTCACTCTGCCTACATGAAGGCAAGAGCTGCCAAGAAACAGAGCCTCTCGTGAAGACTAAATGTGATTTATTTCATATTGTTTGGGCTACGGTAGGACCTAGCATTGGGAGGCGACCTGTCCCGGGGGGTACTTTCTGCACTTCCCAGTTACAACAGTATTTCTAAGTCTGGAAGTCTTCTTGAAAGAAAAATGGCTGCCTCTAGTTTAGCAGTCACTGCTTCCAACTACTTTGAGTCCTAGCGCCCCTTTTCAGTATTCACATGATCTGCAAGTTTCTCACTTCAATAGTAGTTGCACTTTTACGCACCACAGTGAAATGGTTAAACGTAAGTGCTTTCTAGTCAGAAAGACCTAGGTATTCCACTCTGAGTTTCTCTATAACGTGCCTCGGGCAAGTAGTTTAAACTCTCTATTCCCTGCCTTCCTCAGCTATAAAATCAGGATAATAATAGTATTTTCCTCATTTAGTCATTGTGCAGAAGTAAAAATATATAACAGGCTTAGCACGATGCTTGTCATTGCGTGAGCAATCAGAAAATGTGCATAATTATTCTGCTATTTTAGCATCTATTGAGTACAGCAAAATCAGCTTTTAATTCATTTGTACATTGAGATGAGTATATAATTCATTAATTATACAAGCATCTATACACATTTGAAATATCGTAGCAAACTATCTATTTGATAGAGTAACAACTAACCTGATTTCTAACACTAGAGCTTAGTTTGGGATGTAGTGTTCTCTTTAAAAAAAAATTGTCCAATGTATATGAGACATTCCCATGACCTCTTCTAACACTATTCATGTAGCATTTGGAGACAAAATGGTTAGGTTTCTAAGTTTCTTTGGGAATGAATACAAGACCGAAGGTAGGTAGAAACAAGTGTCCCTGGAAAGAAAAGGGTTATGGTCTGGAGACAAACATCTCACCTTGGCTTGCAAGTCCCTAGCACGACAATAACTCTCTGTAACCTCAAGTCCCAGATGGCCAGCCTACAAAATTCCTCAAGTATTACTACCTGACCTGCCTTTTAAGACAGAGGAATTTACGACCACTTCTTCATCTTTTCTATCTCTTTCTGGCAGCCGATGACTTCATCTAAGAATGTAAACCCTGCTCTTTGATTTAACACCTTCCTTCTGTGTGAAACCTCTTTGTGAGTTGCTCGGACTTTTGGAGTCTCGTTCTGAACTGTCTCTGTTTCCCAGCATCATGCACTCATTCGTCTATTTTTGGATTGCTGACATCTTAGAGATGAAACCCTTCTCATCACCTGTAGAAATCAGCTTCCACATTCCCCTCAGAGTGATGGTGCACTCAGGCATTTCTCTGTAAATAAGGTCAGAGCTTGACACCTCCCTGGTAACAGAGGTGCACACACCCCCAGCAAGGGGCTTTAAAGTGGTTGGAATAAGCACAATGGAATTTGAAGGGAGCTCCCCATACACGTGTGTCTCTCAATGGGCAATGAAGAGTTCCTAGGAAGTCAATATGTGAATTAGCAGTCAGTGTTTGCTGGGTGACTCTAACTTCTCATCACCATCACCAGGGACTTATGGCTTATTTGTTTTTATTATATAAATAATATATGCTTATGATTTAAAAAAGAAAAAGAAAAACATAGGGAAATATCTCACAAATAGGCTCATATAACATATGCTGTTCTACATTTTGGATTTTTTTTCAGCTTAAAATATCTCAAGCATCTAAATATACCTCATTCTCTATAATGACAGCAGAGTAATCCATTGTCTGGATACATTATACATTTTTAGCAACTCTCCTTTGACGAATGTTTAAGTTATATACTGCATTTCATATGACAATGGATGTTTAGGCTGTGTATTGTGTTACATATGCTCTGGTGAAAAGCCTTACACATGTGTATCTGAAACATCATTCAGAAAAGAAGAAATGATGAAAGAAAGGGTATGTTTATTTAAAATGCTGGTAGATATTGCTAAATTGTCCTGAAAGTGGTTGCTCCAATTTATATTATTGCTGGGGCCGGGGTGGATTTTGAAGTGTTTGTTTCAGACTTCTGGGATACCTTAAGTTATAGGTTATGGGAATGAGATAAATTCTTTCTAGCCTGTCTTTCTCACTCTATGGTCTCCCTCCCAACTTTAACATTTTTATGATATACACAGTGGAGTTGCACTTAACCGTGGAAGGAGGTTCTGAAGTCAGTTTCTAAGGAGGAAATCCTATGTAGTCAAAATTGCCTTTGAAGACATCTTAAATAGCTCACAAAGTACAGTCTGTATAGTTTTGTGTCAACAAATTTGTATACTAATATGTATTCAAAAATGATAAAATGTATAGTAATGTGCAATTCAAATCAAGCAAATATGCAAAATAGAATTTCACATCATTGTATTCTTAAAGATAAATCCATCTTAGTTCAAGGAGATACTGACACTTCAAAGAAACTCAAGAATTAAGAATTACTGAGGGAAACAATTAACTCTCTTTCCCATCTTATATTAATCTAGGTACCTGTAGAAAACAGAATTAATGCCAGTGGTTCAAGTGAATGTCTTTAAGAAAGGGACAGATGACAGAGTTGTGAGCTGAGTTAAGGAAGCAAAAAAGGGATGGTAAGGTGTCCAGAGACTAGATACAGTGGGGAATGGTTACTGTGCTGGGGGCTTAAGGGCAAAGGGAGGGTAATAGTGTATCCAGTGCCCAGTGTCCAGTGTGAGAGGCTATGGTGTCTGACAGAAGGTGTGAACTGAAGAGATAAAACTACAACCAGAACTGAGACACTGAAACAGAAAGTGAGAAGAGATACCCTTTGCCAGCTGACCTTCTGCAAACCTGACCAGAACCTCCTGGAAAAGGAGATTGAATACAATAGGCAGGGATCAGCCTCCTGGAGCAGAGAGTAAGCCAGAGAAGTCAATTCAGGGGCAAAAGATCATTGAATGAATTGGCAGGAGGAACCACTAGCAGTATTTAAATTCCTCTCTCTCTCCATCTCTGTCTCTATTTCTCAAATCTCTCTCTGTCCATGGAGTTGAACTAGTTCAATGACACTATGATGACATTCCACTGTATATAATATGGGGTTTTAATAGTGAGGTCATTCCTGTTCGATGCTTTTCCTAGCCCACAAAAATGAACACCGAAAGGACATATAGGTTACATATACCCAAGAAGCTCAAAAAAGAAAAGGAAAAAAAATTTTAATTACCTAGGTATTACCTAGTATCTGTATCTCAGCTTTTCTCATCTGTGAAACAAGGGGACTGGATTAGAATGGGAGTTCACCATTCTGGCTGGTCTTCAGAAACATCAGAAATCCTATTGACCATACACATTCCCAGATCCTTCTCCAGACCCAATGAATCAGAATCCTCAAGAGTGAGACCCCAGAACCTTTGTATGTAAAATTCACCCAGGTGATGCTGGCATGCACCTAGGCTTGTAAACAACTGTACTCAAGAGCTACAAGACTGCCAGATCCAAAATTCCATGACAATAATATAAAGTTAGAAAGGTGATCAAAAGAATCATTTTTCTTATCGCCCAATAGAGAATATTAGAAATTAAGATATATGTATAAACATATATATAAATGATGTTTCTCTAACCTATTCAAAATTTTTAACATTTACTTTTTTTCTTTTTTATATTTTCAGATTTTCATTCTAATGTTGGTAAATAGAAGTTCACTGAGTATTTTTCATTTGTATTTCTTCCTATAAGTTAGGCATTGGTCTCTGATGCAGTCTTATATTAATGGCATCTATGCCATCATTAACGTAGTAGCTATTTTAATAGTGGCATCCTTTTACTGCAATTCAGCATGTAGTTTTACAACTGACTACACGAGGAGAACCAGTTTCTAGTAAGTTCTTCAGCACAATTACTGTGTGATCTTGGACAAAACATCTAACCTCCAGACCCTCATTTTCCTCCACTGTTAAATGACAGAATTGGTCTAAGTCATTTAGCATGTTCCTTATAGCCTAAAACACATTAGTCTAAGAAATGTCACATTAAATCTACATGTCTTCCTTTGTTTTCTGCTGTTTCATTTTAAAAGAGAGTCTGGATACAAATAAATGTAAAGATATCCCATGTTCATGGATTGGAAGAATTAATATTGTTTAAAATGTCCAAACTACCCAAAGCAATCTACAGATTTAATGCAATCGCTATCAAACTACCCATGACATTTTTCACAGAATTAGAACAAATAACCCTAAAATTTGTATAAAACCATAAAAGACTTTGAATAGCTAAAGAAATCCTGAGAAATAAAATAAAGCAGGAGGCATCATACTTACTGATTGCAAGCTATAAAATAGACACATAGGTCAATGGAACAAAATAGAGACCCCAGGAATAAACCCACACACATAGTGTCAATTAATCATTCTTTGACATAGATCTTAGTAATATTTTTTTTTGATCTGTCTCCTCAAGCAAGGGAAACAAGAGCAAAAATAAACAAATTGGACCTCATTAAACTTAAACGTTTTTGTACAGCAAAGGAAACCATTAACAAAATGAAAAGGCAACCTACTGTATGTTCCCACTTATATGTGAAATCTAAAAAATAAAACAAATGAATGAATATAACAAAACATAACAGACTCACAGATACAGAGAACAAACCAGTGGTTACTGGTGGGGAAAGGGGTGGGGGGGCAAGATAGGTGAAGGCTATTAAGAGGTACAAACTACTAGGTATAAAATAAGTAAGACACAAGACAGCACAGGGAATATAGCCAATATTTTATAATATCTTTATATGGAGTATAATCTATAACAATATTGAACCACTGTGATGTTTACCTGAAAATATTGAACCACTGTGATGTTTACCTGAAAAGAATATAATATTGTAAGTCAACTATATTTCAATAAAAATAAATAAGAGTCTGGGTTTTCAAAAAATTGGATACCTTGTGCTAAAGGGAGTGTAATAAATAAGCAATTGTCTAATAGTTATTTACACTTGAAACCTGAGTTATCATTTTCCCAATGCAATAGGGAAGCCCAAGAGGTTGGACAAAGTTTCCAAGCATCACTCATGTTTATTCAATCTTGTAATCAGATGTTTTCTTATCAACCTGATTTGATTTACCTTGACATGGAAATGACTTCCTTCCCCACAACTGCTCTTCTTTCTAAATAATTTATATTCACACTGAACAATGCCAGAGAAATCAAAGCCACCAACAGAATCAAATTATAGTAATAAATGGATACACTGATAACTAATAATACTACTCAGCACTTCTATAATATTTCTCAGTCTGGAAGACATATAGATTCATGTCTTTTCCATAAGAAAAGGAAATCCTTCTAATACCCCATTGACTATTAAAGTTTTGAGCAGAAAAGTGAGTTACCTAAGCAACAGACCGTAAGAATCAAGGACCCATGTAACAATTCAGGGTGGTAACAAGCAAAATGTATGACAAAGTTCATCAGTGATACACAAAAACTGCTTTTGCTTAATAATTGGTTTTAATAATAATCTACCCATGTTATTTGATAACATACTTGACTGTGACTATGGTTAAATTAATGGAGCCAGATCAAAGCTTTACTGGTTTTGGTTTTTATTTCTGTAGTGTCTATAAAAGGCATCAATGAAAATCATTTGCTACCTGCCCAGTTATATATATGTACATTCACTCAGGCAAACGCACACTTGTATTTCTTCCAAAATATTTGCACAGAAATAATGCTCTGATTCTTTACATGTCTGTCAGTCCTGCTAACTCCACCTCAAAAATGTAGAAACTTCAAATTGTTTAAAGATGGTTTCATTCAAACCTAACCTCATGTGAGCTTGGTTACTAAAACGGTGTGATTTCAGGATAGGTGGACAAGTTCTGCTATCCAAAAACTAGATATCCCACCTGTTTGCCAAAGCCTAAAATGACTTTATCAGCAGGAAAACCTGTCACTGTATAACAGAATAGAAAAGGCAAAAATGCAAATATCTTCAAGAGATACAGCTTATTAACTGAAAATCAATTACAATAAATATCGGAGTCATTCTACAAATCAGTGTTGGGAAGGGCAGGGGATGATGAAGGAGAGAGAGCAGTGACTACAGGGCACTTAATAATCAGAAGACATAGCACTGCCAGCCCAGAAGACGGCAGGTGAGGGGCTGGGGTGGGGGGTAAGAAGATGACGATGGAAGCCCCATTCACGTCGACACAATTTTGCCCAGATATTTTTCAACATGCACAGAAGTGTGTTTGCTCACTCACTGCTGTCACTAACAATAATTTCTAACCCAATTCACCTCACTGTCTGAGATCATTTATAAGGTCTCTCAAACCCAGGCATTCTGATTGCAAATACCTTCATATTGTTCACAAGAGGCTGTACAGTAATTAAGAGCAAGTATCTGCACACTGGCTCTGATTAAGGTGACTCAGCTACGTAAATGACTACTAAACTTAATGGCCTAAGTAAGTCTCTATTACCTCCTCGGTAAAATGAGGGCATTAATAGTCATGACCGCAGGTCTTAGTTTGGGTTTCCCCAGAAGTAGAGATTGGGACAAGAACATGAGGATAAGTAGTTTCTTTGGGAGGTGGTCCCTGGAAGCAGGAAGGAGAAGCAGTGAGAATGAGGCCAAGAGGGAGGACAAAGCCAATCTAAGGGTGCATCACTGGGGCTGCTGCAGACAACAGCAGGCCCTCCAGAGCTGTGGTCTCCTGAAGGGTAGAAGGCTGCAGCATTTAGCTAATAACCACCCAGCACCCCTGCTTGAGGACTGCTGATGGGAATCCCTGAACACCAGGGAGACTCCAAAGCAGAAATTCAAAAGAATGAAGGCACCTGCCTGAGGTGGGAGGCTGTCAGTGAAAGATGAGGCCGAGCGCCCATGCTGTGGGACATGACGGCTGCAGCTGAAATCAGAGGAGGGCTCAGGTGAGTGACCTGGAGTTCCAGAGACACCAGCTGCACTCCCATTGGTTTGTGGAGACTTAAGTTGAAAAACACATGCAAAGTACTCACTTCTGTTATATAGTTTGAAATGAATAAACGTTACTTGTTATCTTTAATGTGATGACTCCTTTCATCTTCAGCTTATTAGTAGTACTAATTAACAGCTACAAGTTAAATACTAATTAATTAATAAATAGTAATTGTCATTACTCATCCAGTGATTTAATTATATTTTCTGTCTTCACTTCTAATTATAATTACAATGTCCTTCACAGTATACATTCAGGTAAATTCTAATAAATATTTTTATAATAAACAATTGAATAATAATATTTGACTATAAGCCACAATGCCTCTTACTACAGTTAGCTCAAGAAATAATTTGGTGGTTTTTTTAACTGATGTACAGTTGATTTACATTGCGTTACTTTCTGCTGTACAGCAAAGTGATGCAGTTATACATATGCATGTATCCTTTTTTATCTTCTTTTCCAGAATGCTTTATCATAGGATATTGAATATAGTTCCCTGTGCTAAACAGTAGGACCTTGTCGTTTACCCACTCTAAATATACTAGCTTGCATCTGCTAACCCCAAAAGAAATAATTTTGAATTGACCTGAATTCGACGGTAACCCTATCAAGGAGAGAATCCAGATCTTTGCGTCTTAGGTTTTCTCCCTTCCCAAGCCCCTAATTCTGAGCTCATCACACTTCTAGCACTCAATAAATGCTGCTGGACTTACTTGGTTCTCTTTGTTGAAACTGCCCTGAGGCAAAGCAGTTAACAAGTTAGAGTTCAGGCAGTTGCTTGTTTTTGCGTTCCATGGAAACATCGATAACTATAGTTATTAATACTGTGTCCAGCGCCTTGTGCCAAGCTGCCTATGCCCAGTCTTCCAAGCATTCAAACCACAAAAATAATCACATAACTGGTCACTTCCCAAAGTTCTACATGGTTTAGTTCAGTTAAGAAACGTATGGGAAAGTAATTGTAGCATTGGACTTCTGGCTCGAATTTCTCAGAAATAGTTTAAGATCAAGGGAAGAAGTCTTTACGCTTTTTAGGTAGGTTGGCTCCCTACTGATTACTTACTGGTTTGGCGGAAAACCTATCTTTTCTTTTAAATTTAGTTTAATTTTTATTTATTAATTTTTTTAAATAGGTGACCAACTGTGGAATCAGGTAATGATATCTTTTCTTTTTTTCATTTTTTTGGCTGCGTTGGGTCTTCTTGCTGCATGCGGGCTTTCTCTAGTTGCAGTGAGCGGGGGCTACTCTTCATTGTGGTACACAGGCTTCTCATTGTGGTAGCTTCTCTTATTGTGGAGCATGGGCTCTAGGCATGCAGGCTTCAGTAGTTGTGGCTCACAGGCTCAGTAGTTGTGGCTCGTGGGCTCTAGAGTGCAGGCTCAGTAGTTGTGGCGCACGGGCTTAGTTGCTCTGTGGCATGTGGCATCTTCCTGGACCAGGGATTGAACCCGTGTCCCCTGCATTGGCAGGGGGATTCTTAACCACTGCACCACCAGGGAAGTCCCTTTAATTTTATTTTTATCACATGGAGATACTATTACTATTTACATTTTGTCAGTGAGGAAACTCAGCCACAGAGAAATTAAACAACTTGCCTAAGACTGAACAACTTGTAGGCTGACTCCAGAGCCCATGCTTTTAACCACTCTGTTAGGCCCCCTCATTGCTGGTCACTGACAGATACTGTGACAGATGCCAGGGCACACAGCACAGCCTCTGAAGCCCAGGAGCTCACCACCTATGAGGGGGGCGGCAAGCAAACAGGGACTTTCAGCACAATGAGCTCACTGTTTGTCTGGACCTTGTCCTAAAAGTACTGCAAAGATGGTTTTTTTTAATAGATTTGCAGGTTTGTATGTATCTCTGGATACACAGAGGTGACAGATTGTGAGGGCAACAGGGAGAACCAGAGTAAAGAGACAGGAAGACTAGTTAGGAAATTCTAGCAATAGTCCAGGCAAGAGATGATGGTTGCTAGAATTAGGGGAGACGCAAGGAGATAGAGAGAATGTGCTGTGGTTGAGAGACAATTAGAAGGTAAAATGGTCAGAGCTTATTAAATGACTGAATTCAAATTTGAAACCTTTGGCAGAAGCTTCCAGTGAGCCAAGTCTTAAGTCCTGTGCTCAAGCCAGGGCTGCCAGGGGAAGGGAGAAGGAACTTCCAGCCACCTGCAGCGTCTGCAGCAGGACACAGGGCACTACTTCCCTCCAAGGGCTCACACATTCAGGAACATCAATAAGAAAGGAATTCAGATGGTTGGCAGCCCAAAATGAGACAAACGTCCATAAAGTGTGACAAGGAAGCGTCCAAGAAGGATGACTTCCTGACCTGAGCAAACAGGGAGATGTGGTGCCATTTACTGAGATAGGAAATCCAGGAGGAGAAACCAGATTAGGAGACAGGAAGAAAAGAGTTTGATGCTAGGCATGATGAGTTTGAGACCTACAGATATGCCATTTGAATGAAGTCCTACAATTCATTACGGCCGATCCCTTTCAATGGCTTTCCATGGTAAGTAGGGGAAAAAAGTCCCAATTGCTCCACAAGACTCAGAAAAATCTGGCCTCTGGATATTGCACCAGATTGGTTTCATACCATTCTCTGCCTTGCCTGATGAACTCCAGCCACACCAGGCTTTCTTTAAGTTTCTCAAATACATCATACCACTTTCTGCCTTAAGATCCTGGTCCAATCCACTTCCTGTGCCTGGAATGTTTTTTTTTTCTTTCCCTTAGCCTAGTTCAAGGTATTCATTCTTCAGACTTCAGATCAAATGTCATTTCCTCAGGGGAGTCTTCTCTAAACTTCAAATGATAATATGCCCTCTTAGCACTTTGCACTTACTTCTCCAGCAGTTAGCCAAGTTCAAAATGATGGATTTGTGTATTTTTGAAATTTAAATTCATCACAACCACTTAACAAAGACGAAGACCAAATAAGATTTGTCAGTACTGTATCCCAGATGCCCAGCCAGGCAATTATATACTTAGTGAGGAATAAGTGAACTAGTCGGTGAATTAATGACTGAAAGAATAAATGTATGATATACATTTGGGGAAGGGAGAGTTAGCTCAAAGACATTGATTTGGGACCATCAACGCAAAAAAATGATAACAAGCCAGTGGAGCGTATGAAATCATTCAAGAAAGAGTAAAAGGAAAAAAGCACTTAGTATCTATTATTAACTATTAATTGTTAAGCATTTCTTAATGTGATCCATGAATCATACTGCATTGAAATTAACTAAAGATTTGATCGAGGAATTTATATTTTAGTCCAAGTGCTCCCAAGTGATCCTCATGCATTCTAAAACCTGAGAACCACTAACTTTAAGAATCAGCAGAGAAATACCCTTGACATAGCCCCAGAAGTTTGTGTTACAGGCCAGGCGTTCTAAAGTCCATAAGGAAGAAGCATAAATGTACACAAGTAGCTAAGAGCATGCTGTTGTGCACAGAGCACCAGAGTAGGATTCAGAAGTCCTGGAGTTGATATCTGGTCCCATCGCTTGCCAGTTTTACAGCCTACATAACTACTAGTAATTACCTTAAGGTAACAGAGACTTGAAGAGGTTGGCTCTCTCACTGGTGTTTTATGAGAATTAAATACATGTGATAGTTAATTCTAAAAAACATGAAAATTGCTTTATGTGTTTAGAAAATGCAAAGGGAATGTTGATCAACTTGGGAATTTTCCTACTGATTTTCCTCACATAGTAAAACACCACCCTGTTAACACTGAGTGAATTCACACCCTCTGTTTCTGTTCATGCCCACGCGAGTGTGTGTGTGTCTTCAACTGTAATCACTAAAGAACAAAATAGAAACGAAAGCCATGGGCTTTCCGCAAGACATCATTAAGCATCAGAGAAAGTGTTAAAGAAAGGGGAAGCTTATCCTACATTTCTGGGAAATAATATCATATTCAGTCTGTCATTTCTTGTTGCCACTATTACATGCAGCCAACAATTTCTTTTGTCACAAATTTCACAGAAATGGTACCTGGATAATCACGTTGCCTGTAATAATATCATGTAAAATGGAAGACTGGTCTGATAGCTTGAGTACTGGCTTATGATTTGGGAGAACAGCTTGTAACTGTAGCTCTGCTTACAAATCCGTGCTGTCAGGTAAATCAACGTTTTGCCACCTCAGGTTTCCATCTTATAAAGTTGAATAGCAATACTTAATTTCTAAAATCCCAAACTAGGCAGCAGTGAGTAAGCACATAGAATCCGGAAAATAAATGCCTAATTCTAAATCCTGGTTCTGCTACTTAGTTTTTTTTTTTTTTCTCCTCTTAGAAGAATTACAGTGGCTCTGTTTCTCATCTATAAACTGGAGATGATAATAGTACCTAGCTCATAGGATTATTGTGAGGATTATATAACTTAATATAGTATAAAATATTTAGAATAGTGTCTGGCACATAACAAAGCACTCAAAAAGTGTCACCTATTATTAAGCTACCTGCCTTATGGGGTTCCTAAGAAAATTAATGTGTGTGTTTGTGTGTGCCAGGGCTACATTTAAAAATATCCACACACACATCGTTTCATACTTTGAAATGAGTACTATCCTTTTTAAAGTAGTAATCATGGTTGAACTGGAGAAGAAGTAAGGGATAAGCTGGAGGCAGTGAAGATGATTGGGGGGAGTAGAGAGAGATACATTTATTCTAAATACAGTGACATTGCTCAAAGTATCTTTGGGATCTTTGGGGACTGCCTACAGAGTCATATCACAGTCGCTGGAATCTGCTGAATGCTAGTCATTTTTATCCTCTAAGCGTTTCTTTTATTTTTGGAAGTAGCTGAGACCCAGCAGGAACCAAGTTTGGTGAAAGAGGTGGTTGACAAGATTCCATAACATACTTTCCTGTTAAAATGAAGAAGAAGAAAATGCACACCATAGGTTGGAATAAACCATGGTGAAGAAGTCCATCAATGCATTTAGTTCCTTCTGGTCTTGTAGTCTATGGAGGCAACCTAAGCTAATACCTTATCATGCGGAACAGTTCTGTTTTCGGTCAGGGTATCCCGGCAATCTGAGGCTCAGCATCAAGTCATTCTGCCTGCAAATTGGGCTCAGTCCTTGGATGCCAGTGGAACAATCAAACTTTTTTTTTTTTAACCTATATTAGAGACTCATTCCTGACCATGGACCTAAGTTCAGGCAACTAGGTCGCTAGGTCGCTCTCTGGATGACGTATTTAGTATATCAATCCCGCTGGGATTTGCTTTCCTCTTTTTTTTTTTTTTTGGCGTACGCAGGCCTCTCACTGCTGTGGCCTCTCCCATTGCGGAGAACAGGCTCCGGACGCACAGGCTCAGCGGCCATGGCTCACGGGCCCAGCCGCTCCACGGCATGTGGGATCCTCCCGGACCGGGGCACGAACCCGCGTCGCCTGCATTGGCAGGCGGACTCTCAACCGCTGCACCACCAGGGAAGCCCTGCTTTCCTCTTAATAATTCCCATTTTGGGATATTCAGATCCTTTCCCGGTCCCTAACCAGGTAACCAAGGTCCAATAAAACACAAAAGCCTTCCTGGAGAAAATTCTTGCCCATCTCAGGTCCCCAGTTCTCTTTGTTTCTGGCTGTTCTGTACCTCCCCAAATGATAAGCACAGTTAGACTCTCGATGCCTTGGTAGCCATCTGTAGCCTGAGGTATATACTTCCCAAGCAGCAGATTTTCTTCTGCTGCACTGAACTTTCTCTTCTCACTTCCTCCTTGGATTTATCTCAGAGTCTGAATCACCCCCGTGGCTATATCTATTTCAGGTCCCAGCTCCTCCAATTCTAATCTAATCAATAACAATTGATTAGGCTATACTTTGCTGTGTCTTACACCAGACTACAGAGTTTCTTTATTTTATTCCACACCACATAGAAAATTCTCACATGATTCACAATTTCTATAGAACATATCTATTTGAACCTGCAGAAAGTGTATGAACAATGACATTAGCCAAAACAAACAAACACAAACCTATCCATCTGAGATTTTGACATAATACCTTTTCTTCAATCTCTGGAATTTGGAAATCGCACTGCAGGCTTTGAAGTGATACTCTTATTACAATCTGGAAATCACCATCTTTCATCGTCAGTTAATATTTCCCTTGAAAATTGTGTTTTTAGTTTCCCTACAAAGAAAAGTGTTCCAGGTATATAGCTAGGAGCCATTAATAATTATAGTAAACAAAATCTTTGAACCCTGCATTTTCATTATTCCTGTTAATAGCCGGCTTTCGTGTATCCTTGTGAATTTCTTCCCTACCTCCTGTAAAATGCTTTCATTTCTCAAAAACTATTATCGGCACTTCCTCACTCTTAATAAAGTCTTTTAATGTGACAAGTGTCACCCTTCCAGATTTTGTAAACTTCTTAAAAATGTGATAATATATCATCCCAAACTATTATCACTCACTTTATGTTAACAGAGATTAATACTCCAGAAGCTAACACAAAACTGGCTGACCTGAAAAGCACAACTTGGGCTTCCCTGGTGGCGCAGTGGTTGAGAGTCCGCCTGCCGATGCAGGGGACACGGGTTCGTGCCCCGGTCTGGGAGGATCCCACATGCCGCAGAGCGGCTGGGCCCGTGAGCCATGGCCGCTGAGCCTGCGCGTCTGGAGCCTGTGCTCCACAACGGGAGAGGCCACAGCAGTGAGAGGCCCACGTACCGCAAAAAAAAAAAAAAATATATATATATATATATATATGTGTGTGTGTGTGTGTGTGTATATATATATATATATATATATATATATATATATATATAAGCTATGTCCTTTCATGACAAGACTTGCCCACACCTGCAAAGGGATGTCATGGAAAGAGCATCAGATGCTGAATTCTATCATACGTACATCAATTTCCATCAATACTCTTATTAGCTGTATAGACTTTGACCTGCTTTTGCCTCATTAAGACTCAGTCATCTCATTTACAAAGTGGGGCTAATACTACCCAACAAGGATTAAATATGTACTTAAAATTTCTAGAGGTGAATAGGATAGGAAGGTGTTAAATATATGTTGGTTCTGTCCCTATCTCTTAGCTCCATCTCACACTAGCATATACTCTAAGACCTCTGGGTCCTCTTGGAACACACCACCATTACCTCTCTCCCCACACAACTGATTTATAAACACATTTGTATTCTGAGTCCCAGTCCTGTCTCCTAGAAGAATTACTCCCTTGGGTATTTTGGGCTTTCTGTCTAGCAAGAAGTAGAGATGCCAGCTGTGTCTAATGCCTGTAAGGGCCCTTGGCCACTTCACTCTTCACAGGTCTCCTTTCTAGATCATAATCTATTTCAAACACCAAGACAATCACTTTATATCACAGGTAATTCTAGAGTATTTAGAAGCAAACAATACTAAACCAAAAGTGTACTGCTATGCACAGCGTTTTAATAGAACATTTTACAAATGGGTTGCCTTCTGCTATTACCAGTACTGCTATACTTGCCTTGAAGAAGGATGTTTCAATTTCAAGGAATACATATATTGTTCTCTATATTTTAATGTGTATAAATTACCAAAACCTTTTCATAAGTGTAATAACCTCCTGCTCTGGAGGATTAGAAAATCAGTCTTCATTTTAAGAAAATTATTCACACGTTTTCTTAGACTGATTCTATCTCTTCTAATTTGAAAAGAAGAGATGAAACGACACTACACGGGAAGGTATAATATTTGCTGCACAGTGCTTAGCAGCACTCTTAAATTGTGCTATGATGCTCACCTGCGTCAGGCAGCATGTTAAAAAGGCAGACCCCATTGCTCCTGACCCAGACTCTCCGCGGGGAGGCCCAGAGGCAATCAAAAATTTAAGAAGCACCTCGTGATAGACAAACTTGGGCCAACAAACCTCCAAAACTTAGCTGAACTATTTATTCTTCAACATTAAACCTGGAATTTACGTAAATTCAACTAAGTTTTTAGAGATGTATAAGTTACACCCTCATAGAAAGAAAGATGTGATTAACGGAGCTAAAGGAGTGAAAAGTCCTGCTTGCACTCTCCATCACATTTTCCCTATTGTACTATATTAAAATATATCTAGTAAAATTGTCTTTTTGACGGAAAGAAAGAAAACTAAAGTTTATTTGAATTCTAAGAGTTCTCCACTTTGTATGCAACTAGATAGCCAAGCAACTTAGAAAGGAGTCTAGCATTTAGACTAGATGAGATAAATAAATATGTGTGGACTAGATAAATTTGCCAGATACTGGGGCAGGCTCTGGCATTACAGTAGCAACAGAAAAAGAAATTCACTCATGGACTTTATAATCTGTCTAGGAGCAGCCTCTTTCAGAACCTACAGACAGCCTGGAAATGGCATTTCAAAACAAAACAAAATTTTTGTTCTTTGCTAGAAAAATTTACTACAAACTGACTTTAGAGTCAGGTAAAGTGTACTCAGACTTCAGAACATCATCCTTCAAGCAGTTGTTGTACGCTATTTATTGGGCTCTACAAGCCTTGATTTATAAGATGAACCATGGATTTGAAGTAGAAAAACTGGGAATGAACTATTTCATAACAAAACCCTAGTGCCTTTCGTATTAGTCCTGTTTTCTCATGAAAATCCTTTAGTTGGAATAAGGCTCACGGCTAATGCCACCTCCATTTTCATCATGTTTCTCCACCTTCAAACATGAACAAAACAACCTTTGAGGTGAGTAAGCATATAGCTGCTCTAAATAAACAAATTAGCCATCTATTTAATTCTGGATTCACCCCCTTTCTAACTGTATGACACTGAACAAGTTATGGAAGTTTTCAGCATCTCAGTTTCCTCACCTGTAAAATGAGATAATAATGGAATCAAATTCATAGTGATGCTGTAGGGAGCAAAGGGATAAAAAGCAGATAAACTGCCTGGAATGTGCCTGGGATATAGTAGTGCTCAATAGTAAGTTTTTATCTCTAATCATACTTCTGAACTCTCAGGAGATAAAGTCATAGTCTTAGCAATTAAAGGTCACAGTTTGGATTTGGATTTGGGTTTGACTTCAAAGCTTGTGCTTTTTGTTTAGTATCCTGCTTCCCTTGATTCAGGCATTCATCCAAGGTATTAATTCAGTGCCATCTCTGTATAAAGCACTGGTCTAGGCACAGTGCAAACGAAGGGATGAAAAGACAAGACCTCTGGCCTTCAGATTACAGTTTAGAAGAGAACATGAGGAATGCACATAAATTGTCATTATATAAAGTGGAAGCCAGAGCCATAAGAGATAGATACAGGGAAATTCTGAGGAGATAATAATTAATTCCAGTTGATGGGTGGTGAAGGGCTAGAGGTAGGGGATCAGATGTTCATCACCATGGTGTGGGTTTCAGGCCAGCTACACAAGCAGGCTCCAGCAACAAGAGAAGAATATGGCCTCATGGGGGTTCTGGCTACACACAGTCTAAAATCTCTTTCCCCACTGGCCTGCTGTTCAAGGTGAAGATTCTCAGAAACACCGGTACCAAACATCCATGTACACTGGGGTCTTTAAAAAAATCCCTCTTGGGGCTTCCCTGGTGGCGCAGTGGTTGAGAGTCTGCCTGCTAATGCAGGGGACACGGGTTCGAGCCCTGGTCTGGGAGGATCCCACATGCCGCGGAGCAGCTAGGCCCGTGAGCCACAACTACTGAGCCTGCGCGTCTGGAGCCTGTGCTCCTCAACGAGAAAGGCCGCGATAGTGAGAGGCCCGCGCACCACGATGAAGAGTGGCCCCCACTTGCCACAACTAGAGAAAGCCCTCGCACAGAAACGAAGACCCAACACAGCAATAATTAATTAATTAATTAATAAAAAATAAGGAATGATATTTAAAAAAAAAAAAATTCCCTCTTTACCAGGACCCTGAAGACAAAAGTTGAAATAAATGATTCCAATTTATGAGCTAACATTTCTATCAAGCAATGACAGGAGAACCGCATTCCACATCGTTTACAGCAAGAGCTCTAAGGTCCAATCTTGCCAGGTTAGTAATGGAGAAAAGGCAGCACTGCTACCTAATGGTGACTGAGTGGTCATGGAGAGAAAAATCTGTTGGCATCTACCCAAAGCCCAGTAAAGCAGATGGCTATGGACATGAAACCCATCGTGACGACCGGCAACTCATTGGGATGCTCTGAGCCGGGAAGGGGCCTGAAAAATGCCCTTCTTTGGCTGCCCTTCCTCATGAAGCATATTGGCAGCGCAGGAGGGGGACAACTGCCTGACTGCTGCCAAAGGGAGAAGAGATGGCCTTTAAAATCTAGGCTACCGCAACCTCCTGGGTAGTCAATCTGGTGCCTTTCAAGCAACCAGAGAGCATCTTAAAGACGTGTGTATGATTTCCTTTAGGATAAATGATATCCAACAGATTCCATTCAAAGCTGGCTCATAGGATAACAAGCCAAGCTCCAAGATTTAGAGGGGTCTGAGTCCTCTGTTGTCAGGCCTGGTGTGTCAGGTATGTGTTACCGATTGTTTTACCTTCTTCGGATTCTGAAGTGGGTGGTGTATGGATAACCAAGTGTATTTATGTCTTCTGAGGATAAATGCCATTGAATGACTAGGATTGTTAGCTATGTAAATGGTCATTATCAGTAACAATCTACCTTGCAGAAGTTTGCTAATTTGGGGTATTTTTTAAGTTAATGAAGATCCACTTTTTTCTGAAACGTATAGTTTCATTGTATTTATAATATTGCCTAACATTTCAGATACCTTAACCAGTTAGCATTAAAACGTTCATGTACTGCATCACAGCAAACAGATACGCAAACATATACACACACACTGCTTATTCTTAATATGCCTTTAAAGTAGACCTCTCTGAATCCATAGTAAGTAAAAGACACTGTCAAAAAGCTGCCCTGTATTTCAAGAAACAATGAACTGAGTTTCAGTAATAAGAATATCTAATATTAAAAGTCACTCTGAAATAAGATAGACATTATTCCAATACGAATTACATTTACATAAAGATTTTGACTACTTGGCCTTTTCAAATCCATTTTAAAGATAGTTGAGAACTTTTCCCTGAAAAAAATAACCACCAAAAAACACTGCTAACGTACCCAAGATGCCCTTGACTTATATTGTTCTTTAAACAAATTCCATAAGATATGTTGTTTTATATGGACAGAATTTTAGAGCAGAGAACCCTTATAGTTAATTCACTTGTTTTAGGGCCTGAAACAGTTTAACCATAAAGGTATCTGATTATTCAATGATCCACCCATGTCAACCAGAAAATGGCCAGTTTGGAGTAGTATCTGATCACAATTTTGCTTAAGAAAAAGAAGCCATAATCAGCTACCAGCTGAAGAAATTATTATATTATTTCATAATAGCAATTAACACTTGATCATATAAATATATACCTTTATGGAGTATTATGTACAGCAAGTATTTTAAAGATGACAATGCCATAATCAAGGAAACCATTAACAATATGTAATTCATTAAAACTGAGATTATATCAAACTATCCCAAAGATATAAAGAGAGAAGCATGCAAATAACATAAATGGTAAGGGATTGAGGTAAGTGCAGATGAAGTTTGGTTGATAAATAAAAACTGAAAAAACTTTTTATTTACATGCAGCTACTTTTCCAAAGTATATGATCCAAAATTGTTCCCCCAGGAGGTCAAGTAAAACTATCAGGTAAGGTACGGCTTTCATTTCCATAATGGGCAAGAGACTTCTACTCCACTCTTTAGGAGGAAGCTACTCAACTCTATCTCCTTTATCCTCCAAAAGAGTGACTTGTGACCGCTCAGGTGCAGCCTGAGGGTTTTGGCTCTAGTACCCTTCCTCCGCTGCGTTGGTAGGTAGTGAGGGAGGTTGTGGTCCTCCATGGTATGGGCTGGGGTTGGCTGTGCAGAACTAGCTCTTCCTGCTGGCAGGCTCCAAAGTATAGATTTGATGGGAAAAGGAGTGGGAAATCTGGGAGTCCATCTTTCCTAATTCTTTAAGATTAATTTTATCTTTCTCCCAATCCCTGTAAAACCTAACAGGACCAAAAAGTAGACCCCAGGCTGCTCTTTGATTTCACTCATCCTTCCTTTGATAACTGATGCAATAAAGTTGGAAATATGAAATGGGGTTTTTGCTTAATCCTAGCACAGAAATGTTGAGCCACAGAGTATAGGGCTTATGACCTATTTGAAAACACTTTGATTTTAAATCATCAAGCCCAACTTGTTGGGGGAGTTCAGTAAAATAAAATCCTTCTCAGAATAAACATGCAAATTCCTTGAAAGTAAATTCCTTCCCCCAAGAGTAAACATAGAACATGCTCTAAAGAACACCACCCAATGGTAAAACACAATGAGCTCATAATGTAGCATTTAAACATAAATACCTCCAGCCAGGATCTTCTCTTCCAATTCTGCCATTTGCTTCTTATAGGCTTTCCAAGCTGCTTCTTTGAAGGAGGGACGAATCTTCTTTCGCTTTATGATTTCCAGGGGCTTTTCAGGGATGTTTTGGTTTTCATCTCCTTTTATTTTCATTTCAACTGATGTTTCCTTTAAGGGTTCCAATCCCCCTTCACTAGCCACATCATCTTCCAGCCCGTCATAACCCTCATCTTGTGGGGTTTCATAAGGTGTTTCATATGAAGGGTGATCATATTCCTGAATTTGTTCATCTGATTCAGTAATACTAGTCCTGTTTTCTAGCTTAGCAAGGACTTGTTCCATCACTTCAACATAATCTGTTTCATTATCAGCCACTGGTTCACTATAGTCCTCCTCATGCTCTGCTTTGTAGTAATAAGGCTCTGTGTAGACATCAGAGTCAAGCGTGGTACTTGATTCATTTGCAGTTGACTGGGATAATGTTCGAAATCTCCCAATTAAGGAAGAGCCGCTGTCCTCATACCCACTGAGACTCTGTGTGCTTTTGTTCCATACCACTTCCAAGGCTGATTTAGCCCTCTGTAGTGTGGATCCAAATTTTGGGAAGCTGAAAGCCTTATCAGTAAGGTCAATGCTTAATCGACTATGCCAAGATTTGGGTGGGGCATCCTCTGAATCATCACTTTGCAATTCACTTTGACTTCGATACATCATGGACAACTGGTTTTGGTTTTGGTACAGCTCATTAGAATTAGCTTCCTGGTAAGAATTATATTGGCCAACCCACTGTCCTTGTGGTTCATTATCCAACCCAGGGCATGGAGATGAGCTGTCATCTTGGGTTAAATCATAGCTCTCAGAGTCATCGTGAAGGACACTGTGGCACTTTCCCAAGTCTTCTAGGTCTTTATGGTAAACATCTAGTTGTTGATCAGACAGACTGTTTGTGTCATAGTCAAAAACTTCCTGGGTGGATGAATCTAAACCTAAATCAGCTCCTTGCTGTACTTGATTCCATTCCTTCCATGGAGAAAAATCTTCACGTAAAGAGAGCTGAGAATCACTGTAGCGACTCTGGTCTCCAGATGCACACACCATGCTATTACTCACTCCACTGCCCACAGTTTCTGTGCTCTCAATTTCACTCTGTACTTGGACACCCTGAGAAGCCCCATTCAAACACTGATCCTGAGGGCTGTCATACAAGGTAGGCGTGCCATCCTGTTTCCTCTGCCAAAGCTCCCGGTCTGAAGACGACAGGAGGGAGCTTCCATTAGTTCTAGTGAAAAACTGATTTTCTGAAAAATCCTCCGAATAAGATTGACACAATCTGGAAAAGTCTGATTCAGAACGACTAAGTTTAGTGGTGAAAAAATCACTCTGTGAGTGCCAGAGAGGTGTTGCGTCTGCATAATAGGTTGTGGTTTGCTTTGCCAAGTTATCCGATTCTGGCAAATACAAGGAAATTTTATCATATTCTGATTTATTTGCAATTCTGCTGCTACTAGAAGTTTTATTCTTGGCTCTAGCATTGTGTGATTTTGAACTTGACTTGGAAGCACTTCCTTTTGTTGGAAACTCTGACTTGGAAAGCACAGCATAACTGTTTCTATTGAGGTCAGATTCCAGCTCTCTATCACTGTCATCAGGTGACTGCCAACTGTTCTTCTTGATTTTGGGCTCTGGAGTAGACAGCTTTATATCCATGCTCTCATATGTCTGGGAGGATGGTATCCCTCTCTCTTTTCTTTCTTTGATGTCATGAGTAAGAATATCTGTCGAGATTCCGATGCCTGTTCCTTTGAGTTTATATGATTTTTTTAAGACGGAATCCCTTTGCTGAGGGGTTTCAAAATACACAAGGATGGGTCGAGGCTTTGCATTGGGGCAATCCCTTTGGTGTCCTATCCTCTGAGCAAATTCAACTTTAATGGCATTTGGTGCATCTGAAAAACCCATTTTATCTATGAGAATTTGGTACACTACACTTTCAATGTATTCAAATCTTTCTTCGGGCACATTTAAGAATCTCAGGCTTGCCTTGCTACCCATGTGACCTAAATGTTTAATATAATCATGGATGTCTCTGGTTTCCCTCCGAGACTGGACAAACCCTGTACGGAGCTGCTCAATTTCACTTTGTACAACCTCCACGCTGCTGGAGATCTCATCGATAGAATGCTTGAGAGCATTGACATGCCCTCGGAGTTCAGACAGTTCTGTTTCAATCTGACTTATTCCCTGAAGTTCCTTAAAGATCATTTCCATGACATCCTGCGTTTGGCTAATGCAGCCAGAGGAACTGAATCCGGCCTCCAGGGCACTGGTCTTTGGGTTTCGGGCAGTTCTGTCCAAAGATTTGCTTCTGATTCCCCAGGTTTTCTTCACTGTGCTCAACTCTGAATCCGAGGAGACACACTCTTGACTTTTTTTCCATTTCCTCAGTTTGCGTAAAGCTCCTAGTTTTAAGCTATGCAGAGTGCGTTCCCCATCGGAGCTCCCTTCTGAGGGTGCCAGGCTGCTTGAACTCTTCCTGTTGCGTCTAACTGGCATCGTGTGTGTTGACTGTGCCTGGTTTTCTGTACTGCTCCTTAGTTCACTGAGTGATTCTGAGTAGGAACTCTCGATGGAAGATAACTCCTGAAGGATATCCTCATTCTCACCACTGGTTATATGAATATTTTTCTGGAGGCCATTGGCAATAGCTACTCGGTAACTGAACGTGGGGGAGAGGGAAAATTCTTTGTTAGCCTTGTCTTCTTCAGTGGATAAGTTGCGAGCGGATGAACACTTTGCAATCTTCTTTACAGTGCTTTTCAAGGTATTAGAAAATTTAGGGGGTTTGGTCTGGCCAGCAATAAGAATGTCTTGATCCTTTTTCAGCTGACGATTCTCTTTTTTTTTTGTTGTATTTCCCAATTTCTTTGCAAACATTCCTTTGCAAAGCTTATGGATGTAAGGTAAAATCAGGCTCTTGAAAAGATTAGCCACCATGGAGAGCAATTAGTGCAAGCTTTTCTGCCCCAAAGAAGTAAATAAGGTATCAGGATGGAAATCTGTAAATCCAAGGCCAGCATCACTGTTCAGATGTTCTGTGAATCACTGAAAATAGCAGGAAGAGCCGCTGTGTCTCTGCCACAATGTCAGTGTCCTGGGAAAACCAGAAGCCAAGCTCCATTTATGAAAGACATTCATTCACTCTTGGAGGAGGGGTTTCGTGAATCGCTTTCATTTCCACATAACTTCATGCAGTACCTAAAAGAAAGGAACGTTAAAATGAATATCAGAATTCAATCCTAGATTTACCCCATTTCCAACATTTTTCAAAGCTATTCAAGATACACAATGTGTGAAAAATTGCAGAGGGGACAGGGAAATATCTGAATTTCAACAGTTACTTTTAAAACAATTAGTTAAAGCAAATCAGAACCAATAACTATGTTTAAATTATAATTTTCTTTTCCTAAATCACTTATGGGTGGACCCAATTAAAATACTAGTAAAGGTAATAATAATTATTTAGAAAATGTTGTGTAAGGTGACAGGCAAATTTAAAAAGCTATATTACCTGCATGGTCTTATCATTTCCACTTTATATCTTTTCTTACAATTACATTTACTTCTACAAACATAAGCATTTCAGTTTAAATGTATTCCCCCCACCTCAAACATTTAAAATTCATCAAATTAATATTACCCATGTAGGTAAGATTTTTTTTATTCAGATAATCTTGTTATTCTAGGTATTCAATGACTGATAATTTCTTAAATGATGACTAAAGTAATTCAAGTAAGAAAACATTTCATGTGATGACATAAATGCCAAGAGAAAATACACCTTGTATAGGCATCAAATTTGTCAATGGAGTATCATGAATTGAAAAAAATAGTTACATCAAATTTAGGCATTGTAGTAACAATAACAACACAATAGGAAAATGTATTTGAAAATGAGGATAACACATCTCAGTTCTGAGAGGATGTGGCTTGAGAAAGCAAAGCCACCTTAGGCAACCAGTGCAGCCTTGTGGCAGGTGGCAGGAAACCCAACCCCAGGGTTAGGACCATGACTGAAGATAGAACACCAAATCACAAAAACAAAATTGTACCACAAATGAAACATGTCTAAAGATAATCAAACACTGGTTGAATATAATTCATCCTATGATTTGGTATTTTATAATGCAAATGACCACACAAGCTAGTTTTTTGAATTACGTGAAGAAGTTTACATTAATTTTGCTGCTTTACCAGCACTGTGCCTTGTATGTGGTAGGTATTCACACACAATTTTGTTGAACTGAACTTACTATTTTATCACTGAAATATATCACAGAATAATAGTAATGACCAAAAGCCTTTGTTGCTATCAAAGTATGGATTTGGGTAGATAAATAATCTATTTAATTCTTTAAAGAATACATCACAACTGCACATTGTTTTAGGAGCCTGATGTCTCTCAGCTCCCTCCACTTGGAAATCTGCCAATTTCACTTTACTAGGGTCCTGCAGGGACTTGAGGAATACATTATCTGGCCAGGAGCCAAGCTTCATAAGAGATAGGGCACTGCAATGAGAAAGGGAAGCAAAAAAGATGGAGGAGTGAAACAGACAGACTCTACACCCATGTCTTCCGGGTTTCATAAGCTGTTAGAGTCTAATTCTGCTTGTCTGAAACAATTTGGTATTCAATCAGAATTACATGCCATGTTTTCTACTAATAAAAATTGCAAGAAATTAATTCCTGAATTAAATTCAAAAAATATTTATTGTATTCCTATGTGACCTCTCCTTGTGGGGAAAAAAAAGACTTTAGAAAGTTAAATAATGGAGATAGGGCTCCCCTGGTGGCGCAGTGGTTGAGAGTCTACCTGCCGATGCAGGGGATGCAGGTTCGTGCCCCGGTCCGGGAAGATCCCACATGCCGCGGAGCGGCTGGGCCCGTGAGCCATGGCCGCTGAGCCTGCGCTCCGCAGCGGGAGAGGCCACAACAGTGAGAGGGCCGCGTAACGGAAAAAAAAAAAAAAAAAAAAAAAAAAAAAAGAACGCAGCAATTTTGTCAATGCCTCTAAAGTTTTCATGAAATTGTGTCTAGACTTATTGACCTGCATTACTAGTTCAGAGCTACTGTTCTAGACTATAACGGTTGGAAAAATTTTGAACAGGAAAATTCAATCTACACTGAAGCCCTGCTTCAAAACACAAACCCGTGGACATGTGGGCATAGCTGCACAGACGAACTCACTTGCTCTGTATTCCAACCATACAGAACAGCTTGTTATTCACTACAGGCTCTACGCTCTTTCACACCTCAGTAACTCTTCTATTCTCTCTACCTAGAATATCATTCATGTCTAGCTCTTCCTATCTGTAAAAATTGTGTTTCAACTTCAAAATCTTTTGTCCAGTGAAGACTTCACTGACCACCCACACTGAGCTTTTCTCTCTCTTTGCCACACTCTCCCACAATCCAGTGCATAAGCAATTCGAATTCTTCTGTATTATAATCTCATTTCTGTCTCCATCCACTGGACTATGTCCTCTTTAAGGGTAAGACTATGACTTGCCCAATTTTAAACATCCTGAACCCAGCAGACATAATAAACATTCAATAAATGGTTATTGAAGAATTGGTCCAAAAGGTACAATGTTTCAGTTATGCAAGATGAATAAGCCCTGGAGATCTACTGTACATCGCAGTGCTGTTAGTTAATAATACTGTATACTTAAAATTTTGCTAAAAGGGTAGATCTTATGCTGTGTTCATATCACAAAATAATAATGATTATAAAGAAGGAAAGGCAGGAGGAAACTTTGGGTGATGACAGATATGTTTACAGCATAGATTGTGGTAATGATGGATATGTTCATAGCATAAATTTTGGTGATGATTTCACAGATGCATACTTACCTCCAAATTAACCCACATTTCAGCTACTTATTAATGTCTTCACCTGGTTGTCTAAAATTAAACTCCATACAACACCTAGTCATTTTCCCAAATTAGTCTCAACTAATATCATATCATCATAGTTATTAATTTACCCAAGACATATACCCAGGAATCATGCTAGATTCAATATGATCCATCCCATATCCATACCTGATGTACGTCCCCTTATCCCACTAGTGATGCCTTAGTTCTGAACTCCACAATTTCTCATCTGGGCTACTACAGCTGTAACCTATATGGTCTTCCTAGCTCTAATTTGGCCCTTCTCTCAAATCCTCCTCTCTAAAATTAATATATTTAAAAGATATAGGGCTTCCCTGGTGGTGCAGTGGTTGAGAGTCCACCTGCCGATGCAGGGGACACGGGTTCGTGTCCCGGTCCGGGAAGATCCCACCTGCCGCGGAGCGGCTGGGCCCATGAGCCATGGCCACTGGGCCTGCGCATGCGGAGCCTGTGCTCCGCAACGGGAGAGGCCCGCATACCGCAAAAAAAAAAAAAAAAAAAAAAAAGATATAATTCCTTCTACTTAAGACATTACCTTTCTCAGCAGTTTCATTTCCTGTCACTCCCCCAAGCACATCTGCCCAAAGCACTGAAGTAGTAACAGTTCCCTGATTACCGTATTGTTGCCTCACCAATATGTCCATGCTGTTCCTTCTGCCGCCATCCCTTTCCCCTTCCCTCTATCCCCACATGCCTCACTCATGAATATCTCGATATATTCATCTATGTATCTTAGATCCAGCAGGGATCAGCATCATCTTGTTGGACCTCTTCAGAGCCCAGCACTTCCTCCTCTGTGCTCCCACAATACCTTGAATGCACCTTTGTTATGGTAACTTACAATACAGTAATTATTTATGTGAAATATTTTATTTATATGTCTATCTCTCAAATCTGACTGTGATTTGAAGGGCAGGGGCTATGTCCTGTTTAACTTTAAATATCTATGTTACTTGATATGTAATCGACTCATAATATTTGCTGGACAAATGAATAAATGTATGAACAAATGAATGAATGGAGAAACAACAAGCCCATGAATTACTAGATAAACAATAAAGATACAAAGAAGCCTGAACTAGCTGAACTGGGCCTTAAATGATCCAGAGAAAGAAAATCAGTATAAGCAGAAGGCAAGCATAACAAACATTCATGTCGTGTCCAAAGATGGAGAAGCACCCACCTTGGAGAGAGATGGGGACTAAAGGGAGATGGGTCTGGATGGGCAAAACCTAAACAGAATGTGGAAAGGTTTGAAACTTAGGTTTAGAAGTGCTATTTGATGAGGAGGCACTAACGGTTATCGGTTTTCAGCACGGCCTCTGGATTCCGATTACCTGCATTGGAATTCCAGTTCTCAGACATATTACAATAGTTGTATGAGCTTGAGAAAGTCACTTCTATACTGCCTTCACTTGTACATTTATTAAATTGTGACAGAAATAGTACCTCCTCATGGGATATCTGTGATGAGTTAACACATGTGAAGTTCTTAGAACAGTATATAAAACAGAGCAAAGCCCAGTACATATTAGTTGTCATGAGAACGAAGAAAGCTGTTGAAAAGATGCAAGAAGTAATGACGGAAGATTCATAGTGTGGTACCTCTTGTGAAAACTAAGATAGGTAGAAGTAGGAGGAAACTTAGGAATCCTGCTAGGTTGGAGGATGAGATGAAAAAATATAGCATATATTTTAAAGAAGAAACTGGAGGGGAAATGGAGAATGCTTTATACCTCTATGGTCCAGTGACAATTTTCCAATATTGAAATCTCACCTTCCTAGTCACTGGGTTCTCTCTCTCTCTATCTCTGTCTGCATCTCTCTCTCTCTCTCTCTCTCTCTCTCTGTCTCTCTCTCTCTCTCTTACAAAGCCACAGCTGCCTTACTAAGGTTACTGAGTCTCAGATATCAGCCGGGGTACTTCCTTCAGACAAGTGGCCAGGGTAGAGAAGGAAGCTAACATTTAATGAACACCTGTTATGTTCCAGAAGCTTAAACTATCCCAATTAATCCTCACAGAAACCTGCTGAAGAAGACATTATTATATGTCCATTTTACAGATGAAGAAACAAGAGGTTCAAAGAGATTAAAAGATACAGCTAAAGTTACACAGCTAGTAAATGGCACCACGTTATCCTCCCTCCCAATAGCTTCCACCAGAGCTTTATGAAAGATAACTAAAGCAAAAAGTTATCTTGGGACTTCCCTGGTGATATAGTGGTTAAGAATCCGCCTGCCAGTGCAGGGGAGGTGGGTTCGAGCTCTGGTCCGGGAAGATCCCACGTGCTGTGGATAAACTAAGCCCGTGCACCACAACTATTGAGCCCGCACTCTGGAGCCCACGAGCCACGACGGCTGAAGCCCGTGCACCTAAAGCCCATGCTCCGCAACAAGGAGAAGCCACCGCAAGGAAAAGCCCGCGCACCGCAATGAAGAGTAGCCCCCGCTCGCCACAACTAGAGAAAGCCCGCGCGCAGCAACAAAGACCCAACGCAGCCAAAAATAAATAAATAAATTAAATCTACATTTAAAAAAAAAAAAAGATATCTTGGTCCTTAGTCCTGGGGTCTATGAAGCTATCAGTTGCATGTAAAGTGAATGTTGCCAGTGGTAATTGACGCAAGTCCTAACACCCGCCGCATACAAATCCACATACCTACTCTCCTCTCTAAAGTTCTTTTTTTAAAAGCATGGGAGCAGCCCAGATCAGGACAAAATCAGCATCAGTATGAGGTATGTGGGAGGCAAAGGGATTGAGGAGGGATGGGGAGACCAACATATCATCACGTGATTCTTTACCTGAATTCAAAATCTCATATTTACCCTCCAGTTGTATTACCTTTCATTATACAGCCACACATTCTTTTCAGTAACGAAGTTTGGGGGTAAGATTTAAAGTTTTGGGAAGGAGGATTTTGAAAAAGATTAAAACACTAGACTATTATGAGATGCCTTAGTAATAATATTTAATTATTACTTACTGTGTGCCAAGCACTGTGCATGTAATTTTCTAAAATTTACCTCATTTCACTCCATTCCCATAATAATTGTGTGAAATTAGTATTATTATTTTCCAGAAAAGGAAGCTGAGGTTTAGCGTTTTGAGGAAACTTGCCTTAATATATGCAGCTAACAAGCAACACAGCCTCGCCTCCAGGCCCCAGATTTGGACTGCAAGTGTATCAACTCCAAACTGCCTATTAGGGTTCAATGGGGAGTAAAATATTTTTTGCCTGTATGTTAACAAATCCATTTTGTAAAAGAGCTATTTAAGTATGACTATAACAGTAGGCATCCCTGTGGGCTAAAAGAGCTAATGAACATTTGAACAGTCAGCAATTTATTGCTAAATCATTACCAAAACTAAGTTAAAGTATTTTCAGATAAATAAACAATTTTAAGTTCCTTATCAAATCCAGTAAAGTAGGTGAACTGGGTATCCAAATGTTAACTTGCAAGGGAGGGAGAAGACAAAGAAGCACGATGTGATACAGCCCTACTAGGTTGCCTTCCCAAGTCCTGCCCTCTCTACTGCAGCATGATGCTTCCTTCACAGGCCCTGAGCTGAATTCCCACCTCTGGTGTAGGAACCTCAGGCTTGCCACCTGCGTTTCTGACCTTCTATTTATTACTATCTGCTTAATCCCTGCTACCAGCCCAGTAGGGAAGTCTCACTCTTAACTGCTCCTTTGTTGGCACTGACTTTGTGTTAAGCATCCAGGACCCTGTTAGGAAGATAATTGATCTCCCACCAGAAGAGAGCAAGAAAGCCTCTGTTTCTCATTACAGCACCTCAGCAGCAAATACCCTCTACTCTCTGACTGCTGGTTTAAGAGACATTTTTCCAAAAATAAATCAGAGAAATATATGAACATGGTTCACCAAATACCTGTTCAACAGGAAATCCTTGGTGCTTTGGAAAACAGCTGACTGGAAGAAATTTCCCATCAGATGGGAAGGAAGAGGTGCTTCTGCAGAGACAGAGCAAACCTAACCACGCACGGGGGCAGCTCATCAGAGCCGGAAGGCCCAAGGGAAAACAGCGCTGGCCAGCGTGCTGACTGCAAAACTTCATGAGCAGGATCCTTAAAGCACAACAATGTAACAAACCTGGGTAGCTGGAAAAGGAAGGGAAAGCTAGTCACACCAATAGCCACGAGGAGCTGATGAGAGGGACCAGCAGAGGAGCTGGGACAAGGCAGGAGATAAGAAAATAAAAAGATCAAGTTTTAAAAAGCATCTCCTAGAATGTCTTTATTGGATCAATGCAGATTTATAACTGTTTTATATACCTTTTTGTATGAAGGAATAAAAGAATTATATATCTAATGTAACTGATGGTCACAGGGATGACTATGACAATGAAAACTGCTGAAACACAGTAACACCTGAAATGATGTCCTTGTGAACGCTTCATTTTTTGCCTTATGTTAAGGCACAAACAATAAACCAATACATATGAAAATATTTTCAACAAAAATGAGCAAACTTGAGAGGTTTATCCTAAGCTAACAAATCATTTTTTTAATAGAAAGACCCATTTCCCCAAGAATGAAGGCCAAGTGATTCATGCCCTCTTTTTTCTAGCTAATAAGATATTTCATGAATTTTTTCATCAAACAACAGCCCATCTACATTTTTACTCACCTCCATTGCTGCTACTTTGGTTTAGGAGTGCACAATGACATCTAGTACTAATAATTCTGTAATTATTATTTTAATTCTTTGGAACCTACGAAGTACTTTTGTATGTATCAACTCCTGATCTTCTCAGTAACCTTATGAGGATATTATCCACAGTTTATGGTTAGGGGTGGTGAGTCTCATAGATGCTAAAGTAGTTACCTGGGTCTCCTGACTCCAAAACTTGGTTCCTTCACTATAATAATGTACCTTCTCCTTACTCTAGATATTTAATATTGCGGTAGCTTACTAGCCTCCTAAAGTAATATCCTCTGCTACTCCAAACCATCCCATGAACTGATTTCCATCTAATCTTCCTTAAATATAGTTTTCCTCTTATTCTCCTGCTACAGACTATTGTATACCCTCTATTCTAGGCCTCTTCACGGTTCCGTGGATACACTAAGCTTATTCCTCCATTGTCACTTTTATTCCTGTTCTTCACCCTGCCTAGAATGTCCTCCAACTAATCTAGCCTCAATCATTTAAAAGTCAGATCAAGACTAATCTTTTCTGCAATAGTTTCTTTAACTACTTAGTCATCTTTTCTTTTCCATATATCCCATATAGTCTAAACCATGATATTCAGTCTTTCATCATTCTTCTAAACTATTTACCAAATAGCTCTTGTACATGTTTTTCCATTTGTTTAATGCTTATTATATGCTTTACTCTGTCTTGAGTCCTTTGTAGAGATTACTACATTAATGTTTGTTTATAATATCTGCAGTGGGTATTGTAATTGATTCCCACTTTGCAGATGAAGAAACTGAGAACCTGAGTAGCTGGCCCAAAGACACACAGCTACGAAGTGATGCAGCTAGAAATGCAACCCAAACTGACTGGCTTCAGAGTCCTTTCTCATAAACACCAGGCTCCACTGCTATGCCCATAAGAGTCAACCTCAGAGAAAAAAGTGGTCACCTATGTAACATGTTTGAAGAAGAACACCTGCCTCAAGAAGAAGCTATAATTAGAGCTTTATCACCTTTGTTTAAGATTTGGTCTTTCATGAAATGCAAATCTCACCAAGGGGCTCCAAGGTTTTAAGGCATATATCACTTTGTATCTTGGTATAAAAGGTTTATGAGGCCATTCCTCGAGAGCAGAGAGAACACAGAAAAGCATGGGGTTGGGGAGAGTCTCCCACCAAAGCAGACAAGTAGTAGGATAGGCCAGATATGAGAGACCTGAGGAGCCTTTAAGTCTTGCCCGCTTACTGTCTTGGCCATGGCCTGGCCCTATTCCAGCTAGAGAACACACGTCTGGAGAATAAGAACTAGGTCTTTTTCAGTCTTTGCAACTTCTGCCCACAGACATGTACAGAGAGAAGAGCACAGGTACACTGGCTACAGATGAGCAACTTAGAATGATGTCATTTCAGAGACAAGTTGTTTTCGTTTACTTGGTTTTTATCCTCACAACTCACCATTACCCCTTTTATTTCCCCCCAACTAAAGCAGACGTGGAAACTCAATGAATATAACTGATCAAAGCAGAGCCTCTTTGGTTGAATTAAAGAAGCCGTGCTGGAGTCTTACTTTACCTGCTGCTTCCACACTAGCTACAGCCCATGCAGACCCTCTACAGGTTCCTAGGGCTTGGAGAGTACAGTTCAAACAGCACTAATCCTCAAATGTGCACAATGTGAAATGAAAACCCAGAAAGGTCAAAACACTTGCCTGAGTTCCAACAGCACAGCTGGGACAAAAATGCAGGTCTCCTGCCCCAACTTCACTGTTTTTCTCCCTGTGCTGTGTTGCCCTCCTCTAAAGCAATCACATCCATAGGGCTGGCATCTTCCTACCATGGCGACATTCTGTGATGTAGTAATCTAACTCTATCCTTAAATGATTTGACTTTGACCTTGATTCTCTGTAGTCAACATCTGTAATTTTCTGGAGCTAGAAAGTCTTTTGATATTAAAAGAAGTTTCTGTAAGAAAATCTTATGAGCAATTTTGACATGTATTGGAATTCTTACTTGGCACTTAAGCCGTATAAAGGAAGGCCATTTAGGAAAAACACCATTCTGGAGCAAAAGTTGCCACTAATTCTAATGTTTCCCATGTCTCTGTCCCACCAGGTTGGTTGGACACATTACCAGCCTAGCATCCTGTGCCAAGGCAGGGCCTCAGATCCCTGTGAGAGCAAATTACACACCCCCATCTAAGCTTCCTAAGCACTTTTTGCTATCTTCATCACTCTGTCTTCAATATTTTTCAACGATTAATCTTCAAAAAAATCCTCACAAGGTAAAATATTACTCTCATTCTAAAAACAAGAAAACTGAGACTCAAAGACCCTAATGACTTACTCAAGTGATGGGGCTAGAATATGAACAATATAGGTGTGGTTCCCAAACCATACACAGCACACTGTTCAAGCAGGTTGACATCAGTTCTATCAGGGAGCACTTCTGTCCTTGGTGAATAGAAGGCGTATTCCATTTGGTGCCCAGCTGAGCTCCAACATACACTATTCATTATGTTAGGGGTGGGGCATGGGATGGAGGCTTAAGCCAGACCGCCTACGGTGAATACTGGCTATGCTTCAAGCTAGCTGTACACAGTAAGCAAATTGTTTAACCTCTGTGTCCCTCGGCAGACTCATCTGACACATGAGAAAATAACAGTACCAACTCCCTCATGTTGCTGTAAAGATTAAGTAAGAGAGAATTAGAGGAGTGCCTAGAACCACAGAAGTACTCAGAAATGTTAGGTATTATTTGTTTTTACAAATAACAATAAGGTCCCAATCTGAGCAGACCTTTCCTCTACCCCCATTTCCTTCCTGACTGTAGGACAGCAAAGAAAGGCCCATTGTAACAAGCCCCTCTTTTAGAGTTTTCATTTAGAGTGCAAATTGTCCAATGTTTTTTCAAGGTAGAGTAAGAATCATACTAATTCTGAAGGCCTGTGAGGAAGACAAAAATGTGCAGTGTTATATATAGTTAAAAGTTATTTCTTTTAAAATGTTACATACTCTACAGGAGTGGATGAGAAACTTGTAACAACGATTTTATTGTATTTTATTGATTCTAAGACATGCATATTTTCACATTTTAACATTTCTGAAACTGGGATTGAGACCACAGATATTTCATATTCCTCACATATAAACAGGAATTATATTATCTATGTCCTACGGGTGTTTGCAAGATGTGTAAGATTATGTGATAATGACAGTGAACACATCTGTCACATTTCTTGGTGAGGCACAGTGTTTGGTTTCATTAATATCCACTTTCTTCTTTATCACTCCGTCCCTTACTTCAGCAAAATGTTATCTAAGCCAAAACTCATGAAGGCAGCCAGAGTGTCTTCAGTTCCTTACTTGGCAAGTTGGATTCTAGGTCCAGGTCAATACCACCCTGCAGAAGTCCTCTGATGGCCCAGGCAGGAGTTAATGTGTCCCTCTGTCTGTATCATGAGCCCACTTGGACACCACAGATACATTCTCTGAACCACACACACACCTGTACTACACTGCATTACATGTATTATAGCAATAGCATGAGGTAATATAATCTCTCATTTCTGCATCTGTCTTCCCTAATGCAATGTACCAGGGTGCCTGATATTTAATAGTCGTTTAATTAATTTTCAATGGGAAAAAAAAAGCAATGAAGAAATGTACCAATATTTTATGAACTGTCACTAATCTGTTCAACCATAAACAGAACTCGACCTAAATGTTAGTAGGGTGTCAGGGGAGAGGATTTATCCTGTTCTTAATACAAATTTAATACCCTCTTGGATGAAGTAATTATCACACATTCTGAAAAAGTAAGGTTCAAATTTATAAGATATTATTGAATTTCTACAAGAGTTGCCTATACCATAAAATATTTCAGCCAAAAATATGCCTTATGCTAAAATTACACTGAATATATCTCTAACAAGAAATTATGATTATTGCTGGCAAACTGGTACACTGATCAGATGTCCACATGCCTAATTAATGAAATCTAAAGAGCTCTGCACCTTGGGTGTCTCAATAAAAATCTGTTCACAAAGTATTCTTCATAGATGATTAGGTGCTGCTAGCTTATTTAGCTCATTTTTATGGTTTTTGATCTGTCCAAAAAATTCACTGTAATAGCAAGAGCGTATCCTTAAAAGCAATACAATGGGTTAGTAGTCAGTGACAATTTCAGACTGATTTCTAACTAACCAGCAGGTGCATGGAAATGTATTCTATAGCATTAATTATCAGGAAATGCAAATTAAAAACCAAACTGATATACCATTTCATACAGATGAAAATGGATAAAATTTTAAAAGCCGAGTTACATGCCACATTCTGGAGAGTATGTAGAGCAACTAGAATTTTTATGCATTAAACAGGACGATGTTAAAGAATATAACCACTTTAAAAACTTTAGCAGTTTTCCTATAGAATTAAACCTACACTTACACTACGGCCCAGCAACTGCATTCCTATGTATTTACCCAAGAGAAATTAAGACATATTTTCTCAAACAAACGTATAAGAATTTCTATGCAGCCTTATTAATAATAGCCAAAAGGTGGGAAAATATCCATTAGGAGGAGAAAGGATACACAAATTACAGTATTTTAAAACAGTGGGACTTCCCTGGTCGTGCAGTGGTTAAGAATCTGTCTGCCAGTGCAGGGGCATGGCTTCGAGCCCTGGTCCGGGAAGATGCTACATGCCACGGAGCAACTAAGCCCATGCGTCACAACTACTGAGCCTGCGCTCTAGAGCCCGCGAGCCACAACTATTGAAGCCCACATGCCTAGAGCCCGTGCTCTGCAACAAGAGAAGCCAGCGCAATGAGAAGCCCATGCACCGCAACCAAGAGGAGACCCCGCTCGCTGCAACTAGAGAAAGCCCACGCACAGCGATGAAGACCCAACATAGCCGATAAATAAATAAATAAAATTTTTAAAAATACAATAAAATAGTGGAGCACTAATTAGCAATAAAATCAGAATGAAACACTATTACACGTGAATCTCAAAACGTGTTGAGCAAAGAAGCCAGACAGAAAAGAGTAAATACTCTCCGATTCCTTTTATATTAAGGTCAAAGCAAGACTAATCTATGACAACAGAAACTGAAAATTTGTTGCCTATGAAGGGTGGGGATTGACTTCAAAGAGACATGAGAAAACTTTTGGGGGTGATACAAATGCTCTCTATCTTAATTGGGATAGTAGGTGTGTTCATTTTTTAAAATTCTCTACGTTATAAACTTGAAATCTATGTATTTTACTGTTTATAAATCTCATTCCAGTAAAAAATTATATAAATAAATTAAAATAAATTAAAATATAGCATGTACTTTGATAATGGAAGTAGCACTTGAGAATCAATTTCCTGGAAAGGTGGAAACTGGTTTAATTGAACTTGGTATGAAAATTAGGACTTTTTTGGTTGCCCCAGTTAGACCATGCAGTACTGAAAAATCAGTTGGGCTGTGCACTCAAAGACATAAAAGTCTAAACAGAAAAACATCCTGTTTAGGGAATAAAAGGTTCTTTTGACATCCAGTCTCATCACAAAGGCCAGACTCAATTCTCATACCTGCTTGGAAATCTAGCTGACACAGAAATGCCTCCATGACTGAGAACAGATCTAAGTTATCCAGAGATTTAACGTCACCCAGTTGGAACAACTACGATAAGTATTCAGAGAGAGATTTATTTCAGTGCTGAATGTTCACTGAACATCCTATGATACAAGGATGTCTTCCTTCCAAAAGTCATATCTCCTCCTGTGCTCTTGATTGAATCATCTCTCACCACCTCTAGAATCATGCTCCAGCAACTTCTCTTCTCTTGCTTGTATTTTTTTTTTTTACATCTTTATTGGAGTATAATTGCTTTACAATGGTGTGTTAGTTTCCGCTTTATAACAAAGTGAATCCGTTATACATATACAAATGTTCCCATATCTCTTCCCTCTTGCGTCTCCCTCCCTCCCACCCTCCCTATCCCACCCCTCTAGGTGGTCACAAAGCACCGAGCTGATCCCCCTGTGCTATGCGGCTGCTTCCCACTAGCTATCTATTTTACGTTTGGTAGTGTATATATGCCCATGCCACTCTCTCACTTTGTCACAGCTTACCCTTCCCCCTCCCCATACCCTCAAGTCCATTCCCTTGCTTGTATCTTAAACCTCTTTCTCTCTACTGGGTCTATCCAACCTAAGCAATAAGCATGTTTATATTCTACCCTATTGTAAATAGAAAACAAAAGGCAGCCTTCAGCTTTCCTTCAATGTTGTTACCTCCTCAGGCTACTGTACCTTTCTTCTACCTCACAGGAGTCCTGCTGTTTACTCCCTCATGAGTCGGTCATCTTCAACCTCTTGCTGTCCAGTTCCGGCCCCAGAACTCTATTAAAATTTCTCTTTAATTGGGCATATTGGTACAAAACCTTAATCTTCCCTAACCTCTCTGCTGCATCTGAAACCAGTAACCATTCAGCCTTTCTTTCCACCTCCACGACAATACAGCCTCTCTCCGGATACAGTTATTTTGACCACAGTGGTTACATGATGGAAACTGGGCCAATTAGCTTTTCTATCTTGGGAACTGGGAGTTGGAACATGGAGATTTTGTCAGATCTTTTCAGGCATTTCAACAAGGAAGTGATATAACGTTGTGACCCGACCAATCAACCTTTGATCTTTGGAAAAACTGAGCAGTGAAAACATACTTTCAGAACAACAACAAAAAAAAGCATGCAGACAGGTCATCAAAAGCAGAAATAAGAGACCACAGGGCCACAGAAGGAGCAGATCCTGTGTTTCTGATTGCTCTTTAGGCCTGTGTCTGGGGCCATTATGAGTCTTGTCTAAGGGATTGTGAAACACTAGCATAAATAAGTGTGTGTTCTTCTTTACAAAGAGGCCCTAACAAGGTTCTTCGCTGGTCTCTCTTCCTCTTTTCAGACTTCTTTTATTCCCCTCTCTTCTAACTACCAAATTAGTATGTCTGCATCTAGCTTCTGTTCTTTGCATTAATTCCTGTTTGTTGGTTGATCAGTTTGGTCTGAATGACTGTTAACATCTCAAATTCAATATTTAAATTCAATAGTCAACATATTCAAATTCATCTTCATCCATAAACTACAAAGTTCTCTAAATTTCTTGTACAGTACTAATTAGCAAAACCAACATTCTCTTAGGTGTACAGACTAGAACTCCAGGTTCACCTTTGCTTCCTCTATTTATTTGCCCCAAACTTCTAACTGGTTCTAAATCTTCTGGTCCTAAACTTGACTATTTCTCTCATTATCCACACCTCCTTTCCATTCCAGGAGCTACTGCCTGAGTTCAGGCCCTCATCCATGTTCATTTGAGGTCTTTGCCTTTCTTTATAAAATAAAAATCCACAAAAAATTAAACATTTTTATGGAGGTACTAAAATTTCCCCTCACTGTACTCTAAAGAACACTGTACTCTAAAGAATATATTAAAGAAGGGTAAGCTGGGACGAAGTGAGAGAGCGGCATGGACTTATATATACTCCCAAATGTAAAATAGACAGCTAGTGGGGAAGCAGCCGCATAACACAGGGAGATCAGCTCAGTGCTTTGTGACCACCTAGAGGGGTGGGATAGGGAGGGTGGGAGGGAGACGCAAGAGAGAGGAGATATGGGGATATATGTATACTGTATAGCTGATTCACTTTGTTATACAGCAGAAACTAACACACCACTGTAAAGCAATTATACTCCAATAAAGATGTTAAAAAAAGTATATATTAAAGAACATATATTCACTTAATCCTCACCACAGACTTTTACACTTAACTACTGATATGACTTCCTAGCTGTTCTTCTCACCTCGCTGATTGTACATAACTCTAGATGTGTCCTTATTCTGTAGTAAAAGTGAGAATTTTAAATTCTAATGAATGTCATACAGCCTGCCAACAGAGCAAAACTTAGATGCTTACATAATTAGCATCCTCCCTCCCTTCCCCTTTGAGAGTATTAGATTCAGTGCAATTCTCCTCATTCAATGGAACTTCATTTGATTCTAACTTTTGGGTGAAAGTCAATTACCTATGCTTCAGAGCATGTAAGCAAAATGGGTGTGGCAATTATAAGTAAATTAAAATTAGTGTTTCATTAAAAAGAGGGGCAATTTCATCCTTTTCCTCTATCACAGGGTATATTTTAAGTAAATCTATAAATAAATTATTTCAAACTGCCTAATAGCAAGACATCTTTTAACTTCTCCAGCAAAAATAGAGCACATTCTATATAATGATAAGCAATACATGTCCCCAATAAAGAATTCAACATAACAAGTTCACTTCTTTAAAAATTTCTTATATTTTTTATTATGGAATACTAAATTATACATGGAAATTCTCTTCAGTTTAAAACTAAAACATGCTTAGCATTGGCCAGCTCTTACTTCAAAGAACATCTGGGAATAAGTAATCACCAGAGAAGCAGTTGTTAACTTGATCTATGACAGACAAGTCTAGATGCTGGTATAATTGAGATAAGAAAATAGGAAGAAATTAAGAAGGCAATACAAAAATTTTTATATCTCAAATAACCACAGACGTACAATATATAATGTCTATCGAAATTCAAGTTTTCAAAAACCCCTGTTCACAAATGAAGGTAAGCCTTTCCTCCCTCCCATAAAATTACACTAAGATTCAGTCTCTGGTTGTACCTGTTTTTACCTGGCCCCCTGACTCAGCCCAGACCCTTTCCTTAGGACTTGATGACAGCTAGAAAGAAGAGACTCAGAGCAATGATGTAGGAAATTAGAGAGATGATCTCTGACAACAAGGAACCACAATCTGCTAATTTTTAATACATTTAAAAATATAATCTAAATATAATTTTTAAAAAATTAGTAGTGAGAAAGGCTTCTGAGTAAACTGCTGTGTCATAGAAAAAAGAAGAACACAGAAGGGGTTTCCCAGAGCACATACACTTTCTGTATGTCCTTGATATTAAAATCAAAGTAATCTCGACTATAATATTTGCATTCCAACCTCCCATCCAAGTCTACCCTCAGGATTAAAGGAAAGGTATGGTAGAGCTGTGGTATGCCACACAAACACCCTCTCCAGGACAAAGTCACTCATTCACCCAAATGCCAAAGGCACGTAGCTGAGTCACTCTCTGAGAATGGCAGAGGCCAAGGGGTTATTGCCCCTCCTCTGGGTCAGCCCACATGCAATGACTAATTGACATGGGCACCCAAATGCCTAGCCCTCTTGCTTTAACACAGAGGCCATCCTAGGATCAGAAGTTCCTGTAGGATTGGCTGAGGCCTCTGTTGCAAATGCATTGTGGCTCAGCTTCACCCAAAAGAAGCTCTGCACATATATCTCTGTTTCATAGTCTGTTTCCCAGGAAACCTGACTTTCAAAAGTTGGTATGGGGCTTCCCTGGTGGTGCAGTGGTTGAGAGTCCGCCTGCCGATGCAGGGGACACGGGTTCGTGCCCCGGTCTGGGAAGATCCCACATGCCGCGGAGCGGCTGGGCCCGTGAGCCATGGCCGCTGAGCCTGCGCGTCCGGAGCCTGTGCTCCGCAACGGGAGAGGCCACAACAGTGAGAGGCCCCCCCCCCAAAAAAAAAGTTGGTATGAAGGGAGTATGGAGGAAGTAGCTCTAAAATGAGATATTTTACCTGAATCCTCTCTGTTGGACTGGCAATGAGGGCCCAGTCACTGATGCCAGGCAGAAAACTGATAGCCAATGGTGTACGGTACACCAGGACAGTTGTTAAAATACTCACTAGTGGTAGACTAGGGTGTGATGCCAGGGGAAGGAGGTGAACTTGTATGTGCAACATCTTAAAGTATTTTAGAGGTTGAGGAGAGGAAGTGATTAGCACTGGGAAATAGAATAGCTGTTGCTGGGGCCTCTTAATGCAGTAGAGAAAGACATTGAAAGGCTCAGAGTGATAAGTCAACAATTTAAGGCTAAATGTAAAGACAGCAGACATCCATGTCACCAGATAAAGAAATTCTCACCTCCTGCAGCAGATGCAGAAAAAAGCTGAGCATCAGACCCAGGAATTAATCATAAGAGTGGCAGAGATCCAGAGAATGTTTAATTCTCAATTTAGGCAAGTTGGCTGTGCCAAGGTTGGGGCTTTAATTGGGAAAAGATGGGACTATGAGTCATTTGCTGGGGACATCTGGGTTGATTCACTTGAAACTTTTTAATCCTCAGATTCCCCTGGATCCTCTGAGACTGCAAAAGTGGCCTCTTCCCCCTGTTAGCGGCTAGTGCTCCACCCTTGCTTAAAGACTTGCAAGAAAATCTGTGCACTCTCCATCGAGATCTACCAAAAATACTCCCATGGACCTCCAGACCGATAACTAGGGAAAAGTCATAACATAATCCAGCTGAATAAAACTGGACTCTGTTAAGGGAGCAAAAAGACAGTATGTTGAAGAAATTGAAGGACCTCACCAACATATACACACCAATAGGAACATATAGGAACTGACAGAGTACTTATGAACTGGATTCTGTGAGTACTAGATCCATGTGGAAGCATATAAAGTTAGATAGGGAAGAATTTACTGCTACTGAAGCAATCTTCTATGATATTGAATTTAACACGTGGCAAAGATCATGGGAGACAGTATTAACACAACTTTACAGTGATTCTTGGAGGCTTGGAAAATGTTATGGTCTATACCAAGTAGAAATAGTATAGCACACAGTAGAAAAAGGGTTTGTAAGTCTCAAAGAAGTGGGTGTACTAGAGTAGATATACTATATAAAGCCAAGGAACTGACCAGCCAAAAAATTTTCCATGGGCAAACACATCATTTTTCAATGAGATCAGTAATGCAGTGGTGAGTTTCCCAATGGCATCATTGAGTATCTCAGTGATGACTATCTTCTATAGGCCAGAGATGTTACAGAACTAGGCTCAAATGACAGTAGCAATAATAGGATCCCCAAACAATTTAGGTGAGGTAGTAGCACTGAACTATCAAAAACAAAGTGGGTGAAACTATCATAATAAACCGCAATTGTGGGGTGGCAGCCATGAGGCGACTCAGAGAGAACTATGGAGATGATTAAGAGAATGCAGTTCCTAGAGGCAAGATAGATGCACACCCCTCCACAGATACTGTTTAATTTACATAAGAAAAAAATTATGGATATGTGATTAGAGAATTGAGGACAGCTTCCCCAGTAAGAAGATAAATCTCTTGCCTAGTTTCTGGACCAGAGCCAATACTCAAATCCAGAACCCAGTGACTGAAGGAGAGGCCAGGTCTCCATGGGGTGTGGACCCCACTACTATGACAGATGAATATGGTAATGATTCCCATAGACCTCCAACAAAGGGCCTTACTTGTATAACCACACACTGGGGAAAAGAGAATATCCAGACACTTTGAGGACTGTGAGACACAGTCTGAGTTGGCATCGATACTAAGCGAACTGAACCCTCTTTCAGAGTAGGAGCATATGAGAGCAGGTACTAAAAGTACTTAGCTCAGCTACGAATCTCAGTGTGACCACTGGATCCCTGGACTCACCCAGTGATAATTCCTTCAGTCTTAATGCATAAATGGAATGAACACATATGGTAGCTGGCAGAACCTCCGCATTGTTTCCTGGGCCTGTGGAATTAGAGCTATCATAGTGGGGAAGGCGAGTAAATAAAAAACATTATCACATCTTGGGGAATGCAAAGTTTAGTATTACCCTTAAAGATTTAAGTGATGGCTGTCTCCATCCTATCCATATTAAACTCATCTCATTTAGTTCACTAGATTTGCCCCTACAAAACCCAGATAGATCCTAGTGGATGACAGTGAACTACCACAAACTCAAAAAGTAATCATCCCGGTTGCAGCTGGTGTGCAGATGTGGTATCTTTACTAGAGTAGATTAACATAGCCTCTGACACATGGTATACGGTCACTGAACCAGCAAATTTATTCTTTTCTATCCTTAAAAGGAAAATGGTTCAGATGCAGTTCAAATTCAGGTAGGGCAGTCAAGCATGTACAATCTTGTCCCTGGGCTGTGTTTTCCCGTCATGAACCACCATGTGCCACCATTTTCTCACCATGAACCAGGACCTAGACCATCTGCGTATTCTGAACATTACATTGGTCCACTACATTGATGATATCCTGTTAATTGGATCTAGTGAGCAAAACATAACAAGAAGGCCTTGATAAAACACATGAGTTTTCAGAAGTAGTCTAGAGGATACCCTGCTATTCCTTCCAAAGGAAAAAATAAATCAATGCCTCTCACATCCAAAGTGTGGTAGTCTCTTCTGGTTCTGGAAGTAATATAATCCATACTTGAAAATACTACTCTGACTCATGTGCTATATGAAAGACTGACATAGTTCAGACCCTATGAAAAGACATCCATGGTGAAAAACTTACCTTGTGGAATTTATGATGAACCCCAACAGGATAATGTTGACCCCTGGATTCTGGAGAAAGGTCATGACCTCTGCAGAGGAGACCTATATACTATTTTTTAAAACTTCTCAATCTGCAACTGGGTCCAAATATGTATGGAGCACTTGAGCATGTGGCATCACTTGACCATGCTACCAGAACTACCTAACATGAGCTGAGTTCTGTCTCACTCACCAAATCATGAGATTGGGTGAACCCAATAGCAATCCACTGAAAAATGGAAATGGTATATCTGGGATTATCAGACAGGACCAGGGTCACAGGGCACAAGTAAGCTGCATGACATAGACTCTGGACATTCACTACTATTCACCAGTGTCTCTCCCTCAGTGTGTGGGTATATGTATGTGTGAGTGTGCTTACTTCCCTGTTGGAAGATATCCCTTGTTAGTGGCTAAGGGAAGAAGAAAAACATATCTGAACTTAGTGCATGGACAGGTTGTCTACTATGTGGGTATCTCAATATGTGGATAGTCCACGAAAATGGACTACTGCTACACTATCCCACTCAACATGGCACTGAAAGACACCAGTGAGGGAAAATCCTCCCAACAGGTAGAATTTGGGGTAGGTTACCTGATCATCCACTTTGTTGGAAAGAGAAGTGGCCCGTGGTAAGAATATACGTGGACGCATGAGCAGTGGTGAATTGCTTGCCTGATTTCACAGGACCCTGCAAGAAGAAAAATTGGAAGATCAGGTTCAAAGAAACCTACGGAAGAGGCATGTGGGTGGATTTGAGGGGAAGAGCTCAAAGTGTGAAATTTTTTTGAGTCGCATGTTATGGCCACCAGAGAGTATTCACCATGGAAGTAGCAACAAATAAGCAAGTAAACAATGATTTGACCAAATGTGGTTGAGATAGAGATTATGCATGGACTCAACAGCATGGGCTCCTACTCGCCAAGGCTGAGCTTGGTACTACTGCTGAGGAATGCCCAACCCTCCAGCAAGAGAGATCAATGCTGAGTACCTGATACAACGTCTTTCAAGAATATCGACTAGTCACTTGGTAGAGATTGATTACATGGAACTTCTACTCTGGAAAGGGCAGTGCTGCACTCACTGGAATCAACACAATTCCAGATATAAATTTGCCTTTCTCACCCACATAATTTCATCTTCGACCAAGGGGACCACTTTACAGTAGTGGCTGTGCAGCAGTGTGCTCCTTACCATGGATTCCACTAGTTCTATGACATACCACATCAAAACCCAGAAACTTCCAGCCTAATAATTTTAATAATAGTAGCCTTTGAAAACACATTTGAAGTGCCAGCTTAAAAATGATACCCTCATGGAGTGGGGTACCATACTACAGAATGCAGTATATACTCTAAATCCATGACCATCACACGGTATTGTGCCCCCAGTACATAGAATACATGGGTCTGGAAACCAAGAAGTGGCCCTGCTTATTATCACTCTCAGTGTCCCAGTTGGAATATGTGTACTTCCCATCCCTACAACTTAGGTTTCTCTGATTATAGAGCATCTGACTCCAAGAGTGGGACTGCTTCTGTCAGGACACACAGTGAAAGAACTATGAAGTTTTAAAATATGGTTTCCATTCGGTCTCTTTAAACTTATGGCAGGAGGAATTGACTCTGATCATTAGGAGAATGTAGGGCCAAAATTACATTATGTAAACAAGGAGGAACACATCTGGCATCCAGAAAAGCCACTGAGGAAACTCTTCACAATCGCCTGCCAGATTTGATGGTAAATGGATAAGAATGGCAAGATGACTGAGGTCTCAGATCATTCAGGGATGATAATCTGGGTCACCCCAGGAGGTAAGCCAGCTAGACCAGCAGAAGTGCTAGCCATTGGTAGGAGACACCTAAAATGTGAGGTGTAGGAGGAAGATGACGGGTTGTGGTCTTCAGGGCAGTTGCGATTACTAGGGCTCTAGCTCATTCTAATAACTTTGCTCATGTAAGTTTCCCCGGGATAATAGACCAGCAAGCTATCCCAGACGGTTAACTTGAGATATGAAGCAAGATTGTCTGAGAGGCACACAGGGCAGACTATAATGGATGCTAGAGTGTGATACCTTCAGGACCAAGGTACACATCCCCTGAGTCAAACCCTGGAATGGCCCTCAGCTGAAGGGAGTCTTGGTTCCTGGATTGGCACAGACACCAGTTCACAGGTTTCCACAATGTCCCTAAATATGCCCTAGTTTTGATCTTCAGATTATGTGACTCCAGGTCTACAAAATATATTTTCTTTATTGTCACAATATATCGTAAGTAGCACAGACAGCTAATGGGTAACAAATATTAATAATAGTAGTTGCCATTTAATATTTGCTTGCTCTGTTCCAGGCACTACGCTGAGTATTTTAAAAGTTATCTCATCAAATCATGGAAACAATCCTCTAAAAGATGTACTATACTATTCCTGCTATAGAGAGGAGGAAACCATGGCTTGGCATAATTCAGTACCTTGCCTAACAGCACAATTCTAGAAAGTGGTAGTGCCTACATCTGAATACAGAATATGAAATTCCAAAGCCTTCACATTATGTAACTTTTTTATATAGATAATTGGCAAAATATAAAAAGTAATACTTATGTCAGGGAGAACATAAATTGAATTTAAACTGCCTGATTATCCATTTAAGTATACTACAGAATATACTAAATATAGATGTAGTAAATATTCTACTGAAAAGGCATTGTATTGATATATTGTACAGAAGTTAAGAAATTAATTCGTGATGGATCTTTATTAGAAATTGCATCTCTAAGGTAGATTCCTCATGTCCTAGCTGAGTCCAAATATGGAACACTATTCTAAGTGAAAGGTTTCCTAGCATCTGATAGAGCTCTCAGCCAGATGGTCTGAGCCTCAGAACTGAGGGGCCCAGAAATGCCTAGCCCTAAATATACAAAGTTGTGAAGTGTAAATTTTCGGTTCCCAACAACTTGGCCTCATCTTTGTTCACCTTTTCTGCTCCACTCTCTCGAGGCCTCAAGTAGGCAATTACTCAGGTCTTAGCTGATCTACCACAACTTTTGGGAAAGAATCTGATGACTACAGATGTTACTAACTGATGCAACCTAACTTATGTACTTTTCTTGGATGTTTGGAAGAATTTTAGACTCACAATTAAAGCATCAGTATTCTGGGGGTAGAAAGATAAGGATTGTATTGTTTTTTGTTTCCATTTTTCCAAACAAAAGAACTTCATGGCCCTGAAATCTTACCAAATAAATAAAAAGTCCTTTGTTACTTCTAACACACCTAGTTTATTTTTCTTTAAACTATTTTTTTCATTGTCTACATGTTCACCTTAAATCATTTACACAATAAAAAGAAAACTACAAAGAAAACTTACAATTTTTGCAAGAGGGTATGAGGTAAGAAAGATATGTACATATATCATTACTGAAAAGTTTTAAAAATAAAAGACTCAAATTTTATTACATAACACTTAGGTATGACTCCAATAAACCCCTTATAAACAAATATGAATATCCCAATTGAAGCTAGAGTTCTGTCACCAATTTCATGACCAGCAGATGGCAAAGCAGTCCCCTGTCCTCCTGCTCTGCAATTAAACTTCCTAATCTTTTGTTGGGTTCTCCTGAAAGCTCTGTCATTCTTTATTTATTCTTTATTCATGGTCTCGCTTTCATAGATGATTCTGTGGATACATGAAATAATTATCTACATGTTTAGAATAATTTAAAACATTCCAAATAACTAAGGAAATGAGACACAAAACAGGCATGTTTTAATAGAGAGATGGACAAAAAAAAAATTAGAAAAAGAAAAGAATGGAAGGAAGAAGGAAGGGAGGAAGGGAGGCGGAAAGGAAGGAGAATTGGGTTAAGGTGAGGAGGCAGAGATACTCAAGAGTTGTCATGGCTTGTTTACCTTCTGGACAAGCTGGTCTGTTCTCCCTTTACGTGTTCTTCCCCAATTAAGTAATCCCTATGTCATTACCCTGCTAGGAATAGTGCTCAGAATCAGAAAGAATCGTGAATATGGTCTTAGACATTTTAGCCCAATTCTTTCCCTGATTTGCATATCATGACAGTTCCAGAGTTCTCCACCAAACTGGAGATGCAGGGGTATTACAGTGCTACACGTCTATACCTAGGACAGCTCCTTTTAAAAACAGAGGACAGAGTGACCATGCTGTCATTGTTTTCAAAAAAAGGTCCAGTTATGCATCAATATAAGCAAGTTAACACTTAAAAAGCAAGTAAATCAATGGATTGATACTTGCTTTACAAAGATATTTAGCACAATTTTCCAGAAGACAGAAAGCTAGTTCTCTAGAGAATTTAACGTTGATATTAGCTTGCAGATACTTTGAAAACCTATATGGTGCATAAATTAAGGAATATCTGAACACACAGTCAGAAATAATCCTCCCTCTAGTTTGTATTGGGGCTGTGTTTGTATTCAACAGTTAAAAAAAAAAAGAAAGAAAAAGAAAACAGGTTTTATATTGCATAATAAACAAAGCACACATCCTGTTTGCCAAAGAAGAAATCTATAAATTTAATGGCAAAATAGGTGAAACATGAGGAATCACAGTTTTAATTTAAGACTATTGCCCTGCCCTGTTATCTTTAGGAATTGTTTGGACTAATGAATAATTATTTATTTTTGTATTCTTCTCCTTGAATTTCTTACCAGGCTATTATTTCAGGCACGAACCAGAAAGATTACCTAATATGTTTTAAAAATTAAGCAGTACTTGTTAATCAGAATTTGTTGACAGTTTTCCAAGACTGTAATTGAGGTTGCATAACCTTGCCTTCATTGATAAATGCAAACTGAACCATAGTGTTCAGGTGAGAAATATCTGATTACAATTTTGAGGGAAGTTACTTATTCACCAGATTCCAAAATACTGAACAATATGCTGACATTAAGAAACAGCTCCGCTTATCCTCTAATGTTCTACTCACACCAAGCATGGTACCTGCCTATGTCTTCTCTCCATAATAAGGCTCCAAGCCTCTTCTTCGAAGGACAATTCTTTTTAACCCCAGTACTTGCATGGTGTTTTACACAGAATAGACTACTAGTGAAGATGAAAAAGTAAAAGATATATTCAAGAGGAATCTATTGAGAAATTTAGATTTGAAGTCAAAATTTTTAAAAATACTAACAATGTGAAGGTGTCAGCCCTTTATTCATTCACCCAACAAATATTTATTGAACACTAGCTATGTGTTGTGACCTGCACTAAGTTGGGGTGCACAATGGTGGGGAAAACACCAACAGTCTCTGACCTCTGTAAGATCAGAATAAACAGGGAGAATTAATTAAGCAAGCAATAAACAATAGTATTTTCTTTCCAACCCACTTCTACCAAAAAAGTGACTCCTTGATGCCTACTCCATGAAATTCAGACCTCCCCACAGCCCCAATCCTCACCGTATATTCTCTGCCAACATATCTCTTTACCTTTTGCTTGAACAGAATGTACTTTCATTTCCTCATCAGACCGTTACTGTTGCAATGGGGAGTCTTACAATAAATTCCTTCCACCTGTAATTCATACTTAGCCTGCATTCACATTCACGACTTTGGCAGCCTACCCTTAATTCGCTCTTTGTATAATAATTTGGGTTTAAGTTTCCCTCTCCCAATAGATGTAAGAGCTTTTCATGGCAGGTCCTCTACTTATCATTTTCACATTCCTTCTGTAGAGCCTACCAAACTGCCCAAACTGCCCAAAGCCTTCTTAAATAGCAGCAAAACCAGCTTGCTGTCCTCCCCTCATTACTTTGTTATTTCCTCTTGACCCACAACATTCACTCTGCCTGGAATATTCTCTCTGATCAATAATCATAATCTATGTCATTGCCTCTTTTTGAGAGGAGATACCAAGAAAAACTCTTTTAGACATTACCTTTTATTGTTAATAATCTCAAACACAGGAAATTGCTGTATCGTATCACATCAGAACCATTTTCACTTACTAGGTCTTTCTTTCCTCTGCAAATAATATATGTAAGCATTCTACCAGTTTTGCAGTGAGGATAAAAATGGCACAAGCCTTGCACTCAAGGAGCTCACAGTCCTGTGAAGAATAGAAAAGAAAAGCACTTGAAATTCAGACCTGACTAGATGGTGAGGGAGAGAGGGTTCAGAAAAGCCAAGTCGTCCGTCCTCTGCACAGGTCACTACACATTAAAACCACACAGACACATCTTGTCTGAAACGCACCTTGCTTCATTTCTGCAAAAGCTGCTCACAGCTCTGTAATTAACCCAGAAGGAATCCCCTAGACTACAAATGTTGTATAGCTTGTCTAATTAGGACAAAGGCAGCCGCTCAAGAGGCAGGATATACATCTCTCAATCAGGAAGATACAAGAGCTGTCCCTCAGGCGGCCTAAGGCATATAGCAAGAAGAGAAAATGTAAACCGTCACCTTGGTGTGCTGGGATTTCTGAAATGTGCATTTTGTGGACATGTTTCGAACCTAAGCTTGACTTTCTCCTGTTGTCTGTGACACTCCTGCCCCACCTTTTTCCAGAGCCACCTGCTGAGGCCTCAGGACACACAGACTAATTTCAGTAGTAATCTAAGTAAAGTGTAATTAAGATAAACCTGCTGGTACTCAGAAATATGAAAAGTGTACTGTCTTTCAGGCATGGAGTTAATGTTCTAATTTCCCTTCACGAGAATGCTGGCTTTGAATTGCTTTTCTGGGAAAAGAGATGGATTTTGCATAACAGTAATTTCTTTTCTCTCTCTCTTTATGACCAATTTTTTTCCTCACAAAGATAATGTGTTGAGATCTAGGTCTCTGATCTTGGGACATAATAGTTCCCTCGGTGTTAATAATCAATCTACAAAGGGGTTAACTTACATTCCAAAGGTCATTTCAACTACCTCCCAAACCAAATAACTAGGATCCTAGTTGTCCAGACAGCCATCTCTCGTCACTGTGCTATTTAACTAAATAGAAAATGACAATTCATCCAACGTTTCTACTTAACAATTTCAAATAATTAAAAAGTATTAAATAAAGGCCAATTATGATAAGCATAAATTAACATCTTATAATATAGAAAGTGCTAAGGGGAAGCCTTGAGAATCTTCCATGCCATCACAATGAATATATATCATTTTGTACAATATTGCAAACATAAGATATCTTAATGTTTAAATAGTATTATCACGTATAAATATCTATTATATCTATCCTGGTTCTAAAGATACTGCAACAAATTAGTTAATTGTTCACTAGCGTTTGAACTCTCGATGAAAAAGGGGTCACAGTATCTCTCCATTAGATTACAGATTGCTTGGTTTTATCACTCATTAATATTCACAGACATATAGTAACACATCTTTTGCAAGAAAATATGAACAGGCTTTCTTTTTTGGTCCATTTTCAACTGATATTAAGCACTACATTAAATCATCTGTCCTCAAGCCATTTTAGATAACTGAACTAAGAGCTGGAATCCACAATGAAAAGGGAGACAATATGTGGATTAACTGAGAAACAATTTTAAAATAGGCATCCAGAAATTGTTAAGTACTTTGACAAGTACTCTCTTGGTACTCCTATAGCTTTTTTAAAACCATATCTAGAGTCTTATAATTCTAATTACATTTGACATTTGAAATTTGTGCCACATCTTGTAGACCTTTAAAAATTTCTGCTTTCTAAGAGACAACTTTTCCATTTTCACTGAAGAAAGCTTTATATTCCAAACACAAAAATCAGTAAATATTAGCTTGTGGGTAGGGCCGGAAGGGCAGACAACTGGAACTGACTATGAGAGAAATTAATCCAGGCTTATAGTGTCAAGGGTCTTAAGAGGAAGGTAATATAAAAGCCAGTAACTCTCAAGGAAAACTTCCAAAGCCAGCCTCAGGTTTTCTCTCCATAGATTCTAGAGTTGGCCACACTTTGTCGCTCCTAACTGACATTCCTTCCTGTCACCATCGTTATGGAGAAATTTAGAGATTTCAAGATCAATCAAAGAATTCAGTACGGGTTTTACTCAGACTCTTCATTCATTCTTTTGGGGGAAATTTTTCTCCAGTATGAAATGTCACAAGTAAAAACAGCTGTGTGTAATCAGCCATACTGCCTCGCATCTTGGAATAAACAGATATTCTAAGAATTCCTTCTAGAAAACTGAAAAAGACCACTGGGAATTCCCTGGACTTTTTTATATAATTGTGTCTATTGCTGAATCCATTGGGAGCTGGATGCCATAAAGCAGAAGCCAGGATGGTAAAGACCAATACTGTGGACACAAGTTGGGTGTACCACAGGACTAAACAGGAGAGAGGTAGACCGCATCCTAGATTATTAGCTGAAGTTAAAAGGGGAAGATTAAGATCAAAGGAAATGAAGGGGGATATGAGGCATAGAGCCAATGAGGAAAGTACTGTTACTAGAAACACCAAACTGAAAAAGTAGTACTTAATCTCTGAACCCCTGATCAAGAACAGGAAGACACAACACAGGGAGTTGACCTGGATTTATACTGTGACAAGGTTCTGACCTAGGTAAAGTCAGGCAGGCAACTCCCCTGTTTTTAACTGTTTGTATTCCACCTCTCTTGAAGCTACACTTCTTCTGCCTTTCAGTGTTTATGCTCATGAGCTGCACGTGTACTAGATCCTGACATTTACCTTAGAGTTACTGAGTGTCTCCTAAACTCAGACCTCTAAACAGTGAGAATAAATCAGGGTCACTGGTCATAGGCTAATCTCTCTTCTTGTTCTCAGGACTATTTTACAGTGGTAGACTCTTCATGAAACCAATACCTTCTGTAATATAGAAAATAACTAGTATTTGCTGCCTCTTGATACCGTGGAAAACACACATAAGAATGTGAGAATCTCAGGGCCTCTGATTTCAAAAACAATTTGGGTGTCCAAAGCTATTCCAATTTGTTCTAAATGTAATTTCTGAAGAAATTACTATCTTAAGTCACAGTAGAGGTTTGAATATTTCCTTCTGACTTTACTTTTTTGCTGTTACTTCCTACTTTGTATACCAGCCTCTCTCCTTCCCTTACTAGTCTTTTTCTCTAATAACTGATATTACAGAATTCAAATTAAATATAAAAGCAAACAAATTTACTGAGCACCCCCCTTTTATATACAAGCTAGTGAGCAAGATGAACATAATTACAATTAAGAGTAGCCAGTATTCCTTGGACATTTAATCTATATTATTTATTTAATCTTCATGAAAACTCTATGAAGCAATACTCTTTATGGTGCCATTATTTTCTAGTTGAAAAGTTAAGATGCAGAAATTTTAAGTAACTTGCCAAAGTTTACAGATACTTGATGTGTTTATAGCCTTGCTAGGAATTTTTTTTGTTTTCAAGTTACATGCAACAAAATAGGTTTAAACTATAGGTCAAGGCCAAAGGTGAAATCTCATGAGAAAGTATATGATGCATTAGTAAATGAATGATGCAAATAATTTAGTACTATGGAATTGTATAAAATTTCAGTATGTGGAAACTCTGAGTAATCTGTTTAATTGGGGCAGAGACTGGGTCAGGGATCAGAAGGTAAAGCTGAAAAAGGCAATCTGGGATGTGCTTGGGAAACGTGTCTTTTTTCCACACTAAGTAGTCGAGGCTTCATTTCATATACAATGTGGTGTCCTTGAAAGTTTCTGAGCAGGGAGTGAGCGACATGTGCCATGGTCAAGGCATTTTTTAGGACAATGAATCTGGCAGTAGTATGCAGAGCAGATGCTCAGAGGAGAGGCTTACCACAGACAGAACTGGAAGATTAGAGCAGTATTCTGGTCATAAAGGGATAAGAACTTGAAGGTGGTGACAATAGGGGAAGGAACGAATACATGCCTGGAAATGATATACAGAAGAGAAAAGAAGATTTGATGAGTAATTGAATATGGGTCATGAGGAAGTATAAGGCAGTGACAATGACTTGAGATTTGAGCCTGAGAGACTGAGGAAAAATCAGGAAAAGGAGCTGTTTGGGGGAAAGCAGAGGAGGTGAATCTCTTGACTTTGGTGGGGCACCTTGGTGTAATTCCCCTCAATGAGGTAGTACAGGCCACTAAATAAATTCAGCTCACCGAGACAGAGAGTAGAGAGAGAGGATCAAGAGAACACTCCAACTCAAGGCTAAGTGGAGGAAGACAGCTATTGATGTTCTGTGTTTATTGTAACCTGTTGTATTTATTCATCAAGCTTTATATGTCTCATTATTTACTATTTGAAAAAAATGTTCTTCACCTGCCGTCCAGGAATATTGTGGCACTTGATTAGGTATTTAACATGGTCTTCTAATCCTATGGATTGCTTTCTAAGAAGTAGCTAGAATTGAATTTTAATTTTTACATATATGAAATTAATTTACATATTTTGCCTCCTGCCAATCAACCTTTTTGGAAATTAAGAAGGAAATATAAATTCTCCTGTTTTCCCTTCAGCCATGAGAGAGCACCACAACCCCCTTCTTTCTAGCATGTTCTCAGGAGTATGCCCATCCAGAAGGGAAGACAGCCGGAAAGAGAGAGAGTAAATCTATTCAAATGTTTAAGTAGAGTATGTACACTCACTTTATTTTTAAAACCTCTCAACAAAACTGTTCTATGAACAACTCAAAGTTGTTCTAAGTACCCAAATACCATTTGTTTCTCGTACAAAATGGCAGCATTTCAACGTCTATCAAAGCTGCAGCAAATATTTTATGACTCACAAATACAGGGCCTTATACAAAATATGCAGTTACATGGAATATGAATAAGACAATACTTATCATTGCCTAATTGTTTGAAGGAAAACAAGCTGTCGGACTTCTTAGAAGTCCTAAAAGGATTCGTACCACTTTTTCAGCTTATCAGGCAGCTGGATGATATTTATAAGCCTCTAGCCTCAGGAGAAGCACATTAGAATCAAGTAATTCTGTAGCTACATTTCAAATGGAGTCAAACCTACAGAGTTTGCATTACATAGCTTCTGTAGAATTTCTAAGTCTGAGAACTGAGTCTTCAGGAGCATCAAATAAGTCTTCCATTACAGATGAGGAAACCAAAGCTAGGAAATGACAGCCCGAGTTTACCCAGCCAGCTGGAGGCTGAAATTGGATTTGACCAATACCAGTATTTTCTCCTAGATAGCAAAAAGCAAGGGACTCTCGTTAGAATGTGTGCATTAATTCTCTATCTTTATCTGATTAGCAATTTTTACTAAGTAGTTCTGGTAAACAAAGCAGTTGTTTAGGTTCTCTCAGTTATGTGCCACTTCACAGTGACATGATGCAAATCACGTTTGCTCTTCTCCCAGTTTTTCTAGGATCAGGTCAACAGTGTCCTGTCTTAGAAACACGCCTCAGTGATAGTGCCTAAGTCATCAATTCTTCCCACCTGTCAGTACGATAAAAATAGTCATCCCTTTCTGACAGCTTTTCTTTTTCTTTTCTTTTTTTTCCCCTTAGGTATAATAAGCCTGGAAAAGATACTTCTAGAGTAGGTTATTTCAAACTTCTACAATACATAAAACAAAATATTTCCATGCAAAACACTTTTTGTCTACCAACAAGACATGTTGCACCCAGATCTTCAGGAGCCAGAATGCTCAGGAAAAAAAAAAAAAGTGTTTTATGTAGGAATTGGGCCAATGGAGATTGTCTATTGGGAATAGAGACAGACCAAAGATGAGCTTGTAAAAGTCTAAGGGAAACAAGCTATTTTAGAGAGAAACCCATCTTCTCTGATTACTTTTTTTTAATACTTTGAGAATCCTGACAATTTTGACCAAAAAATTGACCAAAAACTCAACAATTTTTAATGTTGAGTTTATTTCTTACTAACCAGCATTTATATCCACCAAATATTTTAATTCTCTATATAGAAAAAATAATACAAAATATTCTCCCATATCAAGATTACAATAATTTGTACATGCTGAGGCTAAACTATACAATATAACTAGGATATGCAAAAGATAGGAAACATATATACCCCTAGTATCATTTTCACAAGAGAAAGAGAAATGACTGTGTGTCTTCATTTCTACTTCTCCTCTGGAGGACTTTTGATATTGAGGCTAGAATACCACCTGTCCTCCTAACTCTGCCTTAAAAGACAAGTTGAGCAAGCACTGCTGTGGCATCATTATCTCCATAGAGATTACGGAACTGGGAGCTCTGCCTGCTCAAAAGCTACAGACTGAGAGGGCTATTAATAAACCCACCCCCCTTTTTTTAAGCTAGAAGGGAATTGGAGCTTAGCCATCCAAGCACAGAAAATTTAAGATCCAGAAGGATTTGTAACAATAGCAATAATAACAACAGATACAAATGCCTTGATTTTACAATTATTGTCTGAATGATGTTTTAAATTGTATGGTATCAAACAAGTTGATATTAGGTATAAACCATAATATCATTAGAAAGTGACTTTCTATCTGTAAAAGTGTGTTTTAGAAATAAATTTGGCATGTATTTTTCAATCCTCAAAATTTCTGGCTGAAAATTTTTTTCTGGTGGGAAGATGATTCTCACGTTTCAAAGATTCTGGAGAGAGTTTTTCCATAGTGAAGAGAATGGGTTGGAAAGAAAGAATAACAGGTGATGGTATTAAAAGTGTAAGACAATGTACAGGGGGCAGAATGCCTCAGAAAACTCACAGTAGGTGTACGAATTGCATTAACCGAGTAGGTCAATAGAAATGAAAGTGCATGGAGTACTGGGAAAAAGATATTTTCATACCAAAAATGTACTGATATTCAAAATCACAGATTTGCCCTAAATCAGCTAAGACACAAAGGCTACTCTCTTCTCCACTGACCCTTACACACACACACACACACACACACACACACACTTCACATAATCTGTCTTTGAAAAGGGAATCACCACAGTTGTCATCTGTTTACAATGTTCCATGGGCTTTGAAGCAAGTAGGTCCGTGCATCACACACTTACTTTATTGCTTCAAAGACTAGCCACCACAGAAAGGGGTTAGGTGGCCTAGAAAGGGAAACACTTTACTTTGTTAATAATAGGCACATGGAAAGTGGATTCTCTAGGCTTATCTAACACGTTTACCTCATATTTCATGGGGGCATGGATTTACTGAATCACTTGCTAATGACAATTTCTGGAAGAAGTTACCAAGTCTCTGTAGTCTAACAACTAATAATCAGACGCTAGGAAATAAACCATACCTGCTTATCCATTTTCAAATCCAAGTCCACAATTCTATTAAAATTACTTTCTCAAAAGAGTTCCATTGTAGTATGAAAAGGTAACTTTGTAAAGGAAAAGTTCAAATATTCTTTTAAATTATCTTAGTTTATTCATTAGTTTGAAAAATAATCATTTAATGGACTCAGTAAAATTACTGTTGTATTGTTGCTATAGTGTTTCATCTACAGATATTATAATGCTCCCCATATTATAAGATGTCAACACAGAAGAAACACACAATTTTTTCTACACCTTACTAATGAACATAAATTCAACTTTTTGTCCATCTTCCAGATCACTCTTCTGGCCCAGGAATTGCCGGTAGTTGCTTACCATGTTTTGATATTGTTATTATAGTAACGTGTGGAATTTCAAAACAACTGATTTCCTCATTTTGCTATATGGCCCAAGTCAGTGCTCCAGACAGCTACGATTTGGCAAAAATGAGATTTTAGTTTTAAAAGAGCAGGGTGGTGATTTACTTTACAATATGCATACATTATAATTTAAATCCCATTTATTTCTATTCCATTTGTACTTTTAAATCATAATAAAGTAGGACCAATAATTAAAAATCAGTGTCCTAGAGCTTTGGCAGGAACCCTCTGTATTAACAAAACACTTAAAAATCTATAAAATACTTTGATATATAAAAAATGTAGCAAACTTGATCATTCTCGTTTCTCTCTTCTAGTAAAGCTCATTGAATTTAAATACACTTATGTATAAGGTACTACCAATTTCACCTACTTCTTTGAAAATACTGTATTGAAGTGTAAAAGATGTCAAGATTATTTTTAAAGCACTACGTTTATTATTAATTCAAAATGAGATAAACTTACATTCTTAGTTTTTTAAAGAAATGCAGAGTATTTTTGAAAACTCATTTTATGTGTGGTACCCACCCACCTCTTTCCTTTTTTCCTTGAAAATCCTAAGGAGGAAAAGTGACTTTTGAGCTTTGTCATCTCAGCCTAGGTACTAAAAGCAGCCAACATTACTACTGTTGCCATATCTGTCTTTCTCTCTATTATACAAGTATATCGATGATGTAATTGCAGAAGTTAGGGTTTACTCAAGCTGTTGGAGTGAGGGATTTTTTTTAGATTGCCTCCTTCAGCAGGATAGAGCAATTGTAAAACAGAGCCAAGTACACAATTTAAGCAGTTCATCTCTGGAAAGCAAATCTGCAGGATCTTCATCTTGAAGGACTGATCAACAGCTCGAAATGCAAAACCATTGGTCAAGCTCAATTTGCTCCAAACTGGATGCTGAGCTGGAAAAACACCTGGGTGACAACAATGCTAGCCTATGACACCTTGGCTTTTAACCCCTTCCAAGAAGCCCTCAACTTTTCTGTTTAGCTCTAATTTTTCCCCCAAATCCCAAGGGATTAGAAAATGTCCTGGCCTTTTATTGCAGCCTTGTTTTTTCCTAAGCAGATCTTCCCCCGAAAGTTGAGCAGAAACTAAGCAATCATTTATCATTCTGCATTTAAAATAAAACGGTACCTGAGAAGTCTATGATCCTCAGCAGAACCAACCATATTACAAACACAGGAGAGCTGAGCGTTTAAAAATCATCTACTACACTAGAACCCCCCTGGTTGTTCTTCAAAGTGCAGACAAAAAGAATCGACCAGAAAAGACAGACACAAAAATCACATGCAGATGAGGCAGCACATACCGGGAAAAGAGAACATACCTGAGGGATTCTCCTTTAAAAAAAAATGCACACACCAGCTGGGCTGTTCCTCCCCTCCTTCTGGAGCGTCTGTGTTTTCCTTTCTGGAACACCACTTGCAATGCCGTTTCTAGTCTCCTTTCCTTTTTTTCGGCCACAAATAGTTGAAGCGGAGGCTGCGTCCTAGCGATCCGACTCAAGTGCAGTGAGGCATGCCTGTGGTCTGCAACGGTGTCTGTTCTTGTCAATTCTCTCGTGCTCCCCGGGCAGCCTGCAAAGCAATTTTACAACTTAGCTGCTGGCGCCAAACTGCCTTTCACTCTCCTCATTGCCAAATTCCTTCAGCAGCTCGTTTCTCGTCTCTGTCTCTAGGAAAGCCAGAGGGGTTGTCTCCCGCGCGCCGACGAGCGCCCGGGTTCATCAACAATTGAGGGCCAGGAGCAGCGAGGCTGAGTGCGTGCTGGGAACTTCCCAAGCGCTGCCGCGGCCGCTGCTTTGGGGAATGCAGCACAGCCACCGTGCTGCCCCAGCCTCCTCTACCCAGAGCGCCTCGGCTCCCTCTGCCGCTGCCGCTGCCGCTGCACAGAGCAGCTCCTCCGAGCTGAGCCACAGCCCTTGCTCGCAGGAGATGCACTGTGGCCGCTGCCAGGTGTGGCCGTCACCACCGCACTGACAACTAACTGTGTGGGGCGCAGCTTCATATCTGGGGAAGACGCCTGTAATGCTGGCGCTTCCTCAGCCTAATTTTCCCTGTATCGCTGAGTGATGACCTAGGAGACAATCGCATGGCCAGTTCTGCTAGCCTCGTCTGCAGCCTCTTTTATAACAGAGATAATGTAATAATTACTGGTTTAGATGAGGTTAGCTGTGCTCGGAATCATGAAAAGTACAGTGCGCAGAGTGTAATTCCCAATTAGCCACCAAAAGACAACTAACAGAACACCCTATTTAGAGAGAGGAGATGCTGAGATCTCATCCCAGGTGGTCTTCTTCTTTTTAATGTGTGGAAAACCATTTGAATTAAATCCTCAAAAATCTGAATTAAAGACACATACACAAATCAAAGTGGGAAATGGTAGATAACTTAGAATGATACAAAGGTTTTGTTTCTCACTTAGAAATACTGTCTTCCCATTTGATATGAGCATTTTACAGATCTGGCTAGGAATTGAATGGCCTTGCTTTCTTTTTTAGTTTTGCAGAGCAGAGGAGGTAGGGGGAGTAATAGCTCCCACTTTCCATCAATAAAGCATTTTCTATCCTCTAACCCTCCTGTTGAAACAAACACAAAAAAGTACTGGATCTTAAAATAAAGCCTTAGAGAAGCTCAAGTCCTGGAATAATCTGTAGGTTTTAAGCTGCATCTGGTCTGCTGGCTTACTTCTATTTACTTTTCTCAGCTTTTTAGAAAATAGGAGGATGTTTCCAGGATGAAAGAGCAGTCGACTATCAGCCGAGATCAACCAGTATAAGAAGCATAGACAGATTTGTGCGTCATTTTTCAATACATTTAAGGATGGATATTCCTTGACCAACTTTACAATTGACTCTACTTTGCCGAAATATTTACTCTACAATAGTTGCCAGCAAAATGAATGGTTAACCTTGATATCACAGTTTTGGCTAAACTTGTGGCCAAACACATTCCATCGACTATATATGACAACCAAATAATATCTCTATGACTGTTTTAAAAAACTGTCCCCAAATTTAACACAATATATGTATCAGGTGCTGGTAGCCAAGTGCTTTCCCACTCCCAGCTCTCAGCCCCACCTTCAGCTCACAGCAGCACAGCTTCCTCAACCTGCTGCTTAAGTGACTATTAATAGACTTGAGCAGCTGCTCAAGGTCTAATGAGCTGCATCGGGGGGCAAACACTGGGGCAGTGTGATCCCCACCTTCAGCAGCCACCGGAGTGGCTGTCAGGACAAAACTCTGCTGCCCCAGGGTTTTAAGCACTCAACAGTAGCAAAGGAAAACTCTTAGACCTGAAAGTAGATTGTAAGGCAAACCATGACTTTTTTATACAGAAAAATTCAGGCTAGTCAAGACACAGTTTTTGAGAGTGCCCTTCAATACACAGAGGAAAGAAACACCTATCCAGAGTCTTCTTTTCTTCTTTTTCTGGTGTGCAATACCCAGAACAAAGTGCTGAGGCTATGGCCAGCTGAGAGCCCCCAGTACTCAGCATAGTACAATATATATAAGTCCTCAGTAAATTGGGGTATAATGTCAGTGTTTTAAATGTTTAAACCTACAGAAGGAAATACAAGAGGATCCTAACCCTGAGTGGTCTCCAGAATGTGTTATGCAGTGTAAGGAAAAGAGGTGTGAAAAATATTGCTCTAATTCAAATACACTCATAGAGGAAATAACAGCAGGGTTACTGATCGTCAGTCTGTTTTTAAGACGAACGCTCCAAAGCCAGTGCGTGTGTTCTGATAAATGTACTGTCTAATTCTAATCATCAGCATTCCGGTTACATATTTCAACATGGAAATTGTTTACAGCTCTGAGAGTGGCAGGAATCACGTGTCTGAGGGATACCAGCTGCTAATAAAATAGGTCACTACTGGAAAGAGTGACAGAGCTTGATGACTTCACTGACCTGCAAGGACACCACGGTTCCTAATGGAATTTCCTAGGTGCTTGTTGGGTAGTTTTCACCTGCTGAGTATCTGATTTGAATAATGTGTAATCACAATGATATAAATGCACCATTGAGTTAGAGTTCTGCACATGCTTGTCAATAAAACAGTCACTTCTGCAAAGAGCTTTTCAAATTCTTGGATTAGTGACATTAAACAACACAGGAGAGTAAACGATTGATTTCCATATATATACTTACAACTCCACATATACACACCCCAAAACTTATTCACAGATTGATTAAGACAATAAGATCATGTTTTCCTCTAAGTCTTCCAGCTGTAATTTCAGGAGGAATAAAACGTCGAGGGTACTATTCACCTCCCACGTCCCAGGACATAAGCTGGGCCAGATCATTTGCCTCATTTATGTCTCAGGTGGGAGAAAAGCAAGCTGTCTGGATCAATGGTCATTTTTTTATTGATAGTAAAGCTTGACGAAACCAAAAGGATGAAGTAAAAGGGCCATTCTTGTATAATTTTGTTATTGCCAGTGCACCTGGCTTTAAGCAACAAAGGAATTCTTGAAAAAGCATAAATCAAACTTGTGTGCACTGAATTGTATTTTCAGCTTTCTAGAAAACCTCGCTCTTTATTTCAGGGAACTGGGAACCAATCACTAGACCTCACTATTTTTTAAAAAATTGTGACCAGTCGTTGGCTCTCTGTATCCATTCAAATGAATTGGTAAAATTGATTAACTGTCAAGATGATTGAGGACAAAAACATGATTACATCTAAAATAGCAAGCTGTTGTTTCTAGCTCTGTGTAACTGAATAATACATAGGGGAACAAATATTTTGGAATAAGCCACCCAGTGCAATTTGGAAATATTTGCAAAATGTTGATTTCTTGATAGCAAAGCACACAATAAGTTCTGCTTTTAATGCTTTCCATTTAATTATGGATCACTTAAAAATTGTACCTTAGAGCAGAAGTAACTGCGTAACTTCAGAGACTAGGTCACACAAGGTACTGCAGATTTCCTTTGCCCACTCTTTCTTGCTCACTCTGGGAGAAGCTAGCTGCATGTCATGAGGACACTCAAGCAGCCCAGGAGAAAGCCAACATGGTCAGGAACTAAGGTCTCCTGCCAACAGCCAGATAGGAACTGAGACTTCCTGCCAACTGTCACGTGCACAAGCTATTATGAAAGCTGAACTTCTATAGCCACATTCAAGCTTTGACCTGACTACAGCCCCTTCTGACATGCTGAATGAAACCACCAAAGGAACCCCTAAGGCAGAAATACCCAGCAGCTAAGTTATTCCTGAAATTCTGACCCACAGAAACGGTAATATAATAAACATTCATTGTTTAGAAGAAAGAAGGAAAGGAAGGAAGGATGGAGGGAAAGGAGGAGGGAAGGAAGGAAGGAAGGAAGGAAGGAAAGAAGGGGGGAAGGGAGGGAGGGAGGAAGGAAGGAAAGGAAAAAGAAAGAAAGAGAAAGAAAGAAGGAAAGAAAAAGAGAAAGAAAGAGAAAGAAAGGAAGGAAGGAAGAAAGAGAAAGAAAGAAAGAAAGGGAGGGAGGAAGGAAGAAAGAGAAAGAAAAAAATGTACCTTTGAAATTTCCAAATGAGGAAATTAATTGACATGTAGATTTAAGTACACTTAAGTGTTTTAAGGTATAAAAATTTTAGGTTCAACAAATTCAATAACAAGATGAGCATATACCATACTTTCCTAGTCAGTATTGGTAGTTTTCTTCTCTGGGCCTTCTTAGCACTTTTATAAACCTCTATTATAGCATTAATTGATTATAAAGTAGTTAACTATTAATTTACTCATCTGCTTGCTGTTCCATGCTAGAAGGTTCCTTGAGGACAGAGATCATGGTCACTCATGTTTCTATCATCAATGCCCAGACGAAGGCCAGGCTCATGAAAGGTAGGGTGAGTAACACTGCGCTTAGTTAGTAGAGCACAGAGTTAATGAGGCTAAGGACATGAGTTGCGTCCCTGTGTAGCCAATTAGCTTTGTTCTATTTCTTGGTCCAAGTGGCACCCTTGGTTCACACCAGCTGTCTCATATATATGTGCCAGATCAAACCTTCTAACTACATACTTCAACAGTGGGGAGTCTAACACAATAATAATATCTAAGGTTAAAAGCCCTTACAAAGTGTTTTTCCACGCATTTTCTCATTTGATACTTATCTTTAAAAACCTGTAAGACATAGCAGTCCTGTTATTAGCCCCATGTTCACATGATGAAGCAGACTCAGAAAGGCTACATGACTTACCTGATTGCACAGAACCAGTAAGTGATGGAGACTAACAAATCAGCCGTTCAACTCCTATTTTAAGACTGGTTCCAAGGCAAGGAGCTGACAGGTATCTATTTAAACTAACACCATAATAGACGGCAAATGTTGTAAGTTTTTTTTTTTTTAATAAATAAAGTGAGTGAAATTATTCACGCAGATGATCTTTTAGAATATTTCTGCTTGGATAATTGTCATTAGACCTTGGGTAATGATCATTCACTACTGGGTGCTCTCTGGCATGATAGCATCTATACTCTCATTCTGATGTGCTGGTTTTTATTTTCCTTATGTAAAATTAGTTGTCAGCACTGTACTCAAGCAAATCACCAGATGAAGGTATCTTTGAAGTGGTTCTAATTTGCTGAAAAAACACAGCATATGGATGAATAGAAAGTTTTCCATTTCCTTATTCCTTTGATTTTAGTTGATTCAGGGAACTATGATTTAGTGATGCAGCACAACATCTAAAAGTTCTGACTCTGGAATCACAGTGCCTGGTTTCTAATCTGAGCCCTAACATGTACTTACCTTTCTGACTTTGGTCAAGTTTCTTAACTTCTCTAAGCTTTAGTTACTTCATCTGTAAAACTGTATAAAAATAATCCCTGTTCATTCTCTTGCTGATGAATCAAGGGAGATCGTCCTTGTAAAGCAGTTTGGTACATACATGACTTGTAGTCATGATTCAATAAATATTAGCTAGTAATAATTAATGTTATCAAATGTCTTACCAGATATCACTGTCCTCATTTTCTGCTGTTATTAGCCTGCCTTACATTCATCATGGTGAAGTTTTCAAAGAAGTAAATTATTTTTAAATTATAATAAGAATTTTTTTAAAAAATCACAGTTTTAGAATAACAAAGGGCCTATTTTTGATTCATAGCTCTGCTGCTTTCTTCCTGTATGGTCTTATACTAGTTCTGTAACCTCTCTGAGCTTCAGTTTCCTATGTTTGTATGTACTATGTGTTCAGTATGTGTATTCCCTTTTTCTTTTTCAACTTTTTTTAAATCCGACTTTTCTGGGACTAATGAACCAGGTGGTTAGAATCATAAACTCAGAGAAAGTTAAAACGGAGAGGAACGTAGCAGTTAATTCGTACTTTTCCCTTCTCATTTTATTAATATATATGAGAACAATAGGCACACTTAACTCTCCCAAGAAAGAATGAATACTGCCGAATAAGCTACATACATATTTCACAGATAAGCACAAGATAATGTCACACTACCTTTTCTATTCTTTATTGATTTCCATATGCAAATTTTAACTTGGTTTCACAAAGATAAAAATTATCATTTTAATGGTTTATATTTGCTTGCTAAACATTTTATGTCCACTAGAAATTTTTACATGCTTGATAATAAAGTTCATATATAAATTGAGCTATCTTGTTCAGTATTAGAGGGAACAAATGTCTCAGATAAAATATTTATGTATATAGTGATAAATAAATGATTCTTTGGTTTTCTTTTCTTATCTTTCCCTCTAGTGCAAAGGTTAAGGAGTACAATTTTAAATCATATTACTTGCCAGTATTTCAGGAGTTATTCAACATATGCTAATGACTCCAAGGACAGTGGAAATGACCTCAATAGAAGCTTCATATGAATGGATTAGAATCATTACCAACCAAAAACTGCATAGATTCAAAATTTGTGAAGATATATCCTTTTTCCAACCGAATTTGGCAATAAACCATATTTGGTATTAAAGAGATTTTATTTGCCCAGTTTCTGGTTATAAGCAATGGTTCATGGCTTATATTAAAAGTCCTTTCCACCTAGCTTAAACAACTCTGTACGACATATACAAACCATGAGTCAGTACAAGAACATATTTCTTTGAAATAGCCTAAAATACTTTTATCAAAAATAGATATACTTCAAGTATTTTATTTAATATAATTGGACATCATAGCCCTCCTCTTCATGCCATTTCATATACTGCTGTTTCCTTGTTGTTATCTCCAGAGAGCACATTCATATACTCAGCAAAGCCTGGAAGGAAAAGAGCAAAAACAAAACCCTGCTTGCTGGTTTGGGGCCAGGGAAAAAGGCTCTCTTATCAGAAGGTCTGACTCTATGTCAACTGTGAACTTCATGAAGTTTGGAATCAGAGCTTTTCACTTTCCCCGTCTGCCCTTTTTTGTTTCTCCTTCAGCATCTCTTTCTTTTACTTTGGCAGTGTTACTGAGAAAAAGGCTCTCTAACCAATGCCATGTTCGAAATTAATAAAGTATATCACTTGGGAGGAACAAGAAGTTAAGACAATGAACCCACAGTCTTTCAAGAATAATTCTGAAAGTACAATTGGTACATAGTACAATTGGTAATTTTTGTGTTTAGGACACCTATAAAATGAGGGAAAATAAAGAGCAGCTACCCATTTGTGTTTGTTGTGAGAGTTAAATGCATGAAAAATGTAAAAAGCTTGACAGTTTATCAGCCATTGTTGTTACCAATATAATCATTGTCTTTCTTATGGGTTCTGGAGAAGTAGAAGTTACACCTCTGGAAGTGGTAGGAGGAAGCAATACCTTGTAGTATCGGAGAAGGATCAGATGGGAGATAATAAACAGTCTTCCTCATGTAGATGGATTTTTTCCAGTTTCCAAACATATACCCTGAGAAAAAGGTATTTTTAAAGAAGACCAGAAAGATCTTCTGCTAAAAATGTCACCCTATTACAACACCTGAAATTCTCGCATTTAGTGGAGAATTTTTTAGATTGATAAGTGACCTTATATTAAGTTAAAAATAGTGTTACCTGCAAATACTTCCTCCCATTTTTTTTTAACATCTTTATTGGAGAATGGTTGCTTTATAATGCTGTGTTAGTTTCTCCTGTATGACAAACTGGATCAGCCATATATACACATACATCACCATATCCCCTCCCTCTTACATCTCCCTCCCACCCTCCCCGTTCCACCCCTCTAGGTAGACACAAAGCACCAAGCTGATCTCCCTGTGCTTTGCAACTGCTCCCCACTAGCTAACTATTTTACATTTGGTAGTGTATAAATGTCAATGTAACTCTCTCACTTCGTCCCAGGTTACCCTTCCCCCTCCCAGTGTCCTCAAGTTGATTCTCTACATCTGCATGTTTATTCCCGTCCTGTCCCTAGGTTCTTCAGAAACTTCTTTTTTTTTTTGATTCCATATATATGTGTTAGCATATGATATTTGTTATTCTCTTTCTGACTTACTTCACTGTATGACAGACTCTAGGTCTGTGCACCTCACTACAAAAATTTCAATTTCATTTCTTTTTGTGGCTGAGTGATATTCCATTGTATATTTGTGCCACCTTTTCTTTATCCATTCATCTGTCGATGGACACTTAGGTTGCTTCCGTGTCCTGGCTATTCTAAATAGAGCTGCAATGAACATTGTGGTACATGACTCTTTTTGAATTATGGTTTTCTCAGGGTATATGCCCAGTAGTGGGATTGCTGGGTCATATGGTAGTTCTATTTATAGATTTTTTAAAAGACCTCTTTATTGGAGTATAGTTGCTTTAAAATGGTGTGTTACTTTCTGCTTTATAGCAAAGTGAATCAGCTATACATTTACATATGTTCCCATATCTCTTCCCTCTTGCGTCTCCCTCCCTCCCACCCTCCCTATCCCACCCCTCCAGGTGGTCACAAAGCACCAAGCTGATCTCCCTGTGCTATGCGGCTGCTTCCCACTAGCTATCTACCTTACGTTTGGTAGTGTATATATGTCCATGCCTCTCTCTCGCTTTGTCACAGCTTACCCTTCCCCCTCCCCATATCCTCAAGTCCATTCTCTAGGAGGTCTGTGTCTTTATTCCTGTGTTACCCCTAGGTTCTTCATGACATTTCTTTTTCTTAAATTCCATATATATGTATTAGCATACGGTATTTGTCTTTCTCTTTCTGACTTACTTCACTCTGTATGACAGACTCTAGGTCTATCCACCTCATTACAAATACCTCAATTTCGTTTCTTTTTACGGCTGAGTAATATTCCATTGTATATATGTGCCACATCTTCTTTATCCATTAATCCGATATGTTCTTTGGAGAAATGTCTGTTGAGGTCTTCTGCCCATTTTTGGATTGGGTTGTTTGTTTTTTTGATATTGAGCTGCATGAGCTGCTTATAAATTTTGGAGATTAATCCTTTGTCAGTTGCTTCATTAGCAAATATTTTCTCCCATTCTGAGGGTTGTCTTTTTGGCTTGTTTATGGTTTCCTTTGCTGTGCAAAAGCTTTGAAGTTTCATTAGGTCCCATTTGTTTATTTTTGTTTTTATTGCCATTTCTCTATGAGGTGGGTCAAAAAGGATCTTGCTGTGATTTATGTCATAGAGTGTTCTGCCTATGTTTTCCTCTAAGAGTTTGATAGTGTCTGGCCTTACATTTAGGTCTTTAATCCATTTTGAGTTGATCTTTGTGTATGGTGTTAGGGAGTGTTCTAATTTCATTCTTTTACATGTAGCTGTCCAGTTTTCCCAGCACCACTTATAGAAGAGGCTGTCTTTTCTCCACTGTATACTCTTGCCACCTTTATCAAAAATAAGGTAACCATAGGTGTGTGGGTTTATCTCTGGGCTTTCTATCCTGTTCCATTGATCTATATTTCTGTTTCTGTGCCAGTACCATGCTGTCTTGATTACTGTAGCTTTGTAGTATAGTCTAAAGTCAGGAAGCCTGATTCCTCCAGCTCTGTTTTTCTTTCTCAAGATTGCTTTAGCTATTCGGAGTCTTCTGTGTTTCCATAGACATTGTGAAATTTTTTGCTCTAGTTCTGTGAAAAATGCCATTGGTAGTTTCATAGGTATTTCATTGAATCTGTAGATTGCTTTGGGTAGTACAGTCATTTACACAATGTTGATTCTTCCAATCCAAGAACATGGTATATCTCTCCAGCTGTCTGTATAATCTTTAATTCCTTTCATCAGTGTCTTACAGTTTGCTGCATACAGGACTTTTGTCTCCTTAGGTAGGTTTATTCCTAGATATTTCATTATTTTTGTTGCAGTGGTAAATAGGAGTGTTTCGTTAATTTCTCTTTCAAATTTTTCATCATTACTGTATAGGAATGCAAGAGATTCCTGTGCATTAATTTTGTATCCTGCTACTTTACCAAATTCATTGATTAGCTCTAGTAGTTTTCTGGTAGCATCTTTAGGAGTCTCTATGTATAGTATCATGTCCTCTGCAAACAGTGACAGTTATACTACTTCTTTTCCAATTTGGATTCCTTTAATTTTTTTTTCTTCTATGATTGCCATGGCTAAAACTTCCAAAACTATACTGAATAACAGTAGTGAGAGTGGGCAACATTTTTTTGTTCCTGATCTTAGTGGAAATGGTTTCTGTTTTGCACCATTGAAAACAATGTTGGCTGTTGGTGTGTCATACATGGGCTTTATTATGTTGAGCTAAGTTCCCTCTATGCCTACTTTCTGGAACGGTTTTATCATAAATGGGTGTTGAATTGTGTTGAAAACTTTTTCTGCATCTACTGAGAAGATCATATAGTTTTTATCCTTCAATTTGTTAATATGGTGTATCACATTGATTGATTTGCATATATTGAAGAATCCTTGCATTCCTGGGGTAAACCTTACTTGATCATGGTGTATGATCCGTTTAACGTGCTCTTGGATTCTGTTTGCTAGTATTTTGTTGAAGATTTTTGCCTCTATCTTCAACAGTGATATTGGCCTATAGTTTTCATTCTTTGTGATATCTTTTTCTGGTTTTGATATCAAGGTGATGGTGGCCTCGTAGAATGAGCTTGGGAGTGTTCCTCCCTCTGCTATATTTTGGAAGAGTTTGAGAAGGATAGGTGTTAGCTCTTCTCTAAGTGTTTTATAGAATTCGCCTGTGCAGCCATCTGGTCCTGGGCTTTTGCTTGTTGGAAGACTTTTAATCACAGTTTCAATTTCAGTGCTTGTGATTGGTCTGTTCATATTTTCTATTTCTTCCTGGTTCAGTCTCAGAAAGTTGTGCTTTTCAAGAATTTGTCCACTTCTTCCAGATTGTCCATTTTATTGGCACAGAGTTGCTTGTAGTAATCTCTCATAAGCTTCTGTATTTCTGAAGTGTTAGTTATTACTTCTCCTTTTTTATTTCTAATTCTATTGATCTGAGTCTTCTCCCTTTTGTCCTTGTAGAGTCTGGCTAATGGTTTATCAATTTTGTTTATCTTCTCAAAGAACCAGCTTTTACTTTTATTGATCTTTGCTATTGTTTCCTTCATTTCTTTTTCATGTATTTCTGATCTGATCTTTATGATTTCTATCCTTTTGCTAACTTTGGTGTTTTTTTGTTCTTCTTTCTCTAATTGCTTTAGGTGTAAGGTTAGGTTGTTTATTTGAAATGTTTCTTGTTTCTTGAGATAGGATTGTATTGCTGTAAACTTCCCTCTTAGAACTGCTTTTGCTGCATCCCATAGGTTTTGGGTTGTCGTGTTTCATTATCCTTTGTTTCTAGGTATTTTTCAATTTCCTCTTGATTTTTTCAGTGATCTCTTGGTTATTAAGTAGTGTATTGTTTAGTCTCCATGTGTTTGCATTTTTTACAGATTTTTTCTGTAATTGATATCTAGTCTCATAGTGTTGTGGTCAGAAAAGCTACATGATACAATTTCAATTTCCTCAAATTTTTCAAGGCTTTGTGACCCAAGATATGATCTATCCTGGAGAATGTTCCATGAGCACTTGAGAAGAAAGTGTATTCTGGGTTTTTTTTGGATGGAATGTCCTATAAATGTCAATTAAGTCCATCTTGTTTAATGTATCACTTAAAGCTTGTGTTTCCTTATTTATTTTACATTTTCGATGATCTGTCCATTGGTGAAAGTGCAGTGTTAAAGTCCCCTGCTATTATTGTGTTACTGTCGATTTCCTCTTTCATGGGTGTTACCATTTGCCTAATATATTGAATTCCTCCTACATTGGGTGCAAAAATATTTACAACTGTTATATCTTCTTCTTGGATTGATCCCTTGATCATTATGTTGTGTCCTTCTTTGTCTCTTGTAAGAGTCTTTATTTTAAACTCTAGCTTGTCTGATATGAGAATTGATACTCCAGTTTTCTTTTGATTTCCACTGCATGGAATATCTTTTTCCATCCCCTCACTTTAAGTCTGTATGTGTCCCTAGGTCTGAAGTGGGTCTCTTGTAGACAGCATATTATATGGGTCTTGTTTTTGTATCCATTCAGCCAGTCTATGTCTGTTTGCTGAAGCATCTAATCCATTCACATTTAAGGTAATTATCCATGTGTATGTTCCTATTACCATTTTCTTAATTGTTTTTGGGTTTTTTTGTAGGTCTTTTCCTTCTCTTGTGTTTCCTGCCTAGAGAAGTTCCTTTAGCATTTGCTGTAAAGATGGTTTGGTGGTGCTCTCTTGACTTTTGCTTGTCTATAAAGGTTTTAATTTCTCCATCAAATCTGAATGAGATCCTTGCTGGATACAGTAATCTTGGTTGTAGGTTTTTCCTTTCATCACTTTAAATATGTCCTGCCACACTCTTCTGGCTTGCAGTTTCTCTGAAAGATCAGCTGTTAACCTTACAGGGATTCTTTTGTATGTTATTTGTTGCTTTTCCCTTGCTACTTTTAATATTTGTTCTTTGTATTTAATTTTTGACAGTTTGATTAATATGTGTCTTGGCGTGTTTCTCCTTGGATTTATCCTGTATGGAACTCTCTGTGCTTCCTGGACTTGATTGACTATTTCCTTTCCCTTAGTAGGGAAGTTTTCAACTATAATCTCTTCAAATATTTTCTCAGTCCCTTTCTTTTTCACTTCTTCTTCTGGGACCTCTATAATTCAAATGTTGGTGTGTTTAATGTTGCCCCAGAGGTCTCTGAGTCTGTCCTCGATTCTTTTCATTCTTTTTTCTGCTCTGTGGTGGTTATTTCCACTATTTTATCTTCCAGGTCACTTATCCGTTCTTCTGCTTTAGTTATTCTTCTATTGATTCCTTCTAGAGAATTTTTAATTTCATTTACTGTGTTGTTCATCATTGTTTGTTTGCTCTTTAGTTCTTCTAGGTCCTTGTTAAACATTTCTTGTATTTTCTCCATTCTATTTTCAAGATTTTGGATCATCTTTACTATCATTACTCTGAATTCTTTTTTAGGTAGGCTGCCTATTTCCTCTTCATTTGTTTGGTCCAGTGGGTTTTTACCTTGCTCCTTCATCTGCTGTGTTTTTCTGTCTTCTCATTTTGCTTAGCTTACTGTGTTTGGGGTTTCCATTTCACAGGCTGCAGGTTTGTAGTCCCCTTTTTTTTTTTTTGGTGTCTGCCCCCAGTAGCTAAGGTTGGTTCAGTGGGGTGTGTAGGCTTCCTGGTGGAGGGGACTGGTACCTGTATTCTGGTGGATGAGGCTCGATCTTGTATTTCTGGTGGGCAGGACCACATCCGGTGATCTGTTTTGGGGTGCCTGTGAACTTATTAGGATTTTAGGCAGCATCTCTGCTAGTGGGTGGTGGTGTTTTCTTGTCTTGCTAGTTGTTTGGCAAGGGGTGTCTAGCACTGGATCTTGCTGGTCATTGCGTGGAGCTGGGTTTTAGCATTGAGACAGAGATCTCTGGGAGAGCTCTCACCGTTTGATATTACATGGGGCCGGGAGGCCTCTGGTGGACTAATATCATGAACTTGGCTCTCCCACCTCAGAGGCTCAGGCCTGACACCTGGCCAGATCACCAAGACCCTGTCAGCCACACAGCTCAGAAGAAAAGGGAGAAAAAAAAAAGAAATAAAATAAAATAAAGTTGTTAAATAAAAAATTAAAAATATTATTAAAAGTAAAAAACAAAAAAGGAAAAAAGAGAGCAACCAAACCAATAAACAAATTCACCAATGACAACAAGCGCTAAAAACTATATTAAAGAAAAAAAAAACGGACAGAGAGAATCCTAGGACACATGGTAAAAGCAAACCTATACAGACAAAATGACACAAAGAGGCATATACACACTCACAAAAAGAAAAAGGTTAAAAAAAAAATATATATATATCTATAGGAAGAGAGCAACCAAATCAATAAACAAATCTACCAGTGATAATAAGCTCTAAATACTAAACTAAGATAAACATAAAACCAGAAACAAATTAGATGCAGAAAGCAAACCCCAAGTCTACAGTTGCTCCCACAGTCCATCGCCTCAATTTTGGGATGTTTCATTGTCTATTCAGGTATTCCACAGATGCAGGGTACATCAAGTTGATTGTGGAGATTTAATCCACTGCTCCTGAGGCTGCTGGGAGAGATTTCCCTTTCTCTTCTTTGTTCGCACAGCTCCCAGGGTTCAGCTTTGGATTTGATCCCACCTCTGCATGTAGGTCACACTCTGGCATTTGTTCCCCGCCCAGACAGGATGGAGTTCAAGTAGCCACTGATTAGGGGGCTCTGGCTCACTCAGGCCGGGTGGAGGGAGGGGTATGGAATGAGAGGTGAGCCAGCGGCGGCAGAGTCCAACATGACGTCGCACCAGCCTGAGGCTCGGCATGTGTTCTCCCGGGGAAGTTTTCCCTGGGTCACAGGGCCCTGGCAGTGGCGGGCTGCACAGCCTCCCAGGATGGGAGGTGTGGACAGTGACCTGTGCTTGCACACAGGCTTCTTGGTGGCTGCAGCAGCAGCCTTAGCGTCTCATGCCCGTCTCTGGTGTCCGTGCTGATAGCCGCGGCTCACGCCCATCTCTGGATCTCGTTTAGGCAGTGCTCTGAAGCCCCTCTCCTCACACACCCCGAAACAATGCTCTCTTGCCTCTTAGGGAGTTCCAGACATTTTCCCAGACTCCCTTCTGGCTAGCTGTGCCGCACTAGCCCCGTTCAGGCTGTGTTCATGCAGCCAACCCCAGTCCTCTCCCTGGGGTCCAACTGAAGCCAGAGCCTCAGCTCCCAGCCCCTGCCCGTCCTGGTGAGTGAGCAGACAAGACTCTCAGCCTGGTGAGTGCTGGTCGGCACCAATCCTCTGTGCGGATCTCTCTGCTTTGCCCTCTGCAGCCCTGTTGCTCTATATCGCTGTTGCTGCGCTCTCCTCTGTGTCTCCGAAGCTTCCCCTCACCCAACCCCCATCTCCACTAGTGAAGGGGCTTTCTACTGTGGGGAAACTTCCTCCTTCACAGCTCCCTCCCAGAGGTGCAGGTCCCGTCCCTATTCTTTTGTCTGTTTTTTCTTTCTTCTTTTGACCTACCCAGGTAGGTGGGGAGTTTCTTGCCTTTTGGGAAGTCTGAGGTCTTCTACCAGTGTTCAGTAGGCGTTCTGTAGGGGTTGTTCCACATGTAGATGTATCTTTGTTGTATTTGTGGGGAGGAAGGTGATCTCCACGTCTTACTCCTCTGCCATCTTGAAGGTCTACTCTCCCATTTTGTATGTTGACTTTTCACTCTGTTGACTGTTTCTTTTGATATGCAGAAGATTTTTAAGTTTGATTTAGTCTCACTGTCTATTTTTGGTTTTGTTGACTGTGCTTATACTGTCATATCCAAGAAATCATTGACAAATTCAAAGTCTTGTAGCTTTCCCCTATATTTTCTTCTAGAATTTATATAATTTTAGTTCTCATGTCTAGGTCTTTAATCAATTTTGAGTTAAAATTTGTATAAAGTATAAGGTTAGGTCCAGCTTCATTCTTTTGCATGTGAATATCTAGTTTTCCCAATACCATTTGCTGAAGAGACTATAGTTTCTCCATTGTGTGGTTTTGGCATTGTTGTCAAAGATTACTAGACCATATATGCAAGAATTTATTTCTCGGCTCTCTTCTATTCCATCGGCCTGTATGTCTTTCTCTGATAAGGGTTTAATATCCAGAATATACAATGAACTCCTACAACTCAGCAACAAAAATTAACCCAATTTAAAAATGGGCAAATGACTTGAAAAGACATTTCTCCAGAGAAGGTATACAAATGGCCAACAAGCATATGAAAATATGCTCAATATCACTAATCATTAGAGAAAGTCAAAATAAAACCACAATGAGATATCACTTCACACCCATTAGGATGGACACAATCAAAAAATAAAACAAAACACCCCACAGCGTTTATGAGGATGTGGAGAAATTATAACTCTTGTGCACTGTTGGTGGGAAAATAAAATGGTACAGCCGCTATGAAAAACAGTATGGAGGTTCCTCAAAAAATTAAAATTATCATGTAATCCAGCAATCCCGCTTCTGGGTATATAGCCAAAATAGTTGAAAGTAGGATATCAAAGAGATATTCACACACCTATGTTCATTGCAGCATTATTTCAATAGCTAAGAGGTGGAAGTAACCCAAATGTCCATCAATGGATAAATGGATAAAGAAAATGTAGTACAGCTGATCCTTTAAAAATGTGGGGATTAAGGGCACCAACCCCCAGCAGTCAAAAATCCTCATACAACTTTACAGTCTCCTGGGTGTATCTGGGGTTCTGCATCTTCAGGTTAAACTAACCAAGGATCGTGTAGTATTGTAGTAAATATTTACTGAAAAATATACACGTATGAGTGGACTCACACAGTTGATGTTGTTCAAGGGTTGACTGTATACACATACAACAGAATATCATTCAATCTTAAAAAGGAAGGAAATCCTGTCACTTACTACAACATGGGTGAACCTGGAGGACATTATGCTAAGTGAAATAAGCCAGTCTCAAAAAGACAAATACTGTATGATTCCACTTGTATGAGGCATCTAAAGTAGTCAAACTTACAGAAACAGAAAGTAGAATGGTGGTTACCAGGGACAGGGGGAGGGGGAAATGGAGAGCTGGTGTTCAATGGGTATAGAGTTTCAGTTTTGCAAGATAAAATGTTCTAAAGATCTGTTGCACTAGAATATGCATAGTCTTAGCACTACTGAATGGTACGCTTAAAACTGTTTAACATTATAAACTTTACGTTATGTGTTATTAATCAAATTTTTTTAAGTACTGCTATTTGAAGGGGGTATTATGTTAAACTGCATATTACCATATATAAAATAGTTTATCGGGCTTCCCTGGTGGCACAGTGGTTCAGAGTCCGCCGGCCGATGCAGGGGACACCGATTCGTGCCCCGGTCCGGGAAGATCCCACATGCTGCGGAGCGGCTGGGCCCGTGAGCCATGGCCACTGAGCCTGCGTGTCCGGAGCCTGTGGTCCGCAACAGGAGAGGCCACAACAGTGAGAGGCCTGCGTACCGCAAAAAAAAAAAAAAAAACTTTATCAAGTTCCTCCTGGAGATGGAGGATAGAATGCTGGAACTGCCTCCATCTTGAGCTCCTAAGAGCACGACCAGTGGTTGCCCTGAGGTGCCTCATATTTCTCAAGTGCTCTCCCTTCCACGCTCTTGTCTTTTTTCTTTTCTTTTCTTTTCTTTTTTTTTTTTTGTGGTATGCGGGCCTCTCACCGCTGCAGCCTCTCCCGTTGCGGAGCACAGGCTCCGGACACACAGGCTCAGCGGCCATGGCTCACGGGCCTAGCCGCTCCGCGGCATGTGGGAGTGGGATCTTCCCGGACCGGGACACGAACCCGCGTGCCCTGCATCGGCAGGCGGACTCTCAACCACTGCTCCACCAGGGAAGCCCCCATGCTCTTGTCTTTTATAGGCTTAGTTCCAGTAATCAACTATCCTGCTCTGGCTCTTCTTCATTTCTTCTTAATCAATTTGCAATAATTGTCCCTTGGCTTCTATATAATTCGTGGGTCTGAGATCTCTGGCCCTCCAAAGTTTCTGGTTGGTAAACTCTTTCCCTGTAGAACAGAGGTGGCAAACACAAATAATTCCAATGGTCAGGAAGGTCATGTTGATGGTTTACATTATTTGAGTGTGATAAAATTCAGAGAAATGGGGACTGTAAGAAACTGCAGTGTAAAAGCCCTATAAAAGGGATAATGAGAGGCACACTGGACAATAAGATCTGCTTGTTCTTTTAAATACGCCATAAATCTGGAACTTTATATAAAAACTTTCAATTTTAAACCATTCCCATGAAGAAACGAAATAAAACAAAACAGAACTGTGGGTTCTTTGCAGTTTATTGGCCATCAGCTTCTGATTATTGCTATAAAACTGAGAGATAAGAAATGTGGATATTCTCCCAATCTCAAATTACATACAAAAAGAGGACTGATTCCTCTTTTCTTGTGGAGAGACCCAGATATGAGACCTTATGAAACCTTATGAAACCCTAGGACTTAGGCTCTTTCCTCAGCCCAACATCCCTCTTGGTGCTTCTTCTCCTTGGTATCAATGGCTTCCACAGGCTATTGTTAGTTGATAGGCTTTGATTCCAAAAGCTCCTCCCATAGTGTTTCAGTGATTTTACACACTCTCTTGCCTTTGTCAGTCATTGTCTCAGGTGTATCTGCTTCCCCAACCATCTTCCCTGGGTTCTTCCTCATCTGAGAAGTGTTTGATATCTTTCGTGTTCCCACTGTTCTTACTGGTGTCATACTCTCATGGATAGAAGGCTTCCAAAGTCAAGGACCCCTGCCAAATTCACTAAAGGCAACTGTGAGCTGAAATTTTAAAATTACTTAGGAACCAGATCTCACAGAAACAATCAGAACCCACTGAGGTTGCCTAGAGAAATGGGTGTCTAGAATGCAGCATAATTCAGTCTCTTATGTCCTCTCTAAATTATCCTCTGGTATGCCATGAGTTGGGCCACATTCCCCTCTGGTCCAGAGTGCAAGGACATTTTTCCTCTTAGTATCCAGATGCAAGTCTCCAAAGCCATGAGGACAATCCCATTTTACCATCAGAAACATTCCCATTGTGCACAGGGTGCATAAACTAATCAAAATCCAGATATAATTATCGATTCTCAGTAGTTTTTCCAAATTAAATATGCAAAATATTTTGAGATACAGAAGCCATAGGAAAATAAATGAAGCTACCTATTTAAGAACAAAGACTTTATAGGGCCTACAGATTGATTTTCTTGAAACAACCCATCACAATTGATACTGTTCCATATTATCACTGTCTCCATGAAACCACTAAAGCAATCTCAACATATTGGCTTGTATCAAATATAGTTTATGGTCAAGAAAAGCAAATACTTCATTAAAGCAAAAGAATTTAATGTAATTTATTCTTCTCCTTCCTTCCTGTCTCCGCCTTAATCTGCATGATGAGCTCCCCTTTAAGTTTAATTCAAGGGAACACCATTTAAATTTAGACAGAGTAACTAGGATAGCAAAACCAAAAACTCACAGACATAAACAAAAATAGTTGACAAGATGTCCTCATTCTAAAATATAAATGGCTATAAGATCCTCCTGGTATCATCTTGTGTATGGAAAGAAATAGAAGCCACAAGGAATGTGAAAAACTTGAGAACAGGAGAACCCCAAAATAAACAAAGGCATTCAGGTGAAAGCACAGCAGGTAATTTGAAAACAGCAGCTTCATACTTCAACTCAGGATGAATTTTTAAAAATATGTTCTTGAAAACCAATTTTGTGAAAAAGTGAAGAACAAAAAAGGAACACATTCAAACCCCATACACAATGTGTATATGAAGCAGAATAATATCCCTCCAGAAATAAAAACATGACATAAGGACAAGCCCACAAAACAGATTTTTAAAAGAGGTAAACTAATATTTCATAAAAACTAAAATAAATTTAAGAAAGTGATATAACATATGAAAGAATAACATAAATTAGAATTAGGTAAATCACAGTATGTTTATAAAACTCAGAAAAGAATTAGAACTATATTTTCTCAAATTATTTCTTAAAAGTAAAAGCAAATTTCAAAAATGAAAAAAACAGACTTTAGATACACAACTCATCCCCTTAAGAGAAATATAAGTAAAAGGAATAAATTTTTAAATAAAAATTATGGAAAACAGTAAAAAGAATTCACAATAAAATGGCAGCTATAAAAATTAGGCAAAGAAAATTGAACAGATATATAATAAGATGACCTGAAGAAGAAAAAAACAAAGTAAAATCTTTAAGGAAAGTTTCCTGAAATTTAAAACAAACAAAAAAATAAAATCTGTTGTTATGAGAGATCATACTGCCTGCCTGGGAAAATCAAACCATAAAGATTAATACCAGCACATATTCTAGCAAACTATTTGGATATTCAGACAAAAAGACCGAGTTATTTCTATGGGAAAAAGTCAGATTGTTTTCAGACTTTCTGACAACATTTTATACCAAAACAACAATGGAGTAACAAAATTAAAATACCTCAGGAAGGAAAATATGAGCCATAAATTGGACATCTAGACAAATTGACTTTCAAGCATAAAAAATACAAACTGCTTTAAACATAAAAAATTCAAGGAAAAGATCCCACATGCATGCTGCAACTAAGAGTTTGCATGCTGCAAAAAAAAAAAAAAAAAAAAAAAAATCAAGGAATATTATTCTTGTGATTTCTTCTGGACAAATATACTGTAAAAAGCGTTTCAGATAACCAAAGTAAGTGGGTGCATTTTGGCATAGAAAAACTGGTGGCAATTTGTATGGAAACACAAAAGACCCCGAATAGCCAAAGCAATCTTGAGAACAAAAAACGGAGCTGGCGGATTCAGGTTCCCTGACTTCAGACTATACTACAAAGCTACAGTAATCAAGACAGCATGGTACTGGCACAGAAACAGAAATACAGATCAATGGAACAGGATAGAAAGCCCAGAGATAAACCCACGCACCTATGGTTACCTTATTTTTGATAAAGGAGGCAAGAATATACAGTGGAGAAAAGACAGCCTCTTCAGTAAGTGGTGCTGGGAAAACTGGACAGCTACATGTAAAAGAATGAAATTAGAACACTCCCTAACACCAATACACACAGATCAACTCAAAATGGATTAAAGATCTAAATGTAAGGCCAGACACTATAAAACTCTTAGAGGAAAACATAGGCAGAACACTCTATGACATAAATCACGGCAAGATCCTTTTTGACCCACCTCATAGAGAAATGACAATAAAAACAAAAATAAACAAATGGGACCTAATGAAACTTCAAAGCTTTTGCACAGCAAAGGAAACCATAAACAAGTCAAAAAGACAACCCTAAGAATGGGAGAAAATATTTGCAAATGAAGCAACTGACAAAGGATTAATCTCCAAAATTTACAAGCAGCTCATGCAGCTCAATATCAAAAAAACAAACAACCCAATCCAAAAATGGGCAGAAGACCTAAATAGACATTTCTCCAAAGAAGATATACAGATGGCCAACAAACACATGAAAGAAGGCTCAACATCACTAACCATTAGAGAAATGCAAATCAAAACTACAAGGAGGTATCACCTCACACCAATCAGAATGGCCATCATAAAAAATCTACAAACAATAAATGTTGGAGAGGGTGTGCAGAAAAGGGAACCCTCTTGCACTGTTGGTGGGAACGTAAATTGATACAGCCACTCTGGAGAACAGTATGGAGGTTCCTTAAAAAACTAAAAATAGAACTACCATACAACCCAGCAATCCCACTACTGGGCATATACCCTGAGAAAACCATAATTCAAAAAGAGTCACGTACCACAATGTTCACTGCCGCTCTGTTTACAATAGCCAGGACATGGAAGCAACCTAAGTGTCCATCGACAGATGAATGGATAAAGAAGATGTGGCACATATATACAATGGAATATTACTCAGCCATAAAAGGAAACAAAATTGCGTTATTTGTAGTGAGGTGGATGGACCTAGAGTCTGTCATACAGAGTGAAGTAAGTCAGAAAGAGAAAATTAAATACCGTATGCTAACACATATATACGGAATCTAAGAAAAAAAATGGTTTTGAAGAACCTAGGGGTAGGACTGGAATAAAGATGCAGACATAGAGAATGGACTTGAGGACACGGGGAGGGGGAAGGGTAAGCTGGGATGAAGGGAGAGAGTGGCATGGACATATATACACTACCAAATGTAACATAGATAGCTAGTGGGAAGCAGCTGCATATAGCACAGGGAGATTAGCTGAGTGCTTTGTGACCACCTAGAGGTATGGGATAGGGAGGGTGGGAGGGAGACGCAAGAGGGAGGGCATATGGGGATATATGTATAGGTATAGCTGATTCACTTCATTATAAAGCAGAAACTAACACACCATTGTAAAGCAATTATACTCCAATAAAGATGTTAAAAAAAAAAAAAAGAAAAACTGGTGGCATTGAGCTTCAATAGTTACCCTCACAAAAAGAGAGACAATCGGATAGCATGTGTCTCCTTATGAAAAAGTATATACAACCACCTATGAAATAGTCCTACCAAAGAAGTTTGAACCTGCGTCTAATAGAGCCATTGGATTTAACTACTGATTTTTAGGAAATATAAACTTTAGATTATGTTAACTTATGCCAGAGGGATCTGATCAACAAAATCCAGGATGTGGGAAATCTATAAAACAAGTAACCCTAATATTTTCTTCAACAAATAAATTTCAGAAAAAGAAGAAAATAAGAGAACCTATAAAGTGCACGTAAAAGATATAACAAGTAAATTCAATGTTTAGGTATTATTTAGATTTCGATTAAAAAGAAGGGAAAGAGAAAGAGGAAAGGGGAAAGAAAATCTTCATGAAATAACTGGAAATTTAAACATTCAAATGGATATTCAGTGATATTAGAGGATCATTGCTAATTTATGAAGCAATGGTATGAAAGATTGTGTTACAAAGAGTTCAGATGCTTTTTAAATGTATACTGAAATATTTAAGAATGAAATGATATAATATCTGAGATTTGCTTCAAATTAGACAGGCTGAGAAGGAGTGGATAGGGGTAGAGCTGAAAGATCGGTCATTGGTTGATAGTCATTGAAGCCAGTTGACAGGCACATAGGAGTTCATTATAATAATCTGCCTATATTGTATGTTTAATATTTTATATAATAAAATACAATTCAAGTCATCTTATGCCTACTGATCACACTGTAAAAGAACCAGTTTATTTGGGGTTGTATGGCCTGTGTGAGTGTAATGAACCAAATATTTCTATACCTTCATGAATAAAAATTATTTGCGCTTTATTAGCATCATCAGAGAGAAAACATAAGGTCATTAGCCTCATTTTCTTGCACAATTGCATTTTCTTGGTTAAAAGACATGCATTTGGGGGCAGAACATAGCCAAAACTATCCCAATCTTTAGACCAGAAACCATTTTTTTTCCCTAAACGGGAATTTATTTGTTAAAGATATTGAACTTCAACAACATAACATCACAGATTTCTGATGAAACTCATCCTTAAAATATCAAATTATGTTCATCACAACATTTCGGTACACCAGGTGTGAGTTGAACAGTTTAATATTGCAGCAATGAGTACCAGTATGTTAATGAGAATTGAAAGTTATGATGATTAGAATTGCCTTTAGGGTGACCATGAAGGCATAAACCATTTTTAAATGCTTTGAGACCTGAGTTTAGAGGGTCCTGATGTGATATTTAACAAGTTTCACAGAGAAAAATCTTAACGACAACTGTGTTATGACAACAGTACTGTGAATGACAAATGCATCTCCACCATTGCGGAGGTGGGGGGAGTCTTTTCCAAGCTTTGTCTCCACAGAAAGTGTGGAAATCCAGAAATCATCTTAGTTTGTAATACACGTGTGTCATGGTAGCTGACAACATGGCTTTGAGCTGTGCTAACATCTTCCCCCCAGTGACACTGGCTCCTGTCAGATCCTCTAAGGTGCCCAAGGGTTGTAAGTTTGTTTGTTGCTTGTCAAATCTTCATCTAGTGCTGACTCGAGATAAGATGCTATTTCTAAAACACTACTCGGAGTTTTAGAAAAGTATGGCATTTCATACTTTTAATAATGAAAGTGAAGTCCTGGTTTAATGTGATAGATTTCTGGTTCACCTAAGCACTCAGGCATGTTTTATTAAGTTGTGTATTTAAATACCTGAGAAGAACACCTGAGCATCACCTCAGAATTTATTTTGCCTGATTGAGATGCCTTACATGTCCTCAGAGCATAGAGAAATATGGGATACTCAGTAATTATTTGAAGAAAGAACACTTTTATCTACTTTTCTTAGATACCCAAAGGGACAACTCTGTACAAATAGCTGTTAAAAATATAGTGTTTGTACTAAATAAAATTCTTAGATGTGAAATACTACTTCCACAGAGAGTTCAGGATTTAGGGATACAGATCAACCATACTGACTCTTTTCAGCAAGTAGATGAACATCCCTGCAAAATTGTTAATTTGCTTCCAAACCCTTTTTATCAAGCTGTTTGATTTAGTGGTCCCCTGAATACCCAGTTCACGACAAAGAGGGAGATAGTCTTTCCCCTGAGAATTCTCAAGGCACATTCTACTCCATAAATACGTTGGTCCTGTCTGATTTTATTTCCTGCAATTGTAACCCATTTTTGCTCCCCCAAGCTCACATCTTTCATCTGTCAAACCTCCAAACTCTAAAAGCGCAATGGGTAGAGACTATTTCCTTCTAGAACAGATGGGCCTGCTTGTGATTTGCCAAACTCCAAAAGATACGTTCTTCCCCAAATCCTGCCAGAAAGAACTTGGGTGCTAAAATAGATGCAGAAAATCTCTCTGTCTTGACACAATTGCTTGACTGTAAATTCTGTTTCTGGATATAAAACCATCCAGCCTGTTTTATTTCCATTTCCATGTGTAGCACTCAATTCCCCTGACAAATTCTTAGTCATTTTAGGTTTATGAACTGTGAACTTCAGTCATTGGCTCCGTATTCCTGTAGATCCACCTTTGCTAACTGAAATATGCATCAGACTTGCTTGAACATCTCATCTGTCCTTCAGTTCTGCAGACTCATCCTGTCATAAGCCTTCCCAAATCCACTCTTATTAGGGTTTCTTTAATAGGTATCATTACTATTTTTCTGTGTGCGTCTTCTCTCTCCCGGGGTCTGTACTCATTGTGAGTGAAGGATAATATTTACCAGGATTTTACCATGTGGCTTATAGAGTTAAACTCTCTACCTATATCATCTCATACAGACATCTCAACAACACAGTCAGGTAAGTACCCTTATCATCCCTATTTCACCAAGGAAGAAACTGAAGCTCAGGGAGGTCACAAAATTTACTTCAGGTCACACAGCTCTTAGGGGTTCAAATTTAGGCAGGCTCCATTTAATTCAAAACTTAATGTATTCTGTTATGCCAGCTATTCACCACGAAACTAGAGCATTTTTACAACAAAAGTCTTCAGTATAATTTTGGTGAAGTATGAAGACACAGGCTGACGGTCTTCATATAACACAATAATTTAAAAATTGAAAGCTTAAAAATAAGGTTTCATGTAAGGGAGACTTTGAGTGTGAGCATTTGCCCCTATGAAAGATAAAGCTAATCTGAGCCTTTCTCGCAGCTGATGTTCGCCCCCTGCTGGCATATTTAATTTGTGTTTCAAAAGCATTCTCTGCAAAGCCAGAACCCTTCTGTAGGGTCATTAAAACATAACCTACCTTCTGTCAGTTTAGAATGAGGACAATAAAATCAGCCTTCTGACCTTAGTAAGCCAATATGGAAAATCAACCAATGGAAAGAACTACATGAATAAGCTCTATTACGATTCTTTGCAGGTGGAGATAACCGGCTACCTTTCACTTCTAGGCAGTCTCAATTTTGTCAGGTGCAAAAGACAGCAGAAGAACTCTTATTGGTTATTCCCTTCAGGTGGTTCTGAGGAGGGCAGCAGAGAAGAAAAGGCTGATATTCTAACCAAGGGAAGAATTAATTAAAGCAGAGGTTCACCTCTGTGATTCCATTTTATGCCTGAAGAAAAAAAAAGGCTGATATTCTAACCAAGGGAAGAATTAATTAAAGCAGAGGTTCACCTCTGTGATTCCATTTTATGCCTGAAGAAAAAAAGACACTAAAATCTTTGGCATTTGCTCCAATCTATTCCTCTCTTCTCTCTAATAATGCAGGATTCCTTTTTGCAGCCAGCAGTTGATGAACACTGCAACACTGAAATGGAACAGTCAGCATCTTGTAAGTTTGTCTGCTTCTTGAGACAGATGACTGTCACTCAGTTTGCTAAGGTCCCCTTTAGAGCTAAGGGAATTAGACATGTGCTCTGCAAGAAACTGGGGTCGTTCCAGAGTGTAACAAACTCACACCTACACAATACACATTGTATGAAAATAAAATTTAAAATATTAAATCATATGCTTGAAAGAAATCATAAATTTATAATGAGACAGTGAATATATAAAAATATTAACTTGCTCAAATAGCATCAGTATGCTAAAAGGTCAATACCAAAAAATAATTAGCAAATTAGTAGCTTTCAATCTATGCTTCCTGTTCTATTTTTCACGTTTATTTGTCTGATTTCCTCATTAAAGTTGTTAGTGTGGAAAGTGATATTCCTTAATCCAGAAAAACGCTTAGCACTGTGAGATGTTAGCCAGATACTAGAGTTTAGACAATATATAATCAGGGATCTAAGATTACTCCTAAAGCTTGATAATATAAACAGAAACAAAGAAATAAGGAAAGGCATTAAAAAGAAGGAAGAGGAATAGATGAAGAAAGAGTAGCAAATAGGTTTGTAATTTCTATGACTTCTTACTTTCTCCCAAATTCTTGATGCTGTGAGGTTGGTTTGTAGATTCCTCAGGCTGATGCAGCACCCAAAATAAAGTTTATTTTGCTACAGTACATATTTGTATGAGGAGCATTCTTTCATATATTTGTGGTAAATAGGACACTAGTTACAAGGTTTTCAGGAATGTTTGTTATAGCAGTAAACTACCCAAAGATAAAAAGTGTTTTATGCTAGGCACTCACATACATTAAACAATTTAATACTCTCAATAACCTCATTTTTTCTCTATTTTACTATTAGGGAAATGAAGGCTTAGTGATGTCACACAGTAACAAAATCAGGATTCAAATGCAGTTGGTAAACCTGCTCTTAACAACTGTGTGCCATTTCTTCGAGGTCCCAGGGATAAAAGCACACCCCTGTCCATTTATTCATTCACCTTCAACATGAAGAAGTTAAGGGCAGTGTTTTTCAGACAAAATAGCTAGGACTGTAGCAACTCTTTACAAACAGGTCCAGTTTTTAGGAGGTCAGACAATTTGGAGAGGAAGACTGTCAGAGCCCAGTCCTGTGGGAGAGGAAGGACACCATCAAGGCCTCAACGATTCACAGCCAGGACCTGGCAGGAACGGGTATTCCTTCCACAGGGCCACGCTCCATTGTCAGGGGTGCCTCAGAGAGATCCAGGGAATTGTTCACTGACCACTGACTGCAACAAAGCCCCAGGGATTAAGGACAGGTTGAGGGCAGGAGACATGGGGGCCACCAGAAAGTAGGAAGTCACTCAAGAGGTGAATTTTGCTTAACTATACGTTTTAGGCAAAGTAATACATACACAAAGAGAGACTTTTGAACTTTTAAAAATAATTTTGTGATTTATCCATCACAAAGGATAATTTTAAAATAGCTACATCATATTCTTTGCCTGTTATACAATGTATAAAATTAAGGAATCTCACTTATATGTGGAAACTAAAAAAAGCTGAATTCATTGAAATAGAGAATACAATGGTGGTTGCCAGGGGATCCGGGTGGGGGAAATAGGGAGATATTGGCCAAAGGGTACAGAGTTTCAGTTGTGTAAGATGAATAAGTTCTGGAGATACAATGTACAACATAGTAAGTATAGTTAGCAGTGCTGTATTACATACTTGAAAGTTGTTGAGAGAGTAGATCTTAAATGTTATCACCACACACACACACAAAATGGTAATTACGTGAGGGGACGGAGGTGTTAACTAACGTTACTGTGGTAATATTTTTGCAGTACATACGTGTATCAAATCATCGTGTTGTATACCTTAAACTTACATATGTCATGTGTCGATAAGATCTTAATAGAGCTGCGGGTAAAAAGCAGCAAGAGAAAAAAAGCACTAGGGAAGATGTGGGAGTGAGAAGTTGGCTGCAGAGAAGATGAGTGCATCTGTGGCAGGTAACTCAATGGACAAACTTGATTTGATGTTAGCATTAATTTAAATGAATACGAAAGAACTATTAAAGTGATAAAACTGGACAAATTATGCCCCACCTAAAAACAATCTACTTCAGGATCTAAATTGTTATGGGTGGTTAGTTACTATTAAACTTGCAAGCTGAGCCGTTTCCAGACCGCATCGTTTCTTCACATTGTACTGATACATGTTTATAGTAATCTCAACTGTATTTTCATCACAGTTTATGTGTACATTCCAATGTATAGTTCCTGAGCCTCTTATTTAGAAAGTCTTTACTTAAATGGTACACTAATGACCTAACAGGTTTAATTAAACTTTGAACACAACAGAGTACAAAATAATTTTTTAAAGAATAAGGAACACTGGCTTCATTCTGGTGATCCTATGGAAGCCAAGCTACCATTCGGAGGAGAGAGATTCAATGGTGTGGGTTCCATACTTAGAAGCCTACTATAGGATCCTAAACAGTTCTCACTGCAGCCCTCTAAGGTAGTTGTCACTTTATTACACTGATAAAGACAGAGGTTCTTATCTGTCTGAAGTGACAACTGCAGCATGGGGATCCCTACCTAGATCTCATTCTATTCAGATTCAAATGGCCCTTTGGTAACTGTGTAGAATTGGTGAAAATGGTATACTACTTAGAGACAGTACATCACCTTAGAGACTGCAGTTAGCCAGGGTAAAAGTGTGATCTCAATGGTCTCTTTGAGTATAAATTATTTTTTTTAAATGGGAAAAATAATGCTTATCCAGGGAGTTTTAAATGCTGCCTTTTAACTAATTCACCACATTTATTAAAATGTCCTATTTTTTTCTCTTCTAAAATGTAATCTCTAAAGATTTGCATCTTCGATTTAATTTTATTGCCGTGATACCCAGCTCAGATTTTGTAATGAAGTCCATGGAAAAATGTAAATGGAAATTCACTTTATGAAAAACTTGGCTGTAAGATTTATTCTGATCAACACGGATCATTTGTATCCTATTGAGTTTCTACTTTAATATTGCAGCTTGGATCTGTTTTCTGTTGTCAGACTTTAATACACAAAACATTGCTGTAAAATCTCTCAAGTAACACTACCTACAATTATTTGTCAAACTGGGTTAGAAAGCCTTTGTTTGAGCCCTGAAACCCAAAGAGAGCACCTTCAGCCTTATACAACTGTGGGGAAGCTTCTAGGTGTGGGTGGAAAGTCAATAGTGAGGGTTAACTGAAGAGGCTGCCGCCATAAGGAGGAGCAAGAGAGAGAGAGAGAAGGCAGGAGGGACCCGGGATGGGGATCAAACAGCTGGAGTCTTACCAGAACGTGTCAAAGACCAGGCAAGCCAAGAACTCTGTTTCCTCATCAATACGTTGAGGTATATGCATTAGAGGTGTTCTAATTTCCCTCAGAATATGAGCCCTGTCCCTGAAAGGCAGCCCGAAGCCTTCAAGACCAGGTAAAAAGTCAACAACAGTGAACACAGGCATTCCGACCTTGACAATGAATGAAACAAGGAGACAAAGAATTTTGTAAATTAGGCAGTCATGCGGAACCATGAGGCTGAATTCGTGTGAAATTTAGCTTTTCTTTTAATTTAAGCATAGTTGATTTACAATATTGCGTTAGTTTTAGGTATACAGCACAGTGATTCAGCTATACATACATATGTATATATCTATATTCTTTTTTCATTTCTTTTCCATAGTAGTTGATTACAAGACACTGAATATAATTCGTGCGCTATACAGTAAATCCCTGTTGTTTATCTATTTTATATATGGTAGTGTGCATCTGTAAATTCCATACTCCCAATTTATCCCTCCCGCACTTTGGTAACCATAAGTTTGTTTTCTATGTCTCTGAATATGTTTCTGTTTTATAAATAAGTTCATTTGTACTATTTTTAAGATTCCATATATAAGTGATATGATGTAACGTTTGTCTTTCTCTGGCTGACTTAACTTCACTTAGTATGATAATCTCTAGGTCCAGTAACATAGGCAAAACATTCTCTGACATAAATTGTAGCAGTGTTTTCTTAGGTCAGTCTCCCAAGACAGTAGAAATAAAAGCAAAAATAAACAAATGGAACCTAATCAAACTTATAAGCTTTTGCACAGCAAAGGAATACACAAACCAAATGAAAAGACAACCTACGAACTGGGAGAAAATATTTGCAAACAATGCAACTGACAAAGGATTAATTTCCAAAATAGACAAACAGCTCATACAACTGAATATCAAAAAAACAAACAACCCAACAAAAAAATGGGCAGATCTAAATAGACATTTCTCCAAAGAAGGCATACAGATGGCCAACAGGCATATTAAAGATGCTCAACATTGCTAATTATTAGAGAAATGCAAATCAAAACTACAGTGAGATATCACCTCACATCGATCAGAATGGCAATCATCAAGAAGTCTATGAATAATAAATGCTAGAGAGGGTATAGAGAAAAGAGAACCCTCCTACACTGTTGGCAGGAATGTAAATTAGTGCAGCCACTATGGAAGACAGTATGGAGGTTCCTTAAAAAACTAAAAATAGAGTTGCCATATGATCCGGCAATCCTACTCTTGGACATCTATCCGGAAAAGACAAAAGCTCTAATTTGAAAAGATACATGCACCCCAATGTTCACAGAGGAACTGTTTACAATAGCCAAGACATGGAAGCAAACTAAGTGTCCATCAACAGATGAACGGATAAAGAAAATGTGGTATTTTATATATATATATTATATATATTATATATATATAATATATATATATATACACACAATGGAATATTATTCAGCCATAAAAATGAAATAATGCCATTTGTAGAGTTAACTTTTGAGGAGAAAGATCATTATATGTTTCTAGAGCTATCCAAGTTTGAGGTGGTTCTGATTCTAGAAACTTAACCCCAACCCTTTAAACATTGTGTAACAGAGAAGAACAAACCTGACTCCATATTGAATCAATTCCCTTAGCTCTAACCCTTGTGCTCTGTTGCCTATGCTTAGTCATGCTGGCTCTGCACCTTTCTCTAAAAGAATGTTGCCTATAGCCTGAAATCTACATGGAAGCCCTTTCTCAAGGCTCTGCCTCCCAGGCTTGACCTTTAAAGCCATAACACTTTTCCTTCATATGGAGATTAAAAGTTGCAGAACAGAAAATAACATTTGTCTTGTAGGTGGTTTATAGAAACATCATGACCTGACCTACATGGACAGCTGCACCAAGAAGTCTGCAACAGTCGTACTCCCTCCCCTTTTAGTATAAAAGAAGCCTGAATTCTAATTCAGGTAAGGTGGTTCTTTGGGACACTAGTCCTCCATCTCCTCAATCTGCTGGTTTTCCAAATAAAGTCACTATTCCTTTCCCCAACACCTCATCTCTCTCAATTAATTGATTTATTGGCTTGTCATGTGGCAAGCAATATGAGCTTGGACTCTTTTAACAATTGTTGAAGCTAGCTTGATAAAAGGAAACTGAATGCTAAACCTTGTCTGAAACTCCCCACAGTTTATCTCCTTAAGCAGTAGCTCTATAAATTTTCAGGCTCCTACTAAATTATATGGGAAACAAAACTTAAGCACTGTTTGACTACCTCTTCAAAAATGCTCTGAAAATAAGGAACAAGATCACCCTCAGTCTCTGCCTTTTCCACCCACCAAAACAAACTGTTTAAGCCCACATTGTAATATTTAACCATAGTTTGCTGTCTACGAGATCTGTATTGATGCCTCTTTGTTTCCCACTAGACTACTAGCTCCTAGGGGTCAGGGATTGTTTGGTGTTTGCTGCTGCCTTCTACACAAGGTTTAGCACTGTTTCTGGCACCTACTAAGGAAGAGCAATAAATGTGTGCTGACTTGAACCAAATTTAAAATAAGGCGAAATTCCTCTCTTTCCTTTATTCATTTAATATGTTGCTATAATTGAATGTTAAACAATAACCACAAAAAGGAGTTGGTGTTTATATCATGCTAGTCAGAATTTCTGAGGTATCAAACAAAATGATTTGCTTGGAGTGGGGGAGAATATTCTATTGTAGTACAATCCACATAACATAAAATTAACTACATTTAGTGTGTTCACAATGTTATGAGCATTTTTAAAATTAGTCTAACAAAGAAAATATTTACAAAGAAAGGAGCCACTACCTTTAAAAACACTACTTGAGCACACTTCCATTTCTGTAAATTCTCACTTTGCTTATGTTAGAATTTCAGAGAAAGGATGTCATAATTAGTATACATTTAGTAATAGTATAATAGTATATATTCTTTGGCATTTATTTTAGTGATAAAATATTCCTATGAAGGCAATACCGGAGTGTTTTGAGCCTTATGGGTAGTACTCAGAGCTCCTCGAGTGTTTTATAAGCCTGGAGTGCAGGGCATTCGTGTTTATACACACCTGCCCCCAAGCACACTCTGTAGCCCCATGAACAACCCAGCCAGCAAGGCTGCCTCTCAGTTCCATGACCTCCTCAACTTTGATGATCTTGTCCTCCATTCTACTTCCACCATCCATTCCCTGGACCATCTCATGACATTGTCATCACCTATAATTCTTCCAACTACACAAACATTCTCTGCTCAGAGTTTCCATTAGTTTTTTGGTTCAACTGCCCCCAGTATGACCAGTCTGCAAGCTCAATGAGCTATCCATCCCTTTGAGTTCCCAGGTTTGTCCCAATCCTTAAGCTTCTTTTTTTTCACTTGTCAACGTACACAGCTTAAGACCTGTCATTTCAATGATACCCTTGCCAGTCCCGTAAACTTCCTCGCCCCTCTTTGGTCTACAGCCAAACCCCATCTAAGACAGGGTCACATGACAGGTAAGGACAGAAATCTGAAGCAAGATGGTGTATGTCTGTTTTTGATCACTGAGCATTCTGAGCACCCAGCCTAGTGCCTATGTGTTGTAGGCAGTAAAGATATATTTGCTGTGTGAACACCCCATCCCTTAATATTCTTAAATGGGTGAAATCTGATTAAAATGACCAGGATTAGGAGGTAGCAGGATGGGACAGATAGGCGATTGTAGTATTACCAGACCACCCAGCTGGTTGCGTGTGTATAAAGCCTCAGGATTTTCAGTACCAACTGCTTCTCTCTCTCTCTGTGCCCTCCACCTTCCTTGTATTCTTGAGCTGTTGCCACCATCCACTTACACCCCACCACATCAAGACTGCCCCCAAATTTCTTTAGAGAATACTCTAACGGTATTTACATGTTTGGGACATGGAATTTCAACAGCCCTGTCACTTTGATTGTGTTTCAGCCAAATGAGATTGCTCTAATTACCCACATCACTTTGGCTGGAGCAGTTTCAACTTTTCTCATTTCCTCTCACTCTAATGAAATAACAGGAATATAGTACCTGAAAAATCATGTTTCTTACTAAACCTGTCTTATAATTTCGTATTCCTTAATTCAGCATGTTCAATATTGAAGATGATTCCTAGGTTGCTCTTTTCCCATTATGACTTTTTTCCTAGTTAGATTCAATATATGTAACTCTTTGGGAAAAAAATAATAACTTTGATTCCATCATATAAAAAGAGGCAGAAATCTTCACAGAGAAGTCCAGCATCTCTGTCTACACAGGTGAAATACTATAGATAATCGAAGATATTATCTACATAATTCCTGCTCAGAATATATACTCACCTGAAATTGCCTCACACATAATAGCACTGATATTTTGGTGCTTCTGTGGATGAACATATATATTCCAATTCTCTTCTTATATTTTCCAAAATATCAAAAGTAGAACCAAGAAGCTGATTTCAGATGTCCTAGCCGGCTCACCTTAGTATTATAATTGGACTGTGAAAATATGCTGATTTCTTGATCATTCTGACCTTTGATATGGACCTTTCGTTTTGACTTTGATATCACCATAAATTATGAAAGCCTTAAAGTAACAAGATAACAGTACCCTAACAGCCCAAGCAAGGCCAAGAAACACATCATTTATTTATCATAATTTTTGAAATATAAACTTGGTCGTAGCACTTTACAATTCATATACATTTTCTCCCTTAGGCTTGAGAGAGTGAGAACTACCTATCCCTAAACATATACCAAATCACTGAGGAGAAATCTTACTATTCTTTCCTAAACTTATCCTGGGAGCCATCTAAATGTTTTTTGTTCTGTAACAAATTTTGTAACAAATTTGTTCTGTAACAAATCTAGCTCATAACTTCCATTTGAAGTGTACAGTTAGAAGACAAAACCTGGAAAGTTCACTCAAGAGCAAGTTGTAAAGACGTATGGCAACATCTAATTTTGGATTACATCTTCATCAGAAGAGGCTGTCTGATAGCAGGAAAAGCTCTGAGACCTAAAGTGAGAACTTTGGCACCTGAATTCCAGGTTAATCAATTTAAAACTGTGTAATAATCAATAATGACCAACAAATAATCAATTTATACCTTGTGAAAACACTTTTAAACTTCCGTTAATACTGCCTTTGCTCACACCAGTTAGAATGGGCATCATCAGAAAATCTACAAACAACAAATGCTGGAGAGGGTGTGGAGAAAAGGGAACTCTCTTGCACTGTTGGTGGGAATGTAAATTGATACAGCCACTATGGAGAACAGTATGGAGGCTGCTTCAAAAAGTAAAAATAAAACTACCATATGACACAGCAATCCCACTACTGGGCATGTACCCAGAGAAAACCATAATTCAAACAGACACATGCACCCCAATGTTCATTGCAGCACTATTTATAATAGCCAGGTCATGGAAGCAACCTAAATGCCAATCGACAGATGAATGGATAAAGAAGTTGTGGTACATATATACAATGGAATATTACTCAGCCATAAAAAGGAAAGAAACTGGGTCATTTGTAGAGACGTGGATGGATCTAGAGACTGTCATACAGAGTGAAGTAAGTCAGAAAGAGAAAACCAAATATCGTATATTAATGCATATATGTGGACTCTAGAAAAATGGTACAGATGAACCAGTTTGCAGGGCAGAAATAGAGACACAGATGTAGAGAACAAACGTATGGACACCAACGGGGGAAAGCGGCGGGGGTAGTGGTGGTGGTGTGATGAATTGGGAGATTGGGATTGACATGTATACAACGATGTGTATAAAATGGATAACTAATAAGAACCTGCTGTTTAAAAAAAAATACTGCTGGGCTTCCCTGGTGGTGCAGTGGTTGAGAGTCTGCCTGCCGATGCAGGGGACACGGGTTCATGCCCTGGTCCGGGAAGATCCCACATGCCGCGGAGCAGCTAGGCCCGTGAGCCGTGGCCACTGAGCCTGCGCGTCCGGAGCCTGTGCTCCGCAACGGTAGAGGCCACAACAGTGAGAGGCCCACGTACCGCAAAAAAAAAACTACTGCCTTTGCAACTATCAGTCACTAATTTAAAATAGGCCTAACCCTATCCAAACCCCTATTATGTGAAATTACTATGCTAAGTAGCGATAGTTCAAAGAGAAACATTGCCTCTACCCTCAAGAAGCACATAGTTTAGTGAGACCAAGAGACAAAACACTGTATCAGCATAGATTTAGATGTGAAGCAGGCTTTGAGAATGGGCAGAGAAACATCTGACTTGGTCTTTGGCTGATGGTAATAGCTTCTGACAGGTGATTTAGATAAATGAGATGGCATATGTAAAACTGACAGGCACATAGCAGTTATTCCTCCTGCAACCCATCACTATGAGAAATTCAGGCTCTTTAAAGGATAGGTAGGAAATGATGAATGAGAAAGGAGACGATGGTAAGGGATGAGAAGAGCTGTGTGCCCTGCAACTCCTTCCATTCAAAGCTCAGAGCCAGAGCCGTGCGTAGTGACCTGGCGGTGGTGCACCTCTCCAGAGTCATGGCACGTGTCTGTTTACCAGCTCACTGACAAGAAACTCTGGATTCTGTTCTGACATTGCTTCTAGGGGATATAAGAGCAAGGGGAGATTTGTGATGAGGAAACCTATCACCACTAGATGTCTTAGAGGTCAAGTAGCAGGAAACCAGAAAGCACAAGCAAAATGAAAATCTAATGTGTCGGCAAGTGTTAACAATTGTTATGGGACAGGTAGATCATATCTAAATATCTACTCTGCCTCTGAGTCATTGCCGCCAGTCCCTGACACAGGGCAACTGCCCCCAATTTGTAATGCATCCATTTTTAGAGCAAATTTGTTCAAGCTTTAGCCTAGTCCAAAAAGGAGAATCTTTATTCTGCTTGTCCTGTAATATTCTTGGACAATGCCACAATTTTGCTATTCCAGAAATATCCCTGAGTCTAAAGTTTCCTTAGGGTTGAGTTGGACAGAAGCAGGAGACTCACTGCTAACATGACTTGACTTTTGGGGCCCTCCTAAGGGGAAACCCCTACAGTATCACACAGCAGCCGCCTGTGGCACAGCCTAACTCCCCGCCTACCTGCCATGCTCTTAGAAAGCAAGCCATCAATTTCTCATTTCCCTCGGGATTCAAGACTGCCTGCTTTGCATCAAATTAACAGAGGTTTTCCACAGAGAAATACAATGTGATCTCTGATCATCTAACCGTGTGAATCTGAGCGAAAAAAGAATGCTCAAAGTGCATTTCAAAATTCTCTCATCACATCAAAGTCTGAACCACGATATAAAAAGAAGCCTAAATTACCCACTGAGAGCAGCTGTTGTGAGGTGCTAATTCAGTAACAGTTTATTCACATCTACTATTTTACTTAATGTTTTGAACACAGAAGTGACATATATTTCACATTTTGCACTTCACATAAATACAAGGCACTCCAGCAATCTTATTTTCGTTTTGTTATGTTCTTTACCAAACCTCTCCAAAAAAAAATCAGACATTTTAAGAGACTGTAAAATTTTGCAATGTTTTATTATGCCTGCCCTGAAAGCTATGAACAGCATGGGTCCCTGTGCTTTAATGGTTTCTCTGTAAACTTGGAGTAAGAAGGAGAGGCCTTGAATCCCCTATGTCATCACAGTGCTTTAGGTCATCTTTAATTCCTAGATGCTAACTAAGTGCCTAGCACAGTGGATTCCTAATTTGGTTACATATTAGAATCATCTGGGAAGCTTTTTTAAATCCTGATGCCCAGGTCACAGCCCAGCAACTGAATCAGAATGTCTAGGTTGGCAGCCAGGAAGGAATCAGTATTTTTCAAAGATCCCAGGGTGTTCCAAAAAGGCATCAATATTTGAAACCCCTGTCCTAGCATAAAGTTGGTACTCAGTACATTTTTTCTGATAACTGATCATATAAATTAGTTGATGAGTCGGAGGGAGAATCATGAGGGAAGAGAGAACGAATGGGAGAATGATTTAGAGTTAGAAGTTCTGAGTTCAAGATCTAGCTTGTTAATTTCTGTGTAACTTTGGGAAAGCAAGTCGTTAACTGTATGAACCTTTTCCCTTTTTCATACAATTGAGATAATAATATTGTCCTAAGCAGTAACACCATCATCATCTTAACGACCATTACCACCTTTACTTCTTAACTATCTCATGAAATTCCCACTTCAATTCACATCTACACAACTTTAGGGCGATGACCATGCTTCTCCAGGCCATGTGTCCAAGGTCTTAGAAAAGATTCCTCTTCTCTTCTCAGAACAATGACAGCTCAAGGAATGATTTACTGTACCATTTGCCTTCAGAATATTATCTTAGCCCACCATTACAAGGCTCAACGTTGCCCAAGCTCCCACACTGTCCTATAGCAGATGTGTGAACCAAAGGGGCACGTCATACTGTGCAACCTCTATCCTTTGTTCTTTGCAGCCAAAGTGTTACCTTTACAGAGGCTTAAGGATAAATACACCTTGAACAAAGATAAAATCCTTGTGACCAGCTGGTCTGTAGCTCTGCTGAGACAGAGCCAAAGGAATCACTTGAACTTGCAACAAGATGGATTTGAGTTTAACATTAGGAAAAATGTCCTAGGTGTAAAGGTTATTTATATTTATAAAAATAAAGGACGTGATACCCTTTTCTGTCTTACATTTTACGTAATTTTTCCTAGCATTTAGTGGGAAAAGGTATCCTTAAAGTGTAGTGGTTAAAAACGTTAGTTTTGGCATCAGAACTGAATTTTCATCCTGTCTCCATGCTCACTAGTTTAACCTCTCAAAACCAGGTACCATGGCCTGACCGGTGAGATGAGGAGCGTAACACATACTTTACTTCACAAAGTTGTTGTGAGGAATAGGGTGACCATAGAATTTGCCACTCAGATCAAGATACTTTTTTGAGAGTGAAAAGGGGTCACCTCATTAATTAGTGGGTTTTATTTAATCTGTAACAGAGTTAATATCTGTTCCTGGCCAACCTGAACACATGGTCAACCCACATAGTGGGCATCCACTGTGTGGAAGACATGTGAAATTAGGGTAAAATGTTGAAATGAGTCAAGATGGAATTTAGTCCTTCCGATTCAGGTTGTATATCAACTCTCTGGAGGCATTTCTTATGCCAAGTCACCCATCAATGCAGGTTTATTGAATTGAATTGGGTTTAAGAAAAACGGTAGAGATTTTCACACTTGTTAAAAACATAAATAATAATTAAAGAAAGTTTGACAAAAGGGACCATGGATATTATCCAGTCTACTGCTCATATCTTACAGTTTAGGAAACAAATTCAAAGAAAAGGCATCATCTTCCCATATTCTCCTCACAGTGAGAATCAGAGTATGGAGAAAACTCCAGGGTTCTTTCCATCAGATTATTATATTAAATTTCTCTTTGCAATATACCAAAAACTGTTGCTACATAAAGACACAAAACTTTGGGGAATATGTTTATGAAGGAAATGCAGTTGCCTTAGCTGCTTTCCTGAAAGCCTCTTGGAACACAAAACATGTCTTTCGTAAGCATAACAAAGTGTTGTAGCCCTAAGCCACCCCTGAGCTGCTGTCTCCTCTGAGAGAAAAATGCCTGATCGCTGGCTGCCACTCACTGCTTCTGTGTCGTAGGTCCCGAATCCAGAATCAGACGTGACTTTCTCAAATTGGTTTCCTGTCTTACAGAAGCATCTTGCAGGAACACTCCATGTTTTACAATACAGACAGATGTTAGAAGCGGACCTACTGAGTGCAGTCCACAATTAAATATCAAAAATCTGGAGTGTCCGTTGAAGTCTTTGATTCCCCAGTTATATCGTCTGTTGTCAAAGATGAGAAATTACTACAAAATTAGGATACTGCAGAATTCTATCAGAAAAGGTTAGCATCAAAGTAGCTACTAAACATCAGATCCTACAGAGGCAAAAATCTTTGTTAGTTTCTGTCTTTGTTGTTGATGATACTTCTTCAAACAAGCAAAGGAATTTTAAGAAAGGGGGGAAATGATAACTTATTTAACAAAAAGGGAAAAAACAGAGACTTTCTCTGGGCAAATTACTTGACTTCTCAAGGTCTCAATTTCCGGTCTGTAAAATGGGAATAAATGTGTCTACTTTACATAGCTGTTGTGAAACACAAATTCATAAATATAAGGTGTGTTCCACATGGTGGGCTCTCAATACCTAATCATCTTTATTCCACCCCTTCTTTATATTTTAGGTTTAGAAGTTACAATACAGATAACTTTCAGTTCCCTGACTGGGGTTAATACGGATTTTTTTCCTCCTATGTGTACTGATAGAATATACTGAGGTAAGAACATCACAGATGTTTCTTCTAGATACACTTCTGTGTATTGACATTTATATCTTCTTATTGCTGTGTTTCTGATGTTGAGGATATGGGTGCCAAAAATATGAAAAGAACAAAAACAGATAGTGGAGATTTCTAAAGTCAAATATAATTTTAGTTAAACTTGAATTTGTTATAAGATACCTTCTCCACTCAAAAAGAATAAGTTCTTGAGTATCAGTTCAACAACCAACAGTTTATTGTCTTAAGTGCTTCTCAGACTTTAGTGTATCTAAGAATCTTTTGAGAATGGTATTTAAAATGCAAATTGTGAAAGCTTCCTAATAAAATCTGATTCAGTACGTCTGGAGCAGGTCTCCAGGAATCTGTATTTTTGCAAGCCCATCGGTGGTCCTCGCAGGATGTTTTAAGAAACTTCTCTCTGACATTCCAGGTCCTCTGCTTAGGATTCTGGAGTTGCTCATGGTCCTCCAGTCCTGAGATGTGTACTCAGAGGACTACAGTCCTGCAGGAAATACTAATGGAGGTCTACACAGGGTGCTACGGGGAAATAGAAGGGAAAATGAAGAAATACTCCAGATTCTAACTAAACAAATCCTTAAGAAATTATTCTAGGACTTCCCTGGTGGCACAGTGGTTAAGAATCCACCAACCAATGCAGGAGACACGGGTTCAAGCCCTGGTCCGGGAAGATCCCACGTGCCGCGGAGCAACTAAGTGCATGCGCCCCAACTACTGAAGCCCACGGGCTTAGAGCCTGAGCTCCGCAACAAGAGAAGCCACCTCAGTGAGAAGACCGCGCAGCACAATGAAGACCCAAGGCAGCCAAAAATTAATTAATTAATTAATTAATTAAAAAAAGAAAGAAATTATTCTACACAAATTACTTCTGGTAACTTGCAGCTTTCTTTCTTATTTCTCTCTTAAAACAGACAAAAGGGGGCTTCCGGGAAGATGGCAGAAGTGAAAGACGCGGAGATCACCTTCCTCCCCACAGATACACCAGAAATAATCTACACGTGGAACAACTCCTATAGAACACCTACTGAACGCTGGCAGAAAACCTCAGACATCCCCAAAGGCAAGAAACCCCCCACGTACCTGGGTAGGGCAAAAGAAAAAAGAATAAACAGAGACAAAAGAATAGGGACGGGACCTGCACCAGTGGGAGGGAGCTGTGAAGGAGGAAGGGTTTCCACACATTAGGAAGCCCTTTTACGGGCGGGTGGCGAGGGAGAAAGCTTCGGAGCCGCGGAAGAGGGCACAGCGGGAGGGGTGCGGACGGCAAAAAGGAGAGATTCCCGCACAGAGGATCAGGGCCGACCAGCACTCACCAACTTGAGAGGCTTGTCTACTCACCCGTCGGGGCGAGTGGGGCTGGGAGCTGAGGCTCGGGCTTCGGTCGGAGCGCCGGGAGAGGACTGGGATTGGCGGTGTGAACACAGCCTGAAGGGGCTAGTGCTCCACGGCTAGCCGGGAGGGAGTCTGGAGAAAAGTCTGGACCTGCCGAAGAGGCAAGAGACTTTTTCTTCCCTCTTTGTTTCCTGGTGCACGAGGAGAGGGGATTAAGAGTGCTGCTTAAAGGAGCTCCAGAGACGGGCGCGAGCTGCGGCTAAAAGCGCGGGCCGCAGAGACGAGCATGAGACGCTAAGGCTGCTGCTGCCGCCACCAAGAAGCCTGTGTGCGAGCACAGGTCACTATCCACACCCCCCTTCCGGGGAGCCTGTGCAGCCCGCCACTGCCAGGGTCCCAGGATACAGGGACAACTCCCCCGGGAGAACGCACGGCGTGCCTCACACTGGTGCAACGTCACGCCGGCCTCTACCGCCGCAGGCTCGCCCCGCAGTCCATGCCCTTCCCTCCCCCTGGCCTGAGTGAGCCAGAGCCCCCGAAACAGCGGCTCCTTTAACCCCGTCCTATCTGAGCGAAGAACAGACGCCCTCCGGCGACCTACACGCAGAGGCGGGGCCAAATCCAAAGCTGGGACCCTGGGAGCTTTGAGAACAAAGGAGAAAGGGAAATCTCTCCCAGCAACCTCAGAAGCAGCGGATTAAATCTCCACAATCAACTTGATGTACCCTGCATCTGTGGAATACATGAATAGACAACGAATCATCCCAAATTGAGGAGGTGGACTTTGAGAGCAAGATTAATGATTTTTTTCCTCTTTAACTCTTTTTGTGAGTGTGTATGTCTATGCTTCTGTGTGAGATTTTGTCTGTATAGCTTTGCTTCCACCATTTGTCCTAGGGTTCTATCCATCCGTTTTTGTTTTGTTTTAATTTTTTTTCTTTTTTTCTCTCAATAATAATTTTTTTATTTTAATAACTTTATTATATTTTATTTTACTTTATTTTATTTTACTTTATCTTCTTTCTTTTTTCCTTCCTTCCCTCCTTCCTTCTTTCCTTCCTCCCTCCCTCCCTCCTTTCTTTCTTTCTTTTTTTCTTTCTACTTCTACTAATTCTTTCTTTCTACTTTTTCTCCCTTTTATTCTGAGCTGAGTGGATGAAAGACTCTTGGTGCTGCAGCCAGGAGTCAGTGCTGTGCCTCTGAGGTGGGAGAGCCAACTTCAGGACACTGGTCCACCAGAGACCTCCCAGCTCCACGTAATATCAAACAGCGAAAATCTCCCAGAGATCTCCATCTCAACACCAGCACCCGGCTTCACTCAAGGACCAGCAAGCTACAGTGCTGGACACCCTATGCCAAACAACTAGCAAGACAGGAACACAACCCCACCCAATAGCAGAGAGGCTGCCTAAAATAATAATAAGTCCACAGACACCCCAAAACACACCAACAGACGTGGACCTGCCCACCAGAAAGACAAAATCCAGCCGCATCCACCAGAACACAGGCACTAGTCCCCTCCACCAGGAAGCCTACACAACCCACTGAACCAACTTTAGCCACTGGAGACAGACACCAAAAACAACGTGAACTACAAACCTGCAGCCTGCAAAAAGGAGACCCCAAACACAGTAAGGTAAGCCAAATGAGAAGACAGAAAAACAGACAGCAGATGAAGGAGCAAGATAAAAACCCACCAGACCTAACAAATGAAGAGGAAATAGGCAGTCTACCTGAAAAAGAATTCAGAATAATGATAGTAAAGATGATCCAAAATCTCGGAAAGAGAATAGACAAAATGCAAGAAACATTTAACAAGAACCTAGAAGAACTAAAGATGAAACAAACAATGATGAACAACACAATAAATGAAATTAAAAATACTCTAGATGGGATCAATAGCAGAATAACTGAGGCAGAAGAATGGTTAAGTGACCTGGAAGATAAAACAGTGGAAAAAACTACTGCAGAGCAGAATAAAGAAAAAAGAATAAAAAGAACTGAGGACAGTCTCAGAGACCTCTGGGACAACATTAAATGCATCAACATTCGAATTATAGGGGTTCCAGAAGAAGAAGAGAAAAAGAAAGGGACTGAGAAAATATTTGAAGAGATTATAGTTGAAAACTTCCTTAATATGGGAAAGGAAATAGTTAATCAAGTCCAGGAAGAGAGTCCCATACAGGATAAATCCAAGGAGAAATATGCCAAGACACATATTAATCAAACTGTCAAAAATTAAATACAAAGAAAACATATTAAAAGCAGCAAGGGAAAAACAACAAATAACACACAAGGGAATCCCCATAAGGTTAACAGCTGGTCTTTCAGCAGAAACTCTCCAAGCCAGAAGGGACTGGCAGGACATATTTAAAGTGATGAAGGAGAAAAACCTGCAACCAAGATTACTCTACCCAGAAAGGATCTCATTCAGATTTGATGGAGAAATTAAAACCTTTACAGACAAGCAAAAGCTGAGAGAGTTCAGCACCACCAAACCAGCTTTACAACAAATGCTAAAGGAACTTCTCTAGGCAAGAAACACAAGAGAAGGAAAAGACCTACAATAACGAACCCAAAACAATTAAGAAAATGGGAATAGGAACATACATATCGATAATTACCTTAAATGTAAATGGACTAAATGCTCCCACCAAAAGACACAGATTGGCTGAATGGCTACAAAAAGAAGACCCATATATATGCTGTCTACAAGAGACCCATCTCGGACCTAGAGACACATGCAGACTGAAAGTAAGGGGATGGAAAAAGATATTTCATGCAAATGGAAACCAAAAGAAAGCTAGAGTAGCAATTCTCATATCAGACAAAATAGATTTAAAATAAAGACTATTAGAAGAGAAAAAGAAGGACACTACATAATGATCAAGGGATCGATCCAAGAAGAAGATATAACAATTGTAAATATTTATGCACACAACATAGGAGCACCTCAATATATAAGTCAAATACTAACAGCCATAAGGGGAAATCGACAGTAACACAATCACAGTAGGGGACTTTAACACCCCACTTTTGCCAATGGGCAGATCATCCAAAATGAAAATAAATAAGGAAACACAAGCTTTAAATGATACATTAAACAAGATGGACTTAATTGATATTTATAGGACATTCCATCCAAAAACAACAGAATACACATTCTTCTCAAGTGCTCATGGAACATTCTCCATGACAGATCATATCTTGGGTCACAAATCAAGCCTTGGTAAATTTAAGAAAATTGAAATTGTATCAAGTTTCCTTTCTGACCACAATGCTATGAGACTAGATATCAATTACAGGAAAAGATCTGTAAAAAATACAAACACATGGAGGCTAAACAATACACTACTTAATAACGAAGTGATACTGAAGAAATCAAAGAGGAAATCAAAAACTCCCTAGAAACAAATGACAATGGAGACACAACGAACCAAACTCTATGGGATGCAGCAAAAGCAGTTCTAAGAGGGAAGTTTATAGCAATACAATCCTAACTTAAGAAACAGGACACATCTCGAATAAACAACCTAACCTTGCACCTAAAGACATTAGAAAAAGAAGAACAAAAAAACCCCAAAGTTAGCAGAAGGAAAGAAATCATAAAAATCAGATCAGAAATAAATGAAAAAGAAATGAAGGAAACGATAGCAAAGATCAATAAAACTAAAAGCTGGTTCTTTGAGAAGATAAACAAAATTGATAAACCATTAGCCAGACTCATCAAGAAAAAAAGGGAGAAGACTCAAGTTAATAGAATTAGAAATGAAAAAGGAGAAGTAACAACTGACACTGCAGAAATACAAAAGATCATGAGAGATTACTACAAGCAAATCTATGCCAATAAAATGGACAACCTGGAACAAATGGACAAATTCTTAGACATGCACAACCTGCCAAGACTGAATCGGGAAGAAATAGAAAATTTGAACAGAACAATCACAAGCACTGAAATTGAAACTGTGATTAAAAATCTTCCAACAAACAAAAGCCCAGGACCAGATGGCTTCACAGGCAAATTCTATCAAACATTCAGAGAAGAGCTAATACCAGTCCTTCTCAAACTCTTCCAAAATATAGCAGAGGGAGGAACACTCCCAAGCTCATTCTACAAGGCCACCATCACCCTGATTCCAAAAGCAGACAAGGATGTCACAAAGAAAGAAAACTACAGGCCAATATCACTAATGAACATAGATGCAAAAATCCTCAACAAAATACTAGCAAACAGAATCCAACAGCACATTAAATGGATCATAAACCATGATCAAGTGGGGTTTATTCCAGGAATGCAAGGATTCTTCAATGTACGCAAATCAATCAATGTGATACACCATATTAACAAACTGAAGGAGAAAAACCATATGATCATCTCCATAGATGCAGAGAAAGCATTTGACAAAATTCAACACCCATTTATGATAAAAACCCTGCAGAAAGTAGGCATAGAGGGAACTTTTCTCAACATAATAAAGGCCATATATGACAAACCCACAGCCAACATCGTCCTCAATGGTGAAAAATTGAAAGCATTTCCACTAAGATCAGGAACAAGACAAGGTTGCCCACTCTCACCACTCTTATTCAACATAGTTTTGGAAGTTTTAGCCACGGCAATCAGAGAAGAAAAGGAAATAAAAGAAATTCAAATCGGAAAAGAAGAAGTAAAGCTGTCACTGTTTGCAGATGACATGATACTATACATAGAGAATCCTAAAGATGCTACCAGAAAACTACTAGAGCTAATCAATGAATTTGGTAAAGTAGCAGGATACAAAATTAATGCACAGAAATCTCTGGCATTCCTATACACTAATGATGAAAAATCTGAAAGTGAAATCAAGAAAACACTCCCATTTACCATTGCAACAAAAAGAATAAAATCTCTAGGAAAAAAGCTACATAAGGAGACAAAAGACCTGTATGCAGAAAATTATAAGACACTGATGAAAGAAATTAAAGATGATACAAATAGATGGAAAGATATACCATGTTCTTGGATTGGAAGAATCAACATTGTGAAAATGACTGTACTACCCAAAGCAATCTACAGATTCAATGCAATCCCTATCAAACTACCACTGGCATTTTTCACAGAACTAGAACAAAAAATTTCACAATTTGTATGAAAACACAAACAACCCCGAATAGCCAGAGCAATCTTGAGAACGAAAAACGGAGCTGGAGGAATCAGGCTCCCTTACCTCAGACTATACTACAAAGCCACAGTAATCGAGATAGTATGGTACTGGCACAAAAACAGAAAGATAGATCAATGGAACAGGATAGAAAGCCCAGAGATAAACCCACGCACATATGGTCACCTTATCTTTGATAAAGGAGGCAGGAATATACAGTGGAGAAAGGACAGCCTCTTCAATTAGTGGTGCTGGCAAAACTGGACAGGTACATGTAAAAGTATGAGATTAGATCACTCCCTAACACCATACACAAAAATAAGCTCAAAATGGATTAAAGACCTAAATGTAAGGCCAGAAACTATCAAACTCTTAGAGGAAAACATAGGCAGAACACTCTATGACACAAATCACAGCAAGATCCTTTTTGACCCACCTCCTAGAGAAATGAAAATAAAAACAAAAATAAACAAATGGGACCTAATGAAACTTAAAAGCTTTTGCACAGCAAAGGAAACCATAAACAAGACCAAAAGACAACCCTCAGAATGGGAGAAAATATTTGCAAATGAAGAAACTGACAAAGGATTAATCTCCAAAATTTATAAGCAGCTCATCCAGCTCAATAACAAAAATAATAAACAACCCAATCCAAAAATGGGCAGAAGACCTAAATAGACATTTCTCCAAAGAAGATATACAGACTGCCAAAAAACACATGAAAGAATGCTCAACAGCATTAATCATTAGAGAAATGCAAATCAAAACTACAATGAGGTATCATCTCACACCAATCAGAATGGCCATCATCAAAAAATCTGGAAACAATAAATGCTGTAGAGGGTTTGGAGAAAAGGGAACCCTCTTGCACTGTTGGTGGGAATGTAAATTGATACAGCCACTGTGGAGAACAGTATCCAGGTTCCTTAAAAAACTACAAATAGAACTACCATATGACCCAGCAATCCCACTACTGGGCATATACCCTGAGAAAACCATAATTCAAAAAGAGTCATGTACCAAAATGTCCATTGCAGCTCTATTTACAATAGCCCGGAGATGGAAACAACCTAAGTGTCCATCATTGGATGAATGGATAAAGAAGATGTGGCACATATATACAATGGAATATTACTCAGCCATAAAAAGAAACGAAATTGAGCTATTTGTAATGAGGTGGATAGACCTAGAGTCTGTCATACAGAGTGAAGTAAGTCAGAAAGAGAAAGACAAATACCGTATGCTAACACATATATATGGAATTTAAGGGGAAAAAAATGTCATGAAGAACCTAGGGGTAACACAGGAATAAAGACACAGACCTACTAGGGAATGGACTTGAGGATATGGGGGGGAGGGTAAGCTGTTACAAAGCGAGAGAGAGGCTGGGACATATATACACTACCAAACGTAAGATAGCTAGTGGGAAGCAGCCACGTAGCACAGGGAGATCAGCTCGGTGCTTTTTGACCTCCTGGAGGGGTGGGATAGGGAGGGTGGGAGGGAGGGAGACGCAAGAGGGAAGTGATATGGGAACGTATGTATATGTATAACTGATTCACTTTGTTATAAAGCAGAAACTAACACACCATTGTAAAGCAATTATACTCTAATAAAGATGTTAAAAAAAAAACAAGTTACTATGAAAAAATCACAGACAAAACCGGAAGACAGTTATATGGATTTCCTGTGTTACCTCAATGAATAATTCTTAGGTGCTAATTTTTAAAAACACCTGCCAATCTCCCTTTCAACAAGTAGGAAGTGGCCTAGGATTTAGGACTTTCAAGTACCTGCTATGTAGCAGCAGGTATTTTACCTTATTTTTGGAAGTATCTCACATTGCCAGCCTGTAGCCATCCCCAAACTGCACCAAGTGTGAGCAATCTAAAATATCCATAACTCCATTAAAAGGGTTAAACTTCCCCAATGCAGACAAAGATAATGTAATCATTATATTTTAATTGCCTATCCATTTCTTTGTACCCCTCACCGGAGTCTAAGTGCCTGTAGGGAAGACACTGTCTTGCCCTCTCCTATATCTCCAATGCCGAGAACAGCGCCTAGCACAAAAAGTAGTGATGACCGGATTAATGGGCAATACCTTTAATGGTTTAATAAAGAATCAATTCCAAGATCTTTAAGCACAACATCTAAGGCTCTTAATTCATCTTGCTAGCCTCATTCCTCATCATTCCCCTGCCTCTGACTTTAGCCTAAGGCGTCTGTAAATATCATACTCTATCAGCTATGTGGCTTTACTCTCCCTATTTCCTCTCCTTGAAAGGCTATTTCTTTACCTGCCTAATTCCTATATATCCTTCTAGAATCATTTCGGTCCTCCCCCTTCTTTTTTTTTTTTAAATTTAAGACCCCAGAAAATAAAAGGACTGTGGCCCTATATTGCTAGAGTATAATAAGTCTACTTCTGTTGGTCTTTAGTACCTATGAGGGCTCTTTCTTTGGTAAAGGTTTCTCAAAAGGCCACTTTCTTCTAAAAGCAGTATCATTTTTTTTTTCTGTCTTTAAATGAGAACTTCAGAAAATAACATCCAGGAAACTGGTAATTTAAAAAGTTAAAAATACAGTAAGAACCTCCTGTATATATAAAAAATAATAAATAACTAAATAAAAAGTTAAAAATGAAAAGAGTAAGCAAATAAGACTTATTATGTTAGAAAGTCTAGGTAGATCTTACCTGGGTAGTTTTTGAGAGGGAAAATGATTTTAAGTCAAGATTTTGGTTTTGGTCTGAACCCTCAGCCTACTCTTTTTGTTACTTCTAGTTCTTATTTAGCTTTAGAATATGTTCAGGTACTTTCACTACTGAATTTACATAGCAAAAAAATCCCACTGACAAGGTTAAAGCTACAGCTAATTTTTTATTCAGAAGATACTGGCTGTCACTTTCCAAAATTTATGTCATGATATAATTCTGAAGACAAAGTCACTGTGATACTAAACATGAGTTTTGGTTCAAGATAATTTTCTGCCCATCTGTTCTTTGCAGTGAAACCTGAAGGGTCATCTTCTAACCCTGACAATCCTTCATCATCATCACAGAACAAGTCCCAGACAATAGCAACAACCACCTCATGTGGTCCCGATTTTCTGCAGTAGGCATTCAACGAGAGTCCCTGAGGGATACAAAACACTGTATCAAGGGCTGTGGTGACAAGATCAAAGAGACATAGACGCCCTCTTTAGAAAATAAAGAAAGCTGTAAGATCATAATAAGGCATGTGAATAAATATCTCCAACAAGAAGTAGAAAGTGATCAGTGGAATTATGGAGAACTGTAAGATTTCAGGAAAGGGAGAGACTAGCTACTTCCAGCAGGGAGAAGATTCAGAAAATATTGTGAAGGAGTTGGTCTTTGAAATATGCCTTGGAGGCTGGGGATTGGGTATAGACAAAAGATGCAAGAAAGGCTATTCTAACAACTGAGGACTGTTACTGAGCTGAGGGTTAATAAATCAGTTCTACTTCATTTTTTCATTCACTCATTTGACAGATATCAATCAAATGTCTTTTATGGGCTACACAGTGCTATGCCGTAAGTATAAAGTGGTGAAAAAAAAAAGACGCAGCCCCTGCCTTAATGGAACTTAGAATCTAAAATCCTCTATCTACCTCCTTTCCACATTTTCACTTTGCAAGTCTGGGGCAATGTACAGTCCTGGAACTAATTAGAGCGTAGATTAAAGAGTCCAGAGCAGGACATATGGATGGTTGTTGACTGACTGCACGGAAGTGATCACTATAAGCTTGAGACCAAGTTTTATACCTACATTTATAAAGATAAGAAACAAAAAAGAGTGCCTTTTCCATTTGTTTGCTCATAATCTAAGTATAACTAGCTAGAACTTTCATTTACAACCTACTAGGTTCTGTGCTCATGACTTTTTAAAAATCGAGCCAAACAAATTAAATCATCCAAATAATAAAATAACAAATTTATTTTTTCTTCTAAGAGCTGTAAGAAACACAACAATTAGGAAGACTGAAGTTATCTTACAATAAGCTATTCATATTAAATATAAAAAAATTAAATGTAAATCATCTAAATATACCAATTAAAAGACACATTGACAGAGTGGGTTAAAAAATATGACCTCATTATATGCTGTCTATGAGAAACTCACTTCAAATATAACAACATAGGCAGGTCGAAAGTAAAAACATCGACAAAAATAACTGTAAACATTCATCAAAAGAAAGTAGAAGTGGCTATATTAATATCACACAGGACTGTAAACTTCTGAGCAAATAAAATTATCAGATACTGAGACATTACACAAAGATAAAAGGGTCAACCCACCAAGAAGATATAGCAATCCTGAACATATGCATACCAAGTATAGTTCTGCAAAATAGTTCATGTAAAAATTGATAGAATTGAAAGTGGAAATAGACAAACTCATTTTTAGTTGTAGACTTTAATCCACCCTCCACCAACAACAGATAAAGCAACTAGCCCAAAAAATTAGCAAATATATAGAATTCAAAAAAGAAAAAAAAATAGAATTCAACAACAGCATCAACTAACAGAGCCTAATTGATGTTTGTGGAACAACCCCCCCAATAACAGCAGAAAATACAGTCTTTTCAAGCATCCATAGCACATACACCAAAACTGGCTATATTATGGCTGTAGAGTAAATCTCAATGAATTTAAAAGAACTAAAATCATATATATGTATGTTCCATCTACAATAAAATCAAACTTGAAATCAGTAACAGAAAGGTAACAGGAAAATCTCCAAACACTTAGAGACTAAACAACACAAGTTAGTCAATGTGTCAAAGAAGAAGTCCCAAAGGAAATTTTAAAAGTACATTGAACTGAGTAAAAGGGAAAATATCAAAATTTGCAGGAAACAGCTAAGGCAGCATTGAGAAAAATTTAAAGCACTAAATGCATGCAATCAAAAAGAAGTCTCAAATCAATAATCTAAGCTCCCACCACATGAACCTAGAATAAGAAGAGCAAAGTAAGCCCAAAGTCAGCAGAAAGACTGGAGTAATAAAGATAAGAGCAAAAATGAATAAAATTGAAAAAAGAAAAACAATGGATAAAATCAGTGAAATGAAGTGCTTGGTCTTTGGAAATATCAACAAAACTTACAAACCTCTAGCAAGACAGAAAAAGAAAAAAGGAAGACACAAATTACCAACATCAAGAATGAAACAGAGGATATTACTACAGACTCTACAGACATTAAAAGAATAATTAGGGTATACTCTGAAAAACTTTTCACCATAAATTTGACAGCTTTGATATAATATACCACTTCCTCGAAAAACACAAACTACCACAACTCTCTGAATATGAAATAAACTATTTTAATACCCCTGTACTATTAAAGAAATTAAATTTATTAATAAGAAACTTATAAAAAAAGTTAATTTTCCCAGGCTTCCCTGGTGGCACAGTGGTTGGGAGTCCGCCTGCCGATGCAGGGGACACGGGTTCATGCCCCGGTCCGGGAGGATCCCACATGCCACGGAGCGTACCGCAAAACCAAAACCAAAACCAAAACAAAAACAGAAGTTAATTTTCCCAAAAACTTAATATGGTTTTACTGGAGAATTTTGCCATACCTTTAAAGAAGAATTAGCACCAATTCTACATAATTTCTACCAGTAAATCCTTCTCAAATCACTTTACAAAGCTAAGATTACCTTGATACCAAAATTAGACAAAGACAGTACCAAAAAGAAAACTAGAAACCAATATTCCTCAGGAATTTAGATGTAAAAGTAACAAAATACAGACAAACAGAATTCAGCAGTATATAAAAATAATTATATGTGTTGACCTAGTAGTATTTATTTTAGGGGTGTAAGGCTGGTTCAGAATTTGAAAGTTAACCAATGTGATCCACTATATTAACAGCCTAAGGGGAAAAAATCACATTATCATATCAGTAGATGCAAAAAAAAAAAAAGCATTTGACAAAATTTAACATTCATTCATAATAAAAATTCAGAAAAGTAGAAATAGAGGGGAACTTCCTCACCCTGATAAAGACCATCTAAAAACATTTACAGCAAACAATATACTTAATGGTGAAAGACTGGCTGCTCTTCCCTTATGATTGGGAACTAGGCAAAAATATTTGCTTTCACTATTCTTATTCAACATGGTGCTAGAACTTGTAACCAGTGGAATAAGACCAAAAAAAAAAAAAAAAAAAGTAATTCAAAGACGTACAGATTCACAGGAAAAAAATAAAGTCCCTATTCACAAAGGATATGATCGTCTATGTAGAAAATCTCAAGGTTTCTACCAAAAAAAGCACCTAATAGAACTAATAAGTGAATTAAACAAGGTTGCAGAGTACACAAAAATCAGTTTTCTATTAAAAAAAAAAAAGTTTCTGGGGCTTCCCTGGTGGCGCAGTGGTTGGGAGTCCACCTGCCGATGCAGGGGACACAGGTTCGTGCCCCGGTCCGGGAAGATCCCACATGCCGCTGGAGCGGCTGGGCCCGTGAGCCATGGCCGCTGAGCCTGCGCGTCCGGAGCCTGTGCTCCGCAACAGAGAGGCCACAGGGGTGAGAGGCCCGCGTACCGCAAAAAAAAAAAATCAATGTTTCTATATACTAGTAATGTACAGAGGATATCAAATTTTAAGATATAATACCATTTATAGTTGCTCAAAACTTTAATACTTAGGTGTAAATCCAAAAAACATGTATGAAACTTTGTGCTGAAGACTACAAAACACTGATATAACAAATCAATGGACATCTAAATAAATGGAGTAATATGCATGTTCATAGATCAGAAGATGCAGCACAGTAGAGATGCCAATTCCCCCCAAACTGTTGCTCAGTTTTAATACAATTGCTATCAAAATTCCAGCAAGAATTTTTTATAGATATAGATCAGATTATTCTAAAATGTGTATAGAAGAGCACAGGAGCTAGAATACCTAAAACAATTTTGAAAAAGAAGAATAAAGTTGGAGGCATCAATCAACCCAATTTCAAAACTTATTATATATAATAACTTTAGTCAAGACATTTCTGCAAGGAATGCTGCCCTTAAAGGAACCAAAAGCAGTCAAACCTCTGTCATGGTCCATGGGATATTTCCCCAAATGATAACTTAGAAAAACTGGCTAGGGAAGCCCAACAATTAGTTTCAGAAAATGAAGAATAAGACTGGAAATTCAACAGTTGTTTTGATAAAAAGAGAAAGCTCTGGTTTGGACCAACTAACAACCCAGTCTTACTGGAGACTCCAACATTCCCACTCCGAATCACTGTACATGCATTAAACAATTGGTTTATTGATAAAACGATAGCATTCATTAATCAATATTGATGGGAAAACAAATATTAACAAGGCCAGAAAACATGCCTACCTCACTTGTCCCAGTTACTCGAAACAATCCAGGGAACCCTGCTCCCAGATGTTTAAAACTGTCTAATGGACCATTCAAGTTCTGGCGAATGGATTTCAGACAATTTTCTCCATCTCATGAATACAAATATGTTTTAGTCATCATCTGTATGTTTTCTCACTGGACAGAAGCCTTCCCTGGCAGACAGGATACTGCCTCCTCTGTGGAAAAGAGTATCTCTACTTGGGAAATTCCTCTCAAACATCATAGTGATAAAGGACCCCATTTTACTGGTCAGGTACTTTGACAAGTCTGAATTCTCTGGCTGGTTTTAAAACACTTTCACTGTGCTTACCACCCTCAATCCTCTGGTTTGGTCAAACACACTAATGCCATTATTAAGGCTCAATTGGCAAAATTTGTAGAAGCCCTCCAATTACCTTGGCCAAAAGCATTGCCATTGATCTCTCTGAATCTCAGATCTACCCCTTTTGGAACTCATAAACTCTCACCCTTTGAAATAGTTACAGGACACCCAATGTACTTGGCTCCAGCCTCTTTTGACCCCCAACTAATAAAAAAAGAGATAGTTCAATATTGCAAAGGCCTAATTACCTTTATTTAAAACAACCATGCTTTGGTAGAGCAGTCTTTTCACAGTGTGTTCTTGAGAGATGTAGACCTTGAGCATCGGACTTTGCAAACTGGAGACTTTGTTGAAAAAGACACCCCCAGAAAGACTCTCTTCAACGTCGCTGGAAAGGTCCCTATCTGGTACTGCTAACCAACCCTCGTGCCGCCAAACTCCAGGGAATAGAGCCTTGGATTCATGTGACACAGCTAAAGAAAGAACCCTGACTGGACCTGCGTGTCATCCAGTGACCTGAAAGTGAAGATTTCCCAGAATTGAAGCAGATGACATCTGATCAGACAGTTTTCCCAAGATATCCAGACCAGGCCTATTGGAAGTTTATTGCCAAACCTTTGATGGTGACATAATGTTTCAAATGATCTCCAGTGTCTATAATCTTGTTAACATATGGACTTTAGATAAAAAGTGCCTAAGAGTTCTCTCCCCTACCTCTCCTTGTTACTCAAACGTGACCTCAATAGGTTTCAACCTGCACACCTTCCCTCGAATGTGGGACATTATGCCCAGGAAAGTTCCTTCTGGCATTGAAGGACAAAAAGTCATTGAAACCAGAAAACCTAACTCTTGATCAGGGATGCTTTCAGAGAAAGATCTTGATCAAAAGTGGGAAATATAAAAATTAATAATCAGAAACCTCAATTAAAATAGTGAGGAGGCCAGAAGGGCATGGACTCTCATGCCCTTACACAATAGCAGAGTCCAACAGGAAGAAGAAATATTTCCTCCTCTTGCTTGGCAAGAGCTCCACCAATGAGAGACTGCCACAACTTAGCCAATGAAAAGCTACTATACTTTGAACTCTCAATTCCTCCAATGGACTCTTTGTTTACTCTAGCCCTCCCAACTTCCTTTCCCCTTTTGAAAAGAGTTCTCTTCTCCTTGCTGTGTAGGGACTCGTATGTAGCTCACCATCACTGCAGACCCTGAATTGCAATTCTTTGTTGAGCCCAAACAAACCCATTTTTGCTAGAGAAATAACTGGCAGTCTATTTGTTTTAGGTCAACAGATAAAAGAGCTCTGTTATAAGAGAGTGTAAGGTCATGTATCAGTAGACAATTATAGATACAAGCAAGTGCAGTGAGATTGTGTAGATCTTCTTGCAGAAGTTCTGTACAGAATATTGTTCGGTAAAATTGCAGGAAAGACTTCAATGATGAAAAGATTTAGGATATGTGCCATGAACATTCAATAAGCGGCCACCAAGTAGACAAGGCTGGGAAAGGTAATCCAAGCTGGGATAGCAGAGGGAGCAAAGCCACAGAGGCATGCAATGGTATGGTGCTGTCAGGGAGATAGATGCAGGGGTTCAGAATGTCTAACGCACAGTGCGCCGAGTGTGTTAAGGCAAATGGCTGGAGGAGCAGAGAGAAACCAGACCATGTAAGACTTACTGCAGACTTTGGAATTTACTTTACTTAGCATGATCATCTCTAGATCCATCCATGTTGCTGCAAATGGCATTATTTCATTCTTTTTGAAGTAAGCCAAACAGAAAAGGCAAAGACATATGATGCTACTTATATGTGGGATCTAAAAAAACAAATGATACAAATGAAGCTATTTACAAGACAGAAGTAGACCCAGAGACATAGAAAGCAAACTTATTGTTACCAAAGTGGAAAGGTGGGGGAGGGATAAATTAGGAGTTTGGGATTAAAAGATACACACTACTATATATAAAATAGATAAACAATGACCTTCTGTATAGCACAGGGAACTATGCTCAATTTCTTGTAATAACCTATAACGGAAAAGAATCTGAAAAAGAATCACTGTGCTATACACCTGAAACTAACGCAATTTTGTAAATCGACTATACTTCAATAAAGAAATTTAAAAAAAAATTTTGGAACTATCCAATAGCGCAGAGGTGTACTTGTGGGTTGTATCCACCACCAGTGCTATTATACCCAGTGCTGGAGCATGGGAAGTAAAATTAGAATGTGTGTTTATATTTATTTTAATCTGATGCTTAATTTCTATTTGTGTATATGTTTTATAATGAAATATATTTGTGTAGTAATACATGGTGGTATTTTATAAGTGAATAAATATACATATGTTAGGAACATATGTTTAAGTTTTTCTTTACTGATGAGGTAGATTATCTACAATGTTTGGAGACAACAGCTATTAAAGTATTAAGCAGGGCCATAAAGTAATGAGATTTTTGCATTATAAAGTCTTCATGGTAGGGGAGTATGGGACAGTGTGGACTAGAGATTAGAGGCAAGGAGAAGAGTTAGGTTGTTATTATAATTGTCCAGGCTGAGACGATGAGGATCTGAACGGTGGCAGTAGCTTTAGAGTTGGTGAGGAAGGAAGGGACTGCTATTGGAGAATTTTACAGAAAAATTATTAACAGGGTTCAGTCACTTATGAGATAGAAGAGATGAGGAACGGGGCGCATTTGGAATGATTCCCATGGGTGTCATTGGATTTGGATGACTAAGTGAATGTCAGCACCAGTCATCGCATTAGGGCATGGGAACAGAGAAGGTTTGGTGGGAAAGCTAATGAGTGTGAACTTTTGACATGTTTAATTGTGAGACTCTTCTCTAACAATTGGATGGAAATGTTTAGGATACAGTTGGATATCTGGGTTTTAAAGTTCTGAAAAGGGATCTAACCTGATGATCAATATACATGGGAGTTACCAGCTTATCCTCAGAAGAGTACCCACAGAGTGAAATCAAAAAACTAAAAAAGAAAGAAAAGAAAAGAAGTTGAAGGACAGAAGCTAAGGGAACTCCAATATTTAAAGGAAAGTGGTAGGAAGAAAAGACAGAAAAAGCCACCCAGAAGAAAAGCTTAGATTGCTAGGAACAGTATGAGCAGAGATAGAAGTCATGGCAGTCCAGGTGAGGAAAGAGCCTCGTGAAGACAAGTGATCTAACTGTCTTGGGTAAACAACACTCCCTTGTTCCTCCTCCTATTAACATTGTCAAGTCTTTATTGAGCACCTGCAGTTAGACAAATTGCATTAATTTTAACATCACAGAATTATAGACACAGACTACAATGTAGAACAGAGTATCTATGAATAGTATTCTCAACATGAAGCACTTTTGTCTGCCATTTAACTGAGGTCAGCATTGTTAATTCAGCACTTAGTATATGGTAAATTAAGAGCATCATGAGGTGTATGCTGTGGATGGTTAAAAACACTGATACTGATGTTGGGCTAGATGTTAACAAATGATCACGTTAATCATCTCCGTTTTAGTAAATGACCTTATTCCACTACATGAATCAATGACAACATCATAATGCCAGGGACCTGACTCTACTTGTAGGGTACATGCCAGATGTGACATTAGGCATACTTCCTATTAGCAAAATAGGAAATAGTTTTTATCAAAACACAACTCAATTGATTTCATCCTTCCTAGGAAAAGAATCCTAAAATCTTCCACAAAACTCACCCACGTGTATATCTTGGTTTATTTGTCTTAACAATGTGTTTTAAAGCTTAGGCTAGACACATAAGCCAGAAGTTGAGTGCCCTGTAAATCAACCCCTCACCTTGGGTCACACAGGAAAGCATATATGGTTAAGAACAAGGCATCGAAGACAATTTACACACACAGGTGCATATACTTTGTAATACACAGGTTATGATTAATAAACAAAAGAAAAAAAAATAACTTCTTGCCTGACATGGAAAGCTCATCTCACTTAAGCAGAAGTCATTGTCATCAAATGGCATTAGACAGTTGTCACCTGCTGGTTCTTTCCCCGGGAAACCTCTTGATTAAGTGCCCTTTCCAATCAGGCACCTTCAATTTAGGAAAAACCCATTAAACAATAACTAGATAGTATTTTTCATTCACCATGACAAAGTGTTCACTGCAGAGGTTGACAATAATTTTATTTGGGTTTAAATCTTACTTTCAGTTCATTGCTTGAGAAATCTTAGCACTGAAAAAGTATCGTAAGATCTCAGAAGTAAAATGCACAAGGGCAGCAGCTGTGTTTGCATTGTTCGAATGTGTCCCAGCACTGACCTAACATTCAGCATTTCCTCAGTAGTTGTCAAAGGAAGAAATTAGAGTACAATTTAAAATCTATCCATTATATCCGCTCTGTCAGGTAATAAATATAGTGCTTGAGTTCAGAAGGCAAAGATACAGATAAAATCCAACAAAGTCTACAGAGAAGCAATTTTTTCCCAGTACAGATGAACCAATACAGTTCTTTTTTAGTATCAGTGTTCTAGACATTTAGTTCACCACTGCCCTGGAAGGAACCGCAGTGGCCCTCTTCCCAGAAAATGTATTTTTAATGATGTGGTTGTCTCCAGAAATGGCCACCAACAATTCCACCCATCCTTCTAGCAACAGGCTACTCCTCCCATCAAGAGGTGGAGGTTATTTCCCCTCCCTCTGAATTTGGGCTGACCTTGTGATTTACTTTGACCAATAGAATGCAATGGCAGGGACATGTGTGAGTTCAGAGCCTAGCCATTAAGATGACTGATAGCATCCACTTTTGCTCTCTTGGGACTCGACTGCCATGTTATAAGGAAGCCCATACTCTCCTGCTGGGAAGAGTGTTCATGTGGAGAAACCTTGGATGATAAGACACTATGTGGAAAAAGAAGCCATATAAAACCCTGGAGAACAGAAGTAGCCCAGCTGACAGTCACCTTCAAGGCCCCAGACATGTGAGAGAGGTAGTCTTGGATATTCTAGCCCAGCCCATTTGCCAGCTGAATGCAGCCAATGGAGTAACCCTAGCTGGAGCAGAAGGATCACCAGCCAACCCACAGAAGGGTAAGAAATATTGATAAAACTATTAATGCTTTAAGCCTCTATATCTTGGGTGGCTTGTTATATAGTAATAGATAACTAAAACAAATAACATTACACTCCTCCCCTTCTATGTCACCATTAGCCTCTCTTTTTTTTTTTTTTTGATACATTTCTCATAGAAATTCTACCCTGTTTCCTTTCACTGTAGTTTTGAAACCAGTTTTTAGAATGAAGAGCTACAGTTGGAAAATGCTGGTTTCTAAAACTTTCCAATGGGTATGATGTCAGATAACCTAACTTATTATAACGGAGACAGTCTGTCTTTAAATTGTTTACAATCAAACGTACTGTACTTGACATACTCAAATGCATAGAACTTTTACTCTTAAAATTCTTATAACTCTTAAATAGTCAGTACAAGGAGAGCAAAGCCCCCATTTAATGTAGTCTGTCCCCACTACACGCACCTGAAAGAATCATTTGGGTTTAAGCTGATCCATTACACAGTTAAGTATATATCTAAATATTTAAATTTTTCTAATCAGAAATGGTTTCTTCCTCTGTCATTCTAAATGTCAGTATTAGATGTTTTAATATTACTTAGGGTAGGTACACTCATCCAGAAAGTCTCTGGCAACATCCTTTTACTCAGTGGCATTTCAAAATAATGTGGCACGATGTTGTAAACTCTCAATAAAACCTCCTGGTAAACATGGAGTGTGATCCTTGTCATTAATGACTCCTGCCATGAAGTAATCCTCATCCTTTTTGTCCAGGCTGAGTTTCAGTGTGGACTCCTCCCAAACAGAACATAAAGGGCATGACCTATTCCTGAAATCCACTGACATAAAAAATCTTTTTTACGTTAAGATTACTCATACAATGGATAAAACAGTTAAGTTCGACCTCCCAGTACTCTGTGAAAGCAGCAGTGCCTCCGGTAATGTACCTCAGCCTGCCCCGAGAAACCTATTCACTGTAAACCACACTATATTATAAATCCCAACTGCAAGCGCCTACAGTGACACTCTCTCGTAACAGAGCTAAAAGCAGATATAATCCGGTGTCTTCCCAGGGGAGTCTAAAGACAACTTTCCTTGTGAATAGTCAGACATTCTATCGCTGCGCTAAAATGTTCAGCAAGCAGACATGATTTATCCCTTCCTTTTTATAAACTATTATTTCTGCAGTTGTTAAATTCTGAGCAGTTACATATGCCTAATTTCAACTAACTGCAGGCAGAATACGCTGATAGGATTTTGCTCATTCTATCATTCTTGAAGATACCACGAGAGCTGGCTCTCCCTAGCGTTCTGTTCCAAACCCTTTGCTCTTCTCACTTCATGCCAAAAGAGGCAAACTCAAACATCTCCATCTCTAAGCTGGATCAGATCAGTAGCGATCCATTTAAACTTTCCCTGGGCATTCACATATATATTCACAGCTTCTGTGATGACTCCTAAATCTAAATTTCAGACTTAGAACTTGCCTTTGAATTCCAGCCCCTATAACCTATCTGTGGTCCGTACCTGGCCACCTGCACATTCCACAGCTGCTTCAAAATTCACACGGTCAGTTATATTTCTCCTCCCATTCTTAGTCTAGGTTCTTCCTATCTTGTTAATGGAATCATCACTTACCCCGAAACTTGAGATTCTTAACTCCCTCTCCCTTACACTCCACAATCAGCCACACCAATTACTATCAGTTCTACCACGAAACACATCCTTTGAACCCATCCATTCCCTCTGTCTTACCTCACTGATGCATCATTTCTTGTCTTGACTTTTACATCTCTATCCCCACTGGTCTCCCTGCCTATAGCCTCACCTCCTCCCCAAACCATCCCCTGCCCAGGACCAAGGGTGATCTTTCTAAAACAGGGAACGAATCCTGAGTGGCAGCGTACTGGAGTGGTTAACTCTGTGGAAGTCAGAAGCTGGGTTGAATCCTGGTTCCATCACTTACTAGCCTTGTCATCTTGGGAATGTAATTTATCCTGTCTTTGCCTCACTCTCCTCAGAAGTTAAATGGGAATAAAAATAATATCTACTTCAGTTGATTGTGATGAAGATGAAATAAACATGTATAAAGCTCTTAGAACAATGCCTAGCACACAGAAAATGCAATAGAAATCGTAGCTTAGATAAATGGATGCCACTTACCTGCTTAAAGCTCTTCTCTAGAGGAAAGGGCTTCCTGAGGGAAAGTGACCCTCCATAACCTGCCACCTGCTTCCCTGTCTGGCCTCAGCTCACTCTGTTTACCCCACATAGAAGCAGAGCTCCAGGCATAGCAGATCCTGAACCTGACCTGCTCTTTCATTCCTCCAACGCCCATCTCTCTGGAATACCCTCATCCCCACAGGAGGTAGGAGGAAACTCCTACTAATCCTTCAAGCTTCAAAAGATTAAGTGTCTCTTTCCTTGGAAAGTCCTTCTAGACTCACTCAAACCTAACTACTCAATTCATTTTTGGTTCCGTTCTGGGATCTAGTATCTATCTCTATTATTCTATCTACCACACTGCCTTGCAATTATATTTTTACAAGGCAATTTCCCCTACCAGGCATGCTCGTTCAGGTCAAGGACTGTATCATATGTCCTCATATTCTTAATGGATAGCATAATATCCATTATGGAACACCGGATACAACAAATGTTTATATTTTTTTCTCTCCATTCTTTCCTTCTTCTCCCAATAGTTTTAGTAGTAATAATAATAATAGTAATATCTTACCACTTTAATATTCATAAAACACTTTGAACTATATCATGTCATTTTGATCCATAGAATAAAACACAAAAAAATTATTCCCACTTTATCACTGAGAAAACTGAGGTCTCAGGAGTAATGTGGTTTCTCTGGGATCATACAGTCATGTAGCCATTACTCAAATCCAGGGCTTGCTATTCCAAATCTTATGTTTTTGCTTTTGGTGGGTTTTTTTTTTTTTTCCTCACAATCAAAGACCCTCCCTTCAAGATGGTCATTTTGTCCAAAATTAATTATATGGCCACCTCCTTCAAAAATATCTCTGCTTTAATGTCTGTAAGATTCATAACTCCCCAACAACAAAAAAAGAAAAAAAACAACTAAACCATCTTGTTTGAATCAACAATAGTATTGCTCCTGGTCAAATGCATTTATTTCTTACAAATATGTCTTATAAGCTCCCAGACAGGTGTCATTTTAAAATACTTTGTGTTGCCATAGGTGTGACCCCAATGTCTGTGGGTCCTAGCCAAGGGCACCAAGTCCTTGGATTCAGATAAGGAAGCCTGGTCTATGATGTCATTTCGTACTTTACAGACTCAGTCAGGAATGTTCACAAACACAAAGCATCTGGTCAGGCATGGAGATTTTTCATCAGATCTAAACAAGGAAGATCTTTCTTGAAAAAAATCGTTTTTGGAGACACCTGAAGATTAGGCTCAGAGCCAGCATCACTGGTAAATAATAGTCTGGTGTTTATGTTTTCAGTGGGGATTGTTTCCCCTGACACCACAAATTAAATGAGGCAGCCAGACTCTCAGAGCTTGTAATTTTACCAGGCGGGCTATATGTTTAAAATCTAAACAAAAGAGCTAGTCTGCCTTTACAGGGAATTTAAGAAAAGCCGGAATTTAGAATGCAAAAACACTCTGCCCTGTTCCACTAAGGGGCTTTGTACCAAAGCTCTAAAATGAGATTTTTCTCCTCCCTCAATAGTCCTTCCAGTTTCACATGTGTGGCTAAAAGCCACAGAGAAAACAAGCCTTTCCCTTGGGAAGGAGAGGCTGTATTGTCAAACACAGACCCTTTGGGGTTTGAAATCTTGACAGGCCCCAAACAAACGTGTCTTGTTTTTGTCTCTTCTTTGTAGACTGCAGTGTTTAACTTTTGTAACATGAAAAGATATAATATGATGTGCTTTATTTTATCATTATTTTTGGAAAATTTCTACCCTATGAGAGACTATCTGAAATAAGAATCTAATGTAATTGCTATAAAAGTCCATGAATACCTAATCAAATCACTGGGTGACATTTATCCCCTCCATTGAAAAAGCAGAATAATGCAAACAAATTCCATTTGTTCTGGGATATTACCCATGAAACTAAGTGCTACTTTCTCTCTATAAAAACCATTGACTGAAATCATACTCTGATTCAATATTTGGCCCAGAACAGCTGTGAAAGCACAATTTTCTACTGAAAGGTTAATTCTCATCTCACCTTGGGATTCTTAGTTATAAGCAGGCTCCCAAACACATATAGCCATACACCCTTAACACGCAGTTTACAAATAACATTCCATCTTCAAGACTGAATTAATTAAAACCATTAGTTTGTTTTAAAATCAAAGTCTATTTACTTGTGTTTAAAGAAGTCATATTTTGATTGTTATAATATTCAGATGATTCAGTGTTCAAAAGTCTATGATTTAGTCAAGTTAAACATAGGATTTCTTTGGGATTAAGAAAGGATATCTATTGCTTTTAAATTTTCTGTATGTATGGCACATCATTTTCTAAATTTGCAGTGAAAGTTAAATAATTATCTAGGTTAAACTAAGCACAAGATCACAAACCAGTGTTTTGCCCAAATTATCCCAACTAAAATTTGCCTCAACCATAAGCTCAAAATATAGTACCGTCTGTCATGATTTTCTTCATCCATGAAGTTAAGATATAACTGGAGGAGGTAAATAATAACATCTTACGTTTTCAAAACACTTATCCACTTTCTAAATTGAACCTCACCAGCAATTCCATAAAAGAGAAAGGAAGGGATCATTACTTGCGTTTAATAAATGACGAGCTGAGTCTCAAAATGGTGACGTGGCTTCTGCAAGTTCACCCAGCTGGTAAACGACAGAACTGGAAAAAATGCAGTCTATTGTCACTGAATTATGCCATGCTGCCTCTCTTGAATAAGCTTTACGAGTAACCTATAATAATCCACTTGGCTCCAAAACTGCTATTGGTTACCAATCTGCTGTGAATTAACTCTAGCAAAAGTTCTACAAATCTGTTCTCTGGTCAGCATAGGGGGAGAGTTCCTGAGAAGCAGCTATGGAGGACTTATAAACCAAGAGAAGATTCTCTGTGTGATTGTTCCACTCCAAGGAAGAGCCACACTGTCCCTCCATATGCCTTGGGCTCTGTGGGCTCATCTTTTTCAACAAAATCCTACTCTCTGCAGTTCTACATTTTAATAGTTTCCACCAGAAAACAAATAAACAATGTGAGCTACATGAGCGACAGCTAATACTGAAGGGAAATGCAATGCGTGGGGTTGCACAGTCATTCTTTAAGGTCAATCGAAGGTCACAGGGGCAATTTCCCGCAAGTCATCGAGGCTGGTGGTTATTCAGGTTGTCACAAGCCTCTTCATTATTGTTTCCACCATAAACATCACATAGAGTCAAATATGCAATGAAGCCAATCTTAGAATAAACTGAAAATTGTTCTGTTTTAGCACATTCAGTGACAGACACATGGAGGCTTACTAAATTATTCTACTCTTCTTAAATTCAGCAAATAATTACTGAGGATCTATTTTGTGCCAGGCTCTAAATTAGATCCTGAGGATACATCAGTCTTGTATAGGAGAGAGACACATAAATAACCACACTGATTCCTGGTGGATGATATAACTAAATACTTTGGGTGTGCTTGTTTCCACTTGGGTGAGTGGGAAAGTATCACAGAAATGATGTTATTTGATTTGGTTCTTATAGGTTAAACAGTAGTTCAGTAAAGGAGTAGAAAGGGTAGTATTTTATTCCTGCTGCAATTCACAAATGTATATATACAAATGAATAATCAATTCCCATGGGAAGTCCCAACCTATCTACTGTTGAAATATTTTAATAAAAAAAGAAAATCTCCAGAACAATGTATACAATGGCTTAGTAAATCACAACTATATAAGTGCATTTCACTGTTGTTAATTGCTTCTGGTGAGTAATGAACACTCTATTACATCATATATAGATTCTCAAAATATTAAGGGTATTGAAAAGTTCTTAGCTCTATCCCAGTCCAATGTCATCTTTTTCAATAAGGCATAGAAAGGTTAAGTGTCTTATTTAAAATCATACAGTTAATCACTGAAATTAAGAGACTAAAACTTAGATGCCCTGATATCCAATTTAGTTTTTTTCCCCCTGCAGTACTGCATGCTCTATTATTGTAAGTTGATCGTTTATGGTTAGAGATGTCTTTTGTAAGACATAAGAGTGGTAGTTTGAGGTCAGAGGGTCATGTTAGTAAAACTCATGGATGTTGTTATTTATTTTCTGCTTAATATGAAAAGGAATAAATCCCTAAAGAAGAGAACATAGGCAGGCAAAGAAATTCCAAAGGAGAAGGATAGGAATGGAGATAAATATGAAAGACCAAGAGTAAGGAGACCTGGATTTTATTGGGAAGTTGTCTTGAACAAGCTGCTTTCCCCCATTCCCTTCCATCCCATCACCTGTAAACTCAAGCCAGTATGGGTGGGGACCATTTACTTGCATGTTTTCCTGTCTTAGTTTGTGTGTGAACAAGTGTTGCATGTCTAATTGATATAGATTAAACACCTCCTGGGAACCTTTTTCATATGTGCCCTCAATTATTACTCAAGCCACCTCACACATTTGGTACTAGATAGGCTCCATGTAGAAATGGGGAGACTGTGTTACAGACAGTCTATGTGACTTGCCCAAAGCCACTTACCTAGTACATTACAGAGCTTTAATTTGAACACAGTTGTCCAAGCTTATTGCTTTTTCTGTTAAAAACACCTTTAAACTAAATAATCATTAAAGTCTGTTCTGGTTCTAAAACTGGACTCAATGCAATAAAAAAATATGGAAATGTTTTAGAAAATTTTAAGTGCCATGAAAATATGAGGTGACCATAACACCCCCATTAATCATATATATCCATCTGTATGGACCCAAAGCACTACAAATCCAGCCATTGCCTACATGACAGAGTGACAGGGCAGGCATTTTGAGTCCTTTAGAGCCCAGAGAAGATTAAGTCATAAATAGTTATAATTTTTCCTGACCTTTAGAAAGTTGATATCCCATTGAAGAAATTATTAGATTGGAGAGCTCTGAGATAATGGATGTTTAAGCATGTTGACTTCCTTTCCTATAAAACATATAATCTCTGCAGGGATTTGGCCAACTTTAATGTCAACCAGAATATTTATATTTGCTTTGCTTGTCTCAGAGTCATCTGGAAAATGAAATGCCTTTTATTGATATAAAATCATGGATGTAAATTTACTCTCTTAAAAAGAGCTATATGAATAATATGGCAGTTCCTTTACTTTTTGACTATAAATGGAATATTGTTTCGAAGAAGCATATAGAGATCACCAAGCAACTCTGAAAGCTATTACCAATATTAGAACCAGTTTTTACAGTAGCAATGAGAAGTCTGCAGAATGAAAAGAAATAAAAGCATCAACTCTATTCTCCCATTCACATCCAGAGTAACTATCCCAGAGCAATGTGCCTCCTGTCCCAGAAAACAGATGTCTCAATACCTGTGCTCCAGCTCCCCTTGCATGACTTTCTAACCCCCAGTGAGTCTTTCCCCTCCTGCCATAGGGTCAGTTCAAATGTTCTCCCTACTTAGAAAACACCTCAGCTTCCTAATTTACATTTTATTCACCCTTCACAACTAAGCTAAATAATACTTCCTTAGAAAATTAACCTGAGTCTTTTCCCTTAGTCACTCCCCATAGCTAAGCCTCATGGCATTACACATTTTACTGTTGTACAATATTGTGAGTTGTTATTTATTTGTGCAATTATTTGGTCAGAAGCGATTCCTTCACTAGATTCAGTCTTTAAGAGGACAGGGACTATGTCGTTTTGCTCATCATCACATCCTCAGGGCCTAGCACAGTACCTAGAACATGCAAAATACTCAGTTAATTTTTTCTTTGAGAGACTAAATCATTCTCTCCTGGAGAAGACTCCATCCACTCTTGGTCATCATGTTTCATATCCTCCTCCAAACTCTATGTCTGGGGTCTATTCTTAAAGAACCTTACACACCAAGGAGCTAATGCTTTGTAAGAATAAGACAATCCAGTTCATAATTATGAATATAATATTACTTTTTAAATTGATGCTTAGAGAAAGAATCCAAGAGAAGGGGAAAGAGGCTATGCACAAAGTAACGGGCTGCAGTGTCATCTTAACAGTAATATGAAAATAACCTTAGCATCCAATGAGAAGAAAACAGTAAAACACAATACGTCTATGCACTAGAAAGCTAGCTATACATTAAAATGAATAATTATGAGGATTATGTTATTTCAAAAAATGTGTGAGTAAATAAGGCTAAGTGAATTAGACCAAAACAGAGAAGTATATATTACCTTCTAATGTACAAAGCATATGTTTATGTATAAAGATTGATTGAAAAAGAATATGGAAAAGAAAAGCTACTTGATATGAGAGTGTCATATAATCTTACAACCTTATAATAAGATTATAAATATGGTAAGACTATAATGAATAATTTTATTTTGTTGTAATATCATCTATATCAAGACAATCGCTTAAAAGTACATATAAAGCAATACTTAAAGGCTGACTGCAGGATATTTTCCACCCATACTTTAGGTACTTACCTTGAGTATACCATATCATGTTATATGTGTCATATATTCCAGTGTAAAGAACAACTGGGTTACGCCTTTGAATGAAGGCTGAGTGCCAACAGGCATCTAGCTTTACTCTTAGAAACTCAGTGATTTACAACTCTTGAGTATACTTGGCTAGAATCTAAAATTAACATTGTTCCAACAAAAGATGGTGTCAGCTTCTTGGGATATTACATTCTGCTCCATCACATGACGGTATTGGAGATGGACATGTACTGGCCTAGAATGTAGATGATTTTTCATTCTGTTTTCTTTTTTTTTTTTTTTCATGCCAAACTGCATTCTGTTTTCAGTTGCATTCCGATGACAAAACAGCACCCAAGAGCTACAAGGATCCATCCTCTGAGAATCCCTCTCTGATTCCAGTCAGGGAATTAATTCATTATCTAACCGGGGAAGCTCTACCCTAAGAGCACTGGTTCACTGAGGCATGCATGGTCTCCTGTGAAAACAAGCAGGCCCTTCTGAAGTTCGTACCAAGGGCTAATATGCTTGGTTATGACGTTCCAGACCCGTCTCTGAGCAGGCCAACCATGCTACTCCATTCATCCTCACAACAACTCCATAGATGAGGCATTAGTATTAAACCCCACTTTTCAATGGAAAGAAGTGAGGCACCTTAATAGTTACACAGCCTGCCCAAGGTCACAAAGCCAGTAAGTGTCCGAGTCAAGAACAGAACCTAGAGCCCACACCTTTAAAGATCATACTGTGCTACCATGAAAATGTGAGATTTGTAAAACTCTAGAACAAAAAGATGGCAAGTTAGAAAATACCTGCTTCAACTCTGTAATGTAAAATTCACATGAATGATAGAGCTTTTTATACTCCCACATGTGCTAAGAAACAAAGACTGTAGAGGAAAAGAAATCCCATTTCACTTCTCCCTCCTGCGGAGTCAGGGAAGTACATATGCTACGGCTGTAGAAATGACCCTTGTGTCCCCATCTTCCTAAAGGTACGCTAAAGCACTATGCAATGCCCCCAAAGAATTCACAAGCCCGTGACTTATACTACCAGATAAACTCCATGGTGTGTGGGGTGGAGGCTCTCTGATGACAGGCACTGGCAGGAAAAAGCATCTGGCTTTGCCATCCCTGCTTTACCACTAGTCTTTGTCTTGGCAAACCAGTTTCTGAGTCCCTGTGGGTTCAGCAGTTACAGGTAATGGGAGTGTTCAGTCTCCAGGAGCCCCAGGCAGTGTGCAATATTAGCTACAAGGGCTGGGACAGTCTCTGTGCTCAGCATTGACTGGCTGTCATAGCAGGGAAAGGCCATAAACAAGACTCTCTATCCAGGGACACAAATATCCATGTCATGGACTGATGCTTCTCTGAGGGGAGGGGAGAATAATATACACCATATGAAAGGTTGAAGGTTGAGATACCATTTTTCACCTCTGTGTCAACCGAAAAGACTGTTAACAAGCTGTTAATAAGTGTGACTTGTGACAAGAGGGTGAGAAAATAAAAAGAATAAATAAAAAGTTGTTGACAACAGGAGGAAGCAACTGGGCCTGAGGCTAAATACCTTTTTCATCTCCCTGGAGCTGCAGCTTAACTGTGTTCAGAGTAACACAAGCAAGGCCTCAATACAGCGCTGATTTGAGTCCCTGCTGCTTCTGCAATTGAGTGGCTTTCACAAGCAAACAAACACAAAAACAAACAACCCCAATAATTCACGGTTGAAAAGGAATAATCACTCATCCTAATTAAAACACAATTTTAGAAACCCTTGCTGGAAGCAGGGGGAGAATTTATTGTAATAATATTCACTTTTTTTTTTTCCCTAGAGTCTCACTTTTCCTTCTGGGTTCTTTTCTTTTGATCCTACTGCTAGCACAACGCCCAGCCCCAGGAATGTCTTACTCTCTTTAGAACGTGCTAAATACTGAACAAACATCCTTCCACTCTTCCTCTTCTCTCAGTTAAGACAGGTGACTATGTTTTTGTTTTTTTTAATTTTATTTTATTTATTTTATTTTTGGCTGTCTTGGGTCTTCCTTGCTGTGCACGGACTTTTCTCTGGTTGCGGTGAGTGGGGGCTACTCTTTGTTGTGGTGCGCGGGATTCTCATTGCTGTGGCCTCTCGTTGCACAGCATGGGCTCTAGGCATGCGAGTTTCAGTAGTTATGGCATGGGGGCTCAGTAGCTGTGGCTTGTGGGCTCTAGAGCCCAGGCTCAGTAGCTCAGTAGTTGTGGCACAGAGGCTTAGTTGCTCTGCAGCATGTGGGACCTTCCCGGACCAGGGCTTGAACCAGTGTCCCCTGCACTGGCAGGCAGATTCTTAACCACTGGACACCAGGGAAGCCCTGGTGACTGTGTTTTAAGTTAGTAAAAATTTAGAAAGGGCAAAAAAGGAAATAGCAGCCAAATTTAAAAAAAAAAAAAGAAGAAGAACTCTCAAAATCAATGAAAAGAAAAACAAATAATTTAAAAATACAATTTCACAAACAAAATTAGCGAAAGTAGCCAAGAATCTTACATAGCCCCAAATGCTTTTTTCCTAAGCCTAAAAAGCTGGTTCCACTTTATATATATCGCCTATCCTATTTTTCTATCTGCTAGAGAAAAGTATGTGTGTGTGTGGTGGGGAGTGGAGTGGGGGAAGAGGACAGGATATGAAGAAGAGGCCCTTCCTATGGTATGTGTGATATTTCTGTCCACAGTCTGAATTATCACTGAGTTACATTTCCTTAAATGCAAAATTTTTCCCATGAGAGTTTTGGATGCTCATTGCCCTGGATCTCCACCAATGTCCAGCCTGCGTTCAGACAAATGACAATTAATGACCACTTGTAATCTAAGAACTGATATACTTACTGGTATAAGTTCTATCCTGGGGCCTATAAGAGAACTCAACTTCCTTTTTTCTTTTCTTTCTTCTTTGTATTTTCTTTATTGACATCTCTAGAAGTCAATGCCTTCTCACTTTGTTCTGATTTCCATCTCAAAGGCATAGCCAGCTGGAAGGAGGGTGTTTGACTCAGGCATAACTGCAGACACCTGTTAAAGAATTTCAGGAGGCTTAATTGGATGAAATCACTTTGCACTCAAGAAGTTCACAAGTCACTTCTTTGTGTGTTTACAACCTGCATGATAACCAGTAATAATGTTCTGGAGATAAGAAAGGACAAGATTCTCTCACAAAATTCTCATATTATATTTAAATATTAAACAGATTCACCAGCACTAGAGTATCATGTAAGTAAATAAACAAATAAATAAGGAATTAGGATGTCATTCTTATACTGTACTTAATACCTAATCATAGGTCATCTGATTCTTTGTTTTCCTGACAATTTTTAACTTTATTCAAAGAACCTATAACATTATTTCCCTAAGTGCAATTTGTGAACCACCTGTTTTAAAGCCCAAAGGTGCTTGCTAAAAATGCAGATACCTTGACAGCACCCCAGCTGCACTGCATCAGAATCTCCAGTCAAGGAATCCAGGAATACGTTGTTTCTTTGCAAGCTTCCTGGTGATTCTTAAGCATGCTGATGTTTGATGGTTCTCAAACTTTAAAGTGCATGAGAATCACTTGGAGAAGATGCACAAAACGCCTACCCTCACAGACTGGGATTCAGTACTTCTTAATTAAGCTCAGCAATCTGCATTTTCAGAAAGCAACTCAGGTAATTCTGAAATTGGAGCACACTTTTCACAACACGGCATAGTTTCTGAGCATTCAACCAGGCAGGCAACTCTACTTCCCGATTCTTTGACTGCGGATAGGTCTGTTTTCTTTATCTTGCAAGTCCTGGCCTTTTCCATTCTCTCTCTGGTTCCTTCTGAGACAGGAGGGAAGCTGGCAGGGCACAACTTTTAAAAGACTGACATAGCCCTTGAGGATATGACATAAACTGGTTAGAACCCACAAGACCCAAGATGGCAGAAGATTCAGCTTCCAGAAGACCTTGAGCCTCATTATACACTCATTGTAGTATCAATACACTAGCTAAATGACACAACCACAGGTGCCATGACAGTTCTGAGGCTGACCATAAAAGGCCAAAAAGTGGGCGATGGCCCAATTCCTGGAAATCTCTGCCGCTTCCCCAAAATAGTTGGAATAATCCTCCTGCCCCTTAGCCTATGCAATTACCCAGCCCATAAAAAACTAACCATCCCATTTTTGGGCCACTCTTACCTTCTGAGGTGAACTGCATTCTACCTATGGAATGTGAATCTCTAAATAAACTTGCTTTCACTTTACTATGGCTCTCTCTTAAATTCTTTCCTGCACAAAGCCAAGGACCTCACTTGGTGAGCCTGTCCCTGGGACTTGTCAGAGACCTGGGACATGACCCTCCTCTTATGCCACATTCTGCAATACTTCTCCACTACTACTTTCCCCCCATCCTTTTCATTTCCGGCCAGCCAACTCTTCAGACACAAGGGCAACTAGGCCCTGACCTGGGTTATCTTCTTAGGGAAGGCTCCTCTAGACCACTCTCCAAGCTTAATGACTTAAGCTGTACTGGAGGTCTCTGCCCTGGGCTGCCAGCTCATCTACTCCCATTTCCAGAAATGTGACTAGTCTTGACCTCAGGCTACCCTGTTACACTGCCACTTTCTTACAACCATTTTACAAGGTGTCTATTCTGCAGCCCTTATTTTATAGATTTTTATTTCAACAGTATAATACTACAACAGAAATTTAGGGGAAAAGGGAAACTTGGAAAAACAATTTAAATAAAAGGAAGGAATATTAAAAGTAATTGTGTGAACAACACAATAAACGAAATTAAAAATTCTAGAAGAGATGAATAGCAGAATAACGGAGGCAGAAGAACGGATAAGTGACCTGGAAGATAAAATAGTGGAAATAATTATGGCAGAGCAGAATAAAGAAGAAAAAATGAAAAGAATTGAGGACAGTCTCAGAGACCTCTGGGACAACATTAAATGCTCAAACATTCGAATTATAGGGGTTCCAGAAGAAGAAGAGAAAGAAAGGGACTGATAAAATATTTGAAGAGATTATAGTTGAAAACTTCCTGACTATTGGAAAGGAAATAGTTAATCAAGTCCAGGAAGCACAGTGAGTCCCACACAGGATGAAACCAAGGAGAAACATGCCAAGACACATACTAATCAAACGATCAAAAATTAAATACAAAGAAAAAACATTAAAAGCAGCAAGGAAAAACACAAATAACGTACAAGGGAATCTCCAGAAGGTTATCAGCTGATCTTTCAGCAGAAACTCTCCAAGCCAGGAGGGAATGGCAGGACATATTTAAAGTGATGGAGGGGAAAAACCTACAACAAAGATTACTCTACCCAGCAAGAATCTCATTCAGATTTGATGGAGAAATTAAAAACTATACATACAAGCAAAAGCTAAGAGAATTCAGCACCACCAAACCAGCTTTACAACAAATGCTAAAGGAACTTCTCCAGGCAGGAAACACAAGAGAAGGAAAAGGCCTACAATAAGAAACCCAAAACAATTAAGAAAATTGTAATAGGAACATACATATTGATAATTACCTTAAATGTAAATGGATTAAATGCTACAACCAAAAGACATACACTGGCTGAATGGATACAAAAACAAGACCCATATATATACTGTCTACTAGAGACACACTTCAGACCTATGGACACATACAGACTGAAAGTGAAGGGATAGAAAAAGATATTCCATGCAATGGAAATCAAAAGAAAGCTGGAGTAGCAATTCTCATATCAGACAAAATAGACTTTAAAACAAAGACTATTAGAAGAGACAAAGAAGGACACTACATAATGATCAAGGGATCGATGCAAGAAGAAGATATAACAATTGTAAATATGTATGCACCCAACACAGGAGCACCTCAATACATAAGGCAAATACTAACAGCCATAAAAGGGGAAATCGACAGTAACACAATCACAGTAGGGGACTTTAACACCCCACTTTCGCCAATGGGCAGATCATCCAAAATGAAAATAAATAAGGAAACACAAGCTTTAAATGATACATTAAACAAGTTGGACTTAATTGATATTTATAGGACATTCTATCCAAAAACAACAGAATACACTTTCTCATGTAACATTCTCCAGGATAGATCATATCCTGGGTCACAAATCAAGCCTTGGTAAATTTGAAAAAATTGAAATTGTATCAAGTATCTTTTCCGACCACAACGCTATGAGACTAGATACCAATTATAGGAAAAATTACATAAAAAATACAAACACATGGAGGCTAAACAATACACTCCTTAATAACCAAGGGATCACTGAACAAATCAAAGAGGAAATCAAACAATACCTAGAAACAACTGACACTGAAAACACGACAACCCAAAACGTATGGGATACAGCAAAAGCAGTTCTAAGAGGGAAGTTTATAGCAATACAATCCTACCTTAAGAAACAAGAAACATCTCAAATAACCTAACCTTACACCTAAAGCAATTAGAGAAAGAAAATCAAAAACACCCAAAAATTAGCAGAAGGAAAGAAATCATAAAGACCAGATCAGAAATAAGTGAAAAAGAAATGAAGGAAACGATAGCAAAGATCAATAAAACTAAAAGCTGGTTCTTTGAGAAGATAAACAAAATTGATAAACCATTAGCCAGACTCATCAAGAAAAAAAGGGAGAAGACTCAAATCAACAGAATTAGAAATGAAAAAGGTGAAATAACAACTGACACTGCAGAAGTACAAAGGATCATGAGAGATTACTACAAGCAACTCTATGCCAAAAAAATGGACAATCTGGAATAAATGGACAAATTCTTAGAAATGCAGAACCTTCTGAGACTGAACCAGGAAGAAATAGAAAATATAAACAAACCAATCACAAGCACTGAAATTGAAACTGTGATTAAAAATCTTCCAACAAACAAAAGCACAGGACCAGACGGCTTCACAGGTGAATTCTATCACACATTTAGAGAAGAGCTAACACCTATCCTTCTCAAACTCTTCCAAAATATAGCAGAGGGAGGAACACTCCCAAACTCATCCTACGAGGCCACCATCACCCTGATACAAAAACCAGAAAAAGATGTCACAAAGAAAGAAAACTACAGGCCAATATCAGTGATGAACATAGATGCAAGAATCCTCAACAAAATACTGGCAAACAGAATCCAATAGCACATTAAAAGGATCATACACCATGATCAAGTGGGGTTTATCCCAGGAATGCAAGGATTCTTCAATATACACAAATCAATCAATGTGATACACCATATTAACAAATTGAAGGAGAAAAACCACATGATTATCTCAATAGATACAGAGAAAGCTTTTGACAAAATTCAACACCCATTTATGATAAAAACCCTCCAGAAAGTAGGCATAGAGGAACTTTCCGCAACAAAATAAAGGTCATATATGACAAACCTACAGGCAATATCATCCTCAATGGTGAAAAACTGAAAGCATTTCCACTAAGATCAGGGACAAGACAAGGTTGCCCACTCTCACCACTATTATTCAACATAGCTTTGGAAGTTTTAGCCATAGCAATCAGAGTAGAAAAAGAAATAAAAGGAATCCAAATCAGAAAAGAAGAAGTAAAGCTGTCACTGTTTGCAGATGACATGATAGTATACATAGAGAATCCTAAAGATGCTACCAGAAAACTACTAGAGCTAATCAATGAATTTGGTAAAGTAGCAGGATACAAAATTAATACACAGAAATCTCTGGCATTCCTATACACTAATGATGAAAAATCTGAAAGTGAAATTAAGAAAACACTTCCATTTACCATTGCAACAAAAAGAATAAAATATCGGGCTTCCCTGGTGGCACAGTGGTTGAGAGTCCGCCTGCCGATGCAGGGGACACGGGTTCGTGCCCCAGTCTGGAGGATCCCAAATGCCGCGGAGCGGCTGGGCCCGTGAGCCATGGCCGCTTAGCCTGCGTGTCCGGAGCCCGTGCTCCACAGTGGGAGAGGCCGCAACAGTGAGAGGCCCGTGTACTGCAAAAAGAAAAGAAAAAAAAAAAGAATAAAATATCTAGGAATAAACCTACCTAAGGAGACAAAAGACCTGTATGCATAAAATTATAAGACACTGATGAAAGAAATTAAAGATGATACAAATAGATTGAGAGATATACTATGTTCTTGGATTGGAAGAATCAACTATTGTGAAAATGACTATACTACCCAAAGCAATCAACAGATTCAATGCAATCCCTATCAAACTACCACTGGCATTTTTCACAGAACTAAAACAAAAGATCTCACAATTTGTATGGAAACACAAAAGACCCCGAATAGCCAAAGCAATCTTGAGAAAGAGAAACGGAGCTGCAGGAATCAGGCTCCCTGACATCAGACTATACTACAAAGCTCCAGTAATCAAGACAGTATGGTACTGGCACAAAAACAGAAATATAGATCAGTGGAACAGGATAGAAAGCTCAGAGATAAACCCAAGCACATATGGTCACATTATCTTTGATAAAGGAGGCAAGAATATACAGTGGAGAAAAGACAGCCTCTTCAATAAGTGGTGCAGGGAAAACTGGACAGCTGCATGTAAAATAATGAAATTAGAACACTCCTTAACACCATACACAAAAATAAACTCAAAATGGATTAAAGACCTAAATATAAGGCCAGATACTATTAAACTCTTAGAGGAAAACACAGGCAGAACACTCCATGACATAAATCACAGGAAGATCCTTTTGAACCACCTCCTAGAGAAATGGAAATAAAAGCAAAACAAAAAACATGGGACCTAATGAAACTTAAAAGCTTTTGCACAGCAAAGGAAACCATAAACAAGTCAAAAAGACAACACTCAGAATGGAAGAAAATATTTGCAGATGAAGCAACTGACAAAGGGTTAATCTCCAAAATTTACAAGCAGCTCATGCAGCTCAATATCAAAAAACCAAACAACCCAATCCAAAAATGGGCAGAAGACCTAAATAGACATTTCTCCAAAGATATACAGATTGCAAACAAACACATGAAAGAATGCTCAACATCACTAATCATTAGAGAAATGCAAATCTAAACTACAATGATATATCATCTCACACCGGTCAGAATGGCCATCATCAAAAAATCTACAAACAATCTGGAGAGAGTGTAGAGAAAAGGGAACCCTCTTGCACTGTTGGTGGGAATGTAAATTGATACAGGCACTCTGGAGAATAGTATGGAGGTTCCTTAGAAAACTAAAGATAGAACTACCACATGGCCCAGCAATCCCACTACTGGGCATATACCCTGAGAAAACCAGAATTCAAAAAGAGTCATGTACCACAGTGTTCATTGCAGCTCTATTTACAATAGCCAGGACATGGAGGCAACCTAAGTGTCCATCAACAGATGAATGGATAAAGAAGATGTGGCACATATATGCAATGGAATATTACTCGGCCATAAAAAGAAACAAAATTGAGTTATTTGTAGTTAGGTGGAGGGACCTAGAATCTGTCATACAGAGTGAAGTAAGTCAGAAAAAGAAATCAAATACCGTATGCTAACACATATATATGGAATCTAAGGGGAAAAAAAAGGTCATGAAGAACCTAGGGGCAAGATGGGAATAAAGAGGCAGACCTACTAGAGAATGGACTTGAGGATATGGGGAGGGGGAAGGATAAGCTGTGACAAAGTGAGAGAGTGGCATGGACATATATACACTACCAAATGTAAAATAGATAGCTAGTGGGAAGCAGCCACATAGCACAGGGAGATCAGCTCAGTGCTTTTTGACCACCTAGAGGGGTGGGATAGGGAGGGTGGGAGGAAGAGAGATGCAAGAGGGAAGAGACATGGGGATACATGTACATGTATAACTGATTCATTCTGTTATAAAGCAGAGACTAACACACCATTGTAAAGCAATTATACTCCAATAAATATGTTAAAAATATTAAAAATAAATTTGTATTTTTTGAATAGAAATTTGAATTAAAATGTATTTTTTCTCCAGATGTTTAATAAATATACCATTCTATTTTATTTTCCTCTTAATGTTCACTTAATCTACTAGACTTTGGGATAAGGCTCACATTTGCCTCAGAGTTTCTCTTTTCGCCTCTATAACCCCTGAGACATTGTCTTCTCTACAGCATGGTTATTGCATTCTTCTTCTAAAACCCAGTAGGCAAAAGAAATAAAGAGTGTTCTCTCTGTATTATAGGTAATTATCAATGGGTTGAAATTCTTGCTTGAGTGTGAGCTCCTGGGGGTAGAAACTATATTATATTCATCATTCACCCTGCCCAACCACCCTGCCTACTGTAACCCCAGCACAGAGACTTATACCAAGTATGTCATCAAAACTATATTTATAGAATGAATTCAAAAGCAGGATCCATTGGCTTTGTCAGATATTTTCAATATGTTAAATCCTAACGGCAATAAACTGTAGCACTCTGTTGGAAAGATGGTATACCTCTAAATTCACAAATATATGTAAATTTAAATGGTGTTTTGCTAAAGATACCAAGAAAAGTTTGCATAGAGAAGTGTGGTTATTTTGTTGGAAGCAGTTAGATGGTTAGTTAAATCTGTAGATAAAATTTACGACAAGATCTAGAATTTATGACATAGATCGTGGGTGAGTTGATTTGGCCCAGAGGAAGTAAGGTGTTAAAAATATACATATATAGAAAGTTATTGTCTCCTCAGTGTGTTTGATAAAGCAATATGTCCATGGATTTTTTAGTTTATAAAATATTTTGCCTAATTAGGTAGAATGGTTCTGTGAAAAGTGCCCCAGGAACTCGGATTGGTGCACTGGGCTGACCTGGGCCCCAGGGCTCAGGCTCAGAACTGAACAACCCTCAGTGGAATTGGCCTGGGCTCATCGGGGCTCAGTCAGGCTGTGCAGCTAGAGAAGGGGGAGGAGGAATCCCTCTCCTTTCTGCTGGCAGACAGAAAGCTAGTAATTGCAGAAGCATCTAATTTCCAAGGCCTCCAGGTATCTGCTCAAGGTTTTTATCAGTAACTGAGTCAGAAATACAAGCTGCTTCAGGCAAAACTTTTAGCAAAGGGCTTCTAAACATTTCTCAATTGAATAGAGTGACTGGCTCAACGTAATTACCACTTTTGTAATTTTTTTCTCCTCCTTTCAATATTTTACTCATCTGCCTGCCCCATGCCCCAAGAAGGAAATCTTCTAGGAATTCTGTGAATTTAACCCCTAGGGTATTATGCAAAGTTACAGGATTAAGAATCAGACTCCCTGCTCTGTCACTGTCTCATTTTCATATTACCTCCTTGAGTCTCAGTCTTCTCACCCATAAAATGGGGGAGTTGGACTATATCAGCACTAAAATTATGTCCTGGTGCTTCAAGGTTTCTACTACATTTTGATTCATATTTCAGTGTTAGGTACGTAATTTAACATGTGTTGATATAGAATAAAATCTCCAAGATAAGGTGGTTTAAAAAAAAAAAAAGCACAGGGCCGAAAAATGTTCTGATATGGAATTTTAAAAAGAGATACACATAAATATGCTTAGATCCATTAGGTATTTCTACAAGAATGCAGAGAATAGTAGTAGTGGCAGTTTTCTCTGAGGAGTGGGACTTGGGCACTCAGGAAGCAAGATGGGAAACTCACTTTACATCGAATACACCTTTAGTGTTTGAATTTTTATCATGCACACGTTTTAAATTTTCAATAAAACATTTATGTGTGTATACAAATGTGTTTTTGATGGATTGAACCAATTATTAGCACTGTTTATGTTAATGATAAAATTATGTTTAATATTTCACCATTTTACTACTATACTTTTATTGTTCTAAAATCAGCACGCATGCTTTATGTTGTAATACTCAACCAATGTTTTTAAAAAAGTATTAAGTATTTTAAAATACTAATTTTTGAAAACATGTATGAAACCAAATGTTTATATACTACAATTTTAACATGGTGGATACTTCCCAATGGGTCATGTGCTGCTAACCTGACTACTATTTTGTGTGAACCCTGGAATCAAGTTTCTCCTATTAACTCTAAGAACATATTTGAACTTCTATATGTGCCATTAACTAGAAGCTTTCCAATACTGCCTAAGTCTTTTTTATTTTTTAAAAATTTTTAAATTTATTTATTTATTTATTTTTGGCTGCATTGGGTCTTCGTTGCTGTGCACGGGCTTTCTCTAGTTGCAGTGAGTCGGCTACTCTTCATTGCCGTGCGCGGGCTTCTCGTTGTGGTGGCTTCCCTTGTTGCAGAGCACAGGCTCTAGGCGTGTGGGCTTCAGTAGTTGTAGCATGCGGGCTCAGTAGTTGTGGCGCACGGGCTTAGTTGCTCCACAGCATGTGGGATCTTCCCAGACCAGGGCTCAAACCCTTGTCCCCTGCATTGGCAGGTGGATTCTTAACCACTGAGCCACCAAGGAAGCCCCCTAAGTCTTTTTTAAATGCAGGTCTCTGCAAGCTTGGTAGGGTACAAATAGGACAAACAAGGGCACTAGGACCAAAAAAGAAGGGCTGTGTTCAGTGACAAGGATGTATGCATGTTCCTGCACAGGCTGTGGATAATGAGTGCATGCCTATGGTCAAGAACCTATTCTCATTTTTACACTTATGATAAGAAATGCTAACAGGTAGAAGAATATTCAACTACTTAAAGGAAATATATCCTCCTACTTCTCTTTCAAACATCTTAGTTTAATTGAAGTAAATCCTAAAACTTCAAGATACATGTATTTTTTAAAATGTTATCTATGAAAATTAGGAATTTCTTAATTCTGACTAAACAGAACAAAATCAGAAACAAATTGAATGATAAGGGTGATATAATCTCTAATGGTTCTGTTTATCATTTTGCTTTTATTTTACTCATTTATTCAACAAATATTTATTGAGCACCATTTATATAAGCATTATGTTTAGAACTAGAGATAGAGGGGTAAAGAAGATAGATAAATCTCTGCTCTTTGGTAGAGGAGAAAGACCTGAATGCTTAATTAGATAATAATAAATGATAATTACAGAATTCTAACCGTGAGCAAAGTTCTGTGCCACTTTCATATGCATCACCTTAGTCGATAATTATAGTAATTATTTGCCAGAGGTATTATTATCCCCACATTACAGATGAGGAAACTGGCTCAGAGAAGGAGATTAAGTGACTTGGTCAAGATCCCCAACAAGAAACAAACAGAGAAATACTCAAGTTGAGGAAAATTTTAAGTAGAAGTATTCCTATATGTCTTTCTCCCCATTTTAGGCATCATCTACTATTACTAATATTTATTACAAAAATTAAATATGTTCTTTCTTTTGAAAGGATTATTATATTATCAATTCACTATTTATAGCAACTATCAGAAAATAGGCAAAATCATGTAGTATTCATGCTAGTAAGTAGATACTTCCTGATCTTAGGAGTTTTTTATTGCATAAAACAGAAATACATCTTAAATTAAAAATAGTGACATTAACGGAAGATGTTGATTCTTTCATATACTTGATAAAAAAAGTTCAGGAACAGTCTTTGAATAAAGGAGAAAGCAGAAGGGTTCTGGTGTTCTTGGTTGAAAAAAAGAAAAGAAAAACAGACAAAAAACCAGTCTCTCCTGGGTTCCAGGTACTGCCAGCTGTAGAAATCAGCAATAATTAAGTTCTTGAATCAATTGATTCAAGATTCAATATCCTGGAGTAAAAGTTTAATTGTCCTGACTAATCCCCCAACCAAAAGTCTCCTTACTGAATCTTCAAGATTTAAAATCATAATTCTCAGGCTTGCATTTGGTCAAATAAACCAATCAATCAGCCACCCAATCAATTAAGAATTATTAGGTATGTGGATATTCATGTTAAAGACCCACTAAGGTTCCAGTTTTTTAACCTTTTATATCCCTGCACAATGTCATCTCTATTTCACAGGATCTTTCTTTTTATATGTGCTGCCAAGGTCTAAATACTAAGCACTCCCTATCTCAAATGGAAACTTCATTATCTCCCTTTTCTTTCACAATTCCACAACTACCAAAGCAGCTCTCAGAGAGGTCTTCGGTCACTAAATACCTTCTCATTCACAGCCAGTTAGGCTGCACATATGATTTTCTACCTGACCTAGACGTGAACACAGCCCCTCCACTTCCAGTTTTCCAATACCAGATCATGCCTGCTACCTGCTTTCCTTTGCTTGCTCTCAGGCCACAGAGCATCGCTAGGGAAAGTCATTGGACAACAGTGTACCTGGTCTGATCATGGTTGATAGATTGGAGATTGATAAGAATTGCCATTCTATTGATTTGGCTGAGGGCAATGGAATTGAAGAAAGGCAAAATTATCTGGTCAGCCTTGTGGTCATCCAGTTTCACAGGGAGCTATCATCACAATCTTGTATTAGTGAGAAGGACTCTGATCGAACTTGTCTTGCTCTGGCTGGATTTCAAATTCTGGAAACTTAATTAGAATGGAAATTATTTTCTCTTCAGAGATTATACTCTGAAATATTTCAAGTGACATTTGATGGATGTGCTTCTGATGTATTTCAGTAGGCACCATGAAAAAATCTTGTAATGTAGAACAGTATGTCTGGGCCCTTTTATTTACACTAGGAAATTCTAATGTGTTACATCTGTTGAGGTCAAGGCAATCTTGAAATCTGAGTTGATCTGATGTCATGCAGTTTGCATTAGCTTTAGAGTTCCAAAATACAGACTAACATCTATGTATCAACATAACTTACTTGAATTTTTATGAAGACTTTATCCCCTGCATTAGGGAATACTTTTTAACCAATTTATTGCATCAGCATTGTCTTGTATTTATTTCAAACAGAGTAAAACTTCAGATTGACTACATGATTTCACCGGCATCTTCCAAAGATACTCTTATTAGGACCCGTGTCCCACCATTCCAGCCTCATCCCCTGCCACTTTGAAGCTTCTACTGCTTCTGAATTTCCCTTCTATCTCTCCTAGAATCCCTCTTATACCATTATTTCCTCGCTTCATACCTGTATTATTCCAAAATGGGTTTCAGTTGCCTTCTCTTGTGCTGTTGATACTGGGATGCACTTAGGCTACAGCCACTATGCATCCTTGTCCCCCTAAATTCCCTGAAGACCCCTGACCAATCTGTTTCTGTGTTAGCTTCTATAACTATAAATTTCTTGCTTTGCCATTACTGACAATGAATTATCTACCCCTTGAGACACTATATTGCCTGTGCTTAGCATGTAGGAAGTGTTTAATAAGAGTTAAATAAATAAATGAATGAATAAATAAATCAGACTTGTTAGTCTCAGCTATTTTCTGGTCCTCATCTGTCATTGCCTTTGGTTTCTTCTATCCCTAATTATTCTTCCTGCTACTATGTTAGGTTTCTGCTGCCCCAAACTACTCATGATAGGTCCTCATGTTCCAAAAACACCAGCTGATAACATTAGTCCTTTCATCAGTGTACTTTCTGACCATATTAGTCTTTTTCTCTTCCATTACTGCCAATTCTTGGCCACAACTGATAACCCTATTGAGGTAGAAATTTGGCTATAACTTCCTCCAATCTTTCTGTCTCCTATCTCTAGAAAAGTACACATAGATGGGAATAGGGTAAGGGAGTATTAAAGGATCATATAGGACAAGTAAAATGAGTTGTAAAAAGAGACCATTGGATTTATACATGGTAGATCACTCGTGATCTGAGCAAAACTTGTTTCAGAGAAATAATGCCATTGGTGCCCAGAAGAAGGCTGGAAGTGGAGAAAGTTAAGGTTGGGTGTTAAGACCACTCTTTCAAAGAGATTGGCTTTAAAAGGAAGAAGAGAAATAAGAGTACAACTAGAAGGGAAAACTAGGATGAAAGATTTTTAATAAAATTGAGAATTATTATAAGCCATAAAGAAAGAACCAAAAGAAAGATATTGAAGATACTGATATAGTTTCTTCAAGATATTGAAAATACTAAAGACAGGGTAATGGCTAAGAGAGCATGATCTTGGAGGATATAGAAAGAGATGAAAGATAAAGTGCAAGTGAAGGTATTGACCCAAATCAAAAAGGTAATTTCTTTTATTGAGGCAAGTGGGAAGGAATAAGAATGAGTGTGGCTATGGGTAATTTTGTAGATAGAGGGACAGGAATCCTCAATTTTCACTTTAAAAAGGAGCGAAGGTCATATGTAGAGATAAGTCAGTGGCAGAAGAGAAGACTTGAGGGGAGGAGAGAGACATGGAATTACCAATTACCATAAAATATTTTTTAATGAGAATATCCAGATGTTCTGGATGCAGTAAAATATACACTCTCAAGCTCCTGGCAGCATTATAAATTGGAAAAGTGTATTTAGAAATCAACTTGGCCTCAAAAATATTTATATATTTGAATCTATTGACTTCATTTCTAAGAAAATAATTCAAAATATAGAGAGACGTTTATGTACAAAAATGTTCACTGCAACATTATTCATTATTGGGGAAACACTGCAAACAACCTAATTATCCAATGATAGAGAAGTGGCTAAATAAATTATGATGAATCCAAGCAATAGAAATTTATGTAGACCTTAGAATAATGCTTATCAAGAATTTTTAATTTCATGGAGAATTTCTTTTATAAAAAAATAAACCCAATGCTTTTATTATGTTAACTAAATGTTATAGGCTAAAATAGAAAGAAAATAAATAAAAATAATAGCAATGTATAGAATTATTCTTACATTCTTATGTAAACAAACCTTCAGTATTTTCCAAATTTTCTACGAGGGTATATATTACTCTTGTCATCAGAAAGCACATACTAAATGTTAAAAAAAAAAAACCTTTGGTAAATTATGAAGACTAGTGTTGGAAAGGAGAAAAAAGAAATATTTGAAATATTTGTGAAAATGAAGAGAAATTGGAGGGAATGAAGTACAGATTCCTGGAACTCAGTTAATTAACAATATAGAACATTTTTTGAGTCAGCATTGCGAAAGTACAAAATAAAGTTTGCAGATTTGGGCCTCAGATGTGTTGAACTTTTAAAAATTGGCTGATTTTTTATATATATCTACATGTCTTTAATCAGTTGACTTTTCTGTGTCTTAAACACATGTTTTTCCTCTTCTCTAATTTTCTGCTTTTAATCTGTGAATTAGAAAAATCATATCTATAATTAACAGAATTCTATCTGAAGTTGGAATAATTAGTCAATGGGTGATATTTAAAAACACAGAGCTTTTGACCTCTAGTTTTGCTTCCTTGAGCTCTTTAATAAAACACTTTGTTTCCCGGAAGAAAAAAGGTAAAAAATCGGGTGATTTAGCATAAAAGATATGCATTTCTGGTTTTCCTTAGCGGGGAAAAAAAACACAAAATAAAAACATAAAAAAACCAGGGTCAATGAACAGTGGGCCTCTGTTTTTATACAGTAATAATTCCCTGGACATGCGCCGTGGCCGCCCTCCTTAGGTGAGTTATGTGACTGCAGTTATCCATAACGCTCACCACCATACCCTATTGTTTTTCTAACAATGAGATCAAATATCAGTAGCTTTTTGTCATCACCCTTGCTTTTTTATATTTATTATGATAAATAGGTGTTTACAGTAAATAAATGTTTTTCTGTCACCATGTCTATTGAAACTGGAATTAAACAGATATACTTTCTGTGGAACGTTATGCTAGGAGGATGAGGAGGCATTTAATATTCAAATTCGGTCTTTCCTTTGGGGGGATAACCTACACATAAATAAAGTAGTATAAGGATCTGTTACACCAATTTGATGACAATATAAACAATAAGAGATATATAGAAGGAAAGAAAAAGCTATCTATAGGCTGGAGTACTGCTTGGTAGGGGAGGGGAAATTGAACCATGTGGAATTGGGTGAAAATTTATAGTTGGAGGAATATAGCAAAGATGAGAGACTGGAAAGAGACTTTCTCAGGGAGAGGGAACTCAGTCTTCCAGCCCAGAGTTCATTTAGGGGAAAAAGTTTAAAACTTTGGGGGTTAAAAAGTTTGGGTTAAGAAAATTAGCATCTTGAAATTCAGGAAGAGGAGTTTGGAACTTTATTCTGTATGGAAGCTATTATGTGCTCTTGAACATAAGAAGTTAACACTTTAAGAAGTTCAATTGGGAAGGAAAGTGATTTGAAGGAAGAGATTAGAGAAAAAGATGACAATGAAGTATTTTTAAGGATCCATATTTATTCAGACAGTCAACAAGTTCTTACAGAGCACTTGTTATGAGAGGCTCTTTCTTAGGTACAGTAATAAAATTCCTTGACCTCAAGGGTATATGCCAGTGGACATAGACAGATAACAAATATGTACAGAAATAAGTATAGCAGTGCAACAGAATAGACTGACTTGTGTGCACAAGATCCTACTGGCGTTAATGTGATCACAGAAGACCTGAGAAGTGACAGTGACCTGAGTCTTCAGTAATGAAAATGATATTGTTACATGGAAACACATCAGAAGAGTATTTTAAGCAGAGGAAATAACAAGCGCAAAGGCCCCAAGACGAAATGAGCATGGTGTATTTAAGGGAACAGAAAAGAAAGAAGCCAAGGTTGCAGAAATGTAGTAAGCAACAGGAAGAATGATAGGAAATACAATCAGAGAAACACGTAGGCAATTACAAGCCATGATAGGGACTTAGACATTCTTCTCACTGACCTGTGAAGCCACTGAAGAGTCTTAGGCACGAGAGTGATATAATGGCATTCACACCGAGAGAGGTTACTTTGGCTGTATGGAGAGTGGACCATGGGAGGACAAAAGTGGACCCAGGAGGACCATAAAAAGGCCGTCGTAATAGTCCAGAAGAGACATAATAAAAGTGGCTTGGATTAGGCTTTATCAGTACAGATGGTTTTAGGTTGTCAGATTTGAACACATTTTGGAGGAAGTATTGATAGGACTCATTAATGGACTGGGTATAGACTAGAAGGAGAAAAAGGAGATCAAAAGTTTGATCAGTCAGGGTCCTGAGCAACTGGGTTTGGCCCTTCCTGAAATGGTGAAAATGAGGGGAAAGAGTGATGAAGCAGACCATAGAAATTAAGATTTCTGTTTAGAAAAGCTTAAACTAGACATGTCTATTATGTTTCCAAAGAGAGGCGGCACTATCTGTGAGGAGACACTTAGACGTGTAAGTCTGGAGCTCAGGAGATGCTTGGAGATGTCCATTTAAGGGTAATCAGGCAGTGTTTAAATGCGTGGTTCTGGGAAAGAACAAAGAAAAGCCAAGCGTAGAGCCTTGAGGTAACTTAGCATTTTATTTGGGGAGAGTAGTAGATTAAAACTCAGATGTGTCAGAGCCTTTTAACAATATTCTGAAAAATTAATCTATGGATATTCCGGCCTAACTGCTCATCTAAAGATCAATATTCTTTGTCAAGTCATTACTGGCCTACAAAACAAATGCTACTGCATTCTCTTAAGACACGTGGACTATCCATTCCTGAAACCTGTTAACTTTAAAATAGCCCAGTCAACAGTATGCTCCTTCAGTAAGCTAATGCTTTTTGATTCTTTTCCTCTTCACTAGGGAATCAGAAGAGGCCATGGTGACCTCCCTCTTTAGGCTGCCATAGAGCAAGCCAATTTAGGAAAATGCTAATTTGAAGAATACATATGGCTATTAGGGGGAAAAAAGTGTGTGTGTGTGTGTGTGTGTGTGTGTGTGTGTGTGTGTATCTGTGGGCAAGAATCATTTAAAATAATTTTATCAGAGCCATGTTTAAAAGATAAACGTGACTGGTTTAAAAATAATACCATAGTTGTCACTTTAATGTTAGAAGAAGATGGTGATGATGATGATAGCCATCAGCTTTGTGTAAAAGGAGAATAGGCTGCATTTTTAGAACTGTAAGAGCCAGCAGGAGGAAGCGATATAAAAAGTCTCATATCGAACTGAGCAGCATGAATCGCACAGCTGGAAAAGTTAGCCCCAAAAGAGAATACTTGTAGAGAGTAGGGTTTTCATCATCAGACACCAATGCTCATCAAGGCTTTTATTATAAGAAATTGAAGAACATAAAATACCCAACTTGAACTACAGTGGTCAAGACTCCCAGTTTTTCAAGGTACAGCATTAATTCCTTGGGACTTTAGTAGTGGTTAGCCCAAGAATGAAGATAGACAGGATATTCAGATAGAAAATAAATTTGGAAAGTATTAAGGTAAAGTTAAATCAATTTTTTAATTATAGTGCCTATAAGAATCTTTAATATTCTAAGGTGTTTTGTAATTTTTCCAAGAAAGCCATCATGTATAGAGCCCTTTAAGGGAGAGCTTCTAGTCATGGCAATTCAGGAACGGTGGCAAAAATGGTATTATATGAGGGACAAGTCTGAAGAGGTGATGCTATAAGAGTTTGATGACATTGTGAGTAGATTCAATTGGATTGTAATGTGTTTCTGTTAAATGTGTATACAGAATTATCACTGTTACCCAAGGACTTAAAAGAGCACCCAAAGCAGTAGTGCAATGAAGGATTACTGAGCTGGTTATCAGGCAAATGGTTTTAATCCCTATTACACATTTTCTTAATGTAGTCATTGGACCCCTGTGAGAGCTCACTGATTCGTACATTTATTCAATGAACACTGAGTATGTCTGTTGTGTGAGACATGGTCCTAAGTGCTAGGAATGTAGCAATAGACAAGAAAGATGTAGTCCTTAACCGTGGGGAACTTACATTCTAGTGTGGAAGACAGACGGTAAATAAATACATAATTTTAGCTGATTTGGGGCACCATGAAGAAGAATCAAGTTAGATAAGGTGTTATAAAGTGAAGAAGGAAAGTAAGCTTCAGTCACTTGTATAAAATGAGGAGGCTGGACTCCATCAGCAATTTTCACAGTTTTTAAGTAATTACATGTAAGAGAAACCCAAACAAATTAACTATGGCTTTCCCAAATAAAAGTTTATTTTCTGATTTAAGAAGAAAGTAGGAGGTAGGCAGTCTAGGACTGGTAGAGTAGTTTCATGATGTCACTGGTATCCTGGCTGCCTTCAGTGTTTCTACTCACTGTCTTTAGGGTGTGGTTTTTATGCTTATGGCCACACTGCAAGATAGCTGTGTCTCCCATTAACACTCCAAGCATGGAAAAGAAAGAAGTGCCAAGGAACACAGAATAGCGTCTGCATTAGGAAAGCCATACTTCCCTAGAAATCCCTGGCAGACATCCCTTGCACCTTTAGAGAGGCTGGAAACACGAGTATTTTTCAGATGATTGAGGGTCTTCACTGAATAATATTCAGTTGCCCTGAACCTGGTTCACTTAAGAAAGAAGGATAAGAGTAGAAATTCGGTAAGCAATTAGTCTGCCATAATGCTCAGGGGTACAAATGTATGCCATTTGGAGGGTCTGTTTTCAGCTGGAATTTCAATCAGGAAGTTAGTGTTTCAGCCAAACGGAGTAACTGTTTCAGCCAATAGAGCGACATTTAACCATTCCCATTCCCACATCCGGAACACATAACAGGGCAGAATATTGAACACAGAGTCCCAAGAGCATAAAGCAGGGTAGTCCTAGTATCAGACAAGCCCAAAGAGGGAAGTCTCATGCATTAACACATAATTAAAGATAATTTACAGAGCAGATTAATGGGAACTAGAGTGCCCTAAGCAGTGTAATTTGCAATGATTTGTCACTAAAATCTGAGCTTTAAGCAGTTCAGACTGGGACTGAAAGGTGTCATGGAAAGAGAATGGGACTTGGATATTCCTGGGTTTTAACCTCAGCTTACACTTAGCACCGTGAGATGATGGAGACATGATGTAACCTCTCTGAGCTTTGATTTCTTCAACTGCAGGGCAGGAAAATACTCACCTTAAAGAGCTGTTGTGTGGAGTGCATGAGCTTGCTTTTAGAAAGTGCTAAGCACAGCACCTGGCAGAAAGTAGTAACTGGATAAATTGTGGTGGTGGTGAGAGCAGGATGGCAGCTGCTGTAGTGGTAAAGGCCAGCAGGTGGAGAGGGAGTCCTCAAGGTCATCGGCAAATAAAACCTCTGGAAGGGGGCTTCTCTGGTGGCGCAGTGGTTGAGAGTCCGCCTGCCGATGCACGGTACACGTGTTCGTGCCCAGGTCCGGGAAGATCCCACATGCCGCGGAGCGGCTAGGCCTGTGAGCCATGGCCGCTGAGCCTGCGCGTCCGGAGCCTGTGCTCTGCAGCAGGAGAGGCCACAACAGTGAGAGGCCCGCGTACCGCAAAAAACAAAAACAAAAAAACCTCTGGAAGGATATGTCCAAAACCACTCAGAGGATGCCAAGACTCGAGGTGGGGAGATTCCACACAATCAGTAGAAGCAAACAGCAGGATTGAGGCTATAAGAGTAGCCTGGTCAACATCAGGGGCCAGTGGAGGAAGTGGAAGGGAAACAAGTCAAGGATGAAGTGAAAAGGACCCTGGGAAATTACTGAGAAAACGGCTGAATGGGAAGTCAGTCTGCCTGGAGCACAGCTCTGACACTAGCTGATTGTATGACCTTGACAGGTCCCTTCACCTCCCTGCACCTCAGTTTCCCATTTGAAAAATGACAGGATTCTATAGTTGATTTGGACCATCGCTTCCAGCCTTAAGCACTTATGAAGCTCTTTCACTAACAGCAACGATGGTCTCAGCTGGCCTCGTGGATCCTAGCCCAGATGTGCTCAGGACCTGGAGCATTTCCCCTGACCTCTGCATCAAGGCAACTTGGAAAACTGGAAACAACGAAGAGAAAATGGACGAAATCTATCTTCAGACTTTCCCTATGACTTTTTTGCCCAGAATTATGAAAAAAAAAAAAAAGATAAATACCAATACCCTGAAATATTTTATATGCTTATTCCAAATATTATAATGCTTTATGAAAGTCTGAAGCTTTCAAAGACAATAAAACCTATTTTGAAAGAAAAAAATTTGCTCTTCAGGTTTATGTACTTTTTTTTATAAATTTATTTTATTTTATTTATTTTATTTTTGACTGCATTGGGTCTTTGTTGCTGCACGTGGGCTTTTCTCTAGTTGCGGTGAGCGGGGGCTGCTCTTCGTTGTGGTGTGCAAGCTTCTCATTGTGGTGGCTTCTCTTGTTGGGAGCACGGGCTCTAGGCGTGCAGGCTTCAGTAGCTGTGGCACATGGGCTCTAGAGCGCAGTCTCAGTAGTTGTGGTGCACAGGTTAGTTGTTCTGCGGCATGTGGGATCTTCTGGGATCAGGGCTCGAACCCGTGTCTCCTGCATTGGCAGACGGATTCTTAACTACTGTGCCAATAGGGAAGGGAAGCCCTTTGCTTTATGTACTTTTTAAATGTAAAATGCTGCCTGGGAATTTTTCCTCTAAGATTTCTGCAACAGTCAAAACCAAATATATCTTCTTTGACAAATAACGGTTCAGTATTATGACCAAAAAAACAAATCTTGTCATAAAAATCTAATCTGGGGAAAACACATACTCTGTCTGCATAATATAGCAATAGTGGGACCAGTATCTACCATTTCTGTCATTTGTGCTTTTAACTGCTTTACCAACTCTATGAGAGGACATGTGATAGACCTGAATTGGCATTTTCCTCTTTCTTTTTGGGTTAAGAAAATTAAAGTCTTGAATCTGATGCAACAAAGACAGTTATCTTTTAAGAGTTATCTTTTGCTCATGACTCCACCCAAAAACCTGAGAAATGTGTTCTACTTGTCTGCCCTTGTATTATCCCTACCTCCTATGATGTTTGCTTCTGGTCTTTCCTTTTCCTTCAAAACTAAGCTGTGCTGACTTTTGAATCAAAACTCCAAAAGGTTGCTGACTAGATAATCAAGATAATTAGTGTTAAAGTGATCACAGGAGTGAGAGGCTGGATGTACAGTTCTTCTGCATAATATTTGTATTTTAACAGGATCCTGTATGGTTTTATGTAGTGAATAATCCATTCTAATTATCATTATTATTATTTTATTATTATTCTAATGTAGAAATAATTCACTTACTGGAAGCCACTGAAAGATTTTTGAGAATGTAAGCCCTCTAAATACTCCCTAAATGGATAAATGTATTGGTCAAGACTTTGATTGCAAGTGACAAAATCAACTTTCAAACCTCACAATTTCTGTAACAAGAGAAAAATGACTAAAAGACCTCCTAATCAGGCGGTTAATAGTTCTGATTGGCGGTTTAAGTCAGACACCCACTGCTGGATAATTAAACTGTGAGACCAGGGAAGGGGATCTAGAAGTTGACAGCCTCTATTCATTCTCTAAAGGATATTCTTTACTTTATTTCTCATTCATGTTAATCTGGTTTAAAGTAGCTGAAAGTGACTGAGCAAAACTTCATTAAAAATTACATGAATTTGATGGGCTTCCCTGGTGGCGCAGTGGTTGAGAGTCCGCCTGCCGATGTAGGGGACACGGGTTCGTGCCCCGGTCCGGGAGGATCCCACGTGCCACAGAGCGGATGGGCCCATGAGCCATGGCCGCTGGGCCTGCGCATCCGGAGCCTGTGCTCCGCAACGGAAGGGGCCGCATCAGTGAGGGGCCCGCGTCCAGCAAAAAAAAAATTCAAAAAAAAAAAATTACATGAATTTGACTTCCAATGTCTTCAAATCAGAAGTTATGGTCCCAATACAAGACAAAGCTTTTTAACTTTAAGATATTTAAAATGACCATTTTCACAATGGGATAGTGTATGTATCCACAGACTTAGACACAGTGTTCAACCCTAGCATTCCCTAACCATGGAAACTTGAGTAAGCAGCTACCTTTCCAACCAGCATGGCAACTTTGAGGCTCAAAAGAACTTAGACATTTAAATAAGTTCCATTTCTCCTTCACAGAGCAAAACAAAGAGAACTAAATAGATTTAAATTTACACCTACACCAACACCCCACCCCATCCCACCCCCCGCCCCCCCCACCCCACACACACTCAACTTCTCCAGCTGACTTAGAGGAGTCGATGCAGCCCGTAATGGATGGGCTTATTCCTTGCTACAACCCAGACACCGCTGAAACTTGACTCAAGCTGTGATGCATTTGACAAGGCCAACATTACTTGGGGCGATACAGAAGAAGGACTGATTATTTTCTATTCCACTTCCAATTCAGCCCCAAGTTGCTTTTCTCTCTTGATATGTTTCTTTATTGCCTTCCAAATTCCGATGCTTACTCACAGGCTCCTTCTTTTATTCATGAACATTAAAACCAAGCCATTGTTATCCTAAAACTCACTTGGGTGTTCTCTAAAAGGGAGTGAGAAGCAATGGTGTTGGGAGGGGGCTGTGAGCAATCACCCACATCTTATTTTACCCATTATCTGCTGCAATGTCTTAAGCAGAACGACTCCCTCTCAAGCCCTTCTTTTGTGATGATTTCCATAAAGGATGACAGCGCAGCTTGCTTTAAAAAAGAGGAAAAAGAGGCCCTGGTTAATTCCTGTTAGAAATCTCATTTCAAGTTATCCTGATCATAGATGGGGATGTGGTCCCAGGAGAGCCCTCCGCTGACCTCACAGAAGCTTCTTGAAGCTCAAGGCTTTTCAAGCTGTCACCGAAATGCTGACCCACGGTCGTACTCTAAAACACTGCACACAATCCTCTCTGAAAACCAAACCTGCAGTTCGAACATTATAGGGCGATTTCTTCAGCTCTTCAGAAAACAATTGCAAAGCTGCTGCAACACAAATTAAGTTCTCTGAAATTTAAGTAATTGGTCAATAAAGTTTATTCTGGATGAATACTGATTTGCCATCTAGTTTTTTCAGTTTTTATAATACAGACAGCTTTTTCAGCCAGCTTTCTAGTTCTCAGATCTGAGTAAAATTACTGTTCATCCAGAGCTCTCATTATACCCTTTGCAGACCCTTTGTGTTCTTGGTTTTGCGCCTGGTCCTCTCCGTGGGTGGCTATGCCAAAAACTGAAAAAGATAGGCAAAAAAAAAAAAAGTGTATAGGGGAGAGCGCTGAAAAATCTCTCAGAGGGGCTGAATTTTCATTTTAGCCTCACCTCTTCCTAGCCACTTCATATTGCAGGATCAGCATTCCATATCTGTAAAATGGGCACAGTATTTGCCAATTTTACTTCAGCAGCCACAGGATGTAAACAAAAATACCAGCCATCCTTGGTAAAATGTGTTGCCTGAAAACAGAGAAAAATAACACGTGTGCACGCACATACGCAGCACAATAAATTTATTTAAAATTTGAGGGTACTTTATATTTTATATTCCATGGCCCTTATATATTTTTTTATTTAAAAAGAGAATCAGGATTTACTTTCCAAAAAGTCACAGAAAGACCTAAGGGAGCTACAAGCACAAAGCTCATTATTTACTGACAGAGTCTATAAATAACCATTAACACAAATGCTATGTCCACACATACATTTCATAAAAATTGAACTTATTTAGAATCATGGAGGAATATTTTCCTTGCTAAAATATTTTTCTTTTATTTTTCAATATGCTTCTTCTACCAAGGCAATCAAAATGTACAAGGCATGTCTTCTTTACAAAGAGAGTTTGGAGGCAAATCTTTTCCTGGGGAACCATGACCAGATTTGGTTTAATTGTTCAAAAACAAAAACAGTGGACTTCCCTGGTGGTGCAGTGGTTAAGAATCCGCCTGCCAATGCAGGGGTCACAGGTTCGAGCCCTGGTCCAGGAAGATCCCACATGCTGTAGAGCAGCTAAGCCCATGTACCACAACTACTGAGCCTGTGCTCTAGAGCCCACATGCCACAACTATAGAAGCCTGTGCTCCTAGAGCCCATGCTCCACAACAAGAGAAGCCCACGCACCGCAACAAAGAGTAGCCCCCTCTCACCCCAACTAGAGAAAGCCCGGGTGCAGCAATGAAGACCCAATGCAGCCAAAAATAAATAAATAAATTTATATTTTAAAAAAAAAAGCAAAAATAGTTTTAAAATGAAAGTTAAAGATCTTTTAACATAATATAGTAAATTTTCTAGAGGTCATCACTTCTCCAGATACCATGCAGTTTGTATTAGCACGTTCATTGTTCGAGAGGTTCATTTATTGGCTGGTTCCATGACATGATACTAAGTAGTCCTTCAGTAATGCAAAAGGACACTTATACAAAACTTTTTTTTTTCTTAAGTGATTTCAGAACTAAATTGAATGGAAAATACCTTAAAGCAGCTAGGTCTTTCATTTATTTTTTAGAACAGGTTTTAAATATTCCTTACTTTTATTTTTAAATTAGTTTTTTATTGAAGTATACTTGATTTACAATTTTTTTTTAAGAAACAGCTCACACAATTCAATATCAAAAAAACACACAACCCAATTAAAAACAGGCAGAAGACCTGAATAGACATTTTTCCAAAGAAGACATCCAGATGGCCAAGAGACACATGAGAAGATGCTCAGCATGACTAATTATTAGAGAAGCACAAATCAAAACCACCTCATAACTGTCAGAATGGCTAACATCAAAAAGCCTACAAATAACAAATGGTGAGGACATAGAGAAAAGTGAGCCCTGTACACTGCTGTGGGGAAGGCAAATCGATGCAGCCACTATGGAAAACAGTATGGAGAGTCCTCAAAAAACTAAAAGTAAAACTACCATATGATCCAGCAATTCCACTCCTGGGCATATATCTGAAAAAAATTAAAATGCTAACTCAGAAAGATACACGCATACCAATGTTCATAAGCAGCATTATTTACAATTGCCAAGAAACGGAAGCAACCCAAGTATCCACAATAGATGAATGGATAAAGAAGATATGGTGCATATATACATAAAACCATAAAACCATAACCATAAAAAAAGAATGAAAGTCTGCCATTTGCAACAATATTGATGCATCTAGAGGGTGTTATGCTTAGTGAAATAAGTCAGACAGAGAAATTCCTTGCTTTTAAAAAGCAATGTGTAAAAGACCAACCAGCGGTGAACAAAGAGCAGCACAGACAAGAACTACATGGTTATAAACAGGCACACTGAGCAGGGCAGTAGAGTTGGCTGCATTGAAACCCTAACCAGATCTTATGGACACACAGAGAATCAGTAATTCTTATTATAGTCCCAGAGAAATTAGAATTTGGGGGGAAGGGAACAGGAAGCCCATGTACCTGACTCTCCATTTCAAAATCTGATATCTAGAAACTATCAATGTTGATCAAGGTGAAAGAAAATGCTGTGTATAAAGATGCTTTATAAACTGCAGAATTATGTGTAAATGTGAAATACCACTGCCAAGTAGATTTGGGCACTTCAGAGGACATTAGCTTTGGTTAAAATTTGGTAGTAAGGAGATGATAATAATCGGCACAGATGAAGTTTCCAAGTATTCAATTATTATTCGTTTCCAAAGGATCTGGTCCCTCATCATGTGGCACATGTATGCTCAGTTCAAATATTGAAATTGCGGTAATCAGAACCAAAATGAAAAACCAAATATCACATAAGAAAACAGGAAGACAATTTTCATGGGTAAACAAATGTGGTATAGTCATAAAGTAGAATCATACCTAGCACTATGGACGAATCTCACAAACTTTATATGAAACAAAAGAAGCCAGATACAAAAGAGAACATACTGTATGATTCCATTTGTATGAAGCTCAGGAACAGTCAAAACTAATCTACAGTGACAGAAATCACCATATTTGTACGGAGGGTGGAACATACACTGGAGGTTGAGTAAAGAGACTCTCTGAGGTGAAGGAAAAGTTCTATATCTTTACTGGGAATTATTTATACAGGTACACATGTGCTAACCCTCATCTGATTCTCCAATTAAGTTCTGTACACTACTCCACACACATTTTTAACATATATATATATATATATATATATATATATATTTTTTTTTTTTTTTCAGCGGCCATGGCTCACGGGCCCAGCCGCTCCGCGGCATGTGAGATCTTCCTGGACCGGGGCACGAACCCGTGTCCCCTGCATCGGCAGGCGGACTCTCAACCACTGCGCCAGCAGGGAAGCCCTAACCTCAATATATTTTTAAAAGGTGAGCACTCCTCTCCTCTCTCCTTTTCTCTTCCAGTTTCTTCTCCTTCATGTGTCCCTCTCCATTTCCCTCCTATCCCCTCCTCCTCTTGGCTTCTCCCTCCCTTCCTCCCCCTCCCTTCCTTCTTCCTTTTCTTCCTCTTCTCCTCCTTCTCCTCTCTCCTCTCCCTCCACCCCCACAAAACAAATGAGCCTTTCTGTTTAACCTCATCTCTCTCAATCACCTGTCTTAGTCCCTGAGGAAGTAAGTCCTTTCTCTTTAATTTCTATGAATATTGACATAGGTTTTAAGCTGGATTAAGCATAAGCAATCCTCTGACACTCAGAGCAGAAACCTCCCTGAACTACTTTCTATCTTCTCTGAACCTGGGATCCTAAGAGCTTCTGCTCACCCTGAGGGAGGGAACATGGCAATGAAGGGACTGATGGGGCAGGAGACATTGGAGAGTGTTAGGTCAAAGAGATCAGGAGTTTTTCTAGCTCTTCTATAAACTACGTGTGGAACACAGAAATATGTTTGCACGATTCATCTAACCAAATTCAATAATTATCTTAAAAGGACTTGTTTCACCTGGACTTTCTGACATGTTACTATATTATCCCATAGGGAACTTATCTTGACAACTTCCTAAATTATCCAGGGAACCACTTCCAGAATGTTTAAGACCCAGCAAGTTACCCACAAGCTTAACTCAACCACTGATTTAAATTATTGCACAGAACGGTTTAACAGCCTGAGATCTATACTTTAGTGAGTGAGCAGTCTTTTAATCGCCACAGAGTTAAGAAACATCCCCCACTGAAGTTGCTGGATCTTAAACCAAGGTAAAATCCAAACATGAAATAAGTTGCCTCAGTGGTTCCTGAAGGATAAATATGCCATAGTTGGATTTACAGAAATACCATTGTTTACTCTTCGGTTCAAACCACCAAAAATCCCATTTATCTGTTGTCTATCTATCTACCTACCTATCTACCTACCTGCCTATCTACCTACCTACCTATTCCATTAGACAGCAAATGGTGAAAGAGTTAACAGTGGTTATCTCTTCCTAATCATAGGAAGCCTTCTTTATCTCACTCACCTCTGAATTTGTTGTTTTGTTTTTACAATTAGTATATTGTTTTTGTACTCACACAAAAAAGACTGAAGGTGTAACAAAAAGTATTTCTAGGATGAAACAGAGATGAATGAGTAATAATAACAGTCTATACTCACTTTGTTGCCCATACTTTATAAAAAAACGTAAACCCGGCCATACCCACCATTCGGAGCAAAAAGCCACTTGACAGAAAGCCCTGACATCGACAGCAGTCTCTGCTCTGGTCATTTGATTTCCAAGAAAACATGTTGCGTGAACACTATGAGACATGAGGCTTTTTGATAGAAGAAATCAATCCATATCTATAGCATTTTCTTAACATCTAAACATTCTGGTTTTATAATGTGGTAGATAACGTGGGACAGCTGAACTGCCAGGCCCGTTCACTATTCCTACAAAGAGTAACATACCACTGAGTCAATCCTTCAAGCCTTCATTTTCAACATAATGTTGAAATTAAAAGTTTCAGTTTGAGAAGGGCTCAATTAAGAAGGTACCTCCTTGAAACTCAGTGGAAGCTTTAGTACTTGAACTTAAAGGTTTTAACTTTCCATTTAATCAGGAAAACAGACTCCAATGTATTCATGAGTGAGTTTAGCACCACTTTATGCCAAGATGTCTATGCATATTGAACTTCAAAATGCAACATAAGCAAAAACTGAAAACACTTAATTCAGATCACATCATGTGTGTTAGAGTAGAGAAAAGAAAGATATTTTATCTTGAAGAGAAAACATTATTTAGCATAAAAGGTCATTATGTGGGTCTAGAGCCAAACAAAAGCATTAGAACACATGTCCTGTGCTCAGATACATGAAACAAATTCTTTAATAATTTAAATTGACATGGCATGTGAATTAATGTCCCTTCCTCACCCCTTCTTGTTCCAGAGAAGTAACACCGAGTCTCCAGTAAAACAACTGTCCATGGACTGCCTGCATGTGTCAGACACACAAATGATAAAAGGCATGACCCCAGATCTCTAGAGCTTGAGTAAAGAATGCTACAACAGGAAAACAGTTGGAGAACACAGGACAGTGTTAAATTGTGTAGTGCAGACCACAAGAATTATTGGAGACGTATAACTACCCGGGCCTGCAAGGAAACAAAAGGAACATTGATTTCTTGATTCTCACTTCTTTCTGCTTCAGTCTCACTGCCAGATCCATCGTCCCAAAGTGAGGCTCCAATCACATCACTCCTTCGCTCAAAAACTTGAGTGTCTCCCCCACGACTTGTTTGTTTGAAAATCTTTCCACTGACCTACCACTGTCCTCCAAGCCACCTCACCAGCATCCTCCTGCTATACCCATCACTCAGAAGCCTTCAGGGTCTAGGGAGGCACGGAGAAATGTATAGCAGCCTGTTAGAAAACTAAGAGAAAATGAAATCTAGACAAGACCCACCTAAAAGCATTCATATTATAATTGGAAAAAATAATCTTATGCTGGTCAAACAAAATAAAACTGTAATCTACAGTCAACCTGCTTGGTCACACACTGCACCCCAGGGAGGCCACAGTAAGCCCTTTACCTGAGAGCTATTTGCCTTTCTCTTTGCTTTTTCTTGCTTTTTCCCCTCGGCCTTCAATGCTCATAATTCCACATCTTCACCTTCAGGGCCATCTGCTTCCTCTAAGAAGCCTCCCAAATCCCCTCAAACCAATGCAATCTGTCCTTTTAAGTTTCATAGCTATAGCATTTATATAACTTGTTCTCGTAACACTAAAATTTGTACACTTACGTTATGTTCTTTACTAAGTAGAAAGAAAGTTCCTTGAGATTAGGGATTTTCTTACTCATCTCTAGGTACATTGTGTTAGGTGCTCAACACAATTTTTTAAACTTTTTATTTTTCTTTTGAAGTATACACTACTCGTTTGAAAAGCAAGCACAAAGATCGGCCCTGTCTGTGCTCCCACCGTGGCTGCAGAGAGGAATGTCAGGCAGTTTTGTGTTTCAGTCACTGTATGGCAGCAGCTACACAGGGAATATTTTTAGGCCAGCTTTTTAAAACTCTGAGTTAGGGTAAACAAAACAAGAAATTGTAACACCTTCATCAAGACTCCATTGGCATGTCTGAGCGCCTGTTCCCAAAAGGGCCACCAATAGATAATAGACAAACTGAACTAAAATTACAACATGAGGGAGGGAATATTTTTTAAAGTAATGCTCATGTTGCTGACAATCTATGTGAGGGAGGAAGTCATGGGCACATGAAATGATTTTTTAAATTAGTTACATGGCAACAAAGGAAATGCCAAGACAGTCTACGTGGGCGTGTCATGTGCGTGGTACCAGCAGAAAGTGGCATGAGTTTCAGAGGAATGTGAGACCACTGAGGACTGGGCTGGACAGGGAAGTCTTCGGGAGGTGGGATGGGGTGGAATCTGAGGTAGGCGTTGAAGGCTATGTAGGGTTTGGATATAAAGGAGAGTAAAGAAGGCATTTGAGGAAAGTTCTGATGTGTGGCCTTGACAAATTCGCCTGCCCTCTCTAGGGGAAGGTTCTCCTCTGTATGATGGAAATATCTAACTGAATACTCTCTCAAGTCTAATGTCAACAACAGGAGCAAAGCCATAGTGCATGGTGTGTCTGGAGTCAATATGTCATACAGGTTACAGTCACATGGACCTGGGCTCCAGTCCTGCTACTGCCACTTTCCACACAAGTGACCTTAGAAGAACTGTGTAATTGATTTAAGCCTCAGTTGCTTTCATCTATAAAATGAGTATAATACTGACAATGCATACTCCATTGGGTTGTCAGAGGACTAAATGAGATAATGCACTGAAGTGCTTTGTACGGCACATAGGATCTTAGATGCTCATTAAATTTCGCTATTATTTTTATTAGGAGAAATATGCCTATCTGAGAACTTGTAAGAAAATAGTCAGACCTTTCCTGTTTTCTCCAGAATTGGGACTACAACTTAAAGCTAGGGACTGACAGCTGACAAGAACATTCTGAAAACTCTTGAAAGAGCAGACACCTCTTTAAGGCTTTTTAGAGGTAACTGATAAGCCATCTCATCTCCCCTACAGCCAGCACCTCATGACAACTGTCCCATCCAATCCACACAAGCAGAGGAATGTGCAATGGAGGGGGTGGGGCAGTGGAGGAAATGTCAGAATGTAAGTCATCTGCCAGGGCAAGAGTTTTATATTATTTTTCCCCTCAGTTCCCCATGAAGGGGGAACAAGGAGATCAATCCTCCCTTAAAGCCAAGTGAGAGGGCCTTCAAGACATTCAGTCTGTATATAAGGGTAAATGGTATTCATCCCATAATCAGAAGTAGGTTTATACATACTTTGACCTGAGGAAAAGGACAAAGAGAGAGGGTGGGGAAGGGGGGAAGGGATGCAGCCATGGAGCAGCTCAGATGCTCACAGCTGGACAAGGAAAAGCTGCTGTGTGGTTTCCTGTGGGTCAGATGGACGTCAAGGAAAAGGAGCCAAGTGAAGCCATCCTGCAGGCAACAGAGGAGGGTTACTCCAGCACCAAAGGCTGCAGGCATACTGCTTTGTCAGAGACTGAGACAAAGGAAGATCTGAGAAAAGGTAGATCCAGAATGGACCTTCTCCAAGAACCCCAGCTTCCACAGGGAAGCCCAGACACTCATAGCTCCCTCTTGCCGGAGCTAACACTGGGAGGCCTGAAACACAGACAGCGTTGACGTTGAGTCAGTGTTAAGAGTAATAGGGACAGCCCCCGAGGGAAGACCACACCACACCAACGGCCACACAAGGAAAAGGGACTCATCCCTGACCCTCTCCCTACTGCTTAACACCAGAGGATCTAGAATCAGGGGAGAAAGGAAAAGAAGAAGGGCAAGAGCAGACAATATCCTACCATCCTGAAGATCCCCTGGGACACAGATGGAGCCTGTGTTAAGTGGAAGGGAGGAGATAAGACTAAGTTTAAATTTGTACTAGACGGGACTTTTTGAGAATGAGAGCGACCAAGACGCCGTGGAAACTGATGGAGCTACCATTTAAAGAGCTTTAGCTGGCTGAGGAAAGTGAGTGGAGAAAAAATGGGGGTTTCACATGCATGTGTGCCCCCAACAAGGTCAGTTACAAGTATAGTCAACCTAGAGGAATAATGAGAAAGGATATCAGAAAGATAAACTGCATCCAGATTGTGAGAATCTTGATTTATTTGCAATTGAAATTTATCCTGACAGTAACAGGGAACATTCAGTGTTTCGGACCAGGTCAATACAGCCCTTTATGAGGGTTGAATGAGCTGTGGTGTGTAGGGTAGTTTAAAAGATGCTGCACCTAGAGACATGGAGACTGGAGAGGACACCGCTACAATAATTCTGATGACTCTGAGTCACTGGGGCCTACACCAGTGATGCCTGTTAAAATGGAATATAAGAGACAGACAGCAATGGTGTTTTACGTGCAGAATTTAAAGATCTTGGCAACCATCTAAATCTAGGGAGTAAGAATAAAGGATAAGTAACTTGATTTGAAGTTCTTGAACCTAGATCATGATTACCATTGGCCACTACTCTCTCACCCCACACTTTGCAGGAAAGAAAGAAAAAGCTGTGAATGGTGGTCACTTTAAGAGAAAATATGAAGAGCTCAATGTGGCCTAGAGTCGTTTCTCCTTTCCAACTCATCAAAAACTTCTTCACTCCTTATCCCACAACTTCCTCCCAAAGATGCTGTTCCTATCACCGCTAGTCCCCCCCACCCTCTGAGAACGGAGCTGGTGCAGCATGGCTGGACTTACTGAATGTTGGGGCAGACGCACGGCTCCCTAAGAGATTTGGCTGTGAGCCTACAAACAAAAACAATAACCCAGATTTCCTGACTCTTCGATCAGAGGTCACTGTAGCACATCACAATACTTGTTCTGTGTGTTCACCCTAAAAGTGTGAGGTTTGGGGCTTCGTCTACCCCATACACCCAGTGCATGAACACTCCCAACACCACCAGCTGCAGAATCCAGCAGCAGAGAAATTGTTTTCCTTCACAATTTTGGGCGGGGGGGTGGGGTGGAGAAAGGGATGCATAATTACAAGTTGAAGAGTTAAAACACAAGCACTCACCACCCTAATAATCACTGTCTAACCCTAATGCCTTCTACTGGTAACAGGCTTGATGTATCATCTTGCTTCAACTGAGATACTTAGGTAAGCATGTAGAAGACACAAGTTCTATTTCCAATGCCTGGAGTTCAAAATTTCAGACCTAAACCAAGGCCACAGGCTGAGCCCTAGAGAGTCTCATGAACATCTGCTGACCCCTCCCAATTTCATTCACTTATTCAGTCATTCAAAATATATTTATTAAAGGCCTACTCTGTGCCAGGCACTGTGCTCTTAAATATAATAGAGCAATAAGCAAAACAGACCTGATCTCAAGGAGCTCACAGCCTTGTCAGGAATGCATCAAAGACATAAAAGCAGAATGTTATACCTGATATAAATGAGCAGAGGTTGCTATGGAACTGATCAGCCAGCAAAGACTTGGAGAGTCAGGGCATGCTTCCCAAAATTCAGGCATAAGCTGAAGGTGAAGAAGAAGTAGTCAACCAGGGAGAATCAAGAGGTAAGAGTCCGAGCAATACAAAAGCTCCACGGCAAGAATAAACATAGCTGAACATGGGATGGGCATGGAAGATCAATTAAGTGTCACTGGAACCTAGAGAATGGAGGGAAGGGAAGGGGTTGGCAGGTGTAGTGGGGCAAAAACAAATAATACAAATGAATGCACATGCAAAAGAGAAACAGATTCACAGATATAGAAAACAAACTACTGGTTACCAATGGGGATAGGAAATGGGAGAGGGGCAAGTTAGGGATAAGGGATAATAGATACAAACTACTATGTATAAAATAGATAAGCAACAAGGATATATTGTCTAGCACAGAGAATTATAGCCATTATCTTGTAATAACTTTTAATGGAGTATAATCTGTAAAAATACTGAATCACTATACCGTACGTACACCTGAAACTAATATTATAAATCAACTATACCTCAATTAAAAATAAGTAAATAACTGATTATAAAACAAAATTATACTTTACAACTGCAAAAAAGAAAAAGAAAAGACATTCCAGGAGCCATATCATAAATGAAAGCTTTTGTAAAATAATTCGACAAGGAATTCAAAGGCAACACACAGCAGTCGAATTTATTTGGAGGGGTGGGGCAGGTAACTTTGTAGGCTAAATGAGAATGAATCAGAATTAGAGAAGAATATGACTGGCAACTGGGAAAACAATTAGGGGGAATAAGGATGGTTGGTGGTAGTAGGGCTGGAGAGAAAGGAAGGGAATAAGATTATGAAACTATCGTCAAGAGGGATTGGCAAACCATGGTCTTAATTATACATGAGGAATGGAAGAAGGGATGGAGACATCCCTGAGTAGATGTATGGCATGCTGGTTCAGAGCAGAGGCTCTAGTTCTCTCACTCATTAGCTGCGTGACCTTGGCCAAACTTCGTAATCCTCTACCCCTAGGTTTACTCATTTGTCAAATGGAAATAAGGACAAGACCCACCTTATAGAGTGATTATGCAAATTAAATGTGATAATGCACTTTAATAAAGTACTCAGCTGTTAGCCGGCACATAGTAGATGCTCGTATTAGTTAGGACGCAGGCTCACCTGCTATAACAGCATCCCCAAATTACAGTGTCTTAAATAAAATAGGGTATATTTTCTTTTAAATATCCAGATTTAAGTAGTCCAAGGAAAGTTAGCTAGATGAACGAGGACTCTTCAATCTTGTTGCTCTGTCATCATTAAGATGATTCGCTCACTTACATGGTCCAGGCCACCTCCATCCAGCTCGCGGGGAAAAGAAGGGAGGTGAAAAGGACGTACAGCTACAGTTCAGGAGTTGTGTCATTATAGATAAGGAGAGGATGCATATCAGGAGACAACAGCTAGCAATATTCCATGTTAACATGATACAGAGATAGAAATCAACTGCTTGAGTGAGAGGAGAAAAGTGGGAAAAAAAGAATTTCTGGTAGGTGAGACTTGGTAAGCTTAAGACATAAAATATTTCCAATGTTCCTTTGAAGAAGGAGGACTTAGATGAAACAATATTATATAAGGATAATGAGGAACCCAAAGGATATGATCTCCATGTAAAGGGGATATTGAGAGAATTAAAATATTTGGAACAAAGCTACAGGAACCACAAAATATTATTAATGAACTGTTTTTAAGGAGAGGGGAAATATGTTCTAATATTGAGAGAAAAATGAGTAAGCTCACAACGGAATTTCTAAGTATTCCGTTTTTTATGGAGCAATGCATGATATCGCGGAGAGAAATATTAATGATTTTCTTCTACTTATGAGACGTCTTCTAAAGAAAACAAAGTCATGAGTATTTACTCCAGTGTAGGAACACCCTTGCTTTTAGGTAGCTCATGAGACACGTGATAGCTCATCCAAGAGAGAGTCACAGGACCTTGAAGCAAGTGGCGCTTGCCACTTCACGATGGCAAAGGTTTGCCACCCCCATGTGGCAGTCCTGTGTGACTGCAGGGATTGCTGATCCTAGACTGCCCTAAACTTCATGCCTTCAAATCCCACACCCTGATATCTCTGTCCATCTTGCATCCAAAATAATGGACTATCAGTTAGCTTCCTGTCTTTGTTTTTAAATCTGGCCCTCAGTGAAGTGTCTATAGAAGACCTCAAAGAGCATTTCTGCCCCCCTGAGTAATGGAATGGAGTCTCTAGAATTTATTTTCATCCCTCCACACCAGTCATTTTTAAGCTCTTTATGGTTTGGCCAAGAGCAAAATCAGCAATGCTAACTGCCTGTGGTTTAAACAGGAGGAGATATATGACTTTTTCTGGACAGGGCACTATCCCAAGTAAGAATAAGTTGTATTGTACGCTGAGCCAGAGATAAAGACCCTGCTGGAGCAGGGTGCACAGGCTATTTTGACCCCTGCAGCACAGTCAACACAGCCTCCAGATCTAAGAAAGATAACCCAGGGGCTGATTTTCAGATGGATTCTTGGACCTACTTTCTTGGTTTAACTTAGTCCTTTTATTATTAAAGGACCATAGACTACCAGTTCGAGTGGACCCTGGCTGCAGTTTTCTGTTGATCAGTTCGAGCATATAATGCAATTGCTTTTCCAATGGCTCCTGAGGTGGGAGTGAATTGAAACGTCCTCCACCCCATCCTGCCTGCCTGCAAATCCAGTAAGGTGGTCAATGGAAACTTCTGGGTATCAGAGAGCAGCAACTTGGTCATTTTCTATTCATAGACAGATTAATGTGACAAAGGTTTGTAATTTAACCTTGAACAAGGAGGGAAAGAGTGCACCTTCGCAAAATAACGTTAAGGGTTTTTTATTCTACAGGAAATAAGATACACAACATGTTAATGGGAAGGAAGGAAGGAAATCAATCTTCACAGTGGCAAGCTGTGTTTATTCTTAGATACTTCAGGAAAAAACCACCACCATCCACAGGACCAGAGCTCTCCTCCTACCCCACCCCGCTCTCAATTACTCAGACCCATCTGCAGAGTTTTGTCCAGAAGAGAAATCCACTGACTTTTAGAGGATGACTTGAGGCTTTGGGGTTAGTAAAGACCTAGTTATAAAGTAATTTTCAGTAATCCAGAGAGAAGTGGGAGCACAAAGAGAGGGCAGGATGTGGTCACCTCTGAAGGTGTAAGAAGGGCGTAGGTAATGGGAGCAATTTCATCAAAATCCAACACTATTCGTGTTTTATCCAATGTAAAAATTTTGTATTTTATAGAAGTTTTAGTTTTCATTCCTATTAGTGTGACCAACAAAAGCATGTTTTCTTATGCTATTGTTCATTGGTAATTTGCATTTCTTCTTCTGTAACTGCCCACTTACATCCTTTGATGTCCAGTCTGATGTTAAATAATAGTAATGAGAGTGGATATCGTCGTCTTTTTCCTAAATTTACTGGGAATTCCTCCAGTATTTCTCCATGAGTATGATTTCTACTGTTAATTGCTGATTTAAAAAAAAAAACCTTTCAAATTAAGCAAAATTTAAAAATTTCCAAGTTACTAAATTTGTTCCCCAGAAATGGATGTTGAACTTCATCAAATGGCCTTTCTAGCATCTATAATATACTTTCTCTCTGTAATTACTGATGCAGTGAATTACTTCAATAGATTTCCAAACGTTGAACCGTCTCTGCATTTGTGAAATATGGCATAACGTTATTGTAATACTCTTCTAGATTAGATGGCTCTTTTTAATATTTTTGCTTCTATGTTCATTTATCAAATAAGTTTGTGAATTTTTTTGTGGACCACTTTCAGAGCATTAATTGCTTATTTGTATATCTTTATCTATGCTTTGCAATAGCTTAAAAATCTCAATTTCTTGTGCTTTGAAGTTTGGAATGGATTTATTGCCCAAACATTTGAATCTTGTGCCTATGAGCCAGGGATGAGATGGAGGAGAAAGCTCTTTGACTATCTTTCTTTATAGTTTCTACCAGTTCTTGAATCCAAATTGCTATTTTTTTTCAGGAAGGTTATTCACATCTTTTATATTTTCAAATTCATTGGTATAAATGTATATTTAATATTCATTTTAAATGATTATTCATTATCTGAGTAAATACCACCTCATTACTGAGGTTGCATATATGTGTTGTCTTATACCGTCTTTTCAAAGAACTAGCTCTGGCAACAATATTTTTTATTTCCATTTCATTAATTTCTGCTCTTCATTAATTTCTTTATTCTTATTTCTTTAGTATTGCAATTTATCTGCCTTCTGAGACTGAATGTACAGCCCATGTATTTTGATTTTTTTCTTTTGAAAAATATAAAGGTTTAAAATGCCATTAATGAATATTAATCTATTATTACAACTGTGACATAATAACATCATAATTTCAGAGCACTGAAGAATAACAATTGAAAAGGTTTTTTTTTTTTTACTACCCTTGTCTACCACATAGTTTTTTACTTGCCTTTTTTTTTTGTTGTTGTTGTTGCATTGGGTCTTCCTTGCCACACGTGGGCTTTCTCTAGTTGTGGCGAGCAGGGGCTACTCTTCGTTGTGGTGCATGGGCTTCTCATTGCGGTGGCTACTCTTGTTGTGGAGCACGGGCTCTAGGCGCACAGGCTTCAGTAGTTGTGGCACGTGGGCTCAGTAGTTGTGGCTCGCGGGCTCTAGAGCGCAGGCTCAGTAGTTGTGGCGCATGGGCTTAGTTGCTCTGCAGCATGTGGGGTCTTCCCGGACCAGGGCTCGAATCTGTGTCCCCTGCATTTGCAGGCAGATTCTTAACCACTGCGCCACCAGGAGAGTCTTACTTGCCTTTGAACCTGAGTTTTTAGAAGAGTTTCTTTTTAAAAATGATTTCTTTGTGGTTATTTTACTGCCTGCCTTTGCTTTGCTTGTTTTGTTTTTACCATCTTTTAGTCATTGATTTTTTTGCCCTATTGCTTTTTAGGTTCGGGATTTATACTTTGGGGAATTTATTGACATTTTTCTTTTCTCCTAATATGTAAACAATTTTTTGTGTGTGAATGTTTCATAGTCAACCGACTTCTAAGTGGAGCCAACTTTTAGCCAATTTCTATATTTACAATTTAAAAGAAAATAAACAGATAAATAGAAATATAATTTTAGATATATATTTTCAAAGCTATATCAAGAAAAATATACGCTAAGATTCAACATAGATTTTGATGGATCATTAAATTATGGAGTTCAGTGGTTCTCAGAAATTCTGAGCCCTTATCATTCTTCTACCTTCCTACCTAAGTCACTGGCACGGACTGAATTGTGTCCCTCCAAAATTCATAAGTCGAAATACTAAGCCCCAGTACTTCAGAACGCAACCTTATTTGGAGATAAGATCTTTCAAGAGGTGATTAAGTTAGAATGAGTTGATTAGGGTGGGGTCCTAATTCAATAGGGCTGGTGTTATTGCAAGAGGAAGAGACACCAGGGACCTGTGCACAGAGAAACAATGAGAAGGTGGTCATCTACAAGACAAGGAGAGAAACCTCAGGACTGGGAGAAAATAGTTCCTGTTGTTTAAGACAACCAGTCTGTGAGATTTTAGTATGGCAGCCCTAGCAAACGAGTACAATCACCCATGGACCACAGTTCTCACCACACCTTTGTAAATGAGGCTAAGTGCATTTGCTACTCATTAGTCACACCTCCACTACTGCTTTTCTTGGGGTAGAGACACTCTTCTCAATACCCATGTCTTTATTAAATGTAGAAAAACAAATAACGGTCCAAGTTTGATCACTCATGTAACTTGTCTGTTCCCAGGAGACATGAACTCATTCCTTTAATTTATTCATCTTTCTCTCTGCTTGAAGTTCACCACACCCACATCTGAACAAACAGGTCAGTAGCTGGTCCAAGCCTATGAAATCAGGTCTCCTGATTCTTGTTTCAATGCCCTTCCCTACTCACTACACGACTCATTTTATAGACTCAATGATTTGTCTAGAGAATTTACTTTTCTCTATCTCTACAAATAGAACTGCATGATAGTTAAACAACTGTCCTTCAAGCTTTTGTGACAATGACCATTTCTGAAGTTCATCATAAGGTCTGATACCTTTTTATCTAGAAGGATTCAGGATTACTTCATGATAAATAATATAACATAGGAAGAAGGTATTCTTCATGGATATCTATACCTAAAATTCTGCAGGTTAATTCTCTTTTGGTGAAAAAGATTTCTCAGCTCTAAAATATTTAAAGATGTAGTCAAGGCAGGGAGAATATTGAAAGTTTAAAATTGAAATTCACTTGCTGCAGGAACTGCCTGTATTACCTTTAATGTTCCTTTGACTGAAAACCATTATATAATTATACAATAAGTCTTTGCACTGTGAATCAATGAAAGTCATATTAAGAAGCTTTCCTTTGAAGGGACTGAAATAAGAATGGGATTGTGAAAGAGAGAACAGGCGATAAAGTATTTGTTAATTTTTCCTCTTTAAAATAACTTTATTCTTAAAAGCTATTTTAAAACTTCATTAAAGATAATACAAATAAGTAAAAATACCCACCAATAATCTCACCATCCCCAGTAATAACCAATAATGCTAATTCAGTCTAATTCAATCTATGCATTTTCAGTCAGTGTTATATAGACATGTTATTTTCTATTGAAATTGTTTGAATTTGTGTTTTAGGTTGGATTTCCCTAGCAGAAGACCTTCAGACAAGTATTCGAGTGGTAGTAGTTCATTTTAGTGATGATGTCAGGAAACCTAGGTAGGAGAACAGAAAAGTGAGACAGAAAAGGGGAAGCAGCCAGTGAAGCAGGTGTTACGCAGGAAGTGACCACTGTGGGCAACAGGAGCTGATCCCAAGGAGGAACTCTGGCTCCCACAGTCAGTATAGGACATGGGCCTCAAAGTTATCTCAGCAAAGTGGTGTTGACCTGGGCTACTTATACATGAATTCCGTCAATTACTAGGTCAGTGCTCATCCAGGGGCATAATTTTTCAGCACTTCTGGCCCGATAAGCACATGGATGAAAAAAACTCAAGCAAAGAGAAGTAGATGCTGGCAACTGGAGGGACAGCAAGCATACACCAAAATAGTGAGGGTGAAGGTATACAGCTGTGGTACCTGTAGCATCTACCATAATTGGAATATTGTTTGGTACCCTGCTGTATTCATTTATTTTACCTTGAATCATTTTCATGGTATTAAATGGTCTGAGTATGATACTGTCACTCCTTTTGGTTGCATTCTAGTCTATTGAATGACTACATCAATCTCTGATTGCTGGCATTTGGGGTTTCCTCTTTTTTATTGTAACTGTGATAGACATTCTTGTGTTGAAATACTTTGTCCAACTATAGAAGTATCATTATTATAAATAGCCAGAATTTGAATTACTGCATCAAAGAATATGTAAAGTTGTATAGCTTTTGACTTGCATTGCAAAGCTGCTCTTTTGAAAGATTGCACAGATTTACACAATTAGCAATGTGTGTTATTTCTATTGTTTCCAGCCCAATTTTGAGCCAAAGGGTCAGGGCTGCCCCAAGAGCCATGGGGGTGATGCTGCCACTCCAGTGGACTTGGAAGGCAGAGCATCAAACCACAGAGAATTATTCTTGAGACTTAAAATCTAAAGCAGGGCTTCCCGGATGGTGCAGTGGTTAAGAATCCGCCTGCCAATGCAGGGGACACGAGTTTGAGCCCTGTTCCAGGAAGATCCCACGTGCCACAGAGCAACTAAGCCCATGTGCTACAAGCTCTAGAGCCCGTGAGGCACAACTACTGAAACCCGTGCGCCTAGAGCCTGTGCTCCCCAACAGAAGAGGCCATGGCAATGAGAAGCCCGCGCACTGCAACGAAGAGTAGCCCCTGCTCGCCACAACTAGAGAAAGCCCGTGCACAACAACGAAGACCCAACGTAGCCAAAAATAAAAATTAATTAATTTAAAAAGAAATCTAATGGAATTTGCCTTGCTAGGTTTGGGACTTGGTTGGAAGCTGTCACCCCATTCTTTCTTCCAATTTCTCCCTTTTTGGATGAGAATATTTATCCTATTCCCATCCACCATTTTATTCTGGAGGCACATAAGTTGCCTGGTTTCACAAGTTCATAGTTGGAGAAGAATTTTGCCTCAGGATGTACTGTATATTGATTCTCACCCATATCTGATTTAGATGATACTTAGATGAGACTCTGGACTTTAGACTAAATTTAGAGCTGATTTAAAAGTTTGGGGCACACTGGGGTGGAATGAATGTGTTTTGCATGAGAGAAGAACATGAACTTGGGTGGTGGGCAGGTGTGGATGCTAAAATTGAATTGTGTTCCCCAAAATTCATATGCTGAAGCCTTAAGCCCCAAAGTGAGGATAACTGGAGATGGGGCCTTTGAGAGGTGATTAGGTACAGATGAGGTCATGAAGGTGGCCCTCATGATGGGATTATTGCCCTTAACAGAAGAGACACCAGAGAGCTTTCTTTCTCTCTCTCTCTCTCTCTCTCTCTCTCTCTGCCTGCCAGGTGAAGACACAGCAAGAAGGCAGCTGTCTGCAATCCAAAAAGAGAGCTCTCACCAGAACACAACCATGCTGGCACCCTGACCTTGGACTTCCCAACCTCCAGAACTGTGGAAATAAATTTCTGTACTTTAAGCCAGTCTACGGTATTTTGTTATGGCACCCTGAGCTGACTAATACACCTGGTTTAATTCCAAGTTTGAGATTTGATGCCACCTAATCATGTACCTGCTAGTGCAGATATGTCAGCTGAGGGACAAGATAGCTGAACTGGAGGGAATATGCGGAGTTAGTGTGTGTGAACCTGAACAAATGCAAAGCAGGAGAGCACAGAGCTAGGCTCTCCCTTTTAACTCTCTTCCACAGACTACTCTGAGGTGTGATTCCCTTTTACAATCCTCTGGCAAGTGCTGAATGCCAAGTAAACATGCCCATTGAGCAACCTTCTGAGTCTGTTTCCAGCTCACTGTCTTTCATGTCTTTCTTTGCCTCTCTTCTCTTTCTTCCTCTATCTTACCACACACGTTTCCACCTCATTAGGCAGCAACGTTTTGTTGCCTCAGGCTCTGCTTTCTAGAGAACCCAGAATAAAAACACATTTGATGAAGACATTATATATTAATTATAACAGAAAAAAAGTCCAATGAACTTATAGAAAACAAAAATAACATATGCAAAAATTATTGAATTGGGTCATTTTACATTTGAGATGGCTATTTGGACACCATTATCTTTTAGACTACAAGCAATAAAGTTTCCAATTATACCCTTGTATAAAAGCATGGTCTGAATAATAAAATATACTTAATTGGATTCATGACTTTTAGACAACTACCTAAATAATATGAATTATGACAGCGTAAACTTGGTGGGAGGTCTAAAATATAGAGTCCTTGAACAGATTCATGTTAATGTTTATCATTGACACAGATTTGAAAAACTAAGCTGAATGTGTAAATAATAGGAAATGGAGAGAAATATATAATATTATAAATTATAAAATTAAAAATCAATATTCTCATTCTATAATGTGAAGCATCTCCATCTTACAGTGAATGATAAATATATTGTCAAGGTCAATTTTAACAAAGATAAATCTAAAAGCCCCAAATTTTGGTTCAGAAATTCAAATGTATAAGAACTGGTTAGAAAGAACCTATTTCAGCAGCAAAGATTAAATCTAGGGATCTTAGTTGGTAAAAAAAAAAAAAAAAAAAAAACTCATGTGAACACCTTAAAGAATCAAATCCAGTCTTATATCCTATTATTAGGAGTACTTTGTCCAGATGATACAAAAGAAATAGTCTACCATTCTATGTTTTGTAAGACTGTTTTTTCAGAAATACTTTGTCCAGCTTTCGGAGTCAAGGAGAATTGGAACGTTGTCAAAACAGTCGACATATATAGGAAAATTAAGTCTGAAAGATTAAAGATCTGAAAAATGTCATATGAAAAATAAATGGTTGAAGGGACTAGGAATATTTAATCTAGAGAAGCAAAGACTCCTGGAGGATTTAACAGCTACCTTGAAATCATCAAAGGGCTATTATTAGAAAAAGATACAGACTTACAGACTTCAGGTCATTCTAGAGAAATTTCCAATGATGCTTTAGGTCATTCTAGAGAAATTTCCAATATGATGCCCAATCTTAAGTGGCGATGACCTCCTCATCATTAGAAGTATCCAAATAGAGGTTGGCTGGCCATTTAATTCAGATGTTATCACTATGCAGTATGAGTAGAATAGTGGAACAATGGCCTCTAAGGCTCCCTTTAACGCTAAGCTACGTGCTAGAGGATCCTCAAAATATCCTCCTTTAATTTTGAAACTTTGTGAATCATTATCATGTGAGGCTCACCTCAGTAAATTATTTTTTAAGTAATGAAAAAAGTCCCACAAATTTTCAAAACTTAAGACAACTAGTGAAGTATTTCATACAATTGAACAAAATATATATATTTTTAAATGTCATGGGCAACAAGAAAGCATTAATATTCAGGCAGAGACTATGCACAGTGCTGATATAACTAGCAGAACTGAAATTTGGTTCAGGTGGGGAAAAACATGTCTGAATTTTTAATTAAAGTTGAGGCTATCACAACTAGGGTGGGGATTTCAAGGGGCAAGAGGGTAGCACAGGGATTTCTCGCCCTAAATATCAGAGAATGACAAAGCCAAGGGCATGTGTATAACCCAAAAACCTAGGTCACCAAATCCAGGAGTGGAATCAGAAGCATTTTGCAATAGAAAGACATCACAAACAGCTATCAGAAGTGAAGTATGACGCCAAGACTCTGGCCAGGGAGATAAAAACAGGGTCTGGGTAACAGCCAAGAATTGTATTCCCTGGATGCCCATTTAGAAGTTTTCTGAGATTGGAAGCTCATAGCATGAAAAATTAAAAATCAATGAGACTGAGGAAGATAATTTGTTTTATAAACTGTTTTTCTCAAGTATATGAGATTATAACCTTCCTTTTTTTGTGGGGGGGTGTGGGGTATTTATGTATCCTTTTATAAAATAATGATAATTGCAAATTTTGTTTTGTTCTGTCTAATGCTCTCACTGGCAACAGGGAGTACTAACAAACCTGGGCCAACCTCTTCATTTGTTTTCCTTTTAATTTCACCAGTCTGTGAAATTTAAAAATCGGGAAACACCTGGCTCAGAACATCAGTTTGTGTTTGCAGTTTGATTTTGTGAGGCAGTCAGGGTGATATGTTTAGACTAAAAAAGAAGTTTGAAAAGAATCAATTCATCTGGTAAGTGCAATCAATAAGTGTACAAATTATTTCCTACATGTCACAAAGCTTTATTAATTTTCAAATATTCAGATTTTTTAAAAACATAAGAATATTATAAATACTACATAGGGTTCTTTTTCATTCCATTTTGTTTTACTGTGTTCATTAACTGCTTTGATGAATGCGTGGTAACTGGCTTTATTGTTCTGCGAGTAGTACATGCTCATTTACAGCACTTAGGTGAGGACAAAAATTAAAGTTAATCATTTTCAGTACTTAAATTTAGCAGACAAACTATTAAACATCATTACCCACATATACTTCTTTTTTTATATATAAACTTATTGATTTGTTTTTATTTTTGTCTTCGTTGCTGTGCACGGGCTTTCTCTAGTTGTGGTGAGCAGGGGTTACTCTTCGTTGCGGTGCGTGGGCTTCTCATTGTCATGGCTTCTCTTGTTGTTGCAGAGCATGGGCTCTAGGTGCACGGGCTTCAGTAGTTGTGGCACACGGGCTTAGTTGCTCCATGGCATGTGGGATCTTCCCAGGCCAGGGCTGGAATCCATATCCCCTGCATTGGCAGGCTTCTTAACCACTGTGCCACCAGGGAAGTCCCCACATATATTTCTAAATGCATAAGAACTTAATATTTGAATCTCAAATAAAATGTACCTATGGCATAAAATTATAGTTTAAATCATGCAACTGTGACTGAATCCTGCTGGGTACTTATTCCAACCACCGTATCAATTCTTTTGAAGATTAAAATAAATCATTAATATGAACTCTATGTATACTTACATTTGTAAAATTTAAGAGGCAGTATGTTAGCCATTGGGCCACAGATAAGCATTATTTTTCTGAGCCTGTTTCCAAATCTCATTATGAGGAAAAAAATAAGATAATGTACAATACACAACTGTGACTTATTTTTATCACTGAAAATTATAAATTTTCATGTCATGTCACAATGCTAAAATAAAATCAAGCATAATTTAACTTATAATACTCCTAAGAAAATAATTCAAAATGCATACCAGGGCTTCCCTGGTGGTGCAGTGGTTGAGAGTCTGCCTGCCGATGCAGGGGACATGGGTTCGTGTCCCTGTCCGGGAAGATCCCACATGCCGTGGAGCGGCTAGGCCTGTGAGCCATGGCCACTAAGCCTGCGTGTCCGGAGCCTGTGCTCCGCAACGGGAGAGGCCACAACAGTGAGAGGTCCGCATACCAAAAAAAAAAAAAAGTCTTACAGTGTTTTACATTGTTATCTTCAGTTCTCATTGTGTGTAAATACGCTATAAAACAGAGTTCCAATTGATAGAATACTAGATAATATGTTGCCCACTCTTATTTCCATCTAACCACCAATATTAGATGTACATATCAAAAATTAAAAAATTAAAATATGACATAACGTTCATATGAGCATAAAAATACCATTTCTGCAAGAGCTAAATTAGAAGCCCTAAAATTATATGTGTCATTTTCTTATACTAACATGTTCCAAATTAAGAAAACAGCATGTTAAGTATAAATCTTAATTTATGAACTGCCTTTGGGAATGAAATAAATTCTGGGTGACTAAGTTTCTTTAAAAATAACTTTGCATTTATTATTTTAAGCAGTATTGAAGAAAACCTTCACACCAGCTCACCACCATACTTTCAGTCTGATAATGCAAGTGTCACCCAAAAAAAGCTAGTTTATCATATGACATTTATATTAAATCCTTTCATTTTTCACATAATTTTCCCCCTAATCCTCTGCCAAAATACGAGGAAGAAATATAATCTTTTCTCTGCATAATTTTCCCCCAGCAGACTGCCATTGCCAGCAGCAGTAGATTAATAACAGATGCTCAGTGACTCTTGGAGTCTTACTGGTGTTAGGCAGCACAGAGCCTAAGGTTAACACAGAGGTCACAGGTCCTTCTGCTCAAAAGACCTACAAAAGTATTTTGCTAGATCTCCCTTCCATGAAACTTAAAAAATGTAATGTCTTCTCTCAGATTTATGAAAATTCCCAGGAGTTTATGGTCACAAATCTGACTCCAAGCTTCTTTTCCCAATACTAACTCAGTTTAGAGAAGCATTTCCATTTCATGCATGTTATTTTGTTTTGCCTGGTGCCAATCCAAATGTAGAAACCAATAGTCTTCCTTAATTTCTACAAAATTTCTACGAAACAAATGGTCTTTAATTTCTACAAAATTCTACAGAATTCATTCACTCAGTTTTTTGTGTGTCTAGCAAATTCTACTAAAGATGGGAGGTATTAGAAATATTTACATTACAGAAACACAAACAACATTTTTTATTATTAGGCGGTCTCTTTTCTCAAATACCTTCTCCTTCCTTAGTCTTCTTGTCTCCCCCTTCCTTCTCCTCCTTATTACGAATTCGCAACTTTAAAAAATGTATAATTGTGGCTCTTGCCTTCTACCCTACTAGTTTCCCTCCATTCTAGCTTCCGTTTTTCCTCTTCTATGCTCTTTCCCCTATGCTATTTCTTCTTTGTCCCTCAAGGGAGTAAAATAGAAATAACTCATTTTTTAATGCAAATTAGTTCAAATTCCTCTTAACAATACTGCCTATTACAGTGACTCTAAAAGCAACATCAAAGTAATTCATTTAGAATTCAAAAGTGTTTCTTAGTTTAAAGGTCCCCATCTAGACTTCAAAATTACTTGGAATAATAAAACCTTGAGTCGCTATGATTCAAATATCCCCTGCTAAATGACCTTGATAGGGAATAAATTCTCTGTAGATGACTTCAGGCAAGTAATTCCTACCAAAAATTACACATATCTCAGAGAGTTAGAGAGATAAGCCAGTTAGAGGCACAGCATATAGGCAGAAATCAAGGTTCATGAGCCCTGGATGTGCTTATATCTGTGTTCATCTGAATCAGATATTCTTACTTTTCCTTTGTATGTGCAAACAGTGAGTTGCAGGGAAAATTAGTTATTAAGATTGTCCTTTAAAGTTCCGATGAGTTCTTCAGCAATTTACTCATATATATATATATAAGAACTCTTTTGTCTATTGCACTACAAGCAACCAAAAAAAAAAAAAAAGCAGGCAAGTTGATTACCACTTTCAAGCATGAAGGACTATCATGATTCAGAATTAACCTTTCTGGTTGTCATAAACAACCAGAAAACTAGAAAAATATATGAAAAAAAAACTATTTGCAGATATTGGACTGCAGGTAGTATAGGACCACGATGCCAGAGAGAAGTAAAACAAATGAGGTAAACCTTATAATTTCCCATACTTTCTGCCTTGATGTAACTTCCAGACAGCAGAATAGAAAGGGATGACCTGAAAAGTCTAGAGAAAGAGCTCAGATTTCAGGAAGGTAGAAGTGTCTAAAATTCCCAAGGCAGAATACCTGAGAGGAAAAAGCTATGCACAGAAAGTGTTCTATAAATTTATTTTGGGGTCACTAAGTCTGTGGCTGAATAGCAATCCGTGCACATGGGTGGGGAAATCCCATGGGGCCAAACTAGGAAAAACTTCTAGAGAAAGAACAATTTCAGAAAGCTGTAAGATGAGAAATTCCCAGAGCTCACATAGGGCCTGGAATTATTCAGGTTGGCAACAGCAAGAGTAAATGGCCTCAGTGAACACAAAGTGTATTCATTAGAAACTACACAGAGGCCAGACATTAGAATTGGGGCTAAAGTAAAGGCTATTCTATCTGTACTCACACTAAAGGGACTTTAAAACGAGCTTCAGGGGCTTCCCTGGTGGCGCAGTGGTTGAGAGTCCGCCTGCCGATGCAGGGGACACGGGTTCGTGCCCGGGTTCGGGAAGATCCCACATGCCGCGGAGAGGCTGGGCCCGTGAGCCATGGCTGCTGAGCCTGTGCTCCGCAACGGGAGAGGCCACAACAGTGAGAGGCCCGCGTACCACAAAAAAGAAAAAAACAGCTTCAAAATGATCAAACTGATATATGAGTTAACCTTATTATCTGCCAGAACAAATTCCAGCACTCTTTACAGGAAAGCAACAAAACCTCAGAAAAATAATAGAGAAAAGCAATCCAAAAGATGAATATAAACCTCTAGATAGACTGATCAAGAAAAAGGAATGAGGGACTTCCCTGGCAGTCCAGCGGTTAAGACTCCGCACTTCCACTACAGGGGGCATGGGTTTGATCCCTGGTTGGGGATCTAAGATCCCACATGCATGCGGCCAAAAAGAAAAAAAGAAAAAGGAATGAAAGAGAGCGAGAACTTGAATTACCCCATGTCAGTGATAGAATGAGAGGATATCACTAGAGACCCTACAGATACTAAAAGTGTAATAAGTTATGAACAACTTCATGACCATTAATATGAGAATTTAGATGAAATGTCATGTGCCCATCCTCAACCAATCACTTTAAGGTTAGAGAGTGTTTTGATTGGCCCAATTTTGGTTACATGTTTACCTCTCTCTTTGAGGGTTCTGATTCACTCAAACCACATGGATTATGCATTTAAGAGAGGTACTGACAATGTTTTCTTAGGCCAGTCTCCCAAGACAATAGAAATAAAAAAAGTAAACAAATTGGACCTAATCAACTTATAAGTTTTGCACAGCAAAGGAAACCGTAAAAAACAAACAAACAAACAAAACCAAAAAACAACCTATGGAAGGGGAGAAAATATTTGCAAATGATGCGACAGACAAGGGCTTAATCTCCAAAATATACAAACAGCTCATACAACTCAACAACAACAAAATAACCCAATCAAAAAACGGCAGAAGACCTTAATAGACATTTCTCCAAGGAAGACATACAGATGGCCAGTATGCACACGAAAAGACGCTTAACATCATTAATTATTAGAGAAATGCAAATCAAAACTACTATGAGGTACCACATTATACCGGTCAGAATGGCCATTATTAAAAAGTCTACAAATAAATGCTGGAGAGAGTGTGGAGAAAAGGGATCCCTCCTACACTGTTGGTGGGAATGTAAGTTGGTACAGCCACCATGGAAAACAGTGTGGAGGTTCCTCAGAAAACTAAAAATAGAATTACCATATGATCCACCAATCCCACTCCTAGGAATATACCCGAACAAGACTATAATTCAAAAAGATACATACACCCCTATGTTCATAGCAGCACTGTTCACAGTAGCCAAAACATGGAGACAACCTAAATGTCCATCAACAGATGAATGGATAAAGATGTGGTACATATATACAATGGAATACCGCTCAGCCATAACAAAGGTTGAAAGAATGCCATTTGCAGCAACATGGATGCAACTAGAGATTATCATACTAAGTGAAGTAAGTCAGAAAGAGAAAGACAAATATCATATGATATCCCTGATATGTGGAATCTAAAATATGGTACAAATGAACCTATCTACAAAACAGAAACAGAATCAAGACATAGAGAACAGACTTGTGGTTACCAAGGGGTGGGGAAGGGAGGGAGAGGGATGGACTGGGAGTTTGGGGTTGGTAGATGCAAACTATTACATTTAGAATGGATAAACAAGGCCTGAATATACAGCACAGGGAACTATATTGAATATCCTGTGATAAACCATAATGGAAAAGAACATACAAAAAGAAGGTATATATGTGTATAACTGAGTCACTTTGCTATATAGCACAGATTGGCACAACATTGTAAATTAACCATACTTCAATAAAAAAAATGTTTTTTTAAAGAGAGAGGTACTGAGTAGGCAAAGAAAACATACGTCTACTCTACAACAATTGTCCATGTTTAACCTTACCATTTCATCTTCTGCATTTGTATCATTGGATAGTCACTGTTTTGAAGTGAATTTCTCCATGCCTAAAGGCCACATCCTTCCTACTTAGGAAGGATGTAAGAAATTAGCCAATGAAATGCCTTGCCTAGTTCATGCTCCATAATCTTTCCAGGGGCCTTTGACATCTTCCACAGTTCTTGACACAAACTGATAACTGGTGAAAGTTAAAAACCTGCAAGTCCAGCTCCATCCAAAATCTAGGATCAATCTTGGATTTGGTCAATGGAAAATTAAGAAATTTAAACATTTTAGCATGAAATCTCTACAGCTAATTGTTGTTTTTTGACCTTGGGTTCATGTACATCTTTCATATGCATTTTCTTTGTTCTTGACATAGTGGCCCAGCACTGCACTCAAGTCCCTAGAGTCTAGGAAATGGCTCTACCTAGGTCTTTCTAGTACTACTATTCTAAACCCTCAGCTTTATAGTTGGGCCCTACCCCATGAGACTTGACTCCTCTGAGGACAGCTCATGTTCTCATAGTCAATGAGCCTTGCTCTCGTACTGAGACATTCCGGGATGTATCTGACTGTTCCTCACAGTCTAGATTTTATACATTACCAAGATATAACTAAAGGCTCTTCCTCAAAAAGCTTAGGATTATTAAATGACCTACCTTCCTGGAAATTTTATTTCTGAAAATAAATTGAATTAGGATGTAAGAGTATGAAACTTTTGTACAACTGAAACATTTTTTTTTTAATTTGTCATTCTTTAAAACTACCTAGGGGACTTCCCTGGTGGTGCAGTGGTTAAGAATCTGCCTGCCATTGCAGGGGACACTGGTTTGATACCTGGTCCGGGAAGATCCCACACGCCGCGGAGCACCTAAGCCCGTGCACCACAACAACAGAGCCTGTGCTCTAGAGCCCAGGAGCCACAACTACTGAGGCTGCGTGCCACAACTACTGAAGCCTGCGTGCCTAGAGCCCGTGCTTTGCAACAAGAGAGGCCACCGCAATGAGAAGCTCGTGTACCACAACCAAGAGTAGCCCCCCTCGTTGCAAAGAGAGAAAGCCCGCGCACAGCAACAAAGACCCAACACAGCCAAAAATAAAATAAATAAATTTATTAAAAAAAAAAAAAACTACCTATGGGGCTTCCCTGGTGGCGCAGTGGTTGAGAGTCCGCCTGCCGATGCAGGGGATGCGGGTTCATGCCTCCGTCCAGGAAGATCCCACATGCCGCAGAGCGGCTGGGCCCATGAGCCATGGCCGCTGAGCCTGCATGTCCGGAGCCTGTGCTCCGCAACGGGAGAGGCCACAATAGTGAGAGGCCCACGTACCGCAAAAAAAAAAAAAACTACCTAAAAATGTCTTAAAGAAAATGACTATCTCTATATTAATGCATGAATATTCCTGGCTTTGGCTACGAGGGCAGACTAAAACACAATTTCATTTGATCTCCATGCCACTCTGCAAGGTAAATACTAAAACTCTCTTTTCATAAATGTGTAAATTAAGTAACTTGACGAAGTTCATAGACTATTGAAATTCAAACTAAGTTTGTAACACCACTAATTTCATGGATTTGTTATTATAAAAATTATTAAATAAGATACATGTAAACAAACCAAAAAAGAGACTACCATAAAATTTTAATTCTATTTAAACAAATGAAGAGCATCACTAAATGCTATGGACTGAATGTCTGTACCCTCAAAATTTCATTTGCTGAAATCCTAACCCCCAAGGTGGTGGTATTAGGAGGTGGGGCCTTTGAGATGTGATTAGGTCTTGAGGGAAGAGCCATCATGAATGGGATTAGTGCCCTTATAAAAGGGAACCCAGAGAGATTCCTTGTTATTCCGTCATGTGAGGACACGATGAAAAGATGGCTGTGTATGAACCAGAAAGCCAGCCATCATCAGAAACTGAGTAAGCCAACACTTTGGTATTGGACTCCCCAGCCTCCAGAACCGTGAGAAATAAATTTCTATTGTTTATAAGCCACAGAGTCAATGGTATTTTGTTATAGCAGCCCAAACAGACTAAAACAACTGATCTCATGCATTCATTAGTTATGGCTTCTAAACGTCATCAAAAAGCAAAGATCAGATGAAATCATTTCAGTATAAGGATTCTGGCCAGTAAAGGAATGATGGTGCTGACTGCAAATAAATGTCAGTTGGATCTGCTACAGTTCAAATATGTCTCATTAACGGGACCTAAAAGATCTCTTTGAATTCAGGACATTATGGGAAATAAAAATATTTATTAATAGAACTTCACCACCTCATGGACTGAATCACACACAGTTTACTGACAGTTATAGTAAGCATAAATATATACAAATACACAATTAATATAGTTACAACTACTTATATTAAGCTTTTCATCCTCAGAACAGTGTTTGGCATACTGTAGACGTTTTATAAATCCCATGAATGATTAAAATAAATGCATGATGAAATAACATGCTCTGATATTAAAAAACAACTCTGTATTACAAGACTTTGTTGAAGGCTGTAGGTAAAGTGTGACTTCTATAATCCCTTCTTAATCCCTTCTTAATCCCTTCCATAATCCCTTCTTCTATGATTCTAGTTGTGTAGTTGAGTACTTTTTACCTATTTGTCTGTTCCATATTGCTCTAAACTAAACACTCTGTCATCAGTTTTTATATGATCAGTTTAGAGAGCTTTCTCTGAGATTGCTTAAACCTGTCTATATATCAGTCTTGCTGCTTCATCACCTTCATACACCTGAATCATGTAAGTCAATATGACCTGAGAAAGTCAAACACCAAGAGAGTGGTGACAAGCACTCTCTTCCTGGCTAAATTCTAGACAGGCTTCTATCAACTCAAGGCCATGTCCCTCGGTTAATGAGTCCAGCTCCTTTAAAATGCCTGCTTGAGAAAGCTCACTGCTACCAAAAGAATTTGCTGATTGTTTCAATCAAAACCTCACTATGAGCTTATCGCCTTTTTCTTAGAGAATTTACTTTAGAAAATTCACAGTTGTAAATCTTTTCTCTATACCTTTGAGACTGGTCTTCTACAACCCAGGAATGTCTTTCTCAAGGACCTGGAAACCCTCCCTTTGAAATGTGATCATCAAGAAAGATAGGGCCCCTGGCTTCCAATCTCAGTGCAGGGTAGGAGCCTGACTTCCTTAGGTGCCAGTTAGCAAACAGAGCTAGCCTAATCACATAGATCAACCCCCTCCCCCCACAACATTCCTTTAGCACACTGTGGCATTTTAAAAGCCTTTCACCTTTTGCTTCAGCAAAGATGAGCTCAGTTTACACTGAAGTCTCTCCGATAATGCAGTAGCCTGAATAAAATCTGTCTTGCCACCTTCAACAAACATCCAGCTCTGTTTCTCTTTTATCATGGCCAAATGTCTTTGTCTCATATACAACCTTGCCTCCTACTTCACTCAGGAAATTTATATTACCAGCTTTCTGATTCCTGATCAACATACTTGTGTACACTAAGACACAATTTTGGTCTTCTGATTTCAGAGGTGGCATCTTTCCAGTTCAAGGCTGCCACATTTACATAGCAATGGCATTTACTTATCTTTCTCTCAGCTGGGGCCTAACTTTATCAAGTCCTCCCTTTTATATATTACTTCTCCTTTAAACTGGCTTATTCTTCTTCTTCAACTATCAATATACATAGGGCCTTCCATTCTGAAAAGATTTTAAACTCTCCCTGATTCTATGGTCTCCTATTTTCATCATATTTCTTCTCTTTTTAGCCATGATTCTTCATTGAGTTATCTCCACTTTTCAACTCTCATTTTTTAATAACCACCCATTTATCATTTCACTGAAATAGAGCCTCTCAACAAATATCATGGAATTGCTCGCACTAATTACTATAAGCCTCCTAAATGCTGATCTCAAGGGAAAGTTAACAGGCCCTATTTACTGGGTCTCTGTGTTGCATTTATTTATTTATTTTTGACTGTGTTGGGTCTTCGTTGCTGTGCACAGGCTTTCTCTAGTTGCGGTGAGTGGGGGTTACTCTTCATTGTGGTGCACGGGCTTCTCATTGCAGTGGCTTCTCTCATTGAGGAGCATGGGCTCTAGGCTCACGGGCTTCAGTAGCTGTGGCCCGCAGGCTGTAGAGCTCAGGCTCAGTAGTTGTGGCACACGGGCTTAGTTGCTCCACGGCATGTGAGATCTTCCCAGACCAGGGATCCAACCCATGTCCCCTGCACTGCCAGGCAGATTCTTAACCACTGCACCACCAGGGAAGTCCCTGTGTTGCATTTAAATATGCAGAACATTAACACATTCATGAAATGTTTCACTTACTCCCTTGACTCTGTGAAGCAATACACTTTGCCTTCATTTTCATTCTCTTTCAAGAACTCTTCTTCTCCACATACATATAACAAATAGCCTTCAAACTTCTAACCGTGGTCCAATTCTCATCCATTGAACCCTCTGTGAACAATATGACTAGTCTCATAGTTTTTTACTTATTGTAAAAAATTAATTAATTAAATGCAAGCAAATAAACTAAAAAAAAACTTAGAGAATCCACCTTAAAAGGTTAATTGCATTTACCAAGTAACTGACCTCAATACATTGTTGAGAAATAGAAATATTAAAATGGCAACAGAAAATTCAGCTGAGAAACATCTAAAGGGCATGTGACATCAAAGTCAGAGATGGCTGAATTTTGACCATTCTAGTTATGAGCAAAATTCTAGTTATTTAGCCAGTTTTAATTTAAAATAACCTGTGTATATATGAGTATACTGATGATTCTGGTATTCAGAATTATTTTCAGTTTCAAATGATAGAAACCCAACTGAAATTGGTTTTAAGCAATAAATCAGCTCACTTAATTTTTGAAAAGTTAAGGAGCAGATGTTTGAGTTCAAGCTGTCAAAGCGTGCCATGTCTCTTTCTCAGATCAGTTTCTCTATGTGATAGGGACAGAGTAAAGGGTCAAAGTAGGTAATTAAATAGTTAACCGCACTAGGAGATTGTAAGTAAAGAAAAAAAGTATGGGAGACCCCTGTAAGTTAATGATCACTCAAGAAAGCAGGCTTGCCTAGCAACAATCCATGTAACAGAGGCACGAGACATGCCCCAAAACAATAAAACATTGGTGGCATAAGATCCACATCCTGCCAAGTGAGCTCAGTAAGTTAGTGATCCCTAGGACATGCTCTCTGCACACATAAAAAATAATTCATGGAAAGGTGACATTTCAAAGTGAAAGATCCTCATTGTACTGAGACCTGAAATAATTTCTCCATAGTGCTATGACACTCCAGCTTCACCATGTAGGGACAAGAAAACTCCCCCATCTGACATAGAGGAGGAACTAAGGATGGAAGCATGGTGTCTACTCAAGAATGAGGAAGAAGGTGGTCTTTTCCCGCTCCCCACGTTTCTTTTGATTATAAAACTGTAGCCTACTAAGTTCTTGGGACATGGCACCCTTCCACCCGCCCTCTTGTAAGCCTCACGAGCATCCTACTGTAATAAATTACTTCTTATATATCACTTTGCCTCTCGCTGAATTCTTTCTGCACTGAGACATAAAGAACCGGAGCTCCTCAGAGCCCCCTGAAATGCCACCCAGCAGTTTCATATGTATCAACTTCATTTTCACGCTGAATATCCTCAACTGGTAATCAAAGTATGGTCAACTCAGGTTTATATCTTATCAGCTAAGCACCTATACCTGAAAGAGAGTGTAGTTCTTTCAATATATTCAACAGAAGTTTCAAGAAGGGTTCTCAACAGCCTGGTCTGTGTCATGAATCCATCCAGGATCATTTTCTATGACCAGAGGGTCACAAGTTCTGAGTCACAATCTCAGTCAAAGTTTGAGAAAATTGTTAGCCTGGATTAAGGAAAGTGGAGAATAGTTTCCTCAAAGGTAAATCAGGGTGCTGTGTTGTCAAAAAACTAACCTATGATGATACCTGGAAAGTCTTGTTTTATCTTCTCAACAACAGAAATTATTCACATCTTATGAAGGATAAACCAACATTCAGAGGGAATAAATTCAGTCACATAGTAAAAAGCAGGATTGGACTTTAGTTTCTATTTTCCACTCTAAAGTCAACATTCTTTCCACTATTCAATGCTTCCAATTCTCCTGCTCAATGGAAATCAGAGACCCCACATTTTTCAGAGGAAAGAAAAGCACTTTACTTAAAGCTTCAATTTATGCAAATGCAAGTATATAGTTCTTAATTCTCATGTTCTCACTTACCAGATTATTACAATGTACATCAAACTAGAAAGAGGTACTAAGACAGTCACAGAGTCAATATTTTAATGAACAGCTTTATGCCCTTACCCTGGCTTTAATATACATAAAAATCTTCCTCAAATGGTCTAGAAATTCTTCCTATCTTGATCTTGCCATAGTCTACAGGTAAGAAGCAGCATCCTCTGTGCAAAGCTTGATGTCATTAACATCACCATAGCAACACATCCCTGCAATGTGGAGACGCAAATTTTTTCCTGAATGTTAATCAGCGGCAGTGACCATCTTATTTACTATCTCTGGCAAGTAGTGCAGATCCACCTAAGACCACTAACGAACTTCTGGTGCTTGTTTCCACTAAATAAGACCATACGATTTTATTAAGAAAATAATTTTTCCCAAACCAAAATCTGAAACCTTCTATTCCTAGAGCCTATCATGGGATGTACACATTTATCAAGTGTACTCTAAACTTTTTTTAACTGCATTCAGGTTATATTTCCACATATTGGTTCCCAGATAACTTTTTTTTTTTAACTGACTCCTTTAAAGGCTATTGGTTGCTGAAAGATTTATGCTTAATAAAAATGTCTTGAGAAAGAGGATGTGAAATGAGTAAGAAATAAGAAAATCCATCCAAATTATATTTTAAATAAGTAAAAACGCATATTTTTCAGGCAAACCTATGGTTGGAGCTCTCAGGACTCATTTAAAAGGAACAAGAGTTCATTTTATTGAGAGAGGTAAAAGTGTAGTGGAAAAAACACAACTCTGGAGTGAAATAAACTGCTATTTAAATCCTAGAGATGTTAGAATGGTTTAATATATAAAATCAATAGGTATAATTTTCCAATGAAGTTTGAAGAAGAAAATGATATAACCATGTCAACAGATAAGTTAAAGCATTCAATAAAATCTAACATCTACTCCATAAAAATAAAGTCTAGAAGAGAACTTACTCAAACCTGATAAAAACATACCTACGAAAACCTACACTAAACATTATAACTAATGATAATAAAAATTATTTACAATCAAGAACGAGGGCTTCCCTGGTGGCGCAGTGGTTGGGAGTCCGCCTGCCGACGCAGGGGACGCGGGTTCATGACCCGGTCCAGGAAGATCCCACATGCCGTGGAGCGGCTGGGCCCGTGAGCCACGGCCGCTGAGCTTACGCATCCGGAGCCTGTGCTCCGCAGCGGGAGAGGCCACAACAGTGAGAGGCCCGCGTACCAAAAGAAAAAAAAAAAAAAAAGAACGAGACAAGTATGCTTGCAAATTTGCTGGTATGAAAAGTCTTCCAAGAAAATAATAAATGAATGAATGAATAAATGGCATAATGTGTGATGGTTTTATGGAAAAATTATAAAACTTTAGTGAAGTATTAAAGAAGACAAATAATGGGTAAACATATTCTACTTATAGACATGAAGGTAATACTTACAGATATTGATCCTTCCCAAATTGATCTATAAATTTATGTAATTCCGATCAAAATCCTAACAAGAAATTTTCATAGAAAATAAGCTAATTTAAAAAATTTTATAGAACAGCAAGAAACAAAAAAAAAAAGAAGAAAAATATTCCAAAAACTGATGATTAAAGAAGGGGAACATTACCCAACAAAATAGCAAGATTTATTAAGCCAAATTAGAGAGCTGGTAGTAATTAATTGATTTAAATGTTATACACTCATTTTTTTAAAAAATAAAACAGACCAATAGAACACAATCTAGAACTCAGAATCTGACCAACACTCGTGAAGAAATGTGCTCTCTAACAAAGACGGCATTGCAAATCAGTGGGGAAAGGGTAAACTATTCAGTAAATGGTGCCGGGGGAAAACTCCATATAAAAAAGTGAATCTGGATTCCCTACCTAACACTATACATAAAAACCAATTCCAGTTATATTAAACATGTAAATACAAAAGTAAAAATGCTAACTTTCAGAAGAGACTGTCATCTCCCTCTCCTGCTGTCTCTGAAAGCCATCTGTGTGCTAGTTTGGTGCTGCCTGCCACCTCTTTTGTAAAACGGCAGCTAAAACTACTCCAGCATTCACCTTGGCCAATAAAAAGCCCATGTGTGGAGTCAAGACTGAGAACAAGGATCAAGTTAATTTGAAGTGGCAAGGCAGACACTGCAGTGCAGTTTAAAATTAAAATGTTTATACCACTTAGTAGACTAATGAAAACATATTGTGAACAACAGGGCTTTTCAATAAGGCAGATCAGCTCCTGATTTGGTGGGCAGCCAATCAATAAAACAGACACCCCTGCAGAGCTAGAAATGGAGAATGAAGACATCGTCAGTGTGTTCCAGCAGCAGCCAGAGGGTGTCTAGTAAACGGAGAAAGTGCTTGCTACTTTTTTCTAGACCTGTGCTCCCCGGTAAGGCAATGTATTCTAAATTAAAAAACCACGATTTGGTTTCAACACACTGACTGCTATGGTAGGTTTTCTTTAGTCTTTTATTTTCCCCTTCTTGATTCATTTTAATTGTATATAAATAAGTAATATATGCAAACAGGTACACTGCATTTTATTTCCCAAATAGATAATGAAATGCAAAGCAGGGAATAAAAAGTGTTACTCAGCTCTTATAAATTCTGATATAACCTTTACTCCTTTAAGCTTTTGTAATTAGTCCCTTGCAAATAAACCCTTTTCAAATTATCCTAATTTGAGTGAGACATCTGTTTTCTCAGACTCTGATTTATACACCCATTTTTCCCAGGCTTGGTACCAAATCAGAATGTCTGGTGGCAAAATCTGTATGATTGTCTGCTGGTTGGTGTAATCTGTTCTGGCTGAGGTCTGGGATTCTGAATCCTCAGAGAAGAGACCAGAATTAGATATAACGCCCTAAGTGAGTTTCTAGGAATTAGGAAGAGAGGTAATGAAGTGAGTTTGGGGGAACCACAGTTCTATACATAGGCATATATTCACATAAAACCTACATGTAATCTATAGGTAACCAAATGGAAGCAAGCATATTATAAACACCTATTTATTCTGGCAACAAATTTCTTACTTTCTTGCATAAACTTGAAATTTTATACAAATAAACTTTCTGGTTGTGCATGAAGACATTTGTTAATAATAAGAAATTTATTTGTGGAGTAAAGTATAAAATCTTATTGTTTATATATTTTAACATAAAAATATGAAAACTAACCAAAAATTTTAAAAATTAAGATGCTATATTTCTCTGTTCTAAAGGTCTCTTTAACTTCAGGCATTGAAGATGATATAAGCTCTGTGGTTGCAAGGTCAGAAGCAAGGATATCAGACCCAGGAAGTTTTAGTTCCTGAATGGCTTGTGAACTTCAAGATCCTTAAGCATGCTGATCACATCTAGGAGGATTTGTTTTGCTGTGTTATTTTTCTTTGCTGTCAGATCATTAGCAGTATTTAAATTGTATTTCTTAAGCACTCTGCTCTTCTCCAGCCTGTGTTTTTTTTTAATTTGTTTCTAATATAAATGACAGAAGACATTTCACAACCCAGCTCCAACTACTTTCCCAGTGTCATCTCTTGTTTATCCACCTAACATCCCTTCCCCAGACTCTCCCTGCTCCTGGTACAGCCAAACCTCAATACTTCCATTGCGGGCCATGTCACTCATCTTTCTTACCTGTGTAGTACATCATGTCTCCTTGTCTGGAAAGCTCTCCCTCTCTTTTTCACTAAATCCTTTCCTAGCAGCTGCCCCTTGATATTTTCCTTCCACTCCTTTTCACGTGGAATTGTCCTAGGGTTCCTATATATGATGGAACCAGCAACTCCTTCCTTCTTCTCTATATCCTGTCCTGGGCAGGTATTGTCTGCTCTGCCCTGATATATCATATTGGCTTTTAAGTCAACATGCCACACATGTTGTGAGAACCAACTGTACGCTAGGTACCCTGCTAAGCTCTGGCAATACGAAGATTGCCGGGGTGACAGAGTAGAGAAGGTGGGAAACAACAGTGACCCAGCAAAGAAGCACATTACAACGGTCCATCCTGGAGGCATATGCAAAAGGTTACAAGTACACAGATGCCGTCAACAAGCAAGATGATCAAAGGCCATGCCCAGTGGGCAGGAAGGAGTGAAAGACATTTCCTGCTGGTCCCAGTCTGCAGTCTACCATTGCAAAGTCACATTCATACAGTTTCTTTTCATTTGGGAGAGAAGACAAAAAAGTATCTTAGAGCAAGTAGTGTTTTCTGGTGGATACCAATCTTCCTGCAGCCCTTTTCAGAACACACAAGAGCCCCCTCTGTGGCTACATCAAATCCCCTATGACAGGGCTCACTGCACTAGGTCTCTCTCCTTCCTAGCACGTGGTATAGCTGCAATTTTGAATTTTTCAAAACTTGATTGCTTGATGATTTTCTATAATGCTGAACTGAACAGCCACAAGGCCAGGTCTGTGCTTATTTTTCCCATCTTTGTATCTTCAGCACCTATCGCAATGCCTGCCCTGTTAAAATGCTCAATAAACAGGTCTCAAAGAAGAGCCAATAAATAATAATACTATTATCAGCTAAATAGCTACATAAATTTAGATACACTGTCTCATGTAACCCTTACAGTAACCCTATTTTAAATATTAGGTAACTCAGCCTTTGAGAGCTGGGAAATGGCAGGTTTAATATTTAAATTCGGGTTTGTCTTGCCTTGCTGAAACCACACTCTTAGCTCTACCATCGTAGGATAAGATCCATGTCCTTAATGAAAAAAGGGGAGATAGCCGATACAGCAAGTCTCCAGAAACAGCAGGAGCCGGAAACGACAGACAGAATGAAGGGTCATTTTTAGCAAGTCCATCTTGATACCAAATACAGAAATGCTGAATTCCTGCCACCTCCTATTCTACAATGACAAATTGGAAACCACTTAAATATCCAAAATAAGAAAACTGTTAAATTATGACACATCTGTGTGACAGAATACTCATCATTAAAAGTCATAAGAATACAGAAAATGCTCAAGATAAATCATTAGGTAGAAAAGGCAGGTTATAAAACAGCCTGTACACTATAATTCAATTTTCTTAAAGTACATATTGCATATGTTTTAACATACACACACACTCACATTTTAGAACAATATACACCAAAATGTCAATAGTGTTATGGGTAGTAGAATTATAGATTATTTTAATTTTCTATTTTTGATTTTTCCATATTTTCTATAATTATCACAGCCTACTTGAAAATTCTTGCAAGTATAATTTATGGTAAACATATAGGTAAAATAAAAGAAACTAAGCCAAAATGTTAATAGTGATTTTTCTCTGTATGGTAAAATAATGATTTTATTTATTAATAATCTTTCTGTATTTAAAAAATTAAAGCAACAGAAGAGGTTTATAAGACTGAAACAAATTAAATTCCCCCTCAATATGCTTTGATAATACTCAAGTTGCAAATAGAAGTATTCTCTGTTCCTTCCCACTCCTTCCTATGTAATTCTGCTACCCAAATTGATGTTCTTAGCAACTTCTATAACATATGTTCACAGTTGTTTTAACTTTGGAGTTCCAGTCATTTGTCTAACATATTTATATATCTCAATAATGTGGACCCTAAAATAAACAAATGGTTTGCCTCCATAACATTTCTAACATCCTAGAGTCCCTGAGGAAGTGCTAGTAGGTTTACTTTCACAGCCAGTTTTTGCCTTTGGCTGCTCTGGGTCCTGGCTTCATTCCCAGATTAGGTCTTGGCTCCTGCTAGGAGTCAACCAACTACTGAAAATGCAGAGACTTAGAAGCCAAAAGACTGGAAAAGAAGAGCTTGAAGAGTCAGCCAGCCTGTCAGCTAGCCAACAGGCTGTATCTGGGAGGGGGTGGGGTAGGCAGAACAGAACCACTGCCAACCATCAAAGGGATTCCAGGGTAGACCCCAGAACATCTGGGACAAGCTGCAGGAAGGTCAGGGGTGGAACTGTTCCGAACCTGAATCCTGCCTATAACCTAACGACAATTCTTCTTATTTGATTATGTTCCACAAGGGTCTTAGCTTTTATCTCCTCCGTCCATCACGCTTTCTCCTTTTTCACAGGCTTCAGTGATAACTTCTGCCATTAGCAGGTAATAAATGTCCTTTCTGCCTTGTTAACTGCCCCAGTAGAACATGAGTTGGCCTAGTTGCCCAGAAGTCTGTATTCAGGGTAGAGTGTATGCCTGAGATGTTTATAAGTTCCTAATAAGATAGCAGGCTGGCCCTCAACCCTCCTACAAACTCTGGAAATCAGGCCTCCTAGGAAGTCCAAGAGCTTTACTAAAATATGAGGGTTGCCTCAGTCAGCTTTCTTGCGTTCACAGATGCAGAGTATTAAGCAATAAAGAACAAGAGTGTTGAGCAAACAACATATAGATGTGGGGTACTGAGCAATAAAGAACAGAGAACCAACCTGTCCCAGGAATCAGAGGCAGCAGTTTCAAGTACAGCCTTCCCACAATCACCACCTCTAAGTGCAGGTGGGAGGAAAACCTCTCCCAGTGGAATCACTGGGTTAATACAAGCATTTTTTTTCAGGAAGAGTTTTTTCCCTTTCAGATGTGTCCTGCATTCTGCTTATAGATAGGAAGGCAAGTAGTGAGATCCACCTAAGACCACTAACAAACTTTATTTTACTCTAAATTTAGATGTATTATTTTACTCTAAATTTAGTCTAGGCCAAACATTTAATTTTAATACTACTCCCCCTCATTTTCTGGTATGTTCTATGTATCTACATATTTAAAAGTAAGTCCACAAAGAATCCCTGTGGTCTTAGAACTGTTTAGTGTCTTGACTGTGGTAGCAAATACATGACCTTACACAGGTGATAAAATGTGTAGAACTTGGGCTTCCATGGTGGTGCAGTGGTTAAGAATCCACCTACCAATGCAGGGGACATGGGTTTGAGCCCTGGTCTGGAAGGATCCCACATGCCGTGGAGCAACTAACCCGTGTGCCACAACTACTGAGCCTGCGTGCTACAGCCCGCAAGCCATAACTACTGAGCCCACAAACCACAACTACTGAAGCCTGCCCGCCTAGAGCCCATGCTCCACAATAAGAGAAGCCACCACAATAAGCCTGCGCACCGCAACGAACAGTAGCTCCCACTCGCCGCAACTAGAGAAAGCCCGCGTGCAGCAACGAGGACCCAACACAGCCAAAAAAAAAAAAACGGTATAGAACTTAAAACACACATATTAAATACCAATGATTGCAAGTAAAACTGGGGAAATCAGAGTATGATCTTTGGATCGTATATATGTCAATATCTTGGTACTGATATTATTGCTACAGTTTTGCAAAATGTTACCATTGGGGGAAACTAGGAAAAATGTACAAGAGATCCTTTTACATTATTTCTCACAACTGCATGTGAAACTGCAATCATCTCACATTACAAATAATCTTTAAAAATAAATAAATAAAGCAAACAATCTGCTAAATAAAATATATTCCATCCCCCCCAACCTTGAAAAATGTATGTCATAACCACCTGGAATTCCGGCTTCAAATTTCAAGTTCTCTCATTCCTTGGAGTTTCACACAGGAGTGTGGCTGCCCCAGGATACCCAGAGATCCCCAGAGTACCCATTCCAGGTGCACCCCTCTTCTTACCTCAGGCTCCACCTGCACTATGCAAGATGCCTGAAATGCACATTTGTGGCCAGGAACACAAAAGCTCTGTTTACACCCCTCCCATCCCTCAAGCAGAGCCCCCATGGCCACCACAGGCAGGCTCCGAAAACAGGCTCAGAGTCCTATGCATGTGAAATTCTGGGGTCCTACGTGTTTGGAGGTAGTCTTTGGGGTGGAGCCAGAGTGCGGCAGCCTCTAGATGGGCAAATCCCCTTGGCCCTGCTAACTCTTCACATCTTGCCAAGCAGCATAGTCAGAAAGGGCCAGGAACTGTGTCCAGGGCACCGGCCTCTCCTATCAAAGACTAAGGTGGTGTCAATCATTATTACCATTTTATAAGTAAGAAAATTGCGACTTACAGAAATTATGCCTCTCGCAACGATAACTGGTAGCAGCAGGTTTCCCGCTAGATCTGTCGGAGTCCAGAGACCTGTTGAAATCTGAGTGTAAGTCCATTTTACTGTCTTTAAGGAGTCGACGAAGGACCTTCCAATCCCCTCACAGCTGTTGTAGTCATAAGCCAGATATATAAGCTGCCTTTTCAGGACTCGTGCAATTCATTTAATGGGACAGATTATCATTGAAATTGAATTCAACTGGCATTCATTGAGAAGCTACACCAGTCCTTCAGATGCTGCTCATTATTTGCAGGGCCAGCTCATTAATCTTGATTAATTCAGGTGCCAAGGCTGCAACATTAAAAAATAGATGCTAAACTTAAATAAATGTTATACAGTCACCAATAATAAAGAGTAATACTTTAGCAGGCATTTGTAAGACACTTCTAAGCATTTTTCTCTATTTTTTCATTATTTCCAGAATGAAAGAATAGATTAATTAGTTCTTAAAGAATAGATTAATTAAATAGGATGATACCCAAAGAATGCCCTCCCTTGCCCAGGCAGGGAAATAGAAAAGGGACAAAGATAAAGGTAGCCGTGGAAAGAAAGAGAAGTGGAGGAGAATAACAGGAACCTTAAGAGTTTTAAATGCCTTCTAATTTGTCAACTATAGCCATTCCAGGACCTCTTACTTCTAAACTTTAAAAAATGTCAGGGGCTTCCCTGGTGGTGTAGTAGTTGAGAGTCTGCCTGCCGATGCAGGGGACGCGGGTTCGTGCCCCGGTCCGGGAAGATCCCACGTGCCGCGGAGCGGCTGGGCCCGTGAGCCATGGCCGCTGAGCCTGCGCGTCCGGAGCCTGTGCTCCGCAAAGGGAGAGGACACAAAAGTGAGAGGCCCGCGTACCGCAAAAAAAAAAAAAAAATGTCAGATACCCTTGCTCCTTCACGTCAGAACGCCCCAGTCTGTTCCTTCAGGTGTCCTCAATATATCCTACTGATAAAGTGGTTTTCACATTGTGGGACTGACTTCACCCTATATCAAATTGAGTGAGCTGAGTGGTCCATCCTATCAACTGGAGAAAGACAAATTCTTCTTCAAGCTCAGAGGTAAAATAACTGAGATCCCCAGAAATAAGAAAGAAGGGAAACTCTCTGCCACAGAGCACCATGTGTGACCGAGCAAGACCCTAAGGGGCCTTCCTGGGACAGACCACCCCCACCACAGCTCCTCATGGCCTCCACCTGCCTCTTGTTTGTAGAGAAACTTTAGCCTCCTAAGCCTTCCCTGAGTTCCAAAGAATAAATTGAATCAGGCAAGTGAGAAAATGCAGAGACAAAGGAAAACAGTCAAGCAAGACAAAATAATAATAGTTTAGCCATTAAACAAAGTCAAGGACTTTTAGTTCCTCCTCAAGGGCTTCAGATAATATTCTGAGTCATATCCTTTGAGCTGTTTTGCAGATACTAAAACCCCACCAGATGGAAGAAGTTAACTGTATGCTGACCATAAGCAAGTAGACCCAGACCGCTTGGAACCAGAAGATTGATGATGTTGACACCCGATTACCTCACCACCAGCCAATCAGAAGAGTGTGCATGAGCTGATCACATACCCGTAACACTCTCCCTCACCCTGTCTTTAAAAACTTTTCCCTGGAAACCATAGGGAAGTTCAGGTCTGTTGAGCAGTAGCCACTCAGAATCCTTCTCTGGTGCCTTACAATAAACGCTGCATTTTCCTTCACCACAATCCAGTGTCAGTAGATAGGCTTTACTGCACATGGGCAAGGGGACCCAAGTTTGATTCAGTGACACATGGACGTTTATCATGTGGCTCTTCTAATGGTCATTTGTGGAGATGAGCCTCTAAGAGGAAAACATGAGGACTTTAGGGCATGAATTGCAGCACCTTTTCTGGCAGCCTAGAGGTGTTTTTTGTTGTTGTTGTAGTTTTCTGAATTCTCTCTGCATTCCATTTACATGAGGCTATGGAGTCAGAATCTCCGGGTAAGAAAAGTGTTACTTTAGTAAGGTAGAATCATACACATTTAGGAAATTACTCTCAGGATAACTTATTTAGTTGGCAGAATCCAGGAATGTTAAATTATTTGAAAGATGTGAAGAGAGGTCACCTGCCATGTTTTTCCAGGTATAAAACAGGCTGGAATGAAATCAGTCAATGACAGGTGCTGGATCACAAAAGATTAAATAAGTAGCGAGGGGAGTGGTACAATGTCAAGGAAGAGATCAGAGCAAAGGTCAGGAAGCAGAAATGTGGGTGATACATATAACAGTGAGGCAGAGATGAGTCTTCTGGACTGGATGGGTGACTGCTAGAGCCAACAGTGCCTCCTGTCTCCACACCTGCCTGCTACCTGCTACTCTCAGCATAGCCATCAAGCTCCCTCAAAGGGCTTTTTCCTACCTACTTGAAAGGGTTACCAAGTCCAAGCTCGCTCTGCTTGCTGCACGACAGGCCAATAAATCGGAGACGAGGTGCTGAGGCAAGGAATATGACTTTATTCAGAAAGGCGGCAGACCCTGAAGATATCAGACTAATGTCTCCAAAAAAAACCATCTTATGGGGTTTGGATGCCAGCTTCTTTCTAGAACGGAGGAGGTGAGGAGGTAAAGTAAAAAGGCCATAAGATTTGCAAATGTTTGCAGGAATGGCCTGCCTCGAGGAGAGGATGTGTTAATTTCTTCCTTCTTGCAGTCAGGCACAGGTGGACAGGGTCAGGATGCTTCCCTGAACAAAGGCACTTTGGTTTAACATTCAGGCAGAAAAGCAGGGTTTGCTGAGGCAGGCTATTGTGTACAGACAGTATCCTTTTAGTGAACAAAAGCAACGGGAAGCAAAGTAAAAGAAACAGATTCAACATGTAGTCAGATTTGGTTCCTCCCTGTTACAATTCCCCACTGTCAATATCCATTCCACAATCTTGTGGAAAAAGGGGTGATGACTGTTCTAATTGCTTTGTCAGATGGATCTTTCTGGGAGTGTCCATCATTGGCACCAGTGTTCCAAATGTTGTGTCTTTTGTTCCTCTCTGGAAAGTGTCTCCTTTACACCTCTAGACTTAAAATATTCACAACCTACAAGTTGAGAGTTATGATTTATTTGGTGGGAATTTTGAGGGCTTCAAGCCCGGGAGACAGCATCTCAAGTTAAGGAATTTAGTGCTTTTCTATGTATGGGAAGATGCAAGAGTCTGGGCTCACTGAAATTGTTCCCTTGATATGGACCTCAGCTATCTGGGGCCTGTATCCTGTGTTTTCACATCCTGAGTTTCCTCAGGGCTCACCGCAGGGAGTGGCTGCAGTCTGCTGGCTGCTAGATGGCAGGTATTCTTTTCCCTCCTGAATTTCCTCAGGGCTCACCGGCTCACGCTGGAGGGCTGCAATCGCTAATGACTGATGTGGCAGGAAATATTCCATTTCTCAGATCCTTTCCTCTTGGTCAGGAATTTGACCGATATTTGGGAGACATTTCATGACCAACGTTTGTCCCACAGTGCTGGGAGGCTCATCCCAGATCAGACAAAAATTCTTGATATGCCACTCTAGGTGCTAGTTTTTGGATTAGGCCCTACTGATAATTAAAGATTCTCTGGATCCTCTATCTAATTATGATCCAGGAGACATTTTCCCTTGTTGCTTCTTCCCATACCTAGAATCGCACTATTACAATTATTTTATGTTATAAATGTGATCTATTTCCTGAAGATGTTTAGCCGTAGAAGTTTTGTTGGAGGCCTGGTTACACATTAAGTACTATAAGAGACAACATCTTATAAAATAGACGGGATATATGTAATGTAGCTAGTAACACTGACAAAGACATAATGCAGCAGGGAGACACAAAGCACAAACAATTTGGAAACAAAGAACAAATTAAAACAATGATTAATATAACTAGTTATAATCCAGTGGCAATAACAAGCGACCTATTTAACTGATCTGTCTGATTTAATGAGCCATCCGCAGTTTTACTGTACTGGCCGTGCATACTTAGACATGCATGGCCTAATCTTCCAGACAAGCATATGCTACTGGCAGGATCAACCAGGAAGAGAGAAAAAAATAAATGTTTCAATTCTGCTTACAAAGGTATAATTTACCAAATTACTGTAAGTCAGAATTAGTTTAAGGGGAAGGTTTTCCTTACACCTGGAAAACACAGATTTAAACCAGTCATTTTTCAGATAAAAACCATAAAAATTATAACCATATTCACCAGTTCACTTAGTCCTATGTAACTAATCCTTTTTGTTAATAGCTTTATGAAGCCATCAGTTTTCCCATTAGAATTTTTCAATTTCTTACCCAGTTCAGCATTACTAAGTTTCTAAAAGTCAGAAACTTTTATTTATCCAAAGGTCCTTTCTATAAATCTCCCTGAAGAGGAAGCATTTTTGCAAAGGCATCAGAGTGAAACCATAACTGTCTATAATGACAAAAGACTTAAGAAGGCACGTTTAAATCTGACTACAATACAATTAACAAAGTAACTTGGTTACTGCTATGACATACAACATTTTCAGATAATAACTAGAATTATGACTGATAACATTTTACCAGGACATACCAAATTTTTAGGAACTCTATATACTCTCTAGAAAACCTGGATCATTTGCCATACAATATAACCTAAGAAGATTAATTATGTATTTGATGACACTTCTCGTGTAATTCAACATACCAAGTGAACCTAATTAGTTAATTAATAACTTACTTTAGAGTGTTTTAGGCCCCTTTGGAGCATCCCAAAGTTAGCTAGAGGTCAAAGGAACTTCATTATAATTTGATTTGGGAAGTTTTGTCAAAAAAAATATATCAAAAGGGTTTACAACACTTAAATAGCATAACAGCGGTAAAGAAACTTAAAATCTGTTATCAAAGGCAGTTCAACATCTTAAGAAACCTTGTCTTCCTAACAGAGAAAAAAGCCAAATTCAAGTCTGTACCAGCTTACTTTTAAAGTTCATTTACTCGATTAAACTTTTTTTTTTTTTTTTTTTGCGGTACACGGGCCTCCCGGACTGGGGCACGAACCGTGTCCCCTGCATCGGCAGGCCAGGCGGACTCTCAACCACTGTGCAACCAGGGAAGCCCTAAACTTATTTTAAACTTAGTCAATCCTGACCATGTACAAAACTCTTTCCTCAGGGTCCACTTTCCAAAAAACCTTCCATCACTTAACTTATTTTAACACAATTCTAACTTTCAAGTTGTCGATTATCTGGAGAGACTAATTTTAGATAGACATTCCTAAAATATAATTATTTTTTAAATTTACCTAAAGCTCTTATCTCATTTGCATTTTCTTTCCTTAAAAGTTTCTTCACATCAAGTTACTTTCCTTGCTGACAAATTTGCAACAGATATAACAAGATTTTATTTAGCTTATTAAACCTAGGCACAATAGAAGTATTATACTTAATGTCGATGACTTTAAAGATATGTCTGTATTAATTAGATCAACAAACAAACATTAATACCAGGTATTAATTTAATACTGAATATTTCCCAGTTCACGTGAACCAGAAACTCATTTAGCTCTATTTCTCTTGTATTTAGAATTGCTTGGTTTGTAAGTGCTTACTTTTCTTTAGGCCAATTAAACAGAGCTCATCCACAAATTAATCTCAGCAATGTTATCCAAAGACAAAGACACATACAAGGACACAAACAAACAGAGGGACATCATAGTTCTCATTTCAAAATTTCAGCCCTAAGTCAGGTACAGCAATGGAAAACCCATCAGTTTACAAAAAGAGGTGGCATTAAAATTAGGTTTCTGGCAGATGGAACAAATCAAGTTCACATGTCTAGACGACTAAATTTTTTACAGAAAAGACACTTCGTTTTTTTATTTATCCTCGACAAGTCAATTTCTAAACTATTTTATCCTCTTTTCAAAGTTCGCATTTTAAAAAGATGGCAGAGATGAGGGTTCCTGAGAAGACCATCTCATCTCAAAGATACAGGTGAGTTTTTCCTAGGATGACTTTGTTTCCCCTTTGTTTAATATTTACAAGCCTCTTAAGATAAATAGGGAAGGTTTTGGGAGTAGTATCTATTAGAAAGTCAATCAACTTCTCCCCATTGTCAAAGTTGCCCAGGGCTCCTGTGGGGAAATTAGAATCAGACGCCTCAAGTCTAAGGGAGTCCCCTGGCCTCTTACAGGACGTTGGCACACGGGAAATTGCCCTGCTGCAGAAGTGGCTCCCGGTCCAAATTTGGTACCCTGTTGGGTCTTAGATGGTGATACTAAACCAGGCTCCTGTGCTCTGGGGGTAAACATAGAAACTTCTATTTGATCCCCATGGGTAGAGGAAACAGGAGGCGGTGAATATGATGGCGGCACGGGGAGGGGGGCAGTTGAAACAACTGCTTGTGCAGCCTGCTCTTTTGCAAAACACTTCTAACTGCAAGATCCTACAATAATTGAGTGAGCCATTCAGGGGCTATCGCTCTTCTGATCCTATGTATTGGGTCCACACCCTATTAAAATAGTATATCATGTCTTTCTTAGTCAAAGGCTCACGGCTATGTTTTGCCCATTTATCTAATATACGCCCCAAAGGGCTCTCCTTCGGGATAGATGGAGTATTTCCCATTTTCATAAGTTTGATAACACCAAAACACAAAAAGGAGCAAACAAATTCCAACGCAAAAGGCCCAAACAAATTCTAGCATCGATGCACACAAAACCAAAACAAGACCAAGACCAAAACCAAGAAACCGGTTCCCGAATCAGGTAGACTTACCCTACAAAACCAATGAACTAGCTCCAAACGATACGGTTCCAAATCAGGTAGAGTCCAACAATTCCCCCTCCAACAGCGTACTCCAATCAAACAAATTGGCTTATCCTGTAAAGGAAAAGCCCAAATTGAGAGGGAAATATGTTCCCAGTATATGCACACCTACAAAGTCTGTTGACTCGCAACACAAAAGGATACACAAAACCAAGGCCAAAACCAACGAACCGGTTCCCAAATCGAGTAGACTTACCCTACAAAATCGAGTGCATCGACTCGCAGAAGTTGGTCGGTTCCTTGCTTCAACTGCCAAGCGCTGGGGTAGCTGGTGCCGCTTCAGGGAATTTTGAAGGGAAGATCCTTAGGACAAGTGGTCCTGGCAGCTGCTAAGGCCTTGCTCCAATGTTTCCTGAGAGGGGCCAGCTAGCCACGAGCAGCAAGGCTCCTTGCTGGCTAAGCCAAATTTGTTACCAAGTCCAAGCTTGCTCTGCTTGCCGCACGACAGGCCAATAAATCGGAGACGAGGGGCTGAGGCAAGGAATATGACCTTATTCAGAAAGCCAGCGGACCAAGAAGATGGTAGACTAGTGTTTCCAAAAAATCCATCTTATGGGGTTTGGATGCCAGTTTCTTCTATAGAACAGAGATGGGGGAGGAGGTGAGGAAGTAAAGTAAAATGGCCATAAGATTTGCAAATGTTTCCTGGAATGGCCAGCCTGAGGAGGGGATGTGTTAATTTCTTCCTTCTTGCAGCCAGGCACAGGTGGACAGGGTTAGGAGGTTTCGCTGAACAAAGGCACTTTGGTTTAACATTTCAGGCAGAGGGGCCGGGTTCCCTGAGGCAGGCCATTGTGTATAGACAGTATCCTTTTGGTGAACAAGAGCAACGGGAAGCAAAGTAAAAGAAACAGGTCCAACGTGTAGTCAGATTTGGTTCTTCCCTGTTACAAAAGGAAGCTCAAAGATATCATGCCCTACAGCCTTGTATGACCTGAAGTCTGGCTCTCTCTTCAATTACATTTCCCACCATTCTTTCCCTAGTTTATTCCACTCATGCACCTTGGTCTGCTTGCTGTTCCACAAATACTTCAAGCATGCTGCCACTTCAAGAACTCTGCACTCACTCTACCCCCTGCCTGGAATGCCCTTTCCCTAAATAGGTACACAACTCCCTCCCTCAGTTATTCAAGTCCCTATTCAAATACCCCACCTTGTCCAAAAAAACTTCCTTAACCACTCTATCCTAAAGGGCACATATATTCATCTAAATTGCTCTCTCTCCTCCTACCCTTATTATTTCTCCTCAGTAAGGGTTACTAATGGCACCATGGTATTCTGTTTGTTTATTTGCTGAGCCCCATACTGGGTTTAAAATCTAGGAAAGCAGGAACTATTTAGGTTGCCTGTGTACCCACAACGCCTACAACACACCCAGTATACCCAATAGCGTGTGGTATGTTGAAGCCCTTCATATGTTGATGTCTTAACCTCAGTTTAATTATATCTGGAGATATGGTCTTTAGGAGATAATTAAGGTTAAATGAGACCATAAGGGTGGAGCCCTAATCCAACAGGAATGTGGTCTTATAAGAAGAGAAAGATCTCTCTTTCTCTATCTCGCTCCTTTCTCCCCCCTCTCCCCTCCTCTTTCCCTCTCTCTCCCTACTCTTCTTTCCCTCTCCCTCAGCCCTTACCCTCCTCCCTCTTCCCTTCTCTCCATCCCCCCTCTTCTCTTTACCTTGTGAGGATACAGCAAGCTGGCCATTTTCCAGCCAGGAAGAGAGCTCTCACCAGAAACTGAACTGGCCAACACCTTGATCTTGGATTTCCCAGCCACCAAAACTGTCAGAAATAAATTTCTGTTGCTTAAGCCACCCAGCCTGTAGTATTTTGTTACGGCAATGACTAAGATAGTAGCCTCCTGATATTTCTGTTCCACAAAATGTCAGAGCTTCTTTCCTGCTCCAAGAGTCTTTGAGAATACTATCCTGGGTGAAACAAGAGAGCAACTGGTGGTGGGTGGTAAGTAGGACTGTTTCCCTTAGAGACACTGACTGCAAGTCACATATCTATCACTGAGGCAGCCGGCATAAGGACTCCTCTGAAGACACATTATGGGGAGGGAGGTATAATTTCCCTTGGGACAAACATCCAATTTTCCGAGTTACATTGTGCATTCTCACAGATGAGGAGGGCCACCCTCTGCTGTTTATACCAGTGTACTAAGACACTCCAGGAAAAGCATTTAAATGGCTTCCACGATCAGAACGTCATTTTGAGCCAACACGTTATCTGTATCTTTTTACTATAAAGATTATGTAACAATTTTGTAGTCATAAAAATATTAATTTTAAAAGAAAAGCAGGATATATACACATTCACATATTATAATCATAACAAATGTGAAAAATACACGCAATAAAATCATAATAGCAAATCATCAACAATGGTTGCCTTGGATGAGGTTAGCTAATTATTACTGAATACTTTCTGGAGCCAGACGGTTTATCTGGGTGACTCATTTCATCTCACAGCAACCCTATGGTATAGTCACTATTAACATTATCTCCATTTTACAACTGAAGAAACAGAAGCACAGACAAGTAAAGTCACATTCCCAAGGTCATACAGTTAGTTGGTGGCACAACTGAGATTTGAACCTAGTCAAGTAGACCCTAAATCTGTGCTCCAAACCATACACATTCTGCCAAATATATGGCATTTTATTCTGTCCAGTTCCTCAGTTTTTATATGGTAAGCATGCTTTACTCTTACTATGAAAAAAAAACTTAAGATTCTCCACATCTCTTGTTTGTTGTATAGAAAAATAAAATAGTATTAAAGGATCAATATACCAAATTCAAGGTGATATACAAAGTATATCCTAAAATTATAACCTGTTTTATTGATTTCTGCCTTGCATGAATAAAATTCCATTGCCCATTTCTTGCTGAGACTGTTTACTGAGAACAGGCAACTGCATATGTCCTGATGGATTGACCCATGTCTTGGAAAGAGAGCCTGCTGCGACTGCATGTGCAATCTGAACCATGATTTTCAAAAGAATTAAACTAGGAAAAGAAAACTACAATGGCATGGTATGTGATTTGAAAAAAAAAATGTTGAAACAACTTTAGCTTTTCAAAATCACTATCCAATTCTATTTAAATTTTTCTGGGAAAAAATACATCATTTAAAAAGTACAGATTTTTAATTGTTAAATTTTCCTGAAAGAGATACTGACTTTTAAGTAAGAAAAATTAAATAAGATATCATGGTATCAACTGAAAATAACTAGAAGCCCTTTTATAAAGAAATCTGTAGAGAAAGGAGTACATTGAAATCTGTATATGAGGTATACTCAAAGAATCAGTGACTGTAAGTTCCATTTTACAGAATACCCAGTTTGGATAAGGATCTAAGGAGGGCAATATTTTGGGTAAGTTCTGGTAATACAGCCAAAATGCTATTATGCACAGGTACTGTCCATGAGGTAGTCTGTGTCTCCATAGCATGCTTTGCATGATCTTAAGGAGAAGATCAAAGTTTTAAGTTTACTTCTTATCAACATTACTTCATAAAGAAAAACATACATATATTGGAAACAAGACAGAAGTTTTAAAAATTCTTAAATATTTATTCAGAGCTGGAAAAGATACATCTCATGAACAGTTGCTGGAAGATGATTGAGTATGGTAAAGCCATACTTATTATTTTACTTGAAGAAAAGCCTCCTGCTAATTGTTACCCAGCCACTTATCCACTATTTTATATATTTTCATGATTCATCTATTAGATTTAAATTAACAGGACTATAGTATAGATTCTCCTATAAATAGTATACCCTTTATAAGTACATACTGTACTTAATGACTAATAATTTATCTTTTTTTGCTGTTAATTTCTACAAAGTTGATTAAATTGCATTCTTAGTATCCACTTAATTACGGGTGTAGAATAAAATGCTCCCAAATTACATGTTTTGAACTGTAGAAAATCAACTTTGGTCAATTAGGATGGATTCCTCCCTCTCAGATGTTGATAGAATATGCTTGTTCCTTCAAACGCATAATGATAAATTAATACTTTTAATCATGAAATGAAATTACAAATGTAACCATACATGATAATTCTAAAGGTTTCTTCTCACCATCACACTTATTAAGGCATATCTGAACAACCTGTTGAAATTTGGCTATGCAAAAAAAAAATCCTAATGTGCACATTAGGTATGGAACTAATGCTGAACATTGACCCCTGTCTTATTCTAGCTATAAAAAATGTTAATCTACAGAAATATGATCTAATTGGAGAAAAAAGTCCTATGCATCTCACTAAGGGATGATTTTTAAAAATATTTTGCTTGTTACATTTAATAATTAGTTGAATATATTCAGTAGAGTTATGTAATCTTTTTATTTTAAAATACTGATATTTTAAAATGAAAGGAATTTTTCTGCAAAATTTACTCTTAGTTGTCCATTTTAAAATATCCAGGGGCATTTGAACAAAAAGTATGAAGAACATTCCAATAAAGATTTTTAATTTAATTCTAAGTGCAATGGAAAATTCATAAAGGTTTATCATGAGATTATCAAAGTAATAAGATTCACATTCTTAAAAGATTATGGTGGTTGATATACGGGGGAAGAGGTTAAAGAGTGAAAGCAAAGGGACTGGTTGAAAGGCAGTATCTCATCCTTTCCTGAGCAAAGATGGTGATATGGACCGGGTTGGTGACTATAAGAATTGAGAGAGGAACTGGATATAAAATATATTTTAGAAGTAAAATCAACAGAAATTGCTAATGGGTTTGATGTGAAACATGTCAATGGAATGAGTCCTAGAGTTCTATTTTCTTTTGTGTTTTGATTGGACAATTGAATGCACAATGGTCTTGTTAAATTAAGAAGCCTGGAAAGAGGGTAGAACTGGGCGACATCAAGAATTCTATTTCTACATATTAAGTGTGAGTTGCTCATCAGCTGTTTAGCTGAGCTTTCAAGGAAGCTATTGGATATAAAATGTGGAACTGCTAGAGATCAGAGCTGAGGATATAAATTTAGATTCACCAATATCAGATGGTATTAAATCCATGGAATTAGAAGAAACCATCTGTGGAGTGACAGTGAATAAAGAGAGAACTTTTAACTCCATCAAGATGCTCTCCTTCATGTAGGGGTCAGGCAGAGGAGGAAGAGTGTATAAGGAGACCACGCAGTGGTAGCCAGTGAAGAAGGAGGAAAAGCAGGAGAGAACGGCATCACAGGAGGCAAGCGAAGAAAGCCTTTCCAGACATGTGCACTAACGTGACTATCTGAACCATACCTCCTCTTGGCCCATACCTGAAATGAGCCCATACCTGAAATATAGCAAAAGAGTTTTAAATAAAACCTATAACAGAATAACTTTGTAAAGGGAGAATAAAAAGATAACTAATTTGGGTAATTGTGAAAGGGGCATTCTATCCCTTTATTAACCTGGTATTTATTAACCAGAGGTTAACTTAGGGCTTGTAAACCTGAGACCCAGGAAGAGGAAGTTGAGAAAGCTGTTTCCAGATCTCTCAGCACGCCAGGATCCTGAAGAAGAGAATCTTCTTCACTTGCAGAGGGGTCGTCACTTCAGGTTATGGCTTGGCCAACAAGTGCCAAGTTGAACATTCAGAAACTTGAGAAAAAGGCAAACTGAGGGGGAAAAAAGGCAGGGCTCTGAGATGGGAGTAGAGAGTGGTACTCCCTCTCTCTTCACCGTCCCCACCCCACTCAATTACCATAAACATCTGCATGAAGTAACCAGACTGTAGACCCTGTTAAGGACAAATAGAAATTAAAAATAAGAGGCTTGGGCTTCCCTGGTGGTACAGTGGTTAAGAATCCGCCTGCCAATGCAGAGGACACGGGTTCGAGCCCTGGTCCGGGAAGATCCCACATGCCGCAGAGCAACTAAGCCCGTGTGCCACGACTACTGAGCCTGTGCTCTAGAGCCCATGTGCCACAACTACTGAGCCTATGTGCCACAACTACTGAAGCCTGCACACCTAGAGCCCTTGCGCCACAACAAGAGAAGCCACTGCAATGAGAAGCCCACAACTAGAGAAAGGACTTTCATGAACTATGAAACCAGGACTTTCATAGTTATTCTTATAGGTTTAGTTTTTCATATGAACCTCAGAATTAATTTGTCTTGCTCCAGAAATACTTGCAGTATTTCAATTGGGATAGCATTAAAAGTATGTGTTGACATCTACATGTCACTGATACATCCTATCCAAAAAGAAGGGATGTCTTTTAATTTGATAATGTGTATTGCTGTGTCTTTCAAGACTGTTGTAAAGTTTCCCTCATATGCATTTTGTGTATTGTTGTTTTTTCTATTGTTATTCTAAAAAAATTTATCTTTTTTTAATAAATCTGCCAGAAATAACCCTACTTTAAATATCAAAAAACATTTATTACATTTCTCTTGGTGGTAAAATAATTTTACTTCAGTAAAATAACTGTAATATTTTCCCAGGCAGATGGATAAAGGGAGAAGGCAAAACAGACCATCTTTCTACAAAGTTAGCTCACTTATTTTCTGTGTCTTTTTAGATAATTTCTGTGTCAGATTGACACCTAGTGGCCCACTCTGGTATAGTAATTGAAAGAGAGAGGTAATCAATTCTATTAGAGAATTAGGGGCTCCATAGTTAACTTTGCACATGTTTGAATGTTAAATCATTTTATATGTAATTAAGTTACATAGTCTCTGGTAAGAACAATTACCTCAATTAATGGATATCAATATAAGAAGCGTTGCTCTAAACAATACAAGTTTTCCCTCTGGATATAAAGGTTTATAAATTTTCACCATTTCAGATATTTTGCTAAATCACAATAAATCAAAGTCATTTTACTTTAGTTCCCTGCCCCACCGTATGTAGCTGGCAAATATTTCAGAAAGAAAAGTGAATATATATAGCTCTGGTTTTGGAGGCAGACAAACTTGAAGTTCCTGCTCCATCACTGTGTTCTCAGTAAGTTACTTAAACTTTCTGACTCTTTGTTGGATTGAATTTTCTATCAATCTTAAGCAAATCTCAAAAAACTCAAGAGAATTTAACCAACGTCTAAATCACACATCTGAATTAACTGATACAGCAGATGCTATAGAAATTGTGTTTCTCTATCCATATTTACCTCCTTTTTTCTTAATGAATGAACTGTAATAAACAAATGAATTACTTGTTATCTTTGGTATCACTTGCCTTGAAAAGCTACAAAATTCATGTAAAAAAATTAAATATCAAAGTACAAATTTTGGAAGGTGGTGAAAACCTCTGTTGAGGAAGCCAGTCCTGTTTCTCATTATACAAGATACACATAAATCCATACACACATACCTGTTAAAGCTTACAACAGATGAATCCTCAAGAGAAGAGGAAATTGGAGCATAATGAAAGGTTAATTTTTGGCCATGGTAAATATTGTCAATAAGAACAGAGTCTGATAAATGCAAAGTAACTATTGTTCTATTTGTGAGATGTCCTAGTATTGGGATTTGATTGTGAAATTCTGTCTATAGTTGTTAAACAAAAAAGTGTTAAAGTCTTATTCTGACACTTGTTAGAATGGTAAGGAAGACTTCATTCAGGACTATTGCAAGAGCTGTCAAGACTATCACAACAGGGGAGAGAGACTGGGCTCTACTCCAAATATACCCAAGAGAACTGGAAATTTATAGCCAAGGAGCAGAGTGAGGGGGTCAGTGGATGGAAAATTAACCAAGAGACATCAAGTGTAAGGGAACTTGCAAAACCAACTTAACAGGATTCTTGCTGAAGGCAAGTTAGGGTGATCAGATATCAAGGGTGGGGAATTCTTGCTAAACTGAGTTAGCAGGATTCTTGCTATAGCTGGACTAAATAGGCCAAAGACAAGCCCCAAGGACAAGGCCTAGTTTACTCCTCTAGTCAGACTAGAGGAGTGTGACTAAACTTTGATCAAGGAGAGAGTCTCTGTCTCAATCAATGACTGTCACCATGGATGTCTGAAGGGATGCTGCTCTAGAATTATAAGGACTCTTACATGATCCAGAATATGACCATATATTTTAGGCTTATTTGTGAATGACTGTATTTTAATTTAAAAAGTACTTTTTAAAAAGGAATATCTTAACTCTAGGAGAGAGAAAAATTCACAATGTTATGAGGAAAAGTGCCTTAAGCAGGAACGTGGACAAACATAAAGTCCTGAGTTTTGTCTCCAATCCTGCCTGCCTCGGCCCCTATATTAAGACATAAAATGTCAACAGTTTATATATCCACTACCAAAAATAAACTACTTATAAAAGAAAGACTAACTCTTCTTTTCTTTGGATCCTAAGATGTCAGGGTGACACCTGGTGGACAGACAGTCCTAATACGTCCAGCAAGATAGTAAAAAATTCTACCTAACTCTCACTTCTTTAAAAGTTGTGAAAGAGTTAAAAATCTTAAAAAGAGGTTGTGCCTCAACTGGGAAGAAAACACAATGCTTAACCCCAAACACAAACTGTTCATAGTGCATCCTCATAACTGAATGACTGGATCTAGAGATACCACACATACTGTCAATGCCCATTTCTAAGAAGCAACATGGCTCTGAATGAAAAATATATGCACTTCGTCTTGTCAAAGGGCAGTTTTTAAAAGGGGGTATAATCATGATTCTCATATAGGTATAAAATGATACTGTATCAAAGATTTTACTTAACACAATTTTAAAAAATTTTAATATTGAGGTATACTTGATGTACAATGCTAAATACGTATGTTTCAGGTGTACAACATAGTGATTCACAATTTTTAAAGGTTATACTCCATTATAGTTACTATAAAATATTGGCTCTATTCCCTGGGCTGTACCATATATCCTTGTAACTTATTTATTTTACATGTAGTAATTCCCTACCCCTATCTTGCCCCTCCCCTCTTCCCGGTCCCCAGTGGTAACCACTAGTTTGTTTTCTTTATCTGTGAGTCTGTTTCTGTTTTGTTATATTCATTCCTTTGTTCTACTTTTTAGATTCCACATATAAGTTCTAACATACAGTACTTGTCTTTCTCTGTCTGACTTATTTCACTTAGCATAATACCCTCCAAGTGCATCCATGTTGTTACAAATGGCAAAATTGCATTCTTTTTTTATGGCTGAAGAGTATTCCAATTAATGTGGGAACGAGTATGTTTTCATAACCTGTTCAAGGAAGAATTCAAAGAACACATGTATAAAATCAGATAAGGAATGCTGAAATGCAATGGATCAATAATCAATTACATTCCACCAGACACAACCAATTTGCAGTTCTATGGACAAAATCATTTGTATTATCATTAATTTTCTAAAACGAATTGACTTGTAAAGTTGCCAAAAATGTTGAAAGGCAGAGATAACCTGCCCATTTCCAAATATTTCATTGTCTTTCATTAATTTTTCTGACACTCTTCAATCAGTCAATAATTACTTATTAAACACCTACTATACACAAACTAACTGATGGGAAAAGGAAAGGATATTACATACACTTAAGGAACTTAAAATATATTTGATACAATGACGGTAGTGCCTAAAACAGATCTTTTGTAATTTCAACAGATTCTTTGTAATTCCTGTCTTCCTTATTTCCTTCCATAAATATTTATGGGGCGCCTACTATTGACATATGCTAAACATTTTCTAGGGACTTGGTATTCCATGTGAAAGACAGACATGTTTGTTTTCTCCTATGGTGTTTTCTTTCTAGTAGGGGAATGTAGACATCTAACAGGTAGTTAGATTAGATTAGTTAGATTAGTATTTCTTTTAACACCTTGACATTACAATTCCTCAAATTTTTCAAAACCAATGACCTTTTCTTTTATGTCACTGAAGTTCTCCACCTGCAGTATACTCCAAAGTAGTATAACATGCAGGTTCTGGTGTTAGTTTGAATGCATTCAAATTTTGCCTCCACCTTTGGCAGGCCCGATAAATTTAAGCAAGTTACTTAACCACACTCTGCCCTTGCCTCAGCTTTCTTTTCTGTTTAATGGTTATGGTAGTTAGCTACCTCATAGCATTGTGGTGAGGACTAAAGGGATATTACAAAGTATCTTATGGCAAGAGTGTCTGATACCTAGTCAGTGCTCAATACAGGCTAGCTATTGTTACTCACTGTATCAGTAATAATAGTACTATTGTTATTAGTATTATTATAACCTTGAATGTCATCACCTCTTGGATATGCTTCAGTCTTGCAATTCCTTTCTCTTTTTATCTTGATTCAGTCTCAGAGAACATGTGAACATGTACTGTTCATTCACTTATTCAATGAATATTTATTAAATACTTTTCATATGCACATTGTAATCGGCATTGTGGATCTAAAGATAAGGAAGATATTCAAATGCACGAAAATAAAATTCATGATTAGTTTGTGAAACTGCCAACAGTTAAAAGTGACTAGAGCATAAGGCGCAAGTTGAGAAGGCTGAATGAAAGGTTCAGGATGATTGAAGTCAGCTCATGAAAACATCTTCCAAATCAACACTGGAGATGGGATACTTTTCCAGAGAAAATGGGGAGCCACTGAAATTTTCAAGCAGAGTGACATAATCTAATTTGTGCCACAGAAAATCAGTCTGGCACTCATTGGAACTTGGAGAAAGAAGACCAGATCCAGGTTAAGAAGCTGGCCCAGTAGTGCGGGTGAGAAATGAAGTCAGCAGTGGCATGGGGAGGAGAGAGGAGGAGACAAATCTGAGCAGCGTTGGGAAGATGGGTATCTCCAAGCCTCACCAGCCTGTGAGGGCAGATTGAGTCACACCCACTCATATTCTAATCTTGCTAGCTCCAAGCCTCCCCTACTCAACAGGACTTCCCTTTCTCTGTATAATCTCTCCAAAATATTTCTGCCCATGCTTTTCTGTGTCTTCAGATCCCAGTCTGGGGCAGAGCCTCAGTCCTGCACCCACACCCCAGCTGGAGGGGAGGTAGGGAAACCAGCACTTCTACCTCTACGGTGAAGGAGGTTCACAAATTAGGCAGCTAAAAGGAATGCAAAATGTTTACAGCAGTGATGTTTTTCTTCTTCTTTATGCTTTTCCATATAGCCTACATTTTTTTTTTTACAATGAATAGTATTACATAATAAAAATTTGTTTAAATAAACTTTTTACACTGGAGTTTCTTTTTCAGGTCTTTTAACCATGAATCTCTGGTATCACTTCACCCTCTAATGGAGACAAAGAGGAAACACACAGGTGAATGACACTATTGTCTTTTGATCTTTCTGGAGTACACTGTTAAATGTAATACCACTTCACTTCATAGATGAGTAAACTAGGGCTGAATAATAAGAAACATGATACACCAAAGCCATGTGTAAAATTAATCAGGATATCTTTATATAGTCTTCTCTTTTAGTTACTCCCATAGACTATAAAGAGCAGCATTATGGCCTGATTTGAGGGACATTCAGAATCCCTGCATCAACCCTTGGCTTTTTGGTAGTAGAAGAAGAATGAGCTAAATAGTAAGCTGGGTTCAGCGTTTAGCCTATTAGCTTGCTATGTGAACTTTGGCAAGTAACTTAACCTCCCTTTACTTCAGTAGTTTTTCTGCTGGCAAAAGGGAGTAATAATAGCAGTTCCCATAGAGGCTGTTTCTAAGGAATGAATGAGTTAGCATTCACAAAGAACTTAGAAAAGTTCATGGCACTTCATAAGCACTAAATGAATATTTATGGAATAAAATGAGCAAGAAATAGGGCAGAGTTCTCATTTTAAACTGGGTCAAACTTTGCTGACCCTTCAAAAAGAGTTCAGCTGATAATGGTAAAATAGCTTGAATAGACCAAACTACCCACAGATTAAAGTTTTAAAATTTGAACAGAATTATTTAAGAAGAAAACCCTTCTGGAGACACTGGAGAACAACCAAAAGCAGGAAGAAACTGGAAGGACATCTACTCTGGAAAAACAGGAATTGCACCTGGTGAGACTGAGGAATCTGGGGCTTCTTGCCTGAGGACAACCCCAATCCGCACAGCAGCTCTGGCCAGCAGAAGGCCCATGCCTTAGTGCTCTGAAGCATAAGAGGCCAGTGTTCAGGGTTTGCAGAGCAAAGAGAAAACTACAGAGAAGAGCTCAGAAGAGAAGAGCCACATAGGGCATGAGTCCTATGCAACCAATATTGCCCTGAAATTTGGCTGACCACTAAACTAATATTCACAGGGGAGATTACAGAGGAACTAGGTGGAAAAAAAAAAAAATCTGGAAACTACAGATCTGAAGGAAAAGTCAGCTACTGACTGACTGCAGAGGGACAGAGTATGGAGTTTGAGTTCAGCCAAGTTAACGTCCTGACTAAAAGTCAGTCTTCCATGTGTCTACTATGTATTATTTATAATGTCAGGTACCCAGTAGAAACTCAGTAGACATGCAAAGAAACAGAAACATGTGACCTATACTCAATAACAAAAGAGGTCAAAATAAATCCAAATTCACATGACCCAAATGGGCTGTGCAAGAGTGACTTTCTTCCAAAGAGTACAGTATGGAAAGGAGGAAGAAGGTGTAACTTTACAAACAGTACTTCAGCCAGGTGATTAGGGTCAGCATCAACACTCATAATTCATGCCAACAGTATGTACCTTTGATATGATATAATGAATATGGCACTTTACCTTTGTTATATTTCACCTCAAAAACCATAACTCCTGCCTAATCATCATGAAAATATCAGACAACTTTTAATAGAGGGGCATCCTATAACATACCTGACCAGTACTCCTCAAAATTTTCAAAGATTATCAAAACACAAGTCTGAGAAACTGTTACAGCCAAGAGGAACAATTTTTACTTTTTTTTTTTTTTTATCTACATGTGCTACTTAAAAAAAAAACAACAACAACTGCTTATTTGGGTCATGTCAATATCACATATAAGTGATATCATATAATGTTTTTCTTTCTCTGTCTGACTTGCTTAACTATAATATTCTCTAGGTCCATCCATATTGCTGCAAATGGTAATATTTCATTCTTTTTTATGGCTGAGTAATATTCCATCTTCTTAAGCCAATTGTCTGTGGATGGACACTTGGGTTGTTTCCACGTCTTGGCTATTTGTAAATAGTTCTATGAACATTGGCGTGCATGAATCTTTTGAAATTAGAGTTTTCATCTTTTCCGAATATATATCCAGGAGTGGGATTGCTGGATCATATGGTAACTTTACTTTTAGTTTTTTAAGGAACCTCCACACTGTTTTCTATATTGGCTGCACCAATTTACATTCCCACAGTTTTGGTGATTATTAATACAGCTGCTAAAAACATGTACATGCAGGTTTTTGCATGAAAAAACATTTTCAGCTCAATCAGGTAAAAACCTAGGGCCTAGGATTAAAATTGCTGAATCTTGTGGTAAGACTCTTAAGCTTTATAGCAAACTGCCAAACTATTTCCAAAGTGACTGTGCCATTTTTGCACTGCCACCAACAATGAATGAGAGTTCTCCTTGATCCATATCCTCATCAACATTTGATGCTGTTAAGGTGTTGGATTTCAGTCATTCTAATAGGTGTGTGTGGTATCTCAATTTTCCTTTAACTTGCAATTCCCTAATGATACATATGCTGAACATCTTTTCATATGCTTATTTGCCATCTGTATATCTTCTTTGGTAAAGTATTCAGATCTTTTGTCTTCTTTTTTTTTGCGGTACGCGGGCCTCTCACTGTTGCGGCCTCTCCCGTTGCGGAGCACAGGCTCCGGACGCGCAGGCTCAGCCGCTCCGCAGCATGTGGGATCTTCCCGGACCGGGGCACGAACCCACGTCCCCTTCATCGGTAGGCAGACTCTCAAACACTGCGCCACCAGGGAAGCCCTTTTTGTCTATTTTTTAAAATGTATTTTATTTTTTAATGACTTTAGAGTAGTTTTTTTTAGAGTAGTTTTAGTTACATAACAAAATTGAAGGGAAAGTATAGTATAATGTCAATTACATGCAGTTAATTGATGGTGCTATTTAGTTCAACTATATCCTTACTGATTTTCTGCCTGTTAGATCTATCAATTACTAAAAAAGGGATGTTGAAGTTTTCAACCATAATTATGGATTTGTCTATATTTCCTCGGTGTTCTATCAGGTTTTGCCTTATATATTTAGATGCTCTGTTGTTAGATTCAAACATGTTAAGTATTGTCATATCTCCTTAGAGAATTGACTGATTTATCATTATGTAACGCCCTCTTAATTCCTGGTAAATTTCATTGTTCATAAGTCTGCTTTTTCTGAAATCAACATAATACTCCATCTTTCCTTTGATTAGTGTTATCATGGTATGTCTTTTCACATCCTTTATTTGTAACCTATCTGTATCTTTATTTAATATGAGTTTCTTATAGACAACATATAGTTGGGTCTTGTGTTTTTATCTACCATGACAATCTCTGTCATTTAATTGGTGTACATAGATTATTCACATTTAAAGTGACTATTGATGTAGTTGAATTAATATATACCATGTTTTTAACTGTTTTCTCTTCATTGCATTTGTTGTTTGCTCCTTTTAAAAATCTTTTTCTCCCTTCTCTGGTTTTAATTGAATATTTTACATGATTCCATTTTCTCTCCTTTCTTAGCAAATCAATTATATTTCTTTTTCTCCTTTTTTAGTTGTTGCCCTAGAGTTTGCAATATAACTTACAACTAATCTAAGTTTACTTTTCAAATAACACTATCTTATTTCACAGGTAGTACAGGTATCTTACAAGAGTATTCCCAATTCCTTCCTCTCTTCTCTTCTAACATTGCTGTCTTTCATTTTATTGATACTTATCCATATGCCTTCATCACAAAATATTGTTACAATTACTACTTTGATCAGTTGACTATTAGATCAATTAAGAATAAAAAAAATAAAATATTTTACTTTTATTTAGTCCTCTGATAATCTCTTTCTTTATGTAGAGCTGAGTTTCTGACCTGTATACTTTTCCTTTCATCTGAAGAATTTCTTTAACAGCTCCTGCAGGGCAGGTCTACTGGTGATAAATTTCTGCACTATTAATTTTTCTGAGAAAGTATTTCTCCTTCACTTTTGAAGGACGTTTGCTGAATACAGAATTTTAGGTTGGTGTTTTTTTATCCAATCTATACTTTAAATATTTTACTCTACTCTCTTCCTTTTGCATGGTTTCTGGCAAGAATTTCACTGTAATTCTTATTGTTTCTTTAATGGTAAGGTGTTTTGTCCTCTGACTTCTTTCAAAAACTTCTCTTTGTCTTTGACTTTATGCCATATGTTTTTTGTTTTTTGGGTATTTTTTTAATCCTGCTTAGTGTTCTCTAAATTTCCTGGTTGTGTGGTGGTTTGTTTTCTGTCATTAATTTTGGAAAATTCTCAACCATTTTATGTTCCTTTCTCTCTTTTCCTTCTAGTATTCCAATTATTCATATGTTATATCTTTTGCAACTGTCTTATAGTTCTGATTTTTTTCTTTTAAATTATTCTCCTTTTCTTTGAATTTCAGTTTGGGAAATTTTACTGATATATCTTCAAGCTCACTGATTTTTTTCCTTGGCCATGTCCAGTCTGATGAGCCCATAAAAGGTATTCTTCATTTCTGTTACAGTGATTTTGATTTCTAACATTCCCTTTTGATCTTTCCTTAGAGTTTCCGTATCTCTAACTTACATTACCCATCTTTTCTTTCATGTTGTCTTCTTTTTCCACTGGAGCTCTTCACATATTAATCAATTAATCATAGTTATTTGAAATTCTCTATATGATCATTCTAAAATCTGTGTCACATCTGAGCATGGTTCTGATGCTTGCTATGTTTCTTCAGACTGTTTTTTTCTTGTTTTTTAAGCATGCCTTGCAATTTCTTATTGAAAGCAGGACATGATATAATGTATCAAGTAATGGGAACTGAAATAAACAGGCCTATAGTGTGAGGTTTTATGTTGCTCTAGCAAGGAGTTGGGCTGTGTTTAAAGTCTGCTGTAGTGTAGCCATCAATGCCAAGGACTTTGGTTTCCTCTAGTGTCCTTGTTTTTATTTTTATTTTTCCTTCTCTTGTTTTTGGGTTTCAAAAATTGAGTCTGTATCTTGCACCTCTCAACTGCAACCCACTGTTATTATACTGAAGCCCTGTTCACGCAGTGGTAAGGTGTGGGAGGGGGAAGTGTATTGTAAGCTTATAATTTTACAGTGGGCCTACAACCCTGGGTGTGACCTTCACAAAAGTTTCTTAACCTTTTTTTTTCTCCTTTTAGGTGAGACAGAAAAGCTACAGGGACTATAGTTGGCTTATCACCCTGCCCCTGAGTCAGATAAGGTTCTGATAAAGGATTTTCCCTTGCTTAAATTAAGGATTTTCCCTTGCCTTTGTCATGGAGTCTATTCTGTGGGTATTTCAGATGGTCACTTTTCCCTCTCCTGACCAAAATGGAATTTTTCTCAGATCTATACCTTGAAAACCTCTTAGGTTTCTGGAGAACGCCCCCCCCCCAAATGGGGAACCTCTAAGCCTAGGACTCTGGTATTTTCTTACCCTCAAGCTAGTCAACACTCAGGCTCCAGGAATTCATCAATAAAATGGACAACCTGGAAGAAATGGACAAATTCTTAGAAAGGTATAACCTTCCAAGACTGAACCAGGAAGAAATAGAAAATATGAACAGACCAATCACAAGTAATGAAATTGAAACTGTAATTAAAAATCTTCCAACAAACCAAAGTCCAGGACCAGATGGCTTCACAGGTGAATTCTATCAAACACTAGAGAAGAACTAACACCCATCCTTCTCAAACTCTTCCAAAAAATTGCAGAGGAAGGAACACTCCCAAACTCATTCTATGAGGCCACCATCACCCTGATACCAAAACCTGACAAAGATACTACAAAAAAGAAAATTACAGACCAATATCACTGATGAATATAGATGCAAAAATCCTCAACAAAATACTAGCAAACAGAATCCAACAACACATTAAAAGGATCATACACCATGATCAAGTGGGATTTATCCAAGGGATACAAGGATTCTTCAATATAGGCAAATCAATCAATGTGATAAACCATATTAACAAATTGAAGGATAAAAACCATATGATCATCTCAATAGATGCAGAAAAAGCTTTTGACAAAATTCAACACCCATTTATGATAAAAACTCTCCAGAAAGTGGGCATAGAGGGAAACTACCTCAACATAATAAAGACCATATACGACAAACCCACAGCAAACATCATTCTCAATGGTGAAAAACTGAAAGCATTTCCTCTAAGATCAGGAATGAGACAAGGATGTCCACTCTCACCACTATTATTCAACATAGTTTTGGAAGTCCTAGCCACGGCAAATTAAAAAAAAAAAAATCCCACAAGGACTCAGAGGCAAAAAATATACAAACCAATTTTCACTGCAAAGTAAAGGAGCTGTTATAGTGGGGAAAAAAAAAAGTGATTTCTGATTCTTGAATGGTTTGGCTTTAAGTAAAATATTGGCACGCATGTAATAAATCACAATGATATTTTCTGTTATTTTATATAGCCATTAAACATGTTGGCATGGATCGAAAAAAAAATTGCCAATTAATTGTTTTTAATCTGTTTAAAGCTCCAATTGTTTCTGCTCATGTAAGCTGATCTCAGCTGAGATTCTCTCTATTCACCCATCTCTCCAGATTTTGGAGCAGCAGTTGCCTTCTGACCTAGGTCTCTAATGAGTCGTTTTTCAGCATTTTTTCTTGTAAGAATTAGAGTGATGATTTCCTAGCCCTCTACAAGTCAAACTGAAACCCAAAGTCTCTTACATATCTTTTAATCTATAACTTTTCTCTCACTGTCTTTCTTCCCTCACAATTATTTGTTGAAGAAATTGGATTCCCACATTCTAAACTTTGCTGATTGCCTCCCTATGAGGACTTTTCACACATTCTTCTGGCTCCCATATATATATATATATATTTTTTTTTTTTTTGCGGTACGCGGGCCTCTCACCGTTGTGTCCTCTCCCGTTGCGGAGCACAGGCTCCTGACACGTAGGCTCAGCTGCCATGGCTCACGGGCCCAGCCGCTCCGCAGCATGTGGGATCTTCCCAGACCGGGGCACGAACCCGTGTCCCCTGTATCGGCAGGCGGACTCTCAACCACTGCGCCACCAGGGAAGCCCTAGCATGACTATTTTATAGGAGTATTGTGTAATTCCATTAGGAGAAACATAATGTCTAGTTCTTTCTCATTTCTGTGACATTAAGACTGGGCAGTAGGCTTGCTGTTGTCAGCCTGATCCACCATTATAAAGCGCTCTCCATTAGCAATTCACCTAATGGTTTTAAGAGCCATTAATGATTATGGCCTAAATCCATTATTTCATTAGGAGTTCAATGGTGATATTCTAATTCTACCATTGCTTCCACATTTATTCGCTGAAATTCTTTTAAAAAGTCTTTCCCAGATTAACTACTTGGCACCCTTAAATACTATTTGTACAAAAAAATTTAATATAAATGCTTGATTGTTTTACTCCATTTACCAGTTTTCAGCATAAAGTTTTGGTTTCATAGCATCTTCCAAAGATGACTAATGAGAGTTTTTGTATGTGAGTATCATTAAGAACTAATGGATTTTAACATATTTGATGTATCTCAATCCATTATCATTATTATTCTTTTTTGCTGCTAATATTACCTCATCTTTGGCAAGTGCAACCCCTTCAAATTGGCTCTGGTGTCCATTTAACATGAATTCCGTCATCTTTAATAGTTTCCTTGTCTTTCACATAGGACAAGATATTCCAGACATATTTTGTGCATTTCCTGGCGCAGAATTGGTATCAGCCACTTCTCCAAGGAGCCCAACTCTCTCTAAGCCCTATACTCTTAATACAAACCACATATATAAAACAGTATGAAATATCAGTGATGATGGGTTGTAATTTGCTAATATTTGATACCAATCTGTTGGCTGTCTGCCCCTAACTATATATAAGATGTTTATTGAAATAGCAAATGTGGGAATTCCCTGGCGGTCCAGTGGTTAAGACTCCACGCTTTCACTGCTGAGGGCCCAGGTTCAATCCCTGGTTGGGGAACTAAGATCCCATAAGCTGTGCAGAATTTAAAAAAAAAAGCAAATGTCATTACTGCAGATATTTCTGTAAAACAACGTAAATGTCTCAGTCAAAAATCTACTTGCTTTGGGTAACATTCCATACAATTCCATTGTACCAAAATAATATTTATCTATTTCTGAAAAACCAACTTGGTATTTTCCCTTTCTAGCTATCGTTTATTTGGATACCCTGTTCATACTTCTGCAATATCAGCTCTCCAGCCTTATTCCAACCTTCATCTTCCAACTGCACCCATCCTCTCCCTAACCCATGTAGATCTTATTTTCATTTCAATTCTACCTAAGTACCCAACACCCATCCTAGACATCCTGGTCAATGAATGTGTGGAATTCCCAACCTGAGATGAACTTTACTATTTAGTCATTTTCTTATCCCACTCATATTCTGTTATTGTCCCATAAAGGAGGACACATGGCCTGCTCTAAGTGTGTACACAGCAGTTTGTCCCTCCTCACTACTTGACAATTCTTTTCCACCTCTTCAGCAGTGCTTTTCTGCAGAGGAATCCTGTGAGCTTGTTACCATTCTGATTCAGTAGGTCTGAGGTAGAGACCAAGTTCTGCATTTCTAACAAGCTCTCAGTGGCAGTGGCCACTGGTCCTAGACCACACTTTGAGAAGCAAGGCTCTACTGTGCTGCCGCTATACGCTCCTATAAGGAGATATTTCAAACACATACCTTTCTCCTTAATCTCACCCTCTGTTCTTCTCTAATCTTATGCTTGATGGTCTCCCCCATTACTTCATCTAAAAGAAAAGGTTGACAACATCAGGTGGGAGCTTGAGCAATTGATACACTACTACCTTTTTGACAATGAAAAACCTGTTACATCATGTGGTAGTTTTAAAACATGTTGTGGATTATTTTTCATTTCCTCTATTCAAAAAGGGAAGTCTAATTCCCCTCCCCCAGAACATAGACCAGCCTTAGAGACATGCTTCTAAAGAATTGCAGAGAAAATGAGGCTGAGTGACTTCCAAGGCTAGGTCATAAAAGGAACACAGCTTCTACTTGCCTCTCTTTGAACCGTGTACCTTTGGAACTACCCTGAAGCTGCCTTCCTAGAGAGGCCAGGTAGAGGTAGAGATGCCTGCAGAGCCCCAGGTGTTCCAGCCCAGCTGTCTGAGTCTTCTCAGCCCAGGCACCAGATAAGTGAAGGAGCTGGTCTTCAGATGATTCAAGCCCTAGCCATAGACTAAAACAACTGCATGAGACACCAAAAGCCAGAACTTCCCTGCTGAACTACAGGCAACTCACAGAACCATGAGCTAATAATAAACAACTGTTAATGTTCTAAGTCACTGTTCTGAGGTGGTTACACAGCAAGAGGTAATTAGAAACATATATTTCCCCTTTGCCCCGACTGCCAAAAACTTCAGAGCCAAATTTGACACTGGATCACTCCTATGATATTAGCTATCGTGGTTACAATATTTGCTTCTTACTTCTTTCTAAGTCCTCATTTTTCCTGTTTACTAACTTTATTATTCCTCTGTCTTTTGTTTTTTTGTAACTGGCTCAAATTATTTTAGAAAATGGAGGAGGTACAAATAAACAATAATTTCCTATTTCTCTCCCATTTACCTTTACATTCCCATGTCTCAATTTATTTTCTTTCATTCTTTCATGTTATCTCAGAAAAAAAAAATCCTATTTGTTTTCACTTCTCCAGTATCTTTAATCTTTTGCTACCTGTCTCCATTCCATGTGATTTTAAATAAGTACAAAGTTCTATCTTGAGAAAATGTTTACTCTTTGACTACTGCCACTTTTATTACTTTTTTTTATTTTTTAATTTTTTAAAACATCTTAATTGGAGTATAATTGCTTTACAATGGTGTGTTAGTTTCTGCTTTATAACAAAGTGAATCAGCTATACATATACATATATCCCCATATCCCCTCCCTCTTGCGTCTTCCTCCCACCCTCCCTATCCCACCTCTCTAGGTGGTCACAAAGCACCTAGCTGATCTCCCTGTGCTATGCAGCTGCTTCCCACTAGCCATCTATTTTACATTTGGCAGTGTTTATATGTCCATGCCACTCTCTCACTTTGTCACAGCTTCCCCTTCCCCCTCCCTGCGTCCTCAAGTCCATTCTCTAGTAGGTCTGCGTCATTATTCCCGTCCTGACCCTAGGTTCTTCGTGACCATTTTGTTTGTTTATTTATTACTTTTTTATTTTCATAGTCAATCTTCTGAAGAATGTTTTACTGCTGTTTTACTGAAGCTCAAAGTGAATCTTCACTGATATATCAGTATGTGAAATACAACAGCTTCTCCAAAATAATCATGTGAGTATGGCTGGTGCTTTAATTTAACACAGAAAAACCTCAATAAAGTGTTACTTTTGTTACACACAAAACATTCCTCAGTAGGCACTCAAAAACATCTCTTTAATTATTGCATGTATCTCCAGTGGACATTTTTTGCCCATCTATCCTTTCGCAATTTGTGAAAGCACCTTTGTTTCCAAAACGTTGCTAATTACATCTCCAACATTCACTCCGCAGTAGCACTGTATATGTTTCACCATTTGGTCCAGTGGATTATCTTTGCAAAACAAAAGCCTGGTAATGACAGGAAAAGTGACATTTTTCATTAATATTTAATTGTGTTGTGTGTGTGGTAATGCAATAAATCCCCCCTCTTTGTCACTGTCCTCCTGAACTCTGAACAAATGTCTCCTCATTCTTTACTATGACATCTGTCCCCAGCACTGATGAGCACTAATTAGAAGAATTGATTGGGGAGAGGGGCTTGTCACTGAGTACAGAAGGGAGGAGAGGCTCTGGGCCAAGACTGGTCCAGGATCAGAAACATGTTTGCAGCATCGCTGGGAGTGGATGTGATGAATTTCAATAAGAATGTCAGACCATATTCTCTGCATCTAATGAGTGCTGTTCTATGAAGCTCTAATTTTTAGAAGCTGATTATTTATTCAAATTTCTACTTTTGGAATTACCAATTCTCTTCTTAAAACCATTCAGTGGTTCCCACACTTCCTGGCCTGGCTTATATGATCTTCCCCATCCAGTCTCATCCTTGCCTCTTTATCTCTTCCCTTCCATTTCCATTTCACAACTGACAGAAAAGCTTACCTGTGTTTCCACCAAACTACACTATTTGCTTTACCACAGCTGTGACACACTGTCTTGTTTAACCCAAGATCTGCAGACGCTGTTCTCTTTGACTAGGTTTCTGTCTCCCATTCTTCTTGCCCCAAACCCCACCTTACCATTTGTCTTATTATCACCTGCTACCCCTCAAGTCTCAACTGGAATATCAACCCCCCAGAAGGCCTAACTACCCACAATGGGATCAACTGCCCTTTCTTGATATTCATATAGATCCTATCATATCACTACAAACACTATATTGAACTCACCTTCTCATGTGTCTGAGGGTGGGGGTGGGAATCATTTTTTTCTTTTAATATTGTATCTCCTGTACCCATAGAACTTAACACAACACCGGGCACATGATACACTTGCAAGGAATGTTATATGTTGAATGAGAACTGCACCTTCTTTCCTTTCAATGCTTAAAAACAGCACATTTTATATATTTGGAGGTAGGTTTGGTTTTTTAAAATAGTCAAAAGTTATTCGGATTAAGTAGGGAAATAAAACAAAGATCAAGTTTAATAAAATACTTTTGAGGGGATAAAAAATATAACTACTACCTCTCCCCCTGAAAAAAAACCTTACAATTGCAGAATAATGAGGCTGATTTTGAAATGTCACTGAAAACCACACCAAAGAAGGATTTAGAGTATGAGAAATAACATCTGAGGAGAATGAAAATATCACACCTTAAAGAAGTTCTTTTCAATGAGACAGTTTTCCTTCAGCTGTATAAGGAGGAACTATGCAGGAAAGTGGTTCCAGTGGAAAACGTCCTGCAGTGGAGTTCCAAGTGAGACAGGCTGGGACCTGGGACACTTCACCAGAGTGCGTACACCTGGACAAATGTTTCCTTGAGCAACAGAATACAAAGAAACTATAAGGGACTAAAAATAACTGCACACGTGTGCAATTGGTGCAGTTATGAACAACAGGATACACAAAGGCCACAAACCAACTGCCACTTCTGAGATGCAGGGAGCAAAAGCAGGGTCCTGCATGGGATCCCTGCACACAGCACCACCAAGGGCCTGAGCAGACCTCCGAAGCCACGCCTCCTGCCCAACCTATCTACCCACCCCTGTTGTTACCCCTTTTAAGGACCCAAGGAGCTCCTCTCTGGAGCGAGCAAGGGCACCTGCTACTTGTCTTTGCTCCCTTGTGCTGCAGCAGGAGTCCCAATAAAGCCTTGCCTGAGTTCTCATCTGGCCTCCTATCAATTTCTATTGATTAAAGAGTCCAAGGGACTCCCCTGTTGTTGCAGTGGTTAAGAATCTGCCTGCCAATGCAGGGGAAATGGGTTCGAACCCTGGTCCGGGAAGATTGCACATGCCGCAGAGCAACGAAGCCCGTGCGCCACAACTACTGAGCCTGCGCTCTAGAGCCCACGAGTCACAACTACTGAGCCTATGTGCCACAACTACTGAAGCCTGCACGCCTAGAGCCAATGCTCCCCTAAAAAGAAGCCACCGCAATGAGAAGCCCACACACTGCAACAAGAGTAGCCCCCGCTCGCCGCAACTAGAGAAAGCCGGCACGCAGCAACGAAGACCCAACGCAGCCAAAAATAAATTAAATAGATAAATTTATTTTAAAAAAACAGAGTCCAAGGACCCAGGTCGGTAAAACAAACCACGTGTTTCCTTCCCCTTGGCAAAAGAATGGACTAAAAGTGCTGCTTATCAGGACACTGCTACATTGTGAGCATTCTGGGGCCCTGACACTAAAGGCCACGAGCAACTCCAGGAAACTGTCACAAGCATGTACTGCCCCTTGGGGAGAACTACTGCCTGATGATCTTTCCAGTCCTTTACTGTTCTCTTTTGGGCTGCACCCCACAGGCCTGCGAGTCTTAAAGTTGCCCAGAGACAGCAACAGAGACATCGATGATTTCTTGGACAAGGAGATCTTACACAAAGGGTCCTGGAGCAACACCCCACTGTGTACAGCTCAGAGCGAGCAGGAAGAACGTGGCATTAGCCTTAGCTACTCAGGGGAGAAGGAGGCTACCATTTCTAGGGCGCAATTGACGTCAGGTGGGCTCATCAGCTAGGAGCTGCTAATTAAGCCCTGTAATTAAGAGGATTGGATAATCATCTGAGTGAAGCAGCGCCTGGCGGAGCAGGCGAGTACAGAGGGCAAGAGAAGAGCCACCTTGAATGGCCTGATCATACATCTATCATCCTAAAAAAAGAAGCAGGGACTTATTAACTTGACTAGTTTTTTACAATCATCACTTTTGTTTCCAGGAGCGGTCTTAGGAGGTTCAGCCAATTAGATTGCTTTTCTGATGTGAATCTTTCTCATTATTTGGGCCCTGTTTGGATATCTGAAATTTCATCATAAGATTCTTAATCTGGCTTAAAACAGTGACATTTTGGGACTCTTGCACATGTACTAGATCCCTGAGACACTCAAATTAAGGACTTAAGTGAGGTTTACTTGTTATGCGGAAATAAAGAGAGAAGAAAGAACTAATCAACTAGCCTAAAATTAGGAAGATCTTGATACAGTTTTAGGAATTATAATATTTCTCGCTAGGGAAGAGAGATAAAGGTAGTAAGCACAGGGATCAATTAGTACACCAGCTAAAAATACCTTCATCCACTGCTAAGGGATACAGAAAACTTCAATACCTCTGGCCTTTCCTATGACACACTGGGGAATAAATCATAAAAATTAAAAGAGAGAGAGAGAAAACACAAGTACTAGGGGGAGTACTAAAGAAGCACTAGAACCGACAGGCTGATTGGATAGAAATTTTTCCTAGACTTTCACACTATCAGCTTGAAACAATGTAAGTATCTTAGTCTGTAAGATACCACTAAGGTCTTATAGAGTGTTTTTTGCTTTTTCTCCAGCACCTAAAATATAATAGATATTCACTGAATATTTGTTGAGTGAATAATAAGAGCCTAAATGTTTCTTGATTGTTGTATTTGAATGCACAACAGAATGGGATAACTCATCAGCCCCATTAGCCTATCAGCATGGGTTAATGAGATAAATTGGGTCACAATGCCCTCTCTGATGAAACAGGATTTAGCAGAGGGAAAGTTAGAAACGTGTGCTCTCAGGGAGATAAATTGAAGGGAAAACCAGAACAAAATAAACTGGCTGAAAGATTCCAAAGGGTAAGGCTATACCAGCTTCTTCCACCTGACAAGTTTGTCAACAGCAAGACCTGTTAATAAACCATTTCTGGCAATGTCACTCTGTAGTACCAAGGAGATTTGAACTTCTCATTAATGTTATCTCAGGAGTCCTAAATCTACCACAGCAATATACTTTAATAGAAGTGAAAGCCTGTAAATCAATAAACTGAGCATAGGGCTTCCCTGGTGGCGCAGTGGTTGAGAATCTGCCTGCTAAGGCAGGGAACACGGGTTCGAGCCCTGGTCTGGGAACATCCCACATGCCGCGGAGCAACTAGGCCCATGAGCCACAACTACCTACAGCCTGCGTGTCTGGAGCCTGTGCTCTGCAACAAGAGAGGCTGCGATAGTGAGAGGCCCGCGCACCGCGATGAAGAGTGGCCCCCACTTGCCGCAACTAGGGAAAGCCCTCGCACAGAAACGAAGACCCAACACAGAAAAAAATAAATAAATAAACAAATATGGGGTTTAAAAGAAAAATGAACTAAGCATAAACTTTGTAGCTGGGTAGATGTAGGTTTAAATCCCAGAGGAAGGTGCACATCACCATGTTCCCTTCCCCCATTTTAAATCCATCCACCCTCCCCCCATTTTGGAGCAGAGGCATTGCATTGGAAGAAGCTAATCAGACAGACTAAGTAAAACCCTCCAGGGTATAAGAAGACTTAGTCTTTGTCCTTAGTTTTTATCCTGATGAAAAATATATAATATTTATAGTCATCTCAATAAGCGAATGGAACTTCACTCATGTTTTACTGTACTTAGAGTCAAGTATATATATGCAAGTACCATCATGATTTATTATCACATCTTCAGTAGAGTTGTTCTCCCTTTGTGATATTAACTGGTGATGTGGTGCTCCATACTATAACCCGGGGAATGTGTGATCATTCCACTCATGATCAACTGAAGCTACACCACTACCACAAAATTGTAGTTTTGTGGCCTCGAGCAAGTTACTTAACCTTGGCAATCCTCCTTACTTTTAAAAGGGGAATTACAATAACATATAGAGTTTGGTCTGTGTTAGGTCCTACTCTGAACACTTTACACTGCATTATCTAATCCTTATAACCTTCCCAGGAGGTAAGTACTATTATCATCACCATTTTATAGAAGAGTAAACCTGGAGCCCAGACAGATTAAATACATTGTCTGAGGTTATATAGTTTTTAAGTGGTGTAGCTTGGATTCAACTCCAGACTGTCTTGCTCTGGGGTTAAAGTTCATAGTCACTGTACTATAGGTACTTCTCTTGCTCACCTTGAAAATATTCTACACAGCAATCATTACAATCAGATCTTATTGTTACTCTGCTTTAAAATCTTACAGTGGCTCCATGCAGCTCTGAGGGAAATAACCAAGTTTCTATTAGGAACTAAAGGCCCTGAATGATCTGGTACTTGCACGATATATGGATTATAACATATACCATGTATATCCTATACGTGATACATATTTCATATATATGAAGAATTTTAAGATTATATATGTGTATATCATAGTATATTTTTGTTATATAATATTTTAATTAAAATATTCATACCAAACACATCATTATGTTACCTGCTTTTTTTACTATGAAATGATATGAACATCTTTTCAAGCCCATAAATACAATTTTGCAACATCATTTTTGCTACACAACTTAATTCTTCGCCGAGTAAGATAATCATAAACAAATTTTTATTATAATAAAAAATAGTGCATTGAGATAATCGTCATGGCTAAAACTTTGTGTAATTATTAATTATTCTCTCAGGAAAGTTTTCTAAATTTAAATTGTTGGGTTAAAGGGCGTATGTGTTTTTGAGGCATTCAGTGCATACTGCTAACTGCCCTCCAAAAACGTTTTACGGATGTCCACTCACACTGGCAAATATAAGAGTGCATGTCTTCTAGTATCCTTCTATTTTATTTTGGTCAGTTTGATAGGTAAAACAAATACCCAACCAGGATACTGTTTCACTTTGCATTTCTTTAAATATTATTGAGACTAAGCATGTTTTTATACACCTACCGGGCTTTTGTGTTCTAGGTGAAATGTCCATTTACTTTTAGCCCATTTTTAAATTGGGGTATTTGTTTTACTTTTTTATAAGACCTCATCTGTTTATTCATCAGGAATTTATTTAGCATCCATATCATTTTCTGAACACTGTGTTGGGAATACAATTCAGTTTATGATCAAACAAACTTTTACAACCTCCCTGAGGTCCTTCCAGCTTTGGCTCCTAATCCAGTCCAAAGTCAACGTCACATATTTTAGGTTTTTCATTGCAGCAGCACATTTAGCTGCTGCTATAGACAATGTTTGTGTCCCCACAAAATTCCTACTTTGAAACCTAATGCCCAAATTGTTGGCCTTTGGGAGATGATTAGGTCATAAAGGCGGAACACTCACGAATGGGATTAGTGTTTTTGTAAAAAAGATTCCACATAGCTCCCTAACCCTTCCCACCATTTGAAGTTACAGCTAGAAGGCACGGTTAATGGATGAGGAAGTGGGCCCTCACCTGACAGCAAATCTGCTGCACCATGATCTTGTACCTCCCAGTCTCCAGAACCGTGGCTTGCTGTTTATAATCCACCCGGTCTGTAGTACTCTTCTATAGGAGCTCAAATGGACTAAGACAGCTACCTAATTTCATTTTAGTTAATTGCTGCGTTAAATGTCAATCATTTGATTATGTCCCGTGGCTCTGGGGCTGATTAGGCTCAGCAAGATAATTCTCTAGCTGGTTTTGCTTGGGATCCCTCTCCTTTATAAAGTCTGGAATGGGACACTCAAATGCCTCGTCCTCTCTCCCTTTCCATGTCAAGTCTCAGGGCCTCTGCTTTCCACATGGCTTCTCCACGTGGTATCTTCACATACTCTTTCCAGAAAAGTAGTTAGACTTCTTGCATAGAAGCACAGTACTCCCCGAAGCCCACAAGTGGAACTCATCGGGCCTTTTTAAGGCTTAGGCCCAAACTAGCACAGTTATTTCTGCCACCTTCTTTTAGTTAAGCAATCACAGAGCCGGCCCAGATGCAAGAGGGTGGGAAATAAACTCTCTTTCTCAATGGAGGAGTGACAAAGAATATGCTGCCATCTTTAATCCACCATAAATCATAATGGTTTCAACATGATTTGAAAGTATTTTTCCATGTTTGTCATTTGCCTTTTAACTTTGTTTATAATGGATTTGATGTGTAGGTGATTTTAAATTATACACATAAAATTTATTAGTATTTTCCTAGATAATTCCAGCTTCTGGCACACATACAAAATGCTTTTTTCAAATGAAAACTGAACAAAAAGATCATCTTGGTTTGTCTGGGAGGGAAAAGTGAATGGGTATATGGAATATTAATGGACTTTCATTTTCTCAATAGTCTTTTTGTATTTTTTAAATAGATCTGTATGACTTTTATATTTTCATTCTAACAACAGAACAAAAAGAAGGAAGAGGAGTAGAAAGAGAAGGAGGAAAAAATTAAATGTCAGAAGAGGTGGAGGAGGAAAAAATAGGGCAAAGAAAAGCCACACCAAAGTTTTACCACACCAAGGTTTTAAAACATTTACTAATATCTAACTCAGAAAATTTTTTAGCCTTCTTTTTTTTTAAACTTCTAAATCTTTAATTCATTTGGATTTTTTGTAAGATATGAGTTAGGATCTAACCTTAATTTTTTTTTACAGGTGTTTAACTGATAATATAAGTTTAGTTATTCATTTTATTATTCAACATATTTTATTAAGAACCTCCTATATGCTAAGCACTTTGGTAATAAATGAATGTACAGTGGTGAAAGAAACTGAGTAACTACCGCTATGGAACTTATAATAGTGAAGTGGGGGAAACAAGAAGTAAATGGATGTATAATCACAATTTTGACGTGTGCAACAACGGGAGAAAATGGGGGCTGTGACAAAGCAGGGAGGTAAATAATGGGAGTAGAAACTTAGAACAAAACAGGGCATCGGTGGGAGCAGAGTAGACTGAAGAACTAGGAAGTGTGAAAGGATGGATCAACAGATAAGAATGAGCAAAAAGGAAATAATCTGGATTATTTCTGAGGATGGAAAATTGAAAACTAAGGGGAGTTAATATTATCTATGGAATGAACTGGGTTCAATTAAAGGGACTAATTCATAAAAGATAATCCAAAGGAAACAACTTCTTAGGATAACAAGGGTTCACCTCAAAATGACATCATGCAGAATTGCCAAAAGCAATGCAAAGTCAAAAGCAAATGACTTCTATGTCATGTCCTTTCTCTGCTGTTTGTGCATTTCATTTCTGCTATATTGTCCTTTATTGTATCAGTTAAATATTTGTAGAGACGTGGATGGACCTAGAGTCTGTCATACAGAGTAAAGTAAGTCAGAAAGAGAAAAACAAATATCATATATTAATGCATTTATGTGGAATCTAGAAAAATGGTACAGATGAACCTATTTGCAGGGCAGGAATAGAGACGCAGACATAGAGAACAGACGTGTGGACACGGGGCAGGGGAAGGGGGGGTGGGGTGAATTGGGAGATTGGGATTGACATATATACACTACCATGTGTAAAACAGATAGCTAGTGGGAACCTGCTGTATAACGCAGGGAGCTCAGCTCAGTGCTCTGTGGTGACCTAGATGGGTGGAAAGCAGGGGCAGGGGGAGGGAGGTCCAAGAGGGAGGGGATATATGTATACATATAGCTGAGTCACTTTGTTGTACAGCAGAAGCTAACACAACATTGTAAAGCAACTATAACCCCAATTAAAAAATAATAATAATATGTATGAAAGTTTACTGGAGAAGTACCATCCAAATGTAAGTCATTGTTGCTATTATAAATTGGAGTTCAGTCCTTGTTTGTGAACTGATTCTCCCAGAATAATATATATAGTCCTAGGATACTAACTATAGACTACTCCGTTCCTTGACCCTTTCTGGGATGTTAATATAATTAAGTTCTGGGAATTAAACTTCCCTTCATGTCAGAGTGTGCTAAAATCTGTGGGACAGTTTTTCTTCTGGAAACTTCCAATTGCTGATGATTAAGTACACAGTGTTGCAACCATTTATACAGACAGTTGAGCAGAGTTCACAAGGAGACTGCAAAACCAAAGTACCTCTGGGTCATTCATTCTATGACATTGTCTCGGGTAATTATTCTGCTTTTGTATGAAGCCTTTAGAGCATGGAAAATAACTAGGTTTGATTACTGTTGTAGTAACAACGTCAAATTGCTTCAATACCTATCTTTTTTAAGATCCAGAATGCTATCATAAAAAATAAAATACATTTACTTGTCTTTTCTCATTTTGCTTTCAATGTAGGCACTTCCAAAACAGGAAAAAGAAATATATTTGACCTGGAAATCAAGTGCTAGAAAAATAACCTCTCTAAATGTTACTTTTCACCTAAAATATATTATAGTGTTGCTCAATGGCACCACTATAATCAAGAATCTGCCATCATTATTTTAAGCTCCTTGTTTCACAAGCTTATAACTTCTTTAAAAGACACCCAAGTATCTTCAATCTCACTGCTACTTTAGGAAAGAACACACACACACACACACACACACACACACACACACTTCCATTTTCCTAGTTAAAATGTCACGTTGCACTTGACAATGTTAAAAATTCTATAATTTTTATAGTTACGGCCTTAGTTGAATAGCATAAAAAAATTATAAGTCCCAGACCTCCCCCCCAATGACTGGTCAGAAGGACATAGTCTTTGCCATTGCCAGGTACTATCATAGTTCTCATATTACACCATCTTGGTTTAGGGGATTATAACCTAGTGAAAGAATGCATGTGAAATGTCAACAGTAAATGCTAAATTCTTATTATCCATTGTTGGGTTTAGTTGTAAATGACAGATATCCATTCCAGAAGCTTCACAGAAAATTAATCTATTAAAGTATATTGTGGGCACTGCCAAGGACAACAACTAACATTGTTCTGTGAAGATGTGACTGCTATCACTATTGGGCACAGGCAGCAGAATTATCACCATTGCTTCGGGCCCTGGATCCTATCACTAGAGTGACTACCATCATTGCATCTGGAAGCAGAGGTCTCTGCCACCCAGATAGCTGAATTCTGCAAGGCACCTACACTGTCACATCTGTGTTAATCTATGTCTCTTATGGGTGCATCTGATTGGTGAGCTTAGATCACATACCTGCTCCCTGGCCACAAGGTAAGCTGGGCAAGAAAGTTTTGGCTTCTCTCTTGGGAAGGTAGAAATTGGCAGAGTGGGGAATTTCCCCCAAATAGAAAGAGTGTTCCAAGAGCCTGGGAAGCCCAAAAGGAGAACAAATGTCCATTATAATCTTCTTCTAGCAAATTTTAAGTAAAGGGAATTTAACTTACAATTTTTATTCACACATAAATGTTAGATGTTATCATTGTAAATGCTATTTCTTCTTTTCATTTCAGATAATGTTAATTGTCGTACTTACTTTGTGTTTGCTTAATTTTTAGTCCCTTTTTTGACCTCTAGAATTCAAGCAGACCCAACAAATAAATGTCTGTCAATTATTTTTTAAATGCTCATCCATATCAAGTAATCCAACTATTTCACTTTTTTTCTCCTCTAGAGGCTCTCTCTTTATTTCCCTTTATTTCCCACTCCAGTATGGACTGGCTCTTTCTGGGCTTTGGGCATGTGTCTCATGCTGAGTTTTCCTTTCAGTTCTTTTCATGTTGACTCCTCTATTCCTTTTACTCCTAGGTATCATGCTTTTCTCTTTCTTGGTCAATGTCTTCATTTTCCTGAAGGTATTGTTCACAGCTTCCTAAAAATTGTGCATGGGAGGTTTATCATTTTGTTCTTACATGTATGAAACTGTCTTATGATTGATAACTTGGCTGGATATAGAATTCTAATTTGAAAATCATTTCTTCTAAAAAATTTGAAGACTTTGATACACTGTTTTCTAACATCCTGCATTGCCGCAGAAAAGTCTAAGACAATTATTCTTCTTTGCTTGCAAGCGACCTTTATTTTTTTCTCTGGAAGATTTTAGAATCTGCTTATCATCCTTGGTATTGGGTAACTTCATAATAATGTAACTTGAAACATTTTTATTTTTGCTTTGAGAAAGATTTTTAAATTTGTTTCATTTTTAAGTGCATTACTTGGCAAAATAAAAATTGGCAACCCTATGTTTATTCTCATTTTCTTTGAAATTTTACTAACCTGTGAAATCTTCAAGTTTGGGAACTGCTTAGAGCAAGGATCCCTAACAAGCCTTTCGAGATCAGGTGGTCCCCATGGTCTCAATGGTATAGGAGAGCACTTTGTTAGTGAAGATTCATATACAACATCATGGTCTTACAGTCTTACAAATAAAATGAAGAGACCCTACCCTAAAGAACAAGGTACCTTTCTTTAGGCATTATGTCTGCAGTTCTAGTGTTAGCCAGCAGAAGGATGGTGTGTCACCTGGTCATCTAGAAGCAACCCAGAATGAGAAAGGAGGATGCGGCGGGGGGGGGGGAACAGGAGAGAGGCTTCATATCTGTACTTACTTCTGCAGGGACCGAATTATTTTAATAATTCTCACGTCTAATATGTGCATATCACTTACAGTTTACAGAGGACTTTCCCTCACTGATAAAAATGATTATCTTTCTGAAAATTGTGTGATTTGTCTGTAGTCACATAACTAGTGACAGGCCCAGAATTCACAAATCACAAATTTCTGGCTCTTGAATTTCACGTAATTTTAGCTTTTAAGAAAAGGAAGGCTTTGAGAGGGCAAACAGCAGAAGCAAGAAGAACTACAATTCTGCAGCTTGTGGAAGGAAAACCACATTCACAGAAAGAGAGACAAAATGAAAAGGCAGATGACTTTGTACCAGATGAAGGAACAAGATAAAACCCCAGAAAGATTTTTTGTTCTAGTTCTGTAAAAAATGCCATTGGTAATTTGATAGGGATTGTATTGAATCTGTAGATTGCTTTGGGTAGTATATTTTCACAATATTGATTCTTCCAATCCAAGAACATGGTATATCTCTCCATCTGTTTGTGTCATCTTTGATTTCTTTCATCAGTGTCTTATAGTTTTCTGAGTACAGGTCTTTTACCTCCTTAGGTAGGTTTATTCCTAGGTATCTTATTCTTTTTGATGCCATGGTAAATGGTATTGTTTCCTTAATTTCTCTTTCAGATCTTTCATTGTTAGTGCATAGGAATGCAAGAGATTTCTGTGCATTAATTTTGTATCCTGCAACTTTACCAAATTCGTTGTTGAGCTCTAGTAGTTTTCTGGTGGCATCTTTAGGATTCTCTATGTATAGTATCATGTCACCTGCAAACAGTGACAGTTTTACTTCTTCTCCAATCTTCTTTCCCCATTCCTTTTATTTCTTTTTCTTCTCTGCTGTGGCTAGGACTTCCAAAACTATGTCAAATAATAGTGGCGAGAGTGGACATCCTTGTCTTGTTCCTGATCTTAGAGGAAATGCTTTCAGTTTTTCACCATTGAGAATGATGTTTGCTGCGGGTTTGTCGTACATGGCCTTTATTATGTTGAGGTAGGTTCCCTCTGTGCCCACTTTCTGGAGAGTTTTTATCATAAATGGGTGTTGAATTTTGTCAAAAGCTTTTTCTGCATCTACTGAGATGATCATATGGTGTTTATTCTTTAGCTTGTTAATATGGTGTATCACATTGATTGATTTGCATATATTGAAGAATCCTTGCATCCCTGGGATAAATCCCACTTGATCATGGTGTATGATACTTTTAATGTGTTGCTAGATTCTGTTTGCTAGTATTTTGTTGAGTATTTTTGTATCTATATTCATTAATGATATTGGTCTGTAATTTTCTTTTTTTGCAGTATCTCTGTCTGGTTTTCATGTCAGGGTGATGGTGGCTTCATAGAATGAGTTTGGCAGTGTTCCTTCCTCTTATCAGTAAGTCTTATTTAAGTCATTTGGGGAAGGATGATTCCTTGCAATAAACTAGTTCCTATTTCCGGAACATGAAGGAGTGGGAAGATTTCTTCAACTCTTACTGTTTTCCACCATTATAGGGCTTGGAAAGTTCAAAACTGTCAACTGCACTGGCAATAAAGACCATTAAATTAATATTATATATTATTAACACATTTTTCAACCTAAAATTCTTTTTAAAAAAATTTTTCCTTCCCCCCCCATTTTCATGTGCCCTAAAAGTATCAAAGGCTCTGATCTGAGACCCAGAATGGTTGAGGGCCTTTAACGTGCCTGAGCTAGTTGTGGCAGAGCTCAAACAAGAGGAACCAAGTCTAGGGCTCTTTCAATACCTGCATCTTTATGAAGACTGAAGGAGAAGGCTCTGCTCAAGAGGTCAGATGAATACTTGGCAATGGCAATGGGGGTGGGAATGTTAACTCTGAAATAAAATCTTGAAGACTCAGAAGTTGAGAATAGGTGAGGGAAGTTCATTAAAGAACTGGGGCCTGTGGTCACCTTAACAGGTGACTGTTAGATGCATGTCATTGGTCAACAATATTTATTATTTATCAATATCTACTACATGCTTGGTGTCCCTGTCTTCACAGACCTTACAGTCAAGCAGGGGAGGCCAATGCAACAAGTAATTGCAGTAAGTCATGACAAGTGTTATGACAGAGGAAATGACACATCTTGGGAGTGAATAGCAGGAACACCTAACCTGCATGGGATAAGTGAGGTTTCAGATGAACCAAGAATAGGAACTAACCCAGCTCAGAGGATGAAGATGAGAGGAGTGTCCTCCTCGGAGGGATTTCACACAGGAAGATCCAAGGTATGTGAAGTTTGACCTCAGAGGAGACCTAGAACTTGTGCTGACTTGGGCCTGGACAACTATCCTTAGTATTTGGGAAGCCAGATAGGTATCAGTGAAAAGGGAGCGGTTAAAAATCTGTCCCCCAAAGTGAGAGAGTGGCATGGACTTACATATACTACCAAACGTGAAAAAGATAGCTAGTGGGAAACAGCTGCATAGCACGGGGAGATCAGCTTTGTGACCACCTAGAGGGGTGGGATAGGGAGGGTGGGAGGGAGACGCAAGAGGGAGGGGATATGGGGATATATGTGTATGTATAGCTGATTCACTTTGTTATAAAGCAGAAACTAACACCATTGTAAAGCAATTGTAAAGCAATTATACTCCAATAAAGATGTTTAAAAAAAAAATCTGTCCCCACCTGCTTCCAGGAGTCTTAGAATTCAGGACTAAGCTGCCCACAAGGTGTGGAGGATTAAACAAAATAACTGAGAAACCTGAGAAAAGCAAATTGTCCCTCCCATTTTTCTAAGCTACCCGGTCAGTTGTGATACTTGGCACACTCAGAGCAGGTCAGGACGTTGGCTTCGGTGGTGAATTTTCCACCCTTTCTAGCTCCCTGAACTCTCGCTCTCCCCTGCTGGGAGGATGCGGATGGAGGTGAACTTCCTTCCTTTATCAAAGGTCCTGAGGCTCCCACTCCCTTTCAGTGTCGGGGTGAGGGTCCTTGACACCTGGCCTACCTTGATTTTCCTCACCTCAACTCCAACTCTCTCCAGCCCTGGAAGGACAGAGCACTTCCACGCCCGAGTACCGGCCTGTTCCAGCCGCCGCCGCCGCCAGTGAGAGCGGGAGGGAGCCGCGGGACTGCAGGGGAGAATCGGAGCACGGGCCGGAGTGAGGGTGGGGCGCCGGGCGTGGCGTCCGCGGTTGGGAGGGCGTGGTTTCGGGGTGGGGCGTGGTGTCGGGGTGGGGGCGTGGTGTCGGGGCGTGGCCGGCCCCAAAAGGCCTTCCCGCTGTCTTGCTGCCCAGCTCCCAGGGTGCTGGGCCGCTGCTGCTTTGGGGCACCCAGGCTCGGGTAAGGCGGCCTACCCCCGGCTCGGCTCGGGTTCGTCTGTCCCAGGCGGTGGGTCTCTGACGGCCTTAGGCTCGTGCAGCCCTCGGCTTCCCGCTTTCAGGCCGAGGGTTTGGATACTGAGGGGCGGGGAAGGAAGGTGAGCGCGTGTAGCAGTTGCTATAATCTCTTCTTTTGCTCCAAGTTCTTGCACGTGGAAAATTCTCTCTTCTACTCTCTCGTCCAGATGTCGCATCAGTAGTGACCGAAGACACGCACCTATCAAATTGGTCCTTTCGAGTATGTGGTGGGTGGCGGAGGGTAGGTCAGGGTCTTAGTATTCCTGCCTGTAGTCTCCCAGATACTTTTAGAGACCCGCCATTCACTACTGAGAGAGTTTCTTGGGTCTCGGAAATCGGACTTCTCTGGGACTGGAGTCCGTTGAATTCATTAAGTTGAGTCCGGTAGCTGGGGAAATGATCCGGTGGACGCCGGCTGGCGAGGGTGTGACAGCTTGAGACCTGTCGCGTCAGGGGATCTGGTGAAAACTTTCCTTGTTGTGCACCTGCCGCTGAGCCAGCAATAAAGGTTACGGACACAACACTTTTGTCACTTGAAAAGCTGGACGAGGGACAGGAAAATCAAGGGGGTGATGTCTGTATTGACGAAAATCTGGCAAAGATGAAGTGCTAGTAATACTCCCTTGCGGACGGGTGCTTCCTTATTCCGCCTTCCTCATCGATTACAGCATTTCTGTGTTCATTTCTAAACCGTTTCTAAGATGCAAACAGAACGTTGCTGTATAGCAACCTTAACTTTGTCTTCCTCCCCCTTGCAGTTTTAATGCTAAAAGAGTTCAAGGTCACCTTTGGAGACTAGGTCACATGTTGGGAATTTTCTACCTGAAGAAAGGGGTTTAGAAATTTTTGTTTGTTTCTTTCATACCCATTCCTATCCCCCACCCTCGCTTCTCCTGCCCCGCAACACACAGTGGGTTAGTCTCCACTCTCCTGAATTCTCACCATTTAAAGACCAGGGGAGAAGAAAGCAGCCTCTTTTGTCATGCATTACTTGCGGTTAACTCGGTCTTGTGACTTTTGTTCCTTAGCCCTCCTTTAGCTCCTTCAATATTAAAATGCACCAACAGTGTTTTCTGTAAAGAATGCAAAGGGCTGGAGGAGAAAGGGAAACTCTGTCAATGCTACCATCTAGTAAAGTGAATATTATTTTTTAAAAACTGCAAAAATTGGGACTCTGTTGAGTTCCAATATTCTCACTATTTTGGGGGAAGATGTTTTAAAATTATTAATATAATTATTTTATCAATAAAATATCAACTGTTAAGACTCTCTGTGTGTGAAATCTTGCATTAACAGTCTCTATCCAATGAAGTGACTGTTTTAGAAACCTAAGGTTCTAGTTTATAGAGGCCAACTGGAATAGAAGTATATATAAGTTATTAAATAACTCTATGGAACCTTGAAAATAATGGTATTAGGAATATTTCAAAGTTTCAAGATTGCTTCATTCAGATTTATTTGTGGCTTGACAGTTCACTTTTTTTCTGTTATTTAATAGTGTTACAGTATGCAGGCGTCTCTGAGAATGCTAAGAATTCTGTCCATGCATTTTATAGACATTTCTCTGGAGCTCTGCTCTGAATGTATAGTTATTTCTTCCCCAGTCATAACATTTTTAGATTAAATTCTGCTCTAGACTGAGCTGGAGGCAGGGAGATGAGGTAGGGATAAAGACTAAAAGAATATGTCTAAGTTCTCATACCAGACCATCTCTGAAGTCCTTGCAAGTCCCCAGATTAACTCTGGGGTGCCAGCAAGTCCTTTAGCTTATGTGTGTTATTTTTGTCTTCAAAATAAGAAATTTCTGTCTGGTCTTAAAGGACATTTGGGTCTCTTTGAAGTCTTCTATAAAAAGCAACTCCTCATTTCTAGAGCTAGGTATCACTGCTCTAGAGCAATATCTCGTCTAGTTTGCTCTCATTTCCAAAGGGCTTCCGAACATGTTGGGCAATGCCCCTGCCCCACCTAAGCAAGGTAGTGCAGTGGTTAAGGGCATGAGATTTGGAGACTCCTGAAACTGTCTTGGTTTTCTACCTCTTACCTTGGGCAAGCTATTTATATTCTCCAAGCCTCATTTTCCTCATGTTTAGAATAAAGATAACAATAATGCTTAGGGTCATTATGAAGATCAAATGAAGTGATGCAAATAATGTAAATAGCAGTGTCTACAACTTAATAGTTGATAAATGTTAGAAAATTTTTTCCCAACACTGACCTCCTTCCTTTTTTACTTTTAACAAGACAAAATTTCACCTGGAAAAATTGAAGTCCTATATATGAATGTTTAAAGAATAATCAAGTACAGGATGAGGGAGTTGTAATTAATTGAACCAGTCAATCTCATGGTAAATTGAATGTGTGTTTCCACTGAGTCAGTGGTGAGTTTTAAGGGCCCAGAAAGCTGATAAGATTTTAGGCTGCTTCAATAGGAATAGAATGCATGTTGATGGCCAAGGACATTTTTCTACGTCTGCCTTTTGCTCCTTGTGCAGACAGAGTTACATTCAAGCTGATTTGTCTGGGAGAAGAAAAAAAAAAGGGGCAACTCTTGAAGCCATATCACATTCACTTGTAACAAATACATTAATTTTTGACTTCCCCCTCAACATTTTTTTACTTCTTGTTATATGTAAAACTACCTGCCAGCAAAATGCAAAGGAAAAAGGAAGAGTTTCCCGCCCTCCAAGCATTCATAGTATAGTTCGGGTAACAGGAAGCATTGGATCAGAGTGATCAGAGCTCTGGTAAAGGTAGAAAAGGGAAGGCTGGGAGTAGAGGAGTGCTATGTATCAACCAGGGGAGGCTCAAAGGAGTTAAAGGTGTTAAAATTTAGTTCCCGTTTTGAAGCTTCCATTTTTATAGGAGTTTGCCAGGAAGAAATGATGAGGAAGAGCCTTCTGGGCCAAGGGAGACTTCTGTGTCTTCAAAGGTATAGGGTGAGAGAGTATGACAAATGCAAATCATCACACAGTATCCCTATGCTGTCTCATCCTTCCCTGGCTACAGGATGTTGGCAAATTGCTTCTCTGAGCTTTAGTTTCCTCAAACATAAAATGAGGGTTGTATATTATTTTACACTGTTAGGTGCTTATTTAATTTTCAAGTCTCTCCCGTTAGAATGTCCACCTCACAACTTTGTTGGAAGACTTCATTGCCTAGAAAACACAAGGCTGTCTGACACACAGGTGACTGTCAACCAGTGTGGTTCCCTCCACCCGTCTTAGTATCTTGATGAGAGAAAATACAACAGGAATCCAGCCTTGAGTATAGATGGGATTTAGCAATTTCAAGCATATTATAAAAAACAGACCAAGAGGTGTTGTAACTATTCTTGTTGTTTAGGATGAAGTATGAAGCTATTTATACTTTCACCTCCATTACCCCTATTTCCCAACCACTAAAGGCTCACTTTCAACTCCAGCTGTGTTTTTCAGCCTATATTGCCAGACCAGGCTCTGTAAAAGGAGTTCCACCACACTGAGAGTTCTTTGATAGACAAAGGTTAACATTCCTGTGTTTACATGATAAGATCTCAGACCATTTTAGGGCCTGCTTCCTGCTCTAGTCCTTGTTTTCAGTCTGAGCAACTGAAGTGAGGCTTAGAAAAAAACTTTGTGGGGAGGGGATCTGGATAATGGGTTAGCTCTTTTGGAGTACCAAATTGCAAATTGAACATTTTGGGAGGAATTTGTTAGAGGATTTTACCCTCTTGTGATTTTTCTCTGGTATTGTTAGCTCTTCAAAGTTTAAATTTGGAAGACTTTGCCTCGACATTCTAACTTGATCATCTTGAATTATCCCTTCTTGTAAACAATGTACACATTTGCTCAATGACTGAATACCTAGAGTTTTCCTGTTTAGGCCCTTTCTCCAAGTGGATTTCAAAAGGAAAGACCTCAGGTAGTTTTCTTGCAAAGTCCTACAGAACACGGAAGATTTCTTTCCATGTTTCGTTTAGACAGCAGTAGATAGAAAAAGAATTTAACTACTTTAAGCTTTAGTCATCGCAGAGAAAAACAGTAGGTTAGGGGCCAGACAAGGCCTGTTTGCTGTGGAAGGCCCAGATTAGGCCCGCCAGGTATTGACATTCTCACTAGGTCATGCAGACCAGGCCCTGAGTAAGAACTTTTTGAGGGAGTTATTCTTTTTGGTTACTCATTCAGTGAATATTGCTTTAATTTTATCAATTGATTTTTATATTTCATTAATTGTGTGGTGCATGGGGGATGATGAGATTAAGTTCTTCGCCTCAAATGTGAGTAAGAATGTCTTTGGAGAGCAGGTTAAAATTCAGATTTCCAGCCTCCAGTTGAGACTATATGAACCTCAAACGGTGACCAGAGTCAGGCACACAGTAGGTATTTCATAAATATTTGTTAAGTGAACTAACTGCCACTTTCAAAATCACTGTTAAAACAGGATTCATTTTCTGTAGCACATTTCATAATTTTCTCCTCTTTTTTTAAGTGTGAAAAACTCTATACTAATTCTGTATTTCCTTTGGAGAAATAAAATGTATTCAATTGCAATCGTTATTTAGAAATTGAAAATAAAAAAATTTTTAATAGCATCATAATTTGTTTTAGTTAAGAGAAACAGTGTCTGTGATTCTTAATAGCCCAATATGCCACAGAGGCACAGACACTTATTTTTGCTCCTCCTGAATCACTGGGAGGTGAGAATTTGAAGCATCTTCTTTATGTGCATTTCAATTTCCTGTTGAACAAAATATACAAACAGAAAGAGCTTCTTTTTTGATTAATTTCAGTGAGAGCACAGAGATAAACTAAGTCAGAGCAACTCTCTTGAATAGCTAATGTCTGTTGCCTGGAGAAAGAGAAAATTATTTTCTGCCCTCCATGTTGATGTGTACAGAACATGTGTTCAGAGTAGCTGCTATTTTCACTGCCTCTTTTTCCAGCTGAAGTGCAACATAAACTATTTTAATTAATATTGTGTCACCAAAAGGGATTGAAATAGCCAATTGAATTCTACCAAGATAGAGTCTTTTGATGAAAACATATCTTTATTGATTGTGGACGAAGAAAATCATTCTTAAAATGAAATCCAGAGAAAAATCATATCCCTCAGAGAAAATTTCTGAGTGGCAGGCCGAGATTAACATCATAAAATTGAATTTGTGCTGCAAGCCTTTGATGTAATGAGCAGCTGGGAGATGGTGTTGCCCTTACTGCGCTCCCTCTGATTGTGGTGAATTATTGTGTGGAATGAAATAAGTGTTTCTTGTGTCCCTCCTCCAAGAAATACAAACAAGGTATTACTAGGTAGTTTCTTGCTAGTTAAAATGGGTTGGATCGATTCCAGGCCTCTCAGGCTCTCATACTCCCATGAACTATAGGAGCTGGGCATTTATTTATGCCCCAAGGACAGAATTTCTTCATATCACCGGACAGGGACTTCTTCAGTCAGTAGAAACCCAACAGAGAAGTGACAAGAGGGATCCCCCCTGCCAGGGACATTTTTTTTTAGAATAAGCAGAAGCCAGGATATGTTAGAAAGGGCTACATTTGCCTGGTTTCTATTGGCCTGTAGCCAGCCAAGCCCTTCCCTGTCTCCCTCAGCTACCGCTTGTGACATACACTGCCTTGAAATCACTGCCGTGTGGAAATATCACTTTATACTAGGAATCTTGTTCCATGATACCAGTGTTACAGTGGGCTTTTTGTTGGTGTTTCTGTACGAAGTCCTGGTGCTTGGAAAACATTCCTGCCCATGCAGGTACTTTCACACGTGTAATGATGTAATGAATAGGTTTTGCACATTAAGTAGAGAGAATCTATTTATACATTTACCCACAGATTAAAGAGTGATGTGGCACCTTAATCACCCCTGCGGCTGGACCTAAGTTGTTTCTGACTTTTTTCGTTTTTAAATGAGTAAGTGGACTGGCACGACTGTAAACAAGGTAGTGGAGTCATCACTGTGTACTCTCACTCTCAAGTTGTTTGAGAAGTGCGATGATCCTTGAAGTCAGACGAATCTGGGATATAATTCTATTCAAGGGATTTAGATTTATTCACCAAGCCTCCTTTTCGTAATAAGACTAATGGTGGTGTGTCGACCAAATGAGATAATGTATGGGAAAGCCCCCAGCACAGCACCATGTCTAGAATGTCTTTTAGTGAACACAAATTGAAAATACTTTGTCTTAAGACTGGGAAAGGATAATTAAGGCAGAAGGTGGGGATATGATCTGGAATAAGGGAAAGTAGGGGGAGCCAGGACAAGGAAAATGATGAAAAGAGGTGAGGAAGAGAAATATAAAAAAAAGAGGTAGGATTTGTCTGCTCCTGACAGAAAAGCCACAGAGGTGAGAAGAATGGTTGTAAATGGCTCACCTCTTGTGTCTTGAATTAATTCCAGCTGAAATGGGCTGGAAGTCCCAGAAAATATCTTTTTAAAGAACTGAATATTCCAGTAAGGCTAAGTTTCCTTTGGATTATGACCCTCAAGTCCTGTCCCTCCTCTACCACTCCCTCTAAACCACCTTGGAATTCTGCACCCATAAGCCTTCTTGATGTAAGTCTGTTTTGGCCACATTTCTGCTCAGATCCTGGAATGTCAGAGCATGGTCTTAAAGACTTCCTTGGCAGAAGCATCCGTGTTTTGTAGGCAGAGTCAGTAAACACTGGAATCCTGGGTATTAGGGAGCCTTCTCCAAACAGGAGTTGTCTACCTAGGTTCATATTCCTGCCTGTAGGAGTGCCTTCTATCTATTTATTCTGCGAGGAAAGGATTATCATAATGGCAGTGGACTGACTTCAATGTCAGCATGTGCTAAAGATGGGAAAAGGGGAATAGATTCAAGGCTAGGGAAGGAGACAACTGGTCCATGGGAAAACGCAGAATTTTTCTAAGAGAATGCTTAGGTATAATGGATGCACCATCCACAACCATGGGAGCAAAGTGCTCCTTGCTCTTGTACCTCAGGAAAACTCATCACAGTCTACTTTGCATCAGTTATTACCTACCTATGGCTTGACTTGTAGCTTGTGAATTCCTAGAGATCAAGAGCCTGTGTTTTTTCATTTTCATTTAGTAGAGCATTTAATAAATACCTGTTGAGTTAATAAATGAGTATATTCTTTCCTCAGGGAGCCTATAATGTGGATGGAAAGAAGATTTATTACACAAAAGAAGTAGAGAACAGAATTTGGTATATGACCAATTGTGTGATTCAGAGTAAAGTTTAAGTATCTGTCTCCAGAATTGAGATACGCATTATTAAGATTTATGTTCTTACTTGGAAGAAACAAAATCTGTCAGATGGTATATTAGCTTGCTAGGGCTGCCATAACAAAGTACCGCAAACAGAGTGGCTTAAATGGTAGAAATGTATTGTCTTACGGTTTCAGAGGTTAGAAGTCTGAAATCAAGGTGTCAGCAGGGTTGGTTCCTTCTGTGGGCTGTGAGGAAGAGTCTGTTCCATGCCTCTCTCCTAACTTCTGGTGGTTTGCTGACAATCTTTGGCATTCCTTCTCTTGTAGAAATATCACCCCATCTCTGCCTTCATCTTCACATGGCTCTCTCCTTGTGTGCATCTTTCTCCAAATTTCCCTGTTTTATAAGGATGCCAGTCATACTGGATTAGCCCTAACCCAGTATGACCTCATCTTCACTTAATTAATTACACCTGCAATCACCCTATTTCCAAATAAGGTCATATTCTGAGGTATTGGGAGTTAGGACTTCAATATATGAATTTTGGGGTGAGTTCAGTTTAACTCCTAACCCATGGAAAGATGGTAGATTTTGTTCTACTTTGCCAATTTGGTACCTTTGACGTTTTATTTTAGTCTCCCCTGCTTAATTCACTGAATAGCTGGGATCTATTGTAAATTGTGATAAACTGAAGGATTATACATGACAAGGATTACACTTATTGTTCTACTATTTACTTAACAGGATTTATACACAAATTTTGAGATTAAAAAAGCTTTCTGATAAGAGTGGCTAACATTTATTGAATCTTTACTATCTAATGATTTCCATGGATTAGACCGCTTAACTTTCACATCTACCCTGTTAGATATTAGATATCTATTAGATAGATATTATTATTTATCTACATTTTATTGATGGGAATCCAATACACAGTTGTAAAGTAACGCACCCGAGAACATACAGTAGTAGCGTTGACATTGGAATCCAAGCTGACTAACTCTAGGGCTTCACCACTGGGTAGGTGCTATCTCCTTAGTCTTACTACAGCAAGGTTAGGTAAATATTATTACCATTTTATGGATAAGGAGAACAAAGTTTAAAGTAACTAGGGACTTTCTTGGGTCACAAAACCAGCACATATATAATATTGATAAGTGTATAATATTTGGGATTTGAGTTTAGGTATTAACTTCCATGGGGAAATCCTTTCTATCTTTGATTTCAAGCTCCAGTTGTGTTTTCTCCCCAAACATTCTTGCATTTACCTTACAAGGCACTCATCATATTGTTGGTGATTCAGCATGTGCTTGTCTCCTTAGAAACCCATGAGCTCCTTGAGGTTCGGAGATTCTTATCTACATTCTTAGAATCTTGCATAGTCCCTAGCACAAAATAGATAATAAACGTTTTTAAACAAAATGCATGTAAGTAAAGGTAAAGGAGCCAAAGAAAAGGGAGACCAGTTGAAACACAAGTAATAAAGGTCAATAAAAGGAGTAACTGAGATGACAGAAGATGAAATTTGGGGTAATGATAAAAATGTTATCATAGGAGATTAGTATGAATATCTTAGAAAAATAAGCTAAAAATAAGGAAAAGATATGATATGTTGAAGTGATGAGAGGAAGTTCTTGTGTAAGTGGCTTGTTTTTCTTGGTTAATTGGAAGGAAGGGTCATCAACTAAGAGTATTGGGGTGTAAGGAGTTGCCTGGGTTGCAGGGAGGTTTATGAGGGGGTAGAGGAAAAGATTTGACTGTGGGACTGGATTAGAGACATGTTTCCCAGTGTGATTTTAGGTAGTACACAACAAACATTTGTGTTAATAGACAAGTATTTATTTTAATGTACATTTTGAAAAAAAATCTAACCAGCCTGTCAAGTCCCATGATTTTATATGGTTATTAATCATTAAGATAATTCTAAAGAAATAGTTATATAACAATTTATTCTTAACTGAATACTTAAAATAAAAATAAAATGAGTTAATTTAAAGAAATAGGCAAATTGTTTTACAGATTGTATTTAGATATGGCAAAGAAAAATATGACTCAAGACTGGAAATACGTTTACAGAGTTCATACACGTCAAAACAATTGCTTAATAGTGGGAATACTTAGTTAAAATTAATCATAAAATCACTTCGTCGTATGTACTTTGAGGTCAGATATTGTGTTTCTCTGTTCTTTGTGTTCTCTGCAGGTCAGCCCACTACCTTGAATACATTTGGTTCTCATTAACTATTCGTTGAATTTATTTAAGAATGGACTACTAGAACAGTGAGACTTTTTGTTCATGTTAAACATCTCTAGGTTAGAAAAAAAAATGACTTGGACTGTAAATATTCAGAGTTAAATGTAGCATAATTAAAAAGAAAAAATCCACTTCTTAAAGCCTAAAACTAAGGTTTTAGACAAGAGGATTTGAGTTCCATGAAGTTGTTCATTGACTAAATATAAATAAAAGTGAAGGAGCTCTATTTCCAGAGAAAACCATAATTCGAAAAGATGCATGCACCCCAAAGTCCATTGCAGCACTATTTACAATAGCCAGGACATGGAAGCAACCTAAATGTCCATCGACAGAGGAATGGATAAAGAAGATGTAGTACTTGTACACAATGGAATACTACTCAGCCATAAAAATGAATGAAATAATGCCATTTGCAGCAACATGGATAGACCTAGAGATGAACATACTAAATAAAGTAAGTCAGACAGAGAAAGACAAATATCATATGATATATATGTGGAATCTAAAAAAATGATGCAAATGAACTTATTTACAAAACAGAAATAGGCTCACAGACATAGAAAACAAATCTATGGTTACCAAAGGGGAAAGGTTGGGGGAAGGGATAAATTAGGAATTTGGGAGTAATATATACACACTACTATATATAAAATAGATAAACAAGGACCTAGCACAGGGAACCGTACTCAATATTTTATAATAACCTGTATGGGAAAATAGTCTGGAAAAGAATATATATATATAACTGAATCACTTTGCTGTACACCTGAAACTAACACAACATTGTAAATCAACTATACTTCAATAAAAACTAAAATTTTTTCAAAAGTGAAGGAGCCACCCAGAAAGAAATGAGTTGTCTTTCTCCTGTTTCTTTTTCTGGCCAAATGCTCATCTGTTCGACATTGTCTGTAAATGGAACACACTTGGCATTAATGGGGCTCTTTTAAATCTGTTGCTCTACAGCTTAATAAACAAGGAGATGGGTCTTCCCTGGTGGTGCAGTGGTTGAGGGTCCGCCTGCCGATGCAGGGGACGCGGGTTCGTGCACGGTCCGGGAAGATCCCACATGCCTCGGAGCGGCTGGACCCGTGAGCCATGGCCGCTGAGCCTGCGCGTCCGGAGCCTGTGCTCCGCAACGGGAGAGGCCACAACAGTGAGAGGCCTGTGTACCGCAAAAAAATAAAAAATAAAAATAATAAATAAACAAGGAGATGAAATTTGAAGGTAATACTTTGTAATCTTTTACTCACAAGACTGGCAGAATTGCAAGCTGTGATGGAAACCTCATCCGTGTAGTGATAGGGATGTGATTTCTTGGCTGTTTGGTTTTATACTTGTTCCAGATCACGCGTGTGTGGAGTTCAGAGATTATTTTGCGTATCTGTCTAATTCATCCCTTGATCTCTGGGTTATTTTACCAGTGACTTTGCCTACCACGGTATTCCCTACCTAAAACACATTACTTTCTAGCTTTTCTTAAGTAGCAGTTAATCACTCAATAATAACATTTTTGGAGGAGCTTGGCTTTGATGTTGGTTAGGGGTTAATTCTGAAATTGTCACGCTCCACTGGGTAAACCAGGTGGATTTTTATATGTTATTCAAATATGCCTTGGGCAGCTTATGACTTTATAGAAACAATTTTTTACCTTTTCTAAGGAATGATCTGATTACAATCTGTTGATAAAATAAGACCTTTTGCTTTGGGAGCATCTGCAAACAAACAGGTTTTGGGGGATAGGGCTTCTGCTGAGACCAGATGAGCACAAACCCTTAGGTCCCATGGATGCCTGAAGCTTCTTGCTTCATTTCCCGGTTTTAAAGTAGCTCTCATGCTGGCCTACCCTGATACCCAGGTATGTTTCTCTTCAGCTTACATCTATTCCTTGTTGCTTCATAAAGCCCCACTTTGTCCTCTCCCAATTTATTGCCACTGACTAGCTAGCTGACATCCAACAAACTGCTTTATTCTAATTTCCAATCTATTTGTTTTTTTCAGCTTCATTAAGGAATAGTTTACATACAATAAGCTACACTCATTTCAAGAGTACAATTTGATGCATGTTAAAACCCCAAGCTTTTTTAACCTAAACTTAAAACTGGGTAACGAAACTTCCTCTAGGCTCAAGATGACCAAGTTATCTTCTTTGAAGGAGAGAATCATGAGGCAATTTATTTGTGTCTCTCAAGTGTCCTAAGTTCCTAAGTATGAGTTTTGAAGAAAGTAAGTAGGATTCCTTTCCACTTAAGAGATGGGATTCAGAGACCACATAACTCTTAAGAGGCAGATATGAGATTCAAACCCAGATCTGTTTTATTCCAAAGCTTGTATTATGAACTGCTATACTATTTTTACTTTCCTCACAGATGTTTACTTTGGTCAGGAGGTTATTGTCAGAATTCATGGATGGTAAGTGAGGAGTATATCCTTTGTATTTTTTGATTGTCTTCAGTAAAGGGGTTTGACGTTTGTCTTTGTGTTTGAGGCTGGCAAGGCAGACTCAGTGTCAGGGCATGTCCCTGAAGAGAGCTATTTATGACAAGGTAAACAATTCCAGTGTCCAGTAGACACCAGCCACAAAACCCCATTTGCCTCGTATTTATTTTTCTGCTAGCCTCAGATCAGACAAGTCAGAGAGATAAAAGCAACTTGTTACAGGGAAGAAGATGAAGGTGAGAAGGAAGATGGGGGCTGTAATGGTGTGTTGTCTTCTCTAGTGCTTTCTCGTAATTATGGAGAAAGGACCAGGAAGCATTAGCACAGCTTTTAGAGACGATGTAGGCCACACTGGTGCCTGAATGGATAAGAGGTTTTATTGTTGTTGTTTTACTTGACTATTTGCTTTTTGTTATTTATTTTTGTTTATTTTTAAAGAAATACCGACATAAAGACTTTTGCTTAGCCTGTCACTAAGACTCTCTGGTGGGGAAGCCTGGGTTGTCTTTGTCATGGTGTGCAGGAGGAGAGTTCTAGGTGGAGTCTTAAGAGACCAGGTTCCAGTTCTTACTCAGCCACTCTCTACTTGGGTTACTTTGGCCAAGTAAACAATTTTCCTGCGCTTTCATTCTCTTGTCTGTAGAAGGAAGGAGGGGGATGATAGTGATCTTCAAGGCTCCCTTTTGGCTGCAACTTAGGGTCGCCAGTGGCCCTAAGATGCCTATAGCATACCCAGTTCAGTTTGGATTTCAGATAAACAATAAATAATTTTTATAAGCATGTCCCATAAAAAAGTCAATTTTTAAAATTATAAGCATGTCCCAAATCTTGTCTAGGACATACTTACACTAAAAATATTATTTGTTGTTTACCTGAAATTCAAATTTAACTAGACATCTTGTATTTTTATTCGCTAAATCTGAGGACCCTAATATTACCTGAAGTTGTTGATTAAAAGATCATCATAGATTTTAGAAGTAATAATAGCATGTATACTTTTTTAAAATTAATCAATTAATTAATTGATTAATTGATTAATTTTTGGCTGTGTTGGGTCTTTGTTGTGCGGGATTTCTCTAGTTGCGGCGAGCGGGGACTACTCTTTACCGTGGTGCGCAGGCTTCTCATTGCGGTGGCTTCTCTTGTTGCAGAGCACAGGCTCTAGGCGCGCGGGCTTCAGTAGTTGTGGCACGTGGGCTCAGTAGTTGTGGCTCACGGGCTCTAGGGCGTGCGGGCTACAGTAGTTGTGGTGCACGGACTTAGTTGCTCCACGGCATGTGCGATCTTCCCAGACCAGGGCTAGAACCCGTGTCTCCTGCATTGGCAGGCAGATTCTTAACCACTGCACCACCAGGGAAGCCAGCATGTACATTTTTATGGCCAAATGTTCTAGTATAAGTTCACAGGAGTTTTGAGAAAAGAAACTGTAGTGACAGTATTCTAAAAGAATGGAAGGAAATCTCACACTGAGAAAGGCGTTGCTAGAAAGTGATAGTCACATTGCCTGCCCACAGGGTAAAATTACAGTGATTCATTTCCTCATTCATTCATTCAATAAACATTTACTGAATGACAATTATGAACAAAGAATTATGACAAGCATTTTCTGTAGAGACTCACCTCTTTTCACATCAGTTCTGCAAGGTAATTATTTTTCCCATTTTGTAGTTGAGAAAACTGAGGATCAAGGAATATTTGCTAGCTATTAATGGAGGAAAAAGACCAAGATTTTTATGACTCCTTCTATTATATTTTCTTGCCTCTTTTCACAATAAAATATATTTTGAATTAAATTAATGGAGATGGTGGCATGCTGGATAGAACCTAATGATCAACCTAGAATCAGAAACTTTGTATTTCTATCCATCTGAGTGAAACACAAAAAAGGGAAACGGAAGAGTTACTTTCCCCAGAACATAAGTTCTAACAGAACAAGAAGACTCTCTATTTCTTCTAGGAAAATCACATCACCTTTCCTTCAATTCCTCATCAGCACTGTAAGAGTTTACTGCCTCATTCTAGGGCTCCCCTGGTGGCTCAGTGGTTGAGAGTCCGCCTGCCGATGCAGGGGACACGGGTTCGTGTCCTGGTCCGGGAAGATCCCTACGTGCCGCGGAGCGGCTATGCCCGTGAGCCATGGCCGCTGAGCCTGCGCGTCTGGAGCCTGTGCTCTGCAACGGGAGAGGCCACAACAGTGAGAGGCCCGCGTACCAGAAAACAGAAAAAAAAAAGGGGGGGAAATCATAATGATCTTATTGAATATGGCTTTTTCTAGAAAGGAAAAATATCTACAAACTTTATGTATTTTGAATGACTACCATTTGCAAACAACAGTCTGAAACCTCTCTTATTCAGAAAAACAAAATGTGGAAATTATAAAAATGAACATTTGACTTTGTTAACCATAAAAGGTAGGAAATCCAAGCATTATGTCACGAATGAAATTTTGGTCTTTTTTGATATGTACCTAAATTTCAATCTATATTTAAATGTATAACATTAAAATAACACATCTAAATTTAATATTATGTCTTTCATTCTTAGGTATAAATTGAATTTGTCTTTATATATAATTAAATTGTATCAAAACCAGCTTTATAATACCTACTTTAATAATTACTAGATCTAAAATAATGATTTTTCTTAAAATTATTTTTCATTATACTATTCAAAAATAACAAAATAATAAATATGTATATGAAAGGGGTTCTGAGAGACTATTTTTGAAGAAAGGGACAAAAATCAAAAGGATGGGAAAGCTGATGGAACACCAGCTATCCCTTATAGGTCACACCTCACTCTTATCTGCATGGAACTTATACATGTCCAGAGCATTGTACTGTGATGTTACATAGTAATAAAGCCACTTCGGAAAAATTGGGGATATATATATACCGCTACATAATTGAGTAATTCATTTACATAGGTATTCTACCTGCAGGCTGTGAGCTTCTTGAAGGCCATTTATCTCATTCTAAGAATTCATTGTGATATTTTGGTAGGCTGCAGTCAAAAATTTGTGTAGAAATTATCTGAAAGTCACTTAAGAGTAAAGTTTGTATGTGTGTATATGTCTGTGTTTATATAATTATTTTGATAGCTATATTGATTATATAATAAATATTGATCATATTCCTTATATAAGTAACAAAATACAATATCAGAATCTAAAATGTTGTACTTAGTGCTGTGACTTGGTACTGTGACTAGAACCAAATGAAGGAAATTTATTTGACCTTTATAATATAGTCTGTAATTTTATCCCTGTCTGTGAAAATATTTTTTTTAATGTCCATTTTTTTCCCTCCAATGGAACTGTTTATTTTAAATTGTTTTCAATTAAGCCAGATTTAGAAATCATTTAAGGGCCTGTAAACATCTATCCATAGTTTTGTTTTAGACATTCCAAAATATCATTCAGGCACTCAAATTTGGAATATAATAATTATAAATTGAGGGCTGTGTTAGAGGTTTATAATCCCTTTTCAAAGATTTTACAACTTGTCTAGACATATAATTATTTGAAATGGGACAGTATACTTCTGTCAAGGGCATGACTTTCTTCTCCACATCACAGACTTTTCCTCTAGCTTAAAGATTCTACAATAGACTGTTTTTTCCTTTGAGGTTTATTTATTTTAATTTATTCATTTTATTTTTGGCTGTGTTGGGTCTTTGTTGCTGCTCATGGGCTTTCTCTAGTTGCGGACTGCGTGCTTCTCATTGCAGTGGCTTCTCTCGTTGCAGAGCATGGGCTCTAGGCGCGGGGGCTTCAGTAGTTGTGGCACATGGGCTTAGTTGCTCTGGGGCATGTGGGATCTTCCCGGACCAGGGCTAGAACCCATGTCCCCTGCATTGGCAGGCGGGTTCTTAACCACTGTGCCACGAGGGAAGCCCCTGAGGTTTATTTTTGATTAGACATTTCTGGGGAATTGTACAGGGTCTCAGAAAACATGGATTTACTCTCTCTCTCTCCTGTTGATAGCAAAGCACCAAGTTTCTGGGGCTAATTTTAAAATTTTTCTGCCGAAAAAAAAAAAAAGAGAGAGAGAGAGAAAGTCTGAAAAACGTGACTTCTGAGATGTGCAACCTTTTAATCTGTTACTTATTCTCACTGTACTCGCTTGGTCCCTCAGAATCTCAGAATTAGAACTGATCCCAAGAGTTATCTATTTCTCATTGTTAGTTTTCTTGTAAGTGAGGGGGATCAGATTAATGATCCCCAAAGCCATTTCTTGCCTGAAATTCTAGATTATAGTTTATGAGTAGTATAATGATAGCATAGTACGTATAATTATACCTACATGCTTTTATTTGCATTGCTGGATTTATTCCCCATAAGAATACGGAGATGTAGGCAATGTAGGTGATGGTATCCTTATTTTACTGCATATAACTGTTATAATACGGAAATAAAGGCAATAAGTGGTAAAGCAGCCCTATATCTAGGTCTCTGAATACCAGGTCTGTTTTTACTACATTTAGCAATCTGGACTGTTCAGGATGAACTCTGGTTGAGATCTGATTTCTTGTGGTTTGACCTTTGTGCTTTTTGTTTTCTTATTTGGATGTGTCAGGAATCTTATGACTATTAAGGATTTTAATACACTTAAAAAATATTTACTTTTTAATAGCAAAGTTCAGATATTTTTTACTTAGATGAGGTGACATTTCTGGGGAAAGACATTCCAGGTCTGTTTTTACTACATTTAGCAATCTGGACTGTTCAGGATGAACTCTGGTTGAGATCTGATTTCTTGTGGTTTGACCTTTGTGCTTTTTGTTTTCTTATTTGGATGTGTCAGGAATCTTATGACTATTAAGGATTTTAATACACTTAAAAAATATTTACTTTTTAATAGCAAAGTTCAGATATTTTTTACTTAGATGAGGTGACATTTCTGGGGAAAGAGAGTCTGCAAAGTTGTCTTCAAATTATAGTGTGTAGATAACTCTATTCTTCTTGAAAGGCCTAGCTGGACTTTGGTGTGGGTAAGGTCACCCATAGTCAGAGCTGGGTGTGGGGTGGGTAGACTATTCCTATCCTTCTCTTGGTTAGCATCAATCATCAAGAATTGGAATAAAAATCATTCTTCTTTGACTAATTAACAATGGGCATGGTAATTTCAATGTCTGACTACATTCTTCTCTATTTGACGGGGACACACCTTTCTCCACAGCTCTGAGAGAACACATTGTTCAAGTTTGTGTCATTATAAACATTTATGAGATGATCAATTTTCAAAATTTACAAATGATAACTGTGTACACGTCTTCCCATATCTGTGTGTCCAGGATTCCTTTACCATGAGGTCCTCCCTACAGGCGGTGGCACTCTGGGGAAGGAAGGCACCTCCTCACAGCATCACTGCCATCATGATCACTGATGACCAGCAAATGATTGTGACAGGAAGTCAAGAGGGTCAACTCTGCCTCTGGAATCTCTCATCTGAACTAAAGGTTAGTGAAAACTATTACTATTGAAGCAGACAGAGCTCATAAAATAAACACAGCGTGCTTTTTATACCTGCAATGACAGTGGAAGTTTTGCATGGTTGTTAAAAAGGTACTTACCAAAGTAATAAATGGGTTTTACATTTGAATTTGGAAAAATGAAGTATTATATGATGGATCAAGATCATATGTGAAAATTATATTATGAATAGCACCAATCTTAGCCAGTTAAGTGTTATCATCCTTTAAGCTATGCTGAGTTTTACTATTTTATATCCTGAATTATATGTTTAAGTAACTGAACTATACACATGTAAGTGTAATTCTAAAAATTATGGCTCATTAATCTAAACAAAGGGCACCCTTGAAAACCACTATTAATTAAATGAGTAATATTTTAATTATCTGGGTGTTTCTGCCAGTTTGGCCTTCTTGCCATTCTTTTTTTTTTTTTTTTTTTTTTTTCCCGGTACGCGGGCCTCTCACTGCTGTGGCCTCTCCCGTTGCGGAGCACAGGCTCCGAACGCGCAGGCTCAGCGGCCAGGGCTCACGGGCCCAGCCGCCCCGCGGCATGTGCGATCTTCCCAGACCAGGGCACGAGCCCGTGTCCCCTGCATCGGCAGGCGGACTCCCAACCACTGCGCCACCAGGAAAGCCCCTTCTTGCCATTCTTTTAGTCTCTGCTTGCTTGTGATTTTTACAGGTCACATCGAAAAGCTCTAAATCCAATTTACTATTGTCGTCCTCCTATTTCAGAACCTGACCTCACCTAGGATTTGGCCCACTGATTAGCGATTAATTGTCCTTGTCCCAACTCATAAACATTTAACGTATTGGAATAGATATTTGCTTAGCTCTAGGAGCCTCTAGACCTAGTTTGAACACTTAAACTAATGATGTACTTAAAGTATACTGCCCTCATTAGGAAGCCTTTTAAAGATCAAAGACTATTTTTAGCCTTTAAAGTTTGTCACTTTAAAACCTAAATTAACAATTAATTGTAATTCTATTTTATAGTGTAATTAATTAACATCTGTCATCACTGAGCAGTTACACTACAGGACTGCCAAAAACTGCAAGCAGACCAGCTCAGCTCAATGTTTATGAACATTCCTAAAAGAAGGACTGGGTATTATTGCAACAGCTGAGCTTTGAAATTGGCCCTTGCCTTTATTATCTCTTACAGTCTAAACTTAAGATCCTAAATGGCTTAAACTATCTTGCTACTTTTTTTAATGTTGGAGTGTAGTGTTTCCTGGCTGAAGTAGTTGCCTTGTAATATATAGGTTGCTATACGCTTAAGAAATTTGGAATCCTAGCATCTATATCTTTTTACGTATGTTCCTGGTATTTATTCAACATGCATTTATTGGGTGCATTTTATAAGTTAGGCAGTACGGTGGGAACCTGAGTTCAAACGTGAATGAGAAGACCTGGTACTGGCTGCCCAAATGGTCGCAGTGTCGTAGAGGAAGGACATAGGCTAGTAACTGCCGGTGCAGTTATGTTATAATACAGGGTGCTCTTTGTGGGGGTCAGTCTGTACTTCATCTTCAGTGGGAATAGTTATTTCATGCTTTTATTAGGAGCAAGTCTTCTGCTTGGGGTTAGAGCAATGGGAAGGGCGATGCTATTGGCATCTAGTGGGCAGAGGTCAGGGATGCTGTAAACATTCCATAGTGCACATGACAGCCCCTCACAGCAAAAAAATTATTCCACCCCAAATTCTAATAGTTGCTGATATTGAGAAATCACAGTTAGAAATATGAGGCGGGAATGGGAATCAGATTGGCAGGGGTGTAAGGAACAAGAAGAATCATTGAGAAGACTTAAGAAGGAGATTGGATTAGTTTTATGTTTTGGAAATTCACTGTGAGGACATTGTGAAAAAGTTAGTAACACAAGTAAGATATTGATTAGTATAGGTGTGAGATTTTCCACGTAAGAGTTTTCCTTAAGATTTTCTATGGCTAATCATAGGACCAGAAAGAATGAACACCTTCTCTTATTTTTCCTTTGAATCTTGCTCCTACATGACAATGGGTCAACTATTAGCAGGCAAGATTCTAGGCTTTTCAAAAATCAGGGCATTTTTGAGTTCTCAACAAATCCTCTTGGTATCTGTAAGATAGTCACGTGGGTGTTCCATCACTGATATTTTAATGCTTAGTAGTTTAATTTGATTTTTGTTTTAAAATATATAGATAAAGGAATAATTCAGCCAGAGGAAGAAGAACAGAGGCCTTGAAGACAAGAGAGATTTTAAGAGAGGTTATGACCACGTGGTTGATTGAGTGGCTGTAGGGCAGCTTGAGGCCGATGGGCATAGCAGGGGAAGACGGTAGGAAGGGGAGAAGGACACTGCAGGGAGGTGGGGTGTAAAATGAACTGGGAGCTCTTTCTTTCTTCCTTGTACTAAGTGTGGAAAGCTTCTTCCCCTCTCCAAAAGGGTTTAGGTAAGAGAATAATCACGGTCTGTGGTCTTAAACGCTCACTCATCACCAAATAAAGTAGGAAAACAAACCTAAGGACACTCACTTATGCAGTCATTAGACGAACTACACAGATGCTTTTTGTCACAGGTGTAGATTCCTCCTTCAGGTTTCTCAGAGTCTAGTGTAGGAAACAGACATGTAATTAGGAAGCTGTAAAGTGGTGGGATACACACTGTCTCTATGAATTTGACCTTACTATGTATCTTATATAAGTAGAATCATACAGTATTTATCCTTTTGCAACTGGCTTATTTCACTAAACACAATGTCCTCATACATGTTATAGGATAAGTCAGAATATCCTTCCCTTTTAAGGCTCAATAACATTCCATTGTATTTATATACCACATTTTGTTTATCCATTCCTCAGCAGACATTTGGATTGCTTCCAAACCTTTTGACCGTTGTGAACGATGCTGCCATGAACCTGGGTGTATAAACATATGTCTGAGTCCCTGCTTTCACTTGTTTGGGCTGTGCTCAGAAGTAGAACAGATGGATTATATGGTAGTTCTATTTTAACATTTTTGAGGAACTGCTAAACTGTTTTCTACAGTGGCTGCACCATTTTGTATTCCCACTAGCAGTGTGCAAGGGTTCCCATTTTCTCAACATCTTCACCAACACTTGTTATTTTCTATTGCTGTTGCTGTTTTCTTAATAGCCATCCTAATCAGTGAGAAGTGTGCTCTTCAAGGGAAAGACTTTCTGAGGGTGATGCCTGAGCTGAATTCTAAAGGATGTATCAGACTTGAACAGGAAAAGCAGGTGGGAGGAGATTGCAGACAGAATGATAAGTGTGTGTGTGGAAGGCGGGACTATTTTGCCTTCAGGGAACTGGTGAAAGTAGTTGAGCAGACCTGGAACATAAAGGGCAAATTAGAGGTGATAGGCACATCTGGAAAGGACAGAGCGGACTCAACGTGGAATCTGACATGCTGAGGAGATTAGATTTTTTTTTTTTTTAACTAGCAATCGCTAACACTTTGTGCTAATTAAAAACAGTGGTAATATTAAGGGATTTTGAGGAGATGACATAATACTATTTTATTATATTTGTAATTTAGAATATCACTTGGTATTAAGGGCACATTGAAGGGAGAAGGAGATGAGGTAAGTCCCATACTACCAGGGACTTTGGGCAGAAGGCTTCTACAGTAATGTAGTCAGGAAAGTTCTTGACTATGAACTAAATCAGTGGCAATGGGAATGAAGAGGAGATGAAACCTGGAATGATATTAAGAGGACAGTATGGACAGAACTCAGAAACCAGTTGGTTGTGAGCTAAAGGCGCAGGAACAGCCAAAGATACCTTCCAGATTTGGGGTTTGGGTGATGGGTAGGACTGCTAGAATGAGAGTATCATGTTTCTGTATAAGAAATAGAGAGGATTAGAGAATAGGAATAGGGAGGGAAAGAAGCTGATTTAAGGTCTGTACATCTTGGAGTATCCAAGCATTCATTAAGGGATTGTGTACACATCTCAGACTTTCCCTGTCCATGGGTGGTGGGATGGCGGGGTGCAGGGGAGCTGGAGAATAAATGTCTCCCTGTCCTGGGCTGCTCATCACGTGTCTAGGTTAAGCATTCTGCTTCCAGGCTCAGGGTCTGACTCCCAAAGCCCTGTGCTTTCCCCAAAACTTTGTGAGGTCTGCCAATGGGGAGCTTCTCCAAGTCCCATGCTAGGACCTTCATCACTTGGGCCTTTTGGTATTGACTGCTGGCATTCATCATACCTGTGAGCATAGCAAAAGGTGAACTCTGAACATTCTCTCAGGTATATTCTCTTATAGTATCGGTATGTTCTATTTTTCTTCCTGTTTTATACTCAGAAGGAAACACAACAGTGACAAAAGGAAGAATAGCAACGTTGAGTAGAGAAAAAGAATAAAGGTCTTGGTCAAAATCTAGGTCTGTTATTTACCAACTCTGTAGTGTTGGGCAAATGACTTCCATTCTTCAAGCCCTAATTTCCTCAACCGTGAAATGGGGATTAAACCCTGTTCATAGTTGCATGAGTGCCTGGAATATGGTATATGCTCATCAAGTTGTGTGTTCTTTTCCCTTTTCTATTTGTGCTGTGGTGGGAGTGAGGGGGACCAATGCTTCATAAAGGTGGAGCCCACGAATAGAAGTAAAGGTTTCCTGGATTTCATCATGGCAACGACTAGGCGTGATTGTAGAGGTTTTTGTTATTCTTCACAGCAGAACGTGTGATAAAATGAGGAGGTTATAGTGAATTGTCACAGCTTATTCAACTACATGTGAAGATTCAGTAGCAGAATGAAGACTTCATATGAAAGGCAATGATGTTCTCTTCTGACATTTTGTCCATAGTGGATTTTCTCTGGAGGAGGAGTATCTTTGATTTGCCCTGATTCATTGCTTAATTTGGCCTGTAATATATAGGACAAGGGTTAAATTCATAGAAGTACTCTTTCCCAAGTGTGATGATAGGGAAAGATAGTATGTTGTTTTCTGAAATGGAACCTGTATTTCCCAGGAGGAAGGTAGAGAACGTGGATTGTAAGTGATTAGAACCAACTGCAAAACGCTCTTTGTAGCACTAGAAATTTATTCTGATAACAGATCTTTTAAAGAAATAATTCTGACTAATATAGAAATAAGAGGAAGGCAGAGAACAATTATGTTATGAAATAATTTGTTCTTATTGTTATGGTTGGATTATGAGGAACAGATTTCTTTCACACATGAGATAATGGAAGAATTAGTCCTTGGTGTCATTTTTAAAATTCACACATAGGAGAAAAAGTTGGCATTTTGCAATGGCATTTTAACTAAGTTGGCTTAGTTAAAATTTTATTTCTAATGTTGATAAGTTAATTTTTACGATTTCTGAGGCAGGAATTCAAATAAGGCGTTATAATGGTTACAAAAAGGGTAATATTTTCTCTGCATTATTTTGTAAACTCATTTCTGAATTCTGAAATCTGCACATAAATATGCTACTATTGTTTGAGGCACATTTTGTGCGTAATAAATGTCAACACTGATTTATTTGTATTCAAAACCTAGATGTTGTAAAACAGGTCCAGCAGTCATCTAGGTTTCATGACAGATGCAAAACCAAAAACAAAAGAAATGTGTAAAACACAATTCCTTTACCTAGAAGTTTATTATCCTGGGGATTTTGATATGCCATATATCAGTTTTCCTGAAACTTATGTACAGCAAAAACATAATATAACAGCATTCCTAATTAGAATTATGAATAATTTTATAATGTCATGTTATATTCTTCTACTAAAAAGTTTACAGCTATTTAAAAACTTACCCTCATCATTTTCAGATTTCGGCCAAAGAACTTCTTTTTGGTCATTCAGCTTCAGTGACGTGTTTGGCGAGAGCGAGAGACTTCTCTAAACATCCCTTCATAGTTAGTGCTGCTGAAAATGGGTAGGTAAGATGTGTGGAACTGTGCACCTGTTTCTGTTCCTTCTCCCTTTTTAAAAACTCTGATGGGATACAGAATTCTAGGGCTGAAGGAAACTTTAGTGATTAACATATTCCTTTTACATATAGGAAAAGTTAGATCTTGAATGGTTGAATAACTTGTGTGACAGTCCCAAGGAAAGTAATCAGTACTATGACTCCCAATCTTTAAACATCCCAACGTGTATCAGGCCTTGTGGCTGCCTCATTGTGTAAAGGATGTTGGCAAATGCCACCTATTATAGAACTGAAAATGGAAAAGTCTGGGCGCTTGTCTTTTTTCATGTAGTAACTCACTTTGAGCTATTAAGCAAATCCATGCAAGCCTTCATAGTTTCGTGGAACAATTCAGCAGTTACGATCTTTATGTTGTACACTTGTCTGATATCATTTTAAAACAGAGGAGAGGACTCACTTGTAAATGGGATGTGGGAGTGAGAAGGAGAAGGAACATAGTGATCTGGGTGTAGTTTCATGGAAGGAGGTTTGTTCCAATGAAACAGGACTTAGCTGTAGGAAAAAGCCCCACTGATGGAAGAGCTACTGTGAACTACTCTGCTGATGAGATGTTTGCCAAAGTATACTCAAGAATGCGGAATCCATTCAGCATGTGTTTGTGAATGAGGGATTGGGTTGCTGGTTGAAACAAGAGAATCTCCTCCTTTTTTTGTTTTTAACCCAAGGAGAAATTATATGGCTTAGAATTCTGAGACCCAAAAGAAGAATGAGGAATCAAGTGTCCAACTTTTAAAAATGGAATAGTTTAACAAAATGGCTAGTGGTACAGACATCAAAGAGATACCTATTCTCATAGCTTATAGCAAAGCCATAACTGTTATACTTAGAGAGATTGAACTTTGGATGAAGCTAAAATGAAATGTCCTAGTACATTCTTTTTAAACAACTGCTTAGCTTTCGTACACTAGGGCTGCCTTGAAGCCTGCTACATAGGCTACATATTTATTCCCAATCTAGAGAATTTGGGGGATGGTTAGTTTTTCTGAGACTACTGGCACAGTTGATAAAATTAATAGCTGAGTGAGAAACAGATCTGAAAAGTATAACTGAGTTCCACCTTGAGGTTTTTGTCCACAGTGGTCTAGCTCCAAAAAAGAAACTAGGAGTTAATGGACATATTCTTGATGATAGGTGAATTCAGCTGTATAAGTCCTGTAAATATGATTGTTAAAGAGCCAAGGAGTCTGGTTGGTCTTCCTTTTCCAAGATGATTTGAATTTTCTAGAAGTCTATTTCTTTGGGGTCTGACACCTTGCATCTATGAGATTCTCCTTAGGCAGTACCTACACTTCAGCTACTGCATACTTAGCAAATCCTAATTCAATCTGCTGAAACTTGTAAAAATTACTAGGTTTGACCTATTACTTCCTAAGTAACAATGATTTTTTTTTTTTTTTTTTTTTTTTTAGCTTTTAAAAGTCCCAGGAAGTGACCGTTGGCTTAGCATTTCTGCTTCCAACGTTGTCAGATTCATGCTGATCATGACTTGCTTCTTGACTTAGTTTTTCATTTTTTTCACTTAGTATTACTTCATGTATAGGCAAAAATCCTAATATTCAGGAATCCCAGTGAATTTCAGGATGAATGAAAGGAAATAAACACCTGGAACCTGATGTTGAAATGATGGAATGCCGAAGAAAAAGAGAAGAGCCTGAAAGTAGGCAATGAGAAAAAGCAGATTACTTTTAAAGGAAAGTTAATTAAACTGAGAGCTGACTTCTTAACAGTAAAATGAGAACTAGATAGCAGTGAAATATCTTTTAAAAGTTGAGAGAAAATATCTATCAATTTAGAGTTATATCTCTAGCAAAAACATCTTCAAAAAATTAGGGCAAAACAGTAATATTTAAGACAAATACTGAGAGTGTTCACTGCCAACAGACCCTCTATATGTAAAGAAATTCTAAATTATGTTTTTCAGTAAGAATAATGATTTCAGAAGGAAGATGTGATGGAAAAAGGAATATTGAACAAAACCCAACAAAGTTTTAGAAAATTTAAATAAGCACAGATGATATTACAATATGGTTTATATGTACCTCCCATCCACCTCCCCCTCACATACACAAAATCCTAATCAACAACTGCATATCATAAGCGTAGTGATCAGACTCCACATGTTCTGGTGTTCTAGAGGTGGGTAAAGATGGTGATTAACCTTAGACTTTAAGCTAGATATACATGCTGACATTTCCAGGGTAGCTGCTAAGAGAACAGACAAAAGAAATAAAAATGAAAGAAACAGAATATATAACTTCCAATTTAAAAAAAAAAAAGAATGTTGTTTAATCTAAAGGGGACAACAATAAATGAGACAAATAGCACAAAATAAGGTAATTGAAATAAACCTGAATAAACCAGTAATCTCAATTGAGTAAAGGGACTAAGCCCATCAGTTAAATTACAAAGATTGTCAGACAATTTAAAAAATAAAAACAGCATAAGGATACATAAAAGTTAAAAGTAAATGGATGGAAAGAGATTTATTGGGCAAATACTAATGAAATTAATGTTAATATAGCCATTTTAGCATTATATTAATAAATATATATAGTTAATAAAACCTTAAGGCAAAAAAGGCTTGACATTGGTAAAGAGAGTTATTACTATTAATAAAATTTCCAACTACCAGTAAGAGATGATACTAGAGAGATAGGCAGGCAGGCACCCAGCCTTAGAGTCTTCTAGGATAGTGTTCATCAAACCTAAGCCTGCATCAGGACCACTTTCAGAGCTTGTTTAAATACAGATTTCTCGGCCCCATTCCCGGTGATACAGGTTTAGTAGGTCTGGGCTGAGGTTCAAGAACTTGCATTTCTAACATGTTCCTGGAGAGTGCTATGCTGCTGGTTTAGAGGAAAATATTTGAAATAGTGGGTACCCCACGTTTGGGGCAGTGAGAGAATGTGTGAGTTCAAGAATGACTTGGGAAACTCATTGGTGATGATACCATTCACTGAGAATGAGAACAAAGGAGGGAAGGTGTTATGCCTCATTTTAAGTACGAGGAGTGTGAAGTCCTGCAAGTCATCCAGGTGGAAACATCTAATTACTAGTTGTATGTGGAAATCTAGAGTCCAGTGAATAGGTCTGGGCTTCCAACATCATATAGTTGGTGCCTGCAGTCATGGGAGTAGATGACTCATCAAGAGAGAGTGTGAAATTTGAGAATGTAAGAAAGCCTAAGATACTAAGGAAAACCAACATTTAAGAAATGCGCGTAAGAAGATGGGAGCTTGAGAATGCCAAAGAAAACCCAAAAGTGTAACTGAAGACAAAAGTGAGTTTGAAGAATGTCATGGACTTGTAATTCAAGAGGGCAAACCAAACATTCGTATGTATCTCCTTTCCCTCTAGATGCTTCATTAAAATTTGAGCAAAACGATAACAGTGTTATAAGCACACAAATATGAGAATAAGAATAGGGCCAAGAGAAAACAGTGTACTTTTTTTTTTTTTTTTTACGGTACGCGGGCCTCCCACTATTGTGGCCTCTCCCGTCACGGAGCACAGGCTCCGGACGCGCAGGCCCAGCGGCCATGGCCCACGGGCCCAGCCACTCCGTGGCATGCGGGATCCCCCCAGACCAGGGCACGAACCCGTGCCCCCTGCATTGGCAGGCGGACTCTCAACCACTGCGCCACCAGGGAAGCCCAAAACAGTGTATTTTTGAGAGATAGAAAGTGGATGAAAGAGTAGTGACTGATTTATGTATCCATTGAACGAATTTTTATTGAAGCGCTCAAGTGGGGATGTACAGTTGAATAAGAAAGAAAGGCTCTTTCTCAAGGAGCTTTTAGGGGGAATATAATAATATTCTAATATTATATGTTATGGATTTTTTCCTGTGTGATTTTCTTTTCATTGAAATTTAAAAATTAAAAAAAATTTGGAAATTGTTAATTTTTTATAATTGAAGGTGATTTAATCTATGTACAAAGTTGGGGAACAGTATTTGAAAAGAAAAAGAAGAATGTTCATTTTAACAGTTAATTTTCATGTCTTCCTATTAGATACATAACTGAGCAGTTCCAGCTAAAATGCCAATGCTACTTTTGATATACAACAAATTTGCTTTTCTTTCTTTAATAGAATTGATTGGCAAGGAGTCAATTTTTACTATGTGATATTTTTGTATTTTTTTCCAATTTAAGGTAGAAAATAAGATGATAAGCAAACAAACAGAGAAGGCATTAGAATCCAAGAGAGTTTAGAAACATTAGTGTCACTGGGAGAGCTTTTATTGATGCCCAGGCTCCAACCTTAGAAACTGTGATTTAATTAGTCTGGCTTGATGTCTGGGTTGGGTCCCAGACATCAGTATTTTTAAAAACCTCCCTGATAAGTCTAACGTAGAGCCAGAGTTTTAGAACCACTGGTTTAGAGATAGAGTTATCTAGAAACAGGTTAACTGACCAGGAGCTTTGCAAAACCCCACATGCCAGGACCACAACACAGAGCCATGAAATTAGAATCTCTGAGGAGAAATTTTTATATATTCACAGGTGATTCCTGATGCACGGCTAGAGCTGAGAACCACACTGATAAACTCAGATTTTTTGTAGAGCTAAAATTTTATATTGATGGCTGCTTAAAGTTCCATTTCTTTACATATATATATATATATATATATATATATATATATATATACACACACACATATCCTTTGAGATATATTATTTCAATTTCTACCTTTTTCCCCAGTCTTATTTTTCACACACACACACACACACACACACACACACACTTTCCCCGTTTTATTGAGTTGCATGTCTTTTCAGATTACCTCAAATCCTTTCTGGCATACAGTTGGATATAAACAGAGAGAAATAAAATCACTATGAATATTTAGTTCTATATCTAGGACATGGTTTTTCAACCTCAGCGCTAATGACATTGTGGACCATGGAAGAATTCTTTGCTGTGAGGGACTATCCTGTGTGTTGTAGGATGTTTAGCAGCATCCCTGGCCTTTCCCCACTAGATGCCAGTATCGTGTTCCTAGTTGTGACAACTAAAAATGTCTCTAAGCATTGTCAAATGTCCTTTGTGGGGGCAGAATCAGCCTAGGTTGAGAACCATTGATTTAAAGATTGATTTCCAGTGTTTGGCTAATAAAACCCCCAAAGCCTGCAAACACCAAATGCATATAGCATTTACCGTTATTGGTCCGTGTCTTTTGCTTCTTAATAGCAGCTCTCCCTTAAAGCCAATAAAGCTTTCATTTTTCTTCCTTGGAAAATTTTGCTTATGTGTTGAAACTGTCAAAACTGAAGAATACTACCAAACAACTCTGAAACAGCCATTCTGGTTTTTGTGAACTCAAATCATACAGATTTAAACTGCCCTATACTGGATGTATTTGTAACTGTATTTCATAACTGTATCTGTATCTTTGTAACATATATGTAACCAAGTCAGAGTTTTCTAAACAATGAGAATTTTCTAACAATTCAGTGGCAAGGATGGTTTCAGGATTTCAGGAGAAGCAAAGAAATAAAGCGTATCAATGATAGACCAAATGTGGCCTCTTGGTGGCACTGTTTATTTTTATAAAAATGATACCTGAGCTCCAGAAGATGCAACACTTGAGGTATTATGTTTTTCAGAATATGTAGTTTAAGTTCAATAAAATAAATCATTTTCAAGAAGATGCAGTTTCCATAGAAAGATTGTTGTACTGTCACTCTCCCAGGCTGTGATAGCTGCATCCCCACAATTTGTTGTAGGTCAGGTTGGCACTCAAGTAAGGTTTGTAGGCTGGTGGCAGGGTGTAATTACCAAAACAAAAAGACATAGATACAGCATGTCATCCCTGCTAATGACCACAACATTTTCTTGCCCAGTAATCTGTAACAAAAAGCCACATAAACGATCAGGCTGCCTTTAAGTGCAGCACTAAAGAAAAACTTGGTGGCACAAAAATTATTCCAGCCAATTGAGTGGAAATGACAGAGAATAATACAAAGTTATCTCTGCTAGGGAGATGTGTGTTTGGAATGTCACCAATGGACAGTGCGTGGAGAAGGCCACACTTCCTTACAGGCACACTGCAATCTGTGTAAGTATGTTCACTTCCTTGAGAACATCTCCAGATGCTACAGCTCCTTCAGAGCATTTGCTAAGCACACATTTAAAGACATGTCTTTAGAGGGATTATTTTCTTGAATTTTTTTTATCATTAGAATAGAATACTGTCAGTTATCATCTGTTATTTTTGGCATTTTTCTTTCCCCAAAGTAACTATTCAACCAATTTTTTTTCTTATTCTTTCTCTTATTTCTGTATCTTTCTAACATAGACAAATCTGAAAAACAATTTCCTTATTTATCCTTAGTTACACTCACAAAACACACACGTGAAATGATTCCATTTTATTGACATACAGTTTTATAAAGCAAAAAAGTTTTTTTTTTTCTGCTTCCAGTTTAAAACTTTTTTGGATGGATAGGTTCTGAATTTCTTATTTATGAAAACAGAGCAAGAGGCACAGCTTTAATCTTTATAATAACTTCCCAATATTTAAAAGAGATTTTGGCTTTTGGTATGTGGACTCCAAGCATACGTAAGGTAGTCGCATGATTCCATGGTACTGACACTGTTCTTTATATTGTGTGCATTGCTTTTAGCATTGATGACTTGCATTGAAACATTCATGAACTCCTTTCTGGGATCAAAACCTGAATAGCGAGAGAGCTTGTCAAGGGTAGATTATATTACTCAAACTTTAATAAAAGCCATTCTCAAAATTTATTTGGCACAAAAATTCCTCAAATGCTTTTCATACATTTTTATTTCTTCTTAAGATGCAGCAGTGTTGCTAGGGTAAGAAACCTGGTTTTTGTTGTTCAGTTCTACATAGCATTTCAGAATTAATATAATTGTGAGCTTTCCATGATTTGGAATAAGATTAATTCTTCCCAAAAGAGTCCCCTTCTCCAGAAAAATGACCAAATGCAAGTCAGATAAACGGCAAAATTAACACTTCAGAAGTGTAGAATAATTGAACTAAAAGAAATTTTAGTTGTTATTTAGCCTAATACCTTAGTTGAATAGATGATAAAATTAAAATCCAGAGAAGTCTTCACCGCAGCCAAAATTATGTTAATTGCTAGTGATAATTAAACTTTTGCTTTGAATTCAATTTGCATAGTATTACCACTGCTCATTCCGGATGATAGGAGAAGGCTGGCTTCTGTGTTGTGGAGAATATCAAGATGTTCTTATAATTGATGCCAAAAGTTTGGTTATTATTCACACTTTCATATCATCTCAGTCTCCGGATTGGATCAACTGCATGTGCATTGTTCACTCCATGAGAATTCAAGGTAAGAGTTAGGTATTATCTAACGCTAGAGATAGCGTATAAACATATCACCTTTGAATTATTTGTTAAATTACTGGGCAAGAGTTCAGAATGCTTCTTTATGTTTACCTACTGGTAGGGATAGCTCTCTAAGCCAGATCAAGAAAAACTGAGAACATCCATCCCAGTGGTTCAAATCACTGGAAAGTCAGCAAGAGGTCATGAGGAAGTGGAAAGAGGAGACACTGTGTTTCCATGACCCAGTTCTGCTTTGATACATTTTAAGAGTGACGAGCAGGTGTTTGTTGTGGATTAACAGGACTCTTGGATTTGCCCTGCTGTATCTTCTGGATGTAGTAATGAAGAGAATTCAGTTCCTTTAATGAGGGAAGGCTGGCTCCTTACTTATTTCTGAAATAGGAAGGTGTAATTAGTATTGCCAGCGTGATGGTTTGCAATGTGGTTCTGCTTTTAGTGGTGCTCTCCTTTTACATGGGAGTCACTTTGAAATTGCAAAACAAATTTAGAATTTGATCTAAAATGTTTACTTTTTTAATTAAAAAAACAGCTGAGTATTTTCTACCTACTTGCCCTGCATAATCCTTAAATGACTATGAAATGATCTTTAGAGTAACCAGTTATAACAGTGGTCAGCTTATATATGACCTTTGTTGTTTTTACAGAAGATTCTCTCTTGGTAGTGTCAGTAGCTGGTGAGCTCAAAGTATGGGATCTCTCTTCATCTATCAACAGCATTCAGGTTGGCTTGTGAAACTATCCTTTATTCTCCAATTTCAAGCATATGTATTGACATTTTTTAAATTATAAGAGTGTTACATTCTCATTGTTAAAAGTCCAAATAATGTAGAAGTATGTAAGTTTTACGTCCATGTACTTTTTTCCTATCTCTCTTCTAAGTTGTGAGCATTGGTAACAATTGCATGGTATCTTTCCAACCTTTTCTCTGTATGTATACAAATGTTTTTATCTACACGCACATGCGCACGCACACACACACACACACACACAAACATTGATTATAATTTAATTAAAAAAATTCATCGTGGAATATTTCTCTGTCCCTTACAGCAGAAGACCCCATTTCTTCTGGCTCTTTGTGAGCTGTGGCAATGGGGGTAACATACACTGGGAGTCCAGTATATTCACCTGCTCCCTGGCATCAGGCTACAAGTCGAGGTGATGGACAAAAGAACAGTCATAGAATTTGTGCGGTTGGCAGAACTGTTTCAACTGCCCCACACTCTGGACTATCCTTCAGAATTTCTTGGTTGGGAAAACCGGGGAATTGTGTTGGCATACTGAGCCCAAAAAACACACACCCAGCATTATCAGAAACTCATTGAGAACATAGTATTGTAGGTGTTCTGTGCTGGCTACGCTTTTGTCTTTTCAAAACATTTTGTTTGTTTTTCTATTTTAGCAATTAAGATACCGCAAAGGTTTTTTAAAAAATTATTTTCCTTTTTTTTTGTTTTATCTTTCTGCTATATCTGAAACTCAGTAACTTATTCATATCTTTATATTCTCAGCATCCTGCAGCAAATTTCCCGACAGAATGTTTGTTGAATGATTGTATATAATGAATTCTTGAATTCAAGTGGGTTTCCTTTTCATGGTTTCTTTTGCAAAGTAACTTTCTTAGTTCAGAAAACTCAAAAGGAAAGTTGGGTGCTTTTTTATAATAACAGTGTGATCTACTTCAGGTTTAGAGGGGAGCAGTCTTCTAATACAGTTTTATATAAATTAACTAGAACTAGTACTAAAACGTTTTTATTCCTTTTGAAGGAAAAGCAAGATGTTTATGAAAAGGAATCCAAATTTCTTAATTCCCTGAACTGCCGGACAATACGATTTTGCACGTATACAGAGAGACTTCTACTGGTGGTATTTTCTAAATGTTGGAAGGTATTATAAAATAACATAATAAGTACCAGTGATACACAAATGTAATTTGATTTTTATCTTGTTCAGTGCAACAACTATAAGAATATGTTTTAAATATGATACAAACTTTTTATAATATTATTACCGCAGCAGGGAATTACTTGTCTTTTATGACTGAATTTTATCAGTTTTCCTCTCACTACACTGGGTAATTTTCCTTCCCAGGATATTGTATATATAAAGTATATCCTAATTTTATTAATAACAAACTATTATAATAGTGAGCATTTGTCTCAGATTATTTTAAAGAGTTGATGCCTGCACTTTATAGTTAGAAAGAAAACTAATACTTTTCACCTACATACATTGGTCTTATTTTTATATTTTTTTTCTTTTTCTGCTTTGTCACTACATTTGATTTTAGGAACTATATACATTCTTTTCTTGTGAATATATTCACTGACATCTCCAAGAAGAAAGGAAAGCTAAGTTACTATCATTTGATAGCATCCTTTTTTTTCTCTAATGTTTCATATACTTGGCTCAGTTAACAAAACTATATTGTCTTACTTAAAGGCTTATATTTTTGAACTAAAATGTAAAGTAGATGGTTCAGCATGTACTTTAGGATTTCTACTGTATCAACTTCTTTTGTGTGTAATAAATTTTTCAAATGTTTAGGTTTGACTATACACATGGAAAGAATAAAATTGCATAGAAAATTTGGGATTTTTGGTCTCTGTGCATAATGGGCACATTCTGGAATGATACTGTCGGATGGTTTGTCCACTGAAACCTACCTAGGATAAATGTGAAAAAATAAGTACTAGTGAAATATTATCTTGGTCCATGAGTATAGTGTGGCCTGTTATGATACTTAATACTTAATATTAATAATTAATATGTTGTTGCATTAACACTGTTATCTAAATAGTCTTGATAAGCATAAGTTATCTTTCTCCTCGGTAGATTAGATTGGAAGCTTCTGTTAATGGGCATCATTCATTCTGTATTTTAGGTTTACGATTATTGTGATTTTTCTCTTCTTTGGACTGAAGTGAGTGGGGGCGGGCAGTTCTTTGCTGGTGGAGAGGTGCTTGCTGCTCACAGAATCATCATTTGGACAGAAGATGGTCACAGTTATATCTATCAGCTGCTGAACAGGTGGGCTCAGATGGGAGCGGCATACAAAACATTCAGGTAGAAAATGAACTTTGGGAGGTTTATTATGGAAAAATCCCCACATGCTGCCCATGATCAAAAACCAGAACAAAACAACTTTGGCACTAGAAGATTTACTCTGGGCTTGGTAGGCTTCAGCCTTTGTATAAAACAGCAGGGGATGAAGGAATGAGATTAACCATGTATAACTTGTACAGCTGGTGCTGGGTTTTCAAAAAGTCACTTGTAATTATTAACCCAACAATTTCTAACTAGAGTTTAGAAACTTGAATGGTACCATCCGGCTTTTGAAAGTGGGAGGGGAAAAAAACGGATAAAGAACCCCAAAGTTCTAAACTTTGCTTTTTATTTTTCACTATGCAGTGGGCTTTCAAAAAGCATATACCCTGCTGATGGAAGAGTGCTTAAAGAGACCATTTATCCTCATTTACTGTGCTCTACTTCTGTGCAGGAAAATAAGGTAATGCAAGAAAAGAATGACTGCCTCAAAGCTGTTTCACTCCACTTCTCAGATAAGTGTTGCTTTGTCTGTAACAGAGTCTGGCTTGAAAAAACTGAATTGAAGAATCACATCAAGTTGTTAACGAGAAAATTAAATCTAATTGTTAATGGCTACTGAAGAAAACTTTGCCTTTAGAAAAGCTATTTTTTAAGTCTGCTTAACTAAACAATACATATTTATTATGGAATAATTATAAATGATAAAAAAGGAAGAATTAAAATTTCTAATTTTACCACCATACATATTCACTATGAATATTTTTATTTTTTATATTTACTTATTTTAATTGGAAAATATTCAAATATTTGAAAGGTTGTAAGAATAGTACAATGACCAGACATATACCCTTTACCTAGATTCACCAATTGTCACCATTCGCCGTATTTATTTCCTCTCCCTCTCTCATTCTCTTTCTCTCTCTCTCTCTCCCCCACCATATATATATGCATACACATTTTTTCCACTGACCTTTCTAACAGATAGTTTGATACAAAGTTATTAACATTTTGATGTATCTACTTCATTTTTTAAAGTTTATCAAATGGCTTATATCCTGCTTTTTTTTATTCTTAAGGAAGCTGGATATTGAGATCGTTTTCACATGCATTTAGCTATTCTTCTGAATAAATTTTCTTGTTAAAACAAATATAACTATGATTCCTGGCAGAGAGTTGAGGATGTAATTGTGGGTTTTCACTTGACTGAATTATATCTTTGACACTCTATGAAGCCTGAAAATTTAAGCAGTTAGTTTACTTTAGTGTCAATGAAAGTGTTTTTTTTTTAACCTATTGGACTTAGTCATCAGTTAATTATCCAAAAAGGTATTTCATGGAGAATGGAGGAGTTTTGAATTATTGATGTGTCAAACAACGAAGCATGTTACGTTTTACAGTGATGGTTTGCTTAATGAGGCAGCATAGCTGCGGCAAATCCTATGGTTCAGTATCACCTCTTTAACATATCTGTGAGGTTTTGTTGCAAAAACTTGATTAAGACTGTCAGCCAAAAATTCGAACTCCAAGTGCCACTAGGGCATAGGCAAACTTTAGAGTTATGGTGTGGAACACTATTTCTAAAGTCATTCGTGGGTTGCAATAGAGCCTTGTTTTGCTGTTGATCACAAAAGCTTTATTGTGGTTTACTCAGAAAGGCATTTTAAGTTATTTTTTAAAGGACTTTCCCTTTCTTTTCCTTTTTAGCTCCCGAATGCATTTTTACAAAGCACAGTTTGCCCTAAAAGCTAGATATAAGAAATGTCCTTTAGGAGCTTCTAGTCTACTGCAAATATCAATGCTATACATAACTATGAGGAAAAAGAACAGCGATTACAAATTAACTTAAAAAAATACTAATCTTATGGGAAGCCACCTTGCTTTGTGTCTCAAAAGGTGAAGGTAGGGCTTCCCTGGTGGTGCAGTGGTTGAGAGTACACCTGCCGATGCAGGGGACACGGGTTCGTGCCCCGGTCCGGGAAGATCCCACATGCCGCGGAGCGGCTGGGCCCGTGAGCCATGGCCGCTGAGCCTGCGCGTCCGGAGCCTGTGCTCCACAACGGGAGAGGCAACAATAGTGAGAGGCCCGCGTACCGCAAAAAAAAAAAAAAAAAGGTGAAGGTATAGATTTGTGAGTCTTCTGTCGATGTATAATTCTTGTTTAGACAACCACAGTTGTTTCTGTACCTTAAAAGTGGGAAGTACTTGGAAGACAGTGAAAATGAATAGAATAATCTGAAACAAAAAGAAGCTGGTCTACGCATCCGTAGACCTTTGCTTGCCCTTTATCCGGCCAAGAAACTAAATTCAGACCTTGTTCTCCCTACTCAAAACATCACCAATATTCACTAAATATAAGACTTCTTACTGTTTCATGCAGTTACAAGGTAATGAAGGCATTTTCGTGGTGTAGGGAGGTGAGTTTGATAGATACAATGAACTTAGAGAATTATGCTCTGTAAACATGTTTTTTGGAGTGATGCCATAGAATTAAATCCCAGTGTGTGACAGTAACATGTTCTCATGTGATGCCAGGAACTTACCTGCTGATGGAGTTGTAGTAGCAAAAATGGGGACTCCTCCTTCATTCCAACAGCTTTAGGAAAGTCTCCCTAGCTTGAAATCATAGCTGATGATCACTGAAACTTGTGGTAGGGGTCCTGGCTGCTGAGGCGAGGAACTGGGCTTCCCAGGGTCTTAGCTGTGGAGTAAGATAGCAGTGTTGAGGTGGGAGTAGATGGGATAGAAACAGCCTGAGGATTGCAGATAAGGAATTTGGATGCGTGAACTAAGAGTAATGACAATGACGATGATGATGGGTAACTTTTTTTTTCAGGCCTTATTATCGTTAAACATACGCACTGCCTTATTTACATGAGTTTCCACCATGACCCCATTTTGAAACTGATGTTCAGGAAGGTTAATTCCCAGGATTTGAACCTAGGCAGTTTGGCCCCAGAGTCTGGGAATGGACTTTCGAGTGAGTTTCTCATTTGTTTTGAGAATGGATAATAAGAATCGTTACTGCTTATTGAGTATGTCCCAAATGCCTGGAACCATACTAAGCACCTTACCTTTATCAACTCATTAATCCTGACAGTAATCCCATATAGTAGGTGCTTTTATTTATTAGCCTTCTTTCACAGTTAGAGAAAATGCGATATAGAGATGTTAAGTAAATTGCTTAAATCAAGTAATTGGCTCTTTTAATAGAGTTAGTATGTGCTGAAACCAGGATTTGAATCCAGGCATTTACCACAAGATAATTGTTTTTGTTTTTTTGCTTTTTTTTTTAAGAGTCTTTTTTTTTTTTAACATCTTTACTGGAGTACAGTTGCCTTACAATGGTGTGTTAGTTTCTGCTGTATCACAAAGTGAATCAGCTATACATATACATATATCCCCATATCTCCTCCCTCTTGCATCTCCCTCCCACCCTCCCTATCCCACCCCTCTAGGTGGTCACAAAGCACCCAGCTGATCTCCCTGTGCTATGCGGCTGCTTCCCACTAGCTATCTATTTTACATTTGGTAGTGTATATATGTCAATGCTACTCTCTCACTTCGTCCCAGCTTATCCTTCCCCCTCCCCATGTCCTCAAGTCCATTCTCTACGTCTGCATCTTTATTCCTGTCCTGCCCCTAGGTTCATCACCTTTTTTTTTTTTTTTTAGATTTCATATATATGTGTTAGCATACAGTATTTGTTTTCTCTTTCTGACTTACTTCACTCTGTATGACGGACTCTAGGTCCATCCACCTCACTATAAATAACTCAATTTCGTTTCTTTTTATGGCTGAGTAATATTCCATCGTATATATGTGCCACATCTTCTTTATCCGTTCATCTGTTGATGGACACCTAGGTTGCTTCCACGTCCTGGCTATTGTAAACAGAGCAGCAGTGAACATTGTGGTACATGACTCTTTTTGAATTATGGTTTTCTCAGGGTATATGCCCAGTAGTGGGATTGCTGGGTTGTATGGTAGTTCTATTTTTACTTTTTAAGGAACCTCCATACTGTTCTCCAGAGTGGCTGTACCAATTTACATTCCCACCAACAGTGCAAGAGGGTTCCCTTTTCTCCACACCTCCTCCAGCATTTATTGTTTGTAGATTTTTTGATGATGACCATTCTGACTGGTGTGAGGTGATACCTCATTGTAGTTTTGATTTGCATTTCTTTAATGATTAGTGATGTTGAGTATCCTTTCATGTGTTTGTTGGCCATCTGTATATCTTCTTTGGAGAAATGTCTATTTAGGTCTTCTGCCCATTTTTGGATTGGGTTGTTTGTTTTTTTGATATTGAGCTGCATGAGCTGCTTATATATTTTGGAGATTAATCCTTTGTCAGTTTCTTCATTTGCAAATATTTTCTCCCATTCTGAGGTTTGTCTTTTCCTCTTGCTTATGACTTCCTTTGCTGTGCAAAAGTTTTTAAGTTTCATTAGGTCTTGAGAAAGAAAAACAGAGCTGGAGGAATCAGGCTCCCTGACTTCGGACTGTACTACAAAGCTAAAGTAATCAAGACAGTATGGTACTGGCACAAAAACAGAAATATAGATCAATGGAACAGGATAGAAAGCCCAGAGATAAACCCACGCACATATGGTCACCTTATTTGATAAAGGAGGCAAGAATATACAATGGAGAAAAGACAGTCTCTTCAATAAGTGGTGCTGGGAAAACTGGACAGCTACATGTAAAAAAATGAAATTAGAACACTCCCTAACACCATACACAAAAATAAACCTAAAACGGATTAAAGACTTAAATGTAAGACCAGACACTATAAAACTCTCAGAGGAAAACATAGGCAGAACACTCTTTTACATAAATCACGGCAAGATCCTTTTTGACCCATCCCCTAGAGAAATGGAAATTTAAAAAAAGTAAACAAATGGGACCTAATGAAACTTAATTCACTGTTAATGACTATTTTAATACCTCTTAGAGGATGGGTACTTCTTGTGATGGGTACTGGGTACTGTGACGAAAAATCAGAATCACATGATAAGGGGCTTTGAGGGAGTTTTCATGTGAACTAGAGAGGAAACTACTGGAAAGGAGGAGGACTGAGGTGTCAAGGAGTGGGTGTGAGCAAGTGAGGAATGGTAGTACAAAAGTGAGCGTAGAGGGAGTAACAGCGTATGGGGAGCATGGGCTGTAGGGGCAGCACATTTTGCTGGGAGGGAGGAGATGTGCTGCGACCAACTTCAGTAACCACCCAGCCTCTCTGGAGCGTCATCCTCATATCAAAATCATGAGAGAGCTGGACTACTCAATTTTAAGGTTCCCAAAGGTTGAGAGAGTTTGAGAAGCCAATCTAACCAAGTTTTATTGTACCATTTCTAACACCTACAAAAATGGTGGCCTTGAGAAGTATAAGACCCCAAAGTGCCTTCTGAATCTTTAAAAAAAAATTATTCAGAGGACTCACTTCACTGGAACTGTTTTTCTTCAATGCTCTCATTTCTTGGGACTATAGAGGATTACAGATCTTGGTCTTGAATTAGTTTCTTATTCTCCTCTCGTCTCAGTTTCCTTATCTCTATAACAGAAATAATAATAATGTTTATTTACTATGTAGCTTTGTTGTAAGGATTAAATGTAGCAATATTTGGGCCCTTAATATTCTCTAGAGATACATTATAGAATTTTTCCACTAAAATAACTAAGTCTGGACCTTCAAACATGTGTTTTCTGACTAGAAACTATCACTTTCTTAGGCTTCTTTAATTCTAGCACCAGCAGTTGGCTTTCTTTTCAGGGTGCCTTTTATTTGTACATCAAAAGAGGGTTTTGTTTTTGTTTTTCTAATCACTTAATCATTTTGATCCCTTGTGTGTAATCTCTATATACAGGTCTGCCCAAAGAACCTCTACACTGCACTGAGGTACTAGGGAGATTCTGAACCCATTCACTAGTGAAAGTGTATCTTTAAGAGCTCCGGTACCCAATATTCATACCGTGCCACAACAAAACTATATATTTATATATATAAATATATTTATGTTAATTATAACTTATACATTTATTTTTACTAGTATCTATCTATCTACCTATCTATCTATCTATGTATATAAGTTATGAATTCATTTTTCTTTGTGGCCATTTGGGAAGTTTGAAATCAAGTATGTTAAATCTGAAAAATGGTCAAAAGAAAGTAGAAAGCATAATAATACCACAAAATTACCACACAAATATTATTTGTTGCTATTTTAACTGACAATTGGAACTGAAGGGATCATAAAGAAATCAGACCTCCTCAGTGGACAGTACAGCACTGTCATCAGGACGTGGGCTCTTGAGTCAGAATTACTGGGCTCAAAAGCCCACTGCCATCTATATCACCTTATAAATTAACCTCTTCCCTCTCAGATTATTCATCTGTAAAATGAAGACAATGATAGTACCAACTTCACAGGATTATTGTGAGGACTACTTAACTGAATACATGCAAAGACCCTAACAGTATACGTAATACATACACTGAACGTGTTCAATAAATGTTAACTATTCTTATTAACTCTCTGATCTAGCTGATGACTTTGCTTCTTATTTCATAAAAACTTTTTTGTTTTGAGTAAGAGGACTATTTCACTTAATTTACTTGAAATTTTTTAAACAGTGGGAAATAAATGGAAATAATTTAGTTCATCTATGAAGTCTTGTTCCTTCATTTAAAAACAGTGGCTGCCATTATATAGATTTTTCTAAAGATATTTTTTCTACATAAATGCTAACTTTTTTATTTGGACCAGAGCCTTCCCTTTGTTATGGGCTACATGAATGAAAGGAAAGAGCCTTTTTATAAGGTACTTTTCTCTGGAGAAGTCTCAGGAAGAATTACTTTGTGGCACATCCCTGATGTTCCTGTATCCAAGTTTGATGGTTCTCCTAAAGGTAAGACAATTTCTATTTCTAATCACATGTCTTCTGAGAACTACTTTATAATTAACTCAGTGTTTTTTTTTTTTAAGTTGAGTAATATGAGTCAACAAACAAGAAAAAGTTCTCATGTACCACTATGCATTAGATGCTAACATAAAAGTAGTATAAACATGATGCTTATAGATCTTATACAACAATGCAACAAGTGTAATTCAAATTAACATCAACTTAGCATGAATGATGTTTTATTGACTTGAAATGAATCTTGACAATATGAATATAGGATAGACTGATAGACCATATTCATATTTTTGAATTTGTCATGTCCATATCCTGTACCCCTTTTCAACCAATTTCTCTATTCAAAAGAGTTTCTCCGTTCTTTTCAGTTGATTTAAGTCTAAAATGAATGCACTAATACACATCTATTCTTCCGAGGCTCCTTGAGGGAGAAAGAATCAATAAAATAGCATTTGGAGTGAAAGCAATGGATGGCAGAACTTTTCTGCCTATAACGTACTGTTAGGATGGCAAAAGAGTCTCTATGTTCCCCAAAGTATGGTGCCTTGATAATATTTTCTATATCTATGATGAATTTATAAACCAAATTTTCCCTTATGTGTTTTCCTTTTAGAGATACCAATAACTACCACCTGGACCCTTCAAGATAATTTTGATAAGCATCATACCATGTCACAAAGTATTATTGACTACTTCTCTGGGTTTAGAGATGAGAATGGAATTGCGGTTGTCACTTCATCAGAGTATGTTCCAAGTCTTGATAAACTAATATGTGGCTGTGAAGATGGGACAATTTTCATTACACAGGCTTTGAATGCTGCCAAAGCAGGACTTCTAGAAGGCGGTTCTTTACTAAAAGGTCATTGAATTTTATTTGACCCTATTTATTTAATTTACCTAAGCTTCAACTTTAATAAGCTATACTAAGAAGATTGCTGAAGCTTAAGAAAATTACAGGCATTTGCTTATAAATTTGTGCATGTTTTAATGTTAAAGTAAAACGCACATATAGGTTTTTTTAAAAAGTCAAACAGAAGGTTATACAATGAGAAATACATTTCTCTCCTTCTTTGATCTTCCAGGAAGATCACCAAAGGCAAGTGCTAATAAGTTTCTTTATACACTTTTTGAAATTTCCTATGCATATATAAGCATATAACAAAAGAGCAGTATACATTCTTTTAATTATATTATAAAAATAGAACCACATTCTACACACTTTACTAAAATGTCCTTAATAAAATATTTTGGAGCACATTCTTTATGACTTAATTTTAAATGATTAATAATGATTGAATTCTAATTTAAAAAATCTCCTATGATGGGTGTTCAAGTTTTTTCTTGTCTTTGGCTACTATAGACAATGCAGAATTAACTATTTTCGCACATATATGTAGGTATATGTATAGTATTAATTTCCAGGAGTAGAATTACTAGATCAACCTTTATGTGTATTTTTAATTTTGAAAATATATCTTAAAATGTTCTCCAAAGTACATCAATATACATGTGTGTCCACTAACACAGATGTATGAGAGTGCCTTTTCCCCCAAGCCTTAGCCAACTTACTGTGCTATTCAATTTTTTAATATTTGCCAATCAGGAGAAAGTGGTATCTTCCTGTTTTAATTTTTTTGGTAATGAAATGTAAATGTGTTCTTATATATCTTTGTGCACTGCAACAGTGAAAACCTCTTAAATAAAGACCATTATGCAATAAGTTGTCTTATGTAAAGGAAAGAAATATAGGAGGTGATTGAGATTTGGGGCTGTGTAGGTAAATTTGTATACCACTTTTCATTGTATGGACCCTACTAGACTACAAGGTCCTGACAGACCAAATATCAATTAAAAAAAAAAAACAAAACCGAAACTTGTTACATTGCCTATTGCTGTTCTCAGCTTACTTTGGCTACTTACTAAATGTTGTAACTTTTCAGTGATTCAGTGATTGACTGAAATAGAGGAGTGAGTAGCAATAAAGCAAGGAGAGGTAATACATCACTTTACATCTCAATGGCTGCTGTTAAAAGTTAGTAAAAAAGCTTAAGACCTTAGCATATTTTATCTAGGCTGATTTATCTTATCCTGAAAACAAGCAGAAACCTACATTTGATCTTTAGCATCTGAATTAATATTCATCTTGGTTTGCTAGTGGATATAAAGCGAGAAGGTACCTGACGGAATAGAAGTAATAATGATTCTTTGGGACTCATTTTCAATGTGAATAAAGAGAGTTTGTGGTCTGTGGTCCTCTCCAGTTTTTTTAGGTTTAGCTAATAGTGAAGGAAGAAGCAGTGTGGAAACTGGGTGTCAGTAAGCCTGTGTTCTAATACAGCTATGGTATGAAACACCTAGGTTCCTACCAAGTGCCAGTGCTAAGAAATTATGGACATTATTTTATTTATTCCACACAGTAGTCTTGTGTGAAGTAAGTGCTGTTATTATCCCACTTTTTCAGATGCAGTACCTGTGGCTTAGAGGGAAAAGGCAAGTTGTCCACAGTGACACATCTAGTAAGTGATAGACCGAGAAAAACAAAGCCAGATTTGTTTAACAGCAAAGCTGTGCTCTTAAATATTATGCTGTGTTTCTTCACACCTGGATTCAAGCCACTTAACCTCTCTGAGCCTCAGATACTTTTATCTGTAAAACAAAATGGTGGAACTAGGTAATCTGTAATATCTTTTAAAGCAAAAATATTCCATGAAACTTTGCTTTTCTTTTATACTAGACTTGGTCATGCTGTTTTAAAGGACAGCAGTAGTGTTCTGAGATTATTTTTGTAGAGACAAAATGTATAAATTGTTCACTGTTTTAGAACAGAGTTTGCTATTTCATGGCACTGGAATTGGTAACTTGCTAACATCCTTAAAGAATTAATAGACTTTGAACAACCAGATTTAGTGCTCCATCAAAAGCACGACCTGGCTTATAATGAGGCACTTGCCTTTTGAGAGAATCCAAGGGTTGTTCATTAATTTTCTTAGTCAACTGCCTACCTTTAATTATATGTAGTTTCCTTACATTAAAAATTTATAAAAGAATATCTCTGGACTATTTCTTGAACAAAAATAACTCTTTTTTATTATTTGGTGTTCGGTTGTTTTCCAGATTCCCTTCCTCAGAAAGTTCTCAAAGGCCATCACCACAGTGTTACTTCCTTGCTTTATCCACATGGTCTCTCTTCAAAATTAGACCAAAGTTGGCTGGTGTCTGGGGACCAGGACTCATGGGTCATCTTGTGGGATATCTTTACTGAAGAAATTTTGCATAAATTCTTTTTGCAAGCTGGTTTAGTAACGAGTCTTTTGATGTCACCAGAGAATTTCAAAGTAAGTTAAGATAAAGAGTGAAACATAACACATAAATTTAAGTTATACATATAACATTTCAGAATGTTTAAAAAATGTAAGGAAGAATAACCCATATTTCCACAGAAAAGAAAAAACCATAATATAACTGGATGATTTTTATGAATTCCTTTCTTATATTTTATGCATTTTATTATTTTTACAGCTTATACAGATAATTTGGTTCTAAAGCAAAGGTCTCATCAATTCTTGGCTTTACAAAAGTCAGTTAATTCTCTTTAAGTACTTATACGTTTGTTCTTTTTTTTTCCTAGTTCTACATCTTAATTTTTAATGGAATTTTCTTTTTAAATAAAAGTAATGGACACTCAATGGAAAAATAAATATGTAGGAACTGTAAATTAAAATTAACTTTTGCCTTCAACAATTTAATAATAATAATGATAGTTACACTTTCTTTTTCTTAAATAGATTTTTGTTTACTCTTTCATCTATTTAACAAATGACGAGCTTTAACAAATTTACGAGCATCTACCTTGTGCTGAGCAAAGGAAATACTTTGAGATATAATTTTCTCATGCAGTGTCAGCTTAAATTCAGCTTTCATAAAGCTGATATCTTTGATAAAATATGGACAGCCAAGTTTTGAGTTTTCTGAGTTTATAAGCTAGTTGATTGACTTGTAAACATTATTTCTCCATAGTAATGTTATGAAAAATCAGTTCCAAAGTAAAGTCAGAGAAAACTTGCACTGTATTTTTGTAGTAAGAAAAAATGAAAGCAGTATTTCAGGAACAGAAATGATTAACCAAAACAGTAAAACAAAGTTAAGTGACCCCTCCCCCCCCCCAAAAAAAAAAAAACCTATGTGGTGATTTGGGATACCTTGATATATCTTTTATTCCTGAAGTTCTCCCTTTTTCAAAAAAAAATTTTTTTCTCTCAGCCCCAGGACCGTAGTCCAAGTCAGTTCCACTCCTGACCCCTTTTACTTCTGCCTCAGTCATAGATGATTTAACTCCAAGGATCAGGACACATTCAAAGTCAAATAAAAAGGGAGTTTATTGAAAGGGCACAAGGGGCAATCCCTAGGCATCCAAGACAAAGCACTAGAGCAAGGACCTACAGTGGAACTTAAATTCAGAAACCAAGGCTACTCTTTGAATCCACTGCTCCAAAATGGTCTGCTTTTCTGTGATTGCTCCATTCTCTTGCCTCTTCCTGTGATTTCTTTTAGCTTTACAATTTCAAACGCCTAGAAAAGAGAATCTGATTGGCCTAGTGTGGGTCTCTAGTATACGTCTACTCCTGGCCATAGGATCTGTGTTCACGTGTTATGTGTGTTCTCTTGTGTTGTAGGTGTGTGTGAGTTTCCTGAAGTACACTGGGCTGTCTATTCTAGAGACTGGGGGTCAGCAAGGTTCTCCAAGAGGTAATAGTTGGGCGGCAATGCCCTCTGTGCCCCATTCTACAAGTCCAGGCTCCCCATATATCACATCTGCCATTTTGTGATCCCCCCTCCCCCCCTCAGAATATCTGTAGTCTCCTTTACAAGTATTAGGAAAAATAACAAGTTCTCCAATGCCCCACAGAGAGAGGTCAGTGATGGGCACTGGGAGATTCTTCAGGAACCCTAGCTGATGCTTTTAACATAGCAGACGAAAGTCTGGCCAGGTGCCTTAGTCAAAGTAGGAGCATCGACATAGCAAGATGGTTAGAAAAGAAAAAAATAGCAGAGGAACTACCCACTGCCCCTTCTCACCACACCCCAGCCATACCCATTGATGGGCTGATCAGTGCATGGACCTCGTGGTGAGGCACAAAGCTGCCCTGTAAACCTCTCCTAGATGAGCCTCAGCAGCACCCAGCAAGAATAGTCTTTGTCCTAAACTATGCTGAAGGTAACCACATGCTGACATTCTTGAAAGTATCTTAAGAATCTTTGTCCTGTGAGACTATTTTTGGTCCCTGTGTCTTTGAAGCTGTACATTCAGTTGGAACTATCTAATGCTTACCTCTTTTAGATTGTGTCTACACTGAGTTTCCTGTTTGGACTAGAATCTGTATAGTTCTGGGAACAGCACCAAATCACATTTTGAGGCTCTAAGTGGAAGATATCAGCTCATGATACCCTTGGGCCTAAGCTTGTGTCTACAAATAGCTTCTTTTTGTGGCAACAAATTAGTTCTGGGGTTTATTTTATTCTGCATTATTTCCGATGTCTGCCTCGCTGCCTGAATCTGCTGAGTGATGATCAAGTCCTTCATTTATCTTATAAGTAGATCTGGCCTGGAATTCTCCTCTTTACTTGTGTCTTTTGACCTTCCTAATAGGTCTTTGAATTTAAAATCTGCTTGGTTTGTAAAGCTCCCCTGTGCAGTGTTATGTGGAGAGGTGCCACAGAAAGCAGAACTGTCATTTTGTGAATGGGATTTTAACAAAAACTTATGTTACTAGGGGGGAAAATCTGATTTAATTTTAAAGAAAGCATTTGACTATTAGCTTACAAAGAATGCCATTTTTTTTTCATAGCTACGAAGTCATCAGGTAATTTGCTGTGTGTGCAGTGACCATTCCGTGGCTCTCCTTCACCTTGAGGGGAGGAGGTGCCTCCTGAGCGCCCGAAAGCACCTTTTCCCTGTGAAGATGATAAAATGGCATCCCGTCGAGAACTTTCTAATTGTTGGATGTGCAGATGACTCTGTATACATCTGGGAAATTGAGACAGGTAAATTGAAATTTTACCCCTTTTCATCCTTTATATCTTTATGCATCAAAGCATTTGGCTGGGTGGAGAGTTCCAGAAAAGACACGGTGATGCCCTCACTTGCTTTTACCTTTGGTTGGGCTGCATTTAATGGCTTCGTTTGAAGGTATGTATGGAAAATAAACACAACGGCCCAAGTCAGATCCTAACCCACTGATGATTACCTGACAGAGCAGTGCGCAGGAATGAGCTGGATATTTCTGGAAGCTATAAATAAAAACGTAAGTTATCTACTTTAATTATTAACAAGAGAGAAATTTAGTGTCCTACTACTAGTCTCAGTCATTGAATTCTGCTTTCTTCAGCATACTCACCATCTCAGCAACATTTTGAGCTAATTGCTGATCAGTAATAATGGAATATAATTAATTACAAAACTCCAAAATGTTGAGTCAGGGGAACTGAAAACTGAGTGGTTCCATTGAACTTTTGATGTCAGAGCATAGAGAATGTATAGTTTGAACTTTTAAGTTTTTCAAAAAGTTTTACTATATAACTTAAGATTGAGAGTAACACATTTCAGGCCAATGCTGGGAACAAATCAAATAAAGCGAGGTAATGAATGAATGTGAGTCAAGGGAGTGCCCTGGAGAGTACATTTTACTGAAACCATTGCATGATTTGTATTGATTAATCAGTGGTGGCTTTATGCTGGGTGTTGTGAACAGACTGGATAGCTTATAATAGTTTAGAGCCATACTTCACCAAAATAATTGCTATTTTCTTTACATTTGACTTTCATGTATTAATGACGATGGTACACGGGGGATGCAAGATAATACCACCTTACATTTGTGCTTTGCTTTACAGCTTTGATGGGCCTCATGCTTATTTCCCATTAGATTATCACAACTTCTAGGGTAGGTAGAAGCGGTATTATACCCCATTGCATGGATGAGGAATTTGTTGCTCTGATCTGTAAGTGTGCTAGGTTACACACTAGTAAGTGGTGAACCAATATGAGGCCCCCCTCCCCGTTGTTCTTTGCACATATTCACAAGATTAAGAGAGTTTAGAATTCTTAGGTAATCTATCAACCTGAGTGATGATTGAGTATAATGGATCAAACAGGTTCTAATGCCTGGACTTGCCTCCAGGACCTGCAAGCAAAAACTGTATGATCTTGGACAAATAACTTGGCTTCACTGCTTGTCAATTTGCTCACCTATGAAATAGGAATAATAATACTTGTCTTCCTATTAGGATTAAATTAACAAATACCTACAATTCTTGTAAACAGAGCCTGTAGATGCCAAGTCTTTAGTAAGAGTCAACTATTATTAATATTATTTAAAAATGCAGCAAAATCTTGATTTGTGCTAGTGAAATATGAATCTGTAAAACACATACACTTATAAATGTGGGCAACTGCATTTTTTAATGGTTATGATAGCATGTATGTATTTATTTATTTATTTTAACTTTTTATTTTATATTGGCATATAGTTGATTAACAACATTGTGTTAGTTTCAGGTGTACAACAGAGTGATTCAGTTATACATATACATGTATCTATTCTTTTTCAAACTCTTTTCCCAATTAGATTGTTACAGAATACTGAGCAGAGTTCCCTGTGCTACACAGTATATCCCTGTTGGTTATCCATTTTAAATATAGCGCAACTGCATTGTCTTTAATTGTGAAATTGTAAATACTTGCTAATCAAACATATTTTTTCCTAGAAAATGGAGTCTAGCAAGAATAAAAAAAATCTGGGCACTCATAAGTGTTTATGGTTCCATTGCCCCACCAGGACACCTTTCAGGCTATGCAACTTTTAATTTATCTGTTCCTGATGGGGCAGGCGGTAAAGAAGGGAAGCCAAACCACTAGTACTTCTTGAAACCATGTTATTCCCACGTCGTATTTTAATTGTATTATTTCTTTTTATGCTCCCAAGATATATAACCAAATGTAGAACAGTTGAAAAATACAGAGAAACATAAAAAAATCCAAATAATCCTATCCCACTGCCTAAAGATAGCTGCTATTTATATTTTGATCTACTTTCTGTCAGACATCTTTCTATGTCGATAAATAGATGTCTATATTATATTTCAGTCACAGTCCTGGCCAGAAATTGAAGTCAACCCAGCTGGGTTAAGTGAAGAGACTTTAAGGAAAGGACTCTTTATAGGGATGTGGATAGGGATTAAGGAACAGACAAGGAGTGGATAGTGAGGCCATCACCCAGACAGTAGCAGTATCAGGAAGCTCTTACCACCTCTAGGGCTGAAGTGAAAGACAAGAAAATAGTGGTACTGGAACCCAGTTAAGCTGAAGCCAAAGAGGAGTGGATACTCCCTGGGATCATGGAAGAGAAACAGCTCCCACCAGAAATGCAGTACTGATACAAAGAGAGAGTTGGAAGAAATTCTCTTCTCTCTCCTTCTGCAGTCACCATCTTCATTAGTTTAATCCAACTGGAAGTCAGAAGGATATTCAGTTCTAGGCATGAGCCAGGGGCATAGAACAGGACACAGAAGGGTATTGGAAGGATGGAGTGGGTTGTCAAATGGACAATAATTGCCATATTGGCCATTATGGACACACCATACTTAAACTCAGGAATCTCCTATAGTTGGTTATATATATTGTTTCCTATAAAAAAAAAAGCTTGTTTTAAAATGGCCATATAAAATGATATGCACATGTTTAGTGCCCAGTTAACTTATAGGATATTTATTCCAAATGAAGCTATGAGGCTGTTTATCTCTTGGTGATCTACAGTAATAGGTTATAAACAACCATAACTCAACTTAAGCTTATTATTGGTGAAAATGTTACCAATAATTGTATCATTGCCTTCACATTCGTGATGTGCCTCTTCACTTTTTCAAAGCATCCTCCCCTCGATAATCTCATTTGAGCCCCATGACACTCTGGAGATGGCTGACAACTGAACTCCTTACCACACTCATTCCTTTTGAGTAAGTCTATGTTGTTCCTTTTAGTCTGTGTCTGGTATTGGCTTTGTTTTGAATTGCCTTTAACCTCAGCAATTCCAATTTTGTTTAAAATTTAATGAACTACTTTTTCTTTCTCAAGCTGTATTTCATCTGGCTAAGATACTTCCATTATGTTTGCTGTACTTGATATCTTTTTTATCCTTTTTCTGTAAAGGTGGGAAAATCCAGGATCAGGAAGACTTTCCATTTATAGTTTCATAAAGTGAGGAGAAAAAATGCCGGCTAAGACCAAAACAATTAGGCTGAAAAGAGGTCTATGAGGGTATAGAATATGCTCGTTCACTGACATGCCTGGCACATGAATAAATGAACCAACCCAAGTTTTCTTGGACTTCAGTAGACTGAGTACAAATGAGTTCATCTTACCGTTGGCCGGTTGCAGTGGCTCTTAGAACGTGGCTGCCCAACTGTAGATAGACCCTTAGCTTTCTCTTCCAAGTCTCCCTTAGGGTTTCTGGAATTCACAGGCGCATATCTCACTTCCTTGTGTAGAAGTCTGTGTATTTTCTACGCCAGCCAATTTTTCTTCTTTTTTTCCTTTTAGCTTTGCTAAAAGGTTCAAACTTGGTTCCATGTGTGAACAGACCTATTCTCTGCTCCATTTTTCCAGCCCTCTGCCTCCTCTAAATACATGGAGGAGAATAAATTGACACTCAGGCATTTATCAGATCTTTCAGCACTAGAGCAACTCCAGAGCTCCTAGAGAGAGAAATAGGAGGTGTCAGCGGGATAAGGATTTGGGGGCAAGAGACCTAGAAATAAAAGGCAGGGGAAGGGGATTAAAGCCAAAGGTAATTAATTCTCAACTGTATCAAAAGCTCACCTTGGCAGAAGGTTGGGGGGTGGGGTATAGGTCAGTCCCTGTGCCACCTTCCTCCAGGTGTGGAAGATGGGATATGAGACTTTAGTTTATCACAAACACTTTACAACAACCTATTCTCACTTTATTCATGAGATGTATTTATTCATTTATTTATTCTCTTTGGTACAATGCACAAGCATATTCTAGAGCCACGTACCCCCATGCGTATCTTACCTTGAAATTGTCTGAGGTGTATCTTTTCAGTGACAGGTGGCATAGCCAGATATGTACCAGGGTAAAGTTTGGGATCATAGGTGGGCATGCTCATCTCATGGGAGAAGCAAACAATCACAGCAGAGGAGTATTTATGCAGCAGTGGGGCCCCTTGTCTTCTGGCTAAAAGTGCAGTGCTGCCAGGTTGGGAGTGATGAGGGCATCTAGTTTTGCTTATTGATTTAGCAGATGTCCCGTGATGTTTAGGCCTGATTAGGAAGGGAAAAAATTGGAGATGTCATTTTGATTAATATTTGAGCTCCCACAGTGTATTTGACACTGACAACTCTGGGCAGTTTTGTCACCCTCATTGCTATGAGACACAATAGAGATAATGTAATACTGATTTTTTCCCCTAAAATGCATACCAGAAATTAATCTCTGCTCTTAGTTCATTTTTCTTTTGAGAATTGAATTTAAATTAATTCTGAGGACTTTTCTGTTCACAGCAATGGATTTACATAGCAGAAAACTTGTATAATGAATTTCTTGTGTGTTATTAAATATAAATGATATTATTATTGAAGGTCTTCTGTTAAGCTTATGGCCTGTGTTGTGAAATATGCTATATTAAACAACTGAATTTTTTTGTGGGAAAAATGAAGGCTTATTTGCTTGAAAATAAAACATTTATTGATAAGATAGGTCAAAAAAACTTTTTCTGTAAAGGGTTGGAGAGTAAATATTTTCAGCTTTGTGGTCCATATGATCTCTTTTGCAGCTACTGAACTCTGCCCTTGTATGTAGCACAGAAGCCATTGACAATACATAAAGGACTGGGTGAGGCTTTGTTCCAATAAAACTTTATTTACAAAAGCAGACAACAGGCTGGATTTGCCTTGCAGCAGTAGTTTATAGACCCCTAAGAATGATGGTAGTTTTTTTTTTTCTCTTTAATTTATTTATTTTATTTTTGGCTGTGTTGGGTCTTCGTTGCTGCACGCGGGCTTTCTCTAGTTGTGGCAAGCGGGGGCTACTCTTCATTGAGGTGCGCGGGCTTCTCATTGCAGTGGCTTCTCTTTGTTTTGGAGCACGGGCTCTAGGCACGTGGGCTTCAGTAGTTGTGGCATGTGGGCTCAGTAGTTGTGGCTCGCGGGCTCTAGAGCACAGGCTCAGTAGTTGTGGTGCACGGGCTTAGTTGCTCCGCGGCATGTGGGATCTTCCCAGACCAGGGATTGAACCTGTGTCCCCTGCATTGGCAGGTGGATTCTTAACCGCTACGCCACCAGGGAAGCCTGATGGTCATTCTTTTTAAAGATCACTATTTTGACACCTCATTCTAAAGCAGTTTGTAATTTTAATTCATTATACTTCACTGACTCTCTATGGTTATACCCATTTTGCAAAGGAGGAAATGGAGCACAGAGATTTTTTGAATCCGAAGGTCCCCAGGCTGAGCACTGGAATGTGTGTCTCTCTTTCGTTCTGGTGTGTTCTTCACTGTACCGTACAACAGGAGCAACTTCTGCAGATGGAGGTCAGCTTTTTGAGACTGTCAAGCAGGGAATTACATAAGAAAAACTCTGAGAAGAAAAGAAATGGCTACCAGGAACCCCCCCACCCCGCCACTGCTCCCTTGAAGGAGAGGGTCTCTGGCTATCTCTTGGCACCTGGCTCTCAATTTACATGCAGTTCTAACAGCCCTAGTCATCAGATTTCTCAGATGACAGATTAGAAACAGCAAATTGCAAGTGGGGAGACTGTTAGTGGCAGGCACTCTGGTAGCAGAAGCAACAGCTGACGGGAAGGGAGGATAGGCAAAACTATGTGTCACTGCTCAGGGCAGTCTTTCCTGTACTCAGGGGAAGACGGTCACCCAGAAAAATAAATGCTGAGATTGTTTCCCTTGTTCAGGAAGCTCTTAGATATGTTATGGGCAGCTGCCAGTCCCCTTCCTGTGGCTCCTGCTGGGGAGCTGGGCTTTCTCTTTCCCAGCACTAGCTTCAAGAAGAATATTTAAAGGCATTATATCCAAGGTGGATTCTAGACCTAAGAAAATCTCAGAAGTGGCTTGGGGCCTGGAGTTCAAGGCCAATGAGTGGGTAGAACTGAGAGTCCATGTGAATCTATTTTTGTTCATGTCTTCTTGTGTCTGCTCAGGTAATGTGAGCTGTGTGACCTTGAGCAGGAAGCTTTACTGCTGCAGTGTGGCCTGAGGATCCAGCCTCTGGTTATGACATGGTTTCTGTGGGAAAACACATTCTGAGTTTTAAAACAACCATCTTATAAACAGACCATTGGAACAAAGCCTATGAATATGAAATGAAGGAAGTAAGGAAGAAGATAATACATTTTGGAGTTATTTTCACCACAGGTGTTAAATTTCCTCTCTCTTAATTTCTTTTTCTTAGTGAAATGAGTAGCAGTTAGCTATAAAATTATTCAATCTACTATGATGCCATGTAAATGAAGCATTTGTTCTTCCGTGGTTTCAAAGTACAAGAAAAAAAGAAAATTTAAAAACTAAAACTATTAAGAGAGATAAATGAAGTTTGTCAACTAATAGCTAATAGGCCACATTTTTAGAAAACATCCAGTGTTTAATCTACTATAGATCTGAGTTTCCTTTAATTGTTTAGGGTGAGGTCTATATAGATATATGCAAGGCACAGTCTCCCAGATATATGTAGTCATATTTTCCCTAACAGAATAGAATCATGTGTCTAAATTCCTACTTTGCCACGCCAAAATATCACAGAAGGTCACTACTTGGAGGAGTAATTTTCCAGCCCACAAATTTTAGTTGGTTTTCTTCTTTTGCAGTATATGTTGGGTTGGCCAAAAAGTTAGTTCGGATTTTTCCATAAGGTGTAACAGAAAAACCTGAATGAACGTTTTGGCCAACCCAATAGTATATTTAGTATATAGTATATAGTATATAAAATAAAAATTTAAAATTCCACTAGTTACCAACTATTCCATTCTGAGGGGCAGTTTTGCTTGGTTTTCTCATCAAGGAAGGTCACCCCTTTGTAGATATAGGGGTAAAGTTATGTTGTGTCGATTGCCTTGTCAGCACAAACCAAGTATGACTTTCATTATATGCGTTTTAAAGGTAGGTTTTGGGTATGCAGCATCCGACAGGCAGTAGTCTCTCCAGTGTGTCATTTTCTCAAAGTCACGTTATTTTGTTGTGGTAGATTATAGATGGAACTCTCTTGGGATGATTGTTTTTAGAAAACAAAAATAGGATGCATTAAAGCACAGGGTGGGCTTTTTTCCTATATCACCTTTTCTTCTTTATTATAATAATTACTGATGTTATTGCTCAACATGTATTTTTAGTTTTACTGCCTATTTTTTGAATCTTTATTTTTTTGTCCTTGGTCCTAGTTATCACAGCTACATTATAATTTGAGATTTTGATTCACGCAGTATTGTGTGCACGTGCATGCAAGTTTTTATTGTACGCACTTGTGCATATGAGCTTTGTCTGCAGTTTAGCTACTGAATAGTTGCACAATTGTCAAAGTTCAATGTCTTGAGTAGAAATTAGCATCCAGAGGGGTTATGACCATGAGCCCTGAGATTCGTACTGCTGGGTTTGAATCTTGTTCTACTCTTTCCAATCTTTATTATCCCCAGTCAACTTTTAACTCCTCAAAGAATCACCATCTCTTAATGGCAATTAGCACTGAATAAACATTAACTATTACTTATATAAGTCCTTCATATATTACCATACCAGTTTATACTGAAAATTTCACTGTTTCTCCTCTTTACCTCCTGTCCCCACTCTAGTTGAGCTCAACAGTTACTTCTTATTCTGATGAAAGGCATACCACTCTGAGGTATACTAGAATTATCACATATGGCCTTGCAATAAAATCATGGAAAGTTTATCCCTTTGAAACAATTTGAAAAAATATAGGGCAACGTATAAGAATGTGGTATATGAATTATGCTAAAGTGCCCAAATGTACTGACAAGTATTCTAAGCTCTTAGCTGAAGGCAGGGATGAGGGCAAATTAGTGTAGTGGAGAGTTTTGTTACTAGTTCCCATAGCACAATGTACTTATAATTTCATACTTAAAATTTCATACTTCAGTAGCCTAAAACACCATAAGGGCAAGAACTGTGTCTGTCATGTTCACTGTTCTATTCCCAGAAGCTAGCATAACACCTAACACATGGGAAGAAATTAACAAATATTTGTTGAATTTAATTAAAAATTTAAAAAATATTTAACTTTTGTAAACAATATGCTACTAAACAACCAATGAATCACTGAAGAAATCAGAGAGGAAGTAAAAAGTACCTAGAGACAAATGAAAATGAAAACATATTGATCCAAAAGCTATAGGATGCAGCAAAAGCAGTTGTAAGAGGTAGTAGTATAGCCATACAAGCTTACCTCAGGAAACAAGAAAAATCTCAAATAAACAACTTAAACTTACACCTAAAGGAAGTAGAGAAAGAACAAACAAAACTCAAAGTTAGTAGAAGGAAATAAATCATAGAGATCAGAGCAGAAATAAATAAAATAGAGACTAAAAAAAAACCAGAAAAGATAAATGAAGCTAAAAGCTGATTCTCTGAAAAGATAAACAAAATTGATAAACTTTTTGCAAGAATCATTAAGAAAAAAGGGAAAGGGCCAAAATCAATAAAATCAGAAATTAAAAGGAGAAGTTACAACCAACACCACAGAAATACAAAAGATTATAAGAGACTACTAAGAAAAACTGTATGCCAATAAAATGGACAACCTAGAAGAAATGGACAAATTCTTAGAAAGGTACAATCTCCCAGGACTGAACCAAGAAGAAATGGAAAATTTGAACAGACCAATTACAAGTAATGGAATTTAATCAGTAATTAAAAAAATACCAACAAACAAAAGTCCAGGACCAGCTTTATAGGTGAATTCTACCAAACATTTAAAGAAGTGTTAACACCTATCCTTCTGAAAGTATTCCAAAAAATTGCAGAGGAAGGAACACCCCCAAACTCATTCTATGAGGCCAGCATCACCCTGATACCCAAACCAGACAAAGATATCTCAAAAAGGAAAATTACATATTACTGATGAACATACATGCAAAAATCCTGAACAAAATGTTAGCAAAGCAAATCCAACAATACATTCAAAGGATCATACACCATGATCAAGTGGGATTTATCCCAGGGATGCAAGGATTTTTCAATATCTGCAAATCAGTCAATTTGATACACCACATTAACAAATAGAAGACTAAAAACCATATGATCATCTCAATAGAGGGAGAAAAAGCTTTTGACAAAATTCAACACCCATTTATAATAAAAACTCTCCAGAAAGTTGGCATAGAGGGAACATACCTCAACATAATAAAGGCCGTATATGACAAACTCACAGCTAACATCATACTCAACAGTGAAAAGCTGAAAGCATTCCCTCTAAGATCAGGAACAAGGCAAGGATGTCCACTCTCACCACTTTTATTCAACATAGTATTGGAAGTCCTAACCATAATAATCAGAGAAGAAAAAGAAATAAAAGGAATCCTAATTGGAAAGGAATACGCAAAACTGTCACTATTTGCAGGTGACATGATACTATACATATAAAATCCTAAAGATGCCACCAGAAAACTACTAGAGCTCATCAATGAATTCAGTAAAGTTGCAGGATTCAAAATTAATGTACAGAAATCTGTTGCATTCTATACACTAACAATGAAATGCCAGAAAGAGAAATTAAGGAAACAATCCCACTTACCATCACATCAAAAAGAATAGGATACCTAGGAATAAACCTACCTAGGGAGGTAAAAGATCTGTACTTGGAAAACGATATGACACTGACGAAAGAAGTTAAAGGTGACACAAACAAATGGGAAGATATACCTTATTTTTGGATTGGAAGAACTGATATTGTAAAAATGGCCATACTACCCAAGACAGTCTACAGATTCAATGCGATCCCTATCAAAACACCAATGGCATTTTGGACAGAACTAGAACAAATAATCTTAAAATTTGTATGGAAACACAAAAGATCCCAAGTAGCCAAAACAATCTTGAGAAAGAAGAACAGAGCTGGAGGAATCATGTGCCCTGACTTCAGACTACACTACAAAGCTACAGTAATCAAAACAGTATGGTATTGGCATGAAAAATGGAAATATAGATCAATGGAACAGGATAGGAAGCCCAGAGATAAACCCACACATTTATAGTCAATTAATCTATGACAGAGGAGGCAAGAATATACAGTGGAGAAAAGAGTCTCTTCGATAAGTGGCACTGGGAACCTGGACAGCTACATTTAAAAGAATGAAATTAGGAAATTCTCTAATATCATATACAAAAGTAAACTCAAAATGGATTAAAGACCTAAATGTAAGACCAGAAACCATAAAATGCTAGAAGGAAACATAGGCAGAACTCTCTTTGACATAATTCATAGCAATAGTTTTTGGATCTGTCTCCTAAAGCAAAGGAAATAAGAGCAAAAATAAACAAATGGAACCTAATTAAACTTAAAAGCTTTTACAGCAAAGGAAACCATCAACAAAACAAAAAGACAGCCTACTGAATTGGAAAAAATATTTGCAAATGCTATGACTGAAAAGGGGGTTAATGTCCAATATATACAAACAGCTCATACAACTCAACATCAGAAAAACCACCTGATTAAAAAATAAACATTTTTCCAAAGAGGACGTGCAGATGGCCAATAAGCACACGAAAAGATGCTCAACATTGCTATTCATCAGGGAAAATGCAAATCAAAACCACAATGAGATATCGCCTGTCAGATTGGCTATCATTAAAAAGAACACAAATAACAAATGTTGGTGAGTATGTGGAGAAAAGGCAACCCTCGTCCACTGTTGGTGGGAATGTAAATTGGTACAGCCACTGTGGAAAACAGTGAGGAGGTTTCTCAAAAGACTAAAAATATAACTACTATGTGACCCAGCCATTCCAATCCTGGGTATATATCTGAATAAACAAAAACACTAATTCGAAAAGATACATACACCCCGAAGTTCATAGCAGCATTATTTACAGTTGCCATGCAACCTAAGTGTCCATTAACAGTTGAATGGATAAAGTAGATGTGGTATATATCAATATGTACAAAATAGAATACTACTCAGCTATAAAAAAGAATGAAATTTTGCCATTTGCAAAAACATGGATTTAGAGGATATTATGCTAAGTGAAATAAGTTAGAGAAAGAGAAATATTGTATGATACCACTTATATGTTGAATCTAAAAAATACAACAAACTAGTGAATATAACAATAAAGAAACAGACTCACAGATATAACAAACAAAACTGGTTACCAGTGGTAGAGAGAAGGGGAGAGGGGCAACATAGGGGTTGAGGAGTATGAGGTAAAAACTATTATATGTAAAATAAACTAAACAATGTATTGTTCAACACAGGGACTATAGCCAACATTTTATAATAACTATAAATGAAGTATAACCTTTAAAAATTGTGAGTCACTATACTGTACACCTGTAACATATAATATTGTACATCAACTATACTTCAATAAAAATGCAAAATAATTTAATCTATGGCTACTAAAAAGGAATTTGGAAAAAGTTTGGATAAGACATAAAACCTCTTCTGGGAAAAAAATTTAAAAATATTTAGCTTCTGTAAGCATAAATCACTCCATATGACTCATTATTCACTCCTAATGTATCATACTAATGTTCCTGCCTAATATTTAGCTACAGAAAATTGTGCCACTGTTAATTTGTGCACTTTTTGGCAAATCACTAAATTGATCAAAGCCTTAGTTTCCTCATGGTGATGGTGATGATACTTAATACAATGCTGCAGAAGAGATGTGAGAAGTTAGTATGTGTGAGAATGCTGGCTTTATTTTATTAATTAACCACATATATGTGTGTGTATATTACACATATATTTATATACATAAATATCTATATATCTATTTCTATCTATCCACATACATATAAATAAATAAATAAATATATATATATATATATATATATATATATATCTCACATGGTTGTGCTAATAAAAAAGAAACCAGAGCAACAAAAGAAAAATAAATGGAACTCCATAAAAATTAACAACTTTTGCCCATCAAAGGACATTATGAAGAATGTGAAAAGACAGCCTACAGAATGGAAAAACTTATTTGCAAATTATATATCTCATAAATGTTTAATATCCAGAACGTATAAAGGACCCTTACAACACAGCAAAAAGACAAACAAGGCAATTTTTAAAAGGACAAAGACTTGAATAGATACTCCTTCAAATAAGATATGCAAACGGCCAACAAGCACATGAAAAGATTATCAACATGTTAGCCATCAGGGAAATGGAAATCAAAATCACAATGAAATACCACATCACATTCACATTTATAATAAAAAAAATGGAAAATAACAAATTTGCCAAGGATGCAGAGACATAGGAACCCTTATAGATTGCCAGTGGGAATATGAAGTGGTGCAGCCACTGTAGGAAACAGTTTGGCAATTCCTCAGAATTTAACCAGAAATACCATATGAACCAGCAATTTCACTTCTAGGTATAGACCCAGAGAAATAAGAACATATATCTACACAGAAACTTGTACGTGAATGTTTGTACCAGCACTGTTTATAATAGCCCAAGGGTGGAAACAACCCAAATGTTCATCAGTGGATGAAGGGATAAACAAATTATGGTGTATACAATGGAATTATCATTCTATCCAAATGAGGAACTGATACAAGCTACAATTTGGATGCACCTCAGAAACATTATGCTAAGTGAAAGAAGCCAGTCATAAAAGATCTTATATTTTGTGATTCTTTTTACATGATATATCAAGAATAAGCAAATCCATAGAGGTAGAAAGTAGATTAGTGGTTATCAGGAGATGGGGAATGATTGCTTAATGGGTATCGGGTTGTCCTTCAGGGGTGATGAAAAAAATGTGAAACTAGAGAGAGTTGGTGGTTGCACAACATTGTAAATGCACTAAATGCCACTGAATTGTACACTTTGAAATGGTTCATTTTATGTTATGTCAGTTTCACCTCAATAAAAATAAGAAAACGCAGAAATACAGATAGTATAAAGGAAATATTTTTAAAAGCAGTAGAATTCTAAAATTTGTTGATAATCATTAATGGTTAGCATATTATAATTTTAATGTTTTTTCCTTTTACATATTAATCTATACAGAGACATGCTTATATTTATTTTGGTTTGTGAAAGTGTTTAATAAGGCATTATCCAATTATTAGTTCATTATTTTCATTATTGATATAACAACCTGGGAGGTATAATGGGGGACTTCAGAGGGTTTTTTAAACCCTAAATGAAATCAAGTATTTCTTTCCATTTTGAATGTAGGGAACATTTCACAGCAGTATTAGCAATACCTGTGACTTTCTCAACAATAGACATCACAGATAATCTTCATATCACATTACAATTGTTGCCAGTATCTCAAAGTATCATTTATGTTTATCAGTGTCGTAAACTTTTAGGCCCACCACTAGTTCTTGCTATTTAAAGACATTAATAAAGAAGCATTATAATTTTTTAAAAAATTATTTTGATGATTACATTTCAATATAATTGATATCCTTTATTATCCTGTGTATTTTATTTCCAACACTTTAAAATATTAATTGTGAGAAAGGGTTCATTGGCATTCCCACTGCTAAAGGGGTTCATGGCACAAAAATGGTTAAGAATTCCCTGTTGGTCTAAATGATTTGTAATGTGGGATGCATCAGAATTACTCAATGGTAGCAGTACAGTTGGGGAGTATAAATCGATATCTGCCTTTTTAAAAAATATCAGAGCAAAAATACAATAATAATAAAGAATTTAACCTTATTTTTCAACCAAATTAAATCCAACAATTAACAGTGCATCACTGAAGAGAGGCATATGAGTCTCATTGTATATTTTCTTTTACTTCCATATTAAGCCTCGGTAGACTCCTTTTACATGCATGTGAATACACACACACACACACACACACACACACACACACACACACACGTGAATGTATTGCCCACCCCCCCACAGGAATCTTCTGTAATTCCATGTAGTGAACATGAACCTCTACTTTGGTGAAATTATATAAATCTTCATTTGATTTTATAATTTTACAAGCTTTCAAAGTAAAGAAATTCCAAGGATGTAGACAAATTCAAGAAAAAAATAATCTTCATGGGGTAGTTTCTGCTGTGCTCTTTAAAAATCCATATATCACATTGAAAATCTATTAACAAAAGAAGCCCAAATAATTTTCTTTTCCCAAATTTGGATTTGTTTCTTTCTCAATCCTCATTTGTTATAAACATTTGAACAATTTTCTACATTTTATTGAAAAATTATACTTTATGTGAATATGGCTCCATATTGTTTTTAGATACCCCAGATGACTTTTAAAATTCTACAGTATATGATTAATTTTTATCTGATAACACACATATAGGAATATGCATGTGTGTGTATACATTTTAATTAATGTATTATTCAACTTCATCATTTTTTAATCTTCTGGCATCTTAATATGTATTAGTCATATTGTGGTATTTGTAGGTTGTCTTTGGAGCATTTTGTATGGTCAGAAAAAAATATGAACATCAATACAGTCTCATTCTAATCATAAAAATAAATACTTTTTGCTCTTAAAATTACTTTCACCAATTAAGTGCCATGCTTCACTGCTTTTATTATTTCCCTTGTCAGCTGCTATCTTTCTGGGTTTTATTTTAGTAAAGAAAATACTTGCAATAATCAGTTTTAGCTTATTCCTGCAGTCTGATTAAATTTTGGATCAAGTGCTGGCTGCATATGTTAGTTACAAATCTGCATTTAATGCTCTCAGGAGCTTATTCTATAGCAACAAAAAGAGGAACACATCAGGAAGGCTGCTCTGTGGCTCTTCCTTAACTTGGCCCCTTTTGCGAGCATTTTATATGAACACTTGGAACATTAGTGGGTTTCGCAGCTGCCATGTTTGGTGAAATAAACCCAAAGGAGCCATCTGCCCCTCCCCATGCTGCCTCCTTTCAATTCCCTAACAACTTCACAGTAGCCAGCTGCCACAGAAACGATTGGAAAAGCAAGACTCAGTGGACTGTAATGATTGTTATTCTCTGGGAAAGTGGGTTCTCTGATTTGGCTGAGAGATAAAGGATATTGAACGCACTTGATTCATCTGAGGGTATCAATAATATCCAACTTCCACCATTAACTTACTTGTTAGGATTTGATGGGAAAGGTCTTTTGTGTTTCCAGGGTTGAATCAGGAGAAAACAAATCCAAAGGTCAAGTCCTTGGCTTGGGTGGTGAGCAGGGAATTTGACTACGGGAATGTTGTCAGATTTTATCTTGTGCCATACAAAAAGTTGGTTGCTAATCTCAGCCTTGTCAAAAGTCCTGCACCAGGATTGGCCCACTATTTTTCCCTTTCACATTCAAATGCAGGTGGATTCCATCCACTCTAGGCCAAAGAAGACAACGGACTTGTTTCAGCCACTTGGAAGAGTCAGAGTAACAGAAGCTCCACTGAGGGACACAGGATGTCATCTTATAGTTTGTTCATTGTTTGAGGGGATAGCAAGTCGTTTTTGTAACGTTAGTTAAATGAATTGTACTTTATGCTCACAGGTCAAAATTGAGAACCAGGAAAAGATCTGGAATAAGAAGATTTGATAAGACAGTTTACCTTTAACCCATGATTTGCACTGGAGGTTAACCTTCTTTGGTAATCACATTTTTCTTACTTCCAGAAGCATCAGTTTTAAGTCTAGTTAGGATTATCACATTTTACATGTTTCTTATTTTATGTCTGTTATTTTTAAAACATATTCTTATCTTCATTTTTCACATCCATGATTGCCTTCCCAAGTTTGGCCTGTTAATGAAACTATCCCTCATCAATGATTTTTATAAAGCAAGTTTTGCTTTCTTTAAGTACTAGATTTAAAAGAATCTTTAATACATTATAATCTAATAATATATAAATAAAACAATCAGCAAAACTGGAAGTTTAGGATTAGATGACTTAGCTTATCTGAATAGAGATAAGGAGAGGTCAAATGCATGATCCAATATCGTATACTATAGAAAACTGAGCACCCTACCAACTTATTTCAGAAAATATCTTTTTCGTTAGTTCTGGCCTCCTGACTATCCGTTATTGTGAATAAAGGTCCACGTTCTTCTAGCTGCAATTTAAAACTTAAAAGCTGTGAAAACAAAAGTTTTTTGTTTTTTTTTATTAGTTTGTGGTAAGGCAACAAAACCAAACCTTAATTCACATGAGGTTATTTATTCCACGAAGTGTGAGTATTCTCTTTTTGCTGCACATATATGACACGTTTGATTACTGTCTGCTCTTCCAGGCTCTGCTATAATTGTTTTACAATATGCATTTGTGCATTATCTTTTTTCTGCAAAATCTGAAAAATCCTGAATTCTAAAACACTATGGTCCCAAATGTTTGTTTGTTTGTTTTTAAATAAATTTATTTTTTTATTTTTTATTTTGGCTGTGTTGAGTCTTCGTTGCTGTGCGCGGGCTTTCTCTAGTTGCGGCGAGCAGGGGCTACTCTTCGTTGCGGTGTGTGGGCTTCTCATTGCGGTGGCGTCTCTTGTTGAGGAGCACGGGCTCTAGGTGCGTGGGCTTCATTAATTGTGGCACGCGGGCTCAGTAGTTGTGGCTCACGGGATCTAGAGCACAGGCTCAGTAGTTGTGGCACACCAGCTTCATTGCTCTGCGGCATGTGGGATCTTCCCGGACCAGGGCTCGAACCTGTGTCCCCTGCATTGGCAGGCAGATTCTTAACCACTGTGCCACCAGGGAAGTACCTCAAATGTTTTGAATAAGGAATTATGGGCTTCTGTTATCTTTCTCTGTTATTCTCCCCAAAGTGTTTGATAGCTTTCTACAAAATGCCATGTATACTCTGTGTCTTTGTTTTCTTGCCTCCCATTTATTTAACACATTTTAATCTGGCTTCTGCCTCCACTATTCTAATAGAACTGTTCTTGAGGTCACCTCGTTGCCAAGTCCAGTTGTCATTCTCTGGATGGCAAGTACTTGACTTGTCTGCACTCTGTTATCAGTGTCCTTCTCTTCTCTCTCCACCCTCAGCCTCACATGATACTGCCTTCTCCTGATGGCCAATAGCCCCTCTTTCCCAGGTTGTCCTACTTGTGTATGCTCTTTCTCTATTGTTTCCTGAGTCTGTTCTCAGTGTCCTTCTCCTTTTGTTTGTATTTTCCTTGGGCTATTTTACCAACACACGTGCTTTTTTTTGTATGGTAAAATATACATAACAGAAATTTTACAATTGTAACTATTTTTCAGTGCATAGTTCTGGGGAATTAAACACATTTACATTGTTGTGCAACCATCCTCACCATCTTGGGAACATTTCCATCTTCCAAAAATGAAACTCTGTACCTATTTAAAAAAACTCTTCATTCCTCCCTCCCCTCAGCCCTTTGCAAACACCAATCTACTTTCTGTCTCTATGAATTTGAATCTGACTACGCTAGGTACCCCATAAAAATGGAATCAGTACAGTATTTGTCCTTTTGTGATTGACTTATCTCAACACAATGTCACCAAGGTTCATCCATGTTGTAGCATGTGTCAGAATATCCTCTCTTTTTAAGGCTGAATAATGCTTCATTAATGTTTTCTAATTCAGAACTGGGTAGGACAATGGTTGATGCCATATGTAACTACATACAAATCACTTAGAGGAAGTGGCAGTGGATTATAAACTATAGAAACAGTGATGGTGGTGAGAAGAGTAGGATAAAATGCTCTGGTTAAAGAATAAGAAAAAGGAAATGGTTCTATAGAGTTAAGAACACACCAAAGACCACTGGCTATATAAGTAAACTAAATAGCCATTCCATGAAAGTCCTGATCAGTAATTCCAAAGGGCATTACTGCTTCTTAACCTCAATATTGTCAAGTGTCTAGTAATGAACTTGGATCACTTGAAAGATAAGCTATGTTCTACATTTATTTTGTAAGCCTCCAGTAAAACACGGAATTATATAGTATATTTCAGAAGTACCAAAAACATTTAAAAATATACATTAGGGCCAGATGGATTGGAATCTTTATCATCTTTTACATGACCTGTTGAAAATTTTCCTGACTACCTTGCCAGTCAAACACTTTCTTTAGTTCTCTTCTCCTTATTGTCAACCAAACATGATTTACTTTAAACTTAGCCCTGAAGATGCCAAGCCTCAAGGTCTGTGGTGGAAATGTACCTTACTGCACAGCATTCTTCTTGCCTTTTCCTAGCTTTTAGTCAAAATACCTTCCCTGACCACTTCCTCAACCACAGCACACACAAATCCCCTGAAACTTATCCTTTCTGAACCTCTGTTTTTTTGTACCTTCCTGCATTAAGAATTAAATAAGATGTGTATTAAGTGCTAAGCAAAGATTAAAGTGTACTTAATTAATGGTAGCTAATGGCAGTTTTGATGATGATGTTAAAAAGGAGGAGAAAAAACATATCTTACATATAATTCGTTCTGAAATAATTCAGAGTTTTTTTTTTTTTTGCAGTACACGGGCCTCTCACTGTTGTGGCCTCTCCTGTTGCGGAGCACAGGCTCCGGACGGGCAGGCTCAGCGGCCATGGCTCACGGGCCCAGCCGCTCCGCGGCATGTGGGATCTACCCGGACCGGGGCACGAACCCGTGTCCCCTTCATCGGCAGGCGGACTCTCAACCACTGAGCCACCAGGGAAGCCTAATTCAGAGTTTTAAAAAGGCATTTTTTTGATGTGGTATATTATTGCTCAATCCCAGCTATTTAGTGAATCTCCTCCTGGTTTCTAATACTCAGAGTATGAACGTAGGAGAAGGAGATTATTAAAAAGTATGGAATGTCTAGCCAGCCTTCACGTTTATTTGTTTTTATGACTATGCATGTATATATTTAGTTATTTATTTTGCTTAAGAAGCAGGACTTTCACACGTAAGCTAGTGAAAACAACAACAACAAAACTTGAGGTCTAAATCTGCGGTCCAAAGTAAAAGTACTGCCACAAGTCCTACCTGCATTAGTTTCTTATTGCTGCGTAACAGATCACCACAAATTTAGCAACTTAAAACAATACCCATTTATTAACTCACAGTTATGTAAGTCAGTCCAGGTGAGCTCAGCTAGGTTCTCTGCTTAGGGTTTCAGAAGGTCAAATTCAAGGTTCAGCTAACTGAGCTCTGAACTGGAGGCTCTGAGAAAGAATTCAATTCCAAGCTCATTCAGTCCTTGGCAGAATTTAGTTCTTTATGGCTGTAGGTCTGGGGTCCTTGCTGGCTGTTGGTGCTGTCACTCTCAGCTCCTCCAGGCCACTCCCTGATTCTTCTTTGTGGCTTCCTCTATCTTCAAAGCCAGCAATGGCACTTTGCATCCTTCTTATGCTTTACATCTCTCTAGTCCCCCTCTTCCACCAGCTGGAGAAAACTCTTGCTAATTTGGCCTGGCCCACCTGAATAATCTCCCTATTTTAAGGGAGAAACCTTAATTATATCTGCAGTGTTAGTTTTTGCCATGTAAGTGCTATCATCATATTCACAGGGGAAGGAATCACATAAAGATGAGGGTTATTGGGGGTTATTCGTAGAATTCTACCTATCATATTGGTGTTCAGGTAGGTTAGTGTCTCGAGGTCCCCATGGGTAAATGAACCCATAGAATGGAAGAATGAAGAAATAGGAGAAGCTTTTTGGGTAACTGGGTACAGAAACATGGCATGAAATTGTACAAGTGGCACTGGGGTGCCAGGATTATAGTGAAGGTACACTGAGAATTGGTGCTGACATGCCTGCTGGAGCTTTGGTCACCCATTCTTTGCCTAAAGGAAACCACTGCCATGTACCAAGGGGAAATTGATTGCAATCAAAAGGTTTTTGTCCTCCCATGACCAACATATCCCTCCAGAAAAAAGGGACTTTCCATATGACTTCACCCCTCACCCAGCCAGCATCTTTATTCAGGAGACTGTTCTCTGATTTTTCCTTGTCCAATACTCTTCCTTTTTCCAGGAAAAATTCCAGATCAATTCAGCAAATAAATACCTAATTAAATTAACTGACAACAGAAGTGAATAAATGATAGAGTCAAATCTCTAGGAATATTGTATCCCCTAAGTAACTTAACCTTCAACCAAGAAAATGAAAGGGAAAAGTCTATTTTTGAAATATTTTAGAAGTAAAAAATAAGCATGTCTGGTGTAAAAGAATCAAAAATACAGAGTGAATGGCCTTTTACAATACTTAGAGGCAGTCCAATTTTAATGTTTTGTATATAATAGGTAATTATAAACTTAATTAAATATATTTTTTGTCTCGTAATATAGAAATACTTTTCCATAAACATTCACTTCTTAAATTTGTTTTAAAATTATATGAAGTCTTAGAATGAGGTTAAAAATGGAAATTTATTCATAGTAGCTTCTATGGTGTTAGCACATGTTTAAAAAGAAGGAATATTTAATAAGTAAATACCTTATCCAAAAAACTCTACTTTCAAATTTGTTTAAAATTAATGCATTATTTGTAATCCTTATACCTCAACAACTTTAAACCTCGATGTATTTTGGTCCTTTTTTTTCTTTCACCCCACCCCATCCCCACTCCTTTATTCAGTTTTTCTGGAGGTCAGTGATCAGAATTAGATGTGAGTGTTGAGGTGGCCCAGCTGATAAATCCCAGTGTTTCTTTGAATGTGCCAGAGGCAGTGGCAGAGCTGGGGTTAAGGTCGTGGTGGTCAGAGACTTTGTGAAAATGTATTCTACATACCCTTAATGTACAGAAGGTTGACGTGAAGCCAATCGTGAGTTTATCATATTACGACTTTTATATAGAGCAAAATGAGCTGCCTCCTTGGCAATCTATTTTACAGCTGAATTTATTATATTCAAATACATTTAGGAGTGAAGGTACATGTCTTTATGCCTCGTTTAATGTTTTCAGATCCATCACCTATCCCCACCTTTCCCTTATTTTCTAGTTACCTAAGTTTGATACCTCCAGGGTCCCCTGTCCCTGGTCAGAACCCCCATCAGTTATACATCTTCTGGAGTAAGATGCAGTAACTGTGAAACGGTTTTGTTAGGAAGGGGGCACCAGGTCGATCTCCATACACTTCTGCGAGCAAGGCAATGAACTTCATGTGTAACCGAAAATAAATGGTAAATCTTACAACAGACCCAGTGGTCAGATTCCTTGATATGTGGAATTGGATTACAGCTGTCAGTCAGCTGTTTTGTTGAAAGGTGATTTTATTAATTTGACTACAAGATTTGGTAGCGAGGCCATTATTTTGGCCTATTCTCTTTCAGAGAGAGTCACTTTCAAATATAACTGTCCTCTTAATTACTGCCCAATATTGTGGTGGATTCAGTTAGAAAATGCCTACCTGATGTAGAAAAAAGACTAACTCTATGATGTGTCCACTCACATGTTCTTAATGTTAAGCTTTAGTCATATAAGTACAATTTATATTAATTACTAATCACATAATAGGAATTATTTACCAAATTCTGATTTTTTCACAATCCCATAATAAGCACAATATTTACTTGAGAAAAAATTTTTGGTTAAGCAAATTGTTTAAAATTTGTTGGTTTATAATATACGTGATTTTACTGTGCTGGGTGGATTTTATGTTTCTGTAGTAGTGCTATTTCTACAGAGTTCTTCTGAAGAAAAACACCATAAGTTATAATAAATCAATTACTGTCTCAAATTTATTTACATATAATTTTTAAGGAAATAAAATGTTTCTGTACAATGTGATAAAAAGTTAACCCATCTGCATATTGTTTTTGAATCTTAATTTACTCATTATTTGCAGATGTATTCATCAAGTGATCATGTTTTCTTTTTTAACCATTTCTGTCCATTATGAGATTATAGTTATTGCTTTTCCTACAGACTTAGTTGATCTAGATGTTAAGTTGCAGAGCAAAGTTTATCTGGCTGGGGCTTTTAAATATGTAATTTAAAGCTATTCATTAATTGGTAGCAGGCTATGATAATTTTGTTGATTTTGGAAAGCACATATTAGTGGGAGCTGAAAAACTGTTTAGATAGAAGATAGCAAGTATTTAAAATATGGGAAGATTATAAGAGAAATAAAAGCAAGGGGGCAACTTCTGATCATGTGGAAGGGAATCAAGTGTAGAATATTACTACTCCTTCCTTTCTTTATGTAGATATTCAAGTCTATGACATATCAGGGATATTTTATCATCTAAATGCATTCTCTTTACCCTCTGCCTTATTTTTCTATCACAATTGAAGGCAGCATCCTTCCTAGTACATGTCTTGCTTTAAAATATCTTGATACTTCAAAATCGGATTTCATTACAGGCACATTACAAAGTGATTATTTGCCCTATTTAAAAACAAAACAAAAAAGCTATAGATGCCTTATAAATAACTGACAATCCCAATGCACTTAAAATATGACTGTATTTTAGCAACATACTGATTTACAACCGTTTCTGAATTTTCCTTCTCTCCTTTCCTCTCTATGTGCAGAAACTGCTAAAGGTTTTATGCCGGTCTCTTGACAAATCTCCCTCCAAACTCTCTTGAAAATGACATTCTTTCATTGGGATTTAATCCTCACTCATCTGCTGATAATGCTTAAGCCTTTGTCTCTCTGCTCTGATTGCTATCTGGAACTGTACTTGTTAACTTTTCATGTCTGTTTGGATGGAAACAGAAACATCTCCTCTGTGCCCTCTTTATTAGGACCATTTAGGTAGCTAGCAAGCGGCTACTCCACAGGTCAAATGAAAATATGTCATTCAGAGACTTACTTGTGTTTCCAGTTCCAGATTCTTGGGACATCAGGAAGGACCTGGCCACACTGCTGAGACCTGGGACAGGCGTCAGGCATGTGAATGCTGCTTTTCCCAGTGTTGGCTCCTCCTGGGCTCTAGGGTTGAAGTTTATAATGGGTATAATTTGGTGTTTTCTTCTGAGACCTTGGCATGCTCTGATGTTTTCATAGCCACCTCCTTCCACTGCTACAAGAAAAGGGTAAAATTTGTTTTATTCATTCAGTGAGCACATATTGAGCTCTGCTTTGTACCAAGCTCATAGAATACATACTTGCCAAAAAGAATTTAGCATCTAGTAGAGAGACAGCTCTGCATTTAAGTAAGCAGGTAAAATATACCAATTACAAATGTGTTAAATTCTGCAAAGTAAAGAAGCTGAGATAGAAAACAATGCATCAGAGGAGAATTTACTTTAGAAAAGCCTCTCTGAGGAGGTGAGGTTTTAAGCTAATTCTTAAGGAGAAAGATGGAGCTAGCAGGAGAGAATTTATTTTCAAAGATCTTTTCTCAAAAAAAAAAAAATCTAATTTGTGAGCAAGGGGAGGATGACATGGGAGGAAGCAGGGGTGAGAATATGACTTGTGGGTCAAGGAGTTTGGATTTAATCCCAAGTGTAGCCACCGTGAAAAATCATTAGCCAGGTTGCTGACGTCATATAATCCATTAAGAAGTATTTATCTAGCCTTTAATTTAGGCCAGACTCCAGCCTGGTTCACTGAGGAGGATTAAAAAGTAAGGCAAATGTATAATCCCACTCTGATTTTGATTATAACCTACCCTGAGAGGCAAGGAGGAGTTTCGAGTCTCAGGTAGGAGGTGGGGGGACCACGCTGATCTTATGCTCAGTGAGCTCAGGCCTGGTGTCAGGCAGATCCCAGAGCCACAGAGCTAAACTGCTCACGAGGGGCTGAGTGAGAACCCACTGACGTCAGAGGAGGACTGTCATATGGCACAGCACCCACTGTGTGCCAGAACCTATTCTAAGACATTTTACATGTCTACTCAATCGAATTCTCATAGTAACCCTGTGAGGTAAGAAGGATTAATATCACCATTGCACAGATGAGGAAACTGAGGCACAGAAATGAAATGACTTGCCCAAGACCACACAACAGGTAAGGGTAAAACCAAGATTCAAGTGCAAGGCAGGCTGGTGCTGAGTCTGCTCTTACCCACCATGCAGTGATGTCTCAGGGCTATCAGCCTTGGTGGTAGAGAGGACCACAGCTAGGCACACGGTTCCAAAGGGGGCCACAGAGAAAGTTCTGGTGTAAAAAAAGAAAATGTGATTAGGGATGCTGTGGGGTGCTTGAATTAGTGATGAAAGCAGGATATACAAATGGAAATATTGTCAATCTGGACCTAGGCTCTGCAAAGGGGATCTTGGCTGCTTCTTAAGTTTCTGTGCACTGGCTTTTTGAGGAATACGTAATTTTGGATCCGTGAAAACTGCTTGGAATACTTGCCAGTGCCATCTTTCCTTCATTTTCCCATAGCATGTTAATTGTTCTAAGCTCTCTTATGGTTGTTTCTATTCTTTAATGTACTATTGTATAGTTAGGATTAAAACAAATTGTATAAAACCTCATATAAAAAATGCAAGATATTTATGATTTTTTAATGATATTTTATACAATGAATATTTTACTTGGGGTAGATTTTATGGTATTTTTTGCACATCTACTTTGAGGGAGGAAATGGTATTGTCACTTTCAATAATATTTAACTCACATATGTCTCTGCATATTTCCTTATCATGTTCAGATTGATCCAAATGAAGAGTAGGTGTGAGTTCAATCATATTCTTGATGTAGTACAGTGCAAAAGAAAAAAAAAAACCGAATTATCATTGAGTTCACTTTGGAAAGGAAAAGATCCCCTGAAATTAGAAGTTGCATTAAGCAGTTTTGTAAGCCTTCAGTTTCTGATATTTCTTTAATATCAGGCAGTAGTGACTATTCTGTCTCTTGCCAAAGGCAGCTTATTAGAGTCGAGAAAGGCATCCTGTGTTGGACCTCCTTGGGGTCTGCCCTGCCGCCTAGGTTACTATTTACATTAGGACTACTGTTCTTGCTATTGACCCTCTCTAACAATTTAAGTATATCTCTGAAGTCATGTAAATTCCATAATTTCAGGAATATATTTAAAGGAACATTCTGCATCAGAAGTGATTTACTGTGATATATTAATATTAATCAGGATATAATCAGGAGAGAGAAATGACATAGTAATTTGAACAGAGATCATTTAACATTAAAAAATTAGTAACCACCATAAAGAATTTCAGTGGGAGGGACAGGTTAATAAGAACTAAAGAAAACTAAACAGTATAGGAATAGCAGATTTAAGGAGCAGACATTACCCTAGAGCTGAGATAGCTGCCCAAGGAAGAGGCCTCCCCAACCCCAGGGCTAAGATCCTGACCTTGCTGGAGAGGTTATAGCTGTGGTCACTGGATGGTAGTGGAGCTGCTGTGGTGTGGTATAACTTGCCAGAAATATGCCCTCTAGGGGACTAGGGAAAGCAGTTCACAGGGAGATGCGTTACCAAGAGTCCACTGAGTGTCATAACATTGTATTTTATAAAAACACTCTCTGTGAATTGTTTTCTGATACTTTTGCTCTATTTCATACTTGTTCCTTTTAACTGTAAATTGAAATTGCCAGTACTTTGAAATTCTGAAACTGCAAGAATGGCAGAGAAGAGGGCAAAATAATGTTTTTCTCTCCGAATAAAATAAGAAATAAAAGCCAAAATATATAACAGCAACAATATCAGCAATACCACCACCAGCAACAAAACCCTAGAGTGGCCTGAATTCCTGAAGCTGAGGGTACTTGGGCATCTCTGTTCTTATTTCCCCTATTCATGTAAATGCTGTATTACCAATAGAAACATTTTAAGGTTGGGAACCCAAGCAAAGCACTGTGGATTCTCTGTTGTTTGTGAGTTGGAACACTAGGGGACAGCACTAAAATATTCCATAGTTGTTTGTTATTGATCACTTGCATACTGTATAATAAGTATGAGATTTTACTGTTAACGACTATTGAATGCCCTGTTGATTTCAGTGGATGAAACAGCACAAAGAGGAAGATGAGCTTTTCAAGTCTATAATTTCAGCCTTTGTAATATGATGATTTGAATAAATTAGAGAAAGCTCCAGGCTGTTTTTTGGTTGCAAGGAGATAGTAAGGCACGATAACTTAAAGAATTGTGATTTTGTGTTACAAGTGGTTTCTTCTTTTCATTCTTTGGGGGTAAATATTTTGCACAAATTTTTATTTCTAATCTTGTTTTCCAGGCACTTTGGAAAGACATGAAACGGGAGAAAGAGCAAGGATTATTCTTAATTGTTGTGAAGATTCACAGCTTCTAAAGCCTGAATCTGTACTTCCAGTTGCCTCAGAGACACGTAAGCACAAAAGTGTAGAACAGAGGTCCCCCAGCTCCTACCAGTTTGGGCCAATACCTTGCCCTGGTCTGCAGGTGGAGTCTTCATGTAAGGTAAGTTCAAATCAAGCTGCTGCTCACGAAGAACATTATCAACCCTGAGTAAGAAGTAAAGTGCTTTCATAAATATGTGGCCATTAAATATCAGTACAAAGATAAGAACTCAGAGATGATCACATCTACCAGACGTACCTACCAAGCGATCTTGGGTGAATCAGGATAACTTTTTGAGTGATTATTAGTTTTGAATGACTATACCATTCTTTTTTGATAAGACAGGTCCTGGCTTATCAAGATTGAGCCAGTTTTATATTAATCCTTGAATTCTAGATGGTTTTCAATGAAAAGGGGGGAAAATTATATTCTGTGGTCGGGATCAATTTTTTTTTCACTTGGGTATTTGACCTCTTTTTAAAATGCTGATTACAAATAAACCCAAAACCATCAGAAAAACTGGATCGTTGTTTGGGCAATTCTTTTGGTATACTCAGCATCTCTAGGATCACTAGCTCTTTAGGATTCCAGGCCTCAGTTAACACACAATGATGGGGTTTACATTCATTTTCTCAAGCCACGTTAACCTGTGTCACAGAAATTTGCATGAGTTTGATTATTTTTCAGTTCTAAACATGACATAGCAATTTAATCTGATTTCTTTAAGGGATTCTTCCATTCTTCTGTCATCTACACCTCCAAGTTATCCCCTCCTCAGGTTGCAACTGTGGCATTTATATGCGTATATATAATGTAGTATTTTTTTATGTAAACATATTTTCTTAATAATGTCTATTTCTTTTTAATGGCTGCATTATGCTCTATACTGTGTATATACTATACTGATATGAATTATTTTCCTATGGCTTAATATATGGATTGTTTTTTATGCTTCAGTTTAGGACTAACACAACTATGAACCTAAAGTTTTTTTTTTTTAATACTTAGTGTTATTTAATGTGATATATTTCCAGAAGTGGGGTTTCTAAGTCAAATTTTAGCTGATTTTTATTTATATGTTGTTAACATTTTCCGTTATTTTAATGATATTATGAAGACTCAAAGTAACATTAATAAGGACTTTAAATAAGACTTTATTTTATCTCATGTGTATGTATGCAGTTAGAGGCAAAAGGATGTGTCATTTTTTAGGTAAGGCCAATTGGCTGCTAAGCTCTGCCTCAAAGCTGCAGGGGGGGTGGAGGTGAGGGCACCAGCGTATGAGCCTCAGCTTTTTAGGTTTAAAGACTAGATTTCGATTTTATCAGTGAGGCCAGAGTTTGTCAACCTTTTGAGAACTGAGTCATACTAACCAAACACCCAAGAAATGAATATTTAAACTAGAATGACAATTCTTTAATGTATAATGATAAATATGATGGCAGTTCATTGCTCAGCACAGTCTCACAGTAGCAAAGCTACAGGGCATGAGGGAGAGCAGGGAGGTGGAATTTTAGCAGAGGATTCCTTGATGGGCATGGAGTCAGAGCCCCAGGGTATTCATTCACTGAGCTCTAAGAAGATAATGCAGTCTGTGCTTTCAGCCCATGGGGTACTATCTCCCTTGGTCAAGGCTGATATACATTGAAACATTTCTAAATTTTGGATTTCTCTCTTTAGGCCAGCTACTTTTGTTTATGCTTTCTCCTGCAGATGTTAAAACCAGTGATTAGGCTGCAGCTTTTTTTTCCCTTTCTTTCCTTTTCTCATTTAGTCTAATTGTTTTTAGATTTTCCAAATCTGTTTTTCATGTTCTTAACTTGAAAGAAGAAGTCATGGTTTTTTTTTTCTTTTGGCTATGCTGTGTGGCATGTGGGACCTTAGATTCCAATCTGTGCCCCCCGGCAGTGGAAGCTCGGAGTCCTAACCACTGGACCACCAGGGAATTCTCAGGAAGTCATGTTTTATAAGGACAATTATATCAATATGATGAAATTTTTTAACATTCACAACTGAAGTTGAAAGTGATAGGGTCTTAGTCTCCTAAAGTGGGAGACAGAACCACACTTCTATTACATATTTTAAGGTTGGGGTAAATAAAGCCCAGTGAGTGAGCCCAGCTGACTGCCAAGCATTCCCATCTTAATGTGGCTTTGTTGCTTTTCTTTCACAATAGAATTTGTATTTTATAGTGGAAATTATATGCTAGAATAGTGGGTGAGAACCTGGATATGTCTCTTGACTCGTGCATGTCATATGCCTAAGGTCTGCAAGAGCAAATCTCATTCATCAAGTGCCTATTTTACTAGCTTAATTCCCAGAAGGTAAACTGACTGCTGTTTCTTGCAGGACCTCAGAGCTACCCTTTAGGTAGTGATAATAGTATATATAGATTTCATTTTCTTTATATAATTTTGTTTCTTTCTTGACTCCAGGAGGCAATAAAATGCCGGGGTCTTGTTTTCCTACTCTTAGGCTGATTCCGACTTCATTTCCTAGCTGCTGCCCTTTACCTTAGATGACTGCAATTTCCAACTTTTACTCTCTACAGAGGTGGAGAATTGAATTAGACAGGACTATCACCTCCTTTGTTCTATGTACTTTATTTCTCTTATTATTGAGCTTACTGTTGAGTAGAGCTATTTTTATTTGTGCTTCTCCTAAGTTATATCTTCTCCAATTATGTACTGCATATCTTCTTCTCATGTCTTAGACTTAAGCCTTTAAGATTGTTTTATCTTAATCTTTTATTTATGAATTTGATAAGCATAAAATTTCAAGAATGCTTATAAATTCTCCATTCTCCTTTTTGTTAATATAGTAAAATGCTTCATTAGTTTTCATAAGAAAAAAAATCAGATTTATAGAAGAGGAATCACACTTATTTCAGAGCTGGGAAAAATGAGGGACAATAAGCCTGTAAAATTTGGAACAATGTAGGGTTACTCTGTGTTTCAGAATTTTTTGGTATGGACTTCAGTGAGAGACAAGTGAAATATTTTCGAATGGTAGCATGAACTGTTTAAAAGGAAGAATGGCATGTAATATCTGTGTGGTGAGCTCTTTGTGTTTGGCAATACTTTGCATTTATTAGGATGCTGTGTCCACTTTTCCTTCTTGCATTTGAAGAGTGCATATAGATTTAGGAGAAGGTTTCAAAGAGAACAACAAATACAATAAAACATTTAAAAAACGGGTCCAATTAGAAAGGCCAAAGGAGTTGAATTTGTGCAGCTAGGCAAAGAAAAATCTTTGGGGTAGGAGAGGACCAGAGTCTTAAAGGATTTAAAGGAATACAATATCATATTAGTGATGGGGAACTGCTTTTCTCAGATTCTGCTGAGGATAAGACAAGATAAAAACTGTTTAAATTGCAGTGGGAGGAATTTAGCTTCAAAGTAGAAAATAAACAACCTTACTAAAATCATCTTTACATGGCAAAACTCTTCATTACCTCATCAGATTTTAACGAGGGAAGGTCTTTTTTGTCTATTATTCTGTTGGTTGGTTTTAAATTCTTTTTCCACACTTCTTGTCTGTAAAATAAGTAAAAAAATAAACAGGATTATTTTAACTGCCACAATTTAGACCCATTGTAATGTTCTGGAAATGCCTTTTAAAAAAATAACCTGATTTTCTGTAGAATGGGTCCCCAACAGCTCCCCCTGGTTGCTTTTTTAGAGTTACATGGTTTAATATGGCAGCCATTAACCATAAATGGCTATGGAGCACTTGAAATTTGGCTAACACCACATGTTAAAATGATGTTTTGGATATATAGGCTTAAATAAAATATATTATTAAAACCAATTGCACCTGTTTCTTTCTATGTTTTTCAATATGGCTACTAGGCAGTTTAAAATTACACATGCAGTTTGCATTTTATTTATGTTGGACAAATGTTGAACTAGACCAGGGATAAGCAAACTTTTTTGTAAAGGACCAGATGGTAAATATTTTAGGCTTTGCAGGCCGTATTTTTGCTGTTGCAACTATTCATTTCTGCTGTTGGAGCACAGAAGCCACCACAGACCATTCTTAAACAAATGAGTATGGTTGTGTTTTGATAAAACTTTATTTACAAAAACAAGCAGCGGACCACATTTGATACTCGCTGGCCATTATTTGCCAATTTCTGATCTAGTCAGTCCTCTCTAGACTTGGAAATCGTGAGGTACTTGGAGAAACTAGCAAAATAGCCAATACCTACCCCCTCCCTAGATATCTAAATTTTTAATAAAGCAACTTATCCCAACTTCTGCACTATGAGGAATGTAATCCAAAAGCCCTTGTATCAAGTCTGTTTCCTGACAGCATTCATGAAATTGATGTGTTTGAAAATCCGCCCTTTGTGGAAAACAAATGTGTACATTATGCTTCCTAATCCAAGCAAGATGTTTTAAAATGAAATTTTCTTTAAATAAAGCACTTATACATGCATCATTATCTAAATATATAAAATTGATTATAAATAATGCATTTACATTTATTTACGTTTCAGTTGAGCTTTCTAGAAATATGTTTGTATGTTTTTAACCTTTAGTTGACCTTAGAGTTATGCCTGTTTGGTGCCATTTGCTGAAAAATCTTATTAGAGCTTTATCCTGCTACCTCTTGTAAAACACAGATGGTGTACTGGTAGGCCACCAATAGAAAATCGGATCCCACTACTACATATTACTTTATTGGAATGCAACATTATTTCTTTTACATTTTATGAAACAAAAACATAACCAAAATGGAACTAGAGTAGTTTCTTAATTGTGCAATTTGAAAATTTCACCTGCAAATTTACATGTATCAACATGAAATAATAATTCACTGTGGCAATATTGCATGTTGCAGATTAACTCAGTTTTCATTAAACTATCTATATTTTATTATCAAAATTGAATTATTACAAAAAGAACAAATAATATTTATTTGAAAACAATTGTGTTATATAGGGATAAATCCTGAATATAGAATGATAATTTTCACATTTTTGATTACTAGTTAATTTTCAGTATTCTTTTTAATGTAATAAACAACATATGCCTATTGTTTCTAATGTAGACAATATTTTGCATCAATTTTATATAATTTTAAAAGAAAACAGATTTTTATTATTAGACATGCCAGCCCTTCATGAAAATATAGGAATTTCTCTCTGTTAACATTGGATTAAGATTTTTGTTTTAAGTATTTTGATTTAGTGAGTCCCAACTCAAAACTTAGTGCCTAAATGATATCACCTGTCCTAGTGAGATAGAATAGAGAAATATACAATAGAGAAATATAGAAGTCAATTTGCTTTTTGAAACACATGTGAAGTGGTGCAAGTTTTTGACAGTGTAACCATTTCTCATAAGCATTTTATATGGTAATTTTAACTACTGTTAAGTCAAAAAAATTGCTGTAATACGCAATTTTTTGTAGCTGTTTTATAAAGGATATCCCTTTTCTTACTTTGTGGCATGAGTTCAAGCATTTTTGATACAAACTTCCCTCAGTGTTGAGGAAAACTCTGAAAAGCATATCACAGCTTTGTTCCAAAACTAATTCAGGAGGTCTCAGAGTCACTGTGAAAAGTAGGAACCCCACACCGTTAAATGACTCCAGCTGTCCGCCGCGCACACAGAAGCAACCCTGAATTTCCTCACAGTACTTCAAAGCCGTGCTTGTATCTAAACATTCGTTGGCCATGTAAATCAGAGGCACAAAAGGAGAATGCTCCTATTTCATGGTGCGCGGCTGGTCTGAGTCCGGCTTTGTGCTGCACGTGCCGGTGGGGAGTGCCAGAAACAGAAGGGCACTGTTCTGACTCGTGTGACAAATGTAGTTAACACCAGATCCATATTAATGTTGTCAAGTTCCCTTGACGTATTTAAACAGATTTTAATTATTTTCAGCGTCCAAAGGCCTGAAATATATAGCCTAATAGTTCTTCAAAGAAAGCTTACTTAATGTGTGAATGTAAAACCTCTCATAAAAATGAAACTTTTATATTAGCCTTAGTCATTGACATAGGTTATTCATCAAGTCAGCAATTTGTGTGGCAAAGTGCCATTTGAATAGCGTATTGTTAGGCTACTTATGGTCCACTTGACAAGGGCTCTTTCTGTAAATAGTGCAATTTGACTCCAGCTGTTAAAGAGTGCCTTTGACAGTAGCCAAATAGAATGGAGATGCCTTACTGCACTGCCGAAAAATCAATATTGGGTTCTTGTTCATGGTAACCTGTTCTTTTCTCTTCTGTAGATTTATAAACAACTATCAAGGGTTTATAAGTGGAAGTTTAAGTATTATTTTAAATGTAATTCACTTTGAGTTTCAAATTAAGACTTGTGATAAATGGTACAAGTGCAGAGTTTTAGGATATTATTTCCACCCCCTGGTTCATGTTTAGTCACAATTACAGTTAAGTTGAATTTGGATTCTCCAGCTACAATAGAAAAGAATTAGTGTAAAACATGGACTCAAAATTGTGTGCCTGTTGTATACTGCCAGTGAAATTATTTCTTCTTTTTGATTCTCTTATCAGTTTATCTTCTGTGTCCTCCCATCTTCTCTGTGTACCTTTCTGTACAGATGGCAGGGTTCTTTGTGGCTGTGCCCATGGCAACACCCACAGATGTTGACAGGCAGTAATGTCCCCCGTGTTGTTGAAGATTTCCCTAAAGCAGAGTCTTGCTGGTTTTGAAGATTTTTCTAGCGTTTTCAGCAATACAGGGTTGCTATGATACCTGGCTGGCGGTAATAGATATTGAATCTTTTAATTACGGTAACCACACACAAGGACTTTTTTCACTGGCTTTCTCTGCTGTTGCTAGCTGTTATATTTAGATACAGAAGAGGCAGTGAAATTATATACTCAAGATGAGAAAAAAATTTCCAGAGTTTACTTCGAATTCCAATATTTAATTTAAAAAATTTCCTTGTGTAAAAATCTTTCAGCAGACTGATGGAAATATAGTTTATTTAAATTGCAGATAAAATTTATTTAAATTATTTCTAGTTTTGACTGAACTTGGTTTTGAATTTTTATTGTTTACTTGAGATGTCATTAAGCCTTCGTCTAAGGTGTGCTAAGCAGGATTTGAAAAAGCTGTCATTTTTAACATGGGAAAAGCTGGTGGAATGTGTACTTTCTCAAATGCCTCTTTCAGTGAAAGCTGTTAAAGTAGCCATCTTCCTATTACTGACCAACTCTGCATTTATGTGTCTTGGCTGAGATAGCAACTGAAAATTCATAAAGCTGATAATATAATTGTGTACAAAGACCTGTAAGGCTGATTCAAGGTCAGTGTTATTGTTTTTATAATTGCTGATAGGAAGTTCTCATTTCTTCAAGAAGAAGGGTTTGTTCTGCTTTGATTTTAGTTGGTTTCAAAAAATGTTATCCCTTCTGTTAATTCTAAAGTAAATCTTTTCACTGAATGTTTATGTTGTTCTTTAGCGCTAGATTTAGCCTAGATTTACCTCAGTATTTTTCCCCACCCCCACAATATTAGTCAATCCTGTAAGAAACATGGGAATCTAGGATTATAACTTTTCTCTTGAATTAAATATTCTGATTATAGTCATCAGTTGACTTGTGGGTGAGGATTCTATCTTAGAATCATGATGAAAAGTTAAACATATCAGGCAGTTTTATTTTGTATTTAGATTAATCTAGGGACAGAGTAGCATAATTTATTAAAGCATGTCTTTAAATTTGACACCATTTGCACAATAATTTTATAGGGATATTTTAGAAAATATATATTATGTAATAATGTACCTACCGTATTACCCACCATAACCATTTAGAGACTTTTTGTTTCTCCCTCATTTCTTTTCTTTCCTACATATTTTTTTTTCTGAGTTGTAATTAAAAGCAAAACAAAAACAGAAACGCTGTGACTTGCCAACTTTGTTAAGGCCAGGTTCTTGTAGGACCTAAAGATGGACCTATTCAACTTACTGAAAGAGGTCTAAATCTTCTGGGATACAAATTCAATCCAGTGGATTTAGATGTTCTGTTATTGAGCAAATTGCTGGTTCTGATTAAAAGATGATGGTAAATGTTACTCCTTACAGAAAATTGGAGTTTTCTTGGTAACCAAGTCATTGTCTGACATCAGGAATATTTTATGTTTATATCCTATTTTTGATGACTACTACAATGGATGATATTTTGAGGAGTAAAAAATGAAGTTTATAGAAATTCAGATGTTGAGTTAACTAAAAGGGTTAGTGGCTTATAACGGGAAAGAAATGAAAGAGAATAAAATCTTTCTTTTTGAAAGCTGGTAATGCCACTTATAGACTGAGAGTACCATCTGGACCCATTTAAAGGAATCCCAACAGGAGCACTCCTTCTGTACCAATGACTTATGTTGAAACTGGCCCTAAGAGAGCAGCAAATGCAAAAATGTAACAGGAAGCAATTCTCAGAAAAGAAAGCATCTCTTCTCATGGAATATCTCCCCTATGTTGGTAAAAACAAAGTGTATGTATGAAGACTTTAGCTTTGAATCTGTAGATTGCTTTGGGTAGTAGAGTCATTTTCACAATGTTGATTCTTCCAGTCCAAGAACATGGTATATCTCTCCATCTGTTTGTATTGTCTCTAATTTCTTTCACCTGTGTCTTACAGTTTTCTGCATACAGGTCTTTTGTCTCCTTAGGAAGGTTTATTCCTAGGTATTTTATTCTTTTTGTTGCAGTGGTAAGTGGGATTGTTTCCTTAATTTCTCTTTCAGATTTTTCATCATTAATGTATAGGAATGCAAGAGATTTCTGTGCATTAATTTTGTATCCTGCTACTTTACCAAATTCATTGATTAGATCTAGTAGCTTTCTGGTAGCATCTTTAGGATTCTCTATGTATAGTATCATGTCATCTGAAACAGTGACAGCTTTACTTCTTCTTTTGCGATTTGGATTCCTTTTATTTCTTTCTCTTCTCTGATTGCTGTGGCTAAAACTTCCAAAACTATGATGAATAACAGCATTGAGAGTGGACATCCTTGTCTTGTTCCTGATCTTAACGGAAATGGTTTCAGTTTTTCACCATTGAGAATGATGTTGGCTGTGGGTTTGTCATATATGGTTGAGGTAGGTTCCTTCTATGTCCACTTTCTGGAGAGTTTTTAATATAAATCGGTGTTGAATTTTGTTGAAAGTTTTTCTGCACCTATTGAGATTATCATATGGTTTTTATCCTTCAGTTTGTGAATATGGTGTATCACATTGATTGATTTGCGTATATTGAAGAATCCTTGCATTCCTGGGATAAAACCCACTTGATCATGGTGTGTGATCCTTTTAATGTGCTGTTGGATTCTGTTTGCTAGTATTTTGTTGAGGATTTTTGCATCTATGTTCATCAGTGATATTGGCCTGTAGTTTTCTTTCTTTGTGACATCTTTGTCTGGTTTTGGTATCAGGGTGATGGTGGCCTTGTAGAATGAGTTTGGGAATGTTCCTTCCTCTGCTATATTTTGGAAGAGTTTGAGAAGAATGGGTGTTAGCTCTTCTCTAAATGTTTGATAGAATTCACCTGTGAAGCCATCTGGTCTTGGGCTTGTGTTTGTTGGAAGATTTTTAATCACAGTTTCAATTTCTGTGCTTGTGATTGGTCTGTTCATATTTTCTATTTCTTCCTGGTTCAGTCTTGGAAGTTTGTACTTTTCTAAGAATTTTTCCATTTCTTCCAGGTTGTCCATAAGGGGGAAGGGTAAGCTGGGACGAAGTGAGAGAGTGGCACTGAAATATATACATTACCAAATGTAAAATAGCTAGTGGGAAGCAGCCACATAGCACAGGGAGATCAGCTGGGTGCTTTGTGACCACCTAGAGGTGTGGGATAGGGAGGGTGGGAGGGAGATGCAAGAGGGAGGAGATATGGCTATATATGCATATGTATAGCTGATTCACTTTGTTATACAGCAGAAACTAACACACCATTGTAAAGCAATTATACTCCAATAAAGATGGTAACAACAACAACAAACTTTAGCTTTATTCATTGGAACTAAGAGCATGAACTTACTGAAACATATATCCAGCTAATATGCTCATCCATTTTTCTGAATTGGGTTTTAATAATGACATCCTGAAGGCACAACCAGTTCTCTGCATCCCCAAATGGCATTCATGACATTAAATACAAATAATGACATAAATTACATCTTTTGTAATTTTCTACATACTATGAAGCTCATATTAGTCTGGAAACAGCTTTTATCCTAAATTGAAATATCCTGCGTAAGCTTTCGGTCCAGGTATGATTATTCCTATCAGATATTTAAAAAATGGTCATAAGAGGCTGCTGTGAGCAGCAGGGCCTTTCTTATACACGTGTTTAACTTCATGCACATCCAAATGTAACTGAAAAGTTTAGGTTTTATTTTTTTGTCTTCACATGTTGTCTGAGACCTGCTGGTTTTTAGAAAACTATTATGAAAGCTTACAACATATGAAGTTGTACTCACCTTTACTACTTTCTTCCCAGCTCCCACTAGAGGTCTCATTATACAAAACTTGGCCCTCTACATTTACTCTCTGGTAGCAAATGTCTTACTTCTTTTTTTGCTCCTTGAACTAAAATAATAATCTGGATGCCTAAAATGTAGTAATGGAGGGAGACAGGTTCATCAGACCCTTTATTCCTAGTTTTAGCATTGTAGCCTGTTAGAACCAGAAGTGGTCAAATTATCTGTTCTCTCCCTTCTTAGGAGAATTTAGGAGCCCAGTCGTGATTGAATCACACAGTAAATTGGGTTTAGAGCCGAAACTGAGACTTTCTGGTTCCTGTCTCTGCTCTCTCAGTGTCAGTATAGCTGAATCCACTTGTGGATGGATCCTGTAGCCAGACTTTGACCTGCCAGATTTCTCTCATGGCTGAGTTCCTGTGTTGTCCTCTCTTCACTTCCCCATCCCATCTTCTTGAAGATTCTTTGCCAGCAGAGCTTGGGATCTGGTGTACTAAAAGTTGGTTTTGGATATTTTTATAGTCCCAGAATTTCAGAATTCCCTGGCTTTTCTGTGATTAGTTGATAGGATTTAGCTTTTGCTTGGAGCTCTGATTTTTCTTTTCTCTGTCTGATCACCCTCCTTAGTATACATCTGCCTTCCAGGTTGCCTCTTTTTGGGAACCAGTGGTCTCACTAATGACCACTCTGGCTTCTTCTACCTGAACCCTTTGAGATGAAGGTGTTTTAGTTTTCTGTTGCTATGTAGCAAATTGCCACAAATGTAAGGGCTTAGAACAAATTACACTTATTATATCACCATTTCTTCTGTGCCAGGAATCTGGCATGACACTGGGTTCTTTGCTCAGGGTCTCATGTGACTGAAATCCAGGTGTGGGCTGCAGTTGCTGTATCATCTGAGGCTGGGGTCCTCTTCCAAGCTTATTCAGGTTATTGGCAGAATTCATTTCCTTCTGGTTGTAGGACAGGAGTCCCTGTTTCCTTGCTGACTGTTGACCAGGGGGCCCACACATTCCTTGACATACAGTCTTTTCATCTTCCAGCCAGCAGTGGAGAACTTCTTATGTAGGGAGTCCCTCTAGTACTCTGAATCTCTGACTTCCCCCTCAGCCACCAGCCATAAAAAACTCTCTGCTTTCAAAAACTCAATGTGATTAAGTCAGGACAACTCAGATAACCTTCCTATCTTAAAGTCAACTGATTTGGAACCTTAATTACATCAGCACAATCCCTTCATGGCAGTACCTAGATTACTGTTTGGTTAGATAACTGGAAGAAAATATGCTTTGCCAGGTTTTGAGAATACTGGGGGCAATCTTACAATTCTGCTTATAGATGGGAATCATTCTAATTCAGGGTGACTGCTGTCTTAGGACTATTACTCTCTTCTTCTGGTTCTGTAACATTCAACATCTGCTTAAGTGCCCTGACTAGCTATCCTGCTACTAATCGTTTCTGAAGTTTGAATCAAACTCTTGTTTCCCTTTGGGACCTTTTCACCCTGTCTGTTCCTTCAGGGAGTTCCACATGCTGGACACCTGGAAGCATAGTCAAAACCTAGAAAACATCTCCTTTAATATTTCAGGATGTTAATAAATTTCAAATTGTTAATCAGTATTATTTTTATGTAATTTTTATTGTAGCTCCTAAGCTGGGGACAATATCTACTGTTAGCATACCTTCTGAGCTTTAAATTTGATTTTGATGCTTATCTTTGGGTGGAGATTGAACATATTCTTCAGCTGTGTGACTTTCCAATCTGTTGAACACACAGTACAGTTTATGAATTAGTCTTTCCACTTCCACCAGCATGACCTGGATAGAAAGAAAAGAGCCTCAGAAATGGATATTCAACTATTATTCATCTGAGTTGCAGTCATCCTCAGATAAAATCCAAAATTATAAAGAAAAAGATATTGAAAAGGTCAACTGTAGATTTGGGGCCATAACCTCCAGCTACATATTTAATCTCCAGCTACTTGGCCTCATTAAAGTAACTCATATTCTCCCTACTGCTTGTCTGCTACCAGAATATTTCCCCTCTGATTCTTCACCTTGAAGTCTAAGCTTCAATGTCATTTTCCATAAAGTATGTAGCAGCCCACCTCCCCTTATTCTCTGTCTCAGCATCCTATTTATTTCATTTTTTATTTTCCCCCCCTTCCACAACAGTATAATCTCAAAATGGGCAGTGATATGCTGTCAGTTTATCATGGTATCGTCATCACCTGCATATGTTGGACACAAGGCAGATTTTCAGAAAATATTTGTTGAATAAACACATGGACTAAAAATTACTAAAGTTGAAACATGAAAAATACATGGTAAGAAAGTGAAGAATATGTCCTTTTTTGAGTTGTAACAGAAACAATGAAAATGAATGCCCCCCACCCCCAACCCCATGGGTATTTACTTTGTCAGTCAATTGCTTAAAGTCCAAATTGGGTTTTTATGTGTGACTTGATCTTACAGAGGGGAGTGATCTAGCAAAAAAAAATAGTTAATAATAGCAAAGAGGTTGTTGAAACACAACTCTTACCCCACTGATATTTAGACACAAGTTTCAATCAATTCAAAAGTTTGAAAGGCATATCGATATTTAGACCAGTCCAAACCAATACAAAAGCTTATAAGAAAAAGTTTATTAAAACTGGTAATGAAATTTAGGATATTTAGCACATTAGGGAGGAATGATTCACTATAGGTAAGATAGGCACAATGGTGAGCTGATATAGACTCACAAAGGAAGATTAAAAGGTAGTGTAGTTAAATGGTTTCTTACACCAGCAAAGTTTGTTATTGCCCTATTCACTTGCCTTAAATTTCAGACTATTTTTTTTAGTAACAAAGTTATCTAAAATAAGCACTCAAAAATAGCCTGAGGATTGTACTGTATATCATGAGCCCTCTGCTTCCCTCAAATAATTACTTTACTAAGCCCTCCCCTTGACACAAAATCCCTGAAGCCAGAAACAGTCTAATCACAGGTTTGTAATAACTTTTAGAAATGTAAGTGTAATAAATATGAAGAGGCCTGATTTATGTTTCATTTCCCAGATGCAAAGTCTCTGGCACAATCCTCTATCCCTCAAGTGGCCGACATCACTTCCTACTTTCATAGATCATTTGAAAATTGCTGAACCTCTCATCAGAGGTTGGTGAAGAGAGGGCTGATTCTACTCCTTGATATGTATGACAGTAAATGCTTTAGGTAACTCCTTATTGTGAGAACATAGGGTAGTGTGCTGCGTTAACAGCCCTAGGAGACACCAATCCTCATGGGATTTGCTCTTCTTCCTTGTAAGATTTGCTCCTCCTCTAGGGAGAAGGTGTCCTGGTAATGGCAGGCAGGTCAGTGCCCCTCCACACGGTTGCCCTACTGATTCCACTCTGCACACATCTCTTCTTGCCTAATCTCATGTACAGGAGGTGCTCTTCTCTCCACCTAGTCAAATCCTACCCATACTACAATATCTGTATGCTATTTAACATGCACTGGTTAAACACTTGTAAGTTAACTATGGATTGCCTAGTTATTTTACAAGTATATATATGTCTTATATTCTCAACTAGACCTTAAGCTACTTGAAAGAATTGCTATGTCTATACATTATGTAAGTTTTGTAGTGTGGAATGCAGAACAGAATCTTTTATTCATTCAGCAAATATCCATTGAACACCTACTATGTGTCAGACAGTCTTCTTGATACTAAGAATTTCAACAAAGTCTTGGCACTCATGACACATTTCTAGTAAGAGGAGATGGACTGTAATTTTTTAAAAGAAGATTAGGCAGCTTCAAGATGGCGGAAGAGTAAGACGCGGAGATCACCTTCCTCCCCACAGATACATCAGAAATACATCTACAGGTGGAACTGCTCCTATAGAACATCTACTGAACGTTGGCAGAAGACCTCAGACCTCCCAAAAGGCAAGAAACTCCCCACGTACCTGGGTAGGGCAAAAGAAAAAAGAAAAAACAGAGACAAAGAACAGGGACGGGAGCTGTGAAGGAGGAAAGGTTTCCACACACTAGGAAGCCCCTTCGCAGGCGGAGACTGCAGGAGGCGGAGGGGGGAGCTTCGGAGCCGCGGAGGAGAGCACAGCAACAGGGGTGCGGAGGGCAAAGCGGAGAGATTCCCGCACAGAGGACCGGTGCCGACCAGCACTCACCAGCCCGAGAGGCTTGTCTGCTCACCTGCCGGGACGTGCAGGGCTGGGAGCTGAGGCTCGGGCTTCGGTCGGATCGCAGCGAGAGGACAGGGGTTGGCTGCGTGAACACAGCCTGAAGGGGGCTAGTGTGCCACAGCTAGCCGGGACGGAGACCGGGAAAAGGTCTGGAACTGCCGAAGAGGCGAGAGACTTTCTCTTCCCTCTTTGTTTCTTGGTGCACGAGGAGAGGGGATTAAGAGCACTGCTTAAAGGAGCTCCAGAGATGGGCGCGAGGAGCGCGGACCCCAGAGACGGGCATGGGACGCTAAGGCTGCTGCTGCCGCCACCAAGAAGCCTGTGTGCGAGCACAGGTCACTCTCCACACCGCCCCTCCCGGGAGCCTGTGCAACCCACCACTGCCAGGGTCCCGTGATCCAGGGACAACTTCCCTGGGAGAACGCACGGCGCTCCTCAGGCTGGTGCAATGTCCCACCGGCCTCTGCCGCCGCAGGCTCGCCCCGCATCCGTACCCCTCCATTCTCCCGGCCTGAGTGTGCCAGAGACCCCGAAGCAGCTGCTCCTTTAACCCCATCCTGTCTGAGCGAAGAACAGACGCCGTCAGGCAACCTACATGCAGAGGCGGGTCCAAATCCAAAGCTGAACCCCAGGAGCTGTGCGAACAAAGAAGAGAAAGGGAAATTTTTCCCAGCAGCCTCAGGAGTAGCGGATTAAATCTCCACAATTACCTTGATGTACCCTGCATCTGTGGAATACCTGTATACCTGAATACCTGAATAGACAACAAATCATCCCAAATTGAGGAGGTAGACTTTGGGGGCAATGATATATATATATATTTTTTTCGCTTTTTAACTTTCTGTAAGTGTGTATGTGTATGCTTCTGTGTGTGATTTGGTCTGTATAGGTTTGCTTTCACCATTTGTCCTAGGGGCCTGTCTGTTTTTTTTTTGGTTTTTTTTTTTACATTTTAAAACTTTTTTCTTAATACTTATTTTTTATTTTAATAACTTTATTTTATTTTACTTTATTTAATTTTATTTTATTTCATCCTCTTTCTTACTTTCTATTTTTTCTCCCTTTTCTTCTGAGCCGTGTGGATGAAAGGCTCTTGGTGCTCCAGCCAGGAGTCAGTGCTGTGCCTCTGAGGTGGGAGAGCCAACTTCAGGACACTGGTCCACAAGAGACCTCCCAGCTCCACGTAATATCAAACGGCAAACATATCCCAGAAATCTCCATCTCAACACCAACACCCAGCTTCACTCAATGACCAGCAAGCTACAGGGCTGGATACCGTATGCCAAACAACTAGCAAGACAGGAACACAGCCCCATCCATTAGCAGAGAGGTTGCCTAAAATCATAATAAGGCCACAGACACTCCAAAACACACTACCAGACGTGGACCTGCCCACCAGAAAGACAAGATCCAGCCTCATGCACCAGAACGCAGGCACTAGTCCCCTCCACCAGGAAGCCTACACAACCCACTGAACCAACCTTAGCCACTGGGGAGAGACACCAAAAACAAAGGGAACTACGAACCTGCAGCCTGCAAAAAGGAGACCCCAAACACAGTAAGTTAAGCCAAATGAGAAGACAGAAAAACACACAGCAGATGAAGGAGCAAGGTAAAAACCCACCAGACCTAATAAATGAAGAGGAAATAGGCAGTCTACCTGAAAAAAAATTCAGAATAATGATAGTAAAGATGATCCAAAATCTTGGAAAGAGAATAGACAAAATACAAGAAACGTTTAACAAGGACCTAGAAGAACTAAAGAGCAAACAAACAATGATGAACAGCACAATAAATGAAATTAAAAATTCTCTAGAAGGGATCAATAGCAGAATAACTGAGGCAGAAGAATGGATAAGTGACCTGGAAGATAAAATAGTGGAAATAACTACTGCAGAGCAGAATAAAGAAAAAAGAATGAAAAGAACTTAGGACAGTCTCAGAGACCTCTGGGACAACATTAAATGCACCAACATTCAAATTATAGGGGTCCTAGATGAAGAAGAGAAAAAGAAAGGGACTGAGAAAATATTTGAAGAGATTATAGTTGAAAACGTCCCCAATATGGGAAAGGAAATAGTTAATCAAGTCCAGGAAGCACAGAGAGTCCCATACAGGATAAATCCAAGGAGAAACACGCGAAGACACATATTAATCAAACTATTAAAAATTAAATACAAAGAAAACATATTAAAAGCAGCAAGGGAAAAACAACAAATAACACACAAGGGAATCCCCATAAGGTTAACAGCTGATCTTTCAGCAGAAACTCTGCAAGCCAGAAGGGAGAGGCAGGACATATTCAAAGTGATGAAGGAGAAAAACCTACAACCAAGATTACTCTACCCAGCAAGGATCTCATTCAGATTTGACGGAGAAATTAAAACTTTTACAGACAAGGAAAAGCTGAGAGAGTTCAGCACCACCAAACCAGCTTTACAACAAATGCTAAAGGAACTTCTCTAGGCAAGAAGCACAAGAGAAGGAAAAGACCTACAATAACAAACTGAAAACAATTAAGAAAATGGGAATAGGAACATACATATCGATAATTACCTTAAATGTAAATGGATTAAATGCTCCCACCAAAAGACACAGACTGGCTGAATGGATACAAAAACAAGACCCGTATATATGCTGTCTACAAGAGACCCACTTCAGACCTAGGGACACATACAGACTGAAAGTGAGGGGATGGAAAAAGATATTCCTTGCAAATGGAAATCAAAAGAAAGCTGGAGTAGCAATTCTCATATCAGACAAAATAGACTTAAAAATAATGACTATTACAAGAGACAAAGAAGGACACTATATAATGATCAAGGGATCGATCCAAGAAGAACATATAACAATTGTAAATATTTATGCACCCAACATAGGAGCACCTCAATACATAAGGCAAATGCTAACAGCCATAAAAGGGGAAACTGACAGTAACACAATCATAAGAGGGGTCTTTAACACCCCACTTTCACTAATGGACGGATCATCCAAAATAAAAATAAATAAGGAAACACAAGCTTTAAGTGATACATTAAACAAGATGGACTTAATTGATATTTATAGAACATTCCATCCAAAAACAACAGAATACACATTTTTCTCAAGTGCTCATGGAACATTCTCCAGGACAGATCATATCTTGGGTCACAAATCAAGCCTTGGTAAGTTGAAGAAAATTGAAACCGTATAAAGTATCTTTTCCAACCAGAACGCTATGAGACTAGATATCAATTACAGGAAAAGATCTGTAAAAAATACAAACACATGGAGGCTAAACAATGCACTACTTAATAACCAAGTGATCACTGAAGAAACCAAAGAGGAAATCAAAAAATACCGAGAAACAAATGACAATGAAAACACGATGACCCAAGACCTATGGGATGCAGCAAAAGCAGTTCTAAGAGGGAAGTTTATAGCAATACAATCCTACCTTAAGAAACAGGAAACATCTCAAACAAACAACCTAACCTTGCACCTAAAGCAATTAGAGAAAGAAGAACAAAAAACCCCCAAAGTTAGCAGAAGGAAAGAAATCATAAAGATTAGATCAGAAATAAATGAAAAAGAAATTAAGGAAACAACAGCAGAGATCAATAAAACTAAAAGTTGGTTCTTTGAGAAGATAAACAAAATTGATAAACCATTAGCCAGACTCATCAAGAACAAAAGGGAGAAGACTCAAATCAATAGAATTAGAAACGAAAAAGGAGAAGTAACAACTGACACTGCAGAAATACAAAGGATCATGAGAGATTACTACAAACAACTCTATGCCAATAAAATGGACAACTGGAAGAAATGGACAAATTCTTAGAAATGCACAATCTGCCGAGACTGAACCAGGAATAAATAGAAAATATGAACAGACCAATCACAGGCACTGAAATTGAAACTGTGATTAAGAATCTTCCAACAAACAAAAGCCCGGGACCAGATGGCTTCACAGGCGAATTCTATCACACATTTAGAGAAGAGCTAACACCTATCCTTCTCAAACTCTTCCAAAATATAGCAGAGGGAGGAACACTCCCAAACTCATTCTACAAGGCCACCATCACCCTGATACAAAAACCAACAAAGATGTCACAAAAAAAGAAAACTACAGGCCAATATCACTGATGAACATACATGCAAAAATCCTCAACAAAATACTGGCAAACAGAATCCAACAACACATTAAAAGGATCATACACCATGACCAAGTGGGGTTTATTCCAGGAATGCAATGATTCTTCAATATATGCAAATCAATAAACGTGATATATCATATTAACAAATTGAAGGAGAAAAACTGTATGATCATCTCAATAGAGGCAGAGAAAGCTTTTGACAAAATTCAACACCCATTTATGATAAAAACCCTGCAGAAAGGCATAGAGGGAACATTCCTCAACATAATAAAGGTCATATATGACAAACCCACAGCCAACATCTTCCTCAATGGTGAAAAACTGAAAGAATTTCCACTAAGACGAGGAACAAGACAAGGTTGCCCACTCTCATCACTCTTATTCAACATAGTTTTGGAAGTTTTAGCCACAGCAATCAGAGAAGAAAAGGAAATAAAAGGAATCCAAATCAGAAAAGAAGAAGTAAAGCTGTCACTGTTTGCAGATGACATGATACTATACATAGAGAATCCTAAAGATGCTACCAGAAAACTACTAGAGCTAATCAATGAATTTGGTAGAGTAGCAGGATACAAAATTAATGCACAGAAATCTCTGGCATTCCTGTACACTAATGATGAAAATTCTGAAAGTGAAATTAGAAAACACTCCCATTTACCATTGCAACCAAAAGAATAAAATATCTAGGAATAAACCTACCTAAGGAGACAAAAGACCTGTATGCAGAAAATTATAAGACACTGATGAAAGAAATTAAAGATGATACAAATAGATGGAGAGATATACCACATTCTTGGACTGGAAGAATCAACATTGTGAAAATGACTCTACTACCCAAAGCAATCTACACATTTAATGCAATCCCTATCAAACTACCACTGGCATTTTTCACAGAACTAGAACAAAAAATTTCACAGTTTGTATGGAAACACAAAAGACCCTGAATAAGTCAAGCAATCTTGTGAACGAAAAATGGAGCTGGAGCAATCAGGCTCCCTGACTTCAGACTATACTACAAAGCTACAGTAATAAAGACAGTATGGTACTGGCACAAAAACAGAAATATAGATCAATGGAACAGGATAGAAAGCCCAGATATAAACCCATGCACATATGGTCACCTTATCTTTGATAAAGGAGGCAAGAATATACAGTGGCAAAAAGACAGCCTCTTCAATAAGTGGTGCTGGGAAAACTGGACAGGTACATGTAAAAGTATGAAATTAGAACACTCCCTAACACCATACACAAAAATAAACTCAAAATGGATTAAAGATCTAAATATAAGGCCAGAAACTATCAAACTCTTAGAGGAAAACATAGGCAGAACACTCTATGACATAAATCACAGCAAGATCCTTTATGACCCACCTCCTAGAGAAATGGAAATAAAAACAAAAATAAACAAATGGGACCTAATGAAACTTAAAAGTTGTTGCAGAGCAAAGGAAACCATAAACAAGACCAAAAGACAACCCTCAGAATGGGAGAAAATATTTGCAAATAAAACAACTGACAAAGGATTAATCTCCAGAATTTACAAGCAGCTCATGCAGCTCAATATCCAAAAAACAAACAGTCCAATCCAAAAATGGGCAGAAGACCTAAATAGACATTTCTCCAAAGAAGATACAGAGGTTGCCAACAAACACATGAAAGAATGCTCAACATCATTAATCATTAGAGAAACACACTGGTCAGAATGGCCATCAACAAAAAATCTAGAAACAATAAATGCTGGAGAGGGTGTGGAGAAAAGGGAACACTCTTGCACTTTTGGTGCGAATGTAAATTGATACAGCCACTATGGAGACAGTATGGAGGTTCCTTAAAAAACTAGGAATAGAAATACCATACGACCCAGCAATCCCACTACTGGGCATATACCCTGAGAACACCAGAATTCAAAAAGAGTCATGTACCAAAATGTTCATTGCAGCTCTATTTACAATAGCCAGGACGTGGAAGCAACCTAAGTGTCCATCAACAGATGAATGGATAAAGATGATGTGGCACATATATACAATGGAATATTACTCAGCCATACAAAGAAACGAAATTGAGTTATTTGTAGTGAGGTGGATGGACCTAGAGTCTGTCATACAGAGTGAAGTAAGTCAGGAAGAGAAAAACAAATACCGTATGCTAACACATATATATGGAATCTCAGAAAAAGAAAAAAAAAGTCATGAACCTAGGGGCAAGATGGGAATAAAGACACAGACCTACTAGAGAATGGACTTGGGGATATGGGGAGGGGGAAGGGTAAGCTGTGACAAAGTGAGAGAGTGGCATGGACATATATACACTACCAAAAGTAAAATACATAGCTATTGGGAAGCAGCCGCATAGCACAGGGGGATCAGCTCGGTGCTTTGTGACCATCTAGAGGGGTGGGATAGGGAGGGTGGTAGGGAGGGAGAGACAAGACGGAAGGGATATGGGAACATATGTATATGTATAACTGATTCACTTTGTTATAAAGCAGAAACTAACACACCATTGTAAAGCAATTATACTCCAATAAGATTGTTAAAAAAAGATTAAATTTATAAGCTTTTGCACAGCAAAGGAAACCATAAACAAGATGAAGAGACAACCCTGAGAATGGGAGAAAATATTCACAAACGAAGCAACTGACGCAGGATTAATCTCCATGTATACAAGCAGCTCATGCAACTCAATATCAAAAAAACAAAGAACCCAATCCAAAAATGGGTGGAAGACCTAAGTAGATATTTCTCCAAAGAAGACATAGAGATGGGCAACAAACACATGAAAAGATGCTCAGCATCACTAATTATTAGAGAAATGCAAATCAAAACTGCAATGAGGTATCACCTCACACTGGTCAGAATGGCCATGATCAAAAATACTGCGAATAATAAACGCTGGAGAAGGTGTGGAGAAAAGAGAACCCTCATACAGTGTTGGTGGGAATGTAAATTGATACAGCCACTACTGAGAACAGTATCGAGGTTCCTTAAACAGCTAAAAATAGAACTACCACATGACCCAGCAATCCCACTACTGGGCATATACCCTGAGAAAACCAATTCAATAAGACACATGCACCCCAATGTTCACAGCATTATTTACAATAGCCAGGACATGGAAGCAACATAAATGTCCATCAACAGAGGAATGGATAAAGAAGATGTGGTACATATATATAATGGAATGTTGGCCATAAAAAGAAACAAAATTGGGTCATTTGTAGAGATGTAGATGGACCTAAAGAGCATCATAAAGAGTGAAGTAAGTCAGAAAGAGAAAAACAAATATGGTATATTAACGCATATATGTGGAATCTAAAAAATGGTATAGATGACCTTATCTGCAAAGCAGAAGTAGAGACACAGACGTAGAGAACAAATGTATGGATATCAAGGGGGAAGGGGGTGGGGTGGGAGGAATTGGGAGATTGGGATTGACACATATACACTATTAATACTATGTATAAAATAGACAACTGATGGGAACATACTGTATAGCACAGGGAGCTCTACTTAATGCACTGTGGTGACCTAAATTGGAGGGAAATCCAAAAGGGAAGGGATATATGTATATGTATGGCTGATTCATTTTGCTGTGCAGTAGAAGCTAACACAACATTGTAAAGCAACTATACTCCCATAAAAATTAATTAAACAGAAAAAGAATGTCAGATAGTGATTAAGGCTTTGCAGTGAATTAACAACAGACAATGTGACAGAGAGGGCCTGGGGCTTTACTTTAGGCAGAGTAGTTAGAGAAGGTCAGAGGAGAAGGTAGCATTTGTACTGTCTGAGTGGCTAGATGTGGCCAGCCATGTGGCTAGCAGAGGGGAGAATTTTCTAGGCAAAGCAAACAGCTACTGCAAAAGACCTATTTAGGAATCGGATTAGAGGAAAGGTGGTGTCAGGAAGAAGAAGCTATTGCATAGTTGCAGCAAGAAAAGGAAATTATTATTTGGGGCTGAGTTTTTTAACATCAAATTGGTAAAAGCCATTATACAATACATGTGCTCTAATAGACCTACATCCCAAAGTACTACTAGAACCCTGTAGATGGTGAGACCCACGCTGTTCACAGAGTGCACAAATTTATGCTGGGTCTAAATCTGGATGCAGGAATAATTTTGCTGTGGGGAACAGCCGGTCCAAAAGCCCAGAATACAAAGATGAGTGGTGAGGAGGGGACTGATGGGAAGTTGATATGCCTGGAGATTAAATATATAGTGGGAACAGTGGAAGCTGACTGTCTTATTGTCCAGCAGGAAAATAAAAAGAAGGCTTTGGACCTGGCCTTCGGCTTCTGAGAGCAACTTACATTTATAGTGGAAAATCACATTAGGTGGCAAAAAACATCCAATACAACCTTACGATAGTCCTTTTTTAGAATATAACTTACCTGAATCAAGGGGATTTAACACCTTAAATTGCCTGCTTTATATTTATATAGTGGTTTTGTCTAAAAAAATTTTTTTGTGCACATTTAAAATTCCTGTTCATTTAAAATAGGCCAGGGATTGTCAGACTTTTTCTGTCAAGGGTCACATAGTAAATATTTTTAGATTTGTGGCCCATGCAGTCTCCCTCACAACTACTCAACTCTGCTTTTGTAATGCCAAAAACACCCATTGGCTATACATAAACAAATGAGCATTTCTGTGTTTCAGGGATATTTTATTTACAAAAAAGATGTGGTAGGCAGTATTTGGTCTGCTGGCCGTGGTTTTCTAACCCCTGCAGTCGGCAAAGCTGCGATTAGATTCTGTTATAATTGAGTGTAATAGGCCACAAGAAGAGAAGTAGAAGCTTTCCACTGGAAAGTACTGTTTTTGGTTGTCATTAACATATAATCTTGTAATGCTCCCTCTTTGCTAAAATTTAAAGCTGTTTGCACTCAATTTTGGAGCCCTGCCTTGTGAAATCTATTTTGGCCTTTTGGACATTTTTTGTCTTACTTCTCCCACTTCTTACTTCTCAAAGGTAGTCTACAAACTTGATCTTGTCAATTACTAGCTATATGGTAATTTATTGTGTGTGTAGTCATTTGAAAGAATGCATGTCCTCATTTTTAACTTTAGTTTATATTATTCACTTTTTTGTGTGGGAGTATTCTGTAGGTATTGGTTTCAATTTAATAGGTATGTGTTAAATCGAATTGACTAAAATGTTTGGTGGCCACACAGAGACATATATCCAAAATAAGTGTTTGGCTGGTTATTCTTTACATAAATACACATAAGAAGCATTACAAAAAAAAAAAAGGACTTTTTTTTTGTCCTTTGATCTACTTAGTGGTAAATCAATTCTAAGTTATTTTCCTTCAACCGACATCCTTTCTAACCTTTTGGCCAATTATAAACTTATTAGTATGATGTTTGGAAAGCATTAGCATGATACCACTGACTTAAAAGTCATAGTTGGGAAGCAAAGGTGTTTGCAGTAAGTCAAATTAGTATATCTACAGCACATCTCTGTTTCTTTTTTTTTTTTTAACATCTTTATTGGAGTATAATTGCTTTACAATGGTGTGTTAGTTTCTGCTTTATAACAAAGTGAATCAGTTATACATATACATATGTTCCCATATCTCTTCCCTCTTGCGTCTCCCTCCCTCCCACCCTCCCTATCCCACCCCTCTAGATGGTCACAAAGCACCGAGCTGATCCCCCTGTGCTATGCGGCTGCTTCCCACTAGCTATCTATTTTACTTTTGGTAGTGTATATATGTCCATGCCACTCTCTCACTTTGTCACAGCTTACCCTTCCCCCTCCCCATATCCTCAAGTCCATTCTCTAGTAGGTCTGTGTCTTTACTCCCATCTTGCCCCTAGGTTCTTCATGACCTTTTTTTTTTCTTTTTCTGAGATTCCATATATATGTGTTAGCATACGGTATTTGTTTTTCTCTTTCTGACTTACTTCACTCTGTATGACAGACTCTAGGTCCATCCACCTCACTACAAATAACTCAATTTCGTTTCTTTGTATGGCTGAGTAATACTTCATTGTATATATGTGCCACATCTTCTTTATCCATTCATCTGTCGATGGACACTTAGGTTGCTTCCACGTCCTGGCTATTGTAAACAGAGCTGCAATGAACATTGTGGTACATGACTCTTTTTGAATTCTGGTGTTCTCAGGGTATATGCCCAGTAGTGGGATTGCTGGGTCATATGGTAGTTCTATTTTTAGTTTTTTAAGGAACCTCCATACTGTTCTTCACAGTGGCTGTATCAATTTACATTCTCACCAACAGCAGCACATCTCTTTTAATTAGTTTTCATCTCTTGGGGGTGTGATTGCAGAGTAATTTAGCAACATAAAGTTGTTATCTTAGTTGATAATTATATACAGAGAGAGATACAAAAATTTAAGGAAACAGTTGCTATTTAAAGAGAGCATGTAGGACTTTCTTTTCTGTGCTACATATAATTTAGCTTTTAAATGAAATTGCTTTTGAATTTGATATGACTACTTTTTTCTATTAGTTTAATTGAATTTTTTATAGGATGCTGAGTAGACCACATATTAAAGGCAAAAACAATATAGCAAAATCTATTTTTGTAATGTTAAGCATGACTTTCAAATGTCTCTTGTTTTTCTTACTAATTTTTTTTTTAAATCTCTAAATGTATATCAATATCTTTAGTCTCTTCTGTAATTCAGAATTTGGTGTCTGAGTTAACATTTCATACTCTGTGTTATCATGATTTTTACAATAGTGAAACATTTCTTTTCCTGAGATCTAGACAGATTTGCCCAGCATTCTGATGGCATCCTCATCATAGCTTTGTACCAAGATAAGATAATCTTTTCTATATTTTCTCTAATACTGGTAATACCTTACATCTTAGAGGAATGTTTTGGCTTCAGTACAAAGTTAGATAAGTTTATCAGCGATTATTTAATTATTCCTAGATTTAATAAGAACATCTTAGCTTGGGCTGTTATAGCAAAATATCATAGATGGTATGGCTTATAAACAACAGAAATTTATTTCTCACTGCTCTGGGGGCTGGGAAGATTAAGGTGCTGCCGATTTGGTGTTTGGTGAAGGCTCTCTTCCTGGCTGCATATGGCTGTTTTTTCATTGTACCTTCATATTGTGGAAGGAAAGTGAGCTAGCTCCCTGGACTCTTCTTCTAAGGGCATTAATCCCACCTTCATAGCCATATCACCTCCTGAAGTCCCTATCTCCAAATACCATCACACGGAGATTATAAATTCAACATGTGAATTGTGGTGGGGGAGTCCCAACACACAAACCTTCAGTCCATAGCATTTGGTTATGTGAATTATTTTACACAATTCCTATTTGGCCGTACCTCAACTTGCCATGTTTTTCCTTAACTTTCTCAGAGCCTTTTCCCGAAGTCGATCTCTGTCACGCGGTATTTCATTGCCTAGAAAGAAGATTGTATTGCACATTTGTTCTCAGAATTACTTATAAAACCCTAAAACTTTAAAGCTGGTATTGATTTTTGTCCCTTTTCAGAAATTGAGGACACACCCGTGGTTGTGGTTTTTTTTGTTGGGAAGGATGCATCTGCCCGTAACCTTTGTCCTAGTATGTTAGCCAATTCCCAGTCCAGGATGCCCTGAGATGTTCCTTCTGACCCCTTGGTAATTTTGTTTACCATCTTATTTCCTTTTCTGTATCTCTCCTTTTCTCACTAAACTAGTTAGTTGTCCCAAAGTGGTGAGTGGTTTGTTTAAATCAGTTATGTCTCTTGTTTTTGCTCTTGCCTGCAACCAAATCTGTTTGCCTTATGGAAATGTAGTTGATTGCTGAGAGATTATTTTGGCTATATCGTAATAGGATTCTAGTAGCATGGACTTTATAAGCACAAAATATAGAAATTTAGTCTTGAGAAAATTAGTAGTATTCTTATAATTGAGACTTTGGTTTTTTTTTGTTTGTTTGTTTACTACAAATCAGAAGTTTTCAAGAATTGGAACTAAATAAATTGAACCTGAAAGTTAAAAAAATGTATCTTCTTTTTAGTCATTTAAAAAAATAGACTTACAGAATTATAATTGTGATTCACAGAGCAATAGTCACATTTCAAGAGTAATACAGAAATACAGATTTTTTTAAAAAAGAAGTATACTTGTTGCTACATTCCTTTAAGATTAGGTGACCATACATCTAGGATCACTGGAACAGTCCTGGTATATGCCTATTGTTCCAGTGTAATTATTAATAGTGCACTATTTCACTCTCAAAAGTTGCCTGGTTTGAACAATAAATAATATGGTCACTTTACTTAGAGGAGACTAGCCTTAATTCAAGTGAAGAAAAATATATACATCTTCTACTTTATGTTAAAAACTTCAAAATATTCAAATAACCATGATGATATACTAATACAAACAGGTTAATAAAATATAAAACTTATGCTTAATCATTTTCCTTTCATATCCAGATATGTAAAAATACTATACTCTCCTTCTAGTAAGTGAATGACATAGTTTAAGTGAAAAATTTAAGTCTAAGGGCAATTAAAATCTTTATTTTTACTTCATCCAATACATAATCTTGTTTTTCAGTGTATGTTATAACTTTCTGGATGCATCATTAATTTTTAAAAAATTCAATAATATCATTACACAGTAATGAAAAGTAAACCCTGCCTTTTTAAGTGGCTTATTGTTATAGTAATCAACATGTAACCAAGCAACCCTTAGTTATGCTTTACAAAATTCTATTCCTCAGACTTATAAAACAAAACCTACCATTAAAAAATAAGTAAGCAATCTTGTCCATTAGCAAGAGTTAGAGTATGCTCTTTAAAACTGGATATTTTGTTGGATACACTAACAATATTTTATACTCATAAACCAGTTTGAAGCCTGAAATACAATTTCATTTATCTTTACATTCTAAGCTTTATAGTGTCCCAGAAAGTGTCCATCTGTTCAGCTGAGATTGCTTCAAATAGTGAGTGGTCAGAAAGACTTAGATGATAAAGGTCAAAAGAGCCTCTTGACCCTGTGATACTTGCCAAAGCAATTGGAGCATCAGGACTGATATACTGTTAGATACAGTTCACTAAATCAGCCTCACTTTAACTGGTAATGATAGCAAAAATACACAGTAAAGTCATTGCTGAAAGAAAACAAAAAGTATCCAATATAGTAATTTATTACCAGTCAGTGGGTTTCCCGCACTCAGCTGTTTTACCCCTGCAGTGGTGAGAAAAAGCAAAAAGGTACTCTAACACTTAGCTGAAAATGGATGCCCCGCTGATACCCGGGATGCATGGTGGCCCCATGATTGCCCATGCCATTAGCTTGGTAATGTCATCGCTATTGTAAACTCAGCTCCCCATGTTCTTCTTGTGCATCAGCTGCAGATTGAAGCTTTCTCCTTTGTCTTCTATTTGTGCTGCCAATCATGCTGCTCTCCACCAACCCTTTGGAGGGAGATAGTTTTTACTACCAACAACTATGTTCAGCCGCCCAGAGCTCAATGGATCTAAAAATGAATGGCTGACACTTTCATTTACACCTTGATTTATGCATTGTTGGGCTATTTGTTCATTCCTATCCTTCCACCAATGGTTTTTCATATCTTTGTAAGATATATGTTTTTGGTAACTAGTATATCCCTACCTGTTTATAGTTTTCTATGAAATGAAGTTATTTGTTATAAATGTTGAAATGTATTTGGTGCAATATGAGCAAAGCCCTTTGTATATCTTTTTCATTTAGTCAATCAATAAAAAAATCCTTCTAAAAATAGTTACTGGTTTCTGTCAATGAAGGAAAAATTCCCATGGAGAAGTATAAATGAGCACTTTGAACATCAGGGTTTTTATCCATAAAACTATCTTAAGATCAACAATATAGCACTGAGTAAAGACAGATTAAAGACGAGATTTTGCTAATTGCAAGCACAGAGATAGTAAAATAAATTTTAATTCACATTTCTAATTGTATATGGGAGGTGCAGTTTGTGTTTTTGACTTCTGTTTGTGTCTGCTTTAAAATAGCTCAACCTTTATAGAGTGAGTAAAAATCAGTAAACATATGGATTCTCTTACCTTCCTCAAATACTTGAGTTATTTCAAGGTTTACTTCATTTTATAACTGACAGATACCCCATTTTCCTCAAATCGTAATAGAAATTTATTCCAGAAATAATTATACAGAAAGCAATATTAACGTAGCATTTACAGTTAAACACAAAACATAAACCTGATTTTGTTCTTATAATTAAGGATCTGGTAGTGTATTAAAAAAAAAAAGTTTGTTACTGTGTACATTTTTAATGGATAAAGTAGTCCTTCATACATTTAGTTTTACATATCAAAGTAAATGACATGCTATAATTCTCCATGGAAATATTTTTTTCAATTAAAATCTAAACATTTTAGGTTTGGTTATGGAAATTGGTACATTGTTGAAAAGGGTGTAATTTTCTCTTTCTACCAAGACACATGTTTCAGCTTTTAATTTAACAAACATTCTCTAGGATTATTCTGGACTAAAACTAGATATGTGAGGAGCTAGAAAGCTCCAAACCAGAATCAGCCTCTACTCCACTAGTGCTTTTATTTTGACCAGGTTTTCAGCACTGTATTTGATTACTAGGAAGGCAGTTTGGTGGGAAGCATGTCCCAAGCCAGCTCCCATCTATTTTAGAAACTGCAGAGCTCTGTGCTTCAAAACAACTACGGAGTTTATTATCTTTTCAAGGACAAATAGAAAAAGGCATTTCAGAAAGAAAGAATGTTCCTAATAATGCATTTCTGCACTGCGAGGGATTGTTTGACTTGCAGGATAAAAGTCTTCTACTCAATTAATTTGAGTTATTATTACAATTAATTAATTGGTTAATTAATTAATTTGTTTCTGGTATAGAGACAAGGCAACTCATTATACCCCATGTCATAAATATTCATAAACCAAAGAATCCGTAAGTCAGTATCTGGCTTAGCTCTTAGTCTATTTTTTAGACCAAATAATCTAAAATGAAAATTGTGTGAAAGCTTTTTAGCACTGAATAAATGTTAATTTACTGTTACCTTTATTAACAATCCTTTCACTTTTCTTTCTCACTGTATTTTCTACCTTAGAAACATCAAAAGGGCAAGGTGGCAGGCAGAGGAGGAGCTCATTCACCAGGAGCGTGTGTCTTGTTAGGAAAATGACTAGTGTCTTAGGAAAAGAGGGTAAACCAACTTGGGACTCTCCAACAGCTAATGGAAATGTGTAGTTTAAGGAAGGTAGCACAGTCCCCAGAATAAGCTGAATCTCAATGGTAAACAGCCTTCAGAGACAAGAAGGTAGATAGGTAAAACAGCATCTAAGTTGTACTTTCCATGAAATTTTTATGTGGTTATGTGTATTAAATCAGTTAAAGTAGATGGCATGTCTTGATGTATTTGAGGGGGAAAATATAAAAGCATTTTCTTTTCCTGGATATCATATCAGTAATATATACAGTAACTTGACTTTTCAGGTACGGTTTATGTTGTAATTTAAGAGTTTTCAAAATACAATGTAGCAGTATTGGTTTTCATGTATCGCTAATGGATCGAGGGTGAATTTTAGGAAATGAGTGCTTGACAGTACAGGGAGGACCCTGACATTTATGAATAGTAAAGAAACCTCTCTCACTCTTCAAACCACAGCCCTGTGTTAGCCTCTGTTATTATGATACTTTTGATGTGTTCCTTTCTAGACCATAAAATAAAAACGTGTGTAGGTCTGTGTGAATGTGTATAAATTCCGTTTTCACATAGAAATGAGATATTATAGATTCTGTTCTACAAATTAAGTCAAAAATATTTGGTGGACATTCTTCTATATCAGTACATACACATCTACCCTGGTTAGATTTTTAACCAAGCCGCCAATAAATACTATTTTAGTTTTCTCTTTCAGAAAATCTTTGATGGGGGAAGCTATTTAGGACTGTATGTTAATATGCAATTGTTACTAGTTTATGTTGTTAAAATAAACCCAGTATTATTTTGTTTACTTGAAATTATTGCATAAATCAAATTTAAATGACAGGATTAAAGAGGGATGGTTATTCATACAAATGCACTAGGAAAACCATTCCAATTTATCCAATATTAAGAAAACGTATGACTCAAATAATTTTTTAAATAAAAAAAGCAATAATGATGCCAATTTAATTTATAATAATCTACCATCCCTACTATTATTTAACATTTTTTTCTGGCAGTTTTAGCAAATGTCAAATCATAAGAAAAAGAAATAAAAAGGATAAAAATAGAACAAATTACTTTTATTCAAATATAGTAATAGTGGATACGCTACATTTGAAAAAATGAATAGAACAGAAAACCTAATAAAACAAAAATTAAAGTTAAGCATAGTAGTGCCGAAAACAAAACTCATATACTAACACAGAAAACACTAGTTAGAAAATAAAATGAATATAAAAAATTCCATTCAATGAATATAGGAAATTAATAGGGATAAATTTAATAATAAATATGCAAGATCCATATGAAAACACATTCTAAAAATTACTAAAAGTCCTGAAAAATATCTTGATTTAGTAACAATGTAATCCCAGATGGAAAGTACAGTATTTTAAAGATTTCCATAGTCACAAATCTGTACATTTAATAACAATAACTTCCAAAATCTCCCTGGTGGGTTTTTGGGAACCTGGTGAGTTGATTGCAAAATTCGTCTGGAGAAATAAATGTATAAAATGAGCTAAGGAAAGTTAAAAAACTGAAGAAGAATGGACATGGGGCTTTTTTCTCAGATGTCAAACATTATCATCTGTCCATCCATCTATCTGAAGTAGAGTTCATTAGTGGTTCAAGAACAGACAAATAGATAAATGGAAAAGAAAAAAAGAGTTCAGGAATGAGGATGTATATAAATCATAATTTGCTCTTTGGAAAAGATGGCACTTAAAATCATAGAGGAAAGTAAATAAGTGGCTTTTGTATAATTGAGAGTAATTTCTGGGAAAAATATAAAATTATATCCTACTCTCTACCTTTAACAAAAATAAACTTAAGATGAATACAAGTTTTAAACATAGAAACATAGATTACTAGACGAAAATACATAATAATATTTTTAGTAATTGTGAAGGGCCTAGGAGTGGGAAAATTCTCTAAATATACGTGAAAAAATTATAGTTTTACTATTTAAATTTTAAAAATCATATTGCAAAAACCCCAAAGATCTATAAATTTAAAGTCTAATGATACGTGAAAAATATTTGTAATATATTCAACAGATGATCAATATCTTTACATACAAAGGGGCTCTTACCATTTGATAAGGAAAAGATAAATAATAAAATAGGAAATGGGGCAAATATTAACACTTAAATCACAGAAAAATCTACAAATAGTCATTAAGTTTTTCTCACTAAAAAATATCAATGCATATTTTTATAATCAAATTAGTAATTTCTTAAAAAGTGATGAACTCTTTAATGACATGATGAAATAATTACTCATTTTTGGTTCAAGTGTGTTTTGAAACAACCTTGCTGGAGCATAGTCTAACAATTTAACCAACATTTTAAAGGCACATATTTTTCCCCCTGAAATTCCACTTCAAAGAATTTTTTAAAGAACCTGAAATGTGTTCTATGATTTTAGGCACAGGTATGTTCAAAGAAGGCATAGAAAACAGTGGTTTTCATTTGTAATCTATGGAGAAATGGCTTACTTGGGGAACACTTTGTGCTCTTCCAAACAACCCGAAATTCTGCATCAATAAGATTTTGAGGAGTCATAGTTCAAAGTCAGGGCAATGACATCCAAGTATGCCAAGACCCAAGAGTAGGGGCACCCTAACTGAAGCTCTGGGTAGACAGAAACCCACTGACTGGAGGCAATCTGTTAGGAAGCAAGTTGACTCTTGACTGATCCTATAATTAGGTGCTTAAATGGGCTAGTGTTGTGAGGCACTTATTTTTCACTTAGGCGACAGTTTCTTAAATGAATTCCTCTGGTCACAAAGATGGGCTTGTGGGAATGTGCAGCACTAACACCTGAGGGCTGAATCCCAAGTTACCAGAAACAAAGGCATACTTAATTATTTTTAAACTGTGCTGGCTTTTATTTGTTATTTTTCAAAAAGACCTGGAATAACATCTTAATCATTATGTTTTGGTATTGACTAGTTACTAGAGGGAGGATGCCTTGAAATAAGTATGCTTGCCCTCAATGTTTACATGACTTGGCTGACCTGCACTTTTAGACTCAATGAAGTCTTCTGTAAAAGATCTCATGTTTTATGAACTCTTAACAACAAATTCCTGTTGGTATAATGCACTGAGGTTGAGGCACGCTCAGCTATTTAGAGGTTGGAGTGGGTGACAATAATGGTATTGATACTTATACATATGATGAAGACAAAAGGTAAATGTTGAAAAAGAAATTAAAATGTCATAAAAGAAATCCAAGGAAGGCAAGATTACAGCTGGAAGAGGATATTAGAAAAAGTTTGTGTAGGGAAATCTCTTGGGGAAATGAGCTTTCGTTAGGGGTAGAATTTCTGTAGATGGGTGTTAGGGCATTCCCAGCATGAGAAGAGGCACAGAGGCAAAGGAATCAAAAAAGCTAAAAAGTCAAAACTAGCTACTAACAGCAGAAGAATCAGGCAGCAGTGCCAAGCACAGTTTGCAAATAGGAAAGAAGGCTGGGGGAGAATTTGAGTGAGATGAACTAGACTGCGAGGTGCATGCTTCAGGGACCATTGGTCTTGCTCACCACTGAGTCTTCCACATATGGCACAGTGCCTGGCATGTAGTAAATGCTTAGTAAACATCTGATAGATGAATGAATGAATCATTAATGAAAAGTGAAGGAGGGAACATGGTATGAGAGGCACTGAAGGAGGACTTCAGAGAAGGAAAAGATGATATTCAGATTTCAGCCTGGTTCACTGGAAGAATGTTGCTGCCAGGGATGTCAGGAGATGAAGTGGACTATCTTAGTGAGGAGACTAGTACTGCAGTACAGATCCAATTAGGAGAATCTGCTCCTCCAGATTTAATTTAATTTAATGGTTTAAAAGTTTTAATGTAGTTAGTCTGGATATTCAATTTAAATATATAATTATTTAATTTAAAAGATTTTCTTGTATTTGCTATTACAATCACTTATATTGTAATTAATTGTGTTTTGGTATGGTAGATCAGGTTATAATTGAATTTTACAAACATTTTCAACTTAATTTCTATAACTCCATGCTGACAGTGAAATAGCTTTAACTGAGATGTTGACATAGAAAACTTTCACCTTTATTGACAAAAAGTATGATTAAAAATTGAATGACATGCCACTTCACTCAAGACTTTAATAAAAGTTTTATACAGAATAAGTAAGAGTAAAGTGTAACTTAAAGCCAGGCCACTGATGTGGCCATATACTTATTAACAGTAGTTTTCTAATATGCCTCTACTGCATTTTAAATACAATCACCGTACTTTCCTAATATTTCTAATAAATGCTTTCTTGTTTATCCATTTTCTTTTTTCTTTTTTTCTTTCATAGCTCCTTATGCATTTTTGTGAATATTATTCCTTCAATTTCTCTTTGATGATTTTTTTTTCAGTCCATTCTAAAGCACTGATTTCATCTAGAGTAAGTATATATCTCAGCTTTTATTTTTTAGCTATTAGATTTTCAGTGTTTTGGAATTTTGGTTTATAGACTCATTTCTAGAGCAATTTTCTTGTGTTTTTTTCATTTTGGTGTATTTTATTTTCCTCCCTCCCTCTATACTCAGCTGATATTCTCTGTTGGTTTTACTGTTGCGTCTGTCTACCTTTTCAAGGTCCTCAGTCCAGAATAAGGCCTGGACCATACTGATACTAAGTATATTTCTGTCTAATTGGGGAATGAGCTTGTGGGTCGATTTAGTTACAAGTTAAAATTATTCTAGGTCAGCTACCCTCCATAGTGACGTTAACCTCAGGGGCTAAACTCTAAAGCCTGGCACCTGCTTAAAGGCCTGTGACTTCACTTCCACACTCAACACTTTGTGTTTCTGTCCCATTTTGGCCCTCGAAGATGTCTATTTTGTTTTTGAGCTTGTGTAAACCTTTTAAAATTTCTTTTAAAAAATATTTCATCCATCACTGGTATCCATTTGGAAGAAATAATTTGCTCCAAAGTCTAAACTTTGCCATCTTGACTAAAAGTCAACTGATATTTTCAAAACCTCTAGGATTTGTTAGTTTGTCATAAAACAGAAGTAGTTAATTAAACTTAAAAGCTTTTGCACAGCAAAGGAAACCATAAACAAAATGAAAAGACAACCCTCAGAATGGGAGAAAATATTTGCAAATGAAGCAACTGACAAGCGATTAATCTCCAAAATATACAAGCAGCTCAATATCAAAAAAACAAACAACCCAATCCAAAAAATGGGCGGAAGACCTAAATAGACATTTCTCCAAAGCAGACATACAGATGGCCAACAAACACATGAAAAGATGCTCAACATCACTAATTATTAGAGAAATGCAAATCAAAACTACAATGAGGTATCACCTCACACCGGTCAGAATGGCCATGATCAAAAATTCTACAAACAATAAATGCTGGAGAAGGTGTGGAGAAAAGGAAACCCTCCTACACTGTTGGTGGGAATGTAAATTGGTGCAGCCACTATGGAGGTTACTTAAAAAAGTAAAAATGGAGCTACCATATGACCCAGCAATCCCACTCCTAGGTTTATACCTGGAGAAAACCATAATTTGAAAGGACGCATGCACCCCGATGTTCACTGCAGCACTATTTACAATAGCCAGGACATGGAAGCAACCTAAAGGTCCATCAACAGAGGAATGGATAAAGAAGATGTGGTACATATACACAACGGAATATTACTCAGCCATAAAAAGGAATGAAATAATGACATTCCTTAGACATGGATCAACCTAGCAACTGTCATACAGAGTTAAGTAAGTCAGAAAGAGAAAAACAAATAGGGTATAATATCACTTATATATGGAATCTAAAAAAATGGTAGAGATGAACTTATTTGCAAAGCAAAAATAGAGTCACAGACATAAAGAGCAAACTTATGGTTACCAAAGGGGGAACGGGGGGATGAATTGGGAGACTGGGACTGACATATATACACTACTATGTATAAAATAGATAACTAATGAGAATCTACTGTATGGCACAGGGAACTCTGAGCAATGCTCCATGGTGACCTAAATGGGAAGGAAATCTAAAAAAGAGGGGATATAAAAGAGGGGACATATGTATACATATGACTGATGCACTTTGCTGTACAGCAAGAAACTAACACAACATTGTAAAGCAACTATACTCCAATAAAAATTAATTTTAAAAAAAGTAGCTATCTGAACTTTTTTGTAGCAAAGATGTAGGCAGCTACTGTAATTTCCTTTTGTATCCATGTACTGTATTCTCTGCTTTTTGTGGCATGAGTTTTAAAGATAACTTCTTATATAATATATTAGGTCATAAATTCATCTACGTTGCAGAGTTGTTTCTCAGAAAATTTTCTACTTCAAGAAATTGTGTTACCTTTTCTGTAAATTTACCATGTTTGTTAATCATCATATAATTTCTCAGTGGTAGTGTTCAGTACACAGATACCACATTTCCCCCCACCCCCCATCATCTGTGCCATCCTTACTTGAAAAACTCCCATTGTCACAAATCTTTTGATGTGGATACTTTCCCTTGAGTATAGGTACATTTTCTAGAATTCCTAATCTTTTTTCTGGCATGAACTACACTTGCAATGCATCAACTGTGACTTCCAGTTTTTTATTTATTTAAAGAATAGGAAGAATTTAGAAAATTACAGAGAAACCAGAGTGCTGAATCTTTGTATATTTTTATGATTATTTTCTGATCTGCTACATGGCTTCATCCATACCTAGTTAAAAAGAAGTTGTTAGAGTGACTCATCACCATAGAGTCATTCAGATGTCAGGGAGGAAGAAAACTTTCCTGTACCCTTCTAGGTTCTTCTGGCTGGTCTAAGAGTTAAATTGACATGAGACAGATTAATAGGAGAAAATCAAATTTAATTTTATACTTATGGGAATCCCACATACATGAGAGGGTTAGAGATAGAAAGGTAAAATGAGGTATATATGACATCCTGAGCTAAGGAAGGGGATAGGAGTCTGGGGCTTTCAAGGACAGGAGGGTCATTCACAGGATGATAAGCAGAAGAGCACATGTATGGGTAATTAGATGTTTGCCTTGACATATAGATGGAGCCACTTAGATAAAATCTGTCTCTGGTTATAACTCTTTTCTGGGAAAAATCCCCAACTTAAATTCTTCTAGCTAGTTAGGGGAGGGGCAGTAGTTTCTCTTGAACCCTCAGGGTCTGGATTACCTTTAGTTCAAAATAATCCTCATGCAAAAGTGATACATTTTGGGGAGGCTAATTCCAAACCTCTATACAGATCACTAAACTTTGTTTTCTCAGGGGCTATATTTTACATGCAGAATTCCCCAATTTTTATATAACTTATTAAATTATGCAATTAAAGTTATAAGCCTGGGAAAGAATATTGAGAACACAAAGGTGAAAGTACCGACAAGCAAACATCATAGTTCCTGTGATTAGAAGGCAGAAAGTAGAACATAGCCTACCAGTGGTCAGGAGGATTGTAAAGCATGGGTTAATCTGTTGAGTTAGCTGTTAAAAAGGTCCAAAAAAATTTTTAATTTTAAACTAAAAATAAAGTTATAATTATTAAAATGTGATTTATATTATATTTAACAAAATTTAGATTATGATTGTAATTATATACTACTTCTTTAGAACAAATCATGTGTTTTGTTTTGTGTATTTTTTTAAATTAAACTGTATGGTACATAATATGTTACATTTTACTTCATGTTTGAATTTTATATTGAATAATATAGAGTTATTTTAGAAAACCATTTAAAAGATAATCAAGTGAAAACAAAAAACAAAAATAAAACAAAACAAAACAAAAAGATAATCAAGTGTTTCACAGGCCTCTCTTATATATTTTATGTTACAAGTTTGTCATTTGAAGCATCTGAATTAATTTTCTCTTCCTCAGTTGTTAGCTGGTCTTCTCTGCTGGATTCTTATTAGTCAATGACAATGGGTCTGACTCAGATAGTTCCAACATCCCTGTCTGGATTTAGTGTAATCCTGCATTTTTAACAGTATTTGCTATTTACTTTGCAACTGGATTGCATTATTTGATAATCAGTCAGAACCTGACTGATGGATGTTAGAAAGGGAGGAGTGTTTGGGTACTAATTTTATAAATGATCAGCTCATTAGTAAATATTTTCATATAATGATTACTTTTTCTTCCTTATACATCTCAGTGAATATGGTGTTTCATAAAAGGAATGCTTAGCTAATGAGGACCCTCTGTATATCTTAGAAACAATAAATAAAAAAACATTATTCCATTCTTTGAAAAACTTAAGTTGATAATATCATCTGAAGAATAGATAGAAAAAAACAGACTTGAGAATCCTGACTTGGCTATTTACCAAACGGGTAACTTTGAACAAATCACTTTACTTCTCTGTCCCTCATTTTCCCTTGTGTAAGGGGAAGGGGTCAGATTAAATCATTTCTAAATTCTTCTTGCTCTAACAAAACTAAATATCTAAAATATTTGCCCGTTATCATCTATATGTTTTCTCACTTAGGATTTAAATGTTTGTACTAGGTATTATTGCACAAAAATCACAAGAGTGAGCAGGTGAGTGTAATTTTAAGCATCAGTTTTACCACATGCATTTTGTATCTGTGGTAGGTTGGGCAGGTCAGATTCTTTCAAAACAAACTCAGTGGGGGATTCAATTTGTTTTCAGGAAGAAGTTTTATCAGAACATGTTGTTAGACAGTGTATTTCCACCTTCAAAGACAGAAGGTAAAAACAGTCTTTTTAAACCATTTTGTCTTTCTGAATCAGATAGGAAAAGAAGAGGCACAACTGAACACAGTAAGATGAAGAAAAAAATAAGTGAATAGACATTCTTTTTATAAAGATGTTAGACTTATACCTTCACACCTTTTACATTGTTTTCTTCCAAACGTTTGGGTCTTTTTCGGTTTTCTTTTTTACATGTATACTGGGCTGTTGAGAGTTTGAATTTTGTGTTGTTAACTTTAGTTTTACCTGTCATTTATTCTGGGTTCTTGCTGATAGCAGAAGAATAATTTCTGCCTGCTGTCCATCTGGGATTCTACTTGTAGACTTTCTGACTCAGTAGCTTTTCCCCAAATCTGTGTACTTCAGACAAAGAGCTCAGCTCTGTGTGCCTCCTTCTACTCCCCACCTGCTGTTTAGAGCATTCACATGTAGATATATCAGTACCATTTTACTCCCCAGCCTCACAAAGTTCAGAGGTTGGAATGGACCATTGTTCTTTAGTGCCACCCTCTTGCTGTCCTGATTGTAAACCATACCTCCACTCTTGCCTCAACCTGAATGTCAGAGAGTAAGACTAAACATGATGTGAAGTTGGGGAAAAAACCAGCACCTTCTGATGTATGCAAAACCTGGACAGTACATTTTGGGGAAGTATCTGCCAAGCAATCAGAGAGCATTCTATAAACAACATGTAAACTAATAACTTAAAATTTATATTTAGCCCTCACATTTTTGCAGTGACATAGATTGAATGAAATACTCTTGTATTTAATTATTTATTCTAGACTTTTTATCGTAACCAGATTGGTGAATGTTTCTAAAACACTCCTGTTATAATGATGGTTTACATATACTTTATCATTCTAAAAGTAATATAATTACATTTATATTTTTACGCAACATCATTCAGTCATGATTTAGCAGGTTACTGTTAATAGAATTCTTGTCTGAGTAATATATTGTATATAGGTAACATATAAATATAAATAAGTTTAAGAATTACCGTAACCTTTGCTACACATTACTAAAAGTTATGTATTGCCCAGTTCATGATATGTTAAAACCCAGGAATTACTATTATAGGTATTTATTTGCTTTCTATGTTACTTATGTCTAAAACAATGGCAAATATTGTTTTTCAAATCCTTTGGTGATGTGACTTTAAAAATATGCTATTTCTTAAAAGATTTTAAAATGCTCAAACAATGATCACTGGCTAGCATTATAACATTTAATCATTTTAGTACATTCAAATATAACAATAGCTTATACATATTGTCCAATGGACTTATTTCCAAATGGAAGCCAACTTTGTTGTATGTTAAATAAATTTGGAATAACATTTGTGATTTGAAAATATTTTAAAACATCCAGTTGCTCCTGAGGCTTAAGGTGATCACATTTAGGGACAGAAATTTAGGATTTTTGTTTATGGCAGTACAATGGGCCTATTGTGGTGGTGTGGATCTCAAAATAAGAAGATGAGACCAGACCAGGGAATGTGTATACTGCTAGAATCATTGCTGTGATTTTTGAGTGGCCCAGTAATTGAGGAGGTCTAGCTGTTGTGTCCAGAGAATATTATTGCTTAGGGAAGTGGAAGTGCACAGGAGGGCGAAACCCTGTCTTCAGCCTGCTTCATTAACCGCTAATTCAAAAGAAACTATGGCTATAGTTTGTGAATAGGTGACTTCCTTGCTTAATACCCTTCAAGGGTCATGACTGCTCTTTGAGTAAATTTGAAACTCAACAGTTTGCAGGGCTTCAGTGTAATCTGGCTCCTGTCCTGTCTGTCTCATTCTGTAATACATTCCCGTACTCTACTCTGTAGACAAACTAAGATTGTCACAGTGCATGATCCCTACATACCTTCTCACTCCTCTTCCAGCCATCACTCTAGGGGGCTTCCCATTCTCTTCCCTTTGCCTGGAATACTTGGCCTCTCACTTTTCTTCAGTTCATTTCTCCTTCATCTTTCAGATCTCAGTTTGGTGTCACTTCTGCTTAGACTCCTACTTGTATCTTTCAGGCTGAGATGCCTTCTTCAGATCTTTCTAGTTTCCTATATTTTTGCTTATACTGCCCTCATCTAAGCTATGTGGTTAGTGCTTGGCACATCTGTCTCTCCCCTCTGAGTGTAAAGAATGTGAGCTGCATCCATACAGATGCTGGGTCTTGTTCTGTATTGGGTAGATAGCTTCTCACACCATGTTCTACTTAATACATACTCAGCAAGGACCTCTTGAATGACAGCTGAATGAAAGAAAACCAGGCATAAACCCAAAGGATGGACTGGGAATGGTAACCTTCAAGAACATGAAGTAGCATCTCAATTAGGGAAGATGATACTCAGTATTTTTAAGACTCTTGATACATATTATCACAATAGTTTTGAAAAATGTTAAGGACATCTAGATCTTATCAGAGTTCACCTTGAAATGATCACTCAACAGTTTGGGATACTCTACTTTTTGTTTGTTACAAATCTGTGAAAATTCTATCTAATTTAAGGGATCAAAACTGGTATAGTATATAAAATTTTATACTTGTTTCCTTTTTATTGGGACAAATGGTTTAAAAACTATTCCCCTCTGTGATATTTTTTTAATCTCCTTTTCTCATTTTTTCTCTTGAGTGTATGGCTAAATAATTTTTGTGAGTTCTTTAAATATCTAAAATATTAGCCTTTGATCATTTATGCTGTAATTGTTTTTCTTACACTTTTAAGTTTAACCTGATTAATGCACTTTTTTTTTTTAGAGGTACCTGTTAAAAATATTTAGATAGCCATATCTATTATTAATATTTTCTCTGTCAATTTGTATTACTTTTTTAAAACAGCTTTTGTTTAGTACGGTAAAATATAAATTTTTGTAGGCGTTTTAAAAAAAGATATAATCAGAAGGAGTCATAAGAAATCTGCAGTTTTGTAAAAAATCAAACTGTACTTTTCAAATCTAGATATTTTCTATCGACAATATATGTGAAGTTCTTGCTGTGACATTATGTATTTTATAAAGGACTCTTTTAATATCTACTTAATATTTTAATGTGTGCATATACCATAATGTTTTAGCCAAATCTCTATTATGGAACATTTACTTTCAGCTTATTGATATAGAAAACTTAACAATGAGCATTCTTTTTCATATAATTTTGTGCATCTTTGTAATTTTACCCCAGGATAAATTATCTTTAGAAGAATTTCTGCATCCAAGGGTATATAATAGTTTAAGGTTATTGATACATTTTGCTAATTGCCTTCCATGAAAGAGATACCAGCTTACACCCATCACGCAGTGTGTGAGAGTGCCCATTTTCTTGCTCCATTATCAAAACTGAGTATTTTAATTTTTAGTGTTCTTTACAAACCCAATTTCTGTCTCTTTGTAGGCTAATAGTCTGAACAACAGCACTGATTAATTCTCTAAAAGTAGTGAATAAAGTATTTTAAAATTCATCCTTAAAAATAATACATGTTAGTTTAAATGAAATTTAAGGCAACTCTTAGAGGTGAAAAACAAAATGAGAACACAAATCCAGACAGGAGAGAGAAAGCTGAAAGACCATTTGCTAGTCTCTGGGTTCTCTCAGCTTTGGTTTTAACTGTGACACAGGTAATTAGAGGGAATGTCCAGGCCCAGTGTATTGATGGGAAGTTAGGCTGGAGAAAATTGCGCAAATCCGTTATTCTCTAAGAGCTGTATATGCAGTGAAAAAGTGAACCAAGGTGAGGGATATATTCCACAAATGGAGATAATAAAGATTTTTCTCTTGGTTTTAGCCCAAGATGGATGGGGGAAAGTAGGTTTGCCTGAAAATTGATAACCATAACCTAACTTCACACAGATTGAGGGTTAGGATTCACATTACTTGCAAGAAATGAAAAACTCTTAAGGTAAAATTTTTATTTAAATAGGGACCTGCTGGTGGTACCCCTGAGTACCTGGCAGTCAAAAATACAAATACTCTCTTGAAGAATGCATCTTTAACCCATGTCTCAAAGGATTCTCACCGATAATGTTTCACACATACACACACACACTTACAAAACATATAAGGAAACAGGAAAGCATCAGCAAAATAAAAAAGAGTTATATTCACAAGGATTTCAAAAATTGGAACTATAGATACAGAATGCAAAATAAGTATGCTTAAAGAAATAAAAGAAGGCTTGAAAAATGTAAGTAAGAAATAACTGACTAAAAAATGACCAATTTGTCAAATAAAATTTCTAGAAATGAAAAATGTAAAAGTTGAAATTTGAAAATCCATGGATAAGTTAAATGACACGATAGAGACAGGGGGGAAGAAAACTGGCAAATTAGAAGAAATTCTGAAGTGATTGCCCAGCATGTGACAGAGAGAGACAAAGAGATGAAAAACATGAAAGGGGATAGAGTGACAAATAGCTAATCAGAGTTCCATAAGGGGATAATAGGATAGAGAGAGAAGATATTCAAAAAGACAAGTCTGGGAACTTCACAAAATTAACGAAGGATAGGAATACTCAGATACAATGTAAGAAAGATTGGGGGAAAACATACATACCTAGAAGAATCACAGTGATTCTGTGATTCTATGCAAAATATTAAAGACAAGATCTAAAAAGCAGCAGAGAGAAAGGCCAGATGGAGTGACAGACTATCAGCTCTCTATGTGACATGTCAACCACATCAAAGGAAACCAGAAGACTGCAGAATAATGCCTTAAAATTGCTGTGAGAGAATAAGTTAAAATAGTATACTCAGCGAAACTATCTCCTAAGAAAAACATGATTCCGTTGAGAGGATGAACAAAGTCAAAGTTGATTCCTTGAAAAGAAAATAAAAACTGAGAAACTTCTGGCAAGAAAGCAACAAAAGCAACAAAAATAATGTCAGAAATGAAAAAGGACCCATAGTTATAGGTGTTACAGAAAGTTTAAAAATTATAGGCAAATAATATAAACAACATTTTGAACAATTATAAAACTATCAAAAGAAATTAAGCACTATCTGAATAAGTGGGAGATATAATCTGGAATTTGATAAACATCCTCAAATTTATATAAAGGAGTAAAAGAACAGGACAGGAGAAACTACCCAATCACCTCTTAAAGTCTTTTCATGAAGCTGTTATACAATGGAGTATTGTGCAGTCATAGATAAATTGATTAATGTCCCAGGGAAAGAGATCAGTGAGAAAAGGACAAATTCACAAATAACGTTGGAATAATTGAATGTCAAAATTTTAAAAAACATGAAAATTATTCCCAATTGGGAACCAAACACAAATATGAAAGAGAAAAGTATGAAAGAATTAAAAAGTTGTGTGGAACTTTAAATTTTGGGAAAAAAATAGGTAAATAATTTTATATCCTCTGGATACCTATAATTTTTAAAGTAAATATTTCATAAATTTGATAGCATTAAAATAGGAATTCAGTGTTCATCGTAAAACACTATTAAAAATAGAGAAACGACAGGCCACAAATAGAGAGAAGTATTTGGACCACATAACCAACAAAAGATTACCTCTAGAATGAATGTATAACCCTAAAAATCAATAAGGAAAAGACAAACGAAAGTTTATAGAAGCCATAGGCAGACACTTTATAGAACAAATGTGAAAAGATAATGAAATATTGCAATGATAATTAATGGCAATAATTAAAAAAAAGAAAATTAAAACTACAAGGGATACTATCTTATATCCCCATATTGACAAAAATGAGATCCTGTATTAATAAGGATGTGGAGCATGGAAACTCTTTATACAGTGCTACTGAGACTTATAAATTGATACAATTATTTGGGAAAATATAACAGAGTTGAAGTTGTGCGTATCCTATGAATTATCAATGTCACTCTAGAAAGTTTTGCAGATGTGCACCAGAAGAAAGTCTTCACCAGAAGGATACTCACTGTGCCTTTTTTTCTTTTTGTAATACTAAATCTTGAAGATAATTTAAATATCCATTTAAATGGATAAACTGTAGTTATCATATAGTATAATACTTTATAGTGGTAAAAATGAAAGAACTACAGCTGTAATCATCAACAAATATGAATCTCACAATCGCAAAATTCAGCATAAATAAAGCAAATCATGGAAAATTATAAGCAGCATAATTATATTTTTATGAAAATTGAGAACATGCAGAATCAAATAGATTAATTAGGAATAGATATTTAAGATTAGGACACTAAATGAAAGCAAAGAAATCATAAACATGGAATTCAAGATAGTATTTAACCTCTGACAGTAGGCAGGGGTATTGACTCAGAGCAGGTTCTATTTTTTTTTTTTTTTTTTTTTGTGGTACGCGGGCCTCTCATTGTTGTGGCCTCTCCTGTTGCGGAGCGCAGGCTCCGGACGCGGAAGCTCAGCAGCCATGGCTCACGGGCCCAGCCGCTTCGCGGCATGTGGGATCTTCCCAGACCGGGGCACGAACCTGCGTCCCCTGCATCGGCAGGCGGACTCTCAACCACTGCGCCACCAGGGAAGCCCAGCAGGCGGATTCTTAACCACTGTGCCACCAGAGAAGTCCCATAGTTTTACAAAAAGGATTTTTTCCTGCCTAATAGAACACATTTTCCCCCAAAAATATAGTCGTACACCATCATTTAAATATATTTGGATGATATTCCATTGTATATATATACTAATTGTTCATTCAACAAATATTTATAATACTGTATAGTAATAATAATACTGTATAGTAGCATTATTTTATAGGCATTGGGAACAAAGGGATGCACAAAACACCAGGGGTGGAGTTTGAATGATACTGGGGAAGATATACAGTAAACAAATAAATATTTCATATAATATAAGGTAATAATTAGTACTATGAAGAAAAAAAAGCAAGGAAGAAGACAGAGAGTAATAGGTTGGCATGAGAGTATATGGTACTCAAGTAAGGCACCCTAAATGAACAGGAACATAACTGAATTGTGGGAGCCCACCATGCCAGTATCTAGGGCAAAATCATCTTAGAGAAAGAACAAATGCAAGTCCACAAGGCGAGCCTTTAAAATAAAAAAAAAGCAATTTGATACTGGTTCACATTTAGGTTACTTCCAATTATTAAAAATTTTAAACAAATTTCGAGAGACCATTTTTGTTAAAAGACTTCTTAAATTACTGCAGGTGCTCTAACTGTTCTTCTCAATTTTCATACCCACTTTTCCCCTATTGTATGTTTTCATGGCTATACTGATAAGAAGATATGAAAGTGTATCTGGAAGAAAGTTAATCTGATGCCATCTTACTCTATAGGCCTAATTCATATTTTTTAGAGGAAAAAATGAAAGTTTTAGAAAGGAAAAGTTTTTCAAAAAAATTAGAATATAGAATGTTGAATTTAGAGGGGAATTTTTATAGCTAAGGCAAAAAATTAAAATGCCTTGGGTTGTGCTGCTACTTAATTTCTTTTTATGCCATTTTAATATCATGGAACTTTTAATAAAATCACTTAAAAATAAGAACTTTGACACATAAATTTTTAAAATCTCCCTTAGGTCGCTGATGCCAAGTGTTTCTCAGGACCTTTTAATGTCTTGCCTGTGAAGACAAAATGGAGTAACATTGGTTTTCACATCCTTCTATTTGATCTGGAAAACCTTGTTGAACTTTTGCTGCCAACTCCAATCTGTGACGTTGACCCTTCCAATTCATTCTATGGCAGTGAGATCCTGAGAAGAGCCAAAAGCACAGTAGAGAAGAAAACACTGACACTGAAAAGAAATAAAACTGCCTGTGGTCCTCTCTCAGTGGAGGCACAAGCCAAGCCTGTTAGTGAAAGCCCAGCCCAAGGAGAAAATACCATGAAGTTATCAGAAGAAAATGATGTCATTAAAAGGCAGAAGAAAATAAAGAGCTCCAAAAAGATGCACCCTAAGCAATCTAGAAAAGTCAATGCTAACCTCACAATAGACACAGCTAAATTGCTCCTATCTTGCCTTTTGCCATGGGGAGTGGATAAAGAATTAGACAATCTTTGCATTAAGCATCTCAATATTTTAAAGCTTCAGGGTCCCGTTTCTTTAGGACTTGCTTCAAATGAAGATCACTTCTCATTGATGCTGCCAGGTTGGGATTTATGCAATGCTGAAATGAAAAAAGACTATTCAAAAGTAAATTTGTTTTCCAGAAAAGTTTTGGACTTGTCAAATAAATACACTTCCACTCTTCCAAATCAGGCTGGGATGCCAAGAAGACCGGAAAATAATTCTGATTCTTTGCAAGAGCCAAACACTATCTTTTACTTATTGAGCAAACTATTTTTAGTTAATAAGTTAGTTAACATGCCTTTAGAACTGGCATGTGGAATTGACAGGTAAGACATGCTTAGAGATTTTGACTATTCTTATTTACGACATTAAAAAATTATCATTATTTGTTATATTTAGCTCTCTAGCCTCCCTCCTCCCCCCTCCCTCCCTCCTCTCCTTCCTTCCTTCCTTCCTTCCTACCTTCCTTCCTTCCTTTAGATGAAGAGTAAATATGCAACATCTCCTTTAGCTTAAAACAATTTTAAGAAAATCTTCCTTTTAATTCTTTGAGATTGGAGACCACTTTGGGCAATACATCTATATGTTTTAAAATTTATTCATCCAACAAATATCCATTGCTCTCATAATATGTGCCAGGAAATTCACAGTACTGGATGCTGAATGATTCAATAGATAGATAGATAGGTAGATAGATTCACACACACCTTGAAATCCATTATACTTGTTGTGAATTAAGTACGAACAAAAAACATTTAAATAAATGCCTATGATGATATACTTCATATATCATTAGGAAAGGAAAAATTTGAAAATTTCGTACCTCAAATCCCACTGTTTAATTCATACTTCGGCATATTAAAATAGAAGAGGTTATCATTAATTCACTTATAGAAAGTACAGTTTAGTAATAATAGGCATTGCTTTTTGAGTGTTTAATATCTACTAGTCAACATGTAAGCCCTTTACATACATGATTTCACTTCATGTGCACAGCAAAGCTGGGATTTAGGTACGATTATTTTGCTTATTGTATAGATGAGGATATTGAGGCTTATGGAGACAAAGTATCAACCCCAATATTAATTCAGAGCCTTACAAGCTGATTCAAGGCTGGGCATCAGTATAACTCCAGAGCCTGATTGCTAACCTTGACTCTGTGTTTACCTTCTCCCACTGCTAAAATTCAATATACTTTTTCATAGTCTGATGTTAGAAGATTGGATTCAATTCATCAAGTGCTTACTGAATATGTTTTTAGCACTAGCTCATAGAAGAAATATAAATAAATTTCTCATTTGGGTAGGAACTAATTGAAATGATGAAGATAATGCACATGAAATAAGTAGAAAACACTGAAGGAACGAGGAGAAATATTTGTAGTATAGGTAAGTATTATAGGTGGTCAGAGTAAAGAGAATAATTAGTGTGAGATGAAACCATCAGAAAGCCTTTATAGAAGATGTGCCGTTTGAACTGCTCAGTACATGGTGGTAAATAGTCCTTGACATTTCTATTCTTTCGTAAGAGCTCAGTTCAACAAATATCTGTGTCAGGTACTAGATAATAGGGTTCCTGCCTTCAGTGAACCTACAGTCTGGTAGCAAATCCATATGGATTATGTAGATTCAGTGTTAAACTCCCTATCATTATTATGCTTCTATGCTATAGGGTTTTCCATTTTCTGTTTGGTGGCCCTAATAATGAGAAAACAGAGACTGTGAATTTCATTACTCATATACTTAATTTTCCTCTATTTTCTTTTCTTCTGTTCATTACTACATATATATATATATATATATACACTTATATAATATATAACTTCATATTTATAATTTATATATATAATATATATGTATTTTAATTTCAGTTAGGCACTTTTCTTTCTATTACTAAGAAAATTAAATAACACCTAAAGTATGATAAAAAAAATTGTAGTCAGCCAAGCCTGAAAACCTGAGAATGAACCCTGGTTTTGTTGTTAAACTAGTCATGTGGTTTTGGACTAGTCACTTAGCCCCTCTGGGCCTTGCTTTCCTCATTTACAAAATGAGATGAATAGAATAGGTGATCACCAAGATTTTTTCAAGTTCTTAAAAACAACTTATATTTGTTAGCCTAATCATGATCCCACAGAGCAGATGAGGGACTCAGTTATTGTCGCCAGAGGTTTTCATTCTAAGTTTGTTCCAGATACTGAATACAGGATGTGAAGGATATATCTGGTGCCCTTTAGGGGAGATTAAGGGCTTTCAGCGTGCTTTCCATTAAATGGCCTTAAAATCATTGCCACACTTTAGTTAATCTTTACAAAATTCTGCATTAAAACAAATTATTGAATGGCGGTGTCAGGATTAGAGACTGCTTCCCTAAATAAGCCATTTCAGATTTGATCTGCTATTGGAGACTGCATGTTATATTTAGGGAAATCAAAACAATGTGTATTGGATTTGTCACTCCAAATCCTTCCAATAAATTTGGCCACTTTGCTAACATTTCACTGTGGTTGTAAAGGTGGAGAAATCTTTTTATGCTTAACAACTGAGTGTGTGACGAAACTGAATTTTAAGGAAAGAGCTATCTGCCTATGAGAATATCCCTGGATAGTATCTGAATGTCCTCTCATTGAATCACTGGACTAGGGTAAAGCCTGTCTTCATCAAGTCCTGATGGTACCTGGGGATAATTTTTTGGCAGCTATGAACATATTAGGATTCAAAAATTTATTACATTAGCCACAAATCACATGACCTAAAGTCACAAGGCCCCTCCAGTAAAAGTGGATCACAAGATAATTCTGGTAAACTAAGATTCACAATTCACTTGGGATTAGGGTTTTAGGTAAGTTAAAGTGGGGAAAAAAGATTCACCGAAGAGAATAATGTCAAAGATATTGCTAAAAATAATTTGTTCAATTCCCAAATTTGTTAAAGTGATCATGCAGTCATATCGTCAATTTATTTCTCCAAATGTTTTTTATACATCTTTAATAATATCCTTTGAATCTTATTTCAACAGTTCTTTCACAATGGAGTCTGTGCATAAGAAGATGAAAAGTCCTGGGAATGATATTTTAAATATTTCAAGCTTCTACGGTTATTTACGAAATGGTAAAGGAGTTACAGATATAGTCTAATAATTTTTTTTCTTCTATGAAATAAAAGTGCTATAACTGGATAGCACCCTACAGTTTAGAATAAGAAGTGTGCATGTTTATTGTTTGATTCAGTCTGTATTTTACATGGTTATAGTTTTGTATTCTGTCTATATTTGAAATATACATGAAATTTTGTTATTAAAGTAAATATTAAAGTTAATAAAGTAAAGTAAATATCTTATAAGACATGTAATATGATAGATTTCATCAAATGATCTTTGAAATACCTAAAAGTATGAAACTTTTCAGCAAAGGAAACATTTGAATATTAAATTAAGGTCATATGTGATTTATGGGGAATTTACTGTATCAATATCTTTATTACCAAATAAGTAATTATTATATTAGAGAGTTTTACAGTTATTTCAGAAGATTATATAATGGTCCTTGAATTCTTCTGAGTAACAGTCTTGGTGTTTAGATTTTCTTTTGATGCCAAATGGCTAATTCATCTCTAAAACCTGCTTCTCCAAATTTTTGACATCTCATTAAATGGCAGTCCCATCTTTACAGTTATTTAGGCCAAGAACTTTAATGTCATATTGACTTTCCCCTTTTTTCTTGTACCCCACATCCGATGTTTTAGTAATCATGTTGGTTCTACCTCCAGAATATATCCCAGATTCTGACTGCTTCTCTCCACCTACATGGCCAGCCCCCTGGTGTGAGCCTTCATCCCCTCTTGCCTGGATACAGAAGCCTCCTAACTACCCTCTGCTCCTATTCTTGGTTCCTACACTCTATTCCCAACCAAACATCCAGAGTCGTCTATTTGAAACTAAGTCAGAACCTCATGCTACTGCTTAAAACTTTTCAGTGGCTTATGTTTCCCTCTGAATAAAAGCTACAGTCGTTAGGATAGCTCACAAGGCCCTGTATAACCTGGCTGCTCTACTTACGTCATCAGACACACACCCCCATCTGACCTCATCTCTTTGTACTCATCCCCTGCTTCACTCCTTCCAGCTTTGCTGGGCTTTTTAACTCTTACCCACACATGACAGGCAGGGTTTAGGGTCTTTGCACTGATTGTTCCCTCTGTCTAGAATGCCCTTTCTCCAGATTCCACAGAAGTCAACCTGCTGCTCCCCACCTCCATCCTCCATCCTTCAATTCCTCCTCCAATACCATCTTATCAGTGAAGGTGCCCTCCCTTCTCCCCCGCATACCCTACCCCTTTCCCTATTTTATCATAATCCTTTTCACTATCTGACATGCTGTATAGCATTTTTCCATTTGCCATCTACTTCCTGCTACTCAAATGTAAGCTCCAGGGAGGTTATTGGGTTTTTTTGTTGTTTTTTTTTACATCTTTATTGGAGTATAATTGCTTTACAATGGTGTGTTAGTTTCTGCTTTATAACAAAGTGAATCAGTTATACATATACATATGTTCCCATATCTCATCCCTCTTGCATCTCTCTCCCTCCCACCCTCCCTAGGTTATTGTTTTTTATGACAGTTTTATTCACTGCTGTGTCCCCAGTTCCTAGAACAATGCCTGCAAGGAATTAAGCAAGTACTTTTGGATTAATGGATGAATAGAAAATAGAACAATGGTTTTGGAGATAAACCACTAAGGTTCAAGATCAAGTTCTGCCACTTACTACTTAACTTTGGGTGTATCTTTTACTCCTTTAAAACCCGAATTTACTGCATTTGTAAAATGGGAATAAGATTCCAGAATTGATGTGCATTTTGCTTCCAAAGTTGTGCAGTATGTGATCAATACATTGGTATGACCTGAACAACACTGCACAGTGGCCCTCTCAGGGCTACTGAAAAGAATATTCATTTGGGATATTTTAAAGTGAGAGTTTATTAATAGCTTCCAATTATTAAGCCCCTAGTATGTCCAAAGAATTATGCCAATGACTTTACATTACATATTACCTCAAATAATATATAAACAGCAGTGCACAGTAGGAGGATCTATCTCTGTTTTACCCTTGAGAAAATTGGGACTCAGAGAAGTTAGACGATTCACTCATAGTCAACCAGCCGACAAGCTGAAGGGCTAGGATTCCAGTCCAACTCCGTCTAATTCCATACCCCTGTTCTTTCCACTATGTCAGGCCACTTCTCATATTTATGATTACAAGTCATGATTCCTCTATATGATCCAGTCTGGACTGCCAGCCTTCTCCTTAGATAGTAGCCCTTTTTAGGGTTATTTGCTCTAATTTTCATTTTTTTATAACACTGGGAAAGAGACTAGAATTTAAGGTGCAGTATAAGTAGTTTCTGCAGAGACTTAGGGATTTGCTAACCAGAGCCAAGGAGGCCCCAACTTTTCCTATGACTTCCCAACCAAAGCAGCCTGAGCAACTAGTGTTATTACTGAACAATCTCCCTGATGTTGAGAGGTGGCATTTATAGCATTTAAAATTCAGTTAGGTACTAAGGAAACATAGTTTTATGCTTTATAGTCACCAGATGGGAGGTGAAGGGAAAGGAGGGATTCACTTCATGCTATTAATTCTATAAAGTCCAAGCCTGAGGAAGCCTGGGATGTTTTCTTTTTATCTTTCCCCCTGAAGTTATAATTAATTCTTTAACTCACTGTTATTGCCAAGAAAAGTTGGCTCTCATTTCCATCTCACATTAAAATTTTAACATCACATTAAAGTGTGCTGTGAAGTACCCCATGATGCCAGTAAGTAGTTACGGTTGAGACCGATACTTAGCTTTGATGGTGGAATCACAAGGTCAACAAAGTGAGAGAGGGAAAAAGGAAAGCGATCAAAAGAAAATGCTCTGTTACCTGCTGTGCTCATGAAGAAATGGAAAATACGACTTCAAACTCATAGTGTTGTATCATATCACATCTTTTATGTACTGTTCTTGGGCATTTCAAATTCACATCATAGGTTCCATCAGGAGAAAATGATGATATTAATGAGCAGAAGTTTCTTATATATTTCTTTCATATTGTCAGTTTACATTATATCAATACCTCTATTACATTTCCCTTCACCACTAATGTGAGATATATATACACACACACACACATATCTATTAATATATAAAATGGTAATTCAATGAAAAGCATCTTGGACTAATACTAATTTAAATAGTTGATCCAGGATTTCAAACATTAATTTAAATAGACAATTATAGCAATTTTCCCTCCAGTGCAAGCCTGCATCACTCTTCCTTATCTCGCTCCTGGATCTGGCACCTAGATAATATACTTTAGCCATCAGAAAGCCTTAATTCATTGATTTTTTCATTTGGATGATAATATGTTCATTTTCAATTAATGAAAGGGCACTTATTAAGTGCTTTTTTGTGTAGGGAACTGTCGGACACTCTATGGATCAATTTAAATAAACCAAGCCATAGCTCACTCTTAAAATTTCACACTGAACATTAGGGCAAATAGATAGAAAGGACATTTAAAAGGGCAAACTTAAAAAGAAACAATACATAACAAAATGAGTCAAATTAAAACATAAGTGCTATACCTATTGATCAGAGTAGTATAGCTCGGTAAGGACGAATCAAAGGAAGTCTTTTATAGGATTTTCTGTGTGATAGATACTGCTTCATGGCAAGGTAGAATTTCAGGGATTATTTGTATGAGGAAGGCATTGTAAAATTCAGTGATCTGTTTTGGGGGGAATGTTGGTCGTTGTATTTTGTTGGCAAAAAGGTACTGAAATGGGTTTAAGGTATAAAGATGAATTTGATTTGATGTGAATGTGTATTAGTATAATTGTTAGAAATATATATATATATATAAGTTAATTAATGTTGACTCTGGCTATATATGAAAATCATCTGAGATACTTTTAAAAAGTATTAATGCCTGCTCCATCCTCACCCAGGGACCTATTAAACCAGAATCACTGGAAGATTGAACCTGGGCCTCGGTGTTTGTGGGAAAAAAAAAAGGCTCCCTAGGTGATTCTAATGTGCAGCCAGGGTTGAAGATCATTGGGCTGCATCCATGTGTAATACTCTGAAGATATAAATGTGTTCTATATATTTCTAGGTAAGAGTGAATCCCATCTACCTGAAGCTGACGTTTCACTTTTGAAGCTAATTTCCTGTTGGAAAGACCAGTCTGTCCAGGTATGATACGGTTCATGTTCTTGAAGTTATTGGAAGAGTTCCTTGCTGCTGTGGTTCATTCATACTCCCCTTTACCTGAGAGTATACGTGAGTAGGTACTCTTGTCCTCACATATTTTCTTCCAGGGTATTTCATTTAATAGGACTAACGCAGAGACTAATAATGAGGGAAAAGTGGAAAATAACATGCAAGGATGCACCAAGTTAAGAGGCATGAATAGAAAGGGCTGAGGAAGGGATGTTTATGTTGTTACAGGTAACTTATTGCCCACTGAGGTTTCAGTTGGTGGCAGAAATGTCTACTATTTGATTTCAAAATTGGATATAAAAGTCCCTAGGCTTGCGAATTTGGTAGGTATAATTAGAAATCATTTTTCTATCCTTTTCATCTGCGAGCTGATATAGAGAGTTGGTTTCCTCAATGTCCAATTTAAGTCTTTCTTCTTCTTTTAAGGATTTTTTTGTGGATAGCTTTGAACATTGTACAATAAATATCTGTGCATTGATTAGATGAATATTTATTGGAACTTTATTCTTCATGGGCTTAATAAATGTCAAATTTGCAAGACAAGAATAGCAATAATTCCAATTACAAATGGTTAATTTTGGTTACAGGAAAACAAAGAAAGTCAACTCAGAACAAATTATGGGGGCTGACACCATAAAACCAAATAAACACAGTTGGGATGGTTATTAAAGCCATGGCCTACATGATTTGCCCCTCGCCTAACCTCTTTCTTCATCATTCTCCCCCATTCTCACTAGCCACGTTGATCTGCTTATAATTTCCAGAACATACAAAGCTCATTTCCACGTCAGGACCTTACTATTCTCTCAGGCTGAAATTCTCATTTTTTCCATTCATCATTTGGGTATTTGCTCAAAAGCCAACTCCTCAGAGAAGTCTTCCCTGATCACTCCATCTAATATTGTCACCATACCTTGCTGCCCCATGCTCCAGTTACCATCACATTATCCAGTTTTATTTTCTTTGTTGTGTTTGCTTTCAGTGGAGATTATACCATTTTCTTTTTTTGCTTGCTTATCTTCTGTCTTTTCACTGTAACAGAAGCTTGCTGAGAGCCGGGACTTTGCCTGTCTCACTCACCCCTTTCACCGGTGACAGTAGCCAGTCAATATATACTTAATGAATGACTGAATGGCTCTGCAAAAAGCATCTGTGATAATCAAATAAATATTAGTATATGTTGACTTTACCAGCATATTTACAGTCACCCTAAAAGAGTCTCTATCAAAGGTGGGAATTTTTTTTCCCCCAGTAGCCAAAGAATTTCTCAACAGGGAAAACAATTCTTAAGGAAAAAAGAATTCAATCAAACAGTTATCCTGAGTTTCTCTAATTAAAGATCTTTTGTAGTTGTTCGTTTGACCTTAAAATAAATTTTAATGTGGTTTGGATATGTTTGGACTAATGGAACTTAAGGTTCTATGATTCCATGACCTTGTGTAAAATGCTGGCAGCAGGACAAATATTACTAGAGCATTTATTACTCACTCTGTATGAAGTTTAAGCTTCTCCTCTCATTTCTGCCACTAACCTGATGAATGACTCTGGAAGATAGGTTTAACTTGTTGATTATTTATTTTACTCATGTGTAAAGTGAGAATGAGAATTCCTGGGGCCCTCAGGAAAAACAGAGGCTCTTGCAAGTATCCATATAAATGCTTCATTAACCAATCCTCAAATTCCTTATAAAGCTGTTCATTTAAGCAGTTAGTCAAATCATGTTAACTTGAATCTGCTTTTTAATGTATTTTAGGAACACTAGGTGGTAATGGAATGGTTTTGTAAAAAAGAGCATAATCCTACTTCAGAAATTGAAGGGGGCGTACCTTTAAGGGAATGGGTAAGGATGAGTTAATTTCGCAGATGAATGAGTTTGTCTGGAGATTGTTTTTTGTTTCTCACACATGAAATATACACAACATAGAAATAAATGCTGGAGAAGCAACAGCAGGTTTTGGGGTTGCTAACTTGCATGTTTCTGAAGCAGCACTAACATTCTTTGGATTTTATAATCTGACACTAGTGGGTGAAATCATGACATCCAGGCCTCCTGAGAGAAGTATTGCTATTCCAGGAGATGATGCAAGACATGAAAGGCTCATGTGAGCCTGAGTGTTGGGAAAATGCTTTTATACCAGAAAATCTGGACACTGAAACCACAAGCAGGCCACAGGGGCCCTTAAGAGTCTTTATAATACTCTGTACTATTTTACAATACTTTGCTGTTTCAAGGTGTTGGTAGAAAACCATTAACATTTTTAGCTTGCTATGGCATAGTAATACTTCTAGTAAAAAGAATATGGCCCAGATGTGGCTCTCTTTTCCCAAACAATGGATTTTTAAAACTTACTTTAAATCTGCACATCCCTTCATAAGCGTGTAATGCTTTGCATATCTGTCTTTTCAGGAAAACTGTATATGTGTTTGGAAGACAGCTTTATAGCCATAGTGCTTTCAATTTTAGCTCAGTATTAACATCACAAAGTTATATAAAATAATGGCTACAGATTTTATATTTTGTTGGGAAAAATTCTATGCCTACTACCTATCTACAAAATTTATCTACTCTGTTTATATGCTAGACACTTAAGTACTGACAGTCAGAAACTATCATTAAATTTTACTTTCCATAGTGTATATTTTTAAAGTATACAATATCTATTTCAATTCAATTAGCCTGGTTTTAGGGCTCACTGTATACCAGATACTGTAACATTATTATATGCTTATATAAGTTGTACCATTTCTCTGTGTATTGACTTCACACTGAGCACAAAGCGTATATTTTGAGTTTGTCTCCAATTGGGTATGTGCCATTCTGTATTCACTTTTAAGTTTTGTGGCTCTGAGTAACCTGCTCATTGTGGTTAATATGTTTCATTCTGCTATTTCTGCTTCATCTTGCTTTTTAATGATACTCATATTGATTATTCCTGCAATATGCATTTGTAGTGACAAATATGTCAAAAAGTTTCAAAATTTAACAGGTAAAAAATAATATGGTCATGATATATAAGTCTAATAATTAGAAATGTTAATTGAAGCTGCATAAATCCCTGTATTTTTTAAGAAAGAATATTGATCCAAGTTGTTATAGAGTATTATATCTAGTGGAAAGAGGACTTTCTAAATCACAGCTGTGAGAGGGCATCCATAATCCCATGGGAGCGTATGGCCAAACTGCCCATTCTGAGGGATAGACCATAGTCTGGATGTACTACAGTTCTGAGGATTTCCTCTAATATCTTCCTGATTTTTATAGGTATGAACAGAAGCAAGTTCCATACAGCTTTCTGTGATTGAAAGCTCTCGTCCTAGCCTCTCTCAGCATCACAGACTGTTTTATAAGTATGGACATGAAGTCCCAGAGAAGTACGTGACTTGTCAAAAGTTACATTTGTAGTAACTGTCATAGTCAAATCAGGAACTTGGACCTTCTCATGTCAGATTGAGAGCTCTGTTTACCACACCATTCATGTCTTGGAAGCAGTGCTATCAAATAAATGTGTGGCAAAGTTAAAATGACATAAATTCGGTGTTGTAAAATTGTCCATGAATAATTAATACAGGTTGTCCCATCATAATATCTACATGATAAGCATGATTCACTTATTGTGATATAGAATAGTATATGTTAATAGATATCATAGCTAATAGTTAATATACAATGTATCTCAGCATATGGTAGATATTAATAAGCATGACTCATCAGTATCATAATGTGTAGAATTCTATGTTGTGTTCACGGTATGCAACAGCTTTCACAGTGTTGAGTATCTCCTCACATGATGTAAGCATTATGCACCTGTATTGTGACAGGCAGTACTACAATGTTAATAGATTTGGTAAGCAATAGTAAAATCATATCATTCATTAGCCTTTTTTCACGACCCAACCAAGCATCTGACTGGACAAGAATAGGGGGATGATCAGTGATCAGGCAGCTCCTCTGATACTTTCAGGAAGCTCCCTATATTTAAAACTCTAGAACAGAGTTTAGAACCCAGTTCCTTCTACTCCTGTAGTTCACCTAGCATCTGCCATCAGCAAAAACTCTCAAGTGTCCCTGGAACCTAAAGGTCTCACATGCTACCAGGACACATAAAAGGGACAAAATAAATATTTAAGTGAATACCTGCTCTGTTTTGGGCATTAGCATCTCTCGATCACCAGTTTCAGTGGTGTTGTCCCAAAGCCCTAGCTCTAGGCATCCTATGGGTAGACTGGGAATAAGGCAGAGGGGACGATGGCAATTATGGAACATGAGTCATCTTGACAGAGGATAGGCTTTTGAAGGGAAAAGAGTGGGCATTGGGACGTGGCTATGTTAAAGGTTTAACTATCAGCCAGGGGAGGATACTGGAAAGGTGTCCCAAGTTCATCTAGATCAGCAGTGCCCTTCCTTTTCTCTCACCAGTTCAGGTCTTGGCTTTCCTTGAACTCTACCTAACTCCTGGACCTTACCTCATCTCTTACCAGGAAGGGGCTAAGGTACTGTCACTGGCTTTTTACTGAGATGTAAGAGTATAGAACCTTGGAAGGACATATACTACTAAGGACATAGAATCAGGGGTTAGAAGGCCTGTCCACCATGTCTGCGTGGAACTTGGGATGTCACATCCCAGGTTCTTCATTTTAAAAATGAACATATTGGATTAGATGCCCTGTGCTAAATATCTCCCTTCCCCTTCCCTCAACCACAGGTCCTTGACTGGGTAGGTGCAATAATCAGAAGGCAGGCTTTGCAGTATTTTAAGCCATGTAAAACCATATACACATACACACAGTTTAGTGAGATTTACTATTAAAGTCTTGTCTTTAACTTTCTGTATTCAACCTAGTTTAAATCAAGGGTTTTTAGCTAAATCGTGTTTTAGAGCTAGACATTGAGGAACTAAACCTGTCTTTCAGAACAATGTGATATATTAAAAGTTTCTTTATCTTCTGGTATAAATGAAAATATTTTATGAGAAAGAATTGAGAACTCCCTTTAAACTTTCCTTTTACATTCTCTTGAGGTTTTTTTAAAAGAACAGTATGATGATTTGGGTGCCAATTTTCAGTAACTGCATTTCAATTGTTTCAGATGGTAATTTTCGTGGAATGGAGCATTCCAATTTATGTGAGACTTATTCAAATCAAAATTCTAGACTTTGGGTTTTATATAAGACTCCAAGCATTTATGATAACACTAAAAATAATTCATTAAAGAAAAGAAAAAACTTTACAGGTAACTGAAGCAATACAAGCTGTTCTTTTGGCGGAAGTTCAACAGCACATGAAAACCTTAACAAAGAAAACAGTCGACAGTGAACCAGTGTTGGTGGCAGAGAATGGTGACTATGAGATGACACAGATCCTGCCAAAGACTGAATGGGCCAAGGAGCCAGAGTTACAGTGTATTACAGACACTTTGCCTCTGCAAAGTAAGTGCAAAATTTATTGGTATGCTCTTTCATCAGAACTTTTTCTACTACTCAGAACATTTTGAGAATGAGTTCACAATGTATCATTTCTGCAAAAACCAAGCCAATTGCCCTGTTCCTGACCTTTTCTGCTATCAATTTCCTCATATGTCAAGTTTCTAATTCTAAATTCTATTATAATTAATAAATTCTTTACAGAACAAAATTTATGTTATTTATTAAAATGTTTTAAAGTTAAGTCAGTAAAAATGAAAACAGAACTAACAGTAATAGCTTAATGGGACATACATTATAAGGATACCCTGATAATAATGGGTCCTAAATTTGTTTCCATTTGATACCATGGTAATAGCCATGTGCCATTTTTTTTTTCTTTTCTGGGAGTAAGAAATGTATGACAAACTAAAATTGCACTGTTTTACAGTTGGACCACTTGATTCTTTCTATAACAAATTTTATCATTGTAACTTTATAATCATAGTGTTTATGGTTTTGACTAGCAACTGAATCTAAACTTCTGCTGTAAAATGTCATCTGATTTTTCAGCCTGTTAGTTGTGACTTAAAAATGAAAACTAAAAAACAGTAAAAAAACATTAAGCAAAAATTTGATTTTCAACTTCATTAGTAAGGTTTTGATGAACAAATGAATTTATAATATAATTAAATATATATATTTGTCCGAAAAACATGTTACAAATTGACATGTTTCAGGTTGAAAGAGATTTTTATCTGGGACTCAGAGAAATGTTGCTATATTTAAAATGTTAACTCTTAAAACAGGTGTCATTCTTAAAAATGCATTATATTTATTTCTTATTATTTTTATAAGATTACTGACTAGAGAGCATTATGTAGTGAGAGAGTATATGCAGCAGGAAAAGGCTTTTTCAGTAAAGGGCAAAGATCAAAATAGATAGAATATTTCCTAATGCCAACACAGTCAGCAAGGCTGGTAAATTCAATAAGTAATTTGTTAAAACTCAATGGCAATTTCAAGTCATTTGTTTACTTGTTGTCAAGAAATTAGCTTTAATTATCTGGCAAATTCACCCACTTTAAGACACTTCTTTTTGATCATATCACAAAATTGTAGTTGTATTACACCTTTCAAGCAAGAAGTAGAAAAATTCCTTTTTAAATTAATTTTCAATGACTATATTTGTGTTCTTGATTCACTTGAAGAGGCACCTGTAGTGTCATTTAGTAGGTTTCTTCCAACTCTCCAAAGACAGCTAGTGTGTTCATCATGTGTTAACTCGCATTAGGTGGTATTTCTGTGCCTTATCCATAAACTTTATTTATTTATTTTTAACATCTTTATTGGAGTATAATTGCTTTACAATGGTGTGTTAGTTTCCGCTTTATAATAAAGTGAACCAGTTATACATATACATATGTCCCCATATCTCTTCCCTCTTGCATCTACCTCCCTCGCACCCTCCCTATCTCACCCCTCTAGGTGGTCACAAAACACGGAGCTGATCTCCCTGTGCTATATGGCCGCTTCCCACTAGCTATCTATTTTATGTTTGGTAGTGTATATATGTCCGTGCCACTCTCTCACTTTGTCACAGCTTACCCTTCCCCCTCCCTGTATCCTCAAGTCCATTCTCTAGTAGGTCTGGGTCTTTATTCCCATCTTGCCCCTAGGTTCTTCATGACCTTTTTTTAATTTTTTTTTTTTAGATTCCACATATATGTGTTAGCATACGGTATTTGTTTTTCTCTTTCTGACTTACTTCACTCTGTATGACAGACTCTAGGTCCATCCACCTCACTACAAATAACTCAATTTCGTTTCTTTTTATGGCTGAGTAATATTCCATTGTATATATGTGCCACATCTTCTTTATCCATTCATCTGTTGATGGACACTTAGGTTGCTTCCACGTCCTGGCTATTGTAAATAGAGCTGCAATGAACATTTTGGTACATGACACTTTTTGAATTATGGTGTTCTCAGGGTATATGCCCAGTAGCGGGATCGCTGGGTCATATGGTAGTTCTATTTGTAGTTTTTTTAGGAACCTCCATACTGTTCTCCATAGTGTCTGCATCAATTTACATTCCCACCAACAGTGCAAGAGGGTTCCCTTTTCTCCACACCCTCTCCAGCATTTAATGTTATGTTTCTAGATTTTTTGATGATGGCCATTCTGACTGGTGTGAGATGATATCTCATTGTAGTTTTGATTTGCATTTCTCTAATGATTAATGCTGTTGAGCATTCTTTCATGTGTTTGTTGGCAATCTGTATATCTTCTTTGGAGAAATGTCTATTTAGGTCTTCTGCCCATTTTTGGATTGGGTTGTTTTTTTTTTTGATATTGAGCTGCATAAACTTTAGTGTCTAACTTATCCCTTGGCCCATAGTCCTCATTTCTGGGTGAGAAATTCATGGTAGGCTATCAAGGTGAAACTTTTTATGAGCTTTGCTATCACATGACTTACCCATTATTTGAAGTTTCACCAGATTGGGCCCTGTTCTGTCCCCAGTTAGTTCTCGGATATAAGAATTATTAACTCTATGGAACTCAGTCTTACTATGACTAAAAAATCTGGATCTTAATAAATATTATCTATCTTTTGATCATTATTGAGTGGTCCTTTCCCAGTGTTAAAAGAAAATGTAGGGTTAGCTTGTGATAAGAATTGGAACACAAAAATATTAAAGCTACTTTATATGTTGGTGGATGAAATTTAGAATATTTTATTTAAAATAAATATAACATATTCACAAAATAATGAGCATATATTTTCCTGAGAAATATTCCCTGTAGGAAAATATTAACTACAATTGCAATTAAATAGGAAGCAGATAAGCACTGAAGAGGAAAATTTCTAAGCAATATTATATTGGATATTAACATTGCCATTTTTTCCCCTTTTGGAAAAAACTATTTTTTTAAACTATTCAGAGGAACTAAGTAAAATTATAAGAAAAGCTTTAGACCTTTATTAGTGGTATATACTGCATTACTTCATGGAATTTTTAAAAATAAATAAGTAAAAAGCTATTTTATTTATTTCAAATGTCCTGATTTAAAGGTTAAGAAGATGGTGTACGTGCTATTCACCAGATATGATTATTCTTCAAATGTTATTGGGAGGTTTACTTAACCCCAGTGTCACTGCAACATACATCATTTTATCAAATATTCTTATGATAAATGGTTTATGTTGTTTGATTTTATCAGGTCCTTGTTCAGTTTTCCTCTGTGAGCTCCCCATTCCCCCATCTTTTTTTTCTAATTTCTTTTATTCTTTCTTGGTTCCTTGATTTCTTGATGCATCTTATTTGTAAATCATTTGGAAAGTAATAGATGATTTTTTTTTGTACAGATACTCATAAACTTCTTTTATGCCAGGGTAGATTATGTTTGGTTTATTAGCATTATGGTAATATGACAATAATAGTCATAAGGAAAAAATAATATTAACAACAACAAGAGTTATTACATTCTTAACATGCTCTAACACTAGGCTAAGTAATTTAGGAATGCTAGCTCACTTTTTCCTTTTATTTTCACATGATCCACATGAACCCTAAGGCTCTGTTTCCAATATTTGAGTTGTCTGTGTAAACAATTTTACAGTTTTTTAAAAAATGTCCATGTTCATGGAATTGAAGTCACAAAGTACAGCTGAAAAGAACTACTCTCTGAGAAAGAGAGATTCCCATGGTGCTACGTAGGCTTTTCCTGACATAAGTCTCTGTTTATGTTCAGGTTGACATACTAATTATGTATCTTTCTCATACACATAAAAATAAATAATATTTCAAAAAAAGTTCATCACCATACTAGCTATCTTGAAAGCCACTGGTGCTGACACACTTCTTATTATTATTCCATTTTTTAAATGAATAAACTGGACTTACAGGAGGTATGTGCCTTGTCTACAGTCACAAAATTACTAAAAACAAGGAAACGAGCCCAGATATTCTCTTAAACACTGCATTCTTATCCAATAAGCTACATTTCCCATACTGGTAGCATGAAGGAAATTTGCTCTAAATCAGCTTGGTCTGAAAATTGAATAATTTATCGAGTGGTTTTCTTAGATTTTTATTCCCTTCTCATAAATCATACTTTCTATTAACAAAGAAAATGCAGCGTGTTCAATCATTGCCATCTCAGCCCTTTTAATAAGGAAAATCACCAGGTTCCTTGAACTGTTTGTACATGAGGTGCAAATCAGTAAAGTGAGAATTGAAGCATAATATATGTTTGAACTTTATAATTTTGTATCTTATTTTTCAGTGTTTCACTTGTTACATTTCACAGCGTGTATTTTATTTGAGGTCTTAATATTTGTGAATCAGTATTTTATGGGAGAGTGGTGGATTTTATCTGAGTTTACATTTTTATAACGATTGCATTGCTATCTTCCTTGAATCTCTTTAATAAGAAATTGTGTAATTAACACTCACATTTAAGGCTAAGATTCATTGCTTTAAAAAACAGCAGTGGTTTCTATTATTAAAATGCATTTGAAAGTTATTTCCTTTAACTTTTCTTTTTAATGTTATTTGGATCAGTTTAAACAAGTATTCTAAATTGTTCCATTAAACAAATTGCTTGAAATACAAATGGAGGCTTTGTAGATAAAACTGTCACCTTAGAATTACTGGCTGAATTTAAATTCACGTTAAACTGTGTGGTTGTGAAGATAATGCATCAGATATGGGTATTGCAAATAATCTTTATTATGTGCACAATTTTTAAAGTTTTATCTGCAAAATTAAATAATGAAAATGTCCTCTTTAAGTAAAACCATTATTTTGTAGTAAATAAACATATATTCAACAGAAAAGTTTTATGGTCCTGGTGGCCATCAGTAGAAGGACTGGCTTGGGACAGTCTTCATCTGCTTGCTGAATTTCTCAGAAGGAAATCTATCTAGTTGTAGAAAGGCTTTGAAACACAGTGTCTGACTACCTCACAGGGAAACTCTTTCTTGACCATCTTTAGTTATGGTAAATGCATCATCCACCTCCACCTTTGTCTTAAGGCTAAGTGAGAAGGCCAATGCATTCTTCTTTATAGCCACAGAAGTCATTTAGGAAAGATCTGTGTAAGGCGAGTAAGCAAGGAGTAGAGAAGTAATGAGGGATCGTCATAGAATGCTTTGTGTATCAGAGTGAGGTCCTAGGCTTTCTCTCTGAGTGAGATGGGAAAATAGTTGAGCAGACAAAGGGCACATATTTTAATGGGATCTCATTGCCTGAAGTTCAGGGCCCTGGACAGAAGCTGGAAGACCAGTTGGGAGGCCATATAATGCTAATGCAAATGATGGCAACCTGGAACAAATATGGTGGCTTGGATGGAGAAGATGAGCAGTGATCAGATTCTGAATGCATTTGAAGGTATAGCTGACAGTGTTTGCTGACGAATTGGATATGGAGGAGTGAGATAATGAAAATCTATACTTGCATTTTTTCAAACAAAAATATCCTTGATACGAAGATTGACCCTGGTATCCTGATTTGAAACCTACGTTGGTTAGTGTAGTGTCACATAGGACATTCCAGGTATGCTGAAGGAGAGTAGAAGACTCACTTCAGAGAAGGCTGACTCTGCTATGTTCAGTTTCAAGTGTCCTTGCTTGGATGATCTACAGATTTTATTTTCTAGTATTAACTAAACTAACTCTCAGAAAATGAGCAAAATTTCCTGCCAAGAAACTACAGATTGAAGATAATTCTAATAATGCAAGCTTAAGCAAATAAGATGTAAATGGCATTGTCGTGTGTGTGTGTGTGTGTGTGTGTGTGTGTGTTAATGTCCTTTTGAAATTTTAATTTTTGTGTACATTTAATTTATTATTATTTTTTTTACATCTTTATTGGAGTATAATTGCTTTACAATGGTGTGTTAGTTTCTGCTTTATAACAAAGTGAATCAGTTATACATATACATATGTTCCCATATCTCTTCCCTCTTGTGTCTCCCTCCCTCCCACCCTCCCTATCCTACCCCTCTAGGTGGTCACAAAGCACCGAGCTGATCTCCCTGTGCTATGCGGCTGCTTCCCACCAGCTATCTATTTTACGTTTGGTAGAGTATATATGTCCATGCTACTCTCTCACTTTGTCACAGCTTACCCTTCCCCCTCCCCATATCCTCAAGTCCATTCTCTAGTAGGTCTGTGTCTTTATTCCCGTCTTACCCCTAGGTTCTTCATGACATTTTTTTTTCTTATATTCCATATATATGTGTTAGCATATGGTATTTGTCTTTCTCTTTCTGACTTACTTCACTCTGTATGACAGACTCTAGTTCCATCCACCTCACTACAAATAACTCAATTTCGTTTCTTTTTTATGGCTGAGTAATATTCCATTGTATATATGTGCCACATTTTCTTTATCCATTCATCCGATGATGGACACTTAGGTTGCTTCCATCTCCGGGCTATTGTAAATATAGCTGCAATGAACATTTTGGTACATGACTCTTTTTGAATTATGGTTTTCTCAGGGTATATGCCCAGTAGTGGGATTGCTGGGTCATATGGTAGTTCTATTTGTGTACATTTTAGAGTGGACTTAATGTGGATATACTAATAGCATGTATATTGTTTATAAACAAACATACATATATTGGTGATGTGTGCATCAAATTCTTCCTTGCTATTTTGTGCAAGAAAGTATCCCAACCACAGCCTTGGGTGGAATCAGAAGGCAGATATGATAAGCTTTTGGGTATGCAGGGTTGGTAACTTGATATAGTATATTGCACACTGTGCTGTCTCCAAAACTTTGAATACAACTTTATGCATCACTCCTCTATGCCTCTGTGTACTGATCCAAGAGTTGGTGGTACACAGAGAACTAACTGAAAATCCCCAGTCGAAGACCATAAACTAGCATCAAGATAACCATAAGTGTGTCAGAAGCCATGGAATAGTCTGCAGGAACGCATCACAGAGGTACTTAACCCAGACTTTGAGGTCAAGAAAGCTTCTTAGAAGAACAGTTGCCTAATGCAAGACTTGAGAGATGAACATGATTTAGCCAAGCAAAAATAGTTGGAGTAGGAGAAGACAGCTGTTTGCTAAGATCACTAAAGCCACGTAATCCCTTTTCTTCCTCGCAAGAATTATCTGCTCCATACATGCATAAATGAGGAACCTGAATATTAGAAAGAAACCCATATGTCCTTAACTCCTCTGGAGAATATCTGTGTCCTCTTTGAATCTCATTGTGCCAACGCCTTTCTCTCCTAACCCTCAGCCTTCCAGAATAACAATGATAGTGATAGTGATGATAATAACAGCTAACACAGATATGGCTGAGTATGTTCTAAGTGCCTCACATACCTTAAATCACTTGATCCAGGCAACAATTCTGTAGGGATAGGTAGTATTGTTATACCCATTTTATTGATGAGAAAACAGATACAAAGAAGTTAAGCAACTTTCCCAAGGTCTTATTACCAACAAACAACAGAACCAAGAGTCAAACCCAGGCAGTCTGACATCAAAATCTGGGTTCTTCATTACTATCTGGCATTGTCTTCCAAGTAATCACTATTTTCCTTCACTATTTCTTAATTCAGCAAATATTTACCAAGTGGCTTCTATATGACAGTTACAGAGATAGGTATAACCCGTGTTGGGGATCACAAGGCAGCAAAGCCCCAGATATTTGGCAGAGCAATGGAGGAAAATACTCTCTTGAATCAAGTAATCAGCAAATACCTAATTTCTACTAAACTTTGGATGAGACACTGTAAGCTATTTCACTAAAGATGTACTTAATACTAAGACTTTTGTTTGGAATATAAATTTATATGAATATAAGTTTTAGTGTTAAAAATTAAAAGGCTTTATGCCTGGGAACTGGCAATGCCAACTAGTAAATGTTAGAAATGAAAAAGATTCGGCATATACATATCAGTCAAAAAGGCGAAGGGTTAGCAGTATATGAGGAAGAGAAGAGGAAAGTGAAATTTTCATTTTAATAGATTAATTTGAACCATGTAATAGGCTTAACTGACTTAAAAAGCAAGATATTCATGTTAGATGATGATGATTTTACATATGACAAGCAAATAATTTACCACCTAGAGTACACCACATACCTTTCAAGAAACACTGTTGCCTTTGGGTTTAATACATGTTCTGTCTTATTTTTAGCTTCTTGTAAAATAGGTGGAGAAATTTTATCATTTCCCTTTTCCCCATATAAATTCTTCTGAACTCCTCCACTGCCTCTGCCCTCTCTGTATCATCTTAAAGATTGCATCGCCTTAGAAAGACTGATAGAGCTCACTGCTCTTTTTACCAAAGAGTTTCATCTTTCACAGAGATTGAGATTGATGACTTTCATCTTGGCATACGAAGAACTAGAGTATTGCATCGTCTTTTTTCCTGATGAGCAATCAGAATGCCAACCTGGCCCAGCTGGGCAGAGACGGTAGCATCAAGGAATTGAGTTAAATAGTTCCTTGGTAACAGTTGTGCAGGCACCACTTTATTGATTATTGTCTGCATACCCATTTAAAGTTACTGACAAAGGAAAAGTGATCTAGATTCTGTTGCTGCAATCAATGTGTTCTGCACTATTGTTCTCCAAACAGAGACTGGCTTCCCAACACTGACCTCTCAAGGACGGGGTTGGGTCTATTTATCTTTTTCCCTCCCATCACCTGGGATGGTCGTTCACCTAGTAGCTGGTAATAAGTGATTATTGAGTGGATGGATGAATAGGTGGACCACGGGGTAGCTTGTGCTAAAGATCCAGCCAACTCCTAATTAGTAAAAGAAAAAGACAAGGAAAATCAGCTGATTGCTTTTCTTTAGCAGCCAGATATAGTCTTGAATATACACATGAAAATTGTTTTCTAAACATCATCATCCCAGGATCACGTGTATGCACATAGGCTGACAAAAAAATTAAAAATAGACACATGAATGAGTCTAGCTTGTAACCATTCAGAAAACTTCTTTCCTGATGGTTGATTATTTGGCACTTCACTACTCATTTTGTCATGATCTGGTTTCAATCTGATGTTTTTAGGGAGCCCGGAGACTTGCCTGAAACTCATCTTCTTATTCTTCATTCAGCTACCGCTTCTCCAGGGAAGTGTTTAAAGAGCTGCTGTGTCAAACACTATTTCCTCAGTATTTGGATGCACATCCTGGGTTCTGACTCATCTGCCTCTCTTTGGATTTCTGGCTCACTCGTGATCTCCTGTAGCCAGCAGCCCTTAACACTGCTAACCTGGGGTTCTGCTTACAGCCTGGCTCACTTGAGTCAGCCTCCTCCTTATTGACTCCATTCCTATTTCTGAGCCTGGCACTTTGTGTGATATTAGTTCCTCCATCTAATGCAATTCCATTAGCCAATATAGATATGCATTCCTAGTTCTGGAAATAATTTTGATATAACTAAATTCCTTGAGAGAAAAAGCAGGGATTTAGTCAGCTTTGTGTTCTCAGCAGATAGTACAGTGTCTGGCAAATGGCAAGGCAATTGCTAGAGAAATGGTGGTTGATGGAAAAAATATCCATATGTTCTCATGTCGTTGGAATACCCCATTCCATCAGAATTTCATTCACCTTGCTGGCGCGACCGTTACTTTTCCATTTTAACTTGCCAATATATCTGCCCAACTTTCACCCTTGGAACAATTTGAATAACTTCAAAACATCTCTTATTAAGCACTATGTCAAAAGTTCAATGTAAGGTACTCAAATTTTTTATTACATCATTTTATACATTTCTTGTATATCCTTCTAAATAGTCTATATCATCTAGCACTCTAATTGTTTATTTATTTGCCTTTCTTTCCCACCTCTCTGAACTCCTTGAGGGCAAAAGTTGGAACTTATTAATCTTGTGCTCCTAGCAGCTAATGCACCACGTGGCCCATGATGGGTGCTCATTAAATGTTTGTTGCCTGTGTGAGTGGAGGAATGATAAATGACAGTGACAGACATGTATCAAAGAACTCTGGTCTAAGGCAAAATGGAAGAAATGCTAAATAATATGTTAATCGTCTGTAGGTAGGAGAATGGAAAAAATCATTATAGGGATGATGGCTTTCTTCTAAAATGTTAATCCAGAAGCATTTCTTCAAATTTATTTATTTAGTTCAGGGGCAATTTATCTGTCTGTAGAGCTATCAGGAAAAATTAATGCCGACAGATGCTTGAAGGCAAAAAACAAGGCAACCCCGGAGAACAAGCCACAAGAAATGAAGACAGCTGTTTCAAAGAAGAGTTGTTCCTTTTTTTTTCTTTTACCTGATGCAGATGAACATGGGCCCTGGTGTTTCTCAACTCTTTCAGTCCTAAAACGGACTGAAATATTGCTACTGTTTTGTAATGTTCCCTTTCTAATTCTAAAATGAAGTTCATAAGTAATATAACCTCTTTACACAAATAATTTTTATACAATTTAAAGGATAAAAAACAAAGAGTAAGAAATTTATAATAAAAATATGTTAGTAGGTAAAAGCTTGGGCATAACTATACTAAAAGAAATAATAAAATGCTGACCAGGAAACATTTCACTGCTGAGAATACGACAGCTGCCAATGCAGTCCCTGCACACGCATGGTGGTGCTGTCAGTGACATGGGTGTCCAGATGGATTTTTCTTGGTAAGGTTCTGGACAACATCAGTGAAATGTGGCCATTCTTTGACATACAAGGTTAGTGTCCTTCCTAGAAAATTGGAGGTATAATCAAAACCTTGAAAGATCCCTGTGTGTAAAATTAAGTTAGGTTCTGGACTCAAGAAATTATAAGCAGGGCTTTCCCTTCCAGGAACGTCCAGTGGAAAATTTGGAAACCATGTGAAATATCAGGACAATTTTTTCATTGCGAAGGACCGTCCTGAACACTGCTGGACATCTGGCAGTTCTGGTCCCTGCCCACTGAATGCCAGTGAGTGCCTCCACAATCACTGAGGAAACCAAAGGTCCCTTGCCTCAGCAGTTTCCAAAGCCTTCCTCTAGGGGGCAGTACCAACCCTGCTGACAACCAAAGCCTTCAGAAAGGGATTCTATACATTCTGATGCCTTTCTTTGTTTCTATCCTTCTCCCCTTTTGAAAATGCACAGGGAGGTGACGGAATTAGGAACCCCCAACTAACTCAAGAAGTTCCTTCCTTAGCTCCGCATTGTCTGCTCCTTCCTTTGTACTCCACCCATGCTGTTTCATTGGCCATAGTACTTCCAAGGATGTGTAGTAAATCATCTGATTGCAGTTCTGTCTCCTCCATTAGAAAAAAGAACTTCTTGTTCTATCCTTTCACTTTCATCTTTGTGTCCTCGAACGCAGGCTCTGGGCCTGGCATAGAGTCAGTGTTGTTTTGTGTTTCTAATGCTATCTTAACATCTGCTTCTGGGAGGACCCAACTGACACCAGTGGGAAAGAACTTGATGCAGAAAGGGTATTTCAGGCAAAAGGAATAACATGAAGACAGACGCAGAGGAATACAATGTGGTCTGGTCAGGAAATAGGGGTAAATTTTGTGTGGGCAGGGTACAGGAGATGAGGATGCTCCAGTCTGGATCCAGAAGGTGAGACACCTAGAATGTAAAGGTCTGGCAATGGGCTTTTTCTTGAAAGATAAAGGGAGCCATTACAAATTATTTTAAGAGGAGAAGTGAGGCATTTCCAGTGCAAAGTAGACAGTGAATAGAGCAGGAGCTGCAAAGAATCCTTGTTTCCAAATTTTGTCAGAATACCTCTCTGTTTGGTATTTATTTGTAAAGCAATACTTATTTTCCTTAAAATTTTTATCACCTCTTCACGAAATTAGGTTATTTAGACAGAACATTAGTGCTTTATCTCACATAGAGAAAAAAAGTATGTTCACATTACAAAGAGGAGAGAAATTTTGTCTCCTTGCTTTTAGACCAAATGACACTGAATGTTCTTCAGGATCATCAGAATCCAGGTCACGTTAGTAACACCTTCAGAGTTGCTGTGGTTCTTGGTGCTAATTTGAAGTTATTTCTTTTTCTTTATATTTGGTCACTATCTCAATCTCGCATCCATCTGAGTCAGTTCTTAAATTTTTCCCAACTCGTATTTGTACAATACTTGGTCTGATTTCTCAGCTGTTTTGGATGCATTTGGATCACTTACCATAGATTGACAAGTTTGGGTTTCACCATTCATTCCATTTTTCGTTTCTCTGTGTATGGATTTATGTAGACATTATTGACCTCCTTTTCTATCAACATCCTTTACTGAAACATTAAGTAAGACCAGGCTTATTAAGTCTTTGCTATTAGACATTTTCCAGGAATAGGATATATTACTTCTCTTTACCATTTAAAAAAAAAAAACCAACTTGATTTAATGAATAGAATTTTAGCAAAGCAAGGTAACTTTGAGATGTGCTTTTTCATGTGTTTATATTAATAACCAATGAATAATTTCAAAGGTTAAACTTCATGATCTATCTCTTCATCTACTTAAGTCTAGAGTCATTACATCACCTGCTTCCCTTATGCCATTGATTTAGTTTCTTTCAAACTGCTGAGATTGGGCAGTATCATTTATTTTTTATATGACAGACTCTGTACTATGAAACAGAGTTTCAGAAGGTAATGGCACAAATACCTGTAATACAGTATAGAATAGCCTACTCACCTGTGTGAATCAGTAAGTTATCCACTAAAACTTGTCTGAGGTTCTCATAATGCTGAAAGAAAATGAAAGGTTTTAATCAGTCTTTTTTTGTAGCAAATAAGTCGGGAGAATTTAGTAGTACTCAGATACCATAATGTGTCTGTGTCTAATGCTGAGGAATGCAAAGGAGTTTTTAGAATTTTCTTAGGTCTCTCCTGTTTCAAGCTCTCCAAATTATCTAGAGTCTATTCATAATGTACTGTACAGAAATGTTCATTTCAGGACTGCCAAAATATCTATTTTACCATTATTTTCAGAAACTAAAAAAAAATAAATAAGTGGATTATTTTCAAATAAAGTAAGCCTTTGCCCATTTCAATGAAAGGAAAACTAGGGCATGAAAGACTTAAGTACCTTTGCTATGTTGATATGACTTGTTGGAAAATGGTCTTAGACTAAATTGCATGCTCCTATTTGCTAATCTCAGATTCTTTTCTGTAAATCATAGTCATGGGGCATCATGTACAGGATGGAATTTATAAAAGAGCAAGCTCACTTATTTATTCAAATTGATGTGTTTCCCTCTAGCTAAATTCCTAGGAGGATGTTGCCATTTTTATGTTTCCAGTGGCTCATTTTAAAGGAAAATATGTTACACGTTTAAAAAAATGAGTTAAACTATTTCTACTGTTAATGGCAATCCATGTTATGATATTCATATTATAAAAACCAACTCTTAGTCAAAAATATAGTTTGATGAATGTAGTATGTTTATAAATTGAAGATAGTGTTTTCATTTCTTCCATGGTAAAGTTGCTTTAAATATTGGTTTATTATACATATTCACATGTATTACAAATATTTCCAGTAAGCAAACACAAATCATTTTTATATTTAGCATTTAAAATGTATCTTAACTTGAACATTAAATCATCTATTAAATATTCAATTAAACTGGGTTTTGATCCATTTTTTAAAATTAGTGGTCAGGTATTCGGGGAAACAAGCTTGCAAGATATTTCTAAAACACAATTCACTTCATTTCTTGTTCTGTATATTTTGTCAGAGAATGCCTTAATGTAACAGAAATCGGATTTGGTGTGTATTTTTACACCAAATCAAATTGTGCAGGCGCCACCCTCAGCTTTCTCCAAAACATTATAAAGGATAAGATTCCACCATGATATAGCTTAAGAAACGAGTACGGCCCTGGAAGAAGTCCATGCATGGAAAGTGAAGCTACAGGAGAGTATGTTTTACCGGAAAAACCACGTGTCTTATAACAAACATCGTTACAGAACTGGATTTAAAAAATAAGTTTACTTAGCTGAGTTCTTTTTCTGGAATCTGTATGTAAGGCACATATGCTGTTTCTAGTTATTCTGCAGGAATAAGTCATACATATAAAATGTACTGAAAAAATGTAAGAATGAAAGTGCAGTATAGTGGTGACTAATGGTATAAAGCACTTAGATGCTCCAGTTATAACAACTATATGAAGAGGGTGAAGGCATCATAAGTCTTTTTATTTATTACAATTGGCAGGTTTCCCTTCCAAGTTGTATTGAATATAGTCTCACTTTCCCTGTCTTCTCCTTGCCTCAATCCTCAATTTCCCAAATTCACAAGCCACAGTTATAAATTTTAATATTCTTAATCTGTACTTTTAATGTGTAGCAGTAATCCAAAACTATTCATTCCTTTTATCAAATCAGCAGTGGAAAAAGTCAAGTAAACCTTCATAGGCTTTTTTAGAACAGAAGTTCTAAAATTTTCCATTTCTAATTCCCAGAAAAAAAAGCTGTGACCTGTCACTATATAAAAAATTGCTTAAATATCAGAAAGTTACTACAAAATAATTACAACCTAGTTCATGAAGTGAGCTAGGTTGTTTTCACCTTCATATGGGATCTTCTACATAACCATAACTGAGAAGTTGCAAAATTTAGAAAAATAAAGCCAAGCTTTACCAATAACTTCCATCTCATATGTAAAGCATAAACATTTCTAAAGATTTTTACCAGTGACTAGCTCCTTTTTGCTATTTAACAAATGACCTAAATTGGCGTTTTAAAACTTTCATAAGTAACTGAATCTTTTGTAAAACTGAAACCATCTATCAAATTCTATGAATTATGAGATATGAAATTAAGACAGATGGATGACGGTCATATAAACTTTTGGTCTCAACAACCAATTCACTTTAGTATATTGCTTTGGATATACTAGACTGAAAAAATTATGATTCATCCTAGTAAGCAGAATAGCACTTCAATAGCACTTGTCTGTATAATTTTACATGAGTGAAACTGCCTACTACTAAAGTAAAACACATTCATGCAACCTCTTTAATAGATGATACATTTATAAATTTAAATATAAACCAGAGATTAATCTTAGATCTGCACAGAAACAGCTATTTGGCAGAATAAATCAATGTGTTTATTTTTTCCAAGATTATTAAAAATAGTACAATAACTTGCCTTTTAAAATCATGGTTCTTTAACAATAGCTGTGATATATATTTTAAAGAGAAAATTTGAATCAGACAGTTATGAATTCCTTCTGAGAAATGCTGAAGTTCCATGGAATGCAAGTTAGAAACCTCTGGACAGCATCATGAGGAAAGAACTGTATCATTTCTTCTGTCCACCCCTGAGCTTAGTACAAAACTGCAGCAGTGCAACAAATACTTGCCTAATTACCTCAATTTCATTTCCGTGGCCCTTTTAGTTGTATGCTTTATTTTTTAAAAGGAGACTGATCTCATAATTTGAATAATGTGACCTGTTGTCTGGCTGCCTCCTTTTAAGACTCAAGTTATAAAAGTGCAAACCATGTCACCTAGGAATGCACCTTACATTTCCCAGTACCTCAGTTTAGTGCCAGCTGGTGCCAAGCAAGCTGCTGACTTGCACAGAGAGGAATTCCAGGAAGTCGTCAGAGAGGGCCATTTTCCAATAATGCTCCCTGGCATGGACTCAGTTCAGAGCTCTTTTACAAATGGCTATTACACTGAGATCATGATGAGATTTCCTAGAAGTACACGCAATGCTTTTCACTGAAATTTCCTAATTCAAAACTTTGTGTAAAAACAGAGATTTTCTCCTGAATTCTTAATGTCACATAACCATATGTCAGTACATTTGAGTGGCCCTTTAAGATATGCAAGTGCTTAGATCTCTTAGAGACAGGCTTTTAAAAATTAAATTATTTTCACTTCACATCATTTTGTTTTAGATATTCGGCTTAAATTATATTGGATTTTTATGTCTTTTTTCAAGATGGTTGAAGACCACAGGAGTACTAAATTATTAGTGATCTCTATTAATTCTGCCAACCATCAGCGGTCACTGAGAGTTTACGGTGGGCAAATGTTGCAGTAAGTACTCTAGACCTGTGGGCGTCTGTCTTGAGTGATCTCAGACTAGATTGGCCTATCAGAGCCTACCATAGTACCTGCCACTTGAAGAATCTAAAGCACATAATAAAGTTCTTCAGAGATAGATGTGATCAGCATGTTCACAGGGTAAAATATGGATGAAGAGAAATAATGTAGTCCTCAGTTCTACCTTGGATAAGGACTGACTACAGCCTTGATGTTTCTGTTATAGGCGTTTGGTATTTACTTGATTTTGAATATCCTTATGGTGGGTGAAGAGAGGGATTTTAGAGATTAGTATAGTACTTGGCATATGAGTGGTATCAGATAATAGGACTCATAGGACCTTTGAGTCAAGATCATTTGGAGGTCATTGAGTCTAAGCCCTTTGTTTTTCTGCCTAAGAACCTGAAGCTGAGAGAGGTCCAGATATAGCTAGTTAAGGAGTGAGACAGTATTCAAAACTAACCCTTTCCAATATTTGCTGATTTTTTAAAAATGGCCTGGTGGTATAAATGGCCATTTAGTATTTCTCCCTTTTTCTCTGGTTGTTCTTACTTGCCAATAAACTGAACATTTTCTCCTGTACGTGGCAGATGAACCATCTACAAAAAGATATTAAAACCAGTTTACATGCCTATTAAGTCCCACTTGATAGGGTTAGAGCCACTTAAAAGCGGGGTGCTTTTCTCCCTTTTACCCCTTGTAGGCTTCCATCTTATTACAGGAAGAGTATTAACTAACTCAGTTTAATATATTATTAGAGTAACCTGTCCTAGAGACAACTGCCTTCCATAGCTTAAGTGATTTATAAAAACACATTTGTTCAAATCAACTCTCCTATTAAGACCTTTCAATGGTGCAATGCTCCCCAGAGGTTTTTCTTTAGGATCAACTAAACAATTAGACTCACAAGATAACCACACACTGCACCTGGCACCTGTCTACTCAGAAAGACAGAGACTGGGAACCATAGCTGGCCGACTGGACATTCCTCATAGGAATCCAGCAGTCCAGCAGTTCAGCTCTGGAAGTCATCCTGCTAAACAGCCTTGTATCTCCTGTAGCAATTCCATAGGCATTGGCTTGCCAGGTCCACCGTCAAGGACACCCAAAGCTACGATAATGGGCTTTTATGGCTCATTTACAGCTCTTCCTAGTCCAGACACAATTTACCAATGAGAGGTCATTTTTACTATCAGTAATGTCTCCTTGAACTGTTGACATTCTACCTTTATCAAGTTACCAAGAGAATCCAACTAGAGTTAGCCAAAGATCAAGTTCTTACGGAGAAAAGGCAAAAAGGTTTTTTTTTTTTTTTTTTCCTTGTTTGTTTGTTTTCTTTAAGCACACATGGCTTCCCTTTTCTCTTAGGATAAAGTACATATTATTTGAATGATTCACAAGAATCATTTTCAACTGGCCGCTGGATGCCTCTCTAGTCTCATCTTGCCCCCTCCTACCCACCTTGAAACCTACAATTCAGCCAAACCAAACTCTTCCAGTCCCTCCAAAGGACCTATCCCCACTTGGCTCTCAAACTTCACACAGGCTATTCCATCACCCATTTACTTATTTAAAGTTTTTGAATGCCTGCAGTGAGCAAAGCCCTGAGGAGACAACAATGAAAAGGACAGCCTTGCAGTATCTACAGCCCCTGCCTGAAAAACCTTCCCCTCTCCCACCATTGCCTGAGACCTTCATGTCCCAAACTGAATATTACATCCTCTAGGATGCCCTTTCCGTTTCCCCCAAATTGGTTAGGTGTCCTACTCTATACTTCTTCTGTCACAATACTGACCACCCTGTGTTGTCATTGCCGGGTTTCTTGTCTACTCCCCAGTGAGACTGTGAGCTCCATGATGGGAAAGGAATATGTCTAACTTGCTCACTATTATATCTTCAATGCTTAGGTCAGTGCCAGCCCCTGAAGATTCTCAATAAATATTTTTTAAGCAAAGAGACAGGTAACAATTCTAGGAATTCCAAGAATTCTAGAAAACCACAAATAATGTACTTCTAAAGTTAAATTTTCAGGCCCTGTTATAGGTAATGAAGAAGATATTTGGGAGCAGATGACTACCAGAATCTATGATATAAATAGAATTCTGTTTATTTTTTTAAAATTGTATTTATAAATAAAAGAGCAAAGCAATAATATTATAAAAATGGAGTAAATGAATTTAAAAATATTGATGACCAAGAATCAAATCACTTGAATAAAAACAAACTGTTATAACTGGGTTATTCCCAGTTACCTAAAACCTAAAATCAGTGCTAACATTAGTGGACCAATAAATGGGGGTGGAGGGAAGAGTCAGTAAGGGCTTCAAAAACTCAGAAACAAATCTAGGATTCTTATTCTCACTGAATGTATTTTTTGAAGTTCGGCCTGGCAACTAAAGAAAAATTTTCCCAGTAAGATATCATACATAGATGCATCTGTGAAGATAAACATCCTTTCCTGGAGCCATTTTTCCTGTAATTTATCACATGAGTTCCAATATAAAGCAGTATTAAGTCACACAGTAGAATATACCTCCAACCAGTGTTCCAAATGGTACAAAAAATGCTCTTAAATATGATACTTTTTAATATCATCCATCTATAAAATCAAAGAACATGATATTGGGCCATACCTCAGAAGACATGTCTTTGATTGACTGAGATAATGTGGTCTAAGACACTATTTTCTGATGGTCTGAGAGTGCAGGGATAGAATTTGGAATAGTGTAGGTAAATGGATAGTTAACATACCCATATAGGCTTTTTCTCTCAAATATCAAATATCTTAAATGAGCTTTGGGAAGGTGCTGGACCACATTCAATATGCAATCAAATTCCCTTAATAAGATTTTACAGTGCAGAAATTCTTCCTTGCTGATTAAAATGAAAGTCATAATTTTGAGTCAGGTACTGACCAAACTTCTTACATAAGGAGAGACAGCACAGTGGAAACCAGCCATGAACAGGCTGCGCACTTACAATTAGCATCCTAGTCTATTTGAGGGAGCAGGGGATCTTTTCAAGCTCAGATGCGTAGTAGTAATGTCTAGAGACATCCAAGTCTTAGAGCTCTACAGCACAGGTGCACAGTGGTCCCCTGTGTGTGTTTTGTTTGATTTACACAGTGCTTCATGAGAAATAAAACTTAATTGCCAACATTTATAAACCAGGAGATTTCACAAAATATTCTGGATTTCTGCCTTCTCATGAAAAATAGGAAAAGATTTTTCTCAGAGTGACAACACACTGAGTTGTCATTTTAGTGCAACAACAGTAGGCTGGAGCTGAGTAGCAGGTTGTTGTGTCAGACCACCTTTTCAGAATGAGTATGTGCTCTCCAGGTCATTTGAGTGCCCACCAAACCTGCTTTATTCAATTTTCACTAGGTTCTTACAGCAACTAAGGTTTTTGTAGGCTTTAGGGAGGAAGGGGAAAGGACAGGAATTATCATTTAACAGACGTCAAAATTTTACCTAATAAGTAATAAGCACTGTACATGTTACCATATATACAAAAAGGAATAAGACACAAGGTGTCTTAAGGTGTGTCCTTTGCTTAGGGCCATGGTAGTGGCTGCCCTGAACCTACCTGCTTATGGAGAGCTAAGAGAAGCTGAAGAGCTGGAAGCACTATACCTTACTTCTCTTTCCTAAACAGTCTTAAAATTTAACTTCAAAATGTTCATCTTACTAATATCTCAAGGAATCTGTGAAAGAAAAACATCTGCTAACAATGGGATTTCTTTCAAGAGTGATTATTTTGGGAAATGTGGAGAGGCATGCACTGGTTGACTTGCCCCCAACCAAACTCTTGTTCTTTGAGGTACAGCCCTTGGTACACAATCTAGAGAGGGTTAGACCCCTGGTGAACTAATAATAACTAAAGTCAGTAAAGCAATAGCAATGTCGTAAGGGCTACTTTAGGAGTGTGAGTGCAACAGGTTCAAAGTTGGGGTGAGGCCAGTTTGTGAACTGTTTTATGTGCCATACTGTAGGTGCTAGGAAGTCAGGTTTATAATTTAGATATTTCTCACTATAGTAGATGGATCAAAGATCAAAGGGGCTAAAGTAGGGACACTAGTTGTCTCAGTGGGCTCCAGAGATATCTTCTGAAATCTTGCAGAATTGTTGGCTGTCAGTTCTTTCCTCTGAGATAGCTTAAATAGCTAAATGATTACATAGGCTTAACATAAGCAATTAAATATCTCTGTGTTATGGGTGTTGATGTCAGTTACTGAAATGCACAGGTTAACACCAATCCACTTATGGGCACTAATAATCAAATTCAAATTTTTATCATTCTGCAATTTTAGTAGCAGCCCCAAAATTCTGTGTGCTTTGTGCACATATCTAATTTAATTTTGATAACAATTTTGTGAGCTACGATTATTATCTCCATTTTACCGAGGAGAAAACTGAGTTCGGACTCCCTTCTAAGATATATGACCTGTTTGCATTAAAAAAAAAAATGCATTGGGCTTCCCTGGTGGCGCAGTGGCTGGGAGTCAGCCTGCCGATGCAGGGGACACGGGTTCGTGCCCCGGTCCGGGAAGATCCCATATGCCACAGAGTGGTTGGGCCCGTGAGCCATGGCCGCTGAGCCTGCACGTCCGGAGCCTGTGCTCCGCAACGGGAGAGGCCACAACAGTGAGAGGCCCGCGTACCGCAAAAAAAAAAAAAAAAAAAAAAAAAAAAAAAAAGCATGGGCACAGATTGTTCCTTTCAAATATCAACGTTTTAAGACTTTTAAACCCTAGGTTGATTTTTATACCTGGTAATAAAGTTGTGTTAGGAGATATACAGGGTTATTACATTTCAAAATGAGGATGTTTGTGTTAGTAATTAAAACTTTATTTGCAGAACAGTCACGGTTTTCTTTCAGTGACAGAGCATGCAGCAAACAGTATTGTTTATAGACTAATACATAAACTGTCAGTACCCAGCTTTAAAGCATCTCCTTGGTATATTGTAGAAACTCGCCATGAATCACTTCCCGTGAACATCAAAGATTATGTCCACATTTACACATAAAAGTACATGCTTACTGGGCAGTTTTCAAATACAATTAGCAGTGATTCTCCTGTTGAATTTGGAACATATGATATGTTAGCACTCACCTGAAAAAAATCCACTACTAACTTCCCTGTATTGCTTTTTGAAATATGTGTGTATCAAAGCATAACATATATAAATTATATATGCACATATAAATATTAAAAAAATATGTATTGTGTCTGTTGGAAGTTTTCCTGGCTTTGAAGTGAGGGCTTGATGTGTGAATTGTTTTAATTCTACCCAGCTCCACCATCATGAATATATATATATACTCCTTCCCCCCTCCCTATATATAATTTTCCATGTCTGAGTACAGAGAAAATAAATGGAATGTATCCTATGGAAATTCCGTGTTCATTTCTTTTATAGAAGAAAAAAAGGAAGAAGAGAAAGTCTGGGTTTTACATCATTTGTTACATGAAACTGCAATATTTTGCATTAGAAATTATATAATGAAAGAAACATCTTTTCAAGGAAAATATGTGAAAAGTAAAGCAGTCCCTTTGGGAGATGTTTTAATAAATTTAAATGCAGTAAAAACAGTCAAGTTAGAATATCTGAAAGACCTTAAAGGTACATCATTTTTTCCTCTATTCTGAGATACATATTTTATGTACTTCTCTACATTATCATTTCTGAAATATGGTGCCTCATAATTGAAGGACATAAGCTTAATGAGAGTAAAGATTTTATCTGTATTACTCACCCTATTTCCTTAGTACCTAGGTCAATGCTCACCAATATTAGACTGTAAGTAAATACTTATTGAATGAATGCATGAGTCTAAGTTACAATTGTCAGTCACACAAATAATGAGTGTCATTGCCTATGCATGAACTTAGCCACATGTAGAAGGCATCTCTTCATTCAGTTTTCACCTTCGTTGAATTATTTGTAGCAGTAGCATTGCTTGCAGCTAAATATTAAGTTTGGATTTTTAATCGTGACAAAATATCTTCAGAAGCATTACACTGTGATATAGAACTGAAACAAATACTGCCTTTATGCAGAAGGCTGCCTGCCACATCAAGAGATATTTGAATATATGATTAAAGACAGTGGAAATGGGTAATCTTTCGTAAAAGATCATCACATTTTCAATCTGGGGATATCCTTACAACTGATTCATGGATTATAAAGGACTAAGAGGTTTCCAGCTGATGTTCAACGGGATCTGCTAAATATTCTGGAATATATCATTCAATTAAAGAAATAAAAACAAATATGAAACTAAGATATTAGCAAACAGAAAATGTAAATGAAACAGTTGGTGTTAAAACTAATAAAGGAGTTAAAATTACAAGAATCACGAAAAGTAGTTCATCAAATGACATTGTTCAGAAAGGCAATGGCCAAAGCAAATCAGAAAAATCCTAACCTCTGAACACACATAGGATTAGACTCCAACATCAGTAGGATATTGGAAAAGAAAGGGGCATGTGTTATATGAATAAGTGTACAGTATATAATTGTGAATTGATATAAAATGTGGACAATTAATGTGGAATTTCCTTTGTCCTAAAGATATAAAATTGGTAATACATTTAGAATCGATGGTGTCTTGGAATGAAGGAAATACATACACACACACACACACACACACACACACACACGCACTTACATACACATTTTGGTGGGTGTAGTTGGACCAAATGAGGTACTTAGCAAAAGAGGAACAAAGTTAGTTCAATTGATATTTGAATGTCATGGGAAAAAGATAAAGTGTTTCTTAACACAACACGTGCTCTCAGATTTGGTTGGCGCTGTTTGGAATCTATGACCATTGGAGAGTCTCTCCAATGGAAGAGAAAATGTGCCACCTCCACCTCCTCCCAGCCCCAACTCTAAAGGTGCTTTCCTTTAGTTGGATTTCCAACTCATGAAAAACCCAATCACTGTGGAAAATTTGTATTTGTGGTGAAATGATAGAAAATATGGTTTTCTGAAAGGGAGAGCCATATTTGCTGCTGATGCTGATGAGGGTCAGGCGTTTTTCCAGAAGAGCAATACCTGGAGTACAACTTGGATAGTGACAAAAGACCTGGGTTTGTTTTTTTTACCCTAGTGTCAGTCCGTCATTGTCTGTAGCCCACCCCAGTGGGGTATGCAACTTCCCAGGCACCTCTAGTCACATTGGCTTCTTCAAGGGTAGTTCCCAGAGAAAGGTCAAGAGTTTCTTGCAGCAGTGCTCTCATTCTCTCTCAGAGGAAAAAAATCATTTAATTTTGATGAAGTCCAGTTTATCAATTTTTTTCTTTTACGGGTTGTGCTTTTGGAGTCAAGTCTAACAATTCTTTGCCTAGCTCTAGATCCTGAAAATTTTCTATTTTTTATATTAATAAGATTTTTTTTTGGCGGTACGCGGGCCTCTCACTGTTGTGGCCTCTCCCGTTGCGGAGCACAGGCTCCGGACGCGCAGGCTCAGCGGCCATGGCTCACGGGCCCAGCCGCTCTGCGGCATGTGGGATCTTCCCGGACCGGGGCAGGAACCCGTGTCCCCTGCATCGGCAGGCAGACTCTCAACCACTGCGCCACCAGGGAAGCCCAAGATTTTGTTTTTAATTTAAGCTTTCAGTGTGAGAGAAAGAGATCATAAGAAGAAAGAGAAAATGAGAGAGAGTATGTACCTACAAAAGAATATTGTCCTTGGCGAAAGACCAGCCCACTTACTGAGCTGTTGAGTGTGAATCACCTTTACAGACCTTTCACTGGAGACCACAAAGATGTCTACTTTAAATGTTAATTGTTTTTGTAGTTCATTTTTTCATAATTCACCAATAATGCAAAGATAAACAAACAGATAAAAAGTAAAAAACATATGAAACAATGCAAATTATATTCCCTCACTCACATAATGACATCCTAGGGGGACATGATGAATGAGGTCATTACTCTTGTGAGAGCAAACCTGAGTACTATGAGAGGAGAGGCTTAATTAAAGCTACAGCAACTATACCTATTTAAAGACGTCCAGGTGGCTCATGTCTTGTGGTACTCGCATTCTACATTTGGTCTTGTGGATGCAAATAAATGCTTCATAAACTGATGCACAGATATCAGATGGAATTCCTGATATACAGAATTCTCATGACTTGAATGGGTGATTCAGAATGAGATTATTCTATGATGATATCAGTCTAGCTCTATATTTAATATGCGTTTTAGCCAATAGACACATGCTTCAATAGTATTACAGTAGACAGCTCTCAGGATGCCTGTCTGGTTGATGCTTCCTACTCTCACAGCCTCATTCATGACCTTTCAGAGAACCTGTGCATATAGTGCAGATGCGTGTAACTCTGTGACCCCAGTCATCTCTAATTGGACGAGTAGTCGGTAGAGACCTGGGACAAAATGAGATTTCTGTTCCAGAAATTGGAAACTGGGAATACTGGGAATGTAGAGGCCAGTTTCTGTTTGATGTAAATCAGAATGACCACATAAAGACAGAGATGGGCTGGCTACAGTAATTCAAAGCATAGAAAGCCCATCTGCAGAGAAAGACAAAGAAGGATGATCACATGTGCAGAAAGGAACAGACCAGAAGTTCTGTAAAGAGGGAAGAAAACCTTGGACTTGTATGTTTCAATAAACCCTACTTTGCTTAAATACTCTGAATTCTTCCAATTTTCTTAATTATCCTAAGACAAATTGATAAATATTATTTTACAATTTAAGTATATCATAATTAAAAATTTCCCCTACTCTTTGTGCTGAACTCTAAAAGACAATGGAAATTTGCATGTGCCAACAGTATGTTTTGAATTATAAAAACATTATATTGCTTATAATATAGGTTGCATTGATAGAAGCTAGGTGCCCAACTCCTGGGAAATAATAACCCTCACGTGGAATTTTGTGATGTTTGAGTGAGATAGTGTATAGTCCCTGCTAGAGATGATCAGTAGTGCTCTTAGAGCAGGAATTGATGAGGGCCTTTAAAAAACACGAAGGTGGAAGAGTGACTAGAGAAAATTTTTGCCTCAAAAAATAAAATCTTAGCATGGGAGCTATGATTACAGACCACCCTAGTGAAAAGGGGGAAGACTGTTGGGATTGTTCCAGAAGCCAGAGCAAAGACTATTGCTAGATATATAGGGAGATTTGTGTACAGTATTTAAGGAAAAATATTCAAACTCTTAAATCTGTTGAATGATGGAACAGGCTGCCCAATCAGGTAGTGAGCTCCCTCTTGTTGTTGTTCAAATAGTGGCGATCAAGAGGTCAGAGTCACTGTTTTGGGTATGAGATTGTTTGGAAAATTTCTATTTTCCATCCCGTAGAAATGGATTTCACTATTCTGAACATCTTAAGGATCTATAAAAACAAAAGCTACATGCGTAAGAGGAACTGCTCTTTAAAGGTGCTGCTGTTTGTTCCAGGGTTTCAGCACCAAAATGAATGAATGAATGAATGAATAAATAAATAAATAAGCTACTGTTTCTACATGCATACACATATGCATGATTCACATATTAAATTGTAAGGCATTATTTTGCATTTGATATAAATAACCCCATCTATTTATAAAAATTAGATATCTGTTGACTAATATTTAGAAATTAAGTAGAGTTTATTTAAAGAAAATAAACTTAGGAGAAAAAAATGCCTAAAATCAAAGCTTGATTTCAAACATCCTAACTAATCAATAATTTTTCTATTTTTTATTTAAGATGACTGTGTTTGTTATGTTCAGGATAATGAGCAACTGATGCTGAAGATAAAACTTGATAGAATGGAGGAATATTTAATTAAAATTTTTTCCAATAAAGCTTATAAATAATTATTTCAGTGTTTTTTCTATTAATAAAGTATAAAATCTGGCCTAATAACTAAAAGATATTTATTAAAAATTTCGCTATTAGTTTGACTTAAATATTAATAGTATACATTAGATATTTAATTGCTTTTTGAGAAGATTTTAATAATATTACAATTTTATTTACATAATTTTCAGGGCTTCTGTTCCTATAAAGGTCAGCTTAAACACCTAAAAATGTGTTTAGATTCTGTATTTCGGTCCAATTATAAATTTTCAGCTTTGGTGTATTCAGAAGTGGAATGTGATTTGCTAACACAGGAGATAGTGTTTGTAATTTACAAAATGGGTTTTATAAACTGTTAAACAAGAAAATCAGTTCCATCTCTCCAGGTCATGCCACACACTAGTTATGCTACAGAGATTGTTCAGCCACTTTCAGAGAACGCACCCTCTTTGAAAAGAGCTCTCCTTTTTTTCTTAGGAGGGAGTTGGAGAGAGTGGGCAGGTTGGAACTTCTTGAGACAAAATCCGTCAATAGACTGACAGTGCCTACATATTCTTCCCCTCAAATATATTGTATGAACTGCATATTACACAATCCAGGCAGTCTCAGAAAATCTATACTCATTTCTCGATTCTGAATGTGAAGGTCCCCCTTAAACCTAGAGGACTCCTGGAAGGATTTACAGGGAAACTGTAACGAGACTGATTTTCTAACACGTGTTGGACACACAGATCACATAAACCTTTGGGTAGCCCTCCATAGATTTATACGAGGTGGTGCAGGAAAATTCTCCTGGCCACTGAGTGTGACTCCCCTGCTTCTGAGTTATGTCGGGTACATATAGGAATCACTCCCAGACACTCTCCCAGGACTACAGCCTTTGGCTTTAAATCCTCAATTTGACACTTTTCTGCATGGTTATTAGAGCTTTAAAGAAATGTATCAGGACTCTCAGCCAGCTTAGGGAAAGCAGTTTTCTCCTGGACTATCACCTCCACAAGACGGTATTGGTGGGGTGTGTTAGTAACCTATTCTTCCCTTGTATTTGGGAAATATTTCATGAACGTTACTTTCATAATATATGCGGGAGGTTAGAAATGAGAGGAAAAAAGTATATCAATAATTTGTTTGTAAAATAATTCCAAGTGTTTTTCATTTAGTTTTTTTTGTTGTTTAATTTAATTTGGCTTGGGGCTAACATTTTCTTTTGGTTGTCCTTTCCTTCCTTTCTTCTTATCTCCTGGTTCATTCTTAGTCTCTTTCAAGTTCTCCTTATCTTTGGCCTGTTCCTTAGTGTTGCTCCCTGGGTGAGATCATCCTTTCTGGTGACTTCCCAGCACAGTGGCTATATGCTGCTGATGTCCCCATCTGCATCTCCAGACCAAACCAATCTCCTACTTCTAAGATGGTAGAGACGTCCTTGACTTGATCTCCCACTGGCACCTCAAGATGAAAATCAAATTTACTCCTACCCCATCCCTTGCTTTCCAATTTTAAGTGTTTTTGAGTTCCCAGTCTTTGCAGACAATGCTGATCTGTTCCTTTTCTTTATGTTCTGCATACAATCAGTTGCCAAATTCTGTCAATTCTACCTCTTTGATAAATCCCAAATGCATCACATTTTCTCCATCCCAAAGATGATATTGTAGTTGTTAAAAGCACTTGCTTTGAATTAATACTTGCCTGGATTTGAATCCCAGTTTTGTTATGTACTGCCTGCATAAACATGTATCCATATATATATATGGTATCCACAACTAATTAACTTATAAGCTTCAGGTTTGTTTTATTTTGTGTGTGTGTGTGTCTGAAATCCGAAATAACAATAGCTATCCATCAGTGTTGTTGTAAGTAATAAATCACATAATGCAGTCTACATGCTCAGCACAGAGTCTGGCATATAATATACGCTCAATAAAACATCTTTGTCTTTCCACATGATAGATACTGGGTTATCTGTTCTTGGCTAACTGCTGCAAAGATTGCTACCCACCCTTCTTGCTTCTGGTCTTACCTACTCCAATCCATTCATTTTCCACATTGCAGTGGCAGTGTATCTTTCTAAAATGTAAGCCTAATCAAGTCACTCCTTTTAAGTCCCTTGATTTACTTCACAGTGTTCTTAAGATAAAGGTCAAATTGCTTTTTGAAGAGAAGGAAAACAGTCCTCTCTTACCTTGCAAATGGGATTGCAAATTAGTATAGCCCCAAGAAGAACAATCTGACAAAATCTACCAACATGTTAAATATGAATGCCCCTTGACTCCAAAATATGTTTCTTGGAATTTAGCATAGATGAATGTGTTTGAAATTACTTAGGTACAAGTTTATTCTTTACAGCATTGCTTATAAGATAAAAGGTTAGAAACAAGCTAATTGTTAATCAGCAGGTGGATGGTAAAATAAATCATGGTGTATGTATATAATGGAATACTATACACAGTATTTACAATGAATAAGATGTGACCAAACCTCCAAAATATGTTATGTCAAAAAGCAAGGTGCTGGGTGTAGTATACCTTATTCTTTAATTTATTGGGACAGGGTTTTAGGAATACACAGTAATCCAATATTGCATATGTATTCAATACCTATGGAAAGACACACAGAAACTGTTAATGGATTTTTCTTTCCAGTAAGAGAAATGAGTAGCCGGGGAAAAGATGGAAGGGAAACTTTTCATTGTATATCCTTTTTACACATTTTGACCCATGCACATGTGTTCAAAAAATAAATTATTAATACTAGAAACATATGTCCTTCGTGATAGGCTCCTTCCAACTTCTTCAAATGCATCCCTTGTCTCAGCCTCAAGTTTTCTAAAGAAAGCTGCCTAAGGTCCCCATGTGCTCTCTTTCTCATGCAGTTCCCTTGCTGGGAACACGTTCCCCTCTCCTCCCTCCATTGTGCCTAGATTATGCCTGTGAAGTTTCAATTTCTCTACCTCATTTCCCAAAACCTTTTCTGGGCTGTTAAGATTGACTCAGATGTTTTTCCTATATACCTCCAAAGTACTCAGCACTTACTCTGTGCACTTGGAAAATTCTGTTGTAGACCATTGACTATCTAAGTACATGTTAAAAACATATGTACCTGAGCCCACCTCTAGATCTGTTGACCCAGAATTTTCATTTTTCATAAATGCCTGCTTGGTTTTTCTGCACAATGTTTTGTATTGCACTTGCCTGTTTTCTAGTCTCCTTCTACTAGGGTATCAGCAGGACTTGTGTCTTCATAATTTTATGCACCTTAGGAGAGGGGTTGGAAAATAGGGGTGTTCAGTAAATGCTGAAGGAATGAATGCCATTCTCCTGAATAGATCTTTGGTTAGACCAGCAAATATCATTTTTATAATACCAAATATAGATACTGATGGTAAGAGCAGCTTATCTAAGGCACACTTAGACACAGAACTGGAGTCAAAGCCAGGCCTCCTATTTCCTTTGCCTGTCTTCTTTTGGGCTGTGTAGTTGACCTGGGAATAATTTCTTTAAAGTTAAATTTTAAGTTCTAGTTCTCTTAATCTTAGGAAAGAATGCAAAAGAAATACATAATATATAGCATGTCTATCAGGTAATTTGCTTGATATCTTTAGACAGTTCTGAGATATAAGAGCATAGCATACAACTAGAAATTTTAGATAGACATTTGCACAGATTTAATTTTTTAATGTAAAAATTTAAATTATGAGGAAGTTGACATTTCAGGTTTATATTAATAATAGTATATAACTACTCCTCTGTGTGAATTTTACTTCCCCCCCAAATAATTATCGTGTTAGACAATTCTAGCCATGCCAAGATGATAGCCATTAGACACCTGGTTTATTAAATTCTGTTGCAGATACCGGTGCCAGAAATAAATTGACTGTTATAACGGCTGGGCTTTCTTCCTACAAGAAAAATACCTTGACATATTTTTTGACTCTGTGATTGGTCTACATTTCAAGGGTATAAATTAATCTTTAGAAGACCCTAAAGAATATCTTCCCTGGACACTTCACTTATACATCAAGTTGGCCATGTTAGCAATCTAATCACAAACCTGTAATTCAGTGGACAACAATTTCTTATTGTGAACAGCATAGCGGCTTTTACTATCATTTAGGTCAGCCCAAGATTGCTGATACACCGTATGTTTCAGGCCAGAGATGATGGATGGCTAGCTGTGATGCCCATCCCTAAGTGATTGGAAAGACTGAAGACACACAGTTCACTTAAGCTTGCTTACTATTATATCAAGTAATCAGTGTGATAGGCAAGCCTGTGCTCTTTATGTCATCCAACCAACTTTGTGCAGGAACAGTATTTCATATTTAAAAAAAAATCCTAAGAATTGCGTTCCAGCTGACATTCCCATTACTAGATCAAACAGCTCCACCTCACACCTGGGTGTTAATGAATATTTTAAAAATACTTTGTTATAACAGGCAGATCTTGCTTTTCTTTATTTTAATAGCTGAAATAAAGTACATGTGTCACTGAAGTTGTAAGTAAAATATGCCAATTTGTTTCCTTTAAACTTTACTCAGGTCAGAAAAAAAGAGGCTGTTAAAATAATTTCATATTTTCTATGCCTAATTTCCAATTTAATAAATTAGTCTGCTTGTTAACTTTAAATCATAAACTTCTGAAGATTTGTCTTTGCCAAAATGAATCCATGTAAATAAAGTTTTCTGAATCTCATCTGACCAATATCCAACACAAATAATTAGGGGCATCTTCCTAGCTACTATTCTGTGGTGTGGAAAATTTTTTTTGTAAGTGATGATGAAAAACCAAGTGTATATCTTAAATTGTCAATTTTGCAATAAGAGCATAAATCACTGTGATAAACTCAATAATATTCCCTTGCTTTTTATTGTTTCAGACACTGTAATTTATAACTTCAAGCAAAATATCTCATGGAATAATTAAATATATCTTGATATGATTTAAGTAACTTAGAGAACACAATGCATAGTAGACCTTAAAACTGTTCATAATTGCTCATTTTCTTTCTAAACAATGTCATAATGTAAGGTTCTTTGACTTTTAGAATACTTGCATTGCCTGCCATCACACACCAAGTCTAATTTTAACTACTTAGAGAAAAGAATGCTGAAGTCCATTTATCTCTTGGGAAGGGTTTGCAACAGGGGTTAAGAAATCACTTCTTACTTGAAGTTTTATTTTATTATCAATTCTAATTAACACAGTTTATATATCATCATCCCTTTGTCCTTTCTTACCTATTTTTATCTATACGTACCCTTTTCTATTTACATAAATGATTTGAGGAAGCTCATAATGAAGACAGGTAACATAAGATTCATTACAATTAATGCAGCCTAGCGATGTTTAAAGCATGGTCCAGCAGCATCAGTGTCACCTGGGATCTCCTTAGAAATACAAATTCTTGGGGCCCCCACCGAAAGCTTACTGAATCAGCAGCCTGTGTTTTAATAATCTCCCCAAATGATTCTAACTCACGCTAAAGTCTGAGGGTCACTCATCATTCTAGGGTCTAAGCCAAAGCTAGGAATCAAAAAATTGTAAGACGTATGTGTATGTGTGTATGTGTGTGTGTCTCAGGAAGAGAGATGGCAGTTAAGAGAAAACTATTTTACAGGTTGAGAAAAGCTGCAAGAATCAAATACACAAATAGGTTTAAGCGTGTAAGCTCTGTAGTCAGACACAGGTGTTTTGATTCCTGGATGTGCTGCTACCAGTGAGCTATCTGACATTGACCAATTTATTCAGCTCCTCCTACTCTCAGTTTGCTTATATGTAAAATGGGAAAAATAGCATCGCTTTGAGAGCTAAGTGAAAAAAATGTATAAGAAAAAGCTTAGTGTAGCGACTAGCGTAAGATATGTGTATATTACTTTTTAACTAACTGCTCTTAATATAAAATGATGATAAATACTATATATGCCTCATTCATGACAACATGGATGAACCTTGAGGGTATTAAGCAATTGAAATAAGACAAACAGAGAAAGACAAATACTGCTTAATATCACTTCTATGTGGAAACTTAAAAAGAAAGTCAAACTCTTAGGGTAGAAGAGTGTTTGACAGGGGCTGGGGCGTATGGGAGGGGGGACAGGGAGAAGTTGGTAAAAGTGTATAAACCTTCAGTTGTAAGATGAATAAGGTCTGAAGAGCTAATGTAGAATATGGTGGCTATAGTTGATAACACTGTATTGTACAATTGAAATTTGCTAAGAAAGTAGAACTTAAATGTTCTCACCAAAAAAGAAAAGAAAGAAAGCAAAAGAAAAAAAATAAATATGTGAGGTGATGGATGAGTTAATTAATTAGATGGTGGGAGTCCTTTCACAATGGATAGGAATATCGAATCACCACAATGTACCACAATTGAATATCTTTCAATTTTGTCAATTATATCTCAGTAAGACTGAAATTAAAAGAAAATATATTATAATTTAACTAAGAAGATTCATGTGACTACTTGAGCTTCCTAGTAGCTGCTGAAAAAGACAAACACAACCGGCTATATAGCTTTTGACTGGAATGGTGGAGTTTTAGTGGTGCTTAGACCCTCTTGTCAGAAATGCTGATTTAATTGGTCTATAGAGGAAGTCTGGTATCTCTATTTTTTAAGAGATCCTCAGGTGAACCTAAAATGCAGACAGGATTGAGAATTACTGTATTAAAGCAGGGCTTTTCAAGCGTGATTGCGCATACAAATCACCCAGGGAACTTGTTAAAATGCATAGTTCTTACTTTTGTGGGGTGAGGGCTGAGATAGTCTAAGAATTCAGTAGGTGACAGGTACTCTGATTAACAAGGAATTCAGGTATTGGGGAAATACGCAGATTCCTAGGGAGAACCAAACCATTTTTCCCGTTTGGCTATAAGAAGAAATACTAGAGCCAGAATGCAGCAAAGCATGTATTTGTTTTATGTGGAATACTCACATTGCTGACAGTTTTACACAAAGTAAAACTAGGTTATACTTTCATTATGTTTTGTACTTACTTTGCTTTATATTTTTATATTTGGGATATGAATTTTGTTCTGAACAGATTAATAGCTTTCAATATCTTTGTTTTCTTTCTCAGGCAATTTAAAGATAGGGTACAATTTTTACAAAATTCCTAATTTTTTGGAGGAGAAGAGGTCTAATTTAGGTTTTGGTTACAAACTTAAGTTTTAGAAATGAATATATTCTTATCAGAATTAATTTCAGATGAAGTCCTTTTTGTTTAATGTGCTATATCAGTCTATTCATTTATTAAAGATAGAAATCCAAGTGTTCTAAATAATGCCATTTATGATACTCAAAATTAAATAATACAACTCTAAAATGCCAATAAAGAAATAGAACTTGAAGATTTTTAAAGTTCTAATCTCACATAAAGGAATATGGTAATAATATCTTTAGAGAGTGAACTCTATTTGAGAATGATGTATAAAGAAAGTGTAGAAGAATATATAGCCTTTTAAAATGATTCTAGGGCTTCCCTGGTGGCGCAGTGGTTGAGAGTCCGCCTGCCGATGCAGGGGACACGGGTTCGCTCCCCAGTCCGGGAAGATCCCACATGCCGCGGAGCGGCTGGGCCTGTGAGCCATGGCCGCTGAGCCTGCGTGTCCGGAGCCTGTGCTCCGCGACAGGAGAGGACACAACAGTGAGAGGCCCGCGTACCACAAAAAAAATAAATAAATAAAAAATAAAATGATTCTAGAGCAAGTCTCTCTCTCCTCACTCACTCACTCAATCTCTCTCTCTCTAGAGGACACATAAATAAGAATAACTCTAAAAGAATGGAGAATGATTATTTTGATATTAATAAGTTTAGTTGACAAGAATCAAGCTAGGGATGAAGATCAGAGCATTTTACTATTTCCTGTTAAATTCCTTAACAAAACAAATTTCAGTCACTGAAACCTACTAAAAAGCAACTGCAAAGTTGATGGCCTTTTCTTAAGACTACCGAGAGTGTCCTTGCCCTATCTAAAATCCATTCCCTATTTTAAAGCACAGTGAAAATAAGAATAAATGAAGCATCTTGATTCTTGGGGGAAAATATCAGCTTGTAAATTGGGGTCATGGTACTGAGCTTCCTTGCTTGCGACTCTCTGGAATTACATGTGCATGAAGAAAGCAGTGGGTCAGCATGGGAAGCCTACCTTAACATTCTTCCTTTATATCACTGTGGTTAAAAGAGTTGCTGGTAAGGACAAGTAAAGAATCGGAGCTTTTAACCAGTTCAATCTTCTGTACTTTATGTAAGGCCAACTGGCCCGAGGCAGGGGAACACAATCAGATTCACAGGTTGCATCAGTCCGAAACTCTCCGGACCACCCAATTCCAGAAACTGACCTGGAGACATTCCGGACCACCCAGTTCCAGAAACTGACCTGGGGACTTTGCACCCGGCCCAGCCTTCCCGCCTTTCGAGGGGCGGGACTAACGGTCCCCCAGGATACCCGAAAAGACCACCAAATAAGGAATACCCTGCGCCCTCCCAGATTCACCACACCCCTTTCCCCTATAAAATCTTGCCCAGCCCTCGCCCGGGTGCGACTTCTCTGGCCCCTTTCGGACCAGTGAACCTCGCCCGGGAGCGCTCCCTAATAAAGCTCACTTGAAGCTTTCCTCTGTTTCGCGGTGCCGTTTGTTAAGATCCGACCTTACACTTTATAGTAAACCTTTTTTAAAAAAAGTGAAGATGGCAGACTGTATGTTAAATACGATGGCTGGTTGGTCAAGTCAACCATGTGCATCAGAAAGTGGCAGACTATGGAGCAAGGTGCAACCTCAATCTGAGCCGTAATAAAGTAGCTGTTCATCTGTGGTCAGAGAGCACCATGAAAGACCTTGAGTTCCTTCACTTTATTTTGCAGAAAGCCATCAGACAGCTTTGCATCATCTAGCTCTATCAATCAAGGGCCTCAACCACTGCTTGCTGCTGAAAGCTTTCCTGTTTGGCTCTGTTTTTTCACAGACAGCTCAATAACTTGTCTGTGGAGCTGTGATAAATGTGCCATGAGCTTCTAAACTGTCTCTTTAACACTGGACTGCATTTCAACTTATAATGCTTGTGACTAATTGCTTGTATCAAAGGCTTTTTATTTATTTGTAGTGATTATCCAATAGGCTTATCATTTATGTTTCTCACATTTCTTCATAAAGTGGTTTTATTTTAAAGTTGCACATAGCCGACTGTCAGCTAACTTCTAATGTAGCAGCTCTTGCTCAATGAATAAGCTGTCAAGTTAAGAGAACATAATTGGCAAAACCTAGTATATAACCAGAACAAGTGCAAACTCCTAATGAATTTTCTTCTCTTTTTGTGACCGCTGCACATCAGCCATAGTTTTAAACACCAACGTTATGGCTGCCTACTGTGGCTGTCAGAACAGAAATTTCCCAGTGGTTTTGTCCTCTTGTGTAAGAACAGTAGTCAGGATCATAAAACCTTCTTATTTGGGCACAATTGCCAGTTTCTGCTAAGGAGGCCCAGAATAGAGCTATTATGGTAAATGAATAACTTCTCATTTTGAAAGAAGGTAGTTCTTTCAGATCAGGTTGGAGGTCAATGACAGGGCAAGGAAAGGAAGCTCATATTGCAGCTGTCTGCAAATGAGCTTTTCCTACAGATACTATAAGGAAAAATAAGAGTCTATTAGGGAGGCTGATCTTCACCTAATCTTTAAAAACATATTTTAAAAAGAAAGGAAAACCTGTACGCTTTTTCTTAAACTTTCATTGTACTTTAAAAAATACATGTATTTGTCATCATTAAAGGTTGTTCATATTGGGAATGAAAAGTATTTCTTTTTTCTAGCCCTTGGCTAAAAGAAAAAGGAAATACCATGACAGTAGTCCATGTCTTTCAACCCTAAAAAAAAGTGTTAACATTCAAGAAGAAAAAATACACTAACAAGTTATAAGTAAATACCCATTTAAGGTTGCTATTGCCTTTTGGTTATATTTCTGTTGACTAAATGCTTGGTTTGATTCAGACATCGATAAACCAAAGTGATAACTGCTTATCTGCATGCCTGAGATTCTAACTCTTCAAGAAAGTGGATTTAATAAAAATCAGACATATTTTAAGTATGCAAATAGAGGAAGTAAAAAGTAGAACGTCCTATTTTTTGAAAGGCAAGAAAAAAGTCTCATTAAGAAACTTTTATTCTGAAGCCATTTTCTTGCTTCACAGTAAAAAAAAAAAATCCCGTCACAGAAACGAAATCAAAAGGCAGGTGCCATTTACTACTGTGAATCAGAAAAAGCTAGCTTTACTCATTGGCTCAATTGGAGGAAGAAGTTGCACATAAAATCAGGAAAGCATCTATGTAAGGTTTTGGAATGTATTACAAGGTCTTCTCGTATACAGCAATGTAGTGTGTAGACTTTAACTTTTTTGAATTTATAAATTAGGAAATCAATTCAACATTCCATTAAACATATTTTAATGGAATGTTGAATTGCTAAATCATCATTTTGAGAGGTAATCAAATAATCCTGTTCTTCCTTCACTCCACCCCTAAGTCATTTCCCTAAAGATCAGAGATAGAGAGTAGTATCTATGGAATAATATTTAATTAGGTTTCAATTGTCTAATGAAATTTGATACATAGAATTATTTTATAGCCATTCTTTTTTTCAGAATTTGTTTTTGCTTTTTTCTTTAAATTCAGGGCTACCTTATTCTATTCGTCTAACTTGGTTTAGCTTGAATAGTTGGTATCTACTGGAGAAATTGCAAAAAACTGCTAGGTGACAGGAAGAGGTAATCTGGGATTAAATATGTCATGGATAATGTTCAAAATGTGGAAAATTAAGGACATAACATTATAGGATAATTGTTTGCTACTAACATTGGATAAAACATTAAAATCAATATTGATGTCTATAATAGATTTCTAATATAGACTGTGTGATAGATTCCAGAACACATCTATGGTAGAAGTGGAACTGTGTCAGTCAATGACTGTGGAAAGACAATGGATTGGCCTCTTGACCTGAGCTCTACCCACTTCTTCATAGTTCTACCATTGCTACTATTTCATCATCAACAGGGAAGACGTCATTTTTAGCCACTATTCCATATAATCCTACAATAGGGAAGACTCTGGAAGCATTTTCTATCTTCAAGTTTATATACCAAGGATGTCTATTTGTTCAAGTCAGCCTCAACAAAGGTAATAAACTGCTTCCTCTAATGCTTTTCAATGACAGCATTATGGTTCAGCTCATTTGTTCTCAGGACCCACAAAGCAGACAACAGGATCTCAAGGAGGAAAGCATCTTCTGCTTCACCTTGTCTTCCGAGCTTCAAGGTTTGGCTGTGGCTCATTGTTGGAGAAGGCCAGGAGATTGGTCTCTCTTAAGTGAGAACCTATCAACTGGTTGTGGCTCCAGCAGTGATGTGTTGAAGAGTCTCACACTGTGTCTGGGCTCAGCAAGAAAGGCTGCCATCATATACCCTGAGAAAACCATACTTCAAAAAGAGTCATGTACTACAATGTTCGTTGCAGCACTATCTACAATAGCCAGAATGTGGAAGCAAACTAAGTGTCCATCAACAGATGAATGGATAAAGACGATGTGGCACATATATACAATGGAATATTACTCAGCCATAAAAAGAAATGAAATTGAGTTATATGTAGTGAGGTGGATGGACCTAGAGTCTGTCATACAGAGTGAAGTAAGTCAGAAAGAGAAAAACAAATACCATATGCTAACACATATATATGGAATCTAAAAAAAAATGTTTCTGGGCTTCCCTGTTGGCGCAGTGGTTGAGAGTCCGCCTGCCAATGCGGGGGACACGGGTTCGTGCCCCGGTCTGGGAAGATCCCACATGCCGTGGAGTGGCTGGGCCCGTGAGCCATGGCCGCTGAGCCTGCGCGTCCAGAGCCTATGCTCCACAACGGGAGAGGCCACAACAGTGAGAGTCCCACGTACCGCAAAAAAAAAAAAAAGTAAAAAAAAAAATGGTTCTGATGAATCTAGGGGCAGTACAGGAATAATGATGCAGACATAGAGAATGGACTTGAGGACACGGGGAGGGGGAAGGGTAAGCTGGGATGGAGTGAGAGAGTGGCATTGACATATATACACTACCACATGTAAAATAGATAGCTAGTGGGAAGCAGTTGCATAGCACAGGGAGATCAGCTCAGTGCTTTGTGACCACCTAGAGGGGTGGGATAAGGAGGGTAGGAGGGAGAGGGCAGGGATATGGGGATATGTGTATATGTATAGCTGATTCACTTTTTTATACAGCAGAAACTAACACAACACTGTAAAGCAATTATACTCCAATAAAGATGTTAAAAAAAAAAAAAAAAGAAAGGCTGCCATGATAGATTAGTGCTCCATCCTGTGGGCAAGGGATGGGATCCCCTAGGGGGAGGAATCAGGAGATTAGGACTGGACAATCTGGCGGTGTGAGGTAGGAAATATTGTTATCATGTCCGTAGAAATGTATATTTTTATATGTATGAGGCAGCATGTTAATTAGATGAAAACTAATGCTTGAGTCCCTGTACCACTATTTGTATTACCTTGGTTAGCCTCCTTGAGCTTTAGTTTCTTTGTCTAGAAACTAATAATAATGATACAAGAAATTAATATTTATATAACATTTTTTTGAATTGTAATATTGCTATACAAATATTAGGTGCTAGTAAATTATCCCAGCACTAGTAGCACCCCCTTCATTTAAAGGTAAGGAAACTGAGCCTCAGGATGGTCAATAGCCATTTCCCCAGGTTCACAGTGCTGGGTATCTCTTCACCCCAGCCCAGATCTCATTAGATGAGATCACAGAAGCTTCCTCTTCTTCATTCCTAGTTTACAGCAGACGTTGCTGATTGATCAAGGCGTTGTTTCTTGTTGGGTCTAGATACAGCATTAGAAATCTTCTGGACATATCCTTCTAGCTGTCACTATAATGTTGTTGGATGTGGCATGTGAGATGGAACTCTTAGCCATCTTAATGTCTAATTGACCCTGAAGCTGATGCAAAATAAGTTTACATATAGTGCTTCCTACTTGAGATGCTCTTATTATTGTACTAAAGGCATCAGGAAATTTGTTTCCCCAAGATAATCTGACAGTTCAGAAAAATTGAATGAATGCTGAACACAGCGTGGCTCCTTCCATGGAGCCATGGAAAACAGGAAAGAACTCCCTAACGTTAGAAAACTAAGTATAATGACACTATAATTGTTCATTTTGCTCTGACTGCTGCGGCATTCCCTCGTGGCATCTAAGCTCCCTGGATAGCCTGATATACTAAAAGTTAGTAAAGTAAATTACCTTTTAAACTGCAGTTTCTTATTCTGGCCTAGGCAACTTTGGCAATACCCATTGTTTAATTGTTGAAGTCAGATTCCTACTGTCAATGGATCTTTTATTCCTCTTTTCTTTTTGACCTACTGAGAGGGAAACTCCTTTTCCTTGTTTCTCTAATAACCTTGATGTCTTCGTTCAGGTTATTGTGTGTGTTTAGTATATGTATACATTTTTATTGTGTTGTATGGGTGATATATATTATATGACGTTAGTAACTTTTCTACATGTGTTCAGCATATTTTATACCAATAATTAATTTTTTCCAAAGACCTGATTTATGCTATGTTTTGAACCATGTTGTAGAATATCCATTATAGCAGTCTGTATTTTTTGTCTTATTTTAGATGGCTTGTTTGGCCTGCTGTTGTGAATTGAATCCAGTCAAGATATTGCATTTTGAATCATCAGAAAGTATTCTCTATGATTTCCCAATGCATTTTTACTTATTCTTTGAACTTTTATCAGTCTAGGCAGTTTACTGGGCTGGGTTCATCAGATAATTGCCAGCTAGGTGCCAAGTCAGCCTTCTTCACATGGATGATTTGGGTGATATAGGTGACAGTTGATAAGTCAGTTCCATCCATCCATGTACAGGAACACTGCTGAATGTCACCCTTGCTGATTTCCAGACCCTAATGCCTCTAGAAACACATATGTGAATTCTGTGAAGTACCAGATTAGGAAAAAAAGTGACTTCTTTGCAATAAAAATAATAAATAACAAAACCTAAAATGAAGATGGGAACCTAAACCCTTAGTTCTAAAAACAGTACTCTATCTTAAAGTGTTTTCCTATGCTGAAAAGTTTAAATGGTTTCATCACCATAACCCATATCCTCACACTAATGTTAATTTACTCACACTAATATTAATTTACTCACACTAATGTTAATTTACTCACTGTCATTATTTAACTACTAGTAAAATATTTTCTTCAAGAGACGGATATTGTATGAGCCTCACTTATACATTGTCTCTTCATTATGCCTTTGTTAAACATTTACGTTGGCAAGTAGAGGAGAGAATTATTACTTGTTTTCTCCATAGAGAAATGATAGAATATATTCTGACCCATTTATCTTTAAAGAAAATGTGTTTAAATATTTACTGTATATTTTGATTTTGAAACAGTGTATTATAGTGAAAGATATCATAGGATAATAATAGAGAAACAGATTCAAGGCTCAGTTCATTTCGCTATATGATAAAGAAAATTACCTCATGTTTTTTGCCTTCCCTTAATTTGTAAATTAAAAATAATAGCCCTTTTTTTTCTGAAGGAGTACTATAAGACTTTTAGGTAATGGATGCAAAACCACTTGTCTTCTTTGCAAAGTAATACTATCACTAAGGGATGGAAAACATTTTTTTTAACATCTTTATTGGAGTATAATTGCTTTACAATGCTGTGTTAGTTTCTGCTCTATGAAAAAGTGAATTAGCTATACATATACATATATCCCATTATCTCCTCCCTCTTACGTCTCCCTCCCACCCTCCCTATCCCACCCCTCTAGGTGGACACAAAGCACCGAGCTGATCTCCCTGTGCTATGTGGCTGCTTCCCACTAGTTATCCATTTTACATTTGGTAGTGTAATATATCCATGCCACTCTCTCACTTTGTCCCAGCTTCCCCTTCCCCCTCCCCATGTCCTCAAGTCCATTCTCTATGTCTGCATCATTATTCCTGTCCTGCCCCTAGGTTCTTCAGAACCATTTTTCTTTTTTTTTTTAGATTCCATATGTATGTGTTAGCATATGGTATTTGTTTTTCTCTTTCTGACTTACTTCAATCTGTATGACAGTCTCTACGTCCATCGTCCAACCACCTCACTACAAATAACTCAGTTTTGTTTCTTTTTATGGCTGAGTAATATTCTATTGTATATATGTGCCACATTTTCTTTATCCATTCATCTGTCAGTGGACACTTAGGTTGCTTCCATGTCCTGGTTATTGTAAATAGAGCTGCAATGAACGTTTTGGTACATGACTCTTTTTGAATTATGGTTTTCTCAGGGTATATGCCCTGTAGTGGGATTGCTGGGTCATATGGTAGTTCTATTTGTAGATTTTTAAGGAACCTCCATACTGTTCTCCATAGTGGCTGTATCAATTTACATTCCCACCAACAGTGCAAGAGTGTTCCCTTTTCTCCACATCTGCTCCAGCATTTATTGTTTGTAGATTTTTTGATGATGGCCATCCTGACTGGTGTGAGGTGATACCTCATTGTGGTTTTGATTTGCATTTCTCTAATGATTAGTGATGTTGAGCATTCTTTCATGTGTTTGTGGGCAATCTGTATATCTTCTTTGGAGAAATGTCTATTTAGGTCTTCCACCCATTTTTGGATTGAGCTGTTTGTTTTTTTGATATTGAGCTGCATGAGCTGCTTATATATTTTGGAGATGAATCCACTGACAGTTGCTTCATTTGCAAATATTTTCTCCCATTCTGAGGGTTGTCTTTTCTTCTTGTTTATGGTTTCCTTTGCTGTGCAAAAGCTTTTAAGTTTCATTAGGTCCCATTTGTTTATTTTTGTTTTTATTTCCATTTCCCTAGGAGGTGGGTCAAAAAGGATCTTGCTGTGATTTATGTCATAGAGTGTTCTGCCTATGTTTTGCTCTAAGAGTTTTATAGTGTCTGGCCTTGCATTTAGGTTTATAAATCCTTTTTGAGTTTATTTTTGTGTATGGTGTTAGGGAGTGTTCTAATTTCATTCTTTTACATGTAGCTATCCAGTTTTCCCAGCACCACTTATTGAAGAGGCTGTCTTTTCTCCATTGTATATTCTTGCCTCCTTTATCAAAGATAAGGTGACCATATGTATGTGGGTTTATCTCTGGGCTTTCTATCCTGTTCCATTGATATATATTTCTGTTTTTGTGCCAGTACCATACTGTCTTGATTACTTTAGCTTAGTAGTATAGTCTGAAGTCAGGGAGCCTGATTCCTCCAGCTCTGTTTTTCTTTATCAAGATTGCTTTGGCTATTCAGGGTCTTTTGTGTTTCCATACAAATTGTGAAATTTTTTGATAACACTTTTTTTAAATTGCATATTATGGATCCAGCAAAATAATCGAATAAGTGGTTTGAATGAAAACAAACTAAACCTCGTTTTAATTTATTTGCTTTGTGGGTGATAAGGTGGAAGTCTGGGAGAGCTGAGAGGAATATGAAATATTAGGTGGTTTGTAGTTATATTAACATGGATTAGAAAACTACAGAGAATACCACAAGTGAGAAATATATTTAATAAAGTATGAATTAGAGGAAGAGTAAAAGTGGGAAAATGGCAAATGAGCCAAAAGGGAAAAACTAATATACACCTAAAAAGAGAGAGGTGAAAATGTTATGGAATGATAGCCCCTACTTGTGATATTTTATATATTATAGCCGAAAACCTTCAACTATACCTGGCCTTTTACTAATTACAGGAATAAATCAGGATATTATCTTTAATCTGCCTTATTGCCCAGATAAAATTAAGTCAATTGCCAGAGGTTCCTCAGCCCTGCTCTTGACATTTAATGTGGAATCCTCTTCACTGTTCTTCAAAATCTAAACAAAGCTCCATTTAGTAGTTCAAAATCTACTAAACAAAGCCATTTTGGTACCAGATTTGTTTTACACTTCTGCCAGATAAAAACAAATTTAATTATTGTCCTGTTAAAATGGTTTTATTTTGCTTTGCTTTGCTTTTGAGTAAGTGGATTGGACCATTTGCCTCCTTCCTGCCCTACACCTCTACCCTAAATTTTCATTTGGTATACAATCTCAGATGACTATTTCTCTGCTTCTCTCCCCCTACCTTTTCCATCTTTCCCCAGCTCTCTCTACTGTTCTCTCCTCTGTGTCTGTATCTTTATCTCACACGTTTCTTTTCTTTGTGCCTGTATCTGCACTGAGGCCTCTGTGTCAGTATGCAGTTTCCTTACCCTTCTGGCACTTTTCTTTCTTTTTTGTCATAACTGGCTTCACAGTATGGAAAAGGGAGAAAAACTCAGAATCTGGTAGTAAAAGTCATCTAGTATCAACCCTGCTGTTTTTTTTTTTTTACCTCTCCATCTCAAATCAATCCCTTAATATCTTCACATCAGTTTTCTAAACTCCAAAACGAAAATGTTAATATCTGTCCTATATCCAGTGATGTGATGGAGCCAGCTACCACCAGCTCATGAGAGCCAACTGTTTGCACCTCTTCCTGGCTCCATGATTAGTGACATCACTTGGTTCCTTGAAGCTAGTTATGGTGGGAGTATTCACACCATAAAAATGAGCAAATGGTACAAATGAGGGTTTTGGTTGTTTGTTTTTTAGAGCAGATTGTTAAACATTTATCAGCACACAACTGCAAATATCACATGAGGTTGCAGTGAGGCTAAAATGAAAATAAATGTGAAGTGCTTTAATGGGACGAAGAAGTGCTTCACAATACTCACCAGGTGTCATTTTATTCTCCTCAATCCTGTCAACTCATCCCCTTTCCTTCGTGTGCATGCCTATATAGCAGTAGTATTTTATATTATTAATTAGAATATGTCCCCACCATAAATCTAGGTCATGTGCTTTTACTGTGGAAAGTTTGCAACTTTGTAGAAAAGTTCAATATGCACAAAAGAAAATGTTTTCACGTAACACAAGGAGGCTTTGTGAAGACCCTGCATATCAAAAGTGTTCAATATGTATTTATTCAGTTGAATCAAGTTGAATAAGCTTGAAACCAATTAAATAACAACTAGCTTTGGCTGCCATTTTGCCTTTCTATTTTTGGCAGATATGGGGAATTGCGATGAATTTGTGGTGAGGTTGTCTCCAAACCCTCCATTGTTAAGGTTTTTTTCCCCCACTTTATAGTAAATAACAAAAAAATTGGCTCAAAACACTTCCTACTCACCTGTGTTATATTACTACAAGGGGAGATAATATTATTTTTACTAAGTGGCCCTTCTGCAATTCACAAATTGGCAAGAGTTTAATATGAAGAGTGAAGAAGAATATCATTTTCAATTGAAAGCTGAAAGGAAACCTAGTAAGATAAATGTAATTAGCTAAACTGGAACTTGGCCAGACTCCTGACATTTTTTTATTTAAAAGAATACCAAGTAAACACAAATTAAATGCACTGTGCCTGTTCTTAAGGATGTCAAAACAAGACATATTAAAGGATATTTATTAAAATAATGCAAGCATTTACCAGGCTGACTTTATAAGAACTGATTTTTCCCAAAAGCAATGCTGAAAATTTTAAACATTAAAGTCATAAGGATGAATAGTTTAGTTTGAAGCCATATTTCTGTTTTTATTTTTGTTGAATTTTTAAAATTTCTAGATTAGATCACTGTGTCATCCAAATAAGCTTAAACATTTTAACTAATAACTATATCAGCTTAATACTGTGTATATCTCAATCCCTTATCTAAATACGAGGACTATTTGCAGCAAAACAAAGGGCAAAAGTCACATCTTTAGAGATAAGTAGGCTCATTCCTATATTCAGAAAATTCTTTTGAAATCACCTTACTGATAATACAAATAAAATAAATATAGCAAAAGAACTTTTTTTCTAGTGCTAAAATAATAAAGGAAATCAGAATTAGAAGGAAAAATTGGCCAATACTTAGGTTTCTACTAAATTTTACAACTAAATAGAATCCTTAAAAACCAGGAAAGGAGCCTTCTTAAAAGCAACAATAGAAATATTTCTATAAATATCTCTTTACATAACACAACAGCTTTAAAAACCTATTCTCTCTTTCATGCTACATAACATGAAAATACTGCAGCACCTACAGCCTGGGTTGAGGCAGCTCATTAGCTGAGCTGTCTCTGTATGTGTGTCTGCCATCAGCATCTGGTGAAAGGGGAAACACTGACCCTGCCAGATTTGGGTCATGAGGTCAACAGGTCTCATTTATTATTCAAAATTGCTTTCTGACCTTTTATCTGCTAGGTCAAAGGATGTTGTATTCTAGTTGGCTGAATTTTTTAATGATGAAGCCACTACCCTGCCAGATAATAAAATTACTTCTCCCTTCTACTGGGCTATGATATTCCCTTCACCTATCTAAAAATGTAATATTCTGAATCATTGGCTGTGGAAATTCCTCAAAAGAAAGCCATTAGTTTCAATTTTTCTTTTTTTCATATCTAGAGATTTAAATGATACTGACTGTTGACACTGGCTGAAGTCATTTTCTTGGCTGTGATTTGAACCTCTCAGCCCACATTTGGAATTCCACCACTTCCTGTGGGGCTTCTGTACTCCACAGAAACTAGAACACACCATACTGACTCTCTCTGAGTTTGGATAATCATATTATATATTTCCAAAGCAAAAGAGGGTGAAATCAAATGGTGTTAGATTTTTACTGGTTAATATTTGTTTCAGGAAGAAAAATTAAGTGACAGACAGATATGTAGCATGCCTTCCAACTCAGAGGATGTTTGGGAGCATTCTGTATTACACAGGTTTTTCATCATCCAAGAAAAAGAGTTTTATAAACCACTTTGTTATTTTCTATGTCTCATCTCATAAAGCATAAGGAAAGAGAAGCAGTTTAAAACCCACTCAAATAGAGAATAGATTTGAAATTATCTGAGCATCTAGCACTACACTATAAAAGTAACTATAAACATTTAACAAGCTATTTTGCAGATAATTGAGACTCCTTTAATAGCAGATTGTGTAGTTGTGCAAATAGACAATGTTCCTAAGGAATGATTTTATCTTTTATAAAACAGAAAGTGAAAGGCCACATTGGTGCTGCCCTTGGAGCAGACATATGTGATGTGACCATGTGCTTTGTGACACAGTGTATGATGAATAACGCTGACAAGCCAGTAAACAAATAGTGGAGAATATGTGGCATTCATGAGCCCAGTGAGGCATTAATATACTATACAGATAAAGTTACAACTCTAGTCTTGAATATATAGCTTTGTCATCATTATGAAATTACCTGCTACTGACTCTGTGTCTTTGTGTATTTATACATAGTAGTGTATACACACACAAACACAGAGATAGATGTAGAACAATTCATTTGGGGATAGTCTAAAAATGTCAGGTGACACTTATGGGACATTCCAAACAACCACACTCTGTCCTTTCTCTCAATATGCTCAGCAGCAGGGCTTCCCTGGTGGCGCAGTGGTTGAGAGTCCGCCGGCCGATGCAGGGGATTCGTGCCCCAGTCGGGGAAGATCCCACATGCCGCGGAGCGGCTGGGCCCGTGAGCCATGGCCGCTGGGCCTGCACGTCCGGAGCCTGTGCTCCGCAACGGGAGAGGCCACAACAGTGAGAGGCCCGCATACCGCAAAAAATAAATAAATAAAAATATGCTCAGCAGCAGATGGCCAGGTGGTCACTTCACTTCCTCCCTTCCCCACCCTGACCTCACAGGACTGTGATATTAAATGGAGAGCAACTGCCAGATAGGTCAGAAGCTTCCTGCCCAGCAGATTATGTGTGTGCATGTCTGTGTGTGTGTGTGTGTGTGTGTGTGTGTGTGTGTGTGTCTATTCTGTGTCTTCTTCCATATCTGAATTTCTTCCGTATCTGAATTACCACCCTGTATCTATTTTTTACCACTCCCTTCATTGGTGCCTTTCATTAGCAGAATCCTCTTCAAGGGAATTTCCACCTCTGGTTTCCTTTCTTTGTCCAGATACCTACTGTTTGAATCTTAAAGTAATTGTTTTTATATGGTGACTCTATGATTCATAAATGGAATCCTGATTTTTTAGTTTGATTTGAATATAGCATTATAATTACATGTTTGTACAGGGAAACAAATTTATGGTAAAAAAAATTATGTCCATTTATACCCTAGAAAGGGAGATATGACTTTCTCCCTGTACTCATCTCTGTACTCTGCACATAGTTGCTTAAAGGCACTTTCCCCAGAGAAGGTGCTGGAAAGAGGAAGGTGGAGAGTGGGTTTGATCAGATCTCCCCTCTAGCTATTTTTTACACAGCAGTCAGAATGATCTTTTCAAAATGTAAATCTAACCCTGCCACTCCCTGCATAAATTATTTTGATGTCTTCTCATTGCAGTTAGGATATGACACAAAATCCTTAATGAGTTCTATTAGGCTTATGGTTTGATCCCTATGTCTCTCTAGCTTCAGTCCTTGCCAGTTGCTTTCCCATTTTCTGTGTTTCAAGCATGCCGGCCTTCTCCCAATTCCTAGACTGGGCCAAGCTGCTCCCTGCCTCAGGACTTTTTAAAAACTTTGGCAGGGTGCTCATTCAACCCGTGATCTTTCCCATCACCCATTTTTCACCTAATTTCTACCCTTTCTTCACCTAATTTCTACCCTTTCTTCAGGTCTTACTTTACAGGTTGCTTCCTTAAACAGGCCATCTCTGGCCTCCAAGCTTCCTTATATTTACTTCATTATCCATTTTCATAGTACCCTGTGATTTTCTTTCAGATCACTTATTTTCATGTGTAATTAGTAATTACTTTCACATGTAATTAGTAATTATTTATACTTTTTTATGTTTATATAGCTATTATGATGTGTGTGAGTAGAGTCTGCTACTTTCAGTACCTTAAGTTTAAATTTCCTTCTTGATAAGTGGAGAAATATGTACCTACTTGGCAGGGTTGATTTAAGGATTAAAGGACATGATATGTATAAAATATATATATATATATATATACATATATGTGGCAAAAACCAAACCTTCTGAGAACTGACTTAATAATTTTTTTGACTTCCTAATTTTTAAAGAGTCTATCTGCTGCATTCTAGTTATCTTAAGAAACAAAATGGTCTTGCCATTCCCCTTGTTACATGTTCCAAAACCATTCTGTACTCACACAGCGTGACCTTTATCACGTGATGGTAATTCCTTGTTCAGTCTCTTCCCTGTTAAACTGTAAGATCTATGAGGACATCAACCATGCCTATCTTTTTATTGTTTTCTCCTCCCAGCACCTTGGATAGTATCTGATTTACTAAGGTCTCCCAAATATGTAAATTGTTGAATGAATAAAATATTGAATAAATACAATGTTGAATGAAATAAAATCCCTAAGAATAAATAATGTCATACATACCTAACTTCCATGTAAACTGTTCTTACCTAGATGTGTATGTGTTCTGTATGCTCAGGGCTCAGCTGTTGGTTCTCTTTCTTCCCTAAGTTTCCCCAGATTCTTTCTAGAGCTTCTTGCCCATCATTCCCAGCCTTCTCTGTGTTGGTATTAAGAAGATGAACACACAAATGTAAGAACTATTTGCATTGCTCTCCATATGCTAATATCTCTATGTTAATTCTGAATCCTAAAAATGTCTTCTGTAACTACCTATGACTTACAAATCCCTTCCAGCAAATGGCTCTTCCATTTTTAAGTACCCAGAACTGGCTTTTTTTGAATCTTATAATCAGTTATAAACTACCGAACAATATGTAATGTTTTACAATCAAGCTATACACGTTTCCCCAAAAAAGCACAGTTCATGACATGGTCAGAAAATGATTAACATTCACTTCAGATGGTTCCTTCAGTGCTTACTTTTTCACCTCACCCCAATTCCCATTGCCTTTATAAATTAGTAAATGGAGCTTGTCAAAGATTAATGCCTTGCTTTCTCTTTTCGGTGACTAACTCTCTCTCCTCAAAATCACTTTCTTTGAAGTCAGCCGAAATTCTGCACATGGTCCAGATGCACATCAGGAATTCCAAACCTGGCATATGATGGAAACTAAGCACACTGCATCACAGAGTTCTAGTCTTCACATAAGGCCTTTTCTGCTTATTCCACAGGAGGAAGGTGGCACTGGCTATTTCTATTCTATTTGGGAAGTCTAACATATGAGAGATATCTTACCACAGGTACATTTAGAAGGAAGGTCAGGGATATGGTGTGATGCTAACATATTCTACTTTATTTAGGTAGGAGATGATTAGCACATCGCTCTAAACTACTATAGGGAGTGAGCAGAACTGATGAATGCCCTATGATCAATTTTATACTTGTCAGTTTTCACTGCATAATGTGGCCTCAGATTCAGTATAGATTCATACAGCAGACAAATCCAAATGGTCAGTTACAAAGAAGTCATACAGCTTATCATATCAACCTTGGGAAATCAGTGACATTTGTTGTTTTTTTTTGCTGCCCAACATTCATTGCTGCCATGAAAGCACCCCATTTTGTTCTGTGCATTTTTGCAAAGACAATAAATTCATTTGTCCTCCTGCTTCAGATGCCATAGGCATGCCTGGAGCACCTACCACTGGATCAATTCCTCTATCATTACCACAGAATGGCCAAAGAGTGGGCAAGCGCCATTCACTCAACCAATCAATTAATCTTCTGAGGCTCAGAACTTTAAGCTGAATGGGGCAAGGGCAGAAGAAGTGGGTGAAATCCATTCATTCCACGCACAGCATTCAGTAGAGACTAATGCAGTTCTTGATGCAAAGAAATTTTGGACATTCTTTGTTCTGTCTGCTCTGCGTCTGAGTTTTCAGCCTGCCATTTTACACTATAGTGAGTATCCTAGTAAACGATCAATGTTTAGTGCTTAGAACCGCTGAAACCTAAGTACAGAGATTACCGCTGAAATGCAGAGACTGATCACCACTGTGCACCCAGCACCTTGTATAGGACTTGGCATTCAGTCAGCACTCATTCTATATGGAATGAATGGTATCATAATAGTAATGCTTCAATTATTCTGCAGTATTACAGCATGAACTATTCAGGTAACTCAATCCTAGCAGAAATCATTTGTAGACATTTTAATGAAAATACCCACTCTGTTTCAATTTTATGCTTAAAAGCTGTATATATATTTTTTAATTGTCTATTTTCTCATGTGATAATTATAATCCTTGGGAGGCTGAAGGTATAGTGAACACCAACTCATAAGTTCAGATCTAAGGCCATGTTCTCCCTCTAAAAAGGAATCTCTGTGACTTAACATCCCTAAACTTTTTTTTTTAATATCATTATGTCATAGGACTAGATTCAGAGAGTTAAATAATTCAATTACTTATTCAAAGTTTTTCCTTACAAGAATAAAGTACATCTTGCTGTTTGTCCAAATCTACCTTTGTATCTTTTAAGAGTGCTTTAGAGTTTTCCTCATATAAAATTTGGATATTTCTTATTTTTGTAATTATTGTAAATAAAGCCTTCTTTTTCATTATATCTTCTAACTGGTTTTGTTTGTATTTTTAAAGACAATTTATATATATATATATATATATGCCATACTACTTTACTAAATTCTCTTTTTGATTGAAATTATTTTTCCATAGATTCTTTGAGTTTTCCAGATATGTAATTGTATTTTCCATTAAAAAAAAAAGATTTTCCTTCTTCCTTTCCAGTTGATGTGTCTATAATTGTTTTCATTTGGCTAACTGCATTGATGAATACTTCCAACACAACGTTAGATAGTAGTTGAAAATAGTTATTGTTTTCCTTGCTTTGATGAGAAAGTCACTGGTGCTTCTACACTAAGTAGGAAACTGACTTTGAGGCTGAGGTGTATCATATTAAATAAATATCCAACAACTCTATTTTACTAAGTGTGTTTACATAAATGGGTGTTAGATTTTGTCAAATGAGTTTTCTTTCCCTATTTCTGCTATGGTAATTGTCCATTTACCCTCTTGATCACTACCAATTTTTCCATAAAATTACTGGTTTAATTTAGATTTTCTGATTAATTTGTTTAGAGTTGAGTACCATCATCTCTTATGACTTTAACAAATTTCCTGTCTATTGACAGCTATTTCTCCTCTTTCATTTTGATTTTGTACGTTCATGAATTTTTCCTTCTTGAACAGATTTGTTAGTAGTTTGTTGGTTTTATTGGTTAGTTTTTTAAAAATAGCTTTTTGATTTCTTTCCTGGTTCCGTTTTAGCGGTTTCTCACTCATTACATTTATTAATTCTTTCCTCTGGATTTCTTTTGGTTTACTTTATTGTTCTTTATCTACCTTTTGAGTTGACTATTTAATCCACTTTCACTTCTATTAATCAGATTTTAATGTTATAAAATGTCCGTTCACAGCTGGATTAATTATGCATTCATTTCATGGATTCTGTTATGTTCTCATTATTGTAATTTTGAAAAAGTTCTGCAATTCTGTACCATATTCCCTTTTTTTTTTTTTTTTTTTTTTGCGGTACGTGGGCCTGTCACTGCTGTGGCCTCTCCCATTGCGGAGTACAGGCTCCGGACGCGCAGGCTCAGCGGCCATGGCTCATGGGCCCAGCTGCTCCGCGGCACGTGGGATCTTCACGGACCGGGGCACGAACCCGTGTCCCCTGCGTTGGCAGGCGGACTCTCAACCACTGTGCCACCAGGGAAGCCCCATATTCCCTTTTGAACCAAGAGTTATTTAGTAATATGTTTTGAAATTTCCAGGTGGAAAGATCTTTTTGCTTTTTGATATTAATTTCTACTTTTATTGTATCGTGATCAGAGAATATGGTCTGTGCTAATTCTATTCCTTGGACTATTGTAGGACTTACTTTGGGGTTTAAAATGTGGGCAATTTTCATGAATGTTTCATGTGCACTTAGAAAGAAGGTATGCTATTATTGGCATTCAGACTTTGATTTTTAGATCCACCTTATTGACTTAGTTGTGTCAGTTTGTCTCTATCATCTGTCTTCGATTGCGAGAGGTATGTTAAAGTTGTCTATTATTAGTTTATGTTTCTCTTTGCACTTCCTGTAGTCTCTGCTTTATTAAAATGGCTGTGTTATTATGTGCCTATATACATAGTTGAAATAACTTTATTGTGAATTGTAGCTTTTAGCATCATAAAAATACTCTTCTTTGAGTTCTTATTTAACGTTCTTTGATTTGCATTTTACCATATTCAGTAATACTTTGACCGCAGGTTTCTTTTTATATATTTATATCCTGTCCACCCTTTTATTTTGAATCCTTCTTAATCTCTGTTCTCAGTGTATCTCATACAACACAGTGTTAGATTTGACTTTGTTAGCCAATCCGATTATCTTTTCTTCTAATAAGTTAAGGCCATTAATATTTACTGATACTGTTGGTAAATTTGTGCATACACACAAATATATGAAATTGTACATATGCTTTCACTATGTAGTTTGTTTTATTTGATTTTCTTCAAAATCTCTCTTCTTCTCTCTCTGCCTTATTTTGGTGGGGAGGAGTCGGGGAGTATTTGGGAATGTTTATTTTTTTGTTCCAATGCTTACCTTTATGCTAATACTTTTATATAATACTTTTTTTTTGCCATTGTTGATTGGTTCTCAGCTATGAGAAATATTGAAATAACTTTGCTAGTAACATTTTGGCTTCCTCTCTCCCAGCATCTAATTTGAAATAATATTCTTTAATCCCAAGTAATACTTATAATGTAATCAGTGAGCTCATCTTGCTTTTTATGCAGTCTCCATATCCTTCCAATCCCCTCTATTTTTCATAGTTCTATCTGTGCATTGTCAGAGCATATAGTCATATTTCTGTAACCATCACTTAGCCTCAGTCCTACATGAAAATGTATATTTAGTGCTTACCTCCTGTTCTTATGCAGATATCTCTTCAATTATGCTGGTTATCTAAAGTGTTCTCTGGTAGATTCCTTAGGAAAAGTTTATGGGAATAATAGTTGGAATAATATTTCTTATTGCATGCCCATATCAGCTTGAAGCCTTTATAGTTAAAGATAGTTTTGCTGGATAGAAATGCTTAGCTCAAATTTTTCTTTCCCTGAATTTTAAAAACATCTTTCTCCTACATTTTCTGGGGTGAAGTGTTGTCATCAAAATCTTACTACAATATGATTTTCTTTCCTTTGTGAGTAACTTGACCCACTTCTTATTTGATTTCTATTTTGAACTTTGCTCAAATTTGTAATATTGCTAATGTCACTAAGTTCATATTAATACCTAAATGTACTTGCTAAGATCTTGCCAATCACAAAGTCTCTGATCCAGTTATTTCAACTACCTTTACAGAGGAATCAACCATGTAGAGATCTGATCAACTTTGTGATCTGCTGTATGTATAGGGGCAGGGAGAGCAGCAGTGAAAATATCTAGCTCGAATTAGATATGTTTTTAGCTATGGCCAAAGTTGAATATAAAATAATCTTAATTTATCGTACCTTGCATTTAAAAATAAAATTTTATGATTTATGTTTATGGAACCTAATAATGAATTGAAATATATACTTGTTTTCAACTTTGTGATTAAGATGGATATGCACGTGCTTTTTTCATGGTTTAACCTAATTTTCAAGGGAAAGAGTTGTTTTATTGTTATTATTATTTTATATGGTATTTTATGGTGCTATCTACCCTAGAAATAAGAGAGAAGGAGAGAGTCAGTAGCAAGGAAACCACTATTTCTATGTTTTAGTTTTGTACTCCATCAAATGACCACCATCCAGTAATGTTTCTGTCTTAGGTGGAACTGAGTTAGATTAGACTTTTAATTTCAATACTGGCACATTCTTTTTCTTTTTCTTTTTTTTTGCGGTAAGCGGGCCTCTCACTGTTGTGGCCTCTCCCGTTGCGGAGCACAGTCTCTGGACGCACAGGCTCAGCGGCCATGGCTCACGGGACCAGCCGCTGCGCAGCATGTGGGATCTTCCCGGACTGGGGCACGAACCCATGTCCCCAGCATCGGCAGGCGGACTCTCAACCACTGCGCCACCAGGGAAGCCCCTGGCACATTCTTAAAACATATGTGAATGGGAACCAGTAAAAAGCCTGGCAATCAAGGATTATGCATAAGTAAAGCTGAAAGATCTGTGAATGGTTTCCCTGAGTTATGAGAAACCAGTTTTACTTCTTTCCTCAGAATTACAGATGACTTTGTGTGGGATTTTTTTGGTTATAGATATCATCAAATGTATACAAACCCACATGTCCCCTTAAACTATTTTTTTAAATGAGTCACTAACATTATCTTCTAGAGTTCTACAATTTTAAGTGAAGTTCAAGATTATATAACTATTTAAAATATTTCTTTTATTAGGACTGAGAAATCTTAAATATTACTATATTGATAGTAAAATTAAGTACCTTGATCTGAAGGCTAAGCATCTTATTGCCATTTATACACATTTCTAAGCAAGGACATATATAATAACAGTAATAATATCAGATTTATTTACCTACTGCTTTCTAACCACTAGTCTACATTCTACCTTGGCATGTTTTAACTCATTTAATTGTAACAACAATCCATGCATTCGGTAGAATTATTACTATTAATCATTATTACTGTTATTACTATTTTGTAGATGAGGAAACTGAGACACAGAAAGATTAAGTGACTTGACTACAGTTACCCAGTTTGTGGATGAGCCACAATTTTATTTGAATTGGCTATTTTAATAGCATATGGATAAATTCCTGTAACAATAAGCTACTTGTCTTTCAGTTGTGAAAGCCTTTTTTTTTTTTGGCAGAGTCCTAAAACTAAATAGTGATTTTAAACAATGTTGAAGGAAATACTTATAAGAAACTAGCCAATTACAAAAGAAAAGCAACATATGTAATTCTCTCAACATCTAATCACACTATATCTTTCAATTAAATCATCACTCTTAGTAGAATCCCTGTATTGCCAAGTACAATCCTTGCCAAATAACCAGACACAATCATGGGCTTTAAGGATTACAAGTGACATAATAAAGGATAATGACCTAAAATTAAGCACAGCAATATAGAAAGCTAGGACTGCCATGCTCTGTATAAGTCAGCAATCTATTAGATTTAATGTGAGATTAAGGAGCTGTGTAACCCGCAATTATGCTGTTTTTCATTAAGAAAAAATGTGATGATGGTGCTCTGTAAAATTCTTCCTTCTATTTACCTCTGTTTAATTGGATTGGGGACTGCTTAAACATCTTTGAGTTGGAGCTCATAAGTAGATGATCCCAGCTGTTTTTCAAAGCTTAAGGCAGCAGCCGGACAACATGATCATGCCAAGGCTCACGCAAAAGCCTTAATCCTACTTTTTTCCATCAACAAGCCACTGCAGCCCAGTGTTTAACCTTCTAAGTACTAAATATGCTTTGTCACTGCTTTGGTAGATTTGCCACTGAATTGTTATTGTTTAATGCTGTTAACTTCCCTTCTTATTTCCCTCTGCCTTTGGATACTGACCATGTTACCATTAGGAGTCTCAGCATGCAGTTGATATAAATGCAGCTGATATAAAACAAGCATAGAAATTTTGAATCATATTCAAAATATCAACTATATGTATATATACACACATAAATATCTTTATATATATGCTTTTTAAAACCCCTCTGTTTTGATTCATTAAAAGAAAAATGGCAGAGTCTGAATTCTGATGCCATAACCCACACCATCAGCCACTCTACATTCTGCTTGTAATAAAAATACACACACACACACACACACACACATAGTAGAGAATAGTGACTTGTTCGTTCATACATTTATCCAGTCACTTTTTTCATTTGACAAATATTGAGCCCTTTTGTATCTTTCCCCAAGCTCTACAGTAGATATGGGAGAGCAAGCATCAAGATGGTAACCAACTAGCCCCACAATCATAACATCTCATTTACTTTCACCTCATTGTTGAAAGTAAATAAAATAATTTGGAGTCTCTTTTTTTTCTAGCTACATTTTGCCTCATCCAAATATCCAGCATCTTAACCTCAGGAGTACCAGCTGTAGTTTTACCTAGATCAGCAATATCATAGTATTTAAAGAGTAAAGGTTAAATGGTCAAATTAGCTTCCCCTACAGCTACACATGCTACTTGGATGGTGATGCACTTTCTTTTCTCTTTTCCTTTGAAGGGTGAGTTGTAAAGGAAAGAGGGAGCGGCTCTCTGATTTGTCCCAGTGGCAGTAAGCAGCCAGCAGAAAAGCAGACACAGTTAATGCTCAGCTGCTCAGACCAGTCAAGCAAACTACCAAGTCCCAGCTGTGCCTCTTGATGTTTTCTGACTGCACCTACTCCTCAATCTGTGAACTGTTTTCTGGACTCAGATTCATCAAGCGCTGCTGCTTTAAAAACACATGCAGGCAGGCATCCTAGGATATGCCATTATAAGCTGCTGCCAGGGGTTCTTCTAGGAGATAAATGGAATCAGTGTGAAGTAAATTAGTGTGAACCAGTCAATCTGAGTGTCAGCCTTGAGCCACTTCCATGGATAACTAGCTGGCTGAGTGCAGGCCAGGGTCTTCTGCCATATGTGGGCTGGAATCTCTGAGACTCTGTTCCACAGGGTGGGGGAACACTGTGGGGGGCTGTTTATTCTTGGAAGAAGGCCAATTTGATCTATGTTTTAGATTTGTCAATGAAAAGGACTTGTAAAGTATTTTTGTTTACCTCCCTACTCTGGCAGTACTGAATGTCTCTAAGTTGGACAACTCCTTTCCTGTAGGAAATATGAGAGAAATGCCCTGGAAAGAACTGCTTCCTCCCTGCTTGAGCTGCCATTTTTCAAACTCCAACTGTGCTATGCTTGGTCTGAGCCTCTTAAAATCTTTAGGATTTTAAAACAAAGTAATAACCGTAATTTGGCAAAATGAGTTTAATACAAATCTCCTCTCCCTATTTGTTTTTTGAGGAATAAATCTGTGTCATCTTTAATGCATGAAGAAAGGGAGATTCTATGCAAAGCCTGATGATTGTGGTTCCCTGTAGATACCCAGCGTGGAAAATCAAATTTTGGCCATCAGAGGAGGTGGGGGAGCCCCTCAATAGCCAATAGAATGAGAAAACCTTTTAAATAACTTAAATGTTCCATGGCAAGAATTTAGAGAAGAAAAAGCATATGAACGAATAGAGCAGTAAGAATTATTTAATATGATTAACTGGTAAGTGAAAATGGTTCTATTATGTAAAAATCATGTTTCCATAATTCAGTATTCCTTTAGAGATCATAGTCTGTTCTTACATTAAGATCACAAGAATTCATTTTATCTAGCTAAATTATGACAGATCTTTATTTCTTTTTCCCTTTATTACATTAATAAAAAATTTTTATCACCTTCTCTGTAGAATGAAATATCAATGAGATGGTTAAAGATGGAATAAAAATGTGTAAAATAGAATGAGAATAATTTTAGACCTCATATTTGGGGGAAATTTTTAAGAGCATTTACACCCCCACCTCGAGGGAAGCATTTTGTCTTTCATAAGAGGAAAAGAAATCTATCTTGGAATAGAAACTTGGGCAAAATAATAATTGCTTAAATATTCAAAAAATAAGTTTAGGGCTTCCCTGGTGGCGCAGTGGTTGAGAGTCTGCCTGCCGATGCCTGGGACACGGGTTCGTGCCCCGGTCCGGGAAGATCCCACGTGCCGCGGAGCGGCTGGGCCTGTGAGCCATGGCCGCTGAGCCTGCGCTCCGCAATGGGAGCGGCCACAGCAGTGAGAGGCCCGCGTACCGCAAAATAAATAAATAAATAAAAAGTTTATTTTCTATTTCTGGTCACCTTTTCTAAACTCATGAGTCTGGAAGGTAGCTTTTGCGTGCTTTATGTGAAGGTATCACTATTATAGAGTCCGTGGAGACACATTTTATATATAAGAAACATTTCGGTATATAGAGTGTATATAGTCTGTGGAGGCTAGATGGCATGAATCATAGCAAAGATCAAACCAAATGCTTTAAAAATTGAGTGACCCTTTCCTTGAACTAATGAAACAAAAATGGGATGTCCTGTGAGAACAAAATTTGTTTTATGCCTGTATGTTGAGTTCAGAGAAATGAAGTCCCTAGGGGAAATTTAACTTTATGATTTATGAGGGTAAGGAAAAGAAAGTGGAAATCAGTGCATTTTCTGTTGTCGGGGTAGGTATAGTATTTTGCAGTGTATAACTCTTATTTTACGAAGTTCTTTGAGAGGAATGGAAGGAGTGTTGTATAAATGATGCTATGGCCTAGAGATCTTGCTCAACATGGTCCACCAACATCTATATGACCTCATCAGTGCTGAGAAGGTTGACTTCCTAACCATGGCCATCCATAAGTAAGCTTCCCCATGAGCATTAGATTCACCATGTTTGAGGAACACGCATACTATCTATGAATTTACAACTGTATGAGACAAGTTAAGAATGACAGAAATGGACACACAGGGTCAGCCCTATGCTTCTTCTAGCCCAGTCTTCTGACTGCAGCACTAGAGGTTCCATTGTGGAGAAGCAAAGTTGTCCTCATGACATCAGCCTCAAAATTTCAAGATGTGTCTGAAATATCTTGCTTCCCTATGAATGTAGCCCAGCGAGGTAGTCAGAATGGGATAAGAAGAATAACACAGGCCAATAAAATGCTGGGAAACACAGAAGAAGGGGCAAAATCCGTTAACTGTGGGCTGTTGAAGACTAAATGGAAAAGATGGCATTTGAGCTGAATTTTTAATAAGGGGGAGTTTTGGGCTTCCCTGGTGGTGCAGTGGTTGAGAGTCCGCCTGCCGATGCAGGGGACACAGGTTCGTGCCCCGCTCCGGGAAGATCCCACATGCCGCGGAGCAGCTGGGCCCGTGAGCCATGGCCGCTGAGCCTGCGCGTCCGGAGCCTGTGCTCCGCAATGGGAGCGGCCACGGCACTGAGAGGCCCGCATACCACAAAAAAAAAAAAAAAAGGGGGGGGGTAGTTTTGGGCAAGCAGAGAACTAGAGATTGGGGTGACAGAGGATATCTCAAGATGGGGATCTTCACAAAGGTACCAATGTAGAAAATAAATGGCACAGCCCGGGGACAATGGGTAGTCTTGTCCAGCTGTAGTGTATGGTATCAGAGTCTAACACTCTCACAGCATCCAGTGAGAAGCCTCTAAACGTGAGTTGAGACTGTATCCTGAAAGGCCTTGAAATCCATGGCTCCAGAACCCCCCATTGCTGACTGAATAGAGGTGACTGCAGAATTTTCTACACAGAAGCTACATGATTAGACCTTGGTTTTAGGGCTATGACTTTTCTCAGTTTAAAGAATTACTGCAGGGAGAGATACTCTTATCAGGCCATAAAAACAGAGGTGTGACGGAGAGTAGGGTGACAGTACAATCTTCTTGAAGGGTTGGAGGAAGTAGAGGTGAGAAAACTGTGGTGATAGATAGATAGAGTTTCTTGGCAATTTTACAAGTATCAGTCACTTTCTTCTTCACTTTTACTTCCATGCTGGAGTCTGGGTCTTCCTAATTTCCTTCTGAGATATTCTGATATTATATAAATTCTCCTCCCCTCAACTTGCCCCCAGACCTTTGGTTGGCCTCTTAAATTCCATTGTGCCCTGTATTGGCTATAGTCCCTGGAGACATATGCAGGGTTTCAGGTGCAGAGGCAGGGTTTACTTGTTGGTTTTCTTGTGGTTGGTTTATTGTGTTGATCTTTCCCTTCCTAAAATGCCAGGCTTCTGTTAACCATCTGCTTACATTTTTATATTGGCCTAATGTCCTTAGTCATAGCAAACGATAGCTCAGTCATGTTCTTGTTACATATACTTTGGATCATGTTTTCTTTCAATGTTTCCCAGAATTTACTATTCTGAAATGTGTACACAGCATGTATCCCCACTGATTCAGCCTTACAATTGTTTTCTATAGTTAATCTAATCAACTGAATTTCTAATTCAGTTCCTGAATGTAAAATAGTTAACATTTCACATTCAGGAACCCTTAGTTTCGTCTATAGTCCTGGAGATTCTACCATGTATTCTTCCAAATAATTTGAAACAATTTATTAAGAGAAGTATTATACACTAATCCAGGACACTGTTTTATACTGTCTTAGCTAGAAATATCTGCTTGTCTCTCACCTTTTTTCCCTATATCTTAGTTCTCTAATTATAACATCTCTTTTGTATCGAGCCTAGTTTTCCAAAAGTCTCATTAGATTATGGTTGCTGGTTTCCCTTTATCCACTGCATGTTTGCTCTTTAAAATTTTACTTTCTTTAGGTGTGTTTCCTTTATCCTTTATTTATAGTTGGTAATGTCTAGTATCAAAATGAGACTCTCTACTACTTATCAAGTTTATTTCTATATTTTGGGCAACCATCTCTTAGAGATACTAGCACAAATACTGTTACGCAGTGACACAGCCTGAGGATTTGAAAAGGCAACTTTCCATTATTTATCCCCCAGAAAAATTAATATTTTTAAATGAATGACTACAATTTATATGCATGACCATAAGAGGCAATCAATGCCAACAGATCACCTATGCTTTCTATGGCTGGTGTGAGTGCGTGTGTGAGAGAGTGATGCTTGCTACTGATTACATTATAAATACAGTGGTAAAGCACATTTTTATCATCCAAGCATGACTTCCATTCAATTTCAATAATTTCTCAAGATATCACTAAGATGCCATTTTGATGTCATTCAAATAAAAATAAATCACATTCAGAGTACCCAAGCCTAATGATACAAAATATGGTAACGTACGCCTTTTCTTCCTTGCATCCTTCTTAAGGTTGACAAAGAATCAGAAAATGAAGGCATAGTCTAGATAATTTGATTTCCTTATTTTCCGTTTCTTACCTAGGAGATGAAAGAGCTCTGACACTTGACTAACCATCTGAGACAAGCATTTTCCCCTGAGATAGAGACGGCTATCAGCTGGGGATTTGAGACTGCCTGCCAAGCATTCTCCCCACGCTGATGGTGTCGTTTTAGGTTCGGCCTATGGAAAGGTTGCTACTCTTACAAATTCCAGTGATAGTGCCATTTGACGGTTTCTTCTTCCACTGATTCTAGAGGAAAATGTTTTTGGTATTTTTCCTTATGGATAACTGTAGACTTTGCTCTGGTTTAAATTGCCCTATGCTGTGAATCCTTATCTTAAGCTCATATATAAATCATGTTTATCTCTAGTCTTAAATGCTAGCATGATGCTCCATTGACTGAAGGGTCTCTTGTTTTCCTGAACTTCTTCTAAATTTTCAAATGGAAGCTGGGGAGTTTACTACAAATTCCTCTTAGAATTCTCCCTTTACTGACTGTTCTTCAGTGTATCAATATGTGGGAATCTTTTTGTTTTCTTCTTTGGAATCTATTCCTGCTTTCAACTTCTTGAACTTCTGAACAGTAAAATTAATGCATTTCTGTTTTTACCATAGATTCAGTCCTTATGAGAAAAGTCATATGAGTTTTACAAAATCTAAACTGCCTGAAGAGTGTGAGAGTTAATTTCTATACTTTCTTAGAACTCATTCATCACCTATACTTCCTTTCTGTGATGAAGGGGTCCTTTCAGATAAGATGTTCCTGAGTCCCCCTATCCTGAACAATTATCTCTATGGTTTAATGTAAAAAGCTGGAATTGAGCTTGGTGATCTGACCAGCTTATTTCTTGCATCTAGAAAATCTCTTCTTTACCAAAGTATAGATAAATACAAAAATAATAATAAGGAATATTTCCCTGGATTATTTCCACTCTGAATTTACTCAGTATTGACCAGGGACCAAAGCTGTGGAAATTATTTTGATTTGATGATTAAAAAATAAAAATAAAAAAAGGTGCTTGCTCATCTACTTACCACTTCTCTCCTTGGAACGCTGCTTGCCAAGGAGCTGGTGCTCTAAAGGAGCACATAAAGAAATCCAGGCAAACCTCTCATAGGTAACTCTGAGAATTGCCTTTTGGGGAGGGTGGAGGAAGAAATGCAGCAGAAAAAAAGGAAAGTTGCATTTTTCCCTGTTATTTCCTTTTCTACTTCCCAGATTGCACATTTCCTTTTTCATATTCTCCCCATCCTACATCCAGTATGTCTCTACAGTCTGTTTCAGTCTGAGAGTTTAAATAATTTGATTAGAGTTGGTTTTCATGCCAGGCTTGAGTAAGACAAAGTACTTCATGGGCTTCAGTTTTACATATAGAAGGAATAGAAAGAGTTGGGGTTCTACTGATTCTCTCTGTAAGAGGTTTGACACGAGGAAAATACTATTCCATAGGAATACCACATCTCTCTATAACACTGTCCATTCATTCAGCAAACAATAATTGAGAACCTCTTCATGTCTGGGGTCATGAAACCAAGATGGGGCCAGTCTTCAGAGGAGTCTAATGCCAATTCAGCCCAACCCAACCCAGATCTAACTTCCAGGCCATGGCTTGTCCACTGCAGGTTTGCTTCTTGCAATTACTTCATGGACCCAATTAATTTAGTTTAGGATGATTCATCTTGTACTGAAGTTCATATTTGCCAAGTTGATCAATGAAGAGAGGGATTGTTTAAAGAAATTAATAGCATAAATATGATTCTAAGAAGGGTAAGGTATAACTTATTTTTTTTTAATTTGGTTTTAAAGATTTTTTACACCATTGGTAAATATCTGATGGATGTTTCTATGCCAAGGAGTCACCTTGTTTGTTCTCAGGAGTAGCCATACTGCAGCCTCAGTCCTTTCTTGGTCATCTTTCGATAGGGCTGCCTCACCCTGGCATTGCAACTACCAAAGGAGCTCTCTGAAGCTGCCCTGATTTCCTCTGTCCCTCAGTCAGATGGAGATTACTACTTGTAGGAAAATATCAATCTTAATTGAGAAAGGGCCTCAAAAGCCTTCATTATTTCCAAGGTTACTGTAGTAGCCACTTATCTTCTTACTATCCTGTTCAGTGATTGGTTGGTCTTGGATTCTTAACTGGCAGGAAGATGTCAAGGAAGCTGTCCAGTCCAATTCTCTCATTTTATTAATAAAAGCACCCGAGTCCAGGAAAGTGAAATGACATGCTCAAGGTCACACTATTAGGAACAGAAGTGGAATTTAAAAACAGATCTTCTATTAACTGAGCTTTTTTCTAGTACAACATGCCTCCCCCACCCCCACCCCTGGGGAACTAAGAAGTTCATCTCTGTAACGAAGTTGTTGGTATTCACCTTTGTTTCAATTAATACATATATTTGGGTAATAAAAAATGAGGAATTTTATCTTCCCCAAAATAAGGCAGGTAGGATCGCCTTCTTTATGTAGTCTGCCTGTTGGCATTAGTAATAGATTGTGGAGGTGTTTGGGTATATTTAAGCTATAAACCCTATGCCTGACCTTAAGATTTCTCCCTTAAACTTCAAGTGAAATTAATCATTGGTTTTTTAATTCTTAGAAATTCTTGTTAGATGCTTTACTCAGTCATTTCATAAATAGTCCAAGTGTCTGTCTCGTGTCTTACATTAGGCTAGAGATGTATTTGCTTATTTACCAGCCTTACCAAAGCAACCCATTGTTCAAACATCCTGGATAACAGGAATATTTTTATATCTTAGAGGAATAAAACATTATTTAAAAAGATGCAGTAACCAATTAATACTTCTTTCTCATTCACATTTATCTTCCCCCAAATTAGACATTTAGCTGTTTGTGTCACTGTAGAAGTTAGCTACAAATTTTTTCCCCTTAGATAGTAAAGAATTTGATCCTCTGCATATGTATATTTTATATATCACAAAATATTTAAATAAAATAATAATTCCAATTCTATATATCTAGTTAGGATACCAAAATAATAGTTACTCTTCACAGCATTTGGAAAATTTATTTCTTTACCAATTGAAAAAACCTCATGTTTAAAGCAATTCACACTAGAAAATGTCAGCCAGAAAATAATATTCTGTGTCAGATTACAATTTCAGAAAGACAGTAAAACACATAAGTCTAATCTTAACTCATCTTGCTGAACTTGCCCATAAAACAGTTATTTCTTAGTTATAAAGCAGCATTAGATATTTTATTTAATTCTAGGCATTCCTATATGATATTTTTTTCCAGTTTCCAGTCCACACTGAACACAAAGTAAGCCTGAAGTCTGATGCAGGATGTAGCTATTGCTTTTCAAATGTAATCAGGATGTCCTATCACTTGATTATCTCAGTAGATACTCTTTAAGTAGGGGTAATATGTACATAGCTCTTTAGCTGGATATGTTTTTCTGATAAGACATCTGTCCAGAGAGAACCACTTTGTAAACTGAATTTGTGGTCTGTTCAAATGACATCCTCTTTGTTTACAACCTTAGTGTTATCACTTAAAGTCTTTTCCCTGATTATGCCTCCTTCTAATTTAAAACATATTGCAGTTTTTCGTGATCTGTCAGGATTGCGTTGGTATTTAATTCTATTGTACTTGAACTTACTGTAGTTTTTCTTCCTTCTAAACCTGTAGAAAGATTTTTTTTAGTTGATTCATAGTGATGCCTTATTGAGAAGAGACCTAAATTATCAGCCAAAGAAGTGATCAACTCTTGTCCACCATATTGAGCTAGTAGATTTGAACTCAGGTCTTTGACTTCTTTTCCACTGCTCATTCCTCAAATCTGACTGGACTTTTAATCTTTCATGACCTCTGTAACGTGCACATTATTTTTATGCCTTTGAATAAGATGCAATTAAGATTTTTGTCTGAGTTTTATCTGCTAATACAGTGGTTTATTCTATTCAATTGACCAGCATTTCAAACTGTTATATCTTTTTATAAATGATTTTCCTATCAATATCTCCAGTGCTTCCTAAAACTCCATACACATGCTGGATGGGATCTATTTTTTAATCATTTATTAGTCATCATATTGAAAACATTGTTTGGGCTGCAAATTTTATTCACACTGAGAATGATATGGATTTTTACACAAGGGCTCTATATATACTACAGTACTGGCCTAGGTTGGTAGAATGAGCTGCCGTTTGTGTAGATGGATGGAGATTTTTCCCAGTGGTCACTCTCTCACTGGGAGTGGGGAGGATGTTTCTTAAAGTTGTTTGTTGCCTTGGCCTAGCCACCTTCAAAATTTACTGAAAATTTGCATTTCCACAAATGATGAGAAAAGGCAGGAAGGAGTTTTTAGACATTAACTGAAAACAAAATAGAGAATAGAGGGAGGCAAAGGAGCATAACCACTGCTGACCCTGTCACCACATTTTTTTTCAGTAAATTCTTCTATAGGGTCTTTGTCATACAATTTTCTGTGCTTCCTCATTATATGTTCTTAAGTGTCATTTAAAAACTGATTTTGTATTGTCTACAGTTGAACCGTTTATTTCTTTAGGAATTTCTTTAACACTAATTAAGCACACCGTAGTCAAAAGCATCTTTACAAAGTACGTGGACTTCTCCCTCTATCTAGCTTCCAAAGATATTACAAAGATATTTAGAACACTGGCCTTCTAGTTGTCAATATTTTGAGGTATGTGATGAATAAATGGAACAGCCTTACATCTTTCAGTGGTAGAACTGTCAAGAAGTGTTCGTCTTTTTGCCCCTCGCCCCCCAAATGCAGACTATTTCAGAATGCATTACAGAGGAAATAAACAGTTGATTTTAAGTTAAGGGTGAGCCTAGCAACCATTTGCACTGTATTGATGTCAAAAGTACCTCTCTGCCAAGCTCTAAAATGCAACTTCAAAAACTACTGAAAATATCCAAGAACTTTAGTGACGAGCTACAAATGGACTTTAGTATTGATAAATAAAAGTCAATATGTATAGTGAAAGGAGAGCTTACTGTGATAAATGGGCCCACCATCAGTAAAGATCAAATTATTGACTATCTACGGCAAGGAAGAACCTGTCTATAGCTAACTTCTACAGGTGAGGAGAATTAGCCACAACAGCAATTCAAGAAAAGCTCAAAGAGACATGTAAGGAGAATTCATTAAAAATATATACAAAAGTAGGCAGTAACAGTCTGTTAAATATATCTGTGACCCCAGGCTAATGTATTTCTTTGGCCAGGCCTGGGTTCACACCTTCCCTCTCAAGGAGATTTAATTTAAATTTCACTTCCCAACAAACCCTATGGCAGGGGAATTACCTCTGCATTCCTAAAAACCATGTCACTCTTGGAATATTGTCTCTAATGCTCCTACTAGTTACTTTGTATTATACCTCAACTAGATCACAAGTTGTATGCGGGCACATTAAAAGTGCTTCGTGTTTTTTGTCCCTCACATGGTCTAGCACAGAGCTCTACCCATAATAATGACTAGATCAATATTTGTTGATTTCATCAGTTTTGAAATGATTCATTTACAGAAGCCTAGGCCACACATCATGTCAGAGTTTACTGATGAAACATCACAAGAAACACCCAAAAGAATAATTGCAAAGATTGGCCTATCAAAAAAAAAAAAGTGGAATGGCAGTAATTAACCTCTCCAATATCTGTTGTTCCCAATTGACAGAATGTAGGGATTTCTTCCACAGTAGATTTAATTGGATACTCTATAAACTACCCAGTAAAAAAATGGCACATCTTGTACCATCTCAAATTTGGAAGCTAAAGTGTAATTAAGCAAAATATCTGAAGAACAACCCTTTCTACCCTCCTACCCCCACACAAAGCACACCCTCCAAAATCAGAGGTGGAGACAAAAATAGCTGCATGGTACCTTATACTGTGAGTTTAATAAAGATCATGCAGTTAAAACTACATCTAACTTTCCACTTTTCTTGAAAGATTTGGTATGTCAGTTTATCCTGGGACCACTTTATTGCCACTAAAAATGGTTGCAAGCGTTGACTTCATTGTTCTAATACCATGCTCTCTTCAGCTCTTTGAGGCCCCTGTGTCTAGAAGAGTCTTTTGGGGGAATGAATAGATAAATGAATAGATGCAAGTTTTAGATGAAAGAATAGTGTATGGGATCACAAGTGTGATGCAGTTGCCCAAGTAAACACAGATGCTACTTCATTCATTGTTAGTAATAGATTTAGTTGTATGGTTAATTCCCTATTATAAATACCAAGGTAAGTATCTCAGAAAATTAACAAGGTATATAGAGAAAAAAAACCATTAAAGCAGGCCAGAAAATTCTGACCAATGTAATAGTACTCTGCAACTTTGATGCATTTAATTATTCCACTTAAACCTTTCACAAAAAATCTATGGATTCAAAAATAATCTGTAAGTATGATCTAAACTGAGGAAAACTAAATTAAAGGCAGTGACACCAAAATAACTACTTAGGCCATACATACTACCCATACATACTACTTAGGTGTCTCCTCCCAAGTCATGGACTAACCCACACTACTATTTTGTAAATATGCATCTTTTATCTCAAGTGGGCCTAACAAGAAACCGAGCAGATCAGGTTGAAAGTAACTCAAAGCACATATCCTCCTGGTTCGGGAAGACATCCAGCATGGCACGTCTGCTTCATTCATTTGTTCATCCATTCACCCATTGCACAGATCCTTCAAGAACACTTTCCATAGCCCAGGGCACACAGAGGTAAATAAAACAGACATGGTACCTACTTCCATGTTTTTCTTTTTCAGAAAAATCAAATGCAGAAAAGGAAACATTTGGTATGTTTATTCAAAATCAGAATTTTGTATATTTTTTCTCATATTTTGTTCCCATACAAAAAGTTTTAGAAAAGCAGTGAGTTCAAATGCTACGCTTGCCCTTCCACAGAAGAGAGCAGCACTATCTGTGCTTTGAGAGGGTGGGTGAAACTGGCAAGAATATTTGGACCAGAATCATGTTACAAGTCACCTTTAAATCTGTATATGTGGGCCTCAGGTTATGGTCACCACTGTTATGCACAGTCCATGAAAACAAGACAAGGAGTCTGGGAGGTGTGAGCTCTCCTAAGGTTGCTTTGGACCTCAGGCGGCCCTCCTTTGTATCATTTATCGAATGTGTGAAGCAACACAAGCTTTAGCCTCTGCATTTGCTCCCTTATCTCCTAAGGGAGGCTTACGAACAGCGGCCAGGCCCACTCCCCTGGGCCAACAAACACATTATTTCTTATAAATATCTATGTTAAATATATATAAACATATTATGACTTATAAATCTATATTTTCTCTATTGCATTTATGGCTTATAAATAATATGTTGTGTGTGTTATCAAGACCTGAGAAGACAGTGGTACTTCTCACCGAAGCAATTTGTGATAGACAAAATTCAATTTTGTTTGGCTTCAGACAAGTAAGTATGACATAATTTATATTATTGAAGGCTTGCTTTGTTTTGTTATTCAGAGTGTATTCATGAAGACCATGTCTACTTTTCCTGACAAATGATTCCTTGAACAAATATAACAGGGAAATATGTTACTTGTGGAGAGAATTTAGACAAAGTAGTACAACTCGTGGAAAAATGTGGAAACTTAAGTCTGTGTTTCTCTAACAGAGCTAGTAGTTTGTAATGTGTTTATAGGAAATTTTAGATTCCTACGCTGGCTTCTGTTTCTGTTCATAATTCCTACTCAGAAAATATATCATGACTGAAGACCTACCATTCAAAACACCAGCCCTCCTTATTATCATTTGCAACGTATTCACCCTATCTTTTTAAAGTTATTCTTATAGGGCTTTTTGTGTTTGGAACAATAGTTTTTAATTTGATGAAAGAGAACCAAAATGCATAAAAAGTGTTCATCCACTGTGATTTGTGTGACAAAAGGAACCATTGCAACAGCATAGAGCTGGTCTAATTGAACAGCCTGATGTTCTTCCTTCTGTGTCCTGTTGCTGTTAATTGACTATATTGTTTTAGATTTATGCATTAAAAATACGATTTCTACTTCGAAGGGATCACTTTGTTACTTTGTAGCTTTTAAGCTGATGCCATGAACTTATTTTTCTTCTAAGATAAAGTCTCATCTATAGATTTTTCAACTAATTACATGTCTGCCAATACATACTTAGAGGATACATTTTATTTCAATTTATTATTTGTGTTTACATAGTGTGTCCCTGGAAATATCTGTGGAAATGAAAGGAAATGTTTAATGGTGTTTATTACTACTTTTTCATCGCTCTCTTTCTCTTTCTTTGCTCTCTCTTTTTTTAATAGCTCCAGTCAGTCCGGTCAAGCATGACAGCAACTCAAACTCGGCAAACTTCCAAGACACCGAGGACATGCCTGACAGATGTGTCTTGGAAGAGTCGGAGAATCCAGGTGAAAGCCATTTTAAAATAGTCAAGTATAAATGATAAATTTGACACAGCTTTGGGGTCCTTGGAAGAGAGTGGGGGGAGAGGACATTGTAATGCTGTTTTCTCTTAGCAGCTGCACTGTCAAATTAATGGTCACCTCCAGGGGTCACAGTGTGGAGCTGTTATCTTTTCCTCTTTCATCAAGAATTCAGCTGGAGGAAGTACAAAGGCTTTATGACTGAGAAGGGAAGCTGACACTATTAGTTCATTATCATCAATTTTAGGCTAAAGTGGTTAATAGGAGCAGAGATTGGAAACTGGAAAAATGGCAACATTTTAAATATTTCAAATAATGGGATCAAGTGGAAATGGAGAATTAGGGGGAAAAGAGAAACAAATCGTCATCATTACTATCTGTTTTACCTCTCTAAATACAAACAGAACTCTAAAAGGGATGAGAGGATTTTAGCATAACAGTAATGAACAAATGGACAGTGTCAACTGTTTAGAACAAAACAAAATAGTAACCCTTCCTCACTCAATAAGATTTACCCTATGTCCAAGTTACTAATGTTTGTATTCTCTTTGTGGGAAGAACAGACAGAAATGTGCTGGAAGGGTATGTCCAGGAATGCTTAAGCATGAATTTTTGTTTTTTTGTTTTGAAGCATGCCTTGTCTTAACAACTAATTAATTAAGAGGAAAAAAATCTTGTGAGAGTTGAACGACAATTCCTGGTTCACTACAAAGCCATAAGGTGCTAGAAGATGCCTTATTACCATGAGCGAAAGAGTTAACTATCTTCCCCCACTGAACGTTTTTCTTTCCTGTTTTCTCTGGCCGCTGTGTACTCTCTACCCTCTCACATCTTTGTGTGCTGATCCATGTATCAGATTTTTGATTCATCCTCTCTGTGGCCTGTCAGCTTAGTTAAGAGATTTCCAAATCTTGTAGCCTTCGCTGACAGGGGGCAGCTGCAAACAGTCCCCTGATCCTTCCCCGAGGAGAGCTACTGAGATTTAATTTTCAGTGAAAGGTGCAGCCTGCAATCTATGTCAGGTCCCCTAAGTCATCTCGGAACCCCGATAGGCCCAGTCGCAATGGCTTGTATTTCAGTCCCCTCCACTACACCAAGATTCCTCAAAAGATGAACTGCTGCTGGGTGTCTGTTCTCAGCCACACTTCTGCTTCAGAATCCATGGAACTGAGAAATGGCATCTTTAGCAATGACAGAAATTTTTCATTAGCACATTAGCCCCAACCCCTGCCATAATATCCAAACGACAAATGTAGATGTGTCCCACGTGAAAAGGGAGCGGGTAGTGGTAGCATCAGATTTCTATTAAAATTATTTTTAAATTACTTTTAGTTCTGACTAAAATTTTGTCTAATTTTTACTAGGTTTTTAAACTGTTTTAAAAACAGTTTAAAAACCTAGTTTTTAAACTAGGTTTCTATCAATCATTTAACAGGCAGTTAAATCCACGAGGCAAGTTTTTAACCGAAGGGTTCATTGCTTTGGGCAAGAATAAATAGATCAGCTTTATACTGTTTCAAAAGTAGAATAAACTTCAGTCATCCCTCAATATGAGTGGAATTGTAGTGAGATTCAAATATAGCATAGTCTATCTGATTGATATAAACAAAAGGATATATCAAAAAGAAAGATCAATTAGAAAATATAGGTGCTGATAAAGAATCTTAACTTAAAAAGTGAGTACCATTCTATACACTGGACATCATTAAACTGGTAATAAAGAATGAATTACTCTGGCTTTTTCCTCTGTCCATTCCTGCATTTTAAGACATCTTGCCTTATAGGCCTAGAAACCTCTGGAGAGTTCACTACTGGTCTCACTGCCTTCCACTGAGAATTTGTGGCTTGGTTGTCATGGAGACATCGTATTTCTCCAAGAATTGCTCATATTGATCCGTGGCCAGGCGTAAATGGCCAAGCGAGTGTGAGGAATAAAGGGGGCTGGGCAGTCCTATAAAATGACCAGGGCTTGTGGGTTGGAAATAAGCTCATAGCAAACACTTAGGTAAAAAGAAAGAAGCAGTTTTATTTTGTTTCAAGATTTCTTTCTGCACTTTGGGCCATTGTCTTCCTTCTCTATGAACTGAAAGAAACTTGTTAGTCACTTGTCATGTCAGATCTTTGGTGCTTGTCCTGACACAGCTGTCAGCCTTCCAGCTCTGTGCAGTTCAGGGACACACAACAAAGAGGCAGTGACATGAATTATTTATTGCTCCTTGTGTGGATAAAATTCTGTGATAAGAAATTAAGACACTTCTGACAGGGGTGCTTGTTTAGTAAGAAAGATTTTGATGAGAGAGTGCAGTTCCTTGAAGTCTGAGCATTTGAGAGGCAAAATTCTTAGAACTGAGCATGAAGGAAGATTTGTGAAATTGGTGGCATGGTGGGACTTCCTTGTACTGTGAAAATATGACTGTCCACTTCTCAGCGTCCAAAAATTAACTTCAAAATATCAAGTCATTCAAATGTAGGGCCTCCAAAACTATAAACATTACTTTGGTTGTTTAGTTAACTCTATTTACCATGTACAGGTGGTGTTTCTCTGGAAAGCATGTTTAACCGCCTTTGTTAGAAGAAAAAACAAAATTTGGGATTTTTAAATGGTAAGCTTTGAGAAGATGTTCTCAAACCAACAGAACTGCTTCAGTAGCTAAGCTTATAATTTCATTAGTATAGTCATTATTCCTTGTATGGAAAGGAGTGTATTTAAATATGAATGAATTATTCTTACTATTTTCACCTGGAATATTATCACTTATTTAAAATTCTTTTTAACATTTTCATGTACATGCAAAATCCCCTAGTTACAAAGTTGAATGTGGTCAGTCTTTTGGCTTTAATGGATATTGACCTTACATGGTTTTTATCTATGTAATTCTAAATGACTAATATATTTATTACATCATTTTTAATTAATAGCCCAGTTGTTCAAACAGCATCTGGAAAATGAAAACAAAAAAATCATTTTCCTATTCAAGCACAGTTCAAGAATATTGCCTCATATATTCTTCTCTCTAAGGAAAGATTTCTTGGCAAATTCTCTAAACATCATATTACTTTAGCTCATATAGCTTTATATTGCTCATATCAACTAATTTGCATTTGCAGAGAGTAAGAAAACTTGAAGTACAGAAAAACTAAAACAATTTTTTAAAAGATGAAGTTGAAATGTTTTAAATGTTGATAGAGCATTTAAAAATATCAGTAATAAAATCAAACTTTTAGAATTTATATAAAACAGTAAGGTTGACTTTGCAAATTGACTGTCTTTGAATAAAATGGGTTTTGAACTCAGTATGTAGATTGTTTATTTTTTCATTGACATCACTGCTTCTCCAGCACTGAATTGACTAGGATGACCCATTAGTAAATGGCCTGGAGTGTGCATATAGGTCACAATTTAGATACCTGGTGGAGTGGTCATTCACCCAGTCTCTAAAGCGCTCTACCTTATTCATCACGCCATTGTGATCTCTTTATTGGTTCAAGCTGTATACCCAGGTGGGTGCCTGCAGTCCATTAAGGTTGGCAAAGCACCTTTAGACCAGAGCATTCTTGTTACTCTGAGCCAGCTAGTGAACCTGGAGGTCTTGTCTGATCGGTTAAGGCCTCCCTCAGCAGTGTCTTTTCTTTGGAATAATTCATTAGCAACGAGTTTTGACTCACAGGTGAATCCCAGATTGAAGTTTCTGGCTTAGACTCTGTGAAGTCTACTGGCTTCTTCACCAGCATTTATACATTCCTGGAACCTGTGGGAATAACTTCAATGTCTAGTAATAGAAGCACTGAGACAACATGTGAACTTGCAGCTCCCTTTTTTGAGTTTTTAGGGCCATTAAGGCTTTCTTTCTTTGGCTCTTTAAGGCCTGGTTGCTTTTGAAACTGAAAGATGTTATCACAAAAATAGTTCAGTTTAGTCTTTTGATGGTTAACTTCTTATTAATTGTTTCATGCACAGTGATTATAGCTCAATCCCCAATCTCCAGAATATTAAAAAAGTGTTCCTTGCCCCTCATCTTTGTACTCATGATGATAAAAAATTTAGTGTGACATTCACAAATTTTATCCAAGTGTTAATGAGAAACCTTGAGCTTTTATCACCTTATTGGCTTGGAAAATTAAGAATTTCACTTCCTAGTGCACCAGGGATAGTGCACTTAAATATAGCTTCAGCTGGAAATAGTAGTGACGAGAGAGAACTTGGAAGTCCAAAAAAAAAGGATTCAGATAAGCATTTTTATGTCATTCTGAAGTAGTTTATAATCGGTATGCATCTGCCATTAACAGAACACTTTAGTGGTTTTTATATAGCACGTTATGTAGATCTACATACATCATTGTTAATCAACATTGCATTTGCATGAATCTGATGAACAAGACTAGATTTCTTACAGTTTCCTAGGGGATACTACGTTGTGAAAAGCCAAGGTTTTTTTTTTTTTTTTTTTTTTATACTATTCTGGCTCATGAATCACCAGCAAAAATCAGGTAACAGAAAGTAGGACAGACTCAGGAGTGGAGTGTTGGAGATGGCTGATGATGATGTGCGAAGCAGAAAAAATGCAGAATGTGCGAGCAGCCCATCAATCATAGCCATCAAGAACACACTTCTTATGTTTAGTGGTAAAAAAAAGTTCCAGAAGAAGTAAGAACAATTTCAGTAGTAAAAACATGTAAGCTCCGTCTTCCGGTTGCGTTTAACAATATCAATATTGTAAATAATTTACCCAAAGGGAAAATTTTAAGCATTAATCTAATAACCTTTAAAGGACATAAAATTCTAGGCATATATATGTAATACATATATAATACAATTCTGAATATTGGTTTAGCTAAAGTAAATAATCAGCTTTTTGAGTTTTTGCCAGTAGGAGTGGGAGTTACTATGATTAGTCACAACATTAATATAAATGTGTTTAGAAGTAGTTTACTGAGGCACAGTGCTCCAATTATTCAAATTAATTTAATCAAGTGATCTTTTAGCCTGCAATAATCATCCAAGTAGTCTGAGAAGTATGTGCGGTTTTTTTTATTCCATAGCTCAAACCATATTTCAACTGACATTTATAACATTTGGTCCTAAAACTGCAGTTGTGAGTTTCTCTAAGAACAATTCAGCTGCTTGAAATTTATGGAAATTTACTAATTTCAAACTTGATTCATCTTGTTGACAACTTTTTACCTTTCTCGGTGATTAAAAAAGACCTATACCAATAAGATGTGCAATTAAAATACATTTACCTGAGGCCTGGTTTATAAGAATTTCTTTATTGTCTTAACATTTTATTTCATATAGAAAAAGTAATGTAGAAATTATAGGTAATTCCTTTCTTCCTTCCTTCTTCCATTTCTTCACTTATTTCTTTCCTCATTTCCTCCCTCCTTGCATCCTCCCCTCTCTCCCACCCTTCCTCTCTCCCTTCCTTCCTCCTGCCCTTTCTTCTCTCTTATTTCTTTATTTTACCATATAACCCAAGATAATCTGTTTTCTTTCCAGGTGAACGAAGGCATCATTTATGGATAGCAAAGGTGTGCTCCTGCAAGCTGTGCTAAATGGAATCTCATCTGTTGAACTGGATTTGGACAAATTAAGAAACCCCAAACATGCCAGTTGTTTACCATTGTGTATAAGCTATGTTGTTATTAGTCTAGTTATTAGTTTGTAGTAAATCTGCTGATACTTTGGCCAGAGTCATTACCGATGGAAAATATTCAAATTCATCTAATTTTAGAAAATCATTGTCTAAATCATTCAATGCCTCTTACTTTTGTTTGACTATTTCCAACAAGGAGTGCCAGCCCACAGACACAAATTTAATACCATTTTAGATTTTCTTCCATTTTTCAGTTCCTGAATTATATAACCCTATTGCTTTTAAACAATGTAACAAACAATGCTTTTAAATTTAATGTTGCTTAAATGTATTTGATCTAAAACTTTGCCAAATTTGTTTCATTTGTTAGGTTAGGATATTTTGTCTTAGTAGATGCTTTAATTCAGATCAATCACCCTATGGTAAATCTCATCCTTAAACATGAAATGTCAACAAATAGCCAATTCCATTTAGTCATCAATTAGCCCAAATAAGTGATACACAGTATAATAGGGACCAATCTTGTGCAGTCAAGTTAATTTAGACTTCTAATGACATAGAGGCTAATGTCTTTCACTAAAGGTTGATCTTGTTGGCCATATACATGTAAACTAGGGAAGGGGAATCTACTGATAGCACATCACAACTGATCTTTAATAAGTAAAAACTCTTGTAGTTCTGTTCCCAGAAAGAAGCTTGACTAGCAGGAATTCTCAAACTAAAATATGGGAAGCAATATAAATAAGAACAGACATAAAGTGCTCATATATTAAGGCCTTTAGTGATCTGATTTATTTGCTGTGATTTATACTGTATAATTCCTGAATTTATAGAAAATCATCAAGAAGATTATTAGTGTGCATATGAATACAAATATTGACTAATTCATAGAAAAATGGAAATAAAGTGTTAAATATATGATATATATCTTTATATATCTATCTGATAGGGAAGTTATAGTCACTTCAATTCAACAAACATTTTTTGGGGCATCAGCATCAGGTTCTGTACAAGGGAGGATGCAGTGGGCAAGGGAGAGGGGGAGATTAGAGAATAGAGCTATAAAATTGAAATAGAATGGTTTCTACCCTTACAGAGCTTATAATTAATGATTGGAGTAAATGAATATACCAGAACTAGAGAGGTGAGTGTGACTGTTTTAAAATAGGCAAAAATGTGTGTTCTTTTCTTTCCTAAAAGATGATATTACTTGAAATTACTTTTGAGTTGTATGTCACTAACAATAATATATTGTTAATATGAATAATGATGGAAAATTACCATCCTTTGAAAAAATATACATATATGTGTGTGTGTGCTTCCCTCACCCCTCTGAAAATTGTCAAAAGACATGTGGAACAAATTTCAAAATAAGGGAAGGTATCAAGCTAGGCAATGGAACACTTTTTCTTGCACGCTGTGTTCTGGCTCTGAAAGCCATTACAAGGAGGACTCCCAAAAATATTATTAATGATAGCAATATCAAATAAGGATATATCCTCTCACAAGGGCAATTGTAATAGTTGAAACTAATTCAGATGCTCAAGTTCTGTTATGTTTATTAAAAATAAACTTCTTTGTTTTTATAGCTATGTCCTATTATTCTTTTTTCAAAGAAGAATAAAAATAAGTTTAAATAGTTGCCATATTTAGCATTTTTTCAGGTCCAAGGAAACCAATATTGAATTCTTGATAAATGTTTTATTATGTCACTAGCTATAGGAAATTAGAAGTAGCATAACCCTGACATTACTAAATGAAATTTTTAAGATTTTTTTGGTAACACAGTTTATAGTTGCTAAAATTTAAAAATTCCTATCGAATGACTAATTAAAATCTTTTATCAATATGAATTCTGGAGACCAACACCATTAATTATCAAAACTTTTAATTCCTAAAAATGAGAGTTTTAGAGATAGACATTTAAATAATGTTCCCTGATATACATGTGCAAGTGTATTTATGACACAGATCCACTAGTCTGTTTAAAAATAATGATATTGACTTACTTTCAACATGTTTCAGGAATTTCTGTTGTGAGGAGAATTTGAAATAGTAAATTGCCACACAATTAAATGGATCACTCATATCGTACCTAGAAGCTCAAAACTGACTGCCTCTTAATTAGGTGTTTGTCCCTTTGTATGTACAGTCTTAGGTAAGAGTGGAGTAATTGTATTAGCAAACAAATGTGTTTGTATCCAGAGTCTTCCTTGGCACTGTAATAAGTAAATCATTTAAAAATTACATTGGGCTTCTTTCTTGGTAATAATCTTGGTGATGTTTATGATTACATATTTTCCTCCAAGGAATATCATATTTTCAAATTTGCAAGCCTGGGTTCTGTTATTCATTGTGGAGTTACACACTGGCAATATTGCATAAGGGAAGAATCTAGGTTTAAGAGCCAGAACTTCACTGCCATGTGTCTAGGCAGCATGTCCTTGCTGTGCATCTCAGAGCCTCGCTTCCCCATCCATGTAGAGAGCTCCCTCAAAGGGCTCGTCCAGAGGCCCTGTACGAGATGGTTTATGGAAAGCAATCTGAACACTGTAAAACACTTCAAATATAAGGTAAAATTTATAGCATTATAAACACGGAACGGTGGCCTCAGGCCTGAAATATTCTGTTGCTATTTTAGAAACTAAGTTAAGGCTAGTTTAAACATGTCACTATTAGAAAAACGATAGGAAATATTTTACTAAGTATTAACATTCTATCTCAAGATGGTAGTATTGGGGTATTTTTTTGTTTCCTTCCTTGTACATTTCCCTCCAATGTTCTGTATTTAAAAGCCTTTTATAATTATTAATATGAAAATTTTAGAAATTTTCTCTTCAGTCTTTAGAGGGCACATTATAATAATTGAAGTTTTAAAATTTAAGTTTTATGCCAGATGTTTAAAAAGAAGGCTCAGAATTTATTAATTCCAATTGACTTTAAAGTCATTTTTACAGAATGGGCTCTTTCATGTAATTTTAAAATTTCTATTGCATACATTTTGATTACACAGTTATTTAAAAGTAGTGCTATATATTCTTTGGTTCTCCACAAAATGTTATTTTACGTGTAAAGTGCTCAAAGTTGTGTCTAATCTCATATGGAAGTCATTACTTTGTAAACATGTGCCTAGTTAGCAATGTAAAATACTTTCAAAATGAACTGTGACCAAAAAAGTTGCGAAGTTAAAACTTTCTTGAGTGGATATCTTTCTGATGAAGCTACATGGCTTCCTGTACAATGGTCCCCAGACGACTTTGCACTGTGATTTCACAACAAGGACCCTACAGATAGCATGTATGAGAAAAACGTAAACTAAAAATTAACAGATCTTCTAGTAAGAGCATGCCACTGGAAACTCTCACCCAACTGTGACCTCTGAAGACAGCATGTGTCACTTCATGTCATTGGCAGGGCAGGGACTGGGGTGAGGTTGTCCTAGTACCACTCACTCACTCACTCTCACCCTCATCAGACCTTATCAGATTCTATCTTCATTTAAGATTTCAATGTCATGGATTTTTTGCATTAATTTGATTTTTATAAATATTGTGTTAAAATATATTTATCTTGATTACTGAATTTTTTGCCACCGTCTAGCCTTAGGCTCTATTCATTAAGTCTAGGATAAATTCACTTTTATCCCAGAAAGCATAGTGCAGGTAAATAGACTGTAAATAGACTGTGACAACTTCATCATTATGAGCATGATTATAATAATACAAATGGTAAGAAATAGTTGTTTTAATACCATGTGAAAACCGAAGCCATAGACCATTGAAAATGTTTTAAATGGCTTATTTCTAGTGGTATACAGGGCAAACATAGAGTGCTCCCTTTTGACACTGTTTTTCCAAATGCCCTTTTTTCATTGCACAGACAAGGTTTTCCCATCGTTGTTTTTAGGGATCCTTCTGTCTTCAACTTGTTACTAATTGGAAAGGTAGCAGTGATTTTTTAATTCAAGGATACAAGGTTTTTAACATCAAAGATGACTAGTACATGTTTAGTACAACACTGTGCCTAAATCTGGAAAGTGCCAAATGCCAGCAAAATGCCAATATTCATAACATGATGCAATAGCAGTAACTGCTTGGTACTTGCTTACAAAACCTATCATTTATTCACTTAGCAATTATTTTAATTGCAATTATCTGTAAAGTCATCAATCGGCTTTTCGATCTTGCATGTGTATCTTCTAGGGAGAATGTGTTTCACACAGCCTCAATCACTGAGCATCGTGGCCCTCAGATGATGCCATCCAAGATAAAAGGAAGATCTATGACATGTTCTTGACATATCACAAGTTTCCTTTAGACTTTTAAAGAGATTTCCTTTAATGGCAACTGCATTTCCTATCAGAAATAACCATTCTTATCTATATCAAAAGAATTCTTACATTCATGTTATCTCCATTTGCATCAACTTATAGTTATAATCAACTGAGGAAACATTTTATTTATTTCTTCCTCTTGTATTTTAAAGCCTGCAGGCTTGGTGGGGGGGTGGGGGGAAACTATAGGACAGTAAGATTGAGAGCCTTCATCCTCTCCCTGAGACAGTCATTGTCACAGGGATCAAGTTGCACTTAGGACTGTTTTGATGGTAAGGAAGATTTCCTTGGATCAGCCCCTATTTCATACAGTCAGTGTATTCCCACCAATCTACACAAAACTGCTCCAGTTTCTACAAGAATTTGAGACAAGAAGTGAGGTGAAAATAGTGAACACTATCACTTCAGTTGTGATTGGGATAGTCAATTAAAGGAACAAATATGGAGATTTCTAAAGTATGTTTTCATAGAAAGTATACTGCAGCTGATGCTTGTCTGGATAGGGGTTGGGTTTTGTTTGTAGTCTTCCCGTCATGTAGGTGGCAGCAACACTCAAGGCTAGAACTTTTCTTTCACACTCTCTGAGCTCTAGTCCATAGCATATACTTACTAAAAATCCCTGTGGAAGAGAAAAGGTTTAAAGTATAGAGACAAATATCTCTATGTCTTCACATATCGCTAATGTGCTATTTTAAGGGTGTGCTAAAGCTGTTCCCATAATGTGAAAACATTCATCATTTTTCTTAATACAGAAGTCATATTCTACCCTCATACATGTTTGCAGTATTAGGTTCCTGTTTATTTACTAGGATCTTACTTCTTTACCTTCTCTCAGGCTAAAGACTCTCTGAAGAAAAAGGAAGAAAACTCTGCTTTATTTCACTACCACCTAAGCTTTCCTGGGAAATGGTGAAAGTATGTCCCTTTATTCTTTGTAAGCATCTAAGAAGCCAGGGTATATAGTAAATGTGGAGAGATTTTACTTTAGTCATCCAAATAAAGCCATTTTCTCTTATTGTCCTAACTGGAGGTGACTGCATTCAAGTTAGTTCTGTGTGCAAATCAAATGAAGGCTCTGTCTGAGCTGAGAGGCCCAGGGCACCTGAAAGTGAGGCCAGAAAACAAATAGAAGGTGTTGAGCCATTGCATTGATGGGGGTCACTGCCTTGAGAAAGCTGGTGGCTCCTGCACCCAGCCAAAAGTGAAACCAGGATGCCTACCTTTATGTAAATAAGTGTGCCCTTCCTTAGTATTGGAAACTAATGAGCAGTGAGATTTTCTTTAATTCCTGGCATTTTGCTAGAACTAGGATATGTGATAGCAAGCATAGGTAGCTTTTGTGAAGGAATCTTCAGTGTTCTTTTTATACAGGGCTGGTCAACGTGTCCAAAATAGCAAGCAAATATATACCATTCCAGGCACAGGTGAAGCAAAAGGTGAGGAGAGGGTTCTATATCTAATACCTTTTAATCTGGTTTTCACTGTTCCTCACTTCTTTTGTTCTTTACATCCTTGATCACTTTCCCCAAACACCTATGTAGTTTAATGCAGGTATTTTGCATTGCAGCAGGCATTGCACATGGAGTCTTCAGTACTATCATTGCATGTCACACCTTCACTTTCTTACTAGCTGTTCGACATTACAAAAGTAGTTTCATATACTACCCGGAACCTCAATTTTCTCATCTATACATTGGGACTAACAATTCCAATCTCTCAATTACCATATGCATGTACAGTATTACTGATACAATAGTACAAATCACTGAAATTACTACACATACCAAAAATGCCTGGTTTTAGAATCTTAATTATAGCTAACTATCATGGCACTCCAGTGCTTGAATAAGTGCTTTAACTCAGATTAGGGACAGCACTTTGGCATAAACAATCTAAATAGTCTGTTTTAATAAAAGCCTTTTCTTTTAAAATGTTTCATGTTAACTTAGCACTCCCAGGATCAAGAACTAGTTTAGAAGTTTTCAACAGTTTATTTTAAGGTCAAGGCTGGAGGCAACTTCAAGATGGCGGAGGAGTAAGACACGGAGATCACCTTCCTCCCCACAAATACATCAAAACTACATGTACATGTGGAACAACTCCTACAGAACACCTACTGAACGCTGGCAGAGGACCTCAGACTTCCCAAAAGGCAAGAAACTTCCTGCGTACCGGGGTAGGGCAAAAGAAAAAAGGAAAAACAGTGACAAAAGAATAGGGACAGGACCTGCACCTCTGGGAGGGAGCTGTGAAAGAGGAAAAGTTTCCACACACTAGGAAGCCCCTTCACTGGCGGAGACGGGGTGGTGGGGGGAAGCTTCAGAGCCACGGAGGAGAGCACAGAAACAGGGGTGCAGAGGGCAAAGCTGAGAGACTCCCGCATAGAGGATTGGTGTCGACCAGCACTCACCAGCCTAAGAGGCTTCTCTGCTCCCCCGCCGAGGCGGGCGGGGGCTGGAAGCTGAGGCTCAGGATTCGGAGGTCAGATCCCAGGGAGAGGACTGGGGTTGGCGGCGTGAACACAGCCTGAAGGGGGTTAGTGCGCCACAGCTAGCCGCGAGGGAGTCGGGGAAAATGTCTGGACCTGTCTAAGAGGCAAGAGACCATTGTTTTCAGGGTGCACGAGAAAAGAGGATTCAGAGCCCCACCTAAACAAGCTCCAGAGACAGGCGTGAGCTGCGGCTATCAGTGCGGACAGCAGAGACGGGCATGAAACGCTAAGGCTGCTTCTGCAGACACCAAGAAGCCTGTGTGCAAGCACAGGTCACTATCCATACCTCCCCTCCTAAGAACCTGTGCAGCCCGCCACTGCCAGGGTCCCGTGATCCAGGGACAACTTCCCAGGAGAACACACGGCGCGCCTCAGGCTGTTGCAACATCACACTGGCCTCTACCACCACACGCTTGCCCCACATTCCATACCCCTCCCTCCCCTCGGCCTGAGTGAGCCAGAGCCCCCTAATCAGCTGCTCCTTTAACCCCGTCCTGTCTGAGCGAAGAACAGACGCCCTCAGGTGACCTACACGCAGAGGCGGGGCCAAATCCAAAGCTGAACCCCAGGAGCTGTGCAATCAAAGAAGAGAAAGGGAAATCTCGCCCAGCAGCCTCAGGAGCAGCAGATTAAATCTCCACAATCAACTTGATGTACCCTGCATCTGCAGAATAGCCGAATACACAACAAATCATCCCAAAATTGAGGCAGTGGACTTTGGGAGCAACTGTAGACTTGGGGTTTACTTTCTGCATCTAATTTGTTTCTGGTTTGATGTTTATCTCAGTTTGGTATTTCGAGCTTATTATCATTGGTAGATTTCTTTATTGATTTGGTTGCTTTCTTCCGTGTTTTTATATGTTTCTATTTTTTTTTCCTTTTTCCCTTTTTGTGAGTGCGTGTGTATGTGTATGTTTCTTTGTGTGATTTTCTCTGTATAGCTTTGTTCTTGCCATTTGTCCTAGGGTTCTGTCTGTCTATTTTTTGTTCTTTTTTTTAGTATAGTTTTTAGTGCTTGGTATCATTGATGGATTTATTTTTTGGTTTGGTTGCTCTCTTTCTTTCTTTCTTTTTTTAAATTATTTTAATATTTTTATTTTGAATACTTTTTTAATTTAATAACTTTATTTCATTTTATTTTACTTTTTTTCCTTCCTTCCTCCCTCCCTCCCTCCCTCTCTCTCTCTCCTCTCCCTCTCTCTTTCTTTCTCCCTTTACTTCTGAGCCGTGTGGCTGACAGGGTCTTTATGCACTGACCAGGTGTCAAGCCTGAGCCTCTGAGGTGGGAGAGCTGAGTTCAGGACATTGGTCCACCAGAGACCTCCCGGCCACATGTAATATCAAACAGCAAAAGCTCTCCCAGAGATCTACATCTCAATGCTAAGACACAGCTCCACTCAACGACCAGCAAGCTATAGTGCTGGACACCCTATGCAAAACAACTAGCAAGACAGGAACACAACCCCACCCATTAGCACAGAGGCAGCCTAAAATCATAATAAGTTCACAGATACCCCAAAACACACTACCGGACGTGGTCCTGCCCACAAGAAAGACAAGATCCAGCCTCATCCACTAAACACAAGCAGCAGTCCCCTCCACCAGGAAGCCTACACAACCCACTGAACAAATGTCACCCACCGGAGGCAACACCAAAAACAACGGTAACTAGGAACCTGCAGCGAGCAAAAAAGGAGACCCCAAACACTGTAAGTTAAGCAAAATGAGAAGACAGAGAAACACACAGCAGATGAAGGAGCAAGGTAAAAACCCACCAGACCTAACAAATGAACAGGAAATAGGCAGTCTACCTGAAAAAGAATTCAGAGTAATGATAGTAAAGATGATCCAAAATCTTGGAAACAGAATGGAGAAAATACAAGAAACGTTTAACAAGGACCTAGAAGAATTAATGAGCAAACAAACAATGATGAACAACACAATAAATGAAATTAAAAATTCTCTAGAAGGAATCAACAGCAGAATACCTAAGGCAGAAGAATGGATAAGTGTCCTGGAAGATAAAATAGTGGAAATAACTACCGCAGAGCAGAATAAAAAAAAAAAAAAAGAAAAGAATTGAGGACAGTCTCAGAGACTTCTGGGACAACATTAAACACACTAACATTCGAATTATAGGGATCCCAGAAGAAGAAGAGGAAAAAAACGGGACTGAGAAAATATTTGAAGAGATTATAGTTGAAAGGAAATAGTCAGTCAAGTCCAGGAAGTGCAGAGATTCCTATACAGGATAAATCCAAGGAGAAACACGCCAAGACATATTAATCAAACTATCACATATTAAATACAAAGAAAAAATATTAAAAGCAGCAAGGAAAAAGCAACAAATAACATACAAGGGAAACCCCATAAGGTAAACAGCTGATCTTTCAGAAGAAGCTCTGCAAGCTAGAACAAGGGAGCGGCAGGACATATTTAAAGTGATGAAAGGAGAAAGCCTACAAGATAAGTCTACCCAGCAAGGATCTCATTCAGATTCGACGGAGAAATTAAAAACTTTACAGACAAGCAAAAGCTAAGAGAATTCAGCACCACCAAACCAGCTTTACAACAAATGCTAAAGGAATTTCTCTAGGCAGGAAACACAAGAGAAGGTAAAGATCTACAATAACAAACCCAAAACAATTAAGAAAATGGTAATAGGAACATACATACTGATAACTTCCTTAAATGTAAATGGATTAAATGCTCCAACCAAAAGACACAGACTGGCTCAATGGAAACAAACATAAGACACATATATATGCTGTCTACAAGAGACCCATTCAGACCTAGGGACACATACAGACTGAAAGTGAGGGGATGGAAAAAGATATTCCATGCAAATGGAAATCGAAAGAAAGCTGGAGTAGCAATTCTCATATCAGACAAAATAGACTTTAAAATAAAGTCTATTACAAGAGAAAAAGAAGGACAGTACATAATAATCAAGGGATCAATCCAAGAAGAAGATATAACAATTGTAAATATTTATGCACCCAACATAGGAGCACCTCAATACATAAGGCAAATGCTAACAGCCATAAAAGGGGAAATTGACAGTAACACAATCATAAGAGGGGTCTTTAACACCCCACTTTCACCAATGGACGGATCATCCAAAATGAAATTAAATAAGGAAACACAAGCTTTAAATGACACATTAAATGAGATGGACTTAATTGATATTTATAGGACATTCCATCAAAAAACAACAGAATACAATTTCTTCTCAAGTGCTCATGGAACATTCTCCTGGATAGATCATATCTTGGGTCACAAATCAAGCCTTGGTAAATTTAAGAAAACTGAAATCGTATCAGTGATCTTTTCTGATCACAATGCTATGAGACTAGATATCAATTACAGGAAAAAAACTGTAAAAAAATACAAACACATAGAGGTTAAAAAATATGCTACTAAATAACCAAGAGGTCACTGAAGAAATCAAAGAGGAAATCAAAAGATACCTAGAAACAAATGATAATGAAAACACGACGACCCAAAACCTATGGGGTGCAGCAAAAGCAGTTCTAAGAGGGAAGTTTATAGCAATACAATCCTACCTCAAGAAACAAGAAACATATCAAATAAACAACCTAACCTCACAACTAAAGCAATTAGAGAAAGAAGATAAAAAAAACACCAAAGTTAGCAGAAGGAAATAAATCATAAAGAACAGATCACAAATAAATGAAAAAGAAATAAAGGAAACAATACAAAAGATCAATAGAACTAAAAGCTGGTTCTTTGAGAAGATAAAGAAAATTGACAAACCTTTAGCCAGACTCATCAAGAAAAAGACGGAGAGGGCTCAAATCAATAAAATTAGAAATGAAAAAGGAGAAGTTACAAAAGACACTGCAGAAATACAAAGGATCATGAGAGATTACTACAAGCAACTATATGCCAATAAAATAGACAATCTGGAAGAATTGGACACAGTTTTAGAAAAGCACAACTTTCTGAGACTGAACCAGGAAGAAATAGAAGATATAAACAGACCAATCACAAGCGCTGAAATTGAGACTGTGATTAAAATCTTCCAACAAACAAAAGCCCAGGACCAGATGGCTTGACAGGCAAATTCTATCAAACATTTAGAGAAGAGCTAACACCTATCCTTTGCAAACTCTTCCAAAATATAGCAGAGGGAGGAACACACCCAAACTCATTCTACGAGGCCACCATCACCCCCGGTACCAAAACCAGACAAAGATGTCACAAAAAAAGAAAACTAGAGGCCAATATCACTGATGAGCATAGATGCAAAAATCCTCAACAAAATACTAGCAAACAGAATCCAGCAGCACATTAAGAGGATGATACCCCATGATCAAGTGGAGTTTATCTCAGGAAGGCAAGGATTCTTAAATATATGCAAATCAATAAATGTGATTCACCATATTAACAAATTGAAGGAGAAAAAACATATGATCATTTAAATAGATGCAGAAAAAGGTTTTGACAAAATTCAACACCCATTTTTGATAAAAACCCTCCAGAAATTAGGCATAGAAGGAACCTACCTCAACATAATAAAGGCCAAATATGACAAATCTACAGCCAGCATCGTTCTCAGTGGTGAAAAACTGAAACCATTTCCACTAAGATCAGGAACAAGACAAGGTTGCCCACTCTCTCCGCTATTATTCATCATGGTTTTGGAAGCTTTAGCTACAGCAGTCAGAGAAAAAAGGAAATAAAAGGAATCCAAATAGGAAAAGAAGAATTAAAACAGTCACTCTTTGCAGATGACATGATACTATACAAGAGACTCCTAAAGATGCTACCAGAAAACTATTAGAGTTAATTATGAATTTGGTAAAGTAGCAGGATACAAAATTAATGCACAGAAGACAGTTGCATTCTTATACACTAACAACGAAAAATCTGAAAGAGAAATTAAGGAAACACTCTGATTTACCATTGCAACAAAAAGAATAAAATACCTAGGACTAAACCTTCCTAAGGAGACAAAAGACCTGTATGCAGAAAGCTATAAGACACTGATGAAAGAAACTAAAGATGATACAAATAGATGGAGAGATATACCATGTTCTAGGATTGGAAGAATCAACATTGTGAAAATGACTATACTACCCAAAGCAATCTACAAATTCAATGCAATCCCTATCAAACTACCAATGGCATTTTTCTCAGAACTAGAACAAAAAATTTCACAATTTGTATGGAAACATAAAAGACCCCGAATAGCTAAAGCAATCTTGAGAAAGAAAAACGGAGGTGGAGGAATGACGCTCCCTGACTTCAGACTATACTACAACACTAAAGTAATCAAGACAGTATGGTACTGGCACAAAAACAGGAATATAGATCAATGGAACAGGATAGAAAGCCCAGAGATAAACCCACATACATATGGTCACCTTATCTTTGATAAAGGAGGCAAGAATATACAATGGAGAAAAGACAACCTCTTCAAAAAGTGGTGCTGGGAAAACTGGATAGCCACATGAAAAAGAATGAAATTAGAACACTCCCTAACACCCTACACAAAAATCAACTCAAAGTGGATTAAAGACCTAAACGTAAGGCCAGACACCATGAAACTCTTAGAGGAAAACAGAGGCAGAACACTCTATGATATAAATCACAGTAAGATCCTTTTTGACCCACCTCCTAGAGAAATGGAAATAAAAACAAAAATAAACAAATGGGACCTAATGAAACTTAAAAGCTTTTGCACAGCAACGAAAACCATAAACAAGACCAAAAGACAACCCTCAGAATGGGAGAAAATATTTGCAAACGAAGCAACTGGCAAAGGTTTAGTGTCCAAATATACAAGCAGCTCATGCAGCTCAATATGAAAAAAACAAACAACCCAATCCAAAAATGGGCAGAAGACCTAAATAGACATTTCTCCAAAGAAGACATACAGATTGCCAACAAACACATGAAAAGGTGCTCAACATCACTAATCATTAGAGAAATGCAAATCAAAACTACAATGAGGTATCACCTCACACCGGTCAGAATGGCCATCATCAAAAAACCTACAAACAATAAATGCTGGAGAGGGTATGGGGAAAAGGGAACCCTCTTGCACTGTTGGTGGGAATGTAAATTGATACAGCCACTATGGGGAACAGTATGGAGGTTCCTTAAAAAACTACAAATAGAACTACCATATGACCCAGCAATCCCACTACTGGGCATATACCCTGAGAAAACCATAATTCAAAAAGAATCATTTACCACAATGTTCACTGCAGTACTATTTACAATAGCCAGGATATGGAACAACCTAAGTTTCCATTGACAGATGAATGGATAAAGAAGATGTGGCACATATATACAATGGAATATTTCTCAGCCATAGAAAGAAACAAAATTGAGTTATTTGTAGTGAGGTGGATGGACCTAGAGTCTGTCATACAGAGTGAAGTAAGTCAGAAACAGAAAAATAAATACCATATGCTAACACATATATATAGAATCTTAAAAAAAAACAAAACGGTTCTGAAAAACCTAGGGGGAGGACAGGAATAAAGACGTAGATGTAGAGAATGGAGTTGAGGACACAGGGAGGGGGAAGTGTAAGCTGGGACGAAGTGAGAGAGTGACATGGACATATATACACTACCAAATGTAAAATAGATAGCTAGTGGGAAGCAGCCACATAGCACAGGGAGATCAGCTCAGTGCTTTGTGTTCATCTAGAGGGGTGGGAGAGGGAGGGTGGGAGGGAGACGCAAGAGGGAGGAGATACGGGGATATATGTATATGTGTAGCTGATTCACTTTGTTATACAGCAGAAACTAACACACCATTGTAAAGCAATTATACTCCAATAAAGATGTTAAAAAAATAAAAAAATGTGAAAGGGTAACCTTTCTATTTTTATTATAGAAAGTGCAATTTAAACCTATGCAAGTAAATTTGTGTTAAATTCCTACCAGCAAAAATAAATAAATAAATAAATAAAGGTCAAGGCTTTTCCCAGTTTGGTGGGTGATTATAAATGGTAAATAGTTTTTCTTCTGGGTCCTGAAAGACAATACTCTGGGAATGTTTTATGTCAGAATTGGACAGGCCATGGTCCATCTAAGCCTGTATGAAATGACAGGTAACTTCCCTCCTGACTTCTATCAATCTTCATATTATCAGATGACACTAACAAGCATGATTCTATAGCTTTATATGAGTATGATGAAAAAGACCAAAACAAAACATCTAATTACTTTTAAAACAGTATTCCAAAACTTAGAAAGTCTCTGAGTTTCTGAAGGATTTTGTAAAGCAAAACAGTGTATATCGAATTTTACTTTCCTACTGAGGATGGTATGTAGTAGAAATGCTTTCCTTTTAGACAAAAATCTGAAAATAGATGAACTGAGCAGAAAATCTGAGTTAAGGAAGGGTTAAAGTGGAAAGCTGACCATGGCATCAGGGGTATCAAACACCAACAAAATGTACCTGGGGAGAGATGCTCATCCTTGCTTTTCCTTTAATAAAGCTTGGTGGAATGTCTCATGACAGATCTCTGCTTCTGTCTCTTTCTTTCCCCTAAATGGAAAAAAAAGAGTATTGATTAATAATGATAGAAATTAACAATAACAATTAACAATAAACATAACAACAATAGCAAAATGACAAGAGGGAGTTTCAGTTAAAATGGCAAATTAAAGACACACGTTTATCTCTACCCTCTGCTGAAGCCCTACTGAAATAATGTGATAAAAGACATAACTGCAGAAGAAAAAGAGACTGGGAAAAGGAGGTACCAAAGCAAAACTTTAAATACTGAAAAGTAAATAAATGCCACAGGGATGATGCCAAAAAGTGAGCTGGCTGGTGTTGCAGAGTTTCTTAAAGGCTCAGAAATTAGAGTCAACTGTCACCTCTAAAAGTGCAGGTACCAGTATGGCTGAAATAGGAAAACTGAAAGAAATAGTTAATATCCTTGATTTCTACCCCCTCTTCTCTCCCTGGCTATTGCCTGGAGGTTCCTTCCCTGAACAGTCTGATCAAGAGGGACTCTAGACTCAGGACACTAAGCCTAACTGAGAGCAGGGACATAATCTTGAAAAGGAGGGATGGATAAAAATCTGCACACTTATGGCTACACTCCAACTCCAACTCCTTTCTGCTTTGTTCCCGAAATGCTGATAACCGTTCTTACTAACCCTGAATAAGAGACAGAAGATTTTTTTTCTGATAAAATAACCAGCCTAAGGCCAATGGGCACATAAGAAGATCCTCAACATCACTAATCATTAGGGAAATGCAAATCAAAACCACAATGAGATACCACCTCACACACATTAGGATGGCTACTATCAAAAAAACAGGCAATGACAAGTGTTGGTGAGGATATCGAGAAATTGGAATTCATGCATTGTTTGTGGGAATGTAAAATGGTGCAGCTGCTGTGGAAAACAGCACAGTGGTGCTTCCAAAATGCAAAATAAAATTAACATATAATCCAACAATTCCACTTCTGGGTATATATTCCAAAAGAATATCTGAAAGCAGGATCTCAAAGAGATGTTTTTTGTATACCCACGTCCATAGCAGTATTATTCGCAATAGCAAAGGGTGGAGGGAACCCAAGTTCCTTCATCTATCAACAGATGAATGGATGAACAATATGTGAGTCATATATAATTCAGCCTTAAGAATTCTGACACATGCTACAACATGGATGAACCTTGAAGACATTATGTTAAGTGAAATAAGCCAGGCACAAAACGATAAATACTAAATGATTTCACTTACATGAGGAACCTAGAGTAGTCAAATTCATAGAGACAGAAAGTAGAATGATGGTTACCTGGAGGCGGAAAAGGGGAAGGAAGGGAAAAATGAGAAGTTGTTGTTTAATGGGAATAGAGTTTCAGTTTTGCAAGATGAAAGAGTTCTGGAAATCAGCTGCACACCACTGTGCACATACCTAACCCTACTGATCTGTACTGTACTGTATAATTAAAAACGGTTAAAATTGTAAATTTTATGTTACGTATGTTTTACCACAATTAAAAATTTTAAGAACAACCTGAGAAAAAAAGATTTACAGCTGTGTACCTTTCAGGCTGCTCCAACGAAACATCAAGGGCCAGATAACCTCAGGGTGAAGCCCGGCACTCTAGCCTGCTCAGGAACACAAGATATTTTCATGACTCACTAGTGAAAGCTAAGGATCACCAGATATGAAGAAAGCTTTCAATATGAAAGATAGAGACCGAAACAAACAAGCATAAAAAGACAGCAAAAGCAGTCAATACAGGGTATTTAAATATCCCAATGAAAACCATTTCCATCCTGGAATTCTTTACTAGCCAATCTGTCTCTTCCATGCACCTTTTCTCATAAAACTGCTGAAGGGTATGATCCATCTTCAAGATGGAGTAAACCAAGAAAGAGCAGCACATACAGCATAGGAAACAGGGAAATTCCCCAGGGGACCATGAAGGTAGATTGCATGCCTACTGCAGTCTGCAGGCCTAGAAAGCAGCTGGGCCAGTCGTAGCAGAAAGTAAAGGATTTCAGTAGAGATATCTCCAGAACAGCAACAAAACTGGTAGATTACTGATAGGTCTGACTGTACTGAGAATGATCTCAGAGTTCTATCAGTGGGCTTGGTAATGGATTAGTGACAGGTATCACGTATGACATAAAACTAAGCAAATGAAAAGAGAAAGAGAAGAAATGTAATCACAGTGTACTATGCGGTCCAACTGTGAATAATACAAGTAATAATTATTACAGAGTAATCATTACACTAACAAAAACGATAATATAACTATCAGGAGGATGAGGGGATTGTGTGAGGGGAGTGGGGAATGGAGGAAAGGAAAGTTAAATGCTAAGGAATCACTAAAATTGAGAACTACAAATAATCTGAAATAGTAGGTAAATTGCCAGTTTACAAATTTTGTTATAGCAAGTGTTGGTATATTGAATTTATGTACAAAAAGAGTTATCTGGGATCTTTGAGTGTCTCACCTCTGCTTGCCCTGTATGTGGTCCTAACTTTGTACCTCTCTGGTTGTTTGGGATCATAGCTCAAGAAACTACCCAGGTTGTACGGTTTCTCTGAACTCCACAGTGATGTCACTCATTTGATGCTGTCCTCCCACAGCCAGCCATAACCAGTGTGCAGAGTAATCCAGCAGGCATGACTTCCAGGCAGGGGATTTTCCTGCACATCTGGTCACAGTTGTTAATGATCCTCCTTTGCAACGTGATTAATGAGTGCAATGTGTGATTAATGAGTGTGAGTAGGTAGTTATTCATAAGGTATTTCGGAAAGTATCTAAGAGTATTGGTCAAAAATATCCTATGCCTGCATAGCTGTCCAGTGGACTAGAAGACCACCCATATCTATGCTTCTCAAAAGTTCACCAAAGTATTCTCAGAAGAAAAGAAAAATAGTACACAGAATAGCCACAAAGTAGCACACTATAAATGTGAAATTTCTCTGGCATCTTAAAGTTTATCTTTAAAAAGTCATTTAAAATTTGCATGCATGTACATTTATGTTTGCTAAATATGTAAAATTTTAGTTTTTATTTAAATTGACTTTTATTGAGGTACAATTGACATACAGTATTATATTAGTTTCAGGTGTACAAATGGTGATTCAACATTTGTATACATTGTAAAATGGTCACCATACTAAGTCTAGTTACTATCTGTCACCTTACAAATGTAATACAATATTATTGACTATATTTTCCATGTTGTACATTATATTCCCATGACATTTATTTTGTAACTGGAAATTTGTGTTTCTTAATCTCCTTTACCCATTTCACCTCCCCGCAAACTCCTGCCCTTATGGCAACCACCAATCTGTTCTCTGTATCTATGAGTTTGGGGGTTTGTTTTGTTTGTTTGTCTTCTTTTCTTTAGATTTCACGTATAAGTGAAATGATGAGGTATTTGCCTTTCTCTCCCTGACTTTTTTTTACTTAGTATAATACCCTCAAGGTCTGTCCATGTCGCAAATGGCCAAATTTCATTCTTTTTTATGGCTGAGTAGTATTCCATCATATATATATATATCTATCTCACATCTTCTTTATTCAATCATTTGTTTATGGACACTTGGGTTGTTTCTATGTCTTGGCTATTGTGAATAATGCGCAGTGGACATAGGGGTGCATATATCTTTTCAAACGAGTGTTTTCCTTTTCTTTAGATAGATACTCAGCAGTGGAATTGTTGGATCATATGGTAGCTCTATTTTCAATGTTTTGAGGAACGTCCATACTGTTTTCCATAGTGGCTGCACCAATTTACAATCCCTCCAACAGGGCTTCGGGGTGTTCCCTTTTCTCCAAATTCTTACCAGCACTTTCTATTTCTCATCTTTTTGATAACAGCCATTCTGGCAGAGGTAAGGTGATATCTCACTGTGATTTTGATGTGCTTTACCCTGATGATTAGTGATATTAAGCATCTTTTCCTGTACCTTTTGGCCATCAGGATGCTTTCTTTGGAAAAATGCCTATTCAGATCCTTAGGGAAAAAATCCTCTGAAAAAAATTGGATTGTTTGTTTTTAGTTATTGAGTTGTATAAGTTCCTTATATATAGGATATTAACCTCATATCAGAAATGTGATTTGCAGATAACTTCTCCCATTAAGTTGTCTTTTCATGGGGCAATGTCATGGAGTGTCACAACTGCCCACGTGCACAGACTTTAGCTAGGGAACAATACAATGCTGCCACTGTTCCCATTCGCCCACCCCTGCCAGGGAGCAGGGAAATGCTGCAACTGCCTGTCCTATTTGGCTCCAGCAAGGCATCTGGGATAGTGCCTGAACTGACGAATCCCTTCCATCTGTTTTAGAAAGGTTGGCGAGGGGGGCTGGGGAGGGTGCCACATCCAAGCTTGCAGCTTACACCGCCAGGTTAGGTTGAGGCGGCAATAACAGCATTTGCCAGCGCCTCTGTCACCAGGGGGCATTTTGACTACCCGCGCCCCACCTCCAGCCAATGTTTTTAGATTAGCAAATGAATCTCCTTCATATAGTCTAGGCTTCTTTCAAACTGCTGTTTTTTTCACTGGGTCTCAGGCCAAGTGAGACCTCATGCAAGCCCTTGAAGAGGGGAATCTCAGTTTCCTACAGCACTTAGGTCCCTTGGATGTCAGTCCTGTTGCTTTTCTAAGCCAGACATTTTGGGGGCTTGTCTCTTCAGTACAGCTCCCGGGGTTGGGGTGCCTGATGTGTGGCACCAACCCCTCCCTCCTCCAGGAGAAGCACCTGCCTGGTGAGATCCCTCCCTACAGTGTGCTGATGCACCAGGGATGGGTCTTGATGTGGTCCTTTTATCCCTTATTGTAGGGAGCAGTTCATCTAGTTTTCAGATATTCTTCAAGGAAAATATCCATATATAGCTATAGATTTGGTGTGTTCCTGGGAGGAGATGAATTCAGAATGAGTGCCTATTTTGTCATTTTGGACTCCCCATAAAATTTTAATAGCTAACATTTACTGAACATTTTGGGGGCGTGCTGTGTCTAATACTTTACAATATCTTTTCTTTGCACAGTAGATATCAAAGGTAAATGCATATTTCAATTCTATACAATAGGAAAGGAAATAAAAAGAAAGCATCAATTACTTTTTAGACAAAAAATTTTATAGTTGGACAGAACCTCTAAGGTAATTGAATACATTAATTGAAACTAATTGCTGGAGTTTATATTTTTCTCTACAAAATTTATTTTTTTGTTTTATTCAATTTGTTTAAACTAAAACAAAACAAAACAAAAACCAGTTCACCCATTAACTGTTTCTTACTTGATCTTAACAGCCATTTTAAGAGATATTTTCTAATCTCATTTTATAGATAAGGAAACAGAAACACAGAAAGGCTAAGTAATTTTCCAAAGGTCATACAGCTAGTAAGGAGTGAAAAAAGAGTTTAAATATTGCAGTGCAATTTGTATGCACGCAGGCTCTGTATTCAGATTCTTTGTAATAATTTAGTCTTTTGTAACTGCCTCTCTTATGTGTGGTCTTCAGTTTTTCATTTACGGGTATGAGAACTACAATTTGAAAAGCATAAATCTATTTTATCTACTTCCATTCATGATGGCAGAGGCTAATAAAATCAACAGCAAGAAGGTCACCACATTTAAAAAATACTGGTCAGCAAATAACTGATTTGATTAAAAAAGAAACAACAGATATTATCATAATCCCAACATTAATACTATAAATATCTTTGTGCCCTTAGTAGAGGATCACTTTGGAAGCAGTAGGCTAAGGCTAGGTCTTCTTTTGCTCTATTGATAACACACTTTACTTGCTAGGCTCCCAGAGCTCATGTAGATGGGATTTATTGACAGTCTACCATGTGCCAATCACTCGGCTAGCTGTGTGTGTGTGACATTTTACTCCCATACACAGCTCTTTGAAGCAGGTATTATTTTTGTACCCATTTTACAGATTAAAAAAGTACAGCCCTTGGGAGGACAAGTAATTTGCTTAAGATTACTCAACTAATGAATCATAGGAGCAGGAGTCTTGCAAGCTCAAACAGTTGGACTCAGCAACTCGTGCTTTTAACAATTATTTTATATTGCTGACCCCCTTCACCATCTTTTGTCCTCATATTTGATAATGCAAAAGCCAAATTTAATGGTCATTTTCAACCTTCCATTTTTATGTCTTTAGCAGTATATGGATTCCCACCCACTCCATGCTATAGAGCTTGTTATCTTTGCATCAACTGCTAACCTATGTTGTGGGATTCAGTGGGTAAAAGTGCTGTACTTTCTTGGAGCCTTCAGTGTGGTGTATGGCCAGAGTGCTTCTGTGTACCCAAGAGCTTTTGACCAGATAGGTAGCCTTTTGAGTCAGAAAAGCTAACTGGAATGGACTTCCCAGCCAGAATATCAAAGTTCTTTCATGCATTACATCGAAGTCCTTCAGTGATGTTTCAAGATCAAAACAGCAATTTAAGGATGATTTCAGCTCTTTCAACAAAATTGTTAGCTCAGTTGTCTAAGGCAGAGGTTTCTCAACCTCAGCACTATTGATATTTTGGCCTCAATAATTCTTTGCTAGGTGGGGGCTATCCTGTGAATTGTAGGATATTTATCAATAGTAGCATCCCTGGACTCTACCACCAGATGCAGGTAAAGTTATGATAAGCAAAAGTGTCTCTAGACATTGCTAAATATTCCTTGGTTGGGGGTGGGGGGACAAAACTGCCCCCAGCCAAGAAACACTGGTCTAAGATAAGATTCTTTCTACATACATTTCCAAGCAAAAGCTCATCGGGTGTTATGTTGTTTTATTTATTTCAGAATAACACCTTCTAGCCTGACTTCAACATAAAGCTTACTCAGGTTAAATTTACATCTACTAAGAGACTAAGAGAGAGTAATCACTATATTGCTCTTCTTTTTTTTTCAGTGCTTACTACCATCTTTAAATTGTATATGCCCATGCCCCCAAATCACACGTCCCTCACACACATCAAGCACCAAACCTCAAAATTCACCTACAAAGCCATCATCTCCTCCTAAACATCCTACAGGAACCTCAAGACAAAATGTCCCACACTGAACTCATTCTCTGCCTCCACAAATCTCCTCTTTGTTCCTCACTCCCAGGATAAAATTGGTGTCCAGATATTTTCTATTTGATTTCCTTAAGGGCTCGCAAATCCGACCTTTGGCATCCCCATGGACTTCCTCCGTTGGGAAATGAGTGTGGCTTCCTCCGTTCACACTCATTTCCCATTCAAATTGCCACAGGAGCCTGCTGACTAGTCCTTCTACCTCCAGGCCATTGTCCACACTGTTGCCCCAGCTAACTCTCTAAAACACAAATCTCATTCTTTCCCTCCTGTGAAATTATTCCAAACCCCCTTAGCTGGGCTTTCGAAGACCTTCACAAAGTAGCCCTTGCTTTCTTCCATCTTATAACAATACATTAGTGAGGAATACATTTGCTGCTAGAATAAAGGCACCAAAAGAACCTGAGACAGATATTAAGTACATAAAACATATATACTATTGTATTCAAGTAATGGTTGTGAGTACTGTAACAGGTTTGAAGATGTAAACGCCTGAGGTTTATGTGCCTTTTATATCAGGAAAGATGTGAATTTCAGTACACACTCTCAGGTATGCCCAAAACTCAACCTATTTTCTCTATAAATGAATCTAATTTCTATTTTAGATTTTCCCCTTTATTTTTCCACTTTTTCTCATATGTTGCATCTAAGTTTTGAGCACTTAAGTAAGTCACATAGTTTTTAGTGCAAAATAAGACATTTTCTATGGTGAAAGGATCTGCTATTTAACAATTATGCACAAGGCAACCAGTATAAATCAGGAATATTCCAGGTAGATGGAGAAATATGGTCACCTTTGACGTAGGTAATGTTAGTCTAGTAGTAGCGGGGTGTGGGTATCTGGAGAGTATTCAGTCACCATTTTCCATACAAGATGTACAGATAATATTACATCCAGATGTCCAGAAGAAAAAAAAATGTTCTGCCTCATTCTATCTGGTCTTTGGTCATCTGTCCATTCATCTCTCAGCTGCTTTCACCCTCTTTTCTAGCAATAGGCATCTCTAGTCTGGCTGATAGCCAGGTCCTCTCTAAGCCCTGCTGAGGTGGACAGAAAAGATTTAACTCTATTGTTCTTCACTGGAACATGATTATGCCTATCTCAGGCATTTCTATGCAACCATTTCTGTTTCATGCTACATGCTGCAACATTTTGTGAACATGCAATCCTCTTGAGCTCCACCCAGAAAACAGGTCTCCACCCTCCACCGTTCTTGAATGCTGAATTCTCTCAGGTTTCTATTCACCACCCCACCCCTAACTAGGAAACAGACTATGCATGAGACACAGGGTTGCTTTTTCAGGAATCCATCTGAATCTAAGTTATTTGTCATCTTCTCTTTGCCCTCCCCATGTAAGCTTTACCTCTTTGGCAATGAGATAGCCTGACTTGTTATCTATTTTCTTAGATTTGTTGTTTGTGACATAAACTTTTTACCCTAGTATTATAGGGCTAAAGACTTTAAAATGCAAACTCCTATTGACACTTAAAGTTGTTTTCTTTACTCATGTGTCTTGTCATCTTTCCCCAAGACAACGAATACTGCTGACAATAGGGTGAAAAGCAAAAACTCCAAAAGCAATACAACCCAAATCCTTGATAAGTATAAAAGCATATCCAATTTTTTCATCTACTAAAGACAAATGAATTCAAGATTAGAAGAAAAGAGTATGGGAACTGCAATGGTTAATTTTATATGTCAACTTGGCTAGGCAATGGTGACCAGTTATTTGGTGAAATACCAGTCTGGGTCTTGCTGTGAAGGTATTTTTTAGATATGATTAATTTTGGTAGACTTTGAGTAAAGCTGATGAATGTGGGTGAGTGCCTTCTAATCAGTTGGAGACTTTAAGAGCAAAGTCTGAGGTTTCCCAAAGTAGAAGGAATTCTCTTCAAGACTGCAGCTCAGGAACGCTGTCCGGGTTACCAGCCTGCTGCCCTGTCATACAGACTTCAGACTCTCCAGAACCAGCCCCCACAATTTCATGAACCAAGTTCTTAAATCTCTCTCTCTCTCTCCATCTCTATCTATCCTATTGGTTCTGTTGCTCTAGAGAACCCTAACTAGTACAGGTGTATAAATGGAGTTTTATTGAATTGTACATATCAGACCTGAATTGTTATACATAGCCCATGGTGATCAGCAAAAATTTTCGATAGTGGCAGAGAGAGTGAGTGAAGTCTGTTTAGAAATCTCAGTCTTGGCAGGACTTAAGGAGTAAGGGGTGATCCATGCTGTCAAAATCTATATGAAGTTAAAGGAGAAAAAATAATGTCAATAAAGCTTCTGTGGAGAGTCACTGCAACCAGACTGATTAGGTCCAGTTGAAAATCAAATGTTAAAAATAGGTAAAATGAGAAGAGAGATCACTAATTCTAAGACTTGAGCACTCAAAGTAAAAAGGACGGAAGAGAAGAGCAATAGTTAGAAAGAACTACCAAGTCAAGTTTCAGTTTCTCAATTATTTGGCTTGAGAGTAGGGCTATCAATCCAAAAATCATCACTTTTTCCCCTGCCAAGAAGGAGGCCCTGAGACACTGATGGTGAAGGAGCTAGTTTCTTCCTTAGGCTAACAGTGAGAATTCCACAGAGTACCACTATTTGCTTGGTTGAACAGTAGCTGATGGAGAAGAGTTCAATGATACCAAGATAAAGTGATGGGCACATCTCTCTAGTGGCTTCTTACAGAAGCTTGAAGGACAGGAAGCTAATGAACACAGGTGGGTAACACAACTGGCCAAGCCAAGTAATTCAGGGTCCAGATGATTGTCCTAAAAGGAGATTTCAAAATTAAAATGAAAACATAAAGACGTTGCGTTATATCATGTTTTCTACGAATAAAATGTGTACACTTCCAATGGTAATGGTTGCACTCTCAGAAGATAACAGCATGTACGTTACATGTTTTAAAATCAAAATATTACACTCTAGTAATTTTTTTAACTTCTTGTGGTCTAACTTTGTTAATGATTCCCTCATGGAAATTCTTTCCTTGCTGTTGGCCTTGACCTTAATAAGAAAAATCATCATCTTTCTATTTTTAAGCCTTGTCAGCAAATATCTTCCTTTCTTCTTCCAGTCCACTCTGGATTATAAAGCAAAAACAGTAAAATATGGAGCAAAGTATAGCAAAAAAAAAAAAAAAAGTCATTTACACTGCTATTCTGACAGCTATTATCAGCAATAACTATCTTTTCTAAGCTGTTCAAAAGTGAGTCCACACCGATAAGTGGAAACATTTTTTATAAGTGCTGTATAATAATATCTGACATTTATATAGCACCTTTCATCTGCAAGAATCCCGAAGTACCATGTGGAGTATCCTGGGATCACGTCACCTACTAAAGAAATACAACAATCTCTGGAGTACATGTAATATTCCACAGTACTGGTATTCTTGGGGATAGGGCAAAAGTAAATAACATTTTGCTCTTCAGAACCTACCTAGTCTCTCCAGAACGAACCTGGCTTACCCTCTAGTTTCATATGTACAACCCGTGGCCCAAGAAGGTAAACTTTACTATTTCTTCCTTTTCTGCTTCCATGGGAAGGCTGATTCTTGAACAACTGTGGGCTGTTCAAACCTTATCTAAGCACTGATTTGTTCGGACTGCTCTTTATTTATAAACGAGCTTGTGGAAATTAATTAAAAGCTAACATTAGTAGAAATGCCTTTGAAACTTGAACCACTTTTTAAAATTGAAGTATAGTTGATTTACAATGTTGTGTTAGTCTCTGGTGTACAACAAAGTGATTCGGTCATTCCTCTATATACATTCTTTTTCAGATTCTTTTCCATTATAGGTTATTACAAGATATTGAATATAGTTCCCTGTGCTATACAGTAGGTCCTTGTTGTTTTATCTATTTTACGTACAGTAGCACGTATTTGTTAATCCCAAATTCCTAACTTATCCCTCTCCCTGCTAACCCCTTTGGTAACCAGAAGTTTGTTTTCTATGTCCGTGAATCAGTTTTTGTTTTGTAAATAAGTTCATTTGTATCATTTTTTTTAGATTCCATATATAAGTTATATCATATGATATTTGGCTTTCTCTGTCTGACTTACTTTACTTAGTGTGATAATTTCTAGGTCCATCTATGTTGCTGAAAATGGCATTATTTCATTCTTTTTTATGGCTGAGTAATATTCCATTGTATATATGTACCACATCTTCTTTACCCATTCATCTGTCCATGGACACTTGGGTTGCTTCCATGTCTTGGCTATTGTAAATACTGCTGCTATGAACATCAAGGTGCATGTATCTTTCCAAATTAGATTTTTTATCTTTTCCAGATACATGCCCAGGAGTGGGATTGCTGGATCATATGGTAGCTCTATTTTTATTTTTTTTAAGCAACCTCCATACTATTCTCCGTAGTAGCTGTACCAATTTACATTCCTACCAACAATGTAGGAGGGTTCCCTTTTCTCCACACCCTCTCCAGCATTTATTGTTTGTAGACTTTTTGATGATGGCCATTCTGACTAGTGTGAGGTGATACCTCATTGTGGTTTTGATTTTCATTTCTCTAATAATTAGCAATGTTGAGCATCTATTCATGTGCCTGTTGGCCACCTGTATGTCTTCTTTGGAGGCATATCTATTTAGGTCATCTGCCCATGTTTTGATTGGATTGTTTGTTTTTTCATATTGAGCTGTATTAGCTGTTTGAACATTTTGGAAATTAATCCCCTGTCAGTTGCCTCATTTGCAAATATTTTCTCCCATTCCATGTCTTTTTGTTTTGTCTATGGTTTCCTTTGTTGTGCAAAAGCTTATAAGTTTGATTAGGTTCCATTTATTTATTTTTGTTTTTATTTCTTTTGCCTTGCGAGACTGACTTAAGAAAATATTGCTATGATTTGTGTCAAAGAATGTTTTGCCTGTGCTGAACCAATTTTGACACTTACTTCTGCTACCTTCTATCTGTAGATTTGGGGCAGGTTTCTTAATTTCTCTCAGCTTCATTTTTTAAAATGGAGATGCTAATATTATACTTAGTCCAAAATGATCTTATAAATTTACAGTGACTAGCAGAGTAGTTATGATAGTGTAGGCACAAAATGAATGTGTTTTTCTTCATTTCCACAATATATGTCTATAGGAAACAGTTTATGTCTGTTGATTAAATCAAGGTGGGGGGTTAGAGAGTGAGGGTTCTATTATTTCTTAATAGAGAAGTTAACTTTAGTAATGGACCCATGAATTTGATTTCACAATCTTTGGGTTTATCAGTTACTTGATGCCTCCAATTAACCCTGTATACTCAAAGGAAAAACAATAACCCCTACTCTCCTTACTAAAGACTTAGGATAAATTGAATAGTGTTTGTAATACAGTTCTGCTTCCTCAGAAAATGGCAGAAAATGGTGCTGTGTAAAGATAATGCAACATTACTCTGGCTATGATTGTTGACCAAAAGCAAAGTAGAAAGAAATTAATGAATGTAAAGGAAATATTCATAGAGTTTATAGTAAAGTAAACAGCTTATATTAGTGTAAAGTAAATGAAAAGCAGTACAAATGCTATCTTAAAATGACCCTCGTCACTCTCCGACCCTTCATTGTAAAAGATCAGAGGAATAGAGGAAACCAATAGACGGCGAGCCACCTGATTTTTCTAGACTACATAAGATATTCATTTAGCAAATATTTATTAACAACTCATTCTTCAAAGCATGGCAACGTTTCATTCTCAGGTCAAACAAAAAGATACTCAGTTCAACTACTATTCCTTGGTACCTACAACAGAAAAGTGCCATGCTTAGTCTCAGTAATAATGAGCTAGAAAGATGAGAAAACCTTCATCCTCCAAGAAAGGTACCCATAGCTATGTCATAAAAGACAAGATGTTAAAAGTTATGACATAACTGTAAAAAGCATGAGCTTTGGAACTGGCTAGTTATCTAAAAAACAGCTCTGCATTTACTAGCTATATGATTTTCTCTAAATTCTCTGTTTTCTCATACTTAATTCAGAGATATTAAGCATGTAATAAGTTTACATGAGAAAGTACTTTCCAAAGGGCCTGGCCTGTGGTATTCGCTCAATATACATTAACTTTAAAAATGTTAAAATTTTTGTCATTATTTACTAATAATTGGGGGTATAATGAATTTAGATCAGTGACTCTCAACTGGGAGTGATTTTGACCTCCAGGAACATTTAGTGATATCAGAAGATATTCTGGGTGTCAAACTTGGGGGAATGGAGAGGGAAAGGACAACTACCCAGTGGGTAGAGAGAGGTCAGGGATGCTATTAAACATCCTGCTCTAAACAGGACAACCTCCCACAATGAAGAATTACACGGCCCCAAATGTCAATAGCCCCAAAGTTCAGAAACCCTGATTTAGAGAAAAGTTATCTATTTATCTATCTACCTCTCTATCTATTATCTATGTATCCATTCATCCATCTATCAATCAAAATTGGTTTTTATCAACTAAACTAATTTAGTTGCTGTTAGGTTGATTGAGAATTAAAACAAAACAAAACAAAAAACTAAAAAAACCACTACATCTCTAAAATGAAGTTTAGAGTAGGTGTGAATCCTAGAGATGAGAACAGAACCTAGGATCCAGAAAAAATATTGGTACTGCTGGTGATCAAACACTGAAGTCCATTATTATTAAAACAATAAACATAGAAACCATGGTATTGCTATTGGAAAGTATAACAATATTAGTGATACTTGCTACTCTGTCAATGAAGGGAGAACAGAAAAAAAAAGTAAGAAAAAAGTCAGTCAAAACAGAGGCTACTAAGGCCAATGAATCTCTTATGGAGAGTGACATGTTTTAAGCCCAGCCTCAGGAGCCTGCTACTTTACTAAAGGGAAAATGAGAAAACCTGAAATACCATAGAAAGAATTTCTGGTCTGTCTCCTGGGGGAATGGGCCTTCCATTCAAGTAAATAGCTCTTTTTGATATAGAGAGTGAGAAAGAGAAGGATGTAACAATACAATCGGTCTCCCGTGGTGCAGATGGTAGGTAGAGAGGCTGACAAAACTTGTAGCTGAATGTCTGGTCTTGGAAGGGCAGGAAGCCCCAGGAAAGCAGCCAGGAGCCAAAGGGAATGAATGCAGCAGAGTCTTAAGTGGAAAGGAGTGAATGCACAGGGAGGGCCAGGATCCCTGGATTGTGTTTTATGTAACTGCAGTTAAGAAAGCTGCAGATGAGAAAAGGAACTGGACTAGGGTAAGGAGTGTTGGGCAAAGGGGAAGTAATCTCTCTTAAAAGGATTTGTAGCCAGGGCCCAAAGCTCTAAAAATATCATACACAGATATTGAGTAATCATAGAGAAAATTCCTAAGTGCAGTTAGAATACAGAGAATAGGAAGGATCAATTCCCAACTGTCTGAGACAGCAGAACAGAGGCACTTTGAAATATTCTAGCCTAAAGACTTTTTACCCCCTCACTGTGCTTTTGGAAGAGTTGACAGTAAAGCTTAGCAGGTTTGATTATAATTAGTTTTCATATTCACATCTCACAAGAATGTTCAAATGCAGCAAATATGTGCCTCTGCTATGACCTTAAATACAGGTCTAGGTATTTAAGATCAGAGTCAGGGTCTAGTGGGATGAGGTGCAATGTTGGTAGTGGCATAGGGTAGGGCATAGGGAGACAAGCATAAACTTCAAGGTAAATATTAAGCTTCAAGGTAAATAAGATAAATATTTTAAATACATATACAATACTCTGAATCTAGAGAAGACAGAAAAGTTAAATCTCACTGGAGGAATTGTGAAAAGTATCACAAAGGAGGTGACATTTGAACTAAACATTTATCCTTCCATATGATGAAGACATTCTAAGGCAAATATATTTTTGATTATAGCTAGTGTTAGTACTTGAACAAGTTAGTAAGTACAACATGTCTGGAGCCTGAACTCAAATCTGGGACCTAGAGAGAAGAGAATTCAGAAAAGAGAAAAATTGCTAGTATAACGTAAAGGTACCCAAATTTGGACAAATTGGCAATTTTCCTGATTGAATCTATGTTAAGAAAAAAAAATGTCAGGTCAAGGAGTTACTACAGAAATGGGTATGAATGGGCATTCATGGACTTTCTTCATCAGAGAGACCCCTAGCTCTCCACTTAGCTCTCAGTTAGAAGAGGGCAGAGAAGCTATTGGCAGCCCCCCTAGTAACAACCAGGAATAAGGGAAGAGAGAGAAAATCTGTACATTTGCAACATTTGCAACCTAAGGCCACTTAATATAGAGGCAAATAAGACTTTTATGCCTAAAAATCTTATTCTATTTTATAAACTGTCAATTGGTTAATGCTCATAAGTAAAGACTCTGAGTCAAAGTGAAAGACAAATATTAGGCAGTAATGTCTATTTAAAAGCTAAGGTAGGGAGATGCAAAAGGGAAGAGATATGGGGATATATGTATATGTATAACTGATTCACTTTGTTATAAAGCAGAAACACACCACTGTAAAGCAGTTATACTCCAATAAAGATGTTAAGGAAAAAAAAAAGCTAAGGTAATATGTAATACATTTCAGACATATAGGTAAAAGAGACTTTTGTTTTCCAGTTCCACTTGTAATGAGCTTGGAAGTTGCCAGTCAATCCTAACAAAAAGTAAAAAGCTGAACAGACTGAAAAATCAACAACTCTTCTTGGATCCATAAGAGAGGGAAGAAAACAGGGCAAACCTCTGAGACTGGAGAGACAGACAGGCAAATTCAGGGAGTCACAGCTGACCCGAGCAGAAACTCAGGATTGGAAATGGCCAGGGGAACCTGTACTGGGTAGGAAAACCTGAAATGTAATTGACAAATTGCTGGAGGCTCAGTGGACAACTCTGAGAGTTAAAAACTTTAGGGGGAAGCCAGTCATCGAACATCCCTCACAATATTGTCAGATTTACCTCTGGGAGCTTGACCAGATCCCCACAGTATATCAGAGAAAAATTCCCTCATGCCTCTGGCAGGGGGAGGGAAAAAGGAACCATATTTAAATACACCAGAGCACTCTGTTCTCTTTAAGAAGGGCTGCCCCTAAGAGAAAGAAGTGCTCCAGAGCCTAGCCTGCTGGGGTATTATAAGAGCCTAACTGACCTGGGGAAAAGAAATACACAACTCCAGCCCACTCTAGCCATCCTGTCCCACTTAAAGTGGGGAATAAAAGAAAAACAAAAAAAAAGCCCTGAGAACCATTTGTGAAGTTCACAGTCCAGAGACACAGGCTCACTAAAAGACTCAGACCTAATCATAAGATTAGAGAATGCTTCCCCTACCCCGACAATTCACCATCACATTAATAAAGGCCTATTTACAGGGGTTCCTTTGACCTGGTACATCATGTTCAGCTATAAAGAAAATAAAAGTTACAAGTCATACCAAAAGGCAAAAAGCACAATTTGAAGAGACAAAGCAAGCATCAGAACCAGACATGGCAGAGATGTTGGAATTGTCAGGCCAGGAATTTAAAACAACTGTGATTAATATGCTAAGGACTCTAATGGATAAAGCAGACAGCATGCAAGAACATATGGGCAATGTAAGCAGAGAGATGGAAGTTCTAAGAAAGAACCAAAAAATAAATGCTACAGATAAAAAAATAAAACCACTGTAACAGACATGAAGAATACCTTTGATGGGCTCATTAGCAGACTGGACATGGCTGAAAAAGGATATCTGAGCTATGGAATATATCAACAGAATCCTTGAAAACTGAAAAGCAAAGAAAATAAATACTGAAAAAAATAAAAAAACAGAACAGAATATCCAAGGACTATGGACTAGCTACAAAAGGTAAAACATACACGTAATGAAAATATCAGGAAGAGAAGAAAGATTGAAAGGTGCAGAAGAAATGTATGAAACAATAACAACTGAGAGTTTCCCCAAACAATAACATCTGAGAATTGTCAGATATCAAACAATAGATCCAGGGAGCTTAGAGAACACCAAGAAGGATGAATGGCAAAAAAATCCAAAACACACACACACACAAAATTACACTTAGGCATATGATTTTCAAATTACAGAAAATCAAAGATAAAGAAGAAATTTTAAAGAAGCAAAAGGGAAAACAACAACAAACACACCTTACTTATAGAGGAACAATGATAATAAAAGATGCAAAAATCTTCAAAAAAATATTAGCAAATCGAATCCAAGGAAGTATAAAAATAATTATACACCTCAGCCAAATGGTATTTATTCCAGATACGTAAGGCTGGTTCAACATTTTAAAATCAAGTAACATAATCCATCATATCAATAGACTAAAAAAGAAAAATCATATGATCATATCAATAGATGCAGAGAAAGCATTTACAAAATACTTTCCCATTCATGATAAAAACTCTCAGTAAACTAGGAATGTAAGAAAATTTTCTCAAGTTGATAAAGAATATCTACCAAAAAATTCAGTTAACATCATGTGAAAAACTTGAAGCTTTTCCACTATGATCAGGAACAAAGCAAGGATCCCCTCTCACCACTCCTTTTCAACACCATCTGGAAGTTCTTGCTAATGCAATAAGGCAAAAAAAGGAAATAAAAAGTATATGGATTGAAAAGGAAGACATAAAACTGTCTTTGTTTGCAGATGACATGATTGTCTAGGTAGAAAATCTGAAAGAATTAAAAACAAACAAACAAACAAACAAAAGTACTTCCTGGAACTGGTGAGCGATTATAGTAAGGCTGCAGGATACAAGGTTCATATACAAGTCAATTGCTCTCCTATATACCAACAATGAATAAGTGGAATTTGAAGTTAAAAACACAATATTATTTACATTAGCACCCCAAAATATGAAATATTTAGGTATACAGCTAATGAAATATGTATAAAACCTATAAGAGGAAAATTACAGAACTCTGATGGACAAAATCAAAGAACTAAATAAATGGAGAAATATTCCATATTCAAGGACAGGAAGAGTCAATATTGTCAAGATGTCAATTTTTCCTGATCTGATATATAGATTAAATGCAATCTCAATAAAAATCCCAGAAAGTTATTTTATGGATATCAACAAACTCATTCTAAAGCTTGTATGGAGAGGCAAAAGACGCAAAATAGCCAACACAACATTGAAGGGGAAGAACAAAGTTGGAGGACTGACACTATACAACTACAAGACTTACTATAACGCTACAACAATCGTGACAGTGTGGTATTGGCAAAAGAACAGACAAATAGGTCAATGGACAGAACAGTGAGTCCAGAAGTAAACCCCCCAAAATATAGTCAACTGAGTTTTGACAGAGGAGCAAAGGCAATTCAACTGAACAGATAGCCTCTTCAACAAATGATGCCAGAACAACTGAACATCCACATACAAAAAAAAAAATGAATCTAGACACAGACATTATACCCTTCACAAAAATTAGCTCAGAATGGATTTTAGACCTAAATGTAAAATACAAACTTATAAAACCCCTGGAATATAACAGAGGAAAAAACCTAAATGACCTTGGATATGGAGATGTCATTTTAGATATGACAACAAAGACATGATTCATGAAAGTAATAATGATATGGACTTCATTAAAGTTAAAAACATCTGCTCTATGGAAGATAATGTCAAGAGAATGAGAAAGACAAGCCATAGATTAGGAGAAAATATTTGTAAAATACACATTTGATATACAAAGAACTCTTAAAATGCAACAATAAGAAGACAAACAAGCAGATTAAAAATGGGTCAAAGACTTTAAACAGATACCTCATTAAAGAAGATATATGGAAGGCAAATAAGCGTATGAAAATATGCTCTACATCGTACGTCATCAGGGAAATGCAAATTAAAACAACATGACATACTACTTCATACCTATTAGAATGGCCAAAATCTGGAACAACGATGACACCAAATACCAATTAGGATGTGGAGCAACAGGAAATCTTTTCATTGCTGGTGGTAATGTAAAATAGTACAGACACTTTGGAAGACAGTTTGGTGGCTTCTCACAAAACTAAACATACTCTTACGATACTATCCAGCAGTCATGCTCCTTGGTATTTATCCAAAGGAGTTGAAAGCTTATTGTTCACACAAAAACCTGCACATAGGGCTTCCCTGGTGGCACAGTGGTTAAGAATCCACCTGCCAATGCAGGGGACACGGGTTCGAGCCCTGGTCCGGGAAGATCCCACATGCTGCAGAGCAACTAAGCCCATGTGCCACAACTACTGAACCTGTGCTCTAGAGCCCATGAGCCACAACTACTGAAGCCCGTGCACCTAGAGCCCATGCTCTGCAACCAGAGAAGCCACCGCAATGAGAAGTCCACACACCACAATGAAGAGTAGCCCCCCCCTCACCACAACTAGAGAAAGCCCGTGCACAGCAACGAAGACCCAACACAACCAAAAATAAATAAATAAATTTTTAAAAACCCCTGCACATAGACATTTATAGCAGATTTATTCATAATTGCCAAAACTTGGAAGCAATCAGGAAGTCCTTTAGTAGGTGAATGGGTAAATAAACTGTAATACATACAGTGGAATATTATTTAGAGCTAAAAAGAAATAACCTTGAAAACAATAAAAGGACATGGAGGAATCTTAAGTGCACATTGCTAAGTGAAAGAAGCCAATCAGAAAAGTCTACATACTGTATGATTCCAACTATATGACATTCTTGAAAAAGTAAAAATACAGACATAATAAAAAACATCAGGGGTTGCTAGGGGTGTGAGATGGGGGTGGTGTGGTGGTGGAGCAGAGATGAATAGATAGAGTACAAAAAAATTTTAAGGCAGTGAAAATACCCTGTATGATATTACAAACATGGACACGTGTCATTATACATTTATCTAAACCCACAGAATGTACAAGCGTGAGCCCTAATATAGATAACGGACTTAGGGTGATAATGATGTGTCAATGTATGTTTATCAATTGTAATGAATGTACCACTCTGGTGGGGTTGTTGATTATGAGGGAAGCTACGGATGTGTGATGGCAGGACATATATGGAAAATATCTGTACCTTCCTCTCAATTTTGCTGTAAACCTAAAATTCCTCTTTAAAAATGTTTAAAAATATACTTAAAGGAGGAGACATTTCGACTTTTCCAGGCTAAAGCCTAAATAAGAAGTTGGTTCATTAAGAACAAGTCATATGTGAAATTTTGAAAAAGAACAATAAGTGGTACCCCTAATATCTGAAAATAAAATATATTATAAAGCACCAATAATTAAAACAGTGTGGTATTGGCTCAGGAATAGGTGAACAGATGAATGGAATAGAACAAATTTCCAAAAGGAAACCCAGGTGTATAGGGACATTTAAAATATGATAACGATGATGCCTCAAATCAATGAGGTGAAGATGGACATTTTATTAAAGGGTTTTTAGGACCACTGGTAGCCACTTGGAAAAGATGACGTTCTACCTACTCCTCATATTGCTTGCCAGTATAAACTCCAAATACACCAAAGTTTTTTTTTTTTTTTCTTGTGGTACGCGGGCCTCTCACTGTTGTGGCCTCTCCCGTTGCGGAGCACAGGCTCCGGACGCACAGGCTCAGCGGCCATGGCTCACGGGCCCAGCTGCTCCGTGGCATGTGGGATCTTCCTGGACCGGGGCACGAACCCATGTCCCCTGCATCGGCAGGCGGACTCTCAACCACTGCGCCACGAGGGAAGCCCCAAAGTTTTTAAATGTAAAAATGAAACCATAAATGTATTTATAGAAAGCATGTGTGAATTCTTTCATAAACTGAGAGTAGGAAACTATAACTGTGTGACAAAGAAAAAAAAAGTCAAAAGCAAAATTCAAAAAGAAGTGACAAACAGGGAAAAATATGTGCAACTCCTAGAAACTGGAAAAAAAGTGAATAACAGCCCACCAGAAAAACGATTAAAAGATATGAATAGAGACCACAGAAAAAGTAATGCAAATGGCCTTTAAACATATGAAACAAAAGCACAACTTCACCCAGAGAGGCTATATTGACATTCTATCTCTCGACTATCATATGGCAAAAAGTCCAAAAACTTTCACAACACACTTTCTTAGACAGACTATAAGTAAAGAGGTGCTCTCTTGTAATGCCGGTGGGAGAACAAAATGGCACAACATCTAGGAAAGAAAAATATCCACCAAATTTGGCAACATCTACCAAATTTACAGAAGCATTTACCCCTTGTCCCAGAAATCTGACTTTGGAGACTTTTATTTCAGCATTGTTTCAAATAAGAAAAAATTGAGTAAGGAAAGGTGGAAAATAAACGTTCATATTTACTTGTGTTGAAATTAAGGAACACTAAAACCTTGAACAAAATAAAAATGGTTATCCACAGGAGTCAGGAGAGAATGAGATTTCTTAGTGTTTACCTTTTTATATCATTTTTTATATCGTAAATGTATTATCAATCATTATTCAAAAACTTTAAAAATTCATTTCTAGACTGTTTTGTTTTTTAAAAATCTGGCTATTCTGCTGCAGTTCTAACCACTTTCAATATTTTTAAAAATCAAAACATAAACCTAATTATACCAGATTAAAACTATTGGTATGTTTCTCATTGCCTTCAGGAGAAAAATCCCAATTCCACATATTGCATATAAGACCTTTCCTGATTTGTTCTTCCATAGATCAGCGTCTACCTACTTTCCTTTTCTTTGTTTAGCAAATCCCTACTCATTTTTAACATTTGGCTCTGGACAGTTTCTCTCCCATCCCTCCTTCTCTTCCCTATACTAGTCTATATTTCTCAGTCACCAACTATATCACATTCCTCTTTTTTTTTTTCTCTCTCTCTCCTTCCCCTTGCCTGCCTTTCTGGAGAGCAAATAGTGCATCTTAGCTGCCAGTGTTTGGCACATGGTAGGTAGTTATCGTATACTGGGTGGGTGGGTGGGTGGAGTAGACAAGATGCCACTGATTAAGCTACTGTCTCTCAACACCACACCCAACCTCCTCTACTCCGCTTTGCCTCTGCCTGGAATGCAAGGATACAAACTACCTATTTCTGCTCGGCCAGAGGCTCCTTCTTAGGTGTCTCCAATAGCGGGCGCCAGAGGAAAACTGCAAGGCTCCTGTGGGGAGAAGGGACTTGCTCCTTCCTTCCTATGGGTTTCCCGTTCCTGTTAGTGGCACCCCAGCCTCATTTCTTCACCCCAGCAAATGTCTGTGTTCTGTTAGCAGCAGCTGAATCCTGTTGGCAGTCCGTTTTTCCCACACTTGAAATACCAGATACACGACCCCCCTCAAAATCTCCAGTGCCAGCCTAGCAGTGTCCCTCCTCAGAGGCCTGACTTTCAGCTCCAAAGGCCCCTTCCACTAGGCTTCCAATTTAGAACAATTGTAACTTCTTCCCTTGGTTCCCTCAACCCAAGGCTTGAAGCTGAAGTTGCTACCTTCTAATACCTCAGAGTTCCCTTGTGCCTTTTCAGTTCTTCGAAACCTAATTAACAAGTCTTTATATCAAATTCCCTCTGTTAAAATAGCTAGTGTGGCTTCTGCCTCTTGCCTAGAGCCTGGGTGAAGCTGCAGTGTGTCCACCTTCAGCATATCCACACCTGTACTGGGTGTGACCTTGGACTGGATTTCTCCTCACTATTGGCTGCACAGATGAGTCCTGGGATCTTCTCCCAGGTTCTGTACTAAAATCCTCCATGTATTGAATAAGCTGATGGTGTCTCCACATGGGCCTGGGTGGAAAGGAAGGACCAGCTTTCAGCAGTTCTAAGTGTGGCTTTTGTTCCCTGCCTTCTGCTATTTGGCTCCATTTGCCATCTCAAAGGACCCACGCCCATTGCCCATTTTGTTTTAATTCAAGTGCCCAAAGTACCCTCTACCCTTGCCTTCCTGGGTAACCTGCTTCCTTCAGGTGCCCTATGTTTTACAAAATTTTTGCAGTTTTTGAGAATTTTCTATCATATGTAACAGCATTGCAGAGGGACACTAACAATATTACCTAGTGTTTATTAAGCATTTATCTCAAAGGTGAGAGATCCTTTTTTTAATCCACAAAACAATCTTATTTTATAGATGAGGAAGCTGAGACACAGACAGGTACAATGATTTGCTCTGGGTCATGAAATAAAACAAGATTTGGCCCCAGGATGACTGACTTATTGCTTCCTTAATGACCATTAGAGTAACATTAATTGGGGAACATTTCAGTTGTTTTACAAAAGGTGATGGGGCTATGAGGTCTTAACTAGGATTTGTTTGACATATGTATATGTGAGGTATATATAAGCTCTAGATTTTGAGGGGCATAAATATTTAGAATTTGGGGGAAAAATAATCATTTCTGAGGCTTTTCAGCAGCATACTGTAAAACCAGAGGTCAAGAGTGGGGGAAGGGAGGCAAGTCATAGAAAAAATATATGTAACTGCCCATTTCTATTGGCAGTACTTGGATGACTGCTGGCTCCTTGGCATTAATCGCCTGTCAGAAATTACCTTCTCCACACCTGACACTGCTACCTTGACAATTTTTGCCTCCTTGCTCATGAGTGATGGGATGATGGTTAGGCTCTATTCATCATGCATTTTGATCGAACTGTCATCCCTGGGTGACTCACATCTCCTGGCTGGGACCAGGTCCCAAAGATGTCAGTCCCAAACTGATATCTTGTGATGGTTGGGTAGATGGTTCTGGGAGCAGATTGATGGTAATCAGGGTTTGCTGTATGTCAGCGCCAGGTTGCCTGCTGTGACACATGAGCTGAGCACTCATATAAAAGTATAGCCAAAGACCAAGATGGCCCAGGCCTACCTCTTTAGCATAAGAATGAGTCTAATTGGATAGGTGCTCAGCTGTGCCTCATCTGGGTCAAGGATGGGTCAGAGAAGGACAGAATTCTAAACTAGTAAGAAGGCAGAGTTTCTATGTTGTCTTAACAAATGACTCAGACACTTATCAATGCCAACTAGGAAATGAAAGAATTGGAAATATAAGAGAAGATTTCTAGGGCTCTGAAGACCAAAGAACCCCAAAGTAGAAAGATTGGAAGAGTAAAATCATGAAGATTTGAGTGCTTTCAGAAGAAATAATAGTTTATATTTAGCATTATACACTCTGGGTAACTAATTTCATTATTCAAGGTCAGTAAAATCTTCCTCCAATGGGGAAGCCCAAAGGCCTTTTTAAAAACCATTCCATACGTACCTGATCTTTTATTAGCGTTAGATACTACTGCTTCGCCTCCTTCTTGATATGTTCTTCTCATCATCATCACCCATTTCTTAATAATCGAGACCAACCTAAAGTTCCTTCTCCAGTCCTAAATCCTTATCAAGCCATTCTTACTCAAATTTATTTTGTAACTTTGGTCTATATTGTATCATTTATGTACTATGCTTTCATATTATACCTTACTGGATATGTTTTATTAGAACAGCAGTTTTTATAAATCTGTCATCTGAATGTATAGTTGTATTTGTATCATCTTCCTCCCAGTTGATAAGGAGGCCTTTGAGATTAGGGATATATCTTATCCATTTGAGATACTCTAGTACATAGCGCTAGTGGGAATTCCCAATAAACTCTGGGAATGTTTATTGATTGAAGATATTTATGCTCAGATGATAACACGTAGCACAGGACTATGTACCTAGAAGCTAAGTAAGAGATTACGGACAGGTTCAGGTAGGGACTGATGTCTTGTTTAGAACTGTGTTAGCAAGCCTTCGCAAGACACATTCTGCACCTCTTTCTAGATACACAGATGCCATTTCTATTCTCGAGGTCACAGAATGCAGCAAATTGAAAACATATCTTGGGCCTCACTCAGTAAACTCTTTGCAGTTGAAATGGTATCTGTTTCAAATGCCACTTATAAGTGCCAATAATAATACAAGAGCTTGATCTTGACAGCAGAGAAATGTGTGAACTTTCCCAATGTGCTGTATTTACTGTAATCTTGAGTAAATTTCACTCTTTTTTCTTTACTCTCTCTACTTCAAACTCTCGCATTTAGAGAGTAATTTCTTTGGAATATTGCCCAGTCTTGTTTTAGTTCCTAGTGTTGTCCTTAACCTAAATGCATCATTTCTTTTTACTTTTCCAATGCTTAACATCAATCTCTTGTTCATTCATTCTGTTCTCTCCTTCACTCATTCACTCACACATTCATTCAATGTTTAATAAACACCAGTTGTTGCCACTGACTCTCCTAGTTTTATTCTTTACTAGCTGTGTGACTTTGGCCTTCTCTGTGACTCATTTTGTTTATCCAAAAAATAGGTATAATAACAGTGCCTGCATTATAGGGTTTTTGTGTAGATTAAATAGTTGTGTGTGTGTTGTATTTGTGTATGTATGTAACACTTAGAGTAATCTTCAGAGGCACCAAATGCATTGGAAAGGAAATTTTAAGTCTCCAAGAGCATAGTTTCCACTCCTTTGAATCTAAAACATATGCAAACAACAGATTAATATTCCTCAATACAACTTGTATCTCGCCTCTCTCCTCACAAATCTTTACCAGCAACAAAGAGAAGAGAACATTAAGATGGAGGGCTGGCTACTGTGAAAATCCAGAGAGCTCAGCATAAACTCGGTTTCCATGGAACACTTGCTCATTTATTGATCTTCTAAACTGTCCACGTCAGATAATTTATAAGCACCTCTGTCTGTGGTCATAATTCCCTGCTGGGTTATAGGAATGGAAAACCTGAGATACAGACAAATGTAAAGAAGCAAAATAAAAACATCCAAAAAATGAGCAGATGTTGAGCCAGCATTCCCCAAACTGAGTCCTGATGAGTTATTGGAATATTATGTATGGAAAGAGGGTTCCATGGTCAAAAAATTGGGGAAACCTTAAAGTTAGCACATTAGCATTTCCTACTGCTGCCATCTATTCCAGGTTTTGAATTATCTCTGGTGGGTTACTGCTCTAACCACCTGCTTGGGCTCTCTGCCTCTCACTTTCCTTCCCCTTCTAGTCCAACCTTTCTACTCTTGCCAGAGAACCTTTCTAAAACACAGACCTGATCACACCACTCCGTTGTTTGAAACCATTGGTAGTTCCCCATTACCTATAGCATAGAATCCAAATATCTTAGAATGACTCACAAAGCTCTTCAGGATCTGGGTCACAAACCGTGTTTCCAATCTTCCCTCAAATCTCCCTCGGCAAACACACCCTGTTTTCTCTGCCTGGAAGGACATTTTCATGTTCATATGCACAAACTCATTTAATCCTCATGGCAATACTATGGGGTATGTACTATATTATCCCATTTAACAGTTGAATAAACTGAGGTGAAGAGTTGTTAGATAATTTTCAGAGGTTACACAGGTCCTAAAGTAATTTATTTAAATACAGTCTACCTCTGGAACCAGTGCCTTTAAGTCTTAGGCTTCCCTGCATCTGGGAAGTTGACAGAGAGAGACAGATCTACTCCTACTGATCCAGCTCAATTTAAGCCCCTTTCTAACCAAATATACTCTATTCCTCCTCCAAGAATAATGAATAAATGATCCTATTATATTTTCTTCCACCAAGTATATATTTATAATGTTATGCATACACATTAGAACTACTTAGCATCCTCAATTGCAATGCTTATTTATTTACCCCACAGGACTGTGAGTTCTTTATGAATAGAGACCTTTTACAAATATCCTGACATCCATCTTTATCCTAACAGCCAGGCACAACAACTGGTGCATGGTAGGCATTTAAATCTTAATGAAGGTGAATTAAAATGAATCTGCTTGAAGGTAATGGGAGGCCATGCTGACAGTTTGGTTATGATTTCTGTCCAACAATTCTCATACACACAACTGATAAATGCAAACCCCTTGTCAAAAATGACAGTATCTGCTAAGCTGTGTGTTGCAAGCAAGTGTTTCTGAACTGTAATTGTCACAGCAGGGTTTAGAAATGGAACTCAAAGTACTTTTGAGAGAGAGTCCACCTTAGTCAAGAACTCCTTCCCCTGAAATGGCCTTGGAAAAATCAATTTGGCTTCCTGTCTGAGATTTCTTGGTCACTTCTAACAGAAGTAGGTGTCCTTGGCATGGACAGTAGCTCTTCCACAGTCCTTTCAATATCAAAATCAATCCCAAGCCCCTTGATCTGGCTCCCACTCGGTGTTTCATGTCACCAGAAGAGTTCTCCAATGGTTCAGAGGGCACGATTCACCCACACATTTGATATCTATTGAGTACCTCTTATGCACTGGGCTCTGTGCTCAGGCCAAGGACACAGAAATGGACAAAACACAGCTATTGTCCTAAAAAAAGTTCACAGTCTCATGGAAGGCAGGCAAAGGAGTCAATATTGTGGTATGTCACACTGTGGAGCCATGTGACAGGCTGCTCTGAGAACAGGAGGGGGCGTCTGACCCTGTGGGGATTGAGGGACTTTCAAAGTAGCTTCATAGGGGACGTGATGCTTGGGTTGGGACTTGGAGGTACCAGGAATTAGAAAAGAAGGAACTTCAACTGCATTGTTATCTCTACCCTCACATATCTCTGGAACGCATCCACTGTCATTCCTTTTCTGGTCTTCCAGAATGGCCTCCTAAAGTCAATGTTGCAACTACTTTCTCTCTTGTCTTTCTCTAATTCATCCATCACACAGATGCCACACCAATCTGTTAAAAACATAAATTGAGCCATATCACAACTTTGCTTGAATCCAACCAATAACTTCTAATTACACTTGGAATGAAACTCCTTACTGTGAGCTCCAGGCCCTGCTTGATCTGACATCTGGCTATTCCTTCACCTCCACCTCAAGCTGTGTCTGCCACACCATTCTCCAGCTACACTGGCCTTTATTCAATTCACTGAACCTGAGAAAGTCTTGCATACATTAGAACTGCATAGGTTGTTTCCTCTGTCTCGAAGTCTTGGCCCTGGGTCTTTACCTGGCACACTCTAAATGTCACCACCTCACCCCTTCATCCCCTTTCAATCTCTATGTCAACACTCTGGGTTTTGTTTTCCCTTCTCAGCACCTATCACAATCTGTAATTATTTTATTTATGTCTATTTACTTATTTTTGTGGGGGGGTATTCTATTTTTCTTTGTTATCTCCACTAGACCATAAATTGTATGAGGCCTTGGATCCTGTTGCCTTGTTTATCATTTATTCTTAGCCCTTGGCACAGTATCTGGCACACAATGTATACCTCCCAATTTTACTGAATGACTAAAGAAAGGCATGGGGGCTTGGGGACACAGTCCACTTAGGATCTATGATAATTAACTGTGATATGCCTGTGGTGATGGATGGATGCATGGGTGTCGGGATAAGAGACTGAAAGAGGCAGCAAAGATCAGGCTGTGAAGTATCTTGTATGCCATTTGGAGTGATGAGGACATCATCCTCGAATGACGGGGAACTGCTGAGGAATGGTAAAGCAGTGTCCTGGCACATAACGAAGCTTTGGTGTTTTGTTCAAGGTCACCCAGGTAAGAAAATATGGCCTTGGGAACGAAGAATGGTCAGCAATTGCCATGTCTCTGCCTTGTATATATCTGCAGGACTTTGAAAGGAAATGCTACATTCTACCATTGGCCTAAACACAGCAATTACTTCCTGTTCCTTGTTAACTGCTAACGATATTATTGCTTCTTTTCTCTTCCAATGCAGGGCAATTTTGGGAAAGGAAGTAAATAGGGCTGTTTCTGATCTTATTTGTTAAATGGTGCAAAGGTTTAAGAGAAAGTATGGTCATTGTACACCATTCTTTGCCTCCATTCCCACCTGTCACACTGTGACAAACCCTTTCCATGTTTTTATTACAAAGACACTCTAAAGTGTACAAAATGCACATGATATAATTGAAGGTTTTATGTTGCTTTCCAAACCAGCTCTATTGCAAAAGAACCAAATAGGCTATCTCTCAAGATACACTTGAGTACACGGATTGGAATAACATGCAATGTATTCTGAATTCTCCCTCTGCCAACCCCCAATTATTTGACCAATGGGTAGCTTTTCATTATTTAAACTTAAAATATCCTTTGATTAATTTATACAAGTTTCAGCTTTATTTAGGAAAGACATCTGCTTTGAGTATTTTCTAGGAAAAGCAACATGTCAAATCTGAAAAAAACATATTTTTGCTGGACAGTATTTATCAAAAAGTAAATCACAAGAGAATCATACAGTAATGACCTGATCTAAGTCCTGTTATATCATTGAAATGTAACTAGTATACAGTAATTGAGCAGTGCTATCTAAAACCCAAATTTTCTACCACCCTTCTGTCTAATTTCTGACAGTGAATTATATTTTTTTCTTTCTTCCTTTTACCCCAATTTTTAAAGCAATTCTCATAGCTTTATTTTCTATCAAATTTAAGCATAATTGAATTCTAAAGTATTAAACAAGAAAATTTGATTTTTAGTTTTTCTTAGCTAGTTTTTATACCTGAGACACCTCTAATAGCACTTGCATCCCCATCAGAATCTAAACAGTCCCAGAGAGTATCTACAAATACTCAACCACTGTCTTCCAACCTGGTCCCCAAAGCGAAGGACTTATAGTGACTGTTTGGGACAACTTCTTTTCAGGAGACCATCTGGATCTGTTCTCTGGGGTAGCACAACATAGCTTTGCCCTTGATTGTCTTAGCTCTCCAGCTGGATACGCAACAAAGAAAACCCTCTTATATGCAAAACTGGAGAAATTCAGGAACAAAATATGTGACTCCATGAGGGCCTATTTGTATATATTTTGAGTCCAAATGCATGTTAGATTTTACAGGAGGTTAGATACGTGAATCTGCCAGGCCATGCAATGCTTTTGCTTTTAGTTCTGTGAATTTCTCAGTGAGATTCGGACATTTCTGCTACAGTAAACATTTGGCTGCACTAAAGAGGTTCCCAGAAGATAACTCACTGTGTTTCTACTGATGATGCTCTTCACTCTGGAAGAGGCTAAAAGTCTACAGCAGGGTAAGTGGGGGTATCCAGGCTTCATTTTCCGCTTGCATTTTTCAAGGGCAAACATGTTATTGTCAAGTAACTCTGAAATTCTACTCTGAGATAAAGCTGAAATTGAGCTCTGAAAACCTCCACTGAAAACACCAAATTCCAGGGGAATTTATGTTTAAATACCAGACTTTCTAGTTTTCCATTAGTTCCTCCTGGGTGAGGAGGGGAAAGTGTGTACACAGAATCTGGGCTGAATATCTAGACCATCCCCCCTTCTCCAGTCATAATCACATTGATTTCCCCAACATCATGGTATTTCATATCCTGTAAATAGAGTGTGCATCTCCGATTGGCAACTTGTTGCAGGCACCACAACACATATTAATAATGAAACTCTCTTCAATACATTTAACTTATCTTAAAAAATTGAATATTTCGACTATCTAAAAAAAGATGATGCAATGTTTTATTGAATATGAATGTTTAGAATAAAATTGGAAAATATATACTTCACATCAAAGACAGTACCAGATGGCTGTAGGAAAAAGAGACAATAGGAAGACTGGCTGCCTTGAGAAAAGGAGCCAATCAATTCTGATAAAGCATTTTGGGAAGCAGGAGGTTTTATATATCTCGTATTACAAAACTCTCTTAAATGGATCCAAATATTTGGTTACCACTGAAAATTACCACTTTTTCTTTTAGTTTTCATAATCGGTAGATAGAACTCTTCTTTTAAAATAATGATTGTTTTTAATCCTATTTTAGAGCCAGTTGCAAGTCTTAGTCAATTAAATAGGCTCTGCTTGGAGGTATATTCCAGGCTACAAGGATAACAGGTAGTAAATGGCTACCTAGGCGTGTGCTATGAGAGAGGCCAGTGCTGGGTCTTTTCTGCTGGTCTCTCCATGTTCACTCTGCAACCTTCTTCACTACTCTGTTGTCCTCTGAGACTGACCCACGTGGACAGCATCAACAGATGTCTTCACCCACTGGCTTCCAGTTGGTTCTTCCAATAAGAGGCACTACTAATAGGTGACAGAAAGTGGGAGGAACATGAGGATGAGGGAGTTTTCCCTCAGCTCCATCCTTGCCAGCTCACAGTGAGTTGGCTTAGTCTCTCTACCAGAGGCCCAGCTCCATGTAGTCATTCTTTTCATATGTGACCCTCATGGGGTGTTTGAAACTGTTCTTTCCTCTTGCTTCTTCAGGATGATAACTGCACCAACTGCTATTAGACCCTGGGTTCTGTACAATTTATTTCCCTAAACCCTCTCCATATCTTTTAAAATATTTCCTATATTACACTAAACTCAATTATGAAGTTCGAGTACGCCATTTCTTTCTCCCTGATAAAAATACTAGAAGAGCTCATGAAAGAGCAGCACAATCCCCTTCACAGAAATGTGGCAGGGTCAAGGTCCTTTGGCACAAAATGTTTTATATGTATACACATATATATATATATATATATATACACACGCACATATACACATACACATATATATGCATATATATATACACACATATATATGCTTTATTTTTTATAGAAGTCTTAGGTTCACAGCAAAATTGAGAGGAAGGCACAGAGCTTACCCATATACCCCTGCCCCGCACATGCATAGCCTCCCCCATTATCAGCATCCCCCACCAGAGTAGTATTATGTTTTCTATAAAAAGAAAAACTATAATGATGGATACATGCCATTATACATTTATCCAAACCCACAGAATGTATGACACCAAGAGTGCACTCTAACATAGACTCTGGGCTATGGGTGATAATGATGTATCAGTGTAGGTTCATCAGCTGTGACAAATGCACCCCTCTAGTGGGAGATGTTGACAATGGGGAAGGCTGTGCATGCATGAGGCAGAGGGTATTCGGGAAATTTCTGTACCTTCCTGTTAATTTTGCTGTGAACCTAAAATTGCTCTATGAATATAAAGTCTTAAAAAAAATAAAAACTGACAATTTATCTTAAAATTCAGGAGTTTGTAAGAAATTCAAGGATGTCTGGGTTTTCACTGTGGGAATAAATTCTTTCTGCTTAAATGACGAAAAATAAGGAACAATTAAGAATACACCCAAAGGGATATCCAAAACCAATAAATCTCTGTTTGACTGTTGGTGGAGGTATTCAAGAAAGCTGGTTTAGACAGTCTGAAAACAAGAAAGAAAGCTCTGAGCAGGGTGCTTTGCCACGACTCCTAAGACCAGAGAAGATCTGCAGCAAAAGCTGTCTGAAGTGTTATTTTCTTAAATGCCCCTCTACTGCTTGAACTCCTACAGTGACAGCTCTGCCAAAGCAGAGCTCAGCCTTCGCATGCACATTTCTGGCACCTAGGAGCTCCCTACCTCCCGAGGCAACTCACTCCAATGTGAACTGATCTAATAGCTTAGAAAGCGCTTCCTTCCACAGAGCCTCAATCTGCCTCCCTGTGGCTTCCCCGCTCTGATCCTGTTCGGCCCTGGAGGGCAGCACAGAGTCTAATCTGTCTTCCCCCTGACAGCTTTTGCAAATGTGAAGACAGCAATCATGTTCTCCCTACATTTTTTCATCCTCAGGCCCAAATCCCTAGTTCCCAGTGGTGAAGGCACAATCCTCTGGACACGTATGATATTTGTTTTATCAAGGTCCTGAACGGAAAGTGGTATTTGAGAAGTGATCTCACCAGCACAGAATGGTGCTATCCCCTTCTACATTCCAAATACTGTATTTCTCTCAAAGCAGACTCAGAGTATATTCTTTTTAAGATATCCCTGTAATACTGTTAAATGTCAGGGGTAGAAAGGCATGGTTTTTAATATGATGGGCTAACAAAACTTGGAAGAAGTTTTACAATATTCCTAGACATGTAGAGCATCCTACCCAGGTAGACAAAGTGCTAAAATGATGATAAGGAGAGTAATAAATAAGTTGTGATGTTTGGGAACTTCTTTGTGAATTTCCACAAACAAAATTGGTGATAAGGTGACTCACATAGAGTATCCAAGGAGCTGCGACAATTTTTCTGTCACCCAGTGCTAGGTCCCCTTTCCTGGCAACACAGGCTGATTTGGAAAGTCACCTGCAAAGGCCTGAGAGTCAGAAGACCTGAATTCTAATCAAGGTCACTGGGTCTCTGAATATCAATTCATCCTTGGGAATTATCCTCTATGAATTGGAGATAATAACCTTTGCTGAGTTGTTGTGATTATGTAATGAGAGAGTTCTGGGGACAATGCTCTGTGAACTCTAAAGCTCAGTGCAGACAAGCATGTCACAAGCGAGAGGGTGGGTGGCAGGGAACAGGGAAAACAGCTATGGAGATTTCATGGGTATCGGGTTCAGGGACAAAGATCTCTTTTTATTCGGTGATACTGCTGACAATTACCTAGCTCAGGTCCTGAACTAGGACTTTACATATATATCAGAACACTGGTAGTGGGGTAAAAATTATTCGACATAATTATGGGATTTTTTTCTGCCTCCTAAATGACCCATTTACATGCAAGAAGAAGCTTGGTCATTGATGAGAAGCTAAGCCAGAAAAGAAGGAAAAGTGATTATACATCGAAATTTTCTCCTTCATCGAGCAACTACCCAAAAGCAAAGTAAGAGATCCAACCTTCTTTCACCCCTGAGCTAGAAAGATGCATGCTAATATTCTGGCTACTCTATCAACTGAGTTTACAACCACCCAGCAATGCCTTTTTAAAGACAAGCCTTGGGCTTCCCTGGTGGCGCGGTGGTTGGGAGTCCGCCTGCAGCACACAGTATTTCTCTTCTGTACTTTATCTAGACAATTAAGTGCTTATAACTGGATTCAGGGAAGACTGTTTATTCTTCAGAACTGACATCCCATTAAAAAGAAAATAAATAAGCATCAGGATTAGTCCCCTAAGCTTCCATCAAGTCTTTTGCCATGAATGTCTGTGTGTTTCTCCCTGTCAGCTTCTGATACCCAAAATGCAGTTTTCTATGGAAGATAATATCACGTTACACTTTTCTCTCCCCTCTACGTTTGCCACTCTTCCCCTACCACTTTTGTAAAAAAAAAAAAAAAAAAAAATCAAGCCATGTATTTTTAAAATAATAATAAAATAATAAGAAATGAAAGCTCTTGTGGAGCAAGAGTGATATCAGTACCTTTAGCAAAAAGTCCCCTCACTCTCAAGAACTATCCGTCCATTACTATTAGGAAAGAGAGACATGGGGCAGACAAGCTGAGCAATGTTACAGTCACTGTAGGGAACCAAGAAGAGGTGAGAGGTGAGGGAAAAACAAAACACTGTTTTACAGTGCTAAGTGCATTTTACTGGAATAGGCAGCTTCTTCCTTATTTTTTACTAATCAAATCAACCTTTTAGCTATCACTTATGTCAAATGAAATCAGAGAAGCAAGAATGTACTTTAGTCAAGTAATTATAATGCAGTATGACTAAGTCCTGGCTTGCAGGAAAAAAGAGAACTTGGGAAGCCAATGACTTGTCCTGGTAGCGTGGGCACCAGCCAGGTTCTGGGTGATAGAATGGCTATTACTGATCTGGATTTCATCTGAAGCCACCTGAAATCTACCCTCTTGTTTCTTTGAGGTATTTTAGCAGTAAATAGAAGGTTCCATTATCCATAAGTCAGAGGCAGGGCTGTTGTGATTTCAACGAAAGAAGCCCTTTGGAATTTTGTATTTTGGTGGAGAATTGGGTACCTCTCTCCATCATCCTTTGGAGTGCACACCCTCAGACTCTGAAGGCGAGGAGGCAATGGTACTGTGATGTATAATTTTATGTGTCAATTTGACTGGGCTAAGTGATGTCTAGATAGCTGGTAAAACATTATTTCTGGGCATGTCTGAGAGGGTGTTTCCAGAAGAGGTTAGCATTTGAATTCATGAACTGAGTAAAGCAGATGGCCTTACCCAATGTGGGTGGCAATCATACAATCCATTGACCACTGGAATAGAACAAAAAGTGGAGGGATGGTGAACTTACTTTCTCTCTTTTCGAGCTGCGCTATCCATCTCTTTCAGTTTCCTGGTTCTCAGGACTTGGGGGTTGGACTGAATCACACCACCGGCCTGCCTGGTTTTCCAGCTTGCAAACGGCAGATGGTGGGATTTCTCAGCCTCCATAATCAAGTAAGCCAATTCCTATACAAATATATACTTATTTATTTACTATAAATTCCTATATAAATATATATATGCATCTGTGTCTCTGCATATCCCTGACTACTGCAGTTTCTTATTATCCAGCAGTGATTGGCAGCTGGGAAGCAGCTGATATTGAATTCATAAGGCAACCAGCAATGGGTACAATATACAAACAACACAAAGCGTCTACTGTGTAGCAGATACTTCACTGAACCCTGGAGATATGATGAACACATGTAGGCACAGACCTCAGTGAACTTACAGGAGATAAAACTGGCATGTGTCACTCCTTTCTCTGAGCCTCAGCTTCCTCACTGTTAACATGGACATAACCACATCTTAGTGGGTCAGTGTTAAGATTAAATTATTGAACATATGTGAATCCTCCAAGTGCAGAGAAGCTACTTAAATAAATGTAGGATCTGAGCAGGTTTGAAAGCAAAGATGAGCTATAGAGTTTCAGGAGACAAATATTAGCTCACTAATAATAGACATCTCGTATCAAACTCATGTTTCTGTGTTACTTATTACGAGTTTAAGAGAAAACACATTAACTTGTTCAAATATAAGCTGTTGAATTTAGCTCCCACTTTGATTTACCTTTCCCACAGAGCTGTTGGTACATAAGATCCAAGTGATAGAATGCCCTTAGTGCTCACTTCTTGTCACCTGAGGGGAAAGTCAGTTTCTAGGCATCCCAACCTTGCATAGCTCTACCTAGAAAACCAGATAGATGGGATGGAAAGATGAAAGTGTACTTAACAAACCATTCAACCAATGCATTCTCCTACTTTTAGCCACAGACTCCTCTTTCATGACACTTTCCAGAAACTTGTCACAGCAATTTCAAGCATATTTTCCTCAGCCCTTACACAGAGCCAAGATCATAGCAGACTATGAGGAAATGAATGATAGTACAAAGACATTTTAAAAAGCAAGTCTGTGAAAAGTGGCTATGAGAAAAGGAGGTTCAGATTTCTTTGTGTAGACAACACATTTTAATTTCCCCAAATAATTAAGTAATTCTACACTGGAAAATTCTCTACCATTCCTCCTCTGCACAGACAAGCTCATGACTGCCTGCACCTTCCCCAGAACATGAGTACTCTCTTTCCACCCCAAAAGTCATCAGAGAGTCTCAAAATTTCACGAGGAAAGGGCAAGAGGACAGAGACCAGAGATAACTGAGAGGCTCTGATTCCTACAGAAGCTTGGTCTTTCACAGAATTTGGATGGAAAGCCTCTTTATGAGTTTAATATACTTTCATTTTCTTCTCTCTCCTGGCTCTTCTGCTTCCTACCCCTATCCCTTCATGGACATTCCCTGGTACATTAGGTTTGTTTGATCAAAGCGTGAACCTGCTTGCAAAAACAGAAGTTGGGGTGTAAGCAGAGCTCCGTTTGTCCTTCTGGGGAGACTAGAGGCTCTTCCCTGCAAGTGTCCCACAAGGAAGTATGAGGTCATCCCTTTGTTCTTAGGGACTTTCTAGCTCACCATAGTTGTAACAGGATCCATTCTGAGGGCATGAGTCCCACCTGCTGCTGTCATATATACCTTTTCACCTTGGTAAATGATTGGAGTACAGCCTAATCACATCCAGAGACCTGAGGCTATGACTATGAAGTCACCCCAATCCTTTCTCTAGCCCTGCCTCTGTTTTGTCCCTTTATTTCTGCATTAATTATTGCCTTGACTAGGAATTTGATGAGTATCCTAATTAAAGCATCTGAAATTTTTTTCTAGCCAAAATATTCAGACCAACACTCGGAGAAGAGGGACATCACACGTAATCAGGAGCATTACAATAATGCCAACCTACACTGATCTCATGTATTCTAGTGTACAAGGCACTTTCTCACCTATTACTTCAGATTATACTCATAGTATACGATGAGGAAAGCCGGGGGACTATACTTAGCCCTTTTACAAATAAAGATTCTGAGATAGGTTAGCTAAGTGATCTTGGTTTATAAGTGGCAGAAACAAATGCTCTGTTGAATAAATGGAGGGAAGGGGCTCTTAGTAGGGGAGCAGGAAAAGGTGAATAGGCCCCAGTAGAAGAACTACATGGTGTGTCAGACAAAAATCAGGGTCTGATTTACCTCGTAAGGATCAGACTGATTTAATTAATGTGTAAATATTTCTGAATGAAATAACCTCTACCAGTCAGCTTTCTGGTCTCTTTCAGCCTATTGATAGTCTGTTCTTACCACCACCAACACGCTGCAGCCAGAGAAATCCAACCTGCTCATATTACATCACAGCACATCAACTCATCTCATATGTCATGTCATCTCACCATATCATATCATATGTCACGTCATCTCATCATATCATATCATCTCATATGTCATGTCATCATATCATATCATATCATATCAATCATATCATTTCTCCTGTGTAAAACCTTTCAGTGGCTTTCCATTGCTCTTAGGATAAACTCCAAGCATTCACATGACCCTTAATGAGGGTTTGCATGATCCTGTCCCTTAAGGTCTATTTCTGCTTTACCTTACCTCCCATCCATCCTCACTCTCTCCAATTCAGCCACACCTCCATTTCCTCAAGTACCACTCCTCCTTCACATCCAAGCTCAACTGACACTTCCTCAGGTAAGTATTTGTTGACCTCCTGACTAGGCCAAATAACCCTATTATAGGTTTACATAGTCCCATGTCCCTCTCCTTGGAGGGCTTAGTAATTTTATATTTATTTGTGTGATTAGTTGATTAATGTCTCTTTTATCATCTACACAGAATGATAGAGGTGCCTGGTTTGGCTCTCTGTTGTTTCCCCAGTACCTACCACCACACCTGGCAGGTAGTTGGCACTCGATGATTAATATTGCTTGACTGAATGAACAAATGAGCAAATGGCGCATGAGGACAATCCTTTTAACTAATTAATCCTCATTAAAATTTAAAGTTTAATGGAAAGCTATGTCTGTCCCTCTTGGTAAGTATCCCAAATATGAAATGGGCAGTGAGTAGATACAACCTATTTCTGTGTTTTGTTGCAAAATTCTGTGAATGATTTCAGTCTTAAAGAACAACTGAAAAGTTCTTATGTAAATACCTCTTTTCCACTTTCATTGGGAATGACCGTTTTCCTCTCCCCACACCTTCTCCCATCAAGTAACAGCATTATCTTTTTTAAATGGCAGTTAAATAGTGGTGGTGAATAATTCTGTAGCAGGAAGCTCTTGATGGTCAGAAGCACTGGTCAAGTGGCTACCTGTGAGTGGGGCTAGAGTCACTCATCCTAATACACGACAGTGGGGACCCAAAGGGGGATGGGATGTGGGCTCTGTCTGAGGAAATGACCACCTTCCCCTTTCAACTTCCCAGCTCTTTGTTAAGAGCCTCACCTTGAGCTTATTTACATGGAGAAAAGCTTTTGCAACAGATGCAGACCTGTTCCCCAATATCCTCAGTGTGAGCTGTGGGGTTTCCTGATGAAAGGGTTTGTTCATACAGAGCTCATTGAGTCTGATTCAGAAACAAAAATGAGCGAAAGGAATATTTTATAAAAACCAGCTCTGACTAAAGAAAAGTACTGAAAGAAGAGAGTATTAAGGTAAAAAAGGCAAAGCAAATAAGAGGCAATCATCAAGAAACCTTGTTAACCAGAGTTGTATTTCCTAAAGCAGAAATGAATGTATATTTTCCTCTCTATTAGACTGCTTCAGAGAGAGAAATATAGCTCAGTAGATTAAACTGGCATTTGTGCAATGATCTTTATGTCACTAACTCTTGGTGGGGGGAGGGACAGATGGAAAAAAAGGCTTGAAATTGGTTAGTTTGGGGCCTTTGTTGGTTAATGCCAACATATTTGTGTCAGGACTCAGGAAAGGATTTAGCTCTCCACTTGATCTGTGCATGTGCCTGAGGGGCAGTGAAGTTTTGAAGGAAAGAAACCAATGGAGGATTTGTGTTTCGCTCCATCAGTTTGGACCTAGGAATCTAAGAAGATGCTTGTAGCACTGTCTTCCCTCTTAGCAGATTTTTTGCTCTGAATCATCGTAACATGTAAAGCCCTGACACCTAGGATATCCTGAGGGGGAAAGCAAGAGAGAAGGATGTAATTGTGCCAATTCATCTGGCCAGGAGACTGGGGGCACAATGTCCTCTGGGCAGAATAAATTGTTATTTTGGGAACTTGTGTTGATCATTTTGGCAGTAGTATCCTGGAGGGACAAATCCAGAGCTGCAGAAAGACGTTTGGGTGCCTGGGGCAGGAAGTCAATTAGTTATAAGGCTCTCCTTTTCCCCACTCATATTCACAGGGTGAATATCCATTAAAGGCCCAATTTAATGAAGTGGTAGCTGATATACGTCCTACAGCCTAATTTTAAAAACTTATGATGTTCTTTATTTCATTAATTTGTCATACACATAAATAAAAATAATTACATTGTACAACTTGCAGTATTTAACACACAGCAAAATGCTGAAATGAAAAATGCACATATACCTGTTCTGTGGAAGCTTCATGTCTCAAGACATTCAAATTCTGGTTCTCTTTGCCCTTCAATTCCTCTTCTCATATTTGATAAAAAAACTTCACTTGTTATATTTTAAGAAGAAACATTTTCTTGGGTTCTATTTTTGTAAGGCAATCTGGGCTTTATTTCCAGTTACCCTTGCAATGCAGCCTTGAATTTCCAGCTGCCACCCACCATCACCGTAGAATTAAGTACAGTTCTCAGATTTAAAGGGCTAAAAAAATTCGCAAGGTAAACGCTTTCAACTCTGAAAACAAAGAGACAAATACACCACCAACAAAATCTACTTAAAGAAATTTTCTGTTTTGGAAAGTGCTATCTCATTGTTCTAAACCATTCAGACCATTCCATCTACTCCTTACTTTCCAAGTGAACCCCACTGCAGTCCTGCCCAAGCTCCAGTCATCGCATGTGGCCTAGAGGTGAAAGACTGTGGAGAGAGCAGCAGTACACAGGACATGGGTTAGGACTGAATGGCAGTGTTCAGGGCCATCAAATTCACCAGGAGGAGGGGGAGTGTAGAGACTGGGGCACTGGGGCTTGGTGACTTTCCTTTGCCAGTTAATGACCTTTTTTTCTTCTTGAAGATTGTTGCCTCCCAGCTTATGTTTCTCTCCTCTTCTTCCTCAACCTCCTCCTCCTCCCTGCACCTTCCTCCTTTTTCTCTTGACCGTCTTTAATTAATAGAATAGAGGATCCGCTATGAGGGAGGTGGCAATGGAGGCTCTAGACTGGACGAGCCCTATACAAAGGCAAAGCGCCCAGGGGACTGGGGAAAGGGAAAGATGAATGAAGTTTCTTCCCCCATAGAACCTGGAGAAATGCTACCACAGACAGCAAAAAGGAGAATGGAAGTGACCACAGGATGATGAAAGACTTATTTTTTGTGTGTTTTTGTACATACCGTTCATGTGTAGTCAACTGAAGTAACTAATATTTGTCTCACATTTTCCATTATGTAATAGTTTTTTTTTCCTATGTTCATTTAGAAAATGTGTGTCCTTCCTGGTTGGCATAAGCTGCTTAATGCAATCTCTTTCATCTGTGTTGATATTGACCTTTCACCTGAGATACCTTCCTCCTTATGTGACCCATTCCTTGTGTCATTAGAGCATCTCAATAGTTAAATTTTTACATGATGGAGAATGCATCATTGAAGAGCAAACATTTTTGAGATTTTTTTGGATCTGTTTTAAAACTGCAGCTTGGATATTATCAGATTCATATGTTTACACTGTGCTGTGTCCCACACAACTTGTAAATATTTGATAAATGTTACCTTTTAATTTCTGATAACATTATGAAAGTGTTAAGAAATGTTATGGCTGATAACCTCTTTCTGAGCCTAAGATTCACATTTACCAAGCAGAGTTATTGATTGACTAGAGCAAAATGATTTTGTTTTCAGGGAAACAAAGTTTCTCAGAGACCACATTCAAACTTTCCCTTCATTTAATTGTACCTTTTCCAAGGACAGAGATAAGATTTTTTTTCCTTCTGATTCTCAAGCAGGTCAACCTGGGTCTACTAAGGCCAAATATTTATGGACATATGTGGGTATGCAGCTCCCTAATGACAAATGTGTGATAATATGTCAGAATGAAAGATTTTTGAGACAGTAATGTTGACTGTCTGAGTCGGGCATTTACTTAAGCTGTGTTGCTGGGAAACAAGTACCTGGCCTTCAATAAATTAAACCATTTTCTATGGAATGAGTTCACATTCTGAAGTATAACTTCCAAGATCAGGACATCCAGGTACAAAGGCACCAACCCAGAAAGAGTTGGCAATTTTTACACAAGCCTGAGAATACTTTATTCCAAGTCTATGTTTCACAGTAGATCAAACTTTGCTGGTTTAGATTAATAAAGAAGCACCAAATAATAAACCAAAGTTTGACAGAAAAATGTTTTAAAAATCTGCATAGCACACTACATGCTTCTATTAATAGAAAGTACAAAGATATAAAAATGTATTTTATGCTATTAGAATACAAGATATTGGTTCTCCTGGGGGCAGTGACTAGAAGGGACCTGATGGGGTCCAGTAAGATTTTGTTTCTTAATCTGTATACTGCTTACATAAGTGTGTCCAGTTTGTGAAAATTCACTGAGCTCTACGGTTATAGTATGTATACATGTGCATGACAAAAATTTTCATATATATTTAATAAAATTATACACACATATTAAGGTCTCCAGGAGTCTTGATAGCTTTTAGTTCTGTTTTTCTTTAAAGAAAAATACATTTTCTTTTTTTAAGTTCAAATGGATCTTTTGAGTAAACATACTTGTATTCTCCTTCAAGTTGGCACATGCATACTTACACATATTTTTTGAAGGAATCTCTCATTATACCCAACTTAGTTTTTGTGTAACTGTTTGTAAAAGTGAAAACTTATTCTCACTGCATCACCAAGCTCTGAGCTCCGTGAGGCAAGGGGCATGTCCTGTTTATACCCTCGAAGCTTGGCCTATGGTAGGTAATCAATAATTATTGAATCAAATGCAAAAGATCAGGTAGAGCAGGATCCCTGATATTCCCTCATCCTGATGCCCTGTCCCTTCAGTCTCTTTCTACTTGATAGTTCATAGCACTGAATACAAAAGGGAGTTAAAGCATAACTACTACTATTCTGTAGAATCCAGCCTCAAATCAGGAGATATTGCACAAGGGCCAGGAAGTAGTCAAGGACAAGAACTAAGTAACTTCATCAGCGTTAGGCAAACAGCAGCGAGCACAATGGCCACACTAAACAGGGCAAGCTCAAAGTGCAGTGTCATGGCCAGATGTCTCCTTTCACTGGAACGCGTGCAGGTGCCCCTTAGGGACCTGCCTTGCAGGAATGATTACAATGAATATTTGCCAAGTGATTTATGGCATATATGCTTTGCCGGTTTTTAATCTCATAATAATTTTGTGGTATAGGTAATGTTATATCCCTGTTTTATAGACAAGGAAGATGAAGCTCAGGAAAGTTAAGCAATTTACTCTTAGTTACCAAGTAAATGACAGAATTGTAACTCAAACCTAGGTCTGGTTGATGCCAAATCCCATGAACTGATTGCCTCACACATTTAAAAAGAAAAAAAATTCTGTGAAAACTTAGAATTATTCCGATTAAGATCAGAAAATTTTTTTAAAGCTGGGGGGAATATTGAAGACTTCTACATTATTTTTTATTTTCTGGATGATTTTGCAATTGCAAAGGGGAGTTAAAGAGGCATTGTCCCTGTTTTATTTTCAGGGATAATTAATGTTGATTCAGGTCTTATGCTATATGCGTCTTATTTTAACCCCTTACAACAACTCTGGTAAGGAGGTACTATCATTATCTCTATTGAATAGTGACCTGATTGAATTTCAAGGTTAAATAACTTGCTCAGGGCCACATCCAATGAGTAGCATTTCCAAGTTTGGGAAATAAGTCTCTTCCTCTCCACAGTCAATGATGCCATATAGGTTTCCTCTCTAGAGCTAATCCTGGCCAATGGACAGTGGCTGCCTGTAGTTCTGTCCTGAAACACATTGCGATGCCACTGCAGAGCTCCACGGGAAAGAAGGCTGGGGTAGATTAGCCATGCCACTTCTTTGCCATCGCTATGCTCTACTCTTCCCACAACCCACTTCCCTTATACCCCTGGGGATCCACCAGTATTTAATTATCCCAAGCCTTGTTATGCTTCTCAACCTGCAAGGCATAGACATGAAGACCACACCCTACTGAGCCATCTTTACACTTGCATGCTCCAAAGAAACTGCATTTGTTCCATAACCAAGTAGCAGATATAGAGGTTCACAATGTTTCTACTTAGATTTTAATTTCACATAAGGTGACCTTAAATCGCTAAAGTAAACATAGACCAAAATTATTCTTAATATAATATCAATTCACTTAAAATAAAAAGATATCAAATGGGTATACTATTTTGTGAAAGTGAGAAGCAGATGAGAACAATGAAAAAGGAGCAAGATTGGAGTCAGAACTATCAGACCCAGGATTCAACTTGTCCCCTTGCTGGTTCTGCAGCCCTAGGTTAATCACTCCAATGTGTGTATTCTGAAGTCATACCTGGGTTTAAATCCTGGCCCTGACATTCACAAGTGCTATGACCTTATGCAGTTTGCTATTTTCACTAAAGCTCCAAGGTGGACAACAACAGCTACCTCATTCGGTTGTTATGAAATTCATGGAAATGTTGCATGTTAGCTGCTTGACATGGTCCTTGCAACCCTGATGTCCTCAACAAATGCTAGCTGTCATCATCATTCCTTATCACTCAGTTTCCTCATCTATAAACTTGGCAGTGAAACAAATGTCTGTATCCCTCACAAAGTCCACTGACAAGTTCAGGCTTTATAAAAATATACGATTTTATTTATTATATATTGTTCACACTTCAAGAGTATCTAATCTATATATTAAGGAAACAGGCCAAAAAACAAAAGAATAAAAGAATAACTTATGATAGACATGTGCAAAACAAGTGAGGAGTAATAGATGCATATGGAAAAAATCTTGAAATAAATAAAATAATTCAAACTGAAAAGCTTAAAGTGTGGATTTTGAAGGAAGAGAAAGGCATGCCTTGTCATAGAGCACAGAAAAGGAGGTTAAGACTCATTCTCCTGGAAAGAATATCCTGCTCCTGTTATCAAGTTCTAACTCTGACACTGCTTAACTTTAACTTTTTGAAACTCAGATTTTCTCATCCTTGTAGAATGGGGAAAGTGATAACATCAGCCCTTCCAAGGGCTGAGAGAATAAAATTAGATCATACATGTGAATTGGCTTTGAAGAGCTGAAAAACAGTAAAGACATAAAAATTGTTTTTAGTTGATGGTACAAGGTAAAGCCAGAACTAGAATATGGCAAATGAACTGCGTAGGGTGTGATATTTAAGGAGACACTCAGCATGACTCTGAGAACATGCATCTTTAGAGTTTGCACCCCAGTCTCCTCATTTGCCTCATTCTCATTCCAGGTCTGGGGCAAAGAGACAGCAAGCAGTTCTCTCTAAATGGAGCAAAATCTTAAAGATAAATAAACAGACATGAGAGCACAATAATAAGTCCAACTAATAACAGGCTTATAAAGCACCAAACAATGAGTCTGGACCCAGTGAGACAGTAGAGCAACCTCAGGTTTTGGAGAAGGGATGTAGATTGTGTTTCCATGGCCTGAGCATATAATGCAGAAGTTCAGTTAGATTCTGAAACGCATGACAGATCTATAGAAGGTGTCAGTATTACTCTGGTTTACTATGGATTTAGGGAGAAAATAAAATTAGGGATAACATTGTATGTCAACTATTAAAATTATGAATTAATCACTATCTCCCTGCACTTAGAAGAATTAATAATGCATGACCTCATATCTTAGTATGTAGGAAAAGTGTGGTGGGGATTTCCAGGTAACTCATGCCACACAAACACTTGCCATCGGTACAAATTGGCTACTAAAAAGGGAAACAGCATTTGGATAAGCTGGTATTTTCAGCACAACAATTCTTGAAACAGAACCGCTTGGATGTAACTTTGAAGCAAAGTTAATCTGAAGCCTACAGAGTGTCAATGGACTTGTGTGTCTAGATATCTAACAGCAGAGGTCTTAACTTTGTTCTGTTGTGGGTTGAGAAAGAGCTTAGAGGGTCATGGAGGGTCAGAGACCTAAGAACTTATTTTAACCTATAATGGGAAAGTTTTATCCATCGTATCTAAACTTATCAATTAATAATGGCTGCCAGGAGCACTGTCAAATGAAGGATTCCAAGGCCTCAGCCAGGATCAGCAGGAAAGAGCCACAATTGATTAGCAATGTCTGTTACAAGTGTTGCATAGATGAGCAGTGTTGTGTGTGCCATGTAGTGTGCCCTGATCTAGTTCAACCCTTTTTTTTTTTTTATACTTAATAAAGCTAAGGCCCTAATAGGGGAAGACTTAATCAAAATCATGCAGAAGGTCCATAAATAAATCAAGAATCAAACTCAAGTTATCCAGTTCAATGCCAATCCTTCACAATCCACTTCTCAAATAAGTCACGGAACATTTTTATTTGCTTATCACTAAGTTTATCTGTGCTTTACATTTTGGTGCATAAGGGACGATTCAGCATCTCAGAGTAATGCTTTTCTTCAGGATATTTTACTCTAGCTTAAGACACGTCTTTTCTAGGCTACTAGATGAGAAATGCAGCACAATGGGAGCCTTTGCTGAATATGAAGCAGATTCCTAGAAAACAAGTGGGCATTGATTTATTTTTATCGATGTGCTTTTACTAACTGACAGGAAGTGTTTTTTGAACACCTCTCTCCCAACCATTCCACTCCAATAAGCCACTGAGTTTGATCTTTTCCAACACATGGTCCATCCCGCTGTCTGGAGAGTTGAGAGCTTCACCAGCCACAGTGCTAAGTGGGCCAACAGGCACCTAAGTCTCCCCCATTAGGATGGGCATTTTCCTGACGCAGGACTTGCATCCTGACCTGAAGATAACCCACCCATTTTGGGATGTCCGAATGGGAAATGGGCTGAGATATGGATACATCAGTCAACTCTTGGCCTTTGAAAAAAAGAGATTCAGCTAGAAATAAACTTGCAGATGAACTATTCACATAACCCGTGCACAAAGGCAGGTTTGGGGAAAAAGTTATAAAATGAATGGGAGAAAAATCAGCTATTTTTTATCCCTTTGAATACAGATGTTATCTACTTACAAGTCATTAAGCATTAGGCATTGTCTAGAATCTCCAATTCAAGGTCACTTTCTCTGTGGAAATCACCAGCACAGAGGCATACAACATTTTGAAGACTGAGTTGGGATGCACTGGGAGTATTGCTGCTAGGAGTAGAGTGAAATGGCTTCCTCTGGGCTAGAAATAGCCCACTGAGTCCTTTTATTCTCATTTACCACCTAAGCACTGGACAAATGAAGTATTAACAAATTCTAATAAATCTGAAAATATTATCCTTTTTTAAATGATGTTCTTGCCCATCAAACAGAGTTTTTCAGAGTTTATTTCTGCTGTTTGTTTTGTTTTGTTTTTAATTGATACAATATCCAAATCACTACCAATTAGAATAGAAGGGAAAACATATTTCACCTATATCACCATCCAACCAACCGTAACATTCTTTTTGTTATGTTCTCCTGAGCATGCATTTCTCCATAGCTATAACTTCTTCTTCATATTATTATTTTTTACTTAAACCCATAAGTTTTTTCATGTTTCTTTAAGCTTTATTTTTTCTAAAACCAGTATTTCTAATAGCTGCAAAATATGTTACCAAATGTATGTGCCATAGTTTATCTTTTTAAAACCTTTATTGCTAGACATATACGTTATTTTCAATTCTAAATAACACTTCTATGAACATCTTTGTGTAGACACACTTACTGTATCTTTGAGTTTCCCTTAGCCTGGATTTTGTTGCTGTTTTTCCTCTCATTCTCACTTCTCTCTCTCATTTTCATTCCGAAGCAAGCACTTGGATTTTGGGGTTTTTTTTTTTTTTGCTTGTTTGCAAACGGTTAAATTATTTAAAATATTTAAAGTTTTGCAAAAATCTTGTCTGCTGTTTTCTGGTCTTGGCCTGAATTAATGCAGTTTTAACTTCCCATACTCACACGTAGGGCTAAATTTCCTACAAAGAGAGATAGTGTTTGGATCTACTTTGAAGGTCCTCAGTGACATTCTAGGTACAACACTCCTTTGTGCTGGTGGCCACAGCAGGGACATCACTGAGAGGCCTGCCTGAAATAAAAATGGCTCGTTTATGGATGTGGATGTGTTTGTCCAAAGAACATTTAATCACTCTGAAGGTTTTTCGCCCTTGTCTGTAGTAAGCAGCATATTGTAACTGTAGAGTTCTGCTAATGCACACTTCTGCCGGGAAGCTTCCCAGGGTGGGGCACAAAAGATGCTAAGTGGCAGGGGGCGATGGGGAGAAAGCCATTAACAGTCCAGCAGCGAGGTCACATTTGATGTTTCCTTTTGTTTGCAGGATCCAAATTAAGAAGCTCCTTCTGTACTTTCCCTGTTGCCTCCCACCTAAACACACTCTTGGGTCATCTCACTCTGGTCACATCTTTTGACAATTAGCCACCCATTAACAGGATGATTGAAAAGGAGCCAGAGTGGTTTACACGTAAAGTGCTTACTCTTTTCCAGGAAGAACACATATCTCTACAGTTTCGTTAATGCTTTGGCCGATCAGTACACAAAATAAAATACTTATACGCCAGAAAGCACAGCAGCAAAAGGAAGAAAACAGGGTGGGAAGGAAGAAAACGAAAGAACAAAAATAACCCTTAGAGTTTTTTCTTCTTCTTTTTATTCTTTTTGCAAACATGCTTTAAAAAAAGGGGGGTGGGTGTTATCTTGCTTCTATCTTTTTCTACCTTTAAAGCCAGTATTTCCAGCCATTTTACTTGTACTTTACTATTATTATCTGGGTGATGGCTGTGACATGTTGATCATATATGGCAGTGAGAAAATTGATTTCCCTCAACAGAAATGCTTCCAATTTTCCCAGGGCCACAATTTTATGTCCACAACAAAATAAAAGGGTCATTTTCCTTAAGATGAGGGGAATTGAAATCTTTGATAAAAGCTATGGTAAATGTTGTACTTTTGATTGCGGAAACTGCAGTTTTCACAAACATCTGGCCTGTCTGATTTGGGGGTGTGGGTTGGCCTGGGGAGAGGGATTTGAAGGCAAAGAATTGTTGTTATTTTTTTAAAGAGCTTAATTTGCTTTAAGAAAGCCCTGTAAGTCTACGGCTTCACTCTAAGTGTTCATATTCCCATTAAAGGGAAGCTACAGGGGTGCTGCTTTGAGCTATGTGCCAACAAGTAAGGGGACTAAAAGAAGCCACAGTCACACAGATGGGACCTTCTCAAAGAATGAACACCTGTGTGGCCTGCAGTTCAGAATGAGCCTGTCACAAGATGTATTAATAAACTCACCAGTGTTGTTTTGCGAGCCAAAGACATTTTATACTGAGGAAGGCAGAGGGCGGGAGGCTTGAGGCCAGGGACAAATTGATGCAGCATAAGCACAGAAAGAATAAAAACAGAGGCTGTTTTCTGACTAGCGTCCTACTTGCTGCTTTGTTTGCTTAGCATGCTTTACCCAATCTGATGGAAACTGATTTCCAAGTAGCTGATGAAGCAACATCTACCAACAAATATTTAGAATTAGAGACCTTTGCTTCACCCCGAATCTACACGCAGGGTTAAACTGTAAGCTCTCCAGCTAAACAGCCAAGTGTTTTATTTGACATTTGATTTGCCAACAGAAAGATTTTTATATAATGGCTATCAACATACGAGAGATTTCAAAAATCTCTTGGTTTTAAACAGCAACCTTTCTTGAACTAGAAGAATTCTGCCCTCTTATGCATTTCCCATGTAGTCTAAAATAAACAAAGAGCTTTTTTAATCAGAAAAAGTATTTTCATTATGGGATTTTCTATAACTGTGAATGATGAATATTTATTTGTTAGCAAAATTCACAATCCATTGTAAATCTAGGAGCACATTCTTCTGGAAAAAAAATTAACTCTAAGAGGAGCAAAAGTACAATAAAAGTCACAGCAATCTTTCTCAAAGTATGTATTGTAAGGAAAATAGTCTTGATGTCTCTTGATTTGTTCTTCCATACATTCTTCTAACTTTATAAAAGTAAAATCTGAAATTCCTAGGATTTACATTCTGCAGTATTTGCTCTGCATGTGCTTTCATGGTTCCACTGATCTTCTCATCAAATCAGGTGGGATGAGTTCATGTTGATAAAGAACTTGAAAATGAAATGTCAGCAAAGAGGTTGTATGTCTTATTTTCAAAGTTATGGGTTAAAGCTGGGGTCAGTAAGCACTGGGCTGGGGCCAAATGCTGCTGTCACCTGTTTCAATATGACCCTACCTGCAAGGAATGGTTTTTACATTTTTTAATTGTTGAAAAACATGTTTTAAAAGAATATTTTGTGACATAAAGATCATACGAAATTCAAATTTCAGTGTTGGCCATAAATAAAAATTTATCAGAATACAGTCACACACATTCATTTACACATAGTCTCTGGCTGCTTTCACACTACGATGGCAGAGCTGAAAAGTTGCAACGAAGAGGGAGGAGATATGGGGATATATGTGTATGTATAGCAGGTTCACTTTGTTATAAAGCAGAAACTAACACACCATGGTAAAGCAATTATACTCCAATAAAGATGTTAAAAAAAAAAAAGTTGCAACAGACCATATGGCCTCCAAAGCCTAAAGTATTTACATCTGGCCCTCCAAACTATGCAAGGTCCTTTACCTATTGGGGAAACTTATTAGATGATTATTCCAAAGCACTGTGTATGAGTTATCATATAAACATACCAAAAAATATTTCTTTGATATAGGCATAAACTTTATTTTTTGATACAGGTAAAGCTTGATAGGTGTGAAGCCATTGTGAAATCTTCCCTTCCCAACTCACAATTTGGTCAGGGTTGAGGTCTACAGATCTTACATTTGTGGTATAAATAATGTTTCACTGTTACTGAGGAGTCAATCTTGAAAAGCGAGTGCGACATTTTTAGGGGATCCTTCAAATAAAAGAAATTTTTAGAGTACTTAGAAAAGTCTGCACCCAGAAGAAATCTAAGTTCTTACACTTTGCTGGCTAAGAGCATTTATGCACTTCTATTCAGAGGTATAGGTAATAGAGAAAGAAAACTCACTTCATTTCCTGAGAGCCGTGCTCTTTGAATGTCCAGTTCTTTTTGGTGTGGTTTAGATGATAATTATAAATGGCTCTGAGGACACTGGCCCAGGCAGGATGAGTGACAAGCCACAAATGAGTAATGCTCATTTGGAATCCATGGTCCCACCTCTTGAATGTGAAAAGGTCTCTACATTTAGAATAGTAACAATGAATTAGAGTAACTTGCCTGCCTCATTAACATGTGGTCTGATCTAGGTAAATCAATTTGGAGGATGTCAACGAATTTAATCCTTCCCAAGGGTGAGTTGTGGCTTCTTCCAATTTGTTGACCTTACAATGCCCAGAAGAGTTTTCTCATCTCCTCGCCAGCCTGCCTCGTATACTAAGTGTGTCTGTGCCGAACCAGGAATGTGACTGAGACCCTTTGTATTTATTCTGGCAAAAGCAGTGGATTAGTGCATGCTGGAATGCCAAGGAAGATGCAGGTGTTTGTGCAGAAAATTCATCACACCCACCAAAAACACCCATTCTTAGAATAGTGGTGCTTTCCCTCGCTGGTGTGGAATCAGCCTCCTTACTCGAATTGCACTTCTTAAGGGTCAGCATCTCAGAAACTGCAGAGTGTGGTTATGTCTTTAGGACAGAAATATTTGAAACTACACTGTAATCTGGGAAGCCAGGGGGACTTTTCAGGATCTCTACAATGCCCTGAATTTGGTTCAGTGAGTATGTGATTTGCATGGTTGCCCACATCTCTGGATCAAAATCTTTCAGACTGTCATGCACATCTACTCAGCCTTAGCACCCACCTCAGGATGAATACATAATGCCTGCGTTAACTACTGGGACACGGCATTCTTGGATCTTCTGTTCCCTTGGTTGACAGTGCCCTGCCCACCACTGAAGTGTTTACAAACCGTGTTTTCTCAAATCAGTGCTCCATGATATGTTAATAGGTGTTCCATGGGGAATAAAACTGCCCCATGGAAAAATAAGTTTGGGAAATTCTGGGTTAAGTAATGTAAAAAAAAACTGTACTATTTCTCAGAGCCTTTAATATGGCTACATACATGAAGTATCTGTAAAAAGACAATATTATGTGCATTTCCCAAAATTGTTTGTCCTGAAATACTTCTTTCAATCAACAATTAGACTTCCATGGTACAAAATTTAGGAAATGCTGAATTAAGGAAAGTGAGAATCTCTTGTCTAACGAGTGAGCAGAAATTACTGCAACTAACAGAATCAGAGAGTTAGCAGTAGAATGGGTCTTAATGGTTTTCTAACTAAAAAAGCTCTCAAGCTATGGGCAATTCTCAGGCCTGAGAGACTTTATAGTTATTGCACATTCATGTGCTCACACATCTTACACATGTATATACTATAATTTTTCAAAAACATGTAAATTGATTCTGTGCTTAATAATGAATTATTTTAAAGTTCTAGTAAATTCATAAGAGCTTCTTTGTCATCTACCAGCCAACAGCACAACACCTATCATGTAGGAGTCTTGTGATATTTTTGCAGGGAAAAGGGAGTTCTCTTCCTTACTTGGAAAGGTTTAGAGCCTCTTCATTCTATGTACAAGGAGACTGACATTAGTCTTATTATTATGTAATGAGAATGGTTTCCTTCAGGTTTCTCGGTTATCTCCATTCTCTTTGTGATTGGACAAAAAGTCTTTGAATCAGTGTTTTTTAGAACAGCTGAGAGCACAGTGGTCTGTAGAGGTGATTTCTAGCCGCTCTGCAGGCAGATTGGGGTTTCAGTCTGACCAAGGAACAAATTGTGAGTTAGTTCCTGGCTTCTGTGATGGTAAATAGGGTTGTTGATGGTGGTGGAGTTGGGGTATTTCAGGAACCACACAGACACCTGTGTCCGGATGCTTGCACCAGAGCAGGATACACAGGAAATTCTTGGGTGGTTGGATGTGGTTTAAGACAGGACCAATGACAGATGGATAGATGAATTAGAACACCACGTCCATAAGACAGTGTGTGTCAAATACAGGTCATGAAAAGAAGCATATTTGCTAATGTGATAGACAAAATGAACCACCTAGCAAATACGCATAAAGACATGATTTAATCTAGATGTGAAAGTTTAGCTCCATTGAGGGTAGACATACGCCTCAAATTAATAAAGATAATAAAAGTGAGAAAGAATATTTAGGAACACAAATCTATATTTAGTTAGTCACTTCAGTAAAAATTACTGATCGTCTGTGTCATGCATTGAGGCTTCTAGACTAAAAAGGACAGCCAGTTCCTCAAGTTTATGAACTGGTCAGAGAGACAACTAAAGACACATTTGTAGTAGAGTGTGACAAGTGCTAGAATAGATGTAAGTACAGGTTGCTCCATGGAAAAGGAGACTTTCTCAATGATGAGATGAGGGGGCAGAATGGGAAATAAAGCAAGGCTTTTCAGAAAAAGTAATAGGCCTGCTAAGATCTGAAGGATGTGTGGTGTCATCAGATAAGTAAAGGAGTGAAGCAGAGTTATTGCCAGAGAGAACAGCAGGTAGAAAAGCTTGGAGGTGACACTGACAGCCAAATTAGTTTGGAAAACTGAAAGCAGTTCAGGACAACCTTAGGCTGAGTGTGTATAGGTTGGTAGGAGAGGAGAGATGGCATGTGGCAGGGAAACCAGGTGAAGCTACTAGGGTAAGCAGCAATCATTAAGAATATGATAAGATGAACTTTATTACAAAGGCAATGGGAAACTCTTGAAGGATTTTAAGCAGAGAAATAACTTGATCAGAACATATTTAAGAAAGACCAACCTAGACCTGAAAAGAATTGAGTTTGATAGGTATAAGGGAATCGGCTGGAGAGAACAATTTGAAATTAGCAGTAATTCAGAGGGAGGATTATTTAGGGTAGTGATGGTGGGGCTGGAGAGAAAGGACAATTTCAGAGATAGATATATTGGATGCAGAAATGTCGCTGCAGAAGTAGAATTAAAGATGGGACCCGAGTACCTTTCTTGGGTTCATGTGTGGATGGCACTGCCGTTTACTGAGTGAGGCATCATGAGAGGAAGAGCAGGTGCCTCCTTCAAGATGAGGTATGGGGGTTTCCCTGGTGGCGCAGTGGTTGAGAGTCCGCCTGCCGATGCAGGGGACACGGGTTCGTGCCCCGGTCCGGGAAGATCCCACATGCGGCGGAGCGGCTGGGCCCGTGAGCCATGGCCGCTGAGCCTGCGCGTCCGGAGCCTGTGCTCCGCAACGGGAGAGGCCACAATAGTGAGAGGCCCGCGTACCGCAAGAAAAAAAGATGGGGTATGGAGGGGCTACGCAATACGTTCTGGTATTTTTTATCTTTAATTTTCAACTCAATTGTTTAGAGTATATTTGAATGCAGGATTTCAGAGGAGAAATTCCAACTGATGAGAAGCCCTAGAGTGTACCCTTGGTAACGAATGGCAGGAGTGGAGGTGAAGTTTACCAGAGTAGAAGAGATTAAGAGATGGATTGGCTAGAACAGATTGTTCCTAACAATTCTCAAATCCCCCAAGATGACAACAGAGCTTGCTGCAGAGATCCAATTAAGCAGTCCAAGTTTAAAATCTACAATAAATGAGGGGGAAGTTACCATGCCACTAGAAGATGAGAGTGACAAGAAGTCAAGAGGGATACAAAGGTAGAAGCATAATGTTTGGCAAGCCTGTTGCTTTTGGGAGTGATATACTTGGGATATAAGAAAAGTAAAGGCATCTTCTTGAGGAAATTTCAAGGATGTTGGTATCCTCAGGAAAGAGCATTTCAGTTAAAGTCAGCAGTTAGGGGATGCATTTGGTAGGAAGATTGAGAACACAGGGGAATTTATGTGCAACATAACAGAAAACCCTGAGAACTCAGTGGAAAATTGGAAAAGAAGATCAGTGGAAAGTTAGGTCCACGGAGGAAGCACAGAGCCATCTGGGAATGAGAGTCTGGGGTAAAATGGATGAACAAAAAGGGGAGTCTTATGCAATGACCAGGATAATGGAATGGTGATGAATGTTTGGTTTAGGGCATTAGTAGATTCTATAACAAATTACCACAAATTTAGAGGCTTAAAACAACATAAATGTATTATCTTACAGTCCCAAAAATGGGACTGACAGGGTTAAAATCGATGTGTCAGAAGGCATTTCTTCTGGAAGCTCCAGGGGAGCATCCATCCCTTGCCTTTTCCAGATTCTAGAAGCTTGCCCTCATTCCTTGGCTTGTGGTCCCCTTCCAGCAATTTCACTTCACCCTCTGCTTCCATCATCACGTCTCCTCCTCTGACGCTTCTGCCTTCCTCTTTCCCTTAGAAAAACGCTTGTGCTTACATTAGGCGTGCCCAGTTAATCTAGGATATTCCCCATCTCAAATTGTTAATCACATTTGCGAAGTCCTTTTTCCACATAACCCACATATTCACCGGTTACCGGAATGAGGACGTTGTCATCTCTGAGGAGCCGTGATTCTGCCGACCACAAGAGCCACAAAGTGCCCTGGTAGGAGGATGAGTAGAGCTGGAAATGGCAGAAGAGGATCAGGCCTCTCCTCAGGGATTAACCAAGACCTGGAATGACTGTGCTTATAAGAGAGTTTTGATATAGATCAGGTGGTTGATGAAAGAATCATGTGGATTTCAGATTCCTACCACAAACTGAAAACAACAGTGGCCTCCAAAAGTTGTCAGCAGAGAACTGAACTGAGAGGGTGGGTGAGCATTCAAAGCTTCTGGCAACCACTGGAAGATCACATCAATTTCCTTAGAAAAGGTTGAAAATGAGATATGTTCATTGCATTTATTCATTATTTTAACAAATATCTATTTAGCCTATAGCTATGGGTAGAGGATGAAAATAAGAAAAAGTAGTTTAAAAAAAAGTGCTTTGGCTAGCTGGGGAAAGGAGGTAAGTCATGAACAAAGAACGGAGTCAAAGTGACATAGAGCCTGTTGCCAGGACACCAAGGAGGTGCTTCGACTAATAATAGCTTCTTTATCTTTGAATCATTCCTTACATCTTACCAGTCATTAAATCCTATGTTTATCCCTTAGAAAATTCTTGCAAGTGTATTCTTTTCTTCTCAAGTTGCCTGCTACCACATCAGTCCACATCTGCCTAATCTTCATATCTTAATTTTTCAAAGAAGTGGAAAAATCAGGACAAAACTATTTCAGGGGGAGAAATGATGGGTTACATTTGGTATTTGGTGATGTTAAGAAAATGGCAGGATAAGGGATATAGGATTAGGTTGGCGAGGCAGATTTAAAACTCATCTACAGAGTGATAGTACTGAAATCCAAGACTGAGTAACTACTCTCACGGTGAGATTTGGGAAGAATAAGGGCTGATAATCAAGAACTGAGGTCCCTACATGAGGAGAAAAAAATCAGAGAGGTGGGAGAGAAACAGGAGAGAGAAACATGGGGACACCATTTGTTAGGTAAATTTTTGTCACAAGATTCACATGAATTGTCACCAGTGTTTAAAAGATGAAACGAGAAGAGAAAGAGACTAAAGGCCAAATGACATTCCTTGGATTTAGCAAGAAGGAGATCATTATACCTTGAAAAAATTTACTATGGCAGGTAATTGAGGACCACAGGTAATAGAAAACTTTAGGTTCCTTGAAAGTGCTGGTATTATATAAACATACCTGGATTTAGTTCAAGCAACTATAATATAATACCACAGGCTGAGTAACTTATAAACAACAGAAATTTATCTTTCACAGTTCTGGAGGCTGGAAGTCCAAGATTGAGCACCACCATGGTCAGGTGAGAGCCCTCTTCTGGGTCGCAGACTTTTCATGTTGTCCTCAGATGGTGGAAGGGGTGAAGGATCTCTGTGGGGACTCTTTTATAAGAACGCTAATCTCATTCATGAAGGTTCCACCCTCGTGACCTAAGCACCTCCCAAAGACCCCACCTCCTAATACATCATCTTTGGGGTGTTAAAATTCAACATATGACTTTTGGGGGACACAAACAGTCAGGCCATAGCAACCTCAGTTCAGCGTGGTCCACATTCTTAAATAAAGTTATTTGTGTGATATAATTACACATGACATGAAATGACAAGCGACTGGAAGACATGGAGCTTCGTGTTTAGGTAAGAAGCAATCTAGGGGAATTTTCAACCTATTTTCCCATTAGGCAGAATGAGCACTTGAAGAGGGGATGCATTTTAATGATATAATAAGAAGGGAAAAAATTGGAAGTATCTGAACCCAGGTCATAGTTTTAGGTTCAGAGAGGAAAAGTGGAAGGATATTTTGGCCATAAGTTTTTTTTTGAGTGCAAACCGGCAGCAATGTTGATCCCAACATAGTGTTGAGTCTCTTGCTTAGGAAATCAGTCATTGTGTGAGCCTCAGTGCTGTGATGGGAAGTTGAGTAGGGCAGAGAATCATAGCAGTGGAACTCAGGAACCTGGCCTTGCTTGACCCAACTTGACACCTGCATCAAGATATCTTACATGTAACCTGATACCTCAAGGTCAGACTGAGTTAAGTTCCTGGACTCATTTGATACTTCCCTAGATTTTAGCTTATTGTAGAAGATCAGGATGAAGCAGCTCTCAAGGAAACTTCCTTAATCTAAATCCTCCCATCACTGCCTTTAACATCAGTGAGAGCGGCTGATGTGCAGCCTGCGATGGAGGCCCTGAAGAGCTAGCCTGAGGCAGAGGAGAAGGATCACATTAAACAAGAAGTCTAATTTCTAGAGACAACATGTTGAATAAGAAAATTACGGCTCACTGGGTTGAAAGATGCACAGAAAGCATTCTGATACATTAGTAATGATAACCAGGCAACTGGAAAGTGTGGTTTACACAGGCTGGCCTGTCCAAGGTAGATGATATCCTTGAATGGACAGACGCTTAGGTGTTACCAGGATACAGATAGAGAACAGGCCTGAGTGAATGGGGCATGAAAATGGCCTATTCCATCTTATAAAATATAAATCCACTCCAGAGAACATTCCTTCCTACTTGAGCATCAACTGGTCTGTGACAGAGTAATTGGAGGAGAGGGAGGAAGCTTCAACTTTTCAGGTGTAAGGGTTTTTATTCATATAAAACTGAGTCTTAATTTTAAAATTTAAAATATTATTCTAAATAAATACCTATCCATTTCTTTCACCAACACTCTTTACCACCATCTCCAGTTTTCTCTGTGGAATCTGGTGCAAGAAATTATACAGCACTGTGTGTGGTTAAATACTTTTGCATAGCTTCAAAACCCATCTCTTTCACTTGCTAGCTTTAGACTTTGTCACAAGTTACCCAAACTCTCTGAACCTGAGTTTATTCATCTGTAAAATGACACTAATGATAATGTCTCCTTTAAGAGTTCTTGTGAAGATTACATGAGATAATGTGGGTGAAATGCTTAGCACAGGGCCTGGAACACAATAAACATTCAATGAATAGTTGTTGTTATTATTATTATTATTTTATTAGCTAACATCGCAGTGCAATGGAAAAAAAATTGAACCAAAGTATGGGTCTAGGCTCTAATTCCCAGTGAATCACTTCTAGCCTTTTGACTCCCATCTTTTAAATGGGAATGATATTTATGCCAACCGATCATCAAGGCTTGTTCTCTGAATTAATAAAATCATGAATATTTGTACTTTGTAAAAGATATTTAAGTGTAAGGTATAGAAAAGAAATAAAGGTTTAGCACAATAAAGCTAAATAAAGGTTTAGCTCTATCTCTACTTCCAAACCTAGCATAAAGTTGAGACCTTATCTAACTGCCATCATTTATCCAATGGAAACATAATGGTTATCATTCTGCCAGATTTTCAAACCAGTTGAATGGGTCTGTTTCAAGTCAGTCTTGGATTTTAAAAAACGCTTGAAGTTGCATTTTATTTAATTGCCTATTGATAATATAATAAAGTTCAATGGATATTTTTAAATACCTACTATGTACTATGTATAATCTAGTAGTAAAAGTTAGATATAGAGAGTTAAGACCCTTGAATTGGACCTGTTGTAATAATTTGCAGTGACATCGACCTTATAATGTATGTGTTTCCGTTGAGTCATCTATTAAAAGACTATTATGATACTTATCTACTATGCAAAGGAACTATAAATTGGTTTGAATGTTAAGCCTCACTCAGAAAAAACACTATCTAAGCAAAAGCCTCACCATTGTGTCATTCCTGCATTTGGTCCCATGGTTAATAGATGCAAAGTACAAACCACTGAATTATGCATTTGCCCTTACAGTTCTGCCCCAGAGCAAGGTACTGTTGGAAGCCAGCCCAGTGAAGAGCCCCAGAAAAAGTGCCTGGTTTTTAAAAACTGATGAGAAGAGGATGCGATAAGAGACAACAAGCAGACCCAGAGCAATATCCTCTGAGGCTGCGCCCACTGACACAACCCCTGCCATTGGTTAGGAGCCAATATTTTAACCAAACTGATTGATTGACTGAGAATACTAAGAAAGGATCTCACAGGAAGCACACAGACAAACCACTTCATGGAAAGATGATCTGACCGAAGGTAAGCAATCCATGCGTGGGATAGAGAGCAAGAGAGGGTTCAGCTTTGTTTACAAAAGTCTCTGCTGTATGAATGATACAAAAGTCTCTGCTGTATGAATGAAAGTCCCAAACACAATAAACAAATTGATACATCACTTTACAGTTTATAAAGTCCTTTCACACACACAATCACATTTAACTCTTATTGATCTAAAGGCTCACAACTTTTTGCATGTGTCTGCCTTCCAGACCAGCAGAAGGTACATTCCTTTTCTCTGCGTGCTTTCAGGTTCATTCTGGTTTTAGTCCTAATGTAAACTCCTAGATGAGCTGCCACCTTCCTCACCAGCCTGGACAGTATCCCCCTGCACTCTGGCTGAGGTCATAGCATTTTGTTCTTTTTAGTAGACACGGTCCTAATATTTGGACACAGACTGTCTTAGAACTGCATTCTTGGCCCGTTCTATTTATCTATACATCCATTTCCCCTGTCCCTTTTCTTATATCACAGGGCTATACAATTCCATTCCCTGAGATCTTTAAATTACCTGGGTTCAATTGACTTTTTCACAGCGTCATATAATTTGAGATTTGGAAGAGACATCAGAGGTCATATAGTCAAACCTTCTACCCATAACAGAATCCCCTCTACATCACTGCTGGCTGCTGGTCATTCAGTCTCAGTGTGAATGGCCCCAGTGAAAAGGAGTTCACTGATTTGCAAGGCAGCCCATTCCAGCAGACTGCATTTCCCTAAATGACAACAATGATGCCTCCCATCCCCCCTGCTCTTCTTACAATGTAATTTTGAGGCTTCTCCCACTGAGACTGGAGCCTAGGGCTCTTCCACTTGAATCTGGACAGAACTTGAGGCTGCTCCAACCAATAGAGTGCAGCAGAGTGATGCTCCGTGACTTCTGAGGTCAGCTCACAAAAAGGTGATAGCTTCCAGCTAGCTCACTCTGGGATGTTTGCTCTGGGAAAGCCAGCCATCAAGCTGTGAGGAAGCCCAAGCTCACCACGCAAAGAAACCACATGGAAAGGCTCATCTGGAGAGAAACTGAGGGCCTCCTGCCAATATCCACTTATTGGGCATGTGAGTGAATGACACTTCAGATGATTCCAGTCCCCAGCCTTAGAGCCACCCTATTTGAGGCCAAGTGGAGCAGAAATGAGCTATCCTTCCACGCAGAGTTATGTCTCTTCATAACTTCACAGGGCTTAATATCAAGAGGACCAGTGCTCTAGGAGCAGAGTGAGTAACCACACTGGAAAAGCCTCCTGCTCATCAGGACCTAATTTAGACAAAGAGATCCTGGACTTAAAGCTGAGGCCTTAATAGGTTGAGATTTGGGGGCTCAGAGAGAGGGCATGAGAAAATTTTGCATGTGTGGGATTTGAATTGTTGTGGCCAGAAGGCAGATTGTGACAGATTGTATTTTCCTACAAGCAACAATATCACCCATTCCATTTGCTCACCTTACAATGTGATATTGAGGCTCCTCCCACTGAGAAGTGAGGTCTGTGTTCTCTTCTCTTGGATTTGGGCAGGGGCTTCTGTTTGCTTCAACCAATAGCTTAAGGCAGAAGGGATGTGTGGCTTCCAAGGCTAGATCTTTGGGTGACGCCTGCCCACTCCACTCTGACAAGGCCTGCCATCATGCTATGAGAAAGCCCAAATTAGCCCAGGTGGAAAGGACGTATGGAAAGGAACTGAGGCTGCGGCCAACAGCCAGTTTGATTGAAGAAGCTCCAGATGATACAATATGCCCCAGATGATGCGATGCCACGTGAGACAGAGTCAAGCTATATACATTAAGCTTTGTCTGAATCATAGATTCATGAACAAGTAAATCCTGTTTATGTTTTGAGCCACTGATTTTAGGGGTAAATTGTTATGCAGTGTTAAATTGCCAGAACAGAGGCAAATCCCTGTACAGGAGGGTATAGCCCTATATTATGAATCGAGCCCTGTATTGGGACAGAACCCTTTATTGTGGTAGAGTTCTAAATGTGTGTTAGGGGGTAGAATCCTGTAGATCCCTGAAATGGGACACAGCCTTATATGAAGGTTAAGCTCTATATCAAGAAGCAGAAACACAAAATTCTAGTCTATTCTGTACCCCTCACTGGAAGACTTTGGACCAGACATCTAAATGTCTCAAGATCTTAGGTGCATCATCTGAAAAACTGACATGGTAAATATTTTGCCTAAGAGAAGATACTTTTGAGGTTAGTCTGGATCCTGCTATAGACTTTATTATTCTACATTGCCACTTATTCATCCAAAATACTCTTTATGACCTGCCGTTGTCATCAAACTTGAACTTTATTTTCAAACTGAAAGCCTCCACTTAGAAATGGAGTAGAAAACATACTAGCAGTAGTAGTAAATCCTCATCTCTTGCCTTTTTGTGTCTTCTAAATCACTCCTTCACCAATCGTCACCCAATCCCTGTTCATATATAGATCTTTAATTGAGGCTATTCCTATAGGATAGGAACAAATGTGATTCTTTTAGCACTTCCATAGAAAGTAAGATATATGTGTATATTTCCCCTTTAAAATCAAGTGCTAGCAAAATGCAAATTCACTCCGTTTTGCATTTAATCCTTGTGCTGCAAAGAAAACCTCCTAATTTTCTCAAGTTCTTGCAAATAATATCCTTTGGCAGCAAGGATATACATTCTCAAGTACAAAGCAATATCTCAATAAACTAATTTTCCATCCGAACATTTAAAGTGTGATGTTATTTTGTCTAAGATCTCTGATATAATAGAAAGACAGGAAATTGACTAAGTGGTTTCTCAAAAATGAAACAGAAGGATACCTCTTCTGAATACAAACCTTTTTCTAAATTCTGAAGCAAAACTACCAAACACTATAGAATTACTGGGCTGTACAGAAAGTGCTTCTGCTGTTGTTCCTGCATAGGGGTTTAGATAAGGATGTGCCTTATCACATACTGAATTTACTCTCCAAATAAAAGAGATCCCCCTTCTCTGGGCTATGCAGCTTCAGAGTTACAAAGTGAAAGTGGCACCCACATTTCAGAGGAAAAGGGGCTCTTGGGACTGCATTTCCTTCTTCCTGACCTGAACCTCCTTTCTTCTCCCATTTTTTTTCACACCCTTAACCTTCTCCTCAAAAGACAGATCTTTAAGATTTTTTTTCCCTTAAATTGATCATTCTGATGTCAGGTCATTTTGGAACCAGTGATTAGTGAATATGATAAATTACCAGTAGCAGGTTTGCTTTTGCAGGTTTGAAGTTTTGATGCATTAGTTATTTCCATCCAGGAAAATTATAAGTCTGAACAACATAAACTTCTAAACCTCCAGATGGAAAACTAGTCTTTTAGGAATATTGCTTTGTATTTGAAAAGGCAGGTCCTTTATATTGACAAGATCTAAATTTGCAGTATTATTGGCATCTGCTATCTTTTAAAATATTTTCAAGTACTTTCTCCTCAATCTATATTTCATTGAGACCAGGGATATTCCTGAGAGTTTAAATCAGTTTGATTTTTTACCATTCTGTGTTCTATAAAAATGTCAAGGCATAGGCACGGAAGATTGTGCCTTTTGTTTGAGGTAGGTGTATGATAAAAGATAATTTCTTAGAGGTTTGCTCCAGAATTGGCAGGTCTGCTTTCTCTTTGTCCTCATCTATTTGTGCTCCCTCTGAAAGGGTCTTTGGACAATGGAGTTAACAAACGGCACATAAAGCGAATGCCCAGATGTTTATATTCCTAGGCTGTTGTTTACACAAATTTTTCAGTGTTTGTGATCCCTGAGATGTGAGAGGCTGGGGTAGGCTGTTTACATCAATTCCTCTCTGGGAATACACATGGCTTCACATTAGAAGCAGCAGGAGGATTTTCAAGGGAGAGAATTTCAGGACAGTGTACAGAGTCGGAGCCGGGGGGTCGTGACCTTGCCTATTGATCCAGCCTCTCTAATTTCCACAGCTTGCTGAGGCTTGTTCTTCCAGCCTGCTGGTGTACATTAGAGCAGAAATCCATAACATGGCCATGTTCACCCAAGCACAGGAAGAAACTAAATTAAATGTTAAAAAACAATCTGAGGCTAGAGTTGGACACAATTCATCATGATCCTAGATGCCAGGCAGGTGGGATGAACAAGGATTCCTCAGCCAATAGACCCCCAAACAGAATATAGAAAGGCCTTGGTGTCTCACTTGTCAGGGACACAGCACAGAGTCTGAAAATGCACGAAGGTCAGCTCTTTTGGCTATAACATATTTTTCCTCAAAAATATGTTATACACATCTGAAAAGTGTAACTGAGGTAAATTAGCAGAAGGAATTGGGAGAAATGAATGGAATTCCTTATGAAACGTGTATTTGGCAGTGTTTGGCAAATTCTCAAAGCTAAGGTGCTTCTGTGCTGGCCTCGAATTTTTGTCTCTCTATTCCCCAGGCTAGCTGGTTAGATTTATATTGTAGGAAGGAGAATGTCTCACCAGAGTCACGACCTTTCTTCTGGGTGACAGAGATTCAGAACAATAGCACCTTTGGCACCTCAAAATGAAGTCAGTGTGTTAAGGTAAAGGACGCCAGACACCCTGATGCTCTAAAACATCTGGATGATGCACTGCATTGTTCACTTTTCATCTGGATGTTTCACCTCAAGTAGACAGAGCTGAAGGGAGCGCTGCTCAAGGCATATTGGACAGTGCCGAAACTGCCCTTTTCTGCTTCTTCCCTTGATCTCATTTATATTGGACACAGGGCTCATGCCATTTATTTGCCATTTACTTATTGATTAATCTAAAATGTTTAACCTGAAGAAGGCATCACAAATGGCAGGTTGTTCTGCTGGGAGCTGCCTCAAGTGCTGGGATGCATTCCTCGAAAGGCATTATCTAATGAACAGGATGCAGCCCAGCAGCGCCTTGTTTAGGGAACCCAGCCCCTGTTTGGGTTGTGGCAAGAATGCAGCAAAGTGGTGCTGGGAAAACTGAACAGGTACATGTAAAAGTATGAAATTAGAACACTCCCTAACACCATACACAAAAATAAACTCAAAATGGATTAAAGACCTAAATGTAAGGCCAGACACAAACTCTTAGAGGAAAACATAGGCAGATCGCTCTATGACATAAATCACAGCAAGATCCTTTTTGACCCACCTCCTACAGAAATGGAAATAAAAACAAAAATAAACAAATGGGACCTAATGAAATTTAAAAGCCTTTGCACAGCAAAGGAAACCATAAACAAGACCAAAAGACAACCCTCAGAATGGGAGAAAATATTTGCAAATGAAGCAACTGACAAAGGATTAATCTCCAAAATTTACAAGCAGCTCATGCAGCTCAATAACAAAAAAACAAACAACCCAATCCAAAAATGGGCAGAAGACCTAAATAGACATTTCTCCAAAGAAGATATACAGATTGCCAACAAACACATGAAAGAATGCTCAACATCATTAATCATTAGAGAAATGCAAATCAAAACTACAATGAGGTATCACCTCACACCGGTCAGAATGGCCATCGTCAAAAAATCTAGAAACAATAAATGCTGGAGAGGGTGTGGAGACAGGGGAACCCTCTTGCACTATTGGTGGGAATGTAAATTGATACAGCCAATATGGAGAACAGTATGGAGGTTCCTTAAAAAACTACAAATAAAACTACCATACGACCCAGCAATCCCACTACTGGGCATATACCCTGAGAACACCATAATTCAAAAAGAGTCATGTACCAAAATGTTCACTGCAGCTCTATTTACAATAGCCAGGACATGGAAGCAACCTAAGTGTCCATCGACAGATGAATGGATAAAGAAGATGTGGCACATATATACAATGGAGTATTACTCAGCCATACAAAGAAACGAAATTGATTGATTGGTAGTGAGGTGGATGGACCTAGAGTCTGTCATACAGAGTGAAGTAAGTCAGAAAGAGAAAAACAAATACCGTATTCTAACACATATATATGGAATCTAAGGAAAAAAAAAAAAAGGTCATGAAGAACCTAGGGGTAAGACGGGAATAAAGACACAGACCTACTAGAGCATAGACTTGAGGATATGGGGAGGGGGAAGGGTAAGCTGTGACAAAGTGAGAGAGTGGCATGGACATATATACACTACCAAACGTAAAATAGATAGCTAGTGGGAAGCAGCCGCATAGCACAGGGAGATCAGCTAGGTGGTTTGTGACCACCTAGAGGGGTGGGATGGGGGGGTGGGAGGGAGGGAGACACAAGAGGGAAGAGATATGGGAACATATGTATATGTATAACTGATTCACTTTGTTATAAAGCAGAAACTAACACACCATTGTAAAGCAATTATACTCTAATAAAGATGTTAAAAAAAAAAAAGGTTGACAGAATTGTGTTAAATGATAACAACAACATTCCAGCAGAACACATTCAGGCAATCCCTACATATGCAGCACTCCATAGGCCTACAAAGGGAAAAAAATGATTCTGCAGTTGTACTTTTAGGCTAAAGTTCTATTTGTATGCTAATAAATCACTGGGCTGTAACTGGAGGGTTTTTTTGAGGGAGGTGACCAAGGTCAAAAGGGGAAGTGGAGAGACAAGTGAATCTGTTAGCATATCAAGATGAAGCTAGAATGTGGGAGCTAAAAGAGGTAGTGGAGGAAACTGAGGTTCCAGGACAGTAAATGACCTCCCTCGCCAACACACACACTGGGGCCCATGACACAATGAGTGCATCGTTTCCTGCACTGCGGTGGTCAGAGCAATCGCCCTGCATCCAAAAGTCTGAGGTTTGTCACCTGTCTCTATCTGCATGGACCTTGGACATATTAATTTATCTCTCTTTAGATTAATCTATCTATCTCTTTATGTACAGTAAGTCCCCTACATACGAACGAGTGACATTCCGAGAGCGTGTTCGTTAAGTCCAATTTGTTAAGTCCAACAAAATTAGCCTAGGTACCCAGCTAACACAATTGGCTATATAGTACTGTACTGTAATAGGTTTATAATACTTTTCACACAAATAATACATAAAAAACAAACACGAATAAATAAGGAAAATATTTTTAATCTTACAGTACAGTACCTTGAAAAGTACAGTAGTACAGTACAACACCTGCATACAGGGGCTGGCATCAAGTGAACAGGAAAGAAGAGTTACTGACTGGAGGAGGGAGAGGAGGTGGGAGATGGTAGAGCTGAAGGATCGTCAGCAATAGGAGACAGAGGGCAAGCTGCAATTTCACTCATGCCTGATGTTGATAGCACAGGTTCTGGTTTCTTGCTGGACTCATTTCTACCTACCCTCTTGATAAAATGATTCAGTGATGTCTGGGTAGTAGTTCTTTTTTTCATGTCATAGATAACACGGTAGCACTGGATTGCATTCTGAAGGGCTTCTGCAACCTTTGTATACTGTTCTACATTCAGGTCCTGTGCCTCAAAAACTAACGGTGCCACCTCAAATAAAGAAAATCCCCTTGCCGTTTCCCGTGTCGTGAATCTCTTGGGTTCTTCAGTTACTTCTTCTTCCTCTTGTCTCTCTCCGTCCTTTCTCTGGGCCTCCAACTCCATCAGGTCTTCATTAGTAAGCTCCTTGTGTTGCACAGCAAGAGTACTGTACAGTAAAGTACACAAAAGCACAACCATTTGTAGAGGATGCACGCACGTGACAATGTACGCCAGACACGTGAACGGACATGTGATTAGACATGTGAACGCACGTTTGCATCTTTGAAAGTTCACAACTTGCAGGTTTGTATGTAGGGAACTTACTGTACTGTGGTTTTCTCATCAGTAAACTGGGGATAATAGCATTTGAATAGTGTCATGAGAATTAAATGAGATAATGTATCCACAAACATTTCACCAGTGCCTGGCACATGGTAAACACTCAACAGATAATGTTATTTTTCTCTGCTGTCTTTCCCTTTTAGGATATCTAGCCCTGTGTAGCTTTTATTTATGGAATCATTTTAACTAAATATATCTATGTGGAAAGTGCTCAAATCTTAAGTCTAGAGCGTGATGCATCTTCACAAAGCAAACACATACCCCTACCCAGATAAAGAAATAGAACTTTCCCAGAACTCCAGAAACCACCTCCTGCCTCTCCAGTCATAACTCTTCATTAACATAACTAACTACTAGTCCAATATCTCTGTCTAACTTTGTCTGTTTTTAACTCTACGTAGAAGTAATCATGCCATATTTATCTTCTGTTCCTGGTTTATCCTTCTCAGTACTATGTTTGTGAGATCCCTTACTTGTTGTAACAGCAATTTATTAACCTCATTGCTGAGATACTGCACTATATTTCCTCTTTATAAAATCACCAAACACTAATGTCTTCTAAAGAGTTGGGAGGAATGTGAGAAGTAGTTTGTTAAGTAAGATAGAGTACGAAAGTTGGACATTATTTCCTTAAAAATTTTATTTAAATTAGAGATCATTCTATGTTATACCTATAGGAACTTCATTCTTAGTCATTTGCACAGTGAAATGGGAAAAAATGGTTGTTGCAGCTGACACCTTACCTTTTCCACAGCCAACAACACATTGGTTCACCATCACAGAGCAACTTACAAATTGTTGTAGTACCCTGAGCTTTGTTACATCTGGGGTCACCAAGGTGAGTACCCATATGAACAGTATCCATTAAGGTGATGCCATCAAAATGAATGGTTGTGAACCACTGAGCAAGCCTCAAATCCTTGTTTTCCAGATGGAAAAACTAAGTCCCAGAGGAAATAAATTCCTCCCCCCAGGATCATACAGCCAGTGAGTAACAAAGTTAGTGCTGAATGGAAAGAAAGAACAAGAATAGAGGATTTGGGATGTTAGTTGAAGCAAAAGCATAGCTACTGGAACAAGTCTGTCTTGAATCAAGCCTCTGAGGTGTGGCTTGTTCTGCATGAGGACCACTCACCTTGCAGCTCAAGTATTCCTTTAACAAGTATTCCTCTGGACAGCATAAACTGTCCCAGAGCCTGTTGGTTTTTGCAATTTCAGAGCACAGTGGAGTCCTTCTTTTAGTTAAAAGAAAAATATTCTATAATCTGAAGACTATAAATACCAGTTGCTCCTTAATATACTTTGAATTTTCAAAAGAAAATTTGTTGTCTGGTCAAACAAAGCAGTTTTCCCCCTATGAGAATGTTGTCTGATGACAGTACCAACATTTGTGACATCTATGGTAAAATAAAATGTTATCATTTCTTCAAGTATATGAAGTTGATTTCTGTAGTCAAGTTTAACTCAGTAGGTACACTGAGAAGTGGAGAGTCAAGAGAAATGCACAGAGCCTACCAGGAATAGTAAAAAGTAGCTCTGAGCCTGCATTTATCAGGGATATGTCCTTTAACAGGAGAGACTAACTACAAACTACCTATGGGAGAATTTAGCTCCTCTGCTTCTGTTTCTTCACCCTCCAGAATCTGATCAAATTTCCCTATTACCAAAAGGCCCAAATTGGAAAATCATATTTTTGCCTGAAGATATATATATATATATATATATATATATATATATGTATGGATATATATATATATGTATGTATATATATATGTATCTATCTATCTATAGATATATATGTAACCAATATAATACATTAGTTTTTGTTTTCCAAGTGGAAAAATAATTTATGTATTTGCACTTCAATGCTTTTAAATGTTTTTACTTTGTATGTTTCCATTTTCATGCTTTCTGTACTTATTCTGCACTCATTTTATAAAGATTTTCTTTTCTCATACGAAATGGCTTTTTGGATACCTTCTCCTATATTTTTCTATAAATTTAATGTTTCAATGTAATTTCAGGGTTTGAAACTCATTTTATTCTTAAAAAATGTATAATTTATTTTCTACCCACTTCTAAAAATAATATGAAGTACATTTTGGACCTCTGAGTGTAAAACACTTTCTTTTCCTGAATGAGTAAATGGACCAGACTTGCTCATTTCTATTCAAACAAGAAACAAATGAACATAAATCAGATAAATACAAACAATATACATACATGTTTGCTTCCATTTGAAACAAAATGGGAAAAAAAGAGCAGATTGTGGGCAATCACTTTTCATTGACTCAGCTCCTTTGTGGTTGATTCAATACAGTTGTTAAAATTATGGATTATTTCAGCTGCCATTGCCAGTTTATCTGGATTTGAGAGAACAAGTAGGTCTCTGTGAGAAATGAAGTGACTACTATAAGTTTATGGTAATTATGAAAATTAGAAATAGTGAGAGTCCCCTTGGCTGTGATCACTGACCAAAGGAAGAACCTCACCTGTGCTCACTGAGAAAAGGACTGTTCATCCTAAAGTGGCTGACACCCTCCATCTCCCCACCCCTTCACACACAATGCATTCCCTTATTATAATCACAATCAGGAAAGCTCATCTTTTGGAATTAAGTCAAGGAAGCATCCCGTGGAACCCATCTGGGCCATATCTACGTACCTGCCATGATTTTGACTCTATTGAAAAGTTCCCAATCTAATAGGTATTTTGGGGCATCATAAGAGCTGATTGTCATTAATGGCGAAGCAATCAATGAGATGATGTTATTTCAGGCACCTTAACAACTGAATTGGATCATCCATGCATAAGTCCATAGATAGCTCATTGACTGGCTGTTATTGTGGCTGATAAAACCAAGTCAGCTGGAAAAGAGCTCTTTCCGTCTGGCCTTGCAGACGAACTTTAAGTCTTTACTGTGGAATCATCCAAGATGATTGGCCCTTTGAAGTAGCAACGGCATAAACCTAGAGGGATTATGACCACAACAAGAGGCCCTAACACAGAGATTCAAGTCAAAGAGACCTCTAGCTTTTGCAAATATGCAGTTGAAATCATTCAATGATTGGCTTATGAGGGCAGAACTAATTAATCCATGGATATTTTAATATTCTTCCAGTAGCATGGTAGTCAAGAGAAAGAATAATGCAGGGATGAGACAGATCAATGAAGCAGTGATCAGCCCAAGTCTGTGGAAGAAACCTTGCTAAATGCCCAGGTCCAAGCCTTGTCCTACTGCAGAAGCAACTGGTAGGGCCAGCTGTGGGGACTGAGCTATTTAAGCTGGAAAAGTTAGGACACACTACAGATACCATCCCCAGAATGCTACCAAACTGCCCAGGAGGAGGAGGAATTTGAACAATAGCCCTAGATCATGGGAATGGACTCCTCTATATAAGCTGACTTGAGTATCATAGTTATCCAGACACACAGGCTATTCTTTTTATTGAAATGCACCTTTGAATCCAGCAAAGCTGTCTTTCTATGGGTTATGTCAGGGATAATGACACCCAACCTGAAAAGGTCAGGAACGTCAGCAGATGCAGGGAAGGTCTTAAAACTGAAGTCCTGGTAAGACTGGGTCGACCGGTTTATGTGGAGCAGTTTTGACTTACACTTGTTGTCCTTGCATGAGCTTCATTTTTTCTAGATGCATCTATCTATGCTTGATAATACAAAATAACAGATACCATTGTTAAGTGCTGTTGTCCTCGTGAAATTATGAGTCAAAGTAAAGGTGACCCCGTTGAGAAGGAGAAAAAAATGGGAAGGAGATGGGACACAGAAGTTGGCCAAATAAGTTTTTATACGCTTGACTTGGCTCAGTATGCTTTAAGAGAGCTCAGGGAATCTGAAAACATTCACAGTTATTGTACTATGTCAGGCACTGTTCCCTGTGTATGTTTCTATAAGGTCTTTAATCTTTAGCCATGTTAAACAAGAGAAAAAGTAAATTAAGTTTCTAATCTAATACTGCAAGCAGAGTCTCCCAGCCCCCATACATGCAGCTGCATGCATGCACATGCACACACACATATATACACATGCACACATAGACACACATACCTGCTAGGGTTGCCAAATGAAATACAGGAACCCAGCTATGTTTGAACTCAGATAAACAATGAATAAATTCTTATATAAGTACATCCCAAATATTGCATGAGACATTCTTATTCTAAAAAATTATTCATATGTATATGGAATTTAAATGTAAATGTACATCTGGTATTTTTATTTGATAAATATTGCAACTCTTAATACCTGCCATTTCTTCTCATATCACATATACTATGACATAGAGGCTAACAAATACACACATGCACATACAGAGAGTTACACTGCACATAAATGGGAGGAGTATAAATTTGTTCCAGATAACTCAGGTGAAAAAAATGACTTCAATTAAGCTTTATATGTTCTAAATGAAATCAAATATGGCTCTGAGCATTTATTCAAAGATTTGTGATGTTTTAAATTTCAGTCATGTTAGGGAGATCCCTTCACCTCCTTAGGGTTATACAAGAATTTGAGGCAGTTATAGTATTGCCCCCTGGGAGAATGACCGCTGGTCTTGGGTCACATCACTAAGACAAGTTAGCAACTCTACTCACGTAGCATCAATAGTGGGCCAGCGGCTCTTTCACCATGGTTCCCACCCACAGCTTGGTGGCCAGGTAGCCAGCACCATTCCCCATCCAACCTCCTCGAGGTGGGGATGAGACAAAGCCCCCCTCCAACTCCTTTACAGACACATGACATCCCTTGTCTTAGGGATACTGTCTATCTCTCCTGAAAAATCTAGCTTTACTTATTTCCTCTATAAGCTAAGACTTTGCAAAGCAAACCTGTATTTATTCTCCCTGGGTCGAGAGAAGACCCTGACCATCAGGATACAGAAACTTGAAGCTCATTTGTTTTGGTAGGCAGGGAGTAGAAAGGGTGACTCCAGAGAAGAAGAGGGCAATGTAAATTTATAATTATATACAATATGAAAAGTGCTACATATATAAAGTCCAGTCTTTTTTTAAAAAACACTTTACATGTCATTCACAATGCCCTTTTTTATTATTCCCGGTTTACAGATAAAGAAACTGAGGCAGAGAGGGAGCAATTAAGTCACTTGCACAAGACCACTTAGCGAGTAAGTTGCTCTATGTAAGATAGTGTGTGTGACAGAAGTGGGGATCTCAGTAAGACAGGGGTGGGGAGATCCGGGAACACTGGGGAGGACTTGTGGGAAGAAGTTTGAATGGAGAGTTTGGAAGAATGGGCAGGGAAGGAAAGGAATTCTACACTGAGGAAACCAAAGCAGTGTCACACAGAGGCGTGAACCTGTGTGCTGTTTGGGGAACTAAAGGTCACTGTGACTGGAGGTATGACAGAAGATGGGGCTAAAGGGAGATGGGGAAGTTTGAGCCTCATCCTAGAAGCTAAGGATGAAGCTAACACATCCTAGAAGTGTTTTAATCAGGAGAGTGACACGATCAGATTTGTGATTTGGAAAGGTGTCTCTGTGCAGCTGTGAGAGGAGGGATCAGAGAGCAAAAAGGCTGGCAGCAGGGAGACCAATCACCCAGGCAAGAAGCCCTAAGGCTTAAGCAAAGGTAGAGATTATGGGAGTCAAGAGCAGTACACAGGGATATCCAGGAGGTAGAAGCTACCAGAAGTGGTGACTGATTGGACTGAGGGTACAAAGGAGAGGAAATGGTCTATCTATTAATTATAAAATTTCTGAGTGTATCTCTGTTAAGTCAAATGTTGAAAAATGCAACTGAGTTGTCATCCCTTTATTTGAAATATGACATAAAAAACTAACTTTAGTGAAGTCATAGGTGAAAATAGATGTTATTATTTTGTGTGTTTTTCCTTCATTTATTTATTCATTTATCTACTCTTTCATCAGATAATTACCGAGCACTTACTGTGCACCAAGCACAATGCTGGACACTGGGCTATATTTTGAATGAATGATACTAATTTGGTCTCTTCCCTCACCATGATGTTATGGATCAGAGCCATTTGATGTGACAGAGATAGAGACATAAATAAAATAAGTACTTGTGCAATTTTCTGAATGATTCCTTAGGGCAAATCTTATCTAAAACTTTATTTTATTTCCTATGCCACAAGTTCAACAAATACGTATTGAGGTTCCATGATATGCCAGGGTTTACGGCAGGGATGAAGCAAACATGAATAAATAAGATACTTTTGAATTGGAATGCAGGCTAAGAAGACAACAAAACACAGTGAACCAGTAGCAGCGGCAGGGCAGGAATAAGGGGATATCCTAGTTTGGATGGTCATCAGGGACAGCCTCTTTAAGGAGGTGACAAAAAGCAGAGACCGGAGCAACAACAAGGAGTCAATCAGGCACTATCTGTGGCAGAACGTTCCCCACCAGAAGGTTACAATAAGTGCAAAGGCCCTGAGGTAAAAAATGAGCATGTGCTCCGGAGACACTAAAGGTCAGTGTGATCAGACAGCAAGAGTCCACAGTTTACATTAGGGTTCATTCTTGGTGTTGTACATTGTATGAGTTTGGACAAATGTATAATGGCACGTATCCACCATTACAGTATCATTCAGAATAGTTTCACCACCCTAAAAATCCCATGCTTCACCTATTAATCCCTTCCTTTCTCCCTCAGTTTCCTGAACTCTTGGTACCCACTGATCTTTTTACTGTCTCCATGGTTTTGCCTCTTCCAGAATGTCATATAGTTGTAATCATACAGTATATAGCCTTTTCAGATTGGCTTCTTTTACTTAGTGATTTCCTCCACGCTTTTCATGGTTTGATAGCTCATTCCTTTTTAAGGCTGAATTATATTTAATTGGATTGACATACTACATTGTATTTATCCATTCACCTACTGAAGAATATCTTGGTTGTTTCCAAGTTTGGGCCATTATGAATAAGGCTGCTATAAGCATTCATATGCAGGTTTTTGTGTAGACATAAGCTTTCAACTCCTTTGTGTAAATACCAAGGAGCTTGATTCCTGAATTACATGGTAAGAGTATATTTAGTTTTGTAAGGAACTGCCAGACTGTCTTTTGCTGTACCATTTTGCATTCCCACTAACAGCGAATGAGTTTCTGTTGATCCACATCCTTTCCAGCATTTGGTATTTTCAGTGCTCCAGATGGGGAACAATTTTAAGTGTGACATGATCTGATTTACAGTTTTAAAATATTCCTTTGGCTACTGTATAAAGAAAGCACTGTTGGGGAGCAAGAGTGGGAACCAGAGAGATCAGTGTCCAGAGGCTATTCCTGTTATCCAAATGAGAGACGGTGATGTCTTGAACAAGGGTAGCTGCAGTGAAAATGAAGAAACTGGGGCAGACTTGAGATGTATTTTGCAGGTGGAATCAACAGGACTTGTAGATAAATGAGATGTAATGGGTGAAGACAAAAGATGAATTAAAGTTTTTGACCTGAGGAGGTGAGTATATTTATGGTGGTGACATTTATGGAGATAAAAATATTCACCAAAGAATAGGCTTAAAAGGAAAAGTTAAAAATTTTATTTGGCCATTTTTTAAAAAATTTGAAATATTTGCTGGATATCCAAGTGGAGAAATCAATTAGGCTGTTGGATATATAAGTCTAGAGCTTAGTGGAAAGGTTATCTCTTCATTCCTGGGTCTTCTCAAAACCTCCACCAACACCATTAACCCCTGCAGTCTCTGACAGTCTACAAGACAGAGAGTCATAGGTTGGGCCATCTCATTGAGCCCCTGTGAGCTCCTGTGGCCCAAGACAGCAGAGCCAGGGCAGGAACAACATGTGCAGCGCAAGCCTCAGCATGATGCTCCCAGGGCACACTTGTGCAAAGCTGGTGGGAGCCTGCAGAGAACTGTGTCTGCAGCAGTAGCTGGCACAAGAGACAGGCAAGGCTAAGAGGACTTAAAGTGCATAAGAGAATTTCAGAACAGTCACTCATCCCAGGATCAACATACTGTCTCTTTCCTGGCTGCCTGTTAAATATCAACATTTGACCTTCATTCTCCACTGATAGAAGGGCATCCTATGTTCAAGAAACTGTTTTGCACTACAGCAGAAATTAAAATCAGATAGGAGAAGTCCTAGTTGTAAGGAAGAAGTCTACATCTATCTCAGGGCCCTACAACTGTAGGTGGGCTTATGCTGTCCTGAGCCCCTGTAATATCCTCAGTGGGCTTCTGAGGAGTCCTATCCAACCAGGACACCTTGCATGTTTCATCTATCCCTTTCCCCTTCACAAACATCTTCTTCTACTTTTAATGCTTCCTCTGGTATTTGAACAACAAAGAGCAAAGTCTCTTCTCTCTGTGACACAATCTATGGGGGTCTGAAAAATAGCTACAATAGCTTTTGACAAGGAAGAAGCTGCAGCTTAGAACTGATCTTAGTGATAACTCCTTTTGGAATTTCTAAATAATCATGTGCATTTTTTAAAAAGTAGAGTTTCCCTACAACTCATTGACCAGACTGTACCCCCAGAAAGAAGCGACCAAGGCCAAGAGATATTCCATGACAGGATCACTTTGGCATTTGTCTCAGGGCAGAAAATGCCAAGCAGCAAGCCTGGAGGAGTAGACTCACCCAGCTTAATCAGCAGCATAATAAATGTGGATAATAGTTTATTATCTACCTTTATTCTTGTAACACTCTCCTATTAAAGGAGGTGTGGGTGGTTGTTTTCAATGTCAAAATTCTTTGAGGCAGCAAAATTGATCCATATCATCTGGCTTGGTAAAGAATTTAGAAGTCAGGGATTGTTTTGCCATTACCCGGCCCCAACTTTGCCATATGCAGGTTCGATCCAACCCATTATTCTATAAGCAGTATAGAAATGTGCTCTCCCTCAGTCTCCATGTCTCACTGCAAATATGACCCATCTGCAGCCCATCTACCTGTCATGGCTTATCCATCTATCCCTTAGGCCTACTGGCAGGAACCTTGGCAGAGGGTTTTTCTCCAGTGTACTTGCTCCTTCTGCACATCAAGTGTCTCTGTCCTGTGAGTCCATCAAACAATAAGCTCTTGAAAGGCAGAGCCTCTACCTTAGTTGTCTTTACATCCCATTGCCAAGCACAATTACTGACTCTTGGTAGATGCTCAGTAAATCTGTTGAGCTGAACGGAACTGTCTTGGGTGAGCGCAATCCTGAAGACCCCCTATGTACTCATGGCTAGTTCACTGTGTGTCTATCCCTATGCCTCCTCCCAAATGCATCCTCTGAATGAAGGAATAGAGCAAATAAGAGACAGCAGACAGAGGAGCAGACTGAAGCAAGGCTCACCTCAAAGGCTTCACAGAGCTTCTTCTAGAGGGAAAGGCTGAGAAGAAAGTCAATTTGCAACATGTTTACGGTAAAATTACAGTTTATACTATTTCTTGGCCTAAGACCTTGCTCTTCTGCCTCATTGCTATTTGAAAACATCAAGAGATAGTCTGGGTTTCCATATCCAGTGCACTTCCCGACTCAAAAAAGAAAAGGAAGAGTTAAAGAAGTAAAAGAAAAGAAAAGTTAGATAACCACCCATCTATATAACCTTCCCCCACAGTGGCTCTACAGATCTAATAAAAGTTTCTAAAATCCAAAGGAAAGTCACTAAGAACATGAGGGATCTGCCTTCTGAGAGGACAAACTCTTTTTTTTTTTTTCAGTTGAAAACAGAAGCATGTGACCTCTGAGCAAGTGTCAGAAGCTCTGGGTTCAAGCCTTAGTTCTAACGTATCTGAGTTGTGGGATCCCTGACCATTCAGTCTCACCAGTACTTAGGTGCCTGGATTATAAGAGAACATAGACTGCCTGCCCTGCCTTCTTACATGTTCCCTGGAAACAGTACATGAACCTTTTGTACACACCTCTTTTAGAGAACAACCCACATTGGATCCTAAGTATTTGTGCCCTTGTCAGTCTGTCTGACTGGATTCTGAGAAGCAGAGGACAGGCTTGCAGTTCAAGTTAGCTCTGAGCTCCCAGTGCTTAGCATAGGAGGTGTTCAATAATTGTTGCTAAAATAGAAGCTGGGAAGTAATAGCCAAGTTATTTAAAAGCAGGGTATCTGTGCAACTTTAATGATATATATTAGCCTCTCGCCACCCCTATGCTAAAAACTGGAGCTTGCAGAGAGAACTTTGCATAGACCTTGTAGCGGGTTGAATGCAGTGGGTTGAATGATGATCCCCAAGTCCTTACCCCAGTACCTGTGAATGTGCTCTTATTTGGGAAAAGGTCTTTCCAGACATCACTAATAATCTTGAGATGATGATTACCTGGGTGGCCTCTAAATCCAATGATAACTGTCCTTAAAAGAGACAGAAGAGAAGTCCATGTGAAGACAGGCAGAGATTGGAGTGATGCAGGCATAGCCAAGGAACACCTGGTGCCACCAGAAGCAGGAAGAGGCAAGATAGGATTCTCCAATAAAGCCTCCAGAGGGAGCATAGCCCTGCCGACACCTTATTCTTGGACTTCTATGAGAGAATCAATTTCCAGAACTGTGCAAAAATAAATTCCTATTATGTTAAGCCACAAAAACTAATTTGGCGGTTTATGTTATGGCAGCCACAGTAAACTAATGCAGCCTCACACCTTCAAGGTTTGTTCCTGCCTGCTCTGTGTCCCCACAGAAATCCCAGGGAGCTGGAACCTCCAGAAGCCATGGGCTTGTCACCAGCAACCAGGGGTCCTCAGAAGCCCAGTTTTCCTGTCATGAACACAGGTGATCAAAGTTTCATTTGTTGTTTTCGACCACCAGCCTCAGAGAGAGTTAGAAAGAGATGGGGAATTCAGAGTAATGTAATTTGTCATCCAAGGAAGTGAGATGAGAAGTCACCAATTATTGGCTTGCTCAGCAGAGGGAAATGAAAAATAATTATCGGAAATAACACAAAAGCCCCCAGAAACAGAGGGGCTCTCATTTGTAAGATACCAGCCTCTGAGAAAGCTTCTGGTGTGAAACTGTTTCTCTGAATATTATTTACATAGGCCTGTTTGCTTTATAATTTGAATCTGGAAAAGAAAAATTGTTACGTGGATTTAATGCGACTGTCCCTTAGATATTCAACATTATCTAAACAGTTTATAAGTGGCTAGTTCTTTGTAAGACTCAGTTTCCCCATCTATAAAATGGAGACAAACGATAGTTCCTATTTCACAAGTGTTTGGTAGAAATAAACAAGATAATTTTTATAAATGGTTAGCACAGCAGTAACTACATAGTATTCAAGAAGTATAGCCATATTAATTAATTATTATTATTTCTGTTGTTATCTGTGTCAGAAGAGAGTGAAGCAAAAGATCATAGTGGTTAAAGGCAGCATTCAAGTCCATGACTAGTAGGTTGCGTGGTCTAAAATGGGACACATGTTTCGAAATGTATTATGAATATCTTTGTTCAGTCTTATTATGATATCTCTAAAATATCACTTTAAAAAAGGTCAGAAATCTACATTTGCAGGCCTTAACCACATGGCCTCCTCATGCAGGCCCTGTTTGCCAGTTCCCGGCCCTCTGAGGGGCCTCAGTTTAAGGGATCTGATGACTAAGGGTTTGCAGAAAGAGACAGAGTTGCCTGGGTAGCCTGTGACTCTGCACCACTCATGACTAGGCTGTGGCCAGCCCCTCGCATAATTCGTGGATCACAGTACATGCTCACTGAATATTTGATGTGTGCATGAGTAACCATTCACGAACAACTAGAGGTTGGCACACTTCCTTCCTGTATGAAAGAACCATTTTATGGAACATGAGTGACTTCCCTGCAGGAAAGAAAAAGACAGAAAACAAAATGAAATTCAGAAACTATAAACAGTTTGGATGCCCCAGATATGTCTTTAAATAAGGTCACCTTCTCCAACACTATTTTCTATCCCTTTACTGCTATAGTTCGAAGTGGAGAATGTGGGAGACTTTAAGCACCAAAACACAACCACAAATTCCATTTAATGTCTGCTTCCGTGAGTCCTGCCAGCCTAGGATAGCAACCCCAGGCCTCTCACGTTATAGGCAGAAGGTAGCTTTGGAAAGACATAATGTTACTCAGAGATATGTTCTCATTTTCACTGTTTGGGAGAGGAAATGAAAAGACTCCAATGTTCAGTCTTGGATAATTTATAAGAATATCTCATCTCTGCTCTAAACTCATTTATAGAAGTTATATCTTTATTAACTTGCTGTGTGATCTTGAGCAAGTCAGTTAACCTCTCTGGGACCCTTGATAAAGTCCAAATTATGTAGACTGTTGTGAGACTTCCATGAGAATAGCATTTAGTTAATGAATGATAAATTGCATGGGCAGATCCAAATTTTCTGGGGGCTGAAGCTAATACAATTGGAGGGCTCTGTTTAAGAAAAGGAGTTTAAAATTTATTGTATACAAGGTTTTAAAAGGTGTCTGTGCAAGTGAGAGTCCATAAATCTTGTTTCATGACAATTTTACCTTGAGAAAATGGGTAATCAGATGATTATTATAAGAATTGTTAGCACAAACTCTTTTGGTCTTACTAGAAGGGTACAAACTAGAAGGAAGAATTTCTGAGTATGCCGCAGTTGCTCAGAGAAAGGAAACTATGCGGTTCCTGCGAGGGTCTAGGTAAGGGGTCCCCAACCCCTGGGGCATGGACTGGTCCCGGTCCACAGCCTGTTAGGAACCAGGCAGGAGGTGAGTGGCAGGCTAGCGAGTGAACCTTCATCTGCTGCTCCCCATTGCTGCCCATCGCTCGCATTACCGCCTGAAGCATCACCCCGCCCCCCCCCGCCATTCCGTGGAAAAATTTGCCTCCCACAAAACCAGTTCCTGGTGCCAAAAAGGTTGGGGACCACTGGTCTAGGTAACCTTTGCTGCCTGAAGATCCTTTTCACTCAGGCTGGCCTCAGACCTCAAGTTCTCTCCTATGTGGACAAGTCCAGCAGGAATGTCTCAGGGTGTGCTTAGTCTGATTCAGATCAGTGCATGTTTCTGGCATACAGTCCAAGAAAACATTGTGTTTTTCACTGTGAGGCTGACATAGGAGAGAAGGACCCAGATGGAACATGGGGCAGTGCTCCTGCGCACAAAGACTTGCAGTCTGGCTGAGGAAACAACCCAGACAGACATTAAATAAGTGGAGAATATGTTATAGTATCATGGCAAACTTGAAAGCAGCTTATCAAATTCTCACACTCTCTGTGGACGAGCTTAAATCACTTTTATAAAGTGTGACTTGACCATACAAACCAGACACTCTACCTCCACCCAACTCATACCACACTTAAGGTTGAGAACACTCATTTGATATTTTTTGTATCCTGTCATTTTTGTCTTGCTATTTAAGTGAATATGAGTGTTTGCATGTGTTGTTGTGTTGGGGACAATGATGATGATGTTTCCTCAATAAGATGATCAGTTCTTTGAGGACAAGAAGCAGGTGGTTTGCTTCCATATGATCTCACAGGCCCTGCTCTGTCCTCTAAACAAACGACTGTGTGTCATATAGAACATTCAGACTCAGCTCATAATGTGCCATGGGCTATAAGAAAGAGACAACAGAGATGCTGGTCAGAGGAAATAGGGAGGGTATCAGGAAGGAGATCAAGTTCAGTCTTCACAAACTTCTTTTCTCAGAGTTAGAGCATTTCCTCCTAGCTACATAGCTCATCATTCCCACTTTTCAGCCTCATGTGCTAGTTAGGACTTCCACAGAGAATTTGAGAGAGAGGCAGCAGGGTGGTTTGCCTACCTGAAAAGGGTAGTTGCTCAAATCAGGGAGTGACTATAGGAAAGCAGCAGAGTTAGAAATTGGAAAAGGATATGTTGAAACTCAGTTTTGAGCTTCTTGGGAGAGATGGGAATAGGCCAGGGATCCCAGAGTCAGGAGGGAAGCTGAAGAAGACCATTGTGGAACCTACAACTGGGGCCTTAAGGGCACACAACTGCAGGGAGTCACTAAGCACCGAACAGGGATAAAAGGAGAGCAGTGTTCCTCTCAAAGCAGCCACGGCCATAGCATCCACTCAGCAAAGGCTGCAGATGGGAAGTGTGAACGTGGGGGAGGCTGACCAGCAGTCATTTCTGCTCACCACCAGCAGGGTCCCATGCCTCCAGGCAGAGCAGGCCCTGCTCATCCTTGGGTCTGACTGCAACTGCCTTCGTACAGCCTGAAGTCAGTGCCAGGAATGTCTACCCTCAGGCCTCTCACCTTCCCGGGCAGTCTTTAACCTCCTGAGACACCTCTTCTCTGCTTTTTCTCAACAGCCAGCTCATCTCAGTCTCTGAATCCTGTACCATCGGAGTTATAGCAGGGAAGCACAGCAACTATAGCCTCTAGGAATGACCTTTTTCTCTCATGGAATGGTGACCTCTTTGGACAGCAGGGCAATGGAAGGAAGAAAGGGCCACCAAGCCAGCCAATTAGACCAGCTGAATAATCAACCCTGGCAAACATGGCATGACTGACAACTCCAAGACAAACCTCTTTCCTATCCCAGTGCAAGATGATATTGATCCCTCATATTTACACCATACTACCATTCTTGGCATTGTTATCTAAATATCTTGAGGTTTAGGCACATAGTAGGTACTCACCAAATCCTCACTGAACCATTTGGGTTCCATTAGCTTTCTTTTAAACCATAAGACCTTAGGGGTTGGGCACAGGATGGAAGCAACCCCTGCTGTGGGAAGGATCCCATTTCTCAGCGGGCTGATTTCTTTCTGACTACCACTTCATAGACTCCATCCCCACAAGGGCAAAGCTGGTGCTTTAATGAAACCTCATTTGGCACTAGGTAGCCCTGGATGTTCCCTTTGTAGTATCTTGCCATTCTGATTGTCTCTTCCAGAGGGACCGCTGGGGACTGCAAGAGATGACTGTCGACAACTGATAAATGCAGTCTTCAAAGCCACTCATCCATTCTTAATGGACAGCCCGTTAATTTGAGGTCTAGGTCATGAATTTGAATGCTACGCACTGAACACCTCTTCAGCAAGAAAACTTGGTTTTGCCTCAGGGTAAATGGTGATTCATTAATTGTAATTAAATTAGGCTGGTGGCTTAAACTGGATGTGACAAAATGAAAATCCCCATATAAAACCTGAGATGCATATCACAGGCCTTCTGTCAATAACATCTAGTTTTTGTCTAAGTGGATTTAAAGGGAACAAGATGCCTCTTCTTTAAGGAAAAAAAAAAAAAAACAAGCTGCCTCAGTTAAATAGGGAAATAAATAACTTCTGAATGTTTCTCTGTTTCTTATTCATTCAAGTCCTGGTTTGGAAACTTCAAAGGACTAATAATAAGGGTTTTATGTCTCCTCTGCACAGCTGGGAGGGAACCAGCGGCATTCTAGGTTCAGCCCCTTCTGGGTTGGTCATGAAGCCGATCTGCCTACATCTGTTTGGTCTTGGGGTATGATCTGACTTCTCTTGGTTCAAGCAAGATAATTGCCTGTTGAGACAGTGGGTGTATAGGCCAAATCCTTGGATGGAAGTCTGGAGTCCTGAGATCTTATTGCACTTCATTGAATAACTAGCTGTTAGCTTTGGGCCTCTTTAACCCTGAATTTCCTCATCTGTGAAATGAGAGGGTGAGATAAGTTCCCTATTTTATAGCAAAAGAGAGTTAAGCAGAAACTCAGTGTGAAACAAGTAACTTGAAGCTTCTCTTGTTGAATGGAGTGGAGATCACAGACCCATCTCTAAGCCCAGGGAATCTCAGAGGAACATGGATGATGGTGGAACAAAATCTGGGACCTGGGTTTGAGTAACAGTTCAACTGGGTATTGCCTCAAGTCTCTTCCAACTCCAAAGCTAGTGAAAAGCATACATCCTATCATGCTATTGACTGAAATGTATAAAATTCAGTAACATGTGAATGTCATGCTATGCATACTGAGGATGGTATAATAAATTTAATAAAGAATAAATAAGTATTTTCAGGAGGTAGTGAAACTTTTGTTACATGCCACTCAACCAACCAGAAAACGTTGTTTGGCCTGTGTCAGGAAATAATAAAGCCTTCATGTCCAGTGAATAGAAATCAGACCAGACCTTTTAAGAATGCCTCCAGTCTAAGAATCACAAACCCAAATGCTTTGGGGGAGCAGGCATGAAATACAGATGAGCGAAGAGGGCCAGATGAGGCCTGCAGCAAGCTGCACGGTGCCTGCATCATCCCGGGGAACAGCCGCTCACTTTCAGCTAAGTGTGGCCATGGGAAGTCTGGGGTCAGCATACTAAAATTTTCTGTCATGGAAAGTCAAATATCAAGATGATCATGTCTTAAACAAAAAGAAAATTCCTAATTCCTCAGTCAGAATTTGATCACAGAAGCAGAGCCGCTCTAAGTGGTATGAATACACGATCTTTAACAGGGATTAGATTTAACACAATTGTGAGACATGGTGAAGAAGTCTCTGTAAGGTTGTTGCCCCTGGTGTTGGGCAGAATTCACAGCAGGTCAGCTGGAATAGCAGGTGGGATAAAAAACAACAGGACGTGAAGTAAGAGACAGCAAGGGCAAACTCGAAAGCGTGAATGTCTCTCAGTTACTCTAGTCTTGATGAGGCGGGTGACCTGCAGAAGCTGGCATCTTCCTTCATGAAGCTGAACTTACACTTGCCCAGGAAGGTGAGAGAAGAGACCTGGTGGGAGCTGGAGGAGCTGCGGCCCTGAGTGCTGCCCCATGCTGACAAGGCGAGTCAGCAGCTCAGCAACAGGATGCATGAGCTGTCACAGTGCTGGACAGCCACCTTCAGAGCATGTAAAAGGCTGCTGCTTACCTTCACCTCCAACATCTCATGTAAATATCTCTTGTGGCCAACCCTAACTGAAAATCGTACAGGAAAGAGAATTCTGGGACACACAGTTCCAACTTAGCAAAGCAGACAAAATATAAAGCCACAACGGTCCACCCCTTGTCCACACAGCTTCCACACACATTTCTTTACCTGCACAGAATTTCCGGATAAAGACAATAGCAAAATCTTGCTTATACCTAACACGATGTAACTATTCTTCATCTAAACAAAAAACGCTAACCTTCTCCACAAAAAAATGATATAAAGTCATTTTATTCATATTTGGCTGATGTTCATTCTTCTTCTGAGTAACATTCCCTTTTTGATGACCTGTAATTTACATACTGGGCTATAAGTTTAACTGCTATTTACATATCTTTTTCTTCCAGTTTTATTGAGATATAATTCACATATAACGTTGTATTAGTTCTAGGTATACAACGTGGTAACTCAAGATATGTATATATTGCAAAACGATCACCACAATAACTTTGGTCAACATCCATCACCTCGCATAGTCACACTTTTTTTTCTTGTGATGAGATTAACACATTTTATGTCAGAGGAATGGGAAAGGGGAAGACAAAATTGGCTAATATATATGCAAATATATTTAGATCAAAATATGGTAGAAATGCTCATAACGATTACTTTTTTTGTTTCTGCAATTTATCACATGGTTACACTTAGTATTTATAGCTACCTTCTCCTATTACCCATTCCATATTTCTTTGCTCTTGGCAAGCATCTTGGCTAGAGTTGTTCCTTGGCTAGAGGTGTTCCTTGTCTGGTGGAGTGACCTAAATCTTCATTTCTGAAGAGACTTGGCCATTAGCAGTCCTGCCTCTAGTGAGTTGTCATAGTGTCCCATTAACTCTTACCACAGAGAAGTCCAGAAGGGGGTTTATAGTATACAATTTTGGCAGTGTAGCAAGCTATTCCTCTAGGGGATCCAAACTTCTCTCCATTCCAGGGTCTCTGGGTCTGCACTCTGGCTCAAGTACAGGGCTTAGTGGGGCTGAATCATTCTATTGTGGTGATTCAATCTGAATTTTGGTTGCCACACCCAGAGTGTTTCCTCTTATACAAAGTAAGTAAACTGCTCATCTCATTCAGTGCTTGAGACACCATGACCAATCAGTCAAAGTCAAAGATACTCTGTGTTCTGCATTTACAAATAATGAAATGTTGAAAATCTTGTGTATGCATCTTTGCACACTTGCATACTTGTGCAAGCATAGTGTTCATTTTTTGACAGGAAGGCAGAGAACATTTTCTTTTAGGGCCTCCTGGTTGCTGATTATTTGCTTATCCTGTTGTTGATCTGTCTCAAAGATTATTCTTCTAGGTCTATGGTAATAATTCAAATTGTAATAACAATCATTGCAATTTTAGCACTTACTATTTGCTAAGCTCTTTCCCTACAGTATCTCATTTAATCCTTAAAATACACAAGTGTTATTATTCTCAGTTTACAGAGAGGAAATACTCATAATTTCAGGAGCACATACAGGTGTAGGATCTGTGGTATAAAGAATGTAGGAGACTTGAGCTAGATCTCATAGCTAATGATTGACAGAACCAGAGTTTAATCTTTCCTCTTCTCCCAAAACCCATTTTTCCCTATAATATTACCCAGAGAAAATATAAACTCACACATCTATTTTAATAATTTTTAAAATTAATTTTATGGCTTGAAAAACAATCTGATTAAAAAATGGACAGAAGAACTGAATAGACATTTTTCCAAAGAGTAAATGCAGATGGCCAACAGGTACATGAAAAGATGTTCAACATAGCTAATCATCAGGGAAATGCAAATCAAAACCACCATGAGATATCACCTCACACCTGTCAGAATGGCTATCAAAGAAGAACACAAATAAAAAATGTTGGCAAAGGGCTTCCCTGGTGGCGCAGTGGTTAAGAATCCGCCTGCCAATGCAGGGGACACGGGTTCAAGCCCTGGTCTGGGAAGATCCCACATGCTGCGGAGCAGCTAAGCCCGTACGCCACAACTACTGAGCCTGTGCTCTAGAGCCCGTGTGCCACAGCTACTGAAGCCCATGTGCCTAGAGCCCGTGCTCCGCAACAAGAGAAGCCATCGCAATGAGAAGCCCGTGCACTGCAACAAAGAGTAGCCCCCGCTCACCGCAACTAGAGAAAGCCCGTGCACAGCAACAAAAGACCCAACACAGCCTAAATAAATAAATAAATAAATAATGAAATAAATAAATTTATTAAAAAAAAATGTTGGTAAAGATGTGGAGGAAAAGGAACCCTTCTACATTGTTGGTGAGAAGGTAAATTGGTGCAGCCACTGTGGAAAACAGTATGGAGATTTCTCAAATAACTAAAGATAAACTACCATATGACCTAGAAATTTCACACTTGGATATATAACCAAAAAAACCAAAGCACTAATTTGAAAAGATACATGCACCCCAATATTCATAGCAGCGTTATTTACAATTCCCAAGATATGGAAGCAACTTAAGTGTCCATCAACAGATGAATGGGTAAAGAGAATGTGGAATATAAATACAATGGAATACTACTTGGCCATAAAAAAGAATAAAATTTTGCCATTTGCAACAATATGGATGCACTTGGAGGGCATTATGCTAAGTGAAATAAGTCAGACAGAGAAAGACAAATACTGTATGATATCACTTATATGTGGAATCTAAAAAATACAACAAACTAGTGAATAAAACAAAAAAGAAGCAGACTAACAGATATAGAGAGCAAATTGGTGGTTTGCTAGTAACCACTAGTTTGGGGAGAGGGAAGGTGGGGGCAATACAGGGGTAGGGGATTAAAATAAGGGGTTATTATTGAATTATATGAAATCACATATGTGAAACTTTTGAAAAGTAAAAGCACTGTAGAATTTAAAGAATTTTTTTTCAATTAAAACAAGTTTATGGCTTGTTATAGGCACAAACCTAGTCAGAGACCAGATATGCAACAGAATCTTGAAAGCATGTGGACCAGACAGTTGAGCCAAATGGTTACCCAAAGTTGTTTAAGATGTTCAGAAACTGGGAGGTGTCTGGGAATAAGGGGAACTGCAACCTGGTAGAGTAGGAAAAGTGTGCTGTTTACCGTTGGTGTAATTTTAGCACATCAATAAACCTCCATTGCCTCATTTGTAAAATGGGGAAAATAATAAAATCTACTTTACAAGGATGTTGAAAGGAGTCAAAAATATGAATAAATGCCTAACACACTGTGAAGTGCTGTACTAAATGTCAGAATTCTTGCCATAGTGCTGCAGCAGGCCAAGCAGCCCAACCTCAAATCAGCAGTAATTCAGGTGACCGTCTATGTATGTCCTGGTTTGTCCAGGACACTCCTGGTTTATCATTCTTGACATAGTGTCTCATTTTGTTTAACACATTAGGACTCTCAAATGTAGCCTTGTTTGTTTGAACAATAAGTTCTATGGAAACCAAAGGATCAGTATTGGAGCAAGCCAGCCATTCAGTAGGTACAGAAGTAACCTGCTAGCACAGTTTCTACTTCCTGTTACTCCTCTTCCCCTGGAGAGACCTAAACCTAAGTGAGCCCAACCAAGGATACTGATTTCAGGAAGCATGTAAGGCTGAGGACAGTCTGGCTGATTTTCCACCACTAGTTGGTGTATCAGAACGGGCAAATAATGTGCACTTCAAAATAGCAAATGCTTATGTTGTACTAATTATGTGCCAGGCATGATTAAAAGTGCTTTATATTATCAATGCATTCAATCCTCACAACAACCCTATTAGATGGGTTATCATCCCCATTTTACAGATGAGCTACATAGCTAGTGCGTGGCAGAGAACAGATTTTGAACACACCAGTTGGCTTCAGAGTCCATATTCTGCATATTCAGTTATACTGCCTCTCACTCACTTGAGTCTAGAGAAGCAAAACAACAAAAGCCACTGAAAAGAATGTTAGGAGCAGAAACTCTTCCTCTCCCCGTTCGGAAAGCATGTAGTGAAACATTAGCTTTTGAATAGACAGTGGTAATTCTTTTCCATTAATAGACATGGTACTCTTAGCATGTGCTCAATGCCCCCATCCATAATGAGATGCTGAGGTGTCTTGACTTATTTGGAGATGGGGATGGTGAGTATGATGATTTGTGAAAACTCCTTTCTCTTTCTACAACAACACAGGTGTGCAAATCTAAGCTGTGAGTATTTCTAATCACATTGGTTTGAAGAAAATTAAGACCCGCTGCTGTGAAAGGGTTTGTAGGGAGGGGATGGGATAAGAGACAGGTAAATGACCCATTGCTTGGTGTCCAGAGGGTCCTTTGGGTGAGATGAATTTTGGAAGAATGAGAAAGGTAGCCCAGTCCAGTTAAATTTAGATCCTGAGAGTCAGAACATTTGGAGCATCTGGGAACATTTGGGACATTTAGAACACCGAGTGTGACATCAGATACCCTGTGTCATTCAAACTTTCTGTACACTTCCTAGCCTACAGGAGTTATCTGAGGGACAAGGAGAGAACAGATTGTAAAAGACTTGGAAATAATTTTTAATGCTCTAGAAATGTAAAGACTCTGGATAATGCCTTGGAGAAGAAAAAGCATAAAAGATAAATTTTTCAAAAGAGTTGTGTTAAAATGGATCAGAAGAAACTGGGAATTAGTCTGGCCCAATGAAATCTGGATTGTTACAGAGTTTTCTTTTTTAAATGTTCACCTTATCATGCGTGTTTGGTGTAAAGAAACTGAAACTCTGATAGTCTCGCTCAGAGCAATGACTTTGACCAGAACTCTGTTCACCAAGCCAACTCAGACTGCCTCCCAGCTGACAGTCACATCTCTCAGGTTGTCGAGACTCACTGCTCATGCAGGTGACCATTAACTCTCCCTTGTCACTTCCCCAGCGCCAAGCAAACCTGGCCTTACTGCAGGCCCCATCAACTTCAGTTGAAGCAGTCAGGTTGGACTTCCTACCAGGAATCCTGCTACCCCAGCTCCACATCTGCCTTTAGCTTTGAATGAAGCATTTGCAGAAATGCTACCTGAGGGACATCTAAGAAGACAGGGACAGTGACGGAAAAATGGAGCAGTATCTCAGGGACAGTCATCCTGGATGTGAGCCACAGCATTAACAGGCAGTTCTGGGAGGGGCTGAAGGACTGTGGGTGGGTCCACAGCCAGCTGACCACCCCAGACCCATGCTCCCTCCTCACAGTGTCAGCTTATTGCTGGGAAGCGGCTGCCCAGTCAGCATTGATGTCACAGTTATCTGCCATCTAGGTGTGACTGTACAATTAATATTCATGAATGGAATGTGGTCAGAAGCGATGAGTGCCCTTTTTGGGTCTGAGTGGATAAGAAGCAGATATGTCTTCCCCTTTCTTTGTTCCCCATCTGTCAGTGACTGGAGAAGGCTTTGAAGAAGCAGGGGCCACAAGGTAGAAGGAGCCTGGGTCCCTGAATGACCATGTAGAGTAAAGCTACCTGCCAGACATGTACATCTGCACTGGACTTTTGCATGGATGAGAAAGATTTATATTGTTCTAAACCTCTGAGACTTGGGGATTTGTTTGCTATAGTACTGAGCTAATACAGTCACTAACATAATTAGGACCTGAACCCTGGTAGGCCCCAGTGGAGTTCTCATTTTTGACTTTGAAACAAATGACTTCTTGAAAACTCACATCCAGTATAGGACTGCCCAGTCAAATAGAAATGACAGTTGCCTGTTTTAAAAATCCCCATTTCCTTTGGCCAACACAGTGCCCCTCTTCTCAGGCCTCTGCTAGAATCTTTTAACTCTTCCTATGCCACATGGTGCAAAGGGCAGAGGAGGGTGGGGAACGCTCACACAGGAGTGCTCCAAGAGGAACCCGAACCTTCCTGATCACCAGGGTCCAGCTGGGTTTGACCGTATACGCTCCTGGGCAGTTTGAATTAATAGCCTGCCTTGCATTGAGGGAAACCTGGGTAAAAGTTGTCCTGTTAAAACCCTTCCCATTCTCACTAAACAAGCTGTTCGGGGCCCCATCTTTGGGCTTAGCTAATAGAAAACGGAATAGACCACCATTAGTTTTGTCACTTGATTTGGGTAAAAATTGAACCTGCATGGATGAGTGTCAAGGGTTGGGGGGGTATAGTGTTATTCCTGAGTTAATCTTGATTTTGAAAAATGTCCCTGCTGAGGAAGATGCCTAACTATCATCTTCCTGGTTTCACTTCCAGCTTCTGCAAAGAGTCTGGAAGTGATTCGTCTCCTTCCAGCTCCTTCCTGGCATGGACCACTGCAGTGCATCTCAGAATCCTGGGTACTGGCCCATGTGGCCTGCAGGGCCTGCTCAGGCTGCATGTGCCCAGGTGTATGAGGCGCCCTCTCATTGCAGCTGCCCATGACACCCGGGGGAGAGCAGCTGCCTGCCTTTTCCTTGCTCATTTCTCTTCCATGCTGAGCTACATGGGGGAGAATAATTGCCTTCACTCTGAGCTCTGACATTCCCACATTCAAGCACCTGCTCTCCCACTGTTCTTCAATAGGAAGACAATTTCTGCCACACTTGGTGTTTCCTTCACAGCAGATCTGCTAATTAGAGAGACATACTTTAAAAGAGAGAGTTGGGGCCTGTGAATGTAGCCAGAACCTAAGCAGCATTTTGGAAATCTGGTCGGTCTTTTTCTCCCAATGAAATCTGAACTGTGGTGGGGATTCCTCAGAGTCTGCTGGGCAGAAGGTAGAATTCTCTGGAGCTACTCAGCTCCATCCCATTCTCCTAAAAGGTCCCAGCCATGTCAGCAGAAACAAACCAGGAGAGCCTAAATCCAGTGAAGAGGAAAATCAAGTCATGGTCATTCAGGGATACCATGTTGAATTTATCAGGTTTCCCCAAGATTCTCAGAGTTATTCTATTGCTACTAGAGGTCTGGGATCAATTAATTTCTTTTAGGATGTGCATTTTCATTCTAGATTATAAAGTGCGACACTGTAGCAGTTATTAATCTTGGCAGGGTCAGGGAGCCAGTATAGAGGCATCTCATGGGGGAGGGGTAGACCAATCTAGACTCTAAGACTTCCCTGCCTAGAAGTAAACCAGCTCCTTTAGGAAACCATAGATAAGGAGAGGCTCATTTTATCCCAAAAGAGCTAACCATTAAGTCTTAATTAAGATTACCAGTGTGCCTCAATTTTTCCATTTTTATAAACATTTATATTTCTTAATCATGCAAATCAAAGACTTTCAGTATAGAAACATTAGAGCAGGAATTGAAAGACTATAACCTGCAGGTCAAATTTGGTCCTCCACCTATATTTGTGAATAAAGTTTTATTGGAACACAGTCACACCCATTTGTTTAGTATTATCTGTGGCTTCTTTCATACTATTAGTTGAGTAGAGTTGAATAGTTGCAACTATATGTCCTGGAAAGCCTAAAATAATATTTACTGTTTGAACCTTTACAGACAAATAAAAAAGAAAAATAAGTAAAAAATTAAAATAAGGAAAAATAAAAATAAACCTCTCATAATTCCATTGTTCAGACATAGCTAATGTGAATATTATCCATTTCCCCCTTATATTCCTGTGGAAGCCACTCTTTAGAAACAGGATAGAGACTCATCAGTTTGGGGCAGACATGGAGACTGATGGTGCCAGGCACACACCACAAGGGTAAAAAAGGTTTACACTTTCTGAGCCAGAAATGTTGAAGAAGAAGCAAGAGGACCTCTCCAGAAGGACTGAGAAGGTGAGTCCAGGCCAGTGGCAGAGATGAGGGGAGGAGTCTGGTATAGACACCAGCTATGAGTCTCAGAGAGAATCTTCCGGGCCTCACTGTTGTGATATTTAAAAGACTCACCCCATAGCCCCAGCCACCACGAAGACATTCAACCTTCACGTGGAACCATGCATGATGCTCTTCAGGCCGTGGCTCCCTATTTCAAGTCTACTTGTTAAGTGGGGTTACCCCTTCCTTTTAAGTGGAGTGACACATTACATGTGCCTTATTATAAAGTCCCGGAGTGGATGGCCTTTCTTTGCTTCCTGAGTGTATATGTAAGTGATGTCTCATCACCAGCATAATTTTATTTTATTTTTTTGCTAACAGATTGAATGCAGCTCAGCCATTTCAGAGGGGGCCTGAATTTGCCACTTCCTGCTTTGTTTATTATTGAGTGCTTCCAAATAAGGAACACGAGTCTACAGGAAAGGGAAATGAGCCTTTGAATCTGCAAGAGGATGCTAGAAGACATCTTCAGCAATTTTAATAATAGCTTTGGAACAGATGCCTGTAGCGTCTTGAAATGATGACAAGTAAAACCCTAAAGAGCTTTACTGTCTCAGGGAAAAAGTAGTCAGATTGGGTGGGGGGGATAGACATTAACTATATTGAATAAGAAGCTAAAAAACCTGCTTTTGTGTTGGCTTTATTAATTCATTAAATAAATTAAACATTAAATAAGCACATATTGCTATACTTCTTATTCCAAGATATTGATATCTTACATATATTTTATGCATAATGTGTATCTATTATTTTGAAAAAATTGATCATATTTATAATATTTACCCTAAATATGTTAGAACTTCTAACGCATATATGAAAAAATGTATTTACAAACAAACATTCATTCACTGTCTAAATTCTGGGATGAAATTGTGTGAGATGTGACTCCTTGGCCCACCTTTAAAAAAACCCTCTCAGATCCAGTTTATTAAAGGCATCAAAAAACCCTGTTAGTTATCTGCTGCTAGCAGAATTTAAAAATTTTTCAGTGCATCTTATGTCAGTTTCTATTTGGAAAATCCACATACAAATCTAGTCAAATTTGGAAAAGTGCAATTTGGAGGAAAGTCTGAATATCATTTCCAGAAAGTGAGGGTGACCTCCACTGCCATATCCCAGGGAACCCTAGCTGTAGAGATGAAGACAAGCGTCCCTTTAGTGACAGGACTTTGGGCCTGAGATGGATGAGACACACATAGAAGAGAAGAAATACAGTAGTAGGAGAAGCAAAGGAGGATGATTTCAGCTCCAAAGTTTTCTTCCTATATGGTTCTGACAGAACAGAAACTTGTGAGCTTCCAGGCATGGTTTATTGCTCCTCTCTTCAATATAGTTAGAGAGGAGGAATATGGATAAAGGGTAATGCTTTTTATGGCAAGATTTTGATGTTGCTAGGCTATATAGGGAGTGTTGTGTCCTTCAAGAGGGCCTTTTTATATATTCCTCTAAGGACAGAAAGAGAAGGATGACAGGTTGAGCAAAACGATATGAGCCAAAATGGCACACAGGAGACAACTTAGCATCAGGCTTATAGTTCTTCTGGTGGGACTGAGAGATTTGAACAATCTATACCAGACACAGAGCCACATGGGACCAGCACAAATAGGTTTCACTGCTACTGCTCCCAAATTGGCAAAATGCTGCACTTAGAAAGAGATTGAGTCTTTTCTGCCGTGGCAGTTGATAGGCATATCTGGCAACACACAAACCCCCCAGCATGTCTGGAATGTTTGAGGAGTATGGTGGCTCAGGGGCTTCACTACAGCATCCTTGAAGCTTCCCTATCTCAGGTGCTCTCCACTTACATGAGCTGTTCTTTAAGCTCATTCCAGATAGTACTGGTGTCATCTCCCTGCTGTTTCAGTGTTGCTATGACCTTGCCATCAAGATTTAGAATAGTTGATACTGTGCTAAACATAAAAGACTGAATTGAGGTAGATATTTGATGTTAGAATTCAATACTTCTTAGGAAATACACTGTTACTATCAAATGACTAACGTGATGCTCTTTTACTGAGCAAACGTGTGTTTGTACTTTTCATTTCTTTTGAAAATAAAGACCCCTGTGTTTCTAGGCCTTCTATATTGAATTTTTTAATATGGGCCAATGTGGAAAAGCTGTAGATTTCATAATTAATGTTAAAAAATACTGTTCCACTACAGTAGAAAAATGAGCAAAATACAAGGATAAGCAATGTTCACACACACACACACACACACACAAATAGCTAAGTTGTATATATGGTATCTAACCTTAATAGAAATCAGAGAAATGTGAATCAAGATAAGACTATTTCCTTCTTTAGTTTGTATTTCTTTGAATTCTGTTCTTATTAATTCTCCATGACTTTTTGTCCCAGAAGAATTATTCAGATTATAGAAAGAGGCTGCAGCAAGGCAGAAAGGCAGAAAAGCATCTCCTTATACATACATACATATATATATATATGTATAATTTCAGCTGTTAATAAAAATGTTCTCATGTGCAGAGAGCTAAACGTCAAGGGCAATTTGGATCTTTAAGCATGACAATGAAATTTAGGATACAGAGGATAAAAAAACATACATTCAGCAATTATCTTCCACCTGTCTTTACAAATGAAGTGGGTAAGGTCTTAATGAGGGATTCAACTGCTAAGTGACAGATGAGGAATTAGCACATACATAGATTAATATCAGAAATGGTCATGATAAGCTTAAAGTATTAGTAATGATCACAGCCTAATTCCTTTTTTAAGTAGATAAGCGTGAATGCAGTTTTGAAATTGCATAATAAAACCATATAAGGATATCCTCATGAGAAGTTTATTGCTTGAACATTTAGCTTTCTGCCAAAATGAAAAACAATAAACCAATACTTTATCAGATCTCACAGCCACACAATTAAATAAAGGGTCATGATTTGCAACAATCACAGGTACTCTTAGTAAACTTGAGTGGATATGGCATAGTCCCCAAATTCCCTGTAGCTTTGTTTTCAAGTACTATGTCACTGCTACTGGATTTTGAGTTTCATTTATCCTGAGAAACTGCTTCCTCATCATTAAAATGCATGTATTAACATTTGTCTCCAAACCAGCTCTCAGAAATGACTTGTGAGCCAGAGAGGATTCTTACTAAATTCTTTGAGTTTCCCTATATTAAAAATTATTTAAATAGCATGTGTGATGAGTTTCTCAGTAGATTTTTGACAGGGAAATAAGCTTCAATGATAAAGACACTAAACCCTTCATTTGGTCTCAGAAAACGACATAAATATCTATGCACACATTATCTTATTTAATCTCCACCTCTCAGTAAGGAAAGTTATTATTTTTTATCACAATTTTACAAATACAATTGAGACTCAGAGACATTATGTAACTTGTTCAAGGTCACACAGCCTTGTGACCTTGACTTGTGGCAGAATCAGAATACAAGACTAGATATCATTGACTCCAAGGTTAGAGTTGATGAAGAGAGATTTAGTGAGGAAATGACTGACATATGACACCAATTTTCAGTCTTATTTTGTAAAAGGAATGTCAGGCCACAGCTATATGGAAGCACTCAGCTGCAGGTTTGGAGGGCAACCTAGAGATTTTTAGATTAGCTCAAGCTGAGACATGAGAAATGGGTTGATCTCCCATAGGTTGAATTTAGTCAGGAAAATGCCTGAAGCAATGAGCTGCAATCCTGGGATTTGGGGTTATTTTAACAACTAAATTTGATGAACAATGTGTTCACATGTTAATATCTGGGGACTTGTTTAAAGAATTTGAATTGACCCCTCAACACCTCAACCATGAATACTTTATCAATACAAGGTATTGTATTGAGTGAAGGTAACTTAAAATACATTATTATAACCTAAAATGCATGTCTCACATCCTTTTCAATATTCACTTTGCAATTCTATTACTGATTGTCTCTGACAGCAGGTGTAGTACAACTTTATGGGCAGTCTTTTCATTTTATGAAGCTCTCCATCTGAAATATTAGAGAGTTGGGATTAGTGATTTCATCGACACAAGTTCTATCATTCATAAATCTTCTATCTTAAAATTGAAAGCATTACCTTTATATGTCTTCTACAAATCTTTCATGGGAATAGAAGGTCATTTATGAACTATATGCCAGGTGACTGAGAGAAGTATACTTTATGAAGTTTTTGGACCATTAATTCTAGATTTTGATTTTTCTTCATTTAAAAAAAAATCTTTGAATGTTTTGAGAGTATGATGGGAAAATCAGCCTCAATGAATTTTCTGTTTGTGGTCACTGAGGTAGGTCACCAAGGTGATTGAAGTCTCCCAGCAGACTTTTAAATATTTGAAGCTGAAAATATTTAAGAGTGTACCAAATGAGTAGTGCTTTAATTTTTATTTATATTCTATTTTTGGTGTGGTTGTGATTATAGCCTCACCAAGACTGGTGATCAGTAATGAATGTGTCCTGTTGGCAGATCCCTCCAGGGCTCTGATTCAATCTTTTGAGTTATGGGATGAGGACAAAATGAACTATTTTTCAAGCTTGTAAATATGTGACAAATGACAGTGCAAGAACTATTGATTCCAATCACAGTGATACAATGTTTCATAGTCAAGACTGACTCTGGCTTTACAAATTACTTGCAAGTTGAACAGTAAACCCATGTGCACCATGCTTCAACCTGGATCAATCTTCAACAATATGTATGTCAGTATTCACCTCCAATTTGAATAAATAACCTAACTAAAATGGACTTGTCTTCTATTTTTTCCATTCAAAGGGTACTGCTGGATTGCCCCCCAATCTTAAAAAAGGAAGAGAGAAGCAGAACCCTTATAAAATCCCAAGAGACTCTATGCACATTTATCTGCTTTTATCTTTATTAGTTAAATAGTCACAACCAAATATATTTGAGAAACGCCACTCAAGAACATGAATCTTAGCTGAAAACTCATAGGCACTGTCTAGTTCAGTACTCGAATCTTATTCAAACATATCTGGAGTTAAAAAAAAGAAAATATGGAGCTGATTCAGTAGGTTAGAATTTGAGACATTGCAGTAAACATTGTGTTCCTGTTTGGGGCAACTGGATCTGATTATTTTTTAAAAAGCCCCTACCATGACAGGTATTTATAGATGAAGACAGACCCTCTTAAAATCTTCCTCACTTGGATCATGAGTACTCTCGTGGGTGAAGAAAACTTTTCCTAAAGGACCACTACACAAAGCCAGTAAAATATACTTTTTTGGGGGTAGAAGTCAATTTCTCAGCCAGTGTGAGAAGGCAGCATCTGTATCTCCCTCACCCCCCCCCAACCCCATTGTGGAGCACCATTTAAAACTTGCCCTCAGGTTGTCACTGTATATTTTATGCAGGACTGACCTTAGTGGAGGCTGTGCATGCTGATGTATTATTGACCTTCTTCCCCACTGCTTACGCAAACAGGCCATCTGGGTACCAGGACAGTACAGGGAATATGTCCAACTTTTCAGACCAAGATAAAAATTCAAAAATGGGTTGGGAGAGTGGGGGAAGGAAGGCTCTTTGGCTTGTACTGTGGATTTGTTTATTGAGACATAACTGGCGTGTATCTGGCCAAGGAACAGTTTCATTCTTTGTCTAACCTACTGGCCTCCTAGCTCCTCCCCCCATTGTTCATCTCCATCAATGTGTGATGAGCCACTAAGCAAGAAAGGACGCAGAGACATGGCAGCGCCACCACCAACCCCCCATTATAGAGTCATGCTTTGGGGAAGCTGAAATTAGCCAGAGTATGTTGAGGGCCACTGAGTCCCAGAAGACTCCATCTCAGCCCAGTCTACTCCAGTGAGGCCTGCTTCTCCTTCCTGCCCCTTCATTTTGCCCCAAGTGGGTAATGGGGATGTGGAGCCTGGTGAGCCAGGTTATCTTTACTAGGGGTTTGTCTAGCCAGCAGACCTCAGTTCTTACCCAGTTGAATCACAAAGAACCCAGCCTGGCCAAGACAGGCCAAGCACATTTACAGCTTCCCAGTGAATTTTTCCCAGACTGGAACCCATTTTCAGTAGCTTCACTTGGTTGATCAAGCCTTCCTTTCAATGGTGATATTGACTTACAAAACTAGCTCAGAATGTCAGATTCAGTTCATACCAAACTGCTTTCCAGGACCCAGAGATAATCCTGAGTTCTCCACAGCACCGAACACTACCAATGGCAAGGAGGGTTCTGCTTAACCATCAAAAAGCTCTGTGTACTCTCCTTTCCTAGTGGTTATTGCTAGTTTTTTACAATTTAGCTGAGGAGGATGAAGGTATTTTTTTAAATTTATGCATTAAATATTTTTATATTAAAAGTAGTTTTTGGACAAAATATTAGCACAGTTTGTTTTGCATAGTATAGAAATGTAGTAGATGTTAGGCAAGTATAAGCCACTTCCTCCCTGAAGCCTTCTCTTTCCCCTGCTCCCACCCACTCCCTGTCTTCTCCTCTGTTCTTCCACTCTGTAGAGATCACTATACTATTCTCCATAATAGAATGTGTTGCTCATCTAGGTCTACCCTTTTGAGAGTATGAAGGGCTAGGGCCAGGCTTTAATCATCTGTGAAACTCAGCCCCATGCCTGTCACACAAGACAAATTCAATAAATGTTTGCCGAATGAGTGACTAATCAGAGCTAGACTCTATTTAGAATTTAGCAATATATCAGGCACTTCAGTTACTCATCACAATCTGAAGAGGTAGGTATTACCCTCATCCGCATTGCACAGATTTAAAAACTAAGGCTTTGAGAGATGAAGTAGTAGCTAACAAGGTGTGAGTCAGGATCTGCACTCAGTCTGACTATAGTGTTTGAGTTCTAGCTACAATGCCACATCATAATGGATGTGGTGTGCTCATCCCTTCTTTTGTATATAAATAAGTTTATGGTTCCATTTTTGGGTTAAGTAAGGACAGTTCTATCTCATCACTGGGTATACTGGGTTGTGACGGTTATTCAGAGCTATCAGGGAAGCTGAAAACAAATTATAAAACAGAGTCAGTCTCTGTTCTATTTATTCAGGCTTTTTTTTTTTTTTTAACAGCAGTAGAATCTAAGAGGCATAAGCCTGGATTTAGGATGTGCATTAATTTTGTCTTCAGCAAAGTGACGAATCTGTGGTATCCAGACCCACAGAGGCAGTAGATATTGTTGTTTTAGTATCCAGCCTCCACAATAGATAAAACTCCTGCCAGCATCTCCTCTTGCTAGCCAAGTGACTTTGAACAAACAATACAACCTCTCTAACCCTCATTTTCCTCATCTGTAAAATGGGACTTATAAATAGTGCCTTCCTCACAGGGTTGCTACAAGGAATAAATGAGACAAAACATATGAAATGCTTGATACATTAACTGGCACATGTTTTGGAGTTTAGTCAAAGGTGAGTATCTACATGACATCAAAACATCTGAATACCTTTAAACACCTATTTAAAGTAAATAAAAATTAACAAGAGTATTATAGGCAAGAGAATGCACACAAAAAAGAAAAAAATCTTTTCAATACCAATGAACTGTACACTTAAAAATGATTATACAGTATATTTTATGTATATTTTGCCACAATAAAAATAATTTGTCCATTATCCTAATGTCATAATGCCAAAACAAAAAACTTAAAAAAAACTTCAAACAAACAAACAAACATAAAAACAAAATTGCTACTGCTGTGGAAATTTCTAAACTATGTAGAGCAATATGTGTTATTTATTTTTATTAATGTTAAAAATTAATGCTGTTAAATTTTTAATTAGAATATTTTTGTGTCAAGTAATGGTAATATCCACCTAAATTTTTAGTGATATTGCTAGGACTCTTTCATATCTTATTCTCATTCCCAAGAACTAAACTGTTCTCAAAAGGATTTTTACAATTATTTTGATTGTTTTTTTTTTTAACAAGTTAATGTTTTCAAAGCACACTTTGGATCATATTTTCTTTGCGACTCATCTAGGTTTATATTTCCCACAATCTGGAACAGAAGCTGAATTTGGGGTGGTGCTTTGCTGATGGTCTGTTGGTGTCTGTCTGGGAAAGCATGGCGTGGGCTCAGGAAGAAAAGGGCAGAGCTGCAGACCTAGATAATGACACAGGCAAAGGGCTGGCTGGCTCCAATACATAGCTGTGGAGTTCCCATTTCATGTACCCTGCCTGCTTCCCCTTTGACATACTGACTGTCTCACAAAAAGTGGCTTTTGTCACCCTGACCTGTCTGAGAGCTGCCCTTAAGCCTGACATCAGGCCATGTGAGGGATATTAGAAGGTCGAAGAGAACTTTCAATACCTGAAATGTTAAGGCCAAGGGGTAGAGGATGGAAAGTTTGGTAAGAGGGGTGAAAGGTGACCTCATGGCATGTTGGAAGCTCTGTCTGTGTGCAAGAAGAGCATTTCCAGCCTGAGACCAGACAGTGTAGTATCAGGGTGCCTTTGTGATGAACACTCAACAGGATCAAAGGTCTTCTTTGGCAGGGTGGCCTCTGGGACCCAAGGCCCCTCATCTTTTCCTCTGCCTCCTCTTTCCTTTGCTCTTCTATCATCAAGTAGACCTGAATAATAGTGGCACCTCCCTTCCGGTGGGCACTGTCTTCAGGAAGTTTGTGATCAGCATGCGGTGGAAGGAAGGGTAATGTTGCCACTCGTGATTGGTCAGCCTTGAGGAAATTTGACTCATGGCACTGAGTGTCTCATCAGCTGAAGATGGAGTGTATGTGGCAGGTGTGGGGCTGGGAGGAGGTCAACACCACCTAGATATGTGGTATCTCCAACCTGGCTGGTGAGCAAAACTTCCTGGGGCACTTCTTAAACTTCCAGAGCCAATTAATCAGATTCTCCGGGGATATAGCCCAAGAATCTGTGATTTAACAAATAGCAAACAAGAAGTTCTGATGATCAGCCAGAAAAACTGGAATGGAATCTAGACCCATTCAGTAAAATCATCAGAATAGGAATAAAGGTGCTCAAAGTGATGCTAGGATGCCTGACGGCCCTTCCTAACCATGTTCAATCACTCAACAGCATCATGGAATATATATTTTTATTAAACACCTACCATGTGCTAAAATAATGATGAAAATAAACACAGTGATGAAAATAAACACAGCCCTTACTCAGAGCACTTCTTATAGAGTACCTGTGACACCACGTATTGTAAGACGTTTGAATTTGGTCTTCTTTTGTGTGAAGACATGGTGACAGCACACCCATCCAAATTAGAAAAAGAAAATAATCAAATCAATTGTTTGACAAAAAGTAGATGATAAATAGCTCTTATATCAATTATATTTCAAATATTAACTTCCCTGGTGGCACGGGGTTAAGAATCCACCTGCCAATGCAGGGGACACGGGTTTGAGCCCTGGTCCGGGAAGATCCCACATGCCACGGAGCAACTAAGCCCATGCACCACAACTACTGAGCCTGTGCTCTAGAGCCCGTAAGCCACAACTACTGAAGCCTGTGTGCCTAGAGCCCATGCTCTGCAGCAAGAGAAGCCACTGCAATGAAAAGCCCATGCACTGCAACAAAGAGTAGCCCCCGCTTGCCGCAACTAGAGAAAGCCCGCATGCAGCAATGAAGACCCAACGCAGACAAAAAAAAAAAAAAAATATATATATATATATATATATATAGTATCCTTGGTAAGTAATATGAGAAATTCAAAGAGGAAATAAAAATACTATATCCTCTAAATACAACTTAATAATAACCACAATTTATTAAACACCTACGCTGTGCCAGGCATGGTTAGACATCTTGGCATTTGATCTCTAGAATAATGTAGGGCCCCCCCGGCTTTAAAACTCTAGGCTGTGCTGTGCTTCCTCTAGTCACAACCACGTGTGACTTATACATCCCTACTAACTCCAGGTCCAACACTTAGTTGCCTGGCAATCTTGGACATGTTACCTAATTTTTCTCAACCAGTTTTCTCACCTGTAAAAATGGGGATTATATAACTTACTTTGCAGAGTTGTTGCAAAATAAAATGAAATAATGTTTCTAAGGTATCAAAATAGCACTTGATGCATGGTAGGTGCTCAGTCAAAGCTAGTTCTTTCCTGTCCTAACTCCTCTCTCCAGTCATCTGGTACCCACCCTGTGAGCTTCAGTCATCCCAAATGGGAATTGAAACTGAAATTGTCAGAGTCACCCAAAGGCTATGTAATTCCACACAGGCTATGCATTTATGTAAAGAAGAGATGTGCTGCAGGAGTGAGGTTCCTGCATCAGGCAGCAGGTGGAAGATACCAAATAAGTGGCCACAAGCATTAGGTGTTGGGGAGTTTGGGGAAGAACAAAGACACTATGGACTTGGTAGCATAGAAAGTTCAAAATAATAGTGAGATTCCATATATATGTGAAGTTTGAAGGAGACAGGGGTTTCAGACACATAAAGGAAAGGGAGAAGTACTCTGCAGGTAAGGAAAGCATGTAATTCAAGGTAGACATGGAGGTGAAAAAGCCTGTCTATGCTCAGGGGTCAGTAAGATACCAGGGTGCAGGGTGTAGGATTTGTGAAGAGGTTTAAGGAAACCATAGTACTTAAAAGTTCAGGTGACCAGATTATAAGTGATCTAGAATGCTGGTTCAAGGAGACAGATGAGGGGGAGCCTGAGCTGTCAAATAACAAGATAAAAGCTATGCACTGGGGAATATTTAACTGGAAGTCATACACCAGATAGAATTGGGTGGGGAAGTAGAGGCCACGTACAAGTAGTGAATGTGCCCACATTTCAAAGATCTTCAGCCAGACTCCTTTAGCCCTGACTTTTACAACTTGATTCCAAGTCATCATTTTGGAGTCTGCATCCATCAACTCCCCGTCCTTCATCCAAGCCTTTGCCCTTCAGACTCAAGATTTCAGGATCATCTTCTACTCTTTCCTATGCCATGGTATCCACATCCATCCAATTGTCATTCACACTGACAACCTTGCTCATTCATTTAATGTTAATAGTGTGTTGGCATCGTATTACGAGCATCTGTCATCTGCATGCTGTCGTCTCCATCAATGCTGCCAAACCCCTCATCTAGTCCCAAGTCAATTTCTTATCTGGTTGACTTCTGCCTCTTCTCTTTGGGCCTCTATTTGTCAAACATCACTAGCATTCCAGCTCGCGTACAAAGCACCCAGAATTAGGTGCCAGACAGGGTATTAAAAGTCATCCAGTCCAACTCTCTCAATTTATTAAAGAGGAAACAGAGGCTCTCAGAAGTAAAGCCACACTGGAAAGTAGATGAACTTTAAACCCAGGCCTCCTGATCCTTGTGGGTGCTCTCACAACGTGCTATATTGCTGCCAGTATGATTATGGGATATGAAAATTCCAGTAGCCAAGAAAGAACAAAACCAGGACGCGCAGAGCTGGAAATAAAATCTAAACTTGCTGCTTAATAAAAATAAAAAAATAAAATTCTTTACAATATGTATACATACCTAAGAAGATGCTCATTGACCTCCTTCCTTTAGAGCTTAGGACAACAATACAAAGAATCTGCTAGACAGATTAGAGCAGAAGGTGAGAAACTACCACCCATGGGCCAAACCAACCAGCAGCTTATTTTTGTAAATAAAGTCTTATTAAAACAGAGCAATGCCCATTCATTTACATACTGTCTACGGCTGCTCTTGAGCTACAACGGCAGAGTTGAACAGTTGTGATAGAGTCTGTATGACTTGCAAAATCTAAAATATTTATATCTGCTCTTTTATAGGAGAAGTTTTCTGAACGCTGGATTTGAGCATTTTAGTTTTATGCAAAGCTAAAATGAATTCCACCTCCCTGGGGAGGGTTTTCTAGGAAAGCCATCCAAGGGAATGCCTGGCCTAGAGTATGTAGGCACAGCTAGTTGTGGTTCTCCACCTCTTCTGATCCTAACTTTTGAGATCATTTGATGGCAGTTCAACCCAGGTCTTTTCTTCCCATGCAGGCAGAAGCCAATAGATAGAATTCCACCTGCCAGCGCCTTGTCACTACCCAGTGGGTTCCCAACAGGCTTCCCTGCCTCCAGTCTAAAGCTCCAAGCTGCATCCCCTGCAGCTGCCAGTGCTCCTGACTATGAGCTCACTCTCCAGGACACACACCCAGTCGGGCCACCCTTCCCATGTAAAATATTCCAGTGGCCTTCCGCCTGGGGTAAGTCTGTACCACCCCAGCCATGCATCAGGATCTTGGGATGCTTTTTAAAACCACAGGTGCCCAATATGTATACATGCTTAGGAAGATCTCATCTCAAAAGTGTTAAATCTGAAAAGTACATGTCACCTCCTTAGAGAGGCCTTCCCTATCTGTCCTATCTGAAGGAGAATGCCCCCAATGCTGTGTCCTATTAAAGCCTATTACCCTGTTTTATTTTCTTAATAGCACTTATCAGGATCTGACAGGTTAGAGTTTGTTTACTTCTTTACTGTCTATCTTTTCGTCAAATACTATGAGCTTCCTGAGAGTGTGGGGAGCATCCCAAGCACAAAGAACAGTGTCTGACCCACAGTAGGGGCTCCAAAGATATCTCTAAAATCTGTATGGGTAGCTTTCCTTGTTCTGGCACCAGTGTCCTCTCTGTTTTACCTGTCCAGCTTTAACCCCTCCTGCCCCAACACCTAGGTTCCTGTATACCACACACTTAAGCAGTCCAAGTACACCACGGCACCTGGGTACTGCCATGCAACACACCCTTGCTCCTATTTCCTCCTCTGCCTGCAATACCCTTCTCCCTCCACATTGGCCTCGCGAGCTCATGATTGCTCTTTCACAAGCCACTTCCAAATTGTCTCCTCTTCCCTCATCCAGGTAAGCAGAGGTGATCCCCTTCACCATTGAGCTCTATTACAGAGCACTCCATTGTTGGGGTTATTTAATTCATGAAGACCTCCTGTCACTGAACTGGAGGTTCCCCAAGGGGATTCATTTTGTATTTCCAGAGCCTAATGCTGTACTTGGAATACCAGACCCTAACTAAATATTGTTTGAATAAGTAGATGGGTAGGGAAAGAAGTAAAGGAAGCAAGGGAGGAAGGGGGCCAGAGAGGAGAGAAGGGAAAGAGGGAAGGACAGAAAGACAGAGAAGAGAAAATGAAAAACCAACCTCTCCCATGGAGTCTGCTGTCCTGTGCTCACACTTCAGTGTTACATTGCTAAACTAGCCAGCTCTGTATTGTGAAGCTAAGAGTGTAGCACCAGAGATACTATGTGTTCAGTGATTTCTTCTGAAGAGTCTACTCTTGGCTTCTACAAAGTCTTCTTGAAGATGCTACCAAGAGGAAGAAGGGATAAGCCTTCCTAACCAGACTTGGGGTGATGTTTTAAAACCCTATGGTTGCTTCCAATCACAGACTTGGTAGTGTGATGAAGGAGAGAAGCATAAAAAACTGCTAGTAGGGAGCCGAACAGCTTCAAAATTAACTGGCTTCAAATGTTTTTACAAATCCTCAGCTCTTCTCCAGGGCATAGTCATGGTTGCCATCTGTGGCATTGAATGTTTTAAATAAAAGGGTTTATACTGTCCTTAAAATATACCTTAGGTGAGAGGCTAATACAGGAATATTTTCCTCAGACGGGGAAGCAATGGAAATCGGTTTTCTCCACAATGAAACATTGCCTCTTCCAGTCGAAAGGAATTTTCACTTGGGTCAGAGATGCACACAAGAGAGAAGGGAGACTCCTGTTGAAAAGCTTGCACGTGCCCTGAAAGGCATTTTGCATATGGCTATTTCTGATGATATACCTTTAAAAATATAGCTCTCTTATGGATGCATTTCATTAGTTAAGAGGGTGACGTTTCTCTGTGTTAATGAAATAGAGTTAAGTTCCAATCAGATGAATCTGACATAAATATCCAATTCTAACTGATAGCGGTTTTAGCTGCTTCTTAGGAGAACAGTTGGGAGGAAATGGACTGTAAAATAAAGATGTATCGCAGAAGATAGCAAAGCTATGCAAGTTTCACATTTTTCTTAAATGAACGTGACAGGGCTCCCGTGGAAAGCCCTCTGGGGAAATAAGTTACAGTGAGTGAAACTAAGGCTCGAATAAGTTAATTGAACCTACACTACGTCACTCTGCAAATCTGTGGCGGGAATGGGATCTGAACCCAGAGCCACTGAGCAACAACACTGTTGCTCATCTTGGGAGCACCCATATTATTCAGAGGTATCAGGAACATGATCAAAACTTAACACCAGAAAACCTGGCTGCTAAGGTTGAATTCTACCGTAATTCTACTGGGCCACATCCCATAGCACTCGATGGTCTACTAGGCTGCACTGCTAACTGGTCAGTAGTCATTCTCCTCACAGAATGTTCAATAAGGCTACCACCATTTATTTTTACTTTTAGTTTAGCTTACATGTAGTTTGTTGTTTTAATGCTATGGGGTTTTTTTCTTTTTAATTCAAAGGGAAAAAGATTGCTGTATCAAGTATAGCTAAAGTTTTTTTAATTTAGGCCCTGTTAAATTCAGGATTTGTGTAATTCCACCCAAACTGAAGCTAAATTTTGTGCTGTTTTTAGAGAAAAGATGAACCAAGAAAATTAACAGCATAAATAAAGGACATATTTAACTTACTTAAGTATAATCACATATATTTAAGGATGTTGGCAGGGGATGGTTTGCGGTAAATATGATAAATGATAACAACGACAGCTATATACCCAGAACCTCTTGCCAGACCAAGAATCAAGCGATAACATGATGTATTATCCACTTTGGTCTCTACAGAAAGTCAATGAGATGGTCTCTTTTACAGATAAGAGAACTAAGAGAGATTATATGACTGGTCCAAGGTATCAAGGCCAAGAAAGAGTAAAAATTCATACCCAGGCCTTGCTGGTTTCAAAGCCCGTGTTCTCATTGTCATGCTTTACTGCAGTAATTCCTGGTCTTTGTGGGTGTCCTGGGCCTTATAAGAATCGGATGAAAGGTGAGAAACAAAATGTTGTATATGATTTCAAGGAGAATTTTGGACTCAAGAATGCCTCTCCTACTGCCTATTTGTAAATCTCTTCTTTTCTGTTCATAAAAGCAGGTCATCTACCTGAAGCCATTTTGTTAGAGTATTTTTTTAGGTAACTGTATTCAAAAGCAGCATAAGACTGTTATTTACAAATAGACTAATTCTGACTTTTCACTAATTCCTCCTTAGTTGATGGTAATGAAATTTTGTTGAATAAAGATGGAGTTGAATAGATCTTTAACTAACTGATAATTTATCCAAATGTTTTATTTTGGGCAATATTTTGGTTGTTTCATGAATTGATCCAATGTAAACTGGCAACTGCCTGGCAGTCGGGTGGCAGTGACACTCAGAGTTCAGACAGAGGCAAGGCAGTGCCATGTAGAGCTATGTCAGAGACTGAGGCAAAAGGAAAAATCAGTAATATGGATCCTGTCTTAATTTAAGATTTTGATATTTTCTTCATTACAATTTTTTTTTGCTTTAATTCTGATTTTTAAAATATTGTGCTAAGGGGGGCTTCCCTGGTGGCACAGTGGTTGGGAGTCCACCTGCTGATGCAGAAGACACGGGTTCGTGCCCCGGTCCGGGAAGATCCCACGTGCCGCGGAGCAGCTGGGCCCGTGAGCCATAGCCGCTGAGCCTGCGCGTCCGGAGCCTGTGCTCCGCAACGGGAGAGGTCACAACAGTGAGAGGCCCGCGTACCGCAAAAAAAAAAAAAAAAGAAAAAGAAAATATTGTGCTAAGGTATTATCAACTTGGTTTCTTTTAAATTTGGGGGTACTCCCTTAAAGTTTGTACCTGAGATGAATGCCTCACTTATCTCACCCTAGTCCCAGCCCTAGATGAAGGGTTGGGGGTGTCCAGCAGAGTGTTTTTTTAATGGGATATTTCCCATGAAAATCAGTATTTCTAGCATCCCTTGTAAAAATTGGCAACATTGGACTTGCATTTCCTGATGACAAAAAGTGGCTTTATCTGAGTGGCAGCTGCCTCCAGTGGGGAGTAAGCGTTCTACAGCCCCCATCACTGCCTGGCCAGTTCATTACTGCCTGGCCCTGCAGGATGTGAGTTGAGCATTCTGGAGCTAGACCAAATGTACAAATGTTATTTTCGAACCTTCTGGTTGTGCCATAGCCTATAACATTCCCTCAGAATTACTGATGTGCCACCCTTGACATTAAATCACAAGATAAGATCACTGTCAGCAAGACGCTGGGGAAAATTCCATTGACTAGTATTGAAGCATCACAGATCACATGTGAGTGTGCACTTCACATGTTTTCCACGCAGGACAAACTTCTTTTTCCACATCCAGGACTTAAGCTAACAAATCCCTTTTATCAACACTAAGACTTTTTGAGCTACAATGTGCCTCCAATGTGCCTCACTCTGTGCTAAGAGCTGTACATATGTGATTTTATTTGGTCATCACAAGAATCACATAAGATGTATGAATATCTCCATTTTACAGATGTGGAACTGAGTTACTAAGAAGTTGCGAAAATTGCCCAAGGACACACAGGTGGTAAATGGATGAAACTAAACTCAAACCCAGATGGATGACACCAAAATTCTATAGTCTTTACCACTATGAACCCTGCCTCTCTGTGGTCTGCTGTTATTTTTAATAATACACACCTCACTTGCTAAATTTTGCTGATTGCTCTTTGCTATCAATGGCACTAATGTTTCACAAGCATGTGGAATTTGATCCAAGTGCATAAAACAGCTGTCTATTGTATTAAATTCATGTTAAGAGCCTATCTTCCTTGTTTTTGAGCCTTTTTTCATTCCAGATTAATTTTTCAAAGGTTAATCACATGACACTTATTTTAATTATGCCTCTCTAGTCACGACAAATGACAGCGTTTGACTTCTTGTTGCCTTCCTTTGTATTATGTGACCAATGAAATTATTAATAAATGCCTTTTTATTATGTAGTCATGCTGTAGGTGCCCACAGGGCACAGGATGGCCTCATGTATTTTATTCTGGGTGTAGTGTCAGCAGGGCCTTACGGATTTGCTAATGAGCTAAATCCGGTTAGTGCCACATGCCCTGGACTGCCACAGATCTTTTAAACACATCATTGCTTTCAGAGACTCAGCTGGGTTCAGCTGGAGAGAGATTAACTTCTCATTCCCATTAGTGGAGAGTCATACTGTTGGAGAGAGAGCTGCTTATGGAGCCCCAAACCCAGGACCCTCTGACCGATGAACCAGTGACCAGTCAACAACAAACTGTTTTTGTTGTTATTTTTATTATTATTATTATTATTTGTTTTGTGTGTGCCTTAGACACCACCATCTCTTTAATAGGGTGGGCAGTCAGGAGGAGAGGCTGTTTTATTTCCCACGTGGAAAATATATTGACTTTTATCTAGAATGATGGAAACTTAAAAAGTAAGGGAGTGGGGCATTTAAAATAAACTTAAAATTGGATAGTTATAATCCTTGAACAGATTCCTTCACCACAAAACACTGAGTATAAGTGCTATTTTAAGTTATATATTTTATTTTTTTCAGATAATAATAACACTAACCATTATTGAGTGCTTACAGGGTAGGGCACTCATAATTGCTTTATGTTTATTAATTAATTTAATCCTCACAACAACCCTTGGACAGAGATACAATTATCCTAAATTGTACTGCTCCAAACAAAATATGTGAGATAATGTTTCTGTTCATCTTGTGTCTCTTTTTTATCTCTTCTTACATCTTATTCTTCTTGAGTTAACATTTTAAGCTATGCATATTGCTATTCCATGTTTTTGTTGATGGGGTAAATGAATGGTTACTTTAAAGTGGAATGCTCTTTGAGATGAAAGCCAAGCTTAAGTCAGGCCTCTACAAAGATACTACAAATGTAAAGAAAAGATAGGAAAGTTCCAAAACACAGAGAAGCAAGAAAAAATGTACTTTTTCTCAAGTATAGTTTCTTATGGAAAAAAAAAAAAAAAAAGATGTGCAAAATAAAATATTCAGCCAGGAAAGCAAGAAAAGAGTAGTAGAAATGCACATTTTCCTTTCATTTAAGATTAAAAATAATTGAGAAAAACAAAATATAAAACATATTCAAGAGTAAAGAAAAAATATCCTGTTCAGATTAAAATCATCTCATCATAGTTCTGTAGTAAGACACACACAAAAGAGAACTCCAGAGGTATTCCGGAATAGAAATCAATGTGCACACCATAACCACAAGCCCATCTAAAAATCAATGAGCTTTTTTAAAAAAAACTTGTTTTATAAGAGAATGTATCCTCTGCAAACCATGAAAACCCAAGGAGTTATATTTGGGGGGTTTGAGAAATCTTTTTTTCAAAAGTAATGTCCCACACTTAAAGATCAAGTATCATAATCCTTGTTTGTTTTGATGGAGGGCAAATGTAAGAAAGGATTTTAAACGTGTAAATGCTTTTTGAAGCTACAATTTTACACCACACACACACACACACACACACACACACACACACACACACACACATAATGGCTTTAAAATGGCCTCCCTATCTAGAGGCAGCCAAAGGCAAAACTTGCTAGGGGAAAGGGTTTGAATAGACATGTAAAGTGTCCATAAATGTGCTTTTTCAAGAGTGTAATTGCTTCCGTATCCTTAATGTCTGCCAAGGAGTCAGAGAGGCTGACGCTGGAACATATAGCAGAGCAAACAAAGGATCCACTTGAAAAAATTACAGGAGAAGATTAGAAGAGTGTTTGCACATATGTGTGCATGGGGAATAGGGGTTGCCTTGTGTGATGGTTTGAGTTGGGGGGGATACAGGCACCAACCAACCAAGCAAAATCCTGAGGATCCCAGAGTCTCAGTTTTTACCCTGTTATAACAATAGTTAAATTTTATGAAGGAAACCTGTTTGTTCCCTGTATCTCTGAAATGGAACTTGCTCATCACTTGTGTCCTAAGAAGCCCCCTTTTTTTCTCTTTATTAAAAGCAGCCTCAGAAGGATTCACCAAGTGAAGGTTAAAAATGTCTCTTCGCTAAGGGCTGACTCCCCCTCCTCCTTCCCCACCCAGCTCTCTCCTGGCCAGGACCACAGGTCTCCCTTCAACTTGCCTGGGAGCACACAGGGGATTGATAACCACCTCCAGCCCTCACCACGCTGCCTTAGGCTCAGTGGCCTGTGGGCCTCTGGAGGGCCAGGGCTGGATCTTGCTCATCCATGTGTACCGTGAATGTAGGACACAGATGCTGCATGGCCAGTAATGCTTTGCCAAATGAAGAAAGATTTCAGTTATCTCCCAAAAATGTGTTTACTGAACCTGGTAAAGAGGAAAGCAGAAATGTTTACGATATCCATTAGACAGCATTATTTTATTTTTTAGATCGGGATAATTTTTTCCATCCACAGATCAAAAAATGTAAAACATCATTTTCCAATAATTAATAAAAATCTAAGAGATAAATAATTTGCCTGAAATAAGTGTTTATCAAACAAAAATTAGTGCCAGGAGAGGTATATTTGCTGTCTTAAAAATGGAGAGTATAGTGCAGTTGATGAAAAGAGATGAGCTTTTAGGTTTTCAGGCTGAATCCTTGAGCCACGAGATTCAGCCTGGAAAGCTTGTGACATGACGGTGGCTCAGCGTCTGAAATGCAGATCTAGAAACTTCATGCTGGCACCGTGATGGGAATAACTGAGTTTTGGAACTTATGGTTTGTCATCCTCAAACTCACATAATGGTGATTTGTGTCAGAAATTTAATGTACTAGTCTACAACACCACATCTTTTAAGCATTTGGTATGTGCCAGTCTAGTCTGCAAGTCTAGAACCTTATTTAGGTTCTCAACGTGTAGTTCCCAGACCAGCAGCATCAACATTACCCGGTAGCCTGCTGAAAATGCAAAGATAGCCCTTACCCCACCTTGCTGAGTCAGAATCTCTGGAGTAGGGCAATTTTTAGTTTAGCAAGCCCTTCAGGTGATTCTGGTGCACAGTAAAATTTGAGAACCTCTATTCCTAAATTACAGTTTGAGATTACAAGCAGTGGTTTGCAATGCTGCCTGAATGCATATTAGATTTACTTGATGCATATCTCACCCTACAATTGAACAGAATCTCTATTTATTAGCACCCTCTTTAATCACTTTTTCATTTATCTGGCTTTTGTCTTAACTATGACTGTGCTGGAGTTGCCACTGACAACATTATGATGTCCAATGGTCTTCCTGAAATTTGTTCTATTAAATTTTTCTTAAATGAGCTTTTATTTCTAGCTCACAGTCTAACTGAAGGTCTAATTTTATAAAAAGTATTTCAGGTGCCCAAGAAGTTCAAATATCCCTAGAGATCTTTCCTGAGCAACTACCTGATTTTCCCTTTTTAGTTTTATCTCTCTAGCTTGAAGATTTTTTTCCCTGGTCCAGATGGACTCCTTAAAGAGAAGAAAACAAAAATCAGTAATTGCAATTTACAAGTAAAGATTCCAATATAAAAGAGCTGAATGGAAAATATTAATAAGGCTACAAAGGCTAACTACAATTCAAGTATTTTTTGTTTTTGGTTGGAATGATAGCAAGTCAGTGTGGTAAGCCTGGTTATCTTGTACTGATAAAATTTGATTGGAAAACAGCTCTGCTCACCACAATTCCACAAATGCCACTTACTTATCATCAGGGAAATGCAAATTTAAACCACAAAGAGATATCACCTCACACCTGTCAAGATGGCTGTTATCAAAAAAACAAAAGACAACAAGTGTTGATGAAGCTGTGGAGAAATTAGAACCATTGTACACTGTTGGCGAGAATGCAAAATGGTGCGGCCACCATACAGATGAGTATGGAGTTTCCTCAAAAAAATAGAAATAGAACTACCATGTGATCCAGTAATCACAAAAATAAATTCACAGCTAATTCACATATTAGAACAGTTTCCATCAATCAACATTTGTGCACTTAGAGATTTGCATATACCTCATATACTGTCCAAACGCCCCTCTCTCCAGGCATCCAATTTTCAGCAAATCCATTATAGTTGCAAAGCCAAAGTACGGGAAATACAGCTGGAAACTTCAGGGGAAAAGGGAGATCCTGACTTAAACCGGAAATGTTCCCTCAACAACACATGAGGGCCAGAAGGAGGTAAAGTTTTTAAATCTAAGGGCCCAAGTACACAACTTAATTTCTCTGCACCTCAATTTTTTCATTTGTTAAATGAGAGTAAGATTACTTCTGCAGGTACCTCACAGGATTGTTAAATGTTAAGTAAGAACTGTCCTGGTCCTGAACAGTGGTGCATAACACATCTTCAGTGTGGAATCCAAGAAGAAAGTCCTTTAGCTCTTTTCTATCACAATGTTGTACAAAAGAGTGCTGATTATATTTGAGAGGACCCAGTGACCAATCCACATGGACAGAGACTCTCAGGTGAAGGAGGCTGAAAGCCTGGCATTTTTCAGGGTGTACTGAAAGGAAACATGGCCTTCTATAGAAAGCAAGAAGAATTTCTCACCTAAAGTCTGAGCAAATGCAAAAGTGATATCTAAGACACAAGGCATCATGGATAAGATTGTATATAACCATGCAGAACAAAGCATATATGGTTCTTATTATAGGTAACATTAATTATAGGAGTAGCCTTTACTCCATGTTCACTATGTGATGTTCATTTAATTCCGCCATCCAGTCTAGGAGTTAAATATGGGTATGTCCATTTTAAAGATCAGTAAAGTGAGGCTCGGAGAGGTGAAGTGACTTACGGTCACACAATAAATGAAATGGATAAATGTTAACGCCGGGGTTTGACATCAGATATTTCTGACTTCAGAGCCAATGTTCTTAATTGTTACGGAATTGATCTGCAGAGTATACTGTCAGCTATTTCCAACTTATTTTACTTTCAAGTTCAGAAAGCCTCAAGCTAAAGACTTCTTTCATATATAGCTATATATAGCTACCTGAACTGGAAAGTCTATGAAAGAGACTGAATATTTGTGCTCCCTCAAAATTCATATGTTGAGACCTAATCCCCAATGTGATGCTGTTTGGAGGTGAGGATTTTGATAGGTGATTAGGTCATGTGGGTGGATCCCTCATGAATGGGATTCGTACCTTTTAAATAAAGGCCCAAGAGAGTTTCTTCACCCCTTCTGCCACATGAATGCACAATAAGACCACCATATATAAACCAGGAAGCAAGCCCCGACTTGACACTGAATCTGCCGGTGCCTTGATCTTGGACTTTAGTTTCCAGAACTGTGAGCAATAAATTTCTGTTGTTGTTCATATCCAGTCTACGGTATTTTGTTATAGCAGGCTGAACGGACTAAGACACTCTACCCAATTACTGTAGTCAGAGTTCAGGTATATAGACATTCTAATTTAAAAAAAGATTTGTTTAAGAAGATGTATATATACAATGGAATATTTCTCAGCCATAAAAAAGAATGAAATATTGCCATTTGCAGCAACATGGATGACCTAGAGTTTACATACTACGTGAAGTGAGTCAGACAGAGAAAGATAAATATTATACAATATCACTTCTATATGGAATCTAAAAAATAATACAAATTAATCTAGATACAAATAGAGAATCATGAATTCCCAGGACTGGGGCAGTTCACAAATACAAAGCCCCTTGTATGATGAGAGCTTGATCCCCTGGAGGAAGGACCCTATTAAACCATAACAATTTATACTGTGTTTCTTCCCCTTCAGTCTTCTCCAAAGGGGCTGTGGCCATTTACCAGAGTGACTGTGCACTGAGCAAGGGAATTACCGGACAATAGCTCTGAACTGACACTAATTCCTGAAGACTCAAAATGCCCGTCTATAGGACACCAGTCAAAGTAGGGGCTTATGGAGGTCAGATGATCCATGAAGTCTGGGCTCAAGTTCATACTACTGTGGATACAGAGTGATCTACAGTGACCCACATGCTCTCTACAACAAATGACATGTGTGTGTATGTGTGTGTGTGTGTGTGTGTGTGTGTGTGCATGAGCTAGTATGTGTTGTCAGCTGGTGAATGCATCCACATGTAGAGTGCATTTTTTTTAAAATAAGAAGAGTATAAAGCATCAAACACATGGTTAGTAGATAACATTATATTTAGTCAAGCATTCATGATTCCAAATTTCTAAATAATGAATTTGGTACTAGGAAAACCTTTTATGTGTGATGCCCTGTATTTTTCACCTCCCAACCAAAACTTCTGGTGATGAGAAGCATCTGACTGATAGGAGATCTTTTTCAGGGTGCAAAGGGAAAGCAGCAGAAATCACAATTTCAGAGCTTCACCCATATTTCACTGTCACACAGATACTGAAATATGCCAAGGATAGGAAATAAGATTCTAATTCTCTAACAAACTATAGTGTGAGAGATGAAACTTGCTCCCTCCTCTTCCATGACTGTACAGAAATACCATGCCTAACAGCAGTAGTGATGTTCAACGGTGATTCCCAAATCTATTGTTTATTTTAAGGCACAATTTGAAATTTTACTTTATTTCCTCAATTTTTTTCTCTTTATGGTAACTAGGATGCCTATATATCCTGGCATCCTGCATTATGCCTATGTCCTGACATCTCATCCAAACTGAGCACCCAACACTCTTATCAAAAGTATCGCTGTCTCAGGGATAAACAATCGCCCTGTATAACTCAGGGGAAACTTTATCCATGTGAATTTTCATGATCCTTTTTGAAAAAAGGAAAATAAGAAATGCAGAGTCTTTGCTTTGAGATTGATAAAAGATCAAATGTCTTTTCAGTCAAGTAAGATAAGGTGAAAGACCTACCCTTATCTTCATGCTTTTGAGCCCATAAAATCTGACACAGGATGCAACTCTCACCCCAGTTGTCCATAAGAGTGATTTCTTATTGCAAGAGATGGACTTCAACCTCATGGCAAATTAGAAAAAACAAATGCTAAAGTCTGTTTTTGCTCTCACTTTTAAACCAGTATGGCAATAAATTAATCCCATGCTTGGCCTTTTGGTAAGTTATCTCCAAGTCAGAAGAGTGAGGGCTCTTAAGTGCTGCAGAGGTGTCAGGGGTCCATGTTCAAAGGTCTCCTTTTCGCTAATCTGTTGTAGGTATTGAAGTGGCATTACAGAGCGCCCATCACTGCCCATGTCACAGACTCTCGTATATCAACGTCTGGAGCAGAAGCAGTAAGGTCAGATGTTTCTGCTGGAAAGGCAGCTACCAGCTTCAGACTAGAACACTTGTCAGCTCAAACATTTCAATACATGAGATGGAGACCTTCAAACTGAGAGTAGCTGAAGGGTAGTCCTATCAAACTTGGCTTCGTTTTCCTTCTATAGTAATGTGTCTTTCTCCCCATCCATTTTCTCACTTACGCCAGTGTCAGGGTCTCACTTCCCATCCTTCAAGGCTCAGGAAGAAAGCTACCCATCCTGAAAGGCTTCCCCCATCTTCAGTTATGCCCCTATAATATTTTATGCTTCTCTCCTAGCTCTTACCCTCTCTTCCTTAAATGATACTGAGTCCTGTGCACACCTGTTTCCCATGACCAACAAGTGTAAGTACCTTGAGAACAGGAGCGTGTCCTATTCATCTCTGAATTACTTAACTCCTACAACCACTGCCTACTGTAAAAGTAAGTAGTTGATTTGACTGAATTGATGTTCACCATCTGACACTCTTCTTTTTATTAATTTTTCTTTCATTTTGTAAGTGGAACCAGTGTGCTCACAGTTAGGGAGTAGGTGCCAGCCTGCTGTCAAACCCTTTGGAAAGATTCTCTTAGGTACCTAGTTGAGTCCTCAAGCTAAAGGCATATCTTAATGTGTAGAGCAGCTATTCCTAGATTTTCTTTACAGTGTATTATGCTCTTCTAAACATAATCCACAAGACATCAGAAGAAGTAGAGTTATCAAAAGGTAACACCCAGTGCATTTAAAACATTGCTGTTGAGACAATTATGAAACCCTTGATTTAAACAGCATGATACATGATAAGTAAAATGATCAGGTTCTTCTGCATTCACTGCCTAGGGCAAACTATTGTTTTTGCCTTTTTCTATAATTGGCAATAGACGGTAGAATGCACTATCCTTAAGTGTGTAACTGGATGAACTTTTACATATGAATATACACATGTAACTATGACCCTAATCAAGATGGAGAATATTTCCAAGATTGTAGAAGGCCTTCTTATATTCCTTCACAGTCAGTAACCACCCCTCCCCTAGAAAGATAACCACTATTCTGACTCATCACCATAGATTAGATTTGTCTTTAATTTATATGAATGAATTAACAATATGTACTCTTTTTCACCTAGCTTCTTCCATTCAATGTTGTCTGTGAGATTCATTCATATTGTTGCATGTAGCCGTACTTAATTCATATATATATACATACAAACACATATATATATATATGCAGATACTACCAAGCAGTTTTTCAAAGTAATTTTTATCACTTTACACTCCCTCTAGCATTATATGAGAGTCCCCTTGTTCTCCATCAACTTGCTAACTTGCTAACACTTGCTATTGTCAATTCTTTTGATTTTAGCCATTCTAATTAGTGATAGTTATCTCATTAAGATTTTAGTTTATATTTCTCTTATAAATAATAAAGTTTATCCATTTGCATTTGTAAATTATCGATATAGATAACTGTTTTTATGAAGTGCCTGTTCAAGAAATGTTGAGGGTTAGGGGACTTGAGGAAGGACAGGGAGGAGGGAAAGGGAATTCATGAAGCAGACAGCTGAGAGTACTGATCACTCACCTCACTGCACAAACCAAACAGAAGCAAATATCTGACTATTTAATTTAACCTGACTTTTGTAGGGGACCCTCATGACTGGGAATGTAAACTGGTACAGCTACTATGGAAAACAGTAAGGAGATTCCTCAAAAAATTAAAAATAAAGCTACAATATGATCCAGCAATTCTCCTTCTGGTTTTTATCCAAGGAAAGGAAAACACTAATTTGAAAATATATATGCACCCTTATGTTCATAGCACCACTATTTACAATAGCCGAGATAAGGAAACAACCTAAGTGTGCACTGATGGATGAATGCTTAAAGAAGATGTAGTATATATGCACAATGGAATACTATTCAGGTGTTAAAAATGAATGAAATTTTGTCATTTGTAACAACATGGATGGACCTTGAGGGAATTATGCTAAGCAAAATAAATCATATAAAGAAAGACAAATACTGTATGACTTCACTTATATGTGGAATCCAAAAAGCAAACAAACAAAACAAAACAAAAATCATAGATACAGAGAACAAAATGGTGGTTGCCAAAAGGGAGGGGGATTGGGGAGTGGACAAAATGGGTGAATGGGGTCAAGAGGTACAAGCTTACAGTTATAAAATAAGTCACAGGGATGTAATGTACAGCATGATGACTACAGTCAGTTTTTGTAGAACATACTTGAAAGTATGTTGAACATACTTGTATGTTCATACAAGTTCATACTTGTGTGAACATACAAGTATGTAGAACATACAAGTATGTAGAGCATACTTGAAAGTTGCCCAGAGAATAAATCCTAAAAGCTAACTTTATATGGGGATGGATGGTAATGTTCACCACAGACTTACTGTGGTGAAAATTTTGCAATGAATACAAATATCTAATCATTGTGTTGTATAACTGAAACCAATATAATGTCATATGTCAATTATCCCTCAATAAATTTTTTTAAACTCAACTTTTGCAAAGACAAACATGCATGACCACTTGTGCATAAAACTCCTGAAAAAGATGTTGTAACTGTTGCTGCTATTTCCAAAAAATTAAAAGAAAAAAGAAATAAATGTTCCTGGATTTGAACAGGTGGAGAAAGGAGAAGAATCTTTCAAGGAAAATATTGTGAATAAGCTTTTTAAAATAGTAGAGAAAGAGAGACTGGGACAAATATGGTATATGGAAGTTTGATGAGAGCAAGTGAAAATGATTCTCCAGTGAGCCTTCCACCCAAGAAAATAAGTGAGGGTGGACACAGAATTTTACTGTGCAGTTTTTTTCCTGAACATCTCCTCTCTAACCCAACAATGGGTGTCTATGCTAATTAGAAACTCACTGGGTATGATTTCTTACCAGTCATAACTGCCATTTAATAATTTCAGGCTGTAAGTGGGGTGTAGTAAAGAAATAAGCAGTATAGACTAGCAAACTGCTTTCCTAATTATTGAAGGAGAGAAAAATAATCTGTTCTGGGGAACAATAAGTTTGATTTCCAAGCTTGAGCTACATAAAAAGGAGCCTGCTTGAAATCTTGCTCTCTGTGTGTGTGGGCCTGTGTGTATATGTGTGTGTGTCTGTCCCTTGTACAGACTTGTCACCTCCTTGGCCATGACTTGCTCACAAGCTTCCTGAGCTGCCTCTTCTGATTAGATCTCCTCCCCAGAGTTCCACTGCTTGTCTGAAGGCAATGATGATTCCCTAGAGTCCAGCTGCCTGTCTAACGAGACGGTCACTTCCTCAGGCTCTAACACTCTCTGGGGTTAGCTACTTGTTCTCCTAGTTTCACTCATGAAAACAGACTTGTATTTGAGGGAATGCTTGGTTGTAATCATTACCTGCTTTTATAGGATTGATCATTTCCCACAAAAATGTAGAATGTCATAGCCGGTAGAACCTGACTGCTCATCTGGTCCAAACCCTTCATTTAGGAAATGCAGAAACTGAGACCTGGAGAGGTGAAGCAAACTGCCTCAATGTTAGTGATAGAGCTAGGACTGGAGTCCATTTCTCCAGGTCCTCAGACCTCTGTATTTGCCTCTCGCAACATGGTTACATTTGTTTTTCTCTTAAATCCCTCCCACCCTTCCCAAGTCTTGTCCCAGCAACTTGTTTGCAGAAAGTAATGTGCATTGAAATAATCATTTTATAGTTTAGAGTCTGTTAGACAAACATGAGAAAGTATAACCCATGCTGGCAAATCTGAAAGTATCTCTGAAAATTTGCTTCCGATCTGGAGTGAGAGGTTTAGTTTCTTTATGTAGTTGCAGAAGAAAACACACTTTAAAACACTCATGTTTTATGCAAAAAATAGGATGTATATTTTGCTAAGTTAGTTATTCCTTGAGTTTGCCTTGAATTTCTAGGCAGAGCAGTATTGCCTTTGAATTTCAAATTGGACAATTAATACAATTGGTAGCTCTGAAGGGGAAGTCTGAAGTACATCAGGATCATTTCAGTTGGTGGGGGAATTCAGCCTTTCTCTGAGATTCGATGCACACCAGCAAAGTGCACAGAGATAGTTGCCACCACTTTGTGTTTACTCATTGATTATTTACGCTGGTACTGAAGCTATTGCAGGGGAGGAAAATATGGCTGAGGGAATAGAGTTATTTTAATAGCTAAACTGGTTTTTAGATGCTCTAGCAAAATAATATAAGTCTGTATAATTAGAATCCAGCTATTACCTTCACTATGGTGAAGGTAATAGCTGAAGTGAGGAAAAACAGAGAGAAAGAAAGAGAATATTGAAACAAAATTCCTTTCATCTCATTACCAAGCTTCAGTGTTACATGAGGTTTAAGTTTACACCTACAAACACTCCTGCCTCTCAATATTTTCTATAATATGACAAATAACTGCAGTTTGAAGGAGGCAATGTAGTATAAGATGACCCGATTGGGAAAACATCTGCTGGCCTGTGTATGAGTAAGTAGGAGGATAACCTCCCTGAACAAAGACAAGAGGACACACTGAGTTCTCTAAGCCCAGGAATCTTGGGCCCAAAGGGTAACTATTAGCTTCCTTCACTGGCTAGATTTTATTTCCCACAGATGGCTCTGCATCTGGTTGCTCCCTAGTAGTTCAGCGCAGATATTAAATTAAGGCTGTTGGCGGCTATTTCTTGAAATGCTTTAAAGAGCTGTTCCCTAGTGAACAGGGCAAATGTCACCTATAGCAGATCAGGGTATAGGTTACTTTTTCTCCCTCAATTAAGCACAGACAATCTTTCCATTCCAGCTTCATAATGCACCTCGGGTAGTGGTACAGTCCAGGCCTCTCAAATAAAGGGATAAATAAATATCACTCTTGACTAAACTTCGAGTGCATTCATTGGATTTCTTTACCTGTATAAAAAAATGTGATGTGTTAGTCACTTACGAGTATTGTTTCTATTTTCAAGATTATGGATTGCAACTTCAAAAATAAAGCAACGTCTCTCTCAAACAAATGAGATAGATCTCGTTGATTTTTTTTTCCTTAACACTCAAAGAAAATGAGAAAAAAATGCTAAGAAGCAAAGATGGCCACTATTGTTTTTTCTAAATATTGTTGTGATAGGCATAACTGATGTTCTGGTTTTCCCATGTGTGAAACTGCATTCCTGGTGCTGCATTAACACTCCCATCACATTTATCTAAGTGGCCAAGCCATCAGAGAAAGGCTCCTCTACTCCATTCATTCCAATGGACATATGTGCAGCTTTGTGCAGGACAGATTCTGATTGCTTCTATGGTTTTCTCCATTTAAGAACTGAGTCATTGGCATTTTGAATGTAAAACACAATCTCTGTTGTGGTATAGCTTGGAGCCCAGGAAAGAACATTGGATTGGGAAATAGAAGAATTTAAATCCCTGATCTCCTTACTACTACAGGAACATCAAATGTGATTCAAGGTCTCTGAGCCTCAGTTCCTTCATCTACGAAATGTGGATAAGAACATCTTTGAGGATTAAATATGTAGGTGACAATGCATTCTAAAGTTTAATATTCTATAGAAAGGAAGAGTTAATATTATTTTTTATTATTATTTTTAGTACATTTCATGTTCCTAGTGATTATGATCTTCAAGTTCTCACTTTCATAAGTGGAAATAATGAAGTCCCAAGGTCAGTGATGTTTAGGGAGCTGATAAGTAACACTCAGGGATAAGTGCCCTGATCTTAATCTGTAATTTTTCAGAAACCACGCTGAATTAGAAAAAGGGAAAGGTTCAAGGTAAGGAAACCAGTTGAAGTCTGTTGGGGTTGATCCAGAAGGTAGCCAATGGTTGTCTAAACTAGGAGAGTAGCAGTGAAGGTGAGGAAAAGGAGAGTATGCTAGAGTGGAAGGTAGAATTGACAGAAATTGTTGATCAATTGGATGTGAGTGTCAAGGAAAAGGAAAGAAGTGGGATATAGACTCTGCAGATCAATTTGGGGAGAATTGACATTTTTACAATAATTAGCTTTCTAATCCATGAATAGGGTATATCTTGCCATTTATTTAGGTTTTCCTTAATTTCTCTCAGCAGTATTCTGAAGTTTTCAGTGTAGAGGTCTTATACATATTTTGTTATAATTATACCTATTTCATATTTTTGATGCTGTTGTAAATGTATTATTTCAATTTCTAATTTCTGTTACTAGTATATAGAAATATATTTGATTATTGTGTATTGTCCTTATATCCTGTGATCTTGTGTTATGTGTTGAATTGTGTCCCCCAAAAAGTTATGTTGAAGTTTTCTCTGTCTGTATTTTGGATAGTTTCTATCGCTGTTTTAAAGTTCATAAAATTTCCCTTTTCTCACGTGTTATCTGCTTGTTAATTTCCTCCAGTGCCTTTTTTTGAAATCAGGCATTGGGGGTTTTATCTTTCAACATTCTATATGGATCTTTTTTACATCTTTCATGTCTGTACTTAACATGTTCCATCTTTCCTCTAGTTACTTGATCATATGAAATACAGTTCTGGTAACTATTTTCATGTCCTTGAATATAATTTCATCATCTAAGTTATTTCTAGGATTTTTTTTATTGATTTCCTCTCCTCACTATGGGTTATATTTTCCTTTTCATTTGCATACCTGTTAATGTTTGATCGGAATGCAAACATTATGAATTTTACATTTTTAAGTGCTAGATATTTTTATGTTGCTATAAATATATTTGAAATTTATTCTGGGATACAGTGCAGTTTCTTGTAAACAGTTTGATCCTTTGAGATCTTGCTTTTAAACTTTGTCAAGCAGAACCAGAGTAGAGTTTAGTCTAAGACTAATTTTTCCTTCTGAGCATTCTCACTAATGCCTCATGAGTTGTGAAATTTTCTTTTCTGGCTCATGGGAATGGAATCAGAAACTATTGCTACCCCATATGCACTATGAAGATTATTTCTTCTAGTCCTTCCAGCTGGTTCTTTTCCAAGCCTCAGGTAGTTTTGTGATCTGCACATGCTAATTAGTACTCAGCTAAAGATTTGATGGCGGCCCCCTTTAGATCTCCAGAACTCTTTCTCTGTAAAACTCCCTCCCCTTTGGTATTCTGTCTTATGACCTCTAGCTACCTTGGCCTACTTGGATTCCCACTACACCTTCTCAACTCAGAGAGATTACTGGGCTCCACCTAGGTCCCCTCTCCCTGAACTACAGCCTGGAAACATTCTCCAGGAAGTTAGCAGGGGAAATCATACAGCTTACCTCATTTGTTTTCCATCCTTCATGGATCCCTGTCCTTTGCTGCCTATGGGCTAATGTGTTGAAAACCACTATCTTTAATTTTTTCATGTAGAAGAGTAAATCCAGTCTCTACTAATTCATTCTGTCCAGTCAGAATATTAGGCAGCAAATGTGTTGAGTACAACATCAATATCAAATTGAAGTCACCCAGAAAAACAGCAGGAAAGGGAGGGGGGAAGAAGTCTGTAAGTTAGGTGCCCCTATTTTCAGTAAATAAGGAGTAATGGAATACTGGTAGGTGACAGTAATGGGAGACATAGAGAGTGGTTAAGCTGATAATACACATAACAACGATCAGGGGTTTTTACCAGGAGGATGCTGAGCCTACCTCCTAATTCTGAGGCTCTTGGAGTGGGAGAAAAAGCAGCCTCTCCTTGAGAGGCTGATGGGAGCCAAGTCCTCAAGGAGAAGCCAGGGTTTTGATGGGAAAAGAGGTGAAAGAAATGTTCAGTGAAGACGGCAAAGACTTCTTAATCAGAGAACAAGGTTCCTGAAATCACAGTGAAAAGATTGAGATGGAAGAAGATTGGATGCAGATGAAACATGGAAGGTGCTGGAGAAGATGGGTAGCCAGAAGACCTGTGCTCAGGGTAGCTACCTGTTATTCAGAAATGTGGAACATAGTGGGTGCAACCAGCTCAAGATCGCCAACAGAATGAGTGCAGTCACCACATCTTTGGTGGACAGTGGGCATCCAGGCATCCCGGGAGTCATATGCAGATTGCAAATATTGTACTCTAAGAAGGGCTCAGGATCAGTGGGCTAAAGTAACTTCAGTCTTTCTTCTAGGACCTGACTGAGTTCCAGCAAGAAAGTCTCAGTCTCACTCAGAGGAACTGACATCTATTCACTAGTGACCATCCTGATCAGAGGGTAGAGTAAAGAGCTGAGTGGTCATAGTGGTCCAGGAACAGAGGGAGAGCACAGTCCAGCTAGTTGCTAAAAGCTGGCAAGAAACTTGACTCTAAGCTACCAGGGAGCAAGAGGAAAAAGGGAAACATCAATTACTAATTTACCTATAAGGACCAAAAAAAAGTTATTTAGGACAAACACAAATGTTCCTAATACTAAGACTGAACAGAAGTATTTCGCGTGTGTTTTCTCAAAATGAGAGAAGTATATGGTGACCAGGTATAGTCATGTATCTCATAGGACTCTTTATTAAATCATCTCATAATGTGGGTTGATTACTTGGCCCTTTAGGTCATACATATAAAGGGTACTTTCTAGTAATAAGAAATAAAGAGGACTCCATTATGAAGCAGTGAGTTCCCTATCAGAGACAGTTCATGTCAGCCTGTAGGGTTTGGCACACAGCGTGAGCTCTTCTATATATGTTTATTTATACATGTATAAACATACATAATACATATAAACATATATATCATATAACTATATATAAACACACCTAATATACAGATGATATAGATATTTACAGACCATTTCTTACCTAGAAGGTTAGGAGGAAAAAACTTTAGCTAAAATCATAAAAGCCATTTCAATTCATCTTTGGAACAAGTGGAAAATATTATGAAAAAGTGGAATATATTAAATATAACTCAATTGACAATAAATTAGAATGAAAATGATATTATAGCTCAAGTTAAAGGGAAAAAGGAATTTACCATATTTTATCAATTTAAATATGTGTATTTTTTTCAAACTTTATTATCTCTGAAATCAGACTGCTTCTTAAAATCAACAAAGTCTTACAATACTGTCAGCATGGCAGTGGTTTGGTTGACGTTGCTTATACCAACGGTTCTAAAAGTGTGTCCCACCAGCAACATCAGCATCACCTGGGAACCTGTTAGAAATGCAAATTCATAGGCCCCACCTCAGATTTAACTGCAGCAGAAAATTTGATTCAGGAAACTGTGTTTGAATAAGCCCTCCAGGTGATTCCAATGCACACTCAGGTTTTAGAACCACCGGCTTGCATGGTTGAAAGAACATAAAAGCACTAACACCAAACCTATAGAACAGGTATCAGAGCTTGGAAGAAAATCCAGGGGACAATAATAAGCATCCTAAAACCCAAATGGTTGTGTGGTGGGAAAGAGGATACATCAGACATGTTTAGGAGCATTCCCAAAGCTAAGCTAGCTCTACATAATTGCAAAGCCAGCCTAGAAGCCCTTAACAAATGGCTTTTATTTTATTTATGGATTTCCTTCAGAAATGCTATATCATCAGTGTACTTGATGGCATAGAGTATGATATTGTATGGAAAAGCATAGTCATAGCTGACTGAGTAGAAAAAAGAAATTTAGGAGAGTAAGACTCTTAACTGTAAGCAAGTTTGAGACATATCGACATTTTACAGTGTTTTTCTTTCCATGTATACATATGGGTGATAAACTATAAAAATAATGTTCAGTGGAGTTTAAATAAGCTTTTTCAATAAGTTTAAAATTAAAATTCTAAGAGATAAGAAAACATAGTGTCAGTTTAATTGGCAGCCTTTTCTCCTTCCTAGTGTGAATGAAGTAATGGTACATCACAAAATCGATGCTTCTTAGTTTGATGAAATACAATAATTCACATAAGTATTAGCCCCTGCTAGTCAGGTTCTTGTCTTTGCCAAGGACACTTTGTTTTTAGAAAAGGTTCAACTTTTACAGAACAGTAGCTTCCTGCTTTGGTCAGTTTCAAGGGGAAAATGCACAGGGTCAAAGAAGGAAAAATGAAAATTCTTAGAGAAGAAAAACAAGTTTTCTAGGTTTCATAATGCTCCTATCACATTGCAGTATACTAGAAGAAAGTACAGCACATTGGCTGAAGGTATATGTTTTAGATTCTAATTAACCTCATTTCAAATCCTGGCCCTATCATTAGTTAGCTATGGGCTTTGGACAAATCATTGAACCTCTCTGAGACTCAATTTCCTTTCCTATAAAACAGGGATAATATTCATAGGGTTGGGGCGATAACTGAGGTAGATAATTCATATGAAGTGCTTACAGAACACCTGGAGCATAATAAATACTCAGGGATTGAGAGCTAATATAATTGCCTGCAATCTGCAATGTAATCCCACTCACAGGCTGTTTTCAGGGCAGCTGCCCAAAGGGGTTCTGCCCAAAAGAACAACAAAAGGAAGCCACTAGTGACTGGCTTAACTGCTTGAATCTGCACAGGAAGGGTCAACCCAGCTTTTATTTTGATGAATGAAATTTTCCTCTCTGAGAAAAATTTCAGAACCATTTCAAAACCTCCAGAAAGTAAGTCAATTAAAGAGTCTTTCTAATCACGTTACATTATCAAAATGAAAATACTTTTTCATTAGGGAAAAGCACTTCAGAGGTTGTAATTCTGATTGATGGTGAGGATCTTTGAAGAAAATGACTAGTAGTCAGAGACAGACATATTTCAAAGCGACTCATCCATCCCAGATTGAATCAACAAGGAAATTATTTTTCTTTCCTGAACCAGTGTCCAGATCATCACACATACAAAAAAAACTTGCATTGAATCCTCAGAGAGCCTTTCCCTTGATAAATAATGTAGGTACAGAAAGATGAAGAGAGCAACTGGAAGGAGTGATGTCACATAGGTTTAGGATTTATTCTTCTTCTCTGTAGTATGTTGAATACTGTCATGAGGTTAAGAACTCAAGAGTTGTGGGCTCTGATCTGAAAGATAGGAAGCATACATCCCTTTATCCAAATAATATCTGCCTCTTGACTCTTTTGCTTTAGTTATTGATCTAGGAGACTCTGAACTATAATTTGAAGTCTATGAAGTCTAAAAGAAATGTGCTTAAATAAAGTACACTCAGGCACAATAGACAATACATACACACAGGTACCCACTGTCCCTCACTGTGAGTGTTACTAGGTTTGTAGATTTTCTGGAATGAATTTTTATTTTAATACAATGTCCCCTGTTCTACCATTTCCTATTTTGTTTCCTCATTCTTTCTGATTACTAATGAAATAATAGTCATTATGGAAAAATAATTTCATTATAAATTTAAACCACGATGAAAAGTGAACTCCCCAGAATGTTATTATGTTCCAAAGTCAAATACAGATATATTTGAGAGAGAGAGTGTGTTTTGGGGTAATGACACCACTGAAGATGAAGCTGATTATGCTGTACTACAGTGATATTAAAGCGTGAGGTGACTTTCCTACTCTAAAGTGAGCTTTGGATGTGCCTATATCCTTCGTAGGATCACCATGGGTTCAAGGTCTCACCTAGGCTTGTCAGGTTCAAAGACTTGTTTTAATTTGTTCCATTAGGAATGACCATATGCTCAATGCCTGACTCATGTTAACCAAACTCATAAGAGGTTGGTTTGTAAACCAAAATGTCAAGTTGCTTACAACGTGGAACATCTTTCCAGTGTGGGGAACTGGAACAGTGTCCTATTTTCTGTGTTAAAGTACTCTACTGACCGAACAATTAACAGGAACACTGTTTCTACATTATGGAATCAGGGCAAGTATAATTGGATGGCACAAAGTTATTTTAATCCCTACAGTGCCTTGTCCAATATGAATAAATGTCTATTAAATTAAAGCTGTTGTATTTTATCCAAGATATAGTCTATCTAAGAACACATTATCTATTGACCAGGACACACATTTCTGTGTCACATACACAGTTCCTTTGCAAGTTTCAGGGCAGTGATTGGATACATGTTGGTTTCTGGTTCCATTAGGATCATATCTACAGTCTTCCAATGAAGGTCACCTCTGTTGACTCCTGATTTTCTTACCTACGTGTATATATTTTACTAGTTTCAAAATATTACCTTCTACCAATCTTGCCTCAAATTTTGATTCAGATGTACTCTATCATATCCTGACTATATACAGAATCTTAGAATCAGGTCTGCTCTTGTTGGAAGAGACCTATTTTAAAGACCACTGGGTCCAACTTCTCATCTTATGCTTGAATCCTCTGTGTTATGTCAGCCTGTTAGGTCATTTGGAGATTATTTATGTATACTTATGGAAAATCATCATTGAGATCTGATATTTCAACTGAACATAAAACCTAACAAAGATACAAACTCTCTTTTTTTCCAAATGACATCATTGTGAAGTTTCCCTCTCTTCTTTTTTTTTTTTTTCCCCTCTCTTCTTAAATGAGAGAGGAATCACAGTTTCTTTCCAGCTACCTGTCTTCATATGGTTTCCTGGTTTTGGTAGCTGTTCTAAAATGAAAAGTGTCCCGCTGCCAATATTTTCTCCCTGAAATTAACTGCTTTTGATGAGAAGGTGAGCACTGATGTTTGAACCCGCACTGACCTCCATCAGTCAGGCAGTCTGGTCAACTTATTATGTCCTGAGGGAAGTTTGGATTAGGGATAAGCAATACAGATAAACCAGAAGACAAGTCTTGTGTCCAGAGAGGAGCTAAAGTGATCATTTGCAAACAGCACACTACTAGAACTCCCTCCCTGAAGGGTCACCTAAGAGACCTTGGAAATGGAAAACATCAGTTCAAGGAAGAAGTACTTAGATGTTGGGCATACGGATTATTTAGAACCACTTTGATTTCTTAGATTGACATGCTATTACAGAAGACAGACACGAATGCAGATGAAAAGGCAAAGGAAAGTGTCAAAATCAGAAACCTATTGCTCAGTGGGAGATAAAAAAAAGACAGAGGGTTTTAGGATGGGGAAATATTGCTTACGCTCTTGCTCTCTCTTTTTTCTTAGGTCCCAACAAAAGAAAGTACTTTGAAGAATCAAAAAGAGGATGATGTAACCATATTTAACATGTATCTGATTCTTTGGAATACTAACAAGGGAAACTATAAGTTACATAAAGTATTTACATCAACTAATATTGAACAGTATGTTTCAATATAATATACACATATTGAGCAATTTTTATTAACAGAAGCAGTGCTGAGTACCGGAGATATAAAAATAAATATAGCCTGATTCCATTCTTGAAGGAGATGGTGGTCCAGTGGGGGAAGAAACAGATGGTTATACCATGATAGAATACAGGAGAGAGCTGGATTAAGACCCAGGTGGTCTGCCAATCCAGAAGCTAACTGACTTAGCTTGGATGGGATCTGAGAAGGGGTTTATGGAAGATGTGATGTGTGTCTTCCTCCTTCAACTTTTTAAAAAATAAACCTTATTCTTTAGAACAGTTTTAGATTCACAGAAAAGAAAATGCAAGCATAGGACAGAGAGTTCTCACACATCTTGTACCTAGTATCCATTATTATTAACATCTTACATTAGCATGGTATATTTGTTACAATCAGTGATCTAATATTGATATATTATTAGTAAGTAAGGTCTATAATTTATTAAGATTTTCATAGTTTTTCCAAACGTCCTTTTACTCTTCCAAGATTCCATCTAGGATACAGCATTACATTTAGTTGTTGTATCTCCTTAGGTTACTCTTTTTAAAAAAAAAAAAAATTGGGGTTAATTTTTATTACATTTTGAAAATTTTTATATGTGTTTAGGTGGTAATAGAGCTTTTTTTTTTTTTTTTTTTTTTTACTTTTTTTTGCGGTACGCGGGCCTCTCACTGTTGTGGCCTCTCCCGTTGCGGAGCACAGGCTCCGGATGCGCAGGCCCAGCGGCCATGGCTCACGGGCCGAGCCACTCCGCAGCATGTGGGATCTTCCCGGACTGGGGCACGAACCCGTGTCCCCTGCATCGGCAGGCAGACTCTCAACCACTGCACCACCAGGGAAGCCCGGTAACAGAGCTTTTTAAAATTAATTTTTATTGGAGCATAGTTGCTTTACAATGTTGTGTTAGTTTCTGCTGTACAGCAAAGTAACTCAGTTATATACATACATATATCCACTCTTTTTTAGATTTCCTTCCCATTTAGGTCATCACGGAGCATTGAGTAGAGTTCCCTGTGCTATACAGCAGTTTCTCATTAGTTATCTATTTTATATATAGTAGTATATATATGTCAATCCCAATCTACCACTTCATCCTATCTCCTGCTTCCCCCCTTGGTAGCCATAAGTTTGTTTTCCACATCTGTGACTCTGTTTCTGCTTTAAATACAGCTTTTATACAAATTAAATTTAGCAATACCATCTGAAGGTAGAAAATAGCATATCTATAATGTACACATATAAACATATAAATAGACACAACCAGAGATTTCATAGTGTTCATTTTAAAACTTAAGTCTCAAATCAGGTACAATACAAAACTCACTAGTGTATAAATAACAGTTGGAATAAACTAAGTTTATTCATTCAGATGGCTAAAGTCTTTTATTACTTGTGAAGAAGAGCTTTAAGACCTGTATTTGTCCTTGACAAGCAATTATTAAGGAGGCTGCAATTTAGAGTTTGGGCAAGAGAGTTCTTCTAGCAGTCTGTGTTTAAAAAGCCCTCTTTTCCTCTTTTTTTTAGTTTCAGATTCTGGTGACTGAGTTAATCCAGGCTCAGTCTCAGGTGATTGTGTAGGCTGTATTTACATTTCAAAGACATGATAAGATTCATAACTTTAAGGGACAGAGAAAAAAATTTGTCCTAGGAGTTTTGGAGTACATTTGTCTATTATCATAAGTCTTAAGGCGATTACTATTTAAATTTTGTTTCTTCTTAAGTACGAAACACTTTTGCTCCAATATCCTGATTTTTAAAATACCTACAAGTATTTCAGAGGAATAGATGACATTTTGGGATTGGTAAAGATAAATGGGCATTGACTTATTTCTAGAGTTGTATTTCTGGTTCTGTTCCTTCGGCTACTCTTTCCTCTGAGTTTCTTAGACTTTCCTTGCTTTTGATGGTCTTGAACGTTTCCAGATGTATTGGTCATTTATAAAATGTCCCTCTATTGGGATTTGTTTAATGTTCTTCTTATTATTAGGCTGCTGTTACGGATTTTTGAAAGAAGGACCACTGAGTTAAAATGCCATTTTTATCACATCATACCAAATGTCTTACAATCAACATAATGTATCACTGTTAATGCTGACTTTGATCACCTGATCACCTGGCTGAGGTACTGTTTGTCAGGTTTCTCCAGTGTAAAGTGCCCCCCCAACTCCCAGCCCCTTTCCATGCTGTGCTCTTTGAAAGGAAGTTACTTTGCACTGATTGTGCTTAAGGAACACAGAATTATGTTCCCCTTCTTAAGGGTGCAGTATCTACAATTATTTGAAATTTTTCTGCACAGGTTTATCCCTTCTCTTCCATATTTAGTTATTCCATCATTTATTTATGTCAGTATGAACTCATGAATATTTATTGTATACTTTGGGTTTTAATCTAATTCTATTTTCTGTATTTTCTTGCTCAAATTGTTCCAGCTTTGGTCATTGGGAACTGTTTCAATTGGCTCCTATGTCCCTTTAACGTAATCTCATCATTGTGGAATATTTTCTTTTTTGAGCACTTTCTTATTTTCTAAAACTCCAAGATGCTCCAAGGCTCATTTTGTATATTTCCTTTCACTCTTCTATCTTTCGAAAGATAAGTATAGTCAGTTCTGCTATAAGGTTTACTTTGAAAACATGAATTTGTTTCAGCATGACTGATATATTTGGGAATAATTTGAGCATGACACCAATTTAGTACTTATGTATGCATGAGAACCACTAAGGAAACATACAAATCTGCTAACTCTACTAACATGAGCTACATAAAACTAACAAAATGAACAGGTGCAAATACCTCAAACATCTACCAGCTTCCTCAGTTCACTGAGTGTGTTAAAAAACACATCCATCCACTTATGGTGTTACAACTTTCCTTCTGATTTCATGTAACCCTCCTTCCACCACTTCACAATAATTCACAGGCTGCAGTTCTGCTGCTGCCCACTTCCACAAGCAAGTTTCAGGTCTTTTTCAAGATGAAGTGCCATATTTATTGCAGCATTTGCCATTTAAGGTACATAAAACTGTGCCTCTGTTTTTATCAGGGTCCTATCTTGTTTTTACATGTGTCACTAACAAAGTTTTGGAGTGCTGTGCTCCTAACCCTATTTTGGTGGAAGTGAAGGGGAGGGGTTATTGTGCACTTTTGCACAGCATGGTGATTTTTAGGAATACACATGTCATGTAATAGCAGAACAGACTGTAGGTGTTATTGATTGAAAAGAGGAGAAAAAGTATTTGGGCAGAGAAGGCATGCAACTATGAAAAAATATGATGTGGGTGGTGCACTTTACCTCATTTTATGTTGGTGGAGCAGAAAAGGAAACGGTGAGTTGAGACCAAAGGAATAAATAGGAACAAAAACAAGTGCAAAGCATTTGTTATGATAAAATTGGACACTAATTCTATAGTTGTTAGGACGTCCTCAAAAAGTCATGAGCATTGCAGTGACACATACAAATTGGCATTTTATGTAGATTTCCCTGTTCTGGCCACTAGGAAGAGCATGGATTGGAGAGCAGCGGGAATCTAGGCTGGAAGACCAGGAGGCTTTTGTCATATGACTAAGGCCCAGAATATGGCAGTAGTACCTAGAATGAACTGAAATAGAAAGACTAATGGAATATTTAGGAGATACAGTTGACAGAGCTGGGTAATTTTTGAACATGGTGGGTGGGGTAAAATGTGGTTAGGGGTGGTGAGGAACAATAGAAACATCCTAGATTTCTGACTTGAACACAATGATGGATGGTCATACCACTAACTGCAATTGAGAATATGGCAAGAGGGAAAATCTGGCAGGGGTCTGGAGTGGAGGGTGGGATTGGTGGATTTGAGTTAATAAGCCTGGTATGGGACAACTTCCAACAAACAGGGATGTCTTACACACACCTATGGAAGTCTGAACTCAGAATTTATAATATATGACTAATATCTTCCTAAGTTTGGAAAAGAACATTTAAGAAATAAATGCAACAAGGATTTGTTTTGCTTACTACCTTTTCTCATGACTAGCTCCTTCTCATCTTTCACATGTTAGCTTAAATTCACCTCTTCAGAGAGAGCTTCCTTGACTAAGTCTTCAGCAGCTGATGCTAAGACAAGGATATGCAAGCAATTATTCAGAAAATTATTTATAAAGGGAGTGAGGGAGTTGGAACAGAGATGGGGGTAAACCAAGCAAAGCTGTCATCTCAGGCAAAAGGTCCTGAGGAGGGTTGATTCCCCCAGGGGAACTCAGTGTAAGTTTTATCTCAGACTGTTCCATCCTGAGGCAAGAAGTCTGGCCTTTCATAATCCACAACTTGACAGTTATTGGTTAACCATTTCCCTGGGATGAAAACTTGCAGGCACTTTTGGCTCTAAACTGTGCCCAGGGCAAGGCAGCTCCATAGCCCAAGGACAGGCCTCCAAAGTTAGCTGCAAGTACACTGCTCACACACTGAAGGGGAGCAAAGCCAGAAACAAAAGGTAAAAACTGCATTCGAAGGGATGTGGGTAGAGCACAGACATTTTAGACCAGGGGTCAGCAAACTGGACTCTCAAAACAAATCCAGCTCGGTGCTTTTTGTTAACTTTATTGTGGTATAATTTACATACTGTAAAATTCACCTATTTAAAGTGTAAAATTTTTAGCATATTTACAGAGCTGTGTAGCCATAACCATAATCTAATTTTAGAGCATTTTCATCACACTAAAAAGAGAGTTGCACCCATTAGCTGTCACTCTTCACTGCCTCCTCATCTGCCCCCAGCCCAAGGCAACCACTAATCTACTTTCTGTCTCTATGGATTTGCTTATTCTGAACATTTTATATAAATTAGATGATGCATTACGTGGTCTTTCATCCATGTTGCAGCATATATAAGTATTTTATTTCTTTTTATGGCTGAATAATATTCCTTTGCATGAATATATCACCTTTTGTTTATCTATTCACCAGTTGATGGGCATTTAGGTTATTTCCACTTTTTGGATAGAAATAATGATGCTATGAACAGTTGTGCTCAAGTTTTTGCATGGACATATGTGTTCTTTCCTTTTTTCCCTAGCTTTATTTAGATATAATTGATGTATAATATTGGGTAAGTTTAAGGTGTACAATATGTTGATTGAATACAAATATATTGCAAAATTATTATCACAGTAGTGTTAGCCAACACCTCCATCACATCACATAATTATCATTTCTTTTTTGTGGTGAGAATATTCAAGATCTACTCTTAGCAACTTTCAAGAGCATAATACAGCATTATTAACTATACTCATCATGCTGTACATTAGATCCCCATAACTTATTTGTTGTATAACTGGAAGTTATAAGACAATGCCAGATTTTCCCTACCCCCAGCCCTTGATAGCTACCATTCTACTTGTTGTTTCTACGATTTTGGCTTTTTTAGATTACGCATGTAAGTGATATGATATAGTTTTTCTCCTTCTCTGCCACACTTATTTCACTTAGCATAATGCCCTCAAATGGCAGGATCTTTCTTTCTCATGGCTGAATAATATCCCATTGTATACATATACCACAACTCCTTTATCCATTGAAGATATGGACATTTCATTTGTTGATGAACATTTGATGGACATTTCATTTGTTGTTTCCATATCTTGGGCATTTTTAATAATGCTGCAATGAATATGGGAATACAGGTATTTCTTTGAGATCCTGTTTTCATTTCCCTTGGATGTATATATCCAGAAGTGGATTGCTGGATCATATAGTAGTTTTATTTAAAATTTTTGAGGAACCTCCATACTGTTTTCCATAGAAGCTGTACCAATTTCATGGACATATGTTTTTATTTCTCTTGGGTAGATACCTTGGAGTAGAATTGCTGGTTCATATGGTAATTCTATGTTTAACATTTTGAGGAATTTCCAGACTATTTTTCAAATTGGCTGCATAATTTTACATTCCCACCAGCAAGACATGAAGATTCTAATTTCTCCACTTCCTTGACAACGCTTGTTATTGTCTGTCTTTTTTATTACAGCCATTCTAGTGAGTGTGAAGTGATATCTCATTGTGGTTTTGGTTTTCATTTTCCTAATGACTAATGATGTTGATCATCAGTTCATGTGCTTATTAGCCATTTGTATGTCTTCTTTGGAGATACGTCTATTTAAATCCTTCACCTACTTTTATTTTTTTATTTTTATTTTTTTGTCAGTACGTGGGCCTCTCACTGTTGTGGCCTCTCCCGTTGCGGAGCACAGGCTCCAGACGTGCAGGCTCAGTGGCCATGGTTCACGGGCCCAGCTGCTCCGTGGCATGTGGGATCCTCCCGGACCGGGGCACGAACCCGTGTCCCCTGCATCGGCAGGCGGACTCTCAACCACTGCACCACCAGGGAAGCCCCTTCACCTACCTTTTAACTAGGTTATCTGCTGCTTGTTTTTGTAAATAAAATTCTACTGGAACACAACTATAATCATTTGTATACTTATTGTCTATGACTGTTTTTGTGCTACAATGGCAGAGCTGAATAGTTGCAACAGTACCATATGGCCCACAAACCTAAAATATTTGCTATCTGGCCCTTTATGGCAATAAGCCCCATCTACCCTGCCCCCATCCTAGGAATGAATGTTTATGTGGGAGGTGAGGAAGGGACTGTCCTTTCACCTCTTGCCCCGTGAAGAAGTTTCCATGGAAATACTTGGAACTGCTTTCCCAGAATTCGCTAGGGCATGGTGTATGAGAGTGTTTCCTAAGGTGTAAATGTGGGGTGAACTAATTCTCACTCAGGAAAGTCACCTACACGAGGTGAGTTGGCTTCAGTAGGAAAAAGGGAGAAAATAGCACCAGATTCCCAGGGGCTGAGAAAGGAGTCATCAGCCTGGAACAGAGCTGCATCTACCAGAGTCAGAAACTGTGAGAGAGTAAACAGGGCATCTTCAAGAGCCTACCATCACTCTTGCCAAAGAGAGTCAGCTTCAATCGCCTCCCCGGCCCAGAAGGCGAGAAGTCATCTAGCCTTGTACAAACTCTCCCACCCAGTTCTTCTCCCTGCCCATCCCCTCTGTCCACACAGACAGGGTGCAAAATATGACCAGCTAGAGCTAGGAACAAAGTGAGCAGAGTGGGGAGCCCACTCTCTCCTCACCCACTTCAGGTGTTCAGGCTGCAGCTGACCCCTGTGCAGGGACCATAACTTGCATTAGGAGATATTATTACTACATGGTTCTGGACATCTGATTTTCTGAATTGAGGCAGTGTTTGTGACTTGAAGGGACTCTGGGTCTCTCTATTACTTTAGACTGAGCTTCAAAATTTAGACACTGCCTGGGTTTCTTTTGGGGGCAGGGACTGGCTCCTCACATTGAGTTAAGTATACATGATACAGTGGGAAAAGAAAGCAGTAATCTTTTGATTACATCAGAAATTATGCTGTTCAACATATTGTCACACATGTATGTGAGACGCTGGCTTGAGGTGACATACAAATGTTTGTCAAGTAGGTTAAAGACCATTTGATAGTTAAAAAAAATAAAATTCAAGAGTTTCCCCATGGTGTATAACTTTTGTTTCATGTAGGAAGTCCATGGCTCAGTAGGTGTCCTAATGGTATATAACCTCTCCCCATATTTTGTTAAATCAGATGTCACCTCTCTCAGGAAGTCTTCCCTGAGCACCCCTCAACCCTTACCCTGCTCCAAGGCAGGTCACAGTTCCTCCTCAGTGTTACTGAAGCACCTAGAACCTCCCCTTATCAAAGCTCCCACATTTTATAATGTAATCTATTTTCTTGTTTATCTTTGCTGCCAGTCCCAGAATTCCTTGAGGGCAGAGAGCATATCTCCTTCACTGATATATCATAGCATAGTGCTGACAAAGAGTAACTGTACTCAATCAGTATTATTTAAATCAAATACTGCTTAATAAACTCATTTATGTCAAATGAGGTATGACTAAGTGCAGCCACTCACCATAATGCAGCCCAAGGAGGAAAGAGTGAGGAATGGGGACCAAGTAGCAAAAATCCACTCCTTTTCCTAGTAAGTCAGAAGGTGGCTCATTAGAATCCTCTTCATAGTGAATTGACAGATGATGGATCAGCATACTCTGTTGAAAGTCACACAAAAACCTTTTCCCGCTTTAGCTGCTCCTATATTTCTGATGTGAAGTTGGATAAAGCAACTTCTCTCTGTACCTTTGAGAGGCTTTAATAGATGTGGATCACTGAATGATAGATGTGGATGCAGCCATCAGTATCAATTGGACGGCAGCTGAAGTAAGAGGATCAGCCATCCTGCAGTCTGGTTTGCCAACCCCATAGAGCCTGGACAATTGATCTTTGCTGCTTTAGGTAATCAAACTGCAACCTATTCAAGATGCATACGGTTTCAAAGGCTCCCGAATACTGATGCTGGACACTGCTAAAAGGGGAATAATGAGCCTAGCACCATTAAAGTTGGAGTCAATTACCAGAGTCAGGAGACTGACATTGTGTGTTTCTAAGTATAATTTGCATCCTTTGTATCTATAATAAAACCTTAATGATTTTCCTGTAGCTTGATCATTCCCTGAGGAGTCACATTTACAGCTTGGTCGAGTAGTGTAGGATGACATGAGCAACACAGTACCATGAAGTTACTGCCCCCTGAGGTTTAATGCCATCCCTAAATTTCTACCATTCAAGCTCCCAAGCTAAGGATTGCTTTCTCTGAGCCAGCTTTCCCAGGGTGTATTTGTACCATATTATTACCATAGGAAGTGATATATTATTTGAGAAAAAAAGTTCACATGGCCAAATAAATGTGGGAAATCCTCTACTAGATGAAGTCTCTTGACATCAGGACATTTCTGAGTTAAGTATGTACCATGAATTATGTGTATATATATTAGGAATTTCTAAGGGAGGAATAACGTTAACCAAACATTTCACCACTGACCATTTGGTCATGAAGCTACTAGTGGATTATATTCTGACAACATCCTTTGGGAAATGCTGACTTAGGGAACACTCCAGGGATGGCTTCACATCGTGTCCCCAAATCCTTACTGTGAAGCAGTTTGCAAAGTGCTTTCCACCCATATTTTTTAGCTTTTAAAGTTTCTTTAATTAACTTTTCATTTTAGAATAGTTTTTTTAACATCTTTATTGGAGTATAATTGCTTTACAATGGTGTGTTAGTTTCTGCTTTATAACAAAGTGAATCAGCTATACATATACATATGTCCCCATATCTCCTCCTTCTTGTGTGCCCCCCCACCCTCCCTATCCCAACCCTCTAGGTGGTCACAAAGCACCGAGCTAATCTCCCTGTGCTATGTGGCTGCTTCCCACTAGCTATCTATTTTACATTTGGTAGTATATACAAGTCCATGCCACTCTCTCACTTCACCCCAGCTTACCCTTCCCCCTCCGCATGTCCTCAAGTCCATTCTCTATGTCCGCGTCTTTATTCCTGTCCTGCTCCTAGGTTCTTCATAACCAATTTTTTAAAATTCCATATATATGTATTAGCACACAGTATTTGTTTTTCTCTTTCTGACTTATTTCTCTCTGTATGACAGACTCTAGGTCCATCCACCTCACTACAAATAACTCAATTTCATTTCTTTTTATGGCTGAGTAATATTCCATTGTATATATGTGCCACATCGTCTTTATCCATTCATCTGTTGATGGACACTTAGGTTGCTTCCATGTCCTGGCTATTGTAAATAGAGCTGCAATGAACATTGTGGTACATGACTCTTTTTGAATTATGGTTTTCTCAGGGTATATGCCCAGTAGTGGGATTGCTGGGTCATATGGTAGTTCTATTTGTAGTTTTTTAAGGAACCTCCATACTGTTCTCCATAGTGGCTGTATCAATTTACATTCCCACCAACAGTGCAGAAGGGTTCCCTTTTCTCCACATCCTCTCCAGCATTTATTGTTTCTAGATTTTTTGATGATGGCTATTCTGACTGGTGTGAGATGATATCTCATTGTAGTTTTGATTTGCATTTCTCTAATGATTAGTGGTGTTGAGCATTCTTTCATGTGTTTGTTGGCAGTCTGTATATCTTCTTTGGAGAAATGTCTATTTAGGTCTTCTGCCCATTTTGGATTGGGTTGTTTGCTTTGTTGATATTGAGCTACATGAGCTGCTTGTAAGTTTTGGAGATTAATTTTTAAAAAATTTACAAAGATATTACAGAGTTCTCCTAGAGCCCACAACCAGTTTCTCCTATTGGTAACATCATACATTCCTGTGATACATTTGTCACCTCTAAGAAACCAATACTAATTCATTACTATTAACTCAACTCCACACATTTTTTGGACTTCACTAGTTTTTCCTTAATGTCCTTTTCCTATATCACATCTAGGATACCATTTAGTCATCATGTCTCTTTAGTTTCCTCTGGGCTGCAACAATTTCTCAGACTTTCGTTGTTTTTGATGACCTTGATAGTTTTGAGGAAGGTGCTTTTTAACAGCAAGAGAGAACAGGGAAGCAATGAAACCAGAAATCTTCTGGAGAGAAAGAAGATGAAGAAAGTTTGAAAGGGCAGAAAAATGTAAGAAAATAAAAAGGCAGGAGAAAAAGTTTATTGACTGTTCAGTTTTACAAGATCAACCTTGACCATAAACTAATTTTGTGGAATATATGTATGGAAAAGATGGATGCAAACCACATTTTAAAAATTTACATCACTCATATATATCAAATCATATCATTTTCTCCTAAACTGATGCCTGGAATAGTTCAAAAGAAAAAAAAGGCAAATATCAGGTCAAAAGATAAAACTCAATAAAATTTAGGACTAAGAAAGACAAAAGTGACTTGAGATGAGCAACAGGAAAGAGTCTGAAGGTTACAAGTGCCAAAAGATTGTTCATCAGCATGACAGCACTTTGATTGAGTTGGTAGCTGTTGAAGCACTATCTTTTGTTCCCTCCTCTTTCTTCTCAATAAAGGATAGTTTTGAAAGTAGGAAACAAGAAATCTCTTAGAAGGCTTGTCTCCTTGTTTCCTGCACTCAGGCTGGAGGTTGGGGCAGGGGGTGGGAGGAACAATGGCTCCTAGTGACTATTTTTCTCTTCCCCAAACCAAGAAAGTACATTCTCCCTTAAACTGGCCAGACTGAAAGAAACCCATGTGTAAGACTAGAGAGGTGGTTATCTGTTGGGTCCAGTGTAATCACTGGCCACAGAAGCCATGGTGAACAGCATGAGCAAAGAGATCATGACCTGAGCAAGTGGCCAGGGTAGACTTTCTCAGGGCATGCAATGGAATGAGATCTGGTGTGGATCTAGGGAAGAGCACAGCCAATCATTTTATGAGCAAGACCTGAACAAAGCACACATCATTTCTACCCAAACACCACCAGCCTGAACTTAGTCACATGGCCACACCTAGCTGCAAGAGAAGCTGGAAAATATAGTCTTTTGTTGGGTGGCCATATGCCCAAGTAATATTCTATTACCATGGCAGACAGCAAGAACAGATACTGTGAAATAGGTTTCTACATACCCAAACTGTTTGCCCATTCTGCATTCCCCCTTTGTAGTTAATAGAAGCCTGATATTGTTTAAAGAAGCAATGTGACCAGCTGATGCTTGTTTTGCAGCTTCCACTGTAGTTAGGAGATGCCATATGGCATAGTTTTGGCCAAGAAGAACAAAAACAGAAGTTGTCTGGAGGTTTTAGATAAAGCTTTTATTTCACTGATAAAGGAAGATAGGTATAGCTAGTGCTGCCTTTCCTAATTCTTCTTGCCTGGAATGCAGATGTGATAGTTGAAGCTGTATGTCCATGAGGAAAGGACAAAAGAATGGCAGAAAAATCTATCCTGACATTCATGGCCTGCTGGACCAATATTAACAGTTACTACCTTTGGACTTGTGGCATGTAAGAGAACACCCCACCCCCTTTTTAAGCTTTAGCTAGTTAGATTTTCTATTTCTTGTAGCTTATTGCATTATGATACTGAGAATAAGTGGTCAGAACCAAGGATATCCTAAGAGCAAATAAGCAGACGACTCAGCCTGAGAAAGAACCATGTAAGAAGATTTGCCTGATGCAGTGTGATATTACACACAGAGAGGTTAAATTCAAAGACTAAAAATGAACAGAGAAGAAAAATAGGCTAACAGATGCATTAACAGATGTAAATACCCTATCAGAGTATTTATAGATAGGGTAGTGAGAACCCTAAATGTAATTATGGGGTATTAAGAAAGTGCAGACAGAATCTGTAAATCCCTCAGAACATACTATGAGAGTGAAGAAGTAAATAGAAGTAAACAGCAAACTTATATATAAAGGAACAGAAATAGGGCCACACATGTGACTAGAAAATTATTAATATAACTAGAAGAAGTTAGCGAACAATGAATATAATAGCAAAAATCATGACCACAAAATGAAACTTTCATTAAATATCTGTAATTAGCTGAAATGCTTACCGTAAAAATCTCGGAAAATTTGTTCAAAATTTATCCTTGGTATTCTGAGTGTTTTTCTAAATAATATCTTTGCTTCTAAACTCACATTTTAAAACATCATTCAGATAACATCTGTCATAGGACTGTAAACTATGGTGGTTATAAACCCAGATTTAGGCATTAGAGTATCTGCGGTTGAGTCCTGGCCTGATCATTTACTCTTTGTATGTTAGTGAGTAAACTACTAACCTTTCTGTACTTCAGCTTAATTATCTGAAGAATTATGATGACAGTAGTATCAACCTTATAGGGTTATTGTTGGAATCAATGACATGGTGCGTATTAAGTAACAGGAACATCATGAGTTCTCAGTAAGTGTTACCACTGTTGTTGTAGAAATACCTAAATCTAAATCAACTACTCAGTCTCTACAATGACTGGATGCCACGCATAGAGGGTAACAGCCTTGAAGTTCCAGAAGCACATGCAACACAGTGAATGCCCTGAAGTCCAACCTGTCTGACGATAGTGGGGAGCAGAGGTCCAGAGGAGCACCTGAGCATAGATGCCATTGCTACTCAGAAAGGGTCATCTCATTTTCAAACCCTTCAGATTGGAGACTTGATTTATACTTTCCTTTAGCTGATATTTCCATGCCCTTCCAGCCCTTTCCTTCTATAGATCCTGGGTCTTTAGAGGCTTTATCATTTGAGCACCTAGAGGTGATGGTTGAAATACTGAAGGTAAGTAAGGGGAAAGGTTGATAGATAGATTTTCCTAACAACTGAAAAAAATACATATTTCACTGTTCTCTGTTGTCAGGAAATGATCATAATTGTCCCTGTCTATAAAAGAGGCTCTGAGATTTTCTTGTGGATTCCCCTCTTCCCCCATTTCTAGAAAAGAAGCCAAGATAGTGAACCAGGTATGGCAGATCATGCTAGGCAAGCTAAGTCAGAGATAAAATTAATATGATTGGTTCAAATGTATCCATTTCTTCATAACAGATGAGATTTAAATAAACTGGTGGTGCCATTAGTTTCCTCCCTCCCTTCAAATCAATTGAAATATACTCAGATACTGTAACTTTTGCCTTCATGCATCCTTGTACACACCTCAGGAAGATTGGTATACGCCATCCCGTTGCCTGAATATGTCCATGTTGTGTAAAGTTATATAAAATTCTTTGGAGAACTGAATCACATAAGAACAACAAATATTCCAAGGGAAAAAAAATCCAACAAAAGCTATACTTTTTATAAGTGTATTGTTCTGAAATTTAAATTCTTTGAAAAGAATCTGAAGAAATAATGCCACTGAATACCCAGAATCCTTCAATTCACTGTATCACTGAAAGATTTCTCACTGCCACCCAAAGGACTCATTCATTTTTCCTATCCAGAAAATGAGCATCATTATAGTAAAATTCTCCACAAATTTGCTTTGACCCTCCATTACCCTGTACTCAGTTCTCCCTTGCATCCAAGGGAATGATGGTCTTAAGGAATCTGTAGTCTTTCTATGTCAAGAAGACATTAATATTACACATAAGAGAATGCAAATTCTCTGCTGAGTCAAAGTTGTGTAATCTGGTATTCCTTAAAAGTCCCAAAGCAAAAAATTGTAAGTTCTGAAATAATTACATTTATGCCTTACTAATACATAGTTAACTGGGAAACTTGTATGTTACAAAACTGCTTTAATGAATATTTATCGACGATCATTTGTAGAGTGCTATATCTCCTCATGTAACTCGAGAGACATGTCTGACAGCAGAAAAACCACTTTTAGTCTAGCCAGTCAGGTTGCAGTGAGGCCTAGGTAGTGTGGCAGCTCCACATTCCAGAGATGATGGTTGAGGCCCAGCTCCAAAGCCAAAGAACTGGTTTTCAATCCTACTCTGTGACTTGGGATAGATATTTGGCAACTCAGATATCTCAAGTGGAAAATGCAGTGCCTGCCTCATAAAGTTGTTGTGAGGAGTAAATGCATTAATCCACATGCTGAGCACAGTGCTGGGATATTGTCAGTACCTGAGAAACGGTGTTGTGGTTAGGTTATCATTCAGGGTCACACCTGGCCTAGATGGAAGGTACACTTAGCGCCAACATCTGTACCCAGGGAGATGGGCCTCAGGCTTCTACTATGGGCAGCTGCTAAGTCTTTGGTCAGGGACCAATGCAAGAGGGATGGGAGCAGTTCTCACATCCCATGAACACAGAGGGAAGAAAGCCTTCCTTCCAAGGGAAAGAGGAATGAAGGAAGAGAACACATCTGGAGGAAGATACAGCATAGAGAGAATTTATGCTCTGGAATGAATTCCTAGAACTCTTAGACAGTTGTGGCTTTTGGGAAAAACACTGGATTTATCATCAAAAGTTTGAAATGTAAGCTCCATGGAGGCAGAGAATTTGCTGGTCTTGTTTACCACTATATCCCCTAAAATAGAGTCTGGTGTACAGAAGGTATTCAATACTGTACATATTTATGTATTGAATAAATGAATCAATCAATTAAGTCATCACCCTGTCTGTTATTAGCTGTGTGATCTTGGATAAGTTATACAGCTTCTCTGAACCTTATGTTATGACCTATAAAGCGAGAATAAAAATAATATGTACATACTTCACAGGACTATTCAAGCATTAAAAGAAGTAGTGTTTTATTGCAATGTTTTGTCTGATCAGGAAGACTGTCAAAAATGTACACCACAAATTCAAAAAGAGTTATTGCAGTTGTGTCATAAAAGTGACAGAATGCCTTAGCCCTAAGAAGGCTCCCCCTAGCAACTCAAAAGTGCCTTAGAAGCCACAGCAGACTGGCAGTCAGAGGGCATGGCCAAACTCTCTTGGAGATCACAGGCTGCCTTCCTTCTCTGAATTGCAGGTTCAACCATGATCTTCTCCGCTTCCAGGATGAGATTCGGAAGGGAACCCCCCCCACATCTGCAAGTGAACTTTCCAGTGTTTGCTTTAAAATCTGCCTTATTATAGTTTCATTACGCATTATATACTGAGTCAAACAGAGAAACACCTCACCCAGTTCCTCATCTAATTTTCCTCTGACCTTCTCCTTTTTCCTCATTTTAACCTCCTCTGCTGCCCCCAATCCATGTCTTCTCTCCCCAGCCACCCTGGTCTGGTAGACTAGAAAGAGCACCAGATTAGTATTTAGAATTTCTGGGTTCTTGACTTGGCTTTGCTAAATCCAATCAACACCTGTCTGAGCAAGTCATTGTACCTCTTGGAATTTTAGTTTTCCCACATTCGAAGTTGTGATATTTGGTCTTTGTCCCTGATCCTCGCACAGAGTTCTAAAACCCTTGTAACTTCCTCAGTGGTAAGAGTGAGAAAAGCATCTTCGATAGTCATCATGAGCCCCTTTCACCATACTTGAGTTTTTGTTAATTAAGTGACACTTGGAGGATGGAGGCTGGTTGCCAGAGAAACCAACCATTGAGAAGAGTTAAAATTTTCAGTCCCACCACCAGACCTCTGAGGAGAGAGGAGCTGAAATTGACATTGTTCACCAACAGTCAGTGATTTAATCAATCACACCTGTGTAATAAAACCTCCATTAAAACCCCTAAATGACGGGGTTCGGAGAGCATTCAGGTTGGTGAACACATCAAGGTGCTGAAAGAGTGGTATGATTGAAGAGGGCCTGGAAGTTCTGAGAGCCTTCCCACATACCGTGCCCTATGCATTTCTTCCACTTGGCTGCTCCCAAGTTGTATCTTTCACCATAAAAAAGTAATTGTAAGTAAAGAGCTTTCCTGAGCCATCATTCTAACAAGTTATTAAGGAAGGGGGCATGGGAACCCCTGATTTATAGCTGGTTTGTCAGAAATGCTGGGGATAGCCTGGGACTTGAAATTGGCATCTGAAGTGGGGCAGTCTTGTGGGACTGAGTCCTTAAACTGTGGGATTTGCATTAACTCCATGTAGCTAGTGTCAGAATTGCTTAGTGTGGATAACCCATACATTTGGTGTCAGAAGTGTTGAGAGTAGAAGAAATAGGAATTTACCTTTAAAAGTGAAGATACTGATACCAAACTCATCAGCTAAAAGTCTCAGCTAAGTTAATATATGTAAATTCTGTAAATTACAAGCATTTGATACATTTAATCCATTAATTTGTTCACTTATTAATTCATTCATTCACTTTTGGTGCTTTTAAGCACCAGCTATAAGGGATAATTATTATTAATATTCTAACTGGTCTCCACCTACTCTGGCTGATGAGAAAGGTAAACTCAAAGTGATCCACAAGTCATAGAAGAAAAAAAGTCCAGAGCACAGGAGGTGAAAACTAGGAAATTCTCACTGAAGGAATTTGTGCCTGTGGGTCTGTGGTCTTCTGCAGCCATGTGGTTTTCAAAACTCTCCTTGGCTCCACCCCATCATGCCATTTTGACAATGGCACTATCAACGCCCAGACCTCTCTGCCAGAGCCACCACTAATCAATCTCACACCGCCCTGTTATCAAGGCTGCAGGGGCCTGCGCTCTTATGAATTACGTGTCAGAGTAATTAATCTTCTCCGTCCTGAAGCCCTTACATGTGGTCAACTGCCACCAAAGCCAAGAGCGATGGTGCAGATTAGTTGTTTAAATGCAGCCTGGAAGCTACCTTCTGAGTGAAGTGGTGCTAATCAAACCCTGCACCCTCACCATAATGGGTCTCTCACAGAAGCAAGTGGCTAATTATGGTCTGGCACTATTTTGGAATTTGGTGATTAACTCCCATAGGGTTGATTAGTTCTTAACACAGAAACATCTGTTTATTTGGGGGAAGCCCATTTATTAAGAATTCTCTTGATCCTGGGTCTTTTTATACTAACTGAATCATAAGAAGATTACTTGAAGTTAAATAAAGAATTCCCAACCATTAAGCAAATTGACATTTTTCAACAGCAGTTGTTATTTTTATCATTACTGTTGAAAACTCATACAAAGGGAATAAAAAGAATATAGCAAAATTATTTTACATTAGAAACAGAGGCATATTTCTACTAACAAAGTTTCAGATATTAATTTTATCCTTTTAAAATTAGAATAGAAAATAAATGAAATGGTTTTACTTAAATATGATATTTTTCCTATGTCAACATACTTAATATAATTTAACTACCTTTGTGGTGACAACATCTATAGTAAATGTCCTAGTTATGCAAAACCATTTCATTATGACCTGAACAGGGGCCAAGACTTTAGGTGGGGTCATTGTTTGAGTTCTTGTTAAAGTTCCATTACAATTTTTTTCCTGTACCAAATTTACTACTGTTAACTTTCAAAATCAAACGAAATGAAGAAACAAGTGCCATGAGACAGGAAAAAATAATATGCCTGGCAAGCGAATATTTTAACAATGTCTACTGTCTGTTTCTACATGTGTCCACTGGCCAGTTTTTAATCTATTTATTTATTTTGGGCAAATTTATTGACCAAATTCAGAAGAATCATTGTCATTGAAATAGCTCTAAATTTGGGGTGTGTCTGTGTGTGTTTGCGTGTATGTATGCATGAGAAGTTTACTTTCTAACCCCTGCCCCAATTATCCATTATTCAATAACATGTTTATGTAAGAAGTGTTGGAAATACAGAGAAGCAAAAAGAAAAAAGCAAGGTAAAACAAATCATTGCAGTCTGATCAAAGTCCAGCTTCATAAGGTTTAAGCTGCTAAGACTGAAAGGAAAAAATAAGTGTAGTGGGAATCCTGCTCCTTGATCTAGATCAAGATAGAAAAATTTTGAAACAACCCAAAGGAAAAATCCTATAAATGGTCATTTCAGGCAATTTATATTGAATAATGATAATTTATATTTAGTGGTACTTACTGTCAGGCACTTTATGGATATTTATTTTATCTTCCCAACCAGCCTATAATATAGGGACTCTTATTCTCACCATTTTAGAGCTGAGAATACGCAGGCTTATAGATGCTAAGGCAATTTGTCCACAAATCACTTCTAGAAAGTGGGAAAGGCAGAATACAAACTCATCACTTTAATTAAAGGCACTGTATTATCAACTACCACACTGCTTGCCTCTTTCCTAGTTTTAGACATTCAAAGATTACTGCAAAATTCCATGCAAAAATTATGAAGTAGAAATTCTATAGGTTGATATGGCTCTTAGTTGTATGTAGTAATGTGTGAAAACATTTTCTCAGGTAATGTCTCAGACTTGCGTTTAAAAATGCCAAAAAGGCAAAAAAAAAAAAAAAAAAGACATACTCTTTGTACATCACCAAAGATGACTTGGAATGACCTTGAAGTATTTTAAAGAATTGGTGAGGAGATGAAGATGTTGGGCTGAAATCACAAAACACTGGTTTCATTGGTCATGGTATTATTGTTATACTTGAAAATGCAGTCTTCATTCATGTGAGATGAATAGTCTTAGCAGGCTGTCGCCAGTCAAATAGGACATATCTTATTTCCTCAATTCTAAGATGCATTTTTTTCTCAATTTAACATTTGATTTGGTGGCTTATCTTACAATCACTGCCTACTGTTAACTGGAATTTTCCTTCAAAAGCTGTTAAAAACCTACTGGTAAGTTTGCAATCCAGGAAATATTGTGTTCTTTGGCTCCTGCTGCCAGAATGTCATCCCCAATGTTAACTCTTATGGCAAAGTAAGCCAGTGTCAGACAATCATGAAGTGTAGTCTGTATAAAACTGAATAAAACATACATATTAATATATATTAAAACATATATATTAATCACCAATCTGAGGGCAGGAGAAAACCTCTCAGTAAATATCAGAAATAAATATCCTTACAAGCAGTTTCCAAGTTAAGATACAAAAGCTGCCACAGCAAACTATGTGTCCCTATGTGTCACAGAATGGACTACAAATACTCAGAATTGCATACTTCATTATGAGCTTTGATTATCTGAGCTATACCTATACAGCTATTTGTTTGTAGGATGGGTATATAACAGTATAGACAGTAACCTGCAAATTATGTACAAGTACAATGTAACATTGTATAATGTCACTAATATTCCTAAGATTCCAAAGTATTTGCACCAGTTGTAGTCCATTCTACAAAGCAAACACATTTCTTGTGTGATCACAGGTACTGCCAAGTACAGTCGATTTAAAACTAAAATGGCTTACTAGTTTCTAAATAATCCCCTAGGAAACAGTTTAGTCTAGACCATTATCTTGATAGTTCATAATTAGGTTCAATAATAAAGCTTGTTTTGCTGACCTAGGTCAGATTGGCATGTCCACAGCATCTGGGCGCAGTGACCTTGCTTTGAGAGGGTATTGTTAAAAAATCCATTATTATCATCACAGACACTTCAGAGAAGTGACTGTTTTGTGAACTGATGGTGTGAGGTTCCACTTTAGATAAAAGAGTCCATGAATTATTGACTTAATGAGTTAATGTTGCTTCATTTCACAACAAAGTCTTCATAGTCTCCATGCTATTTACTGAACACACAATCACAGCATATGAAGGAAGCACAGGCTGTGCTGTGCATTTATAAGCCATATCAAATCTGAAAAAGGCATAACTTCACAGAAGTATCACTCTCTCATGAAGGCATGGCACCTTGGTCAGTGTGTCTCAGGCCAACTCATGGACAGTCACTTGAGATGGCTTTCTTCCCATTATTTTTGCCCTGTAGACACAAAGCAGTTAGTTGTTTTTCCTCTCCCCCAGAGTTTGTTTTGGGTCTTGGGTGAGGCCTTGGGATCAGTCCTGTGTAATCATCCGGGCTGCGTGGTATGGTTGTTCCTGGGTAAAAGTTCAGAGAGCCCGAAGAGAAAGCTTACCGCAGAGAACACACAATACCCTGATGCTCACCATGGCAAAACAGAAGCAAAATCTTCTGATGTGATGGTGGTTTTCCTCAGAGTATGCCAAACATGTGGAAGATTATAAAAACCCAGGCACAAAACAGTTAACAGGTTTTCCAGAGAAACTGACGAGTGAGTCACACATATCAATTCAATGGGCTGTTCCTAAGTTTGGTTTTGCTACCATTAATTGATGCTTATTATCTACTAAGAGATGTATACATAGTATTTCATTCTGTCCTCCCAACAAACTTAAAGGGAGGTATAATTGTTTTCCATTTTACAAGTGTAAAAACTGAGGGCCAGAGAGAATAACTTGCTCACAGCTGCAGAACTAGCAGGGAAGGTCAAGATTCAGAGTAGGGTCTGGCTGACTCCCAAGCCTGCTTAAATGCTCACTCTGCTCCCGGTACCGTGGCCTCCTGACTGTCCTTCTTTCCATGCTTTTCATCTGTATGCCGTTTATCAGTCTATAACTCTCTTAGCCTGAGAGGTCTCGTTTGCAAATACCTCCAGCTATCCTCCAAGTCAAAAGTCCACCATACTTAAGATTTCAGTTCCAGCATGACTTCTCATCCTCACCTCTCTCCATCCCTATTGGAATATCTTTACTCTCAGCTTTCCAGCACAGCTTTTGCTTTTTAATTATTAAGACCTTGGTTTAGACCTTTCCTTCCTGTCTCTGTTGAAATTTGATCTATTTTTCCAAACAGGTTTTTGGTGGTTTTATTTTCATGAAGTCTTTTTAGGTCCCCCACCTCCATTAAAAATTATCTCTTCTTCCCCTCTTCAAATCCCATAACACTTTGCTTGTGCCTGCCTCTCTGAGGGTATTTCATCACATTCTGATTTGTGATAATTACGTGTGGGTCTGACCAGCTTCCTCTTGGGAGAAGTGCGAGCCCTTTGAGGGCAGGAACCATGTCTTAATCATCACTGTATCTCCAGGGTTTAGCATCATTTTTAGAACGTGAGATACTCAATAAATGTTTGTCAGACGAGTAATTAGGTAACTAAATTGTCATGAAGAAATAGCCAGGTGAAATAAATTAGGTAATGGTTCAAAGGTACTTCATGCAATTTCTTGGTGAAAAGACTACTGTGAAAAAGTAGAGAAAGTTATCCTTGCCCATTTGTCTTTTGCCCCAGTCAACCATTTTGTTTGCAAGTTAGAATTCAAGTATGGGATGGAAGAAAACTGACTGATGTGCAACAGATCCTCTGCCCCATCTCACTTGCCCTATTTCCATCACCTGCAAGGACCTTTAGACAAACTGGGAAAAATCCCTGCTCCATCTTCAGCAAGTTATTTTAGCACCATTGCTCAGTTTCCTCATCTGTATAATGGGAGTATAATATTACCTATCATTGTTTACCTCATTTCTGGACACATTTTAAGTGATTTTTTTCTTTCATGCCTTCACATATAATGGGCTACTCTGTCAGCAAGCTCACCCTGTGTTACTCTACAATCTGTCCCCTTTCAATGCCATCCATTAATCCAAGGTCTATCTGTTGAATAGCTCAGAACAAGTTGACCCCCTCTTCTACGTAACACTTTTTTGGGTGACAAGAATTCCCACTGGAGATACACATATACAGTTTGTTTGAGGCATAGGTAAGCTGATGGGCACTTGGAACCACAGCAGGAACCATTTTGGGAACTTAAGGGTGAAGAAGCCCAATTCACGTCTCCAACCCTGACGAGATGTCTTCTGCTGTGAGAGTGAGTGTGATATCATGGAAGGAAGATAGATTCTCAAGTCAGATGTTCCTGGACTCCATTCCTGACCCTACTGCTGGATTTGGAGCAAGTCACTTAACTTTCCTGAGCCTCATACTTACCCTACCTTCAAGGATTGTTTGAAGATTGAAAAATATTAATAGAGGCAAAGTGCCCAACACATAGAAGGTATTCTAAATATGGTCATTTCTGTTATCCCTCAGTTTCCTATAACCCCTTTTTCTTTAAAAAAGAAAAAATGACCAGGGGCTCCAGTTGAAAGAAAGCAGTAACAATAACTGTTTTGGTTTTAGACTCCAATACTGTTCTCCTCTCCCCTCCTCTGCACCACAAAACCACTCTGGGAGGGTGAATGGACTTGTTCTTCCACCTCCTTCCTCCCCACCTTGCCACACACCCCTTTGCATTCTACCTACCCAGGTGTGTCTCCTACCTGTGATGAAACCCAGCTCTTAAAGGCATACCATGACCTCAAAACCTACATATGTGCCAAGGAGTTCTGTGCTAAATTTGTTATATTATTATTATTTATTATGTTTATTATTATTATATGTGTGCAGCTTCGGTACTTACCGCACCCCTAGTGCCTCCTTCTGGTTGGCTTTTGAGTTGTCTTCTTAAAATACCTATTTCATTTGTACTGTTTGAAGTGTGTCCTAATGTTTTAAGTTTCTTCAAATGCCTTTTGAAAGAAGGCAGGGAAGAAATCCTAGTTACTAAGGTCACCAAGACCTATGGCTTCTTAGCTCTTACCCACCTCAGCTCTTCTCTGATTTCTGAGGCTCTTAGTTCTGTCACCCAGAGACGCCCTCCTCGGCCCTGTCTCTCTCATCTCTCTGTCTCCAACTCCTTTGCAGCCTCCTTGTCCTGCCCCGAAACAGATACATTTTCTAGCACTTGCTCTGACCTCTCCTCCCCTTTCTCTCTCCCTTGGTGGACCCAATCACTGCTATGACTTCAACTTGGACTACAGTGTCAATGATCCTAACTCTGGGTATTAGTCCAGACCCAAGCCAGAGGCCAGCGCTGCCAGAAGCTTTATCGTTTCCAGTTCTTCTTGGAAATGCTGTGGGTACCCCAGACTCAAGAAATCTAAAACTAACTCACTTTTACTGATTTCCTCCATCCTCATTTTTGGTAATGACATAATTAAATCCCTAGTCCCCTATACTTGGAACCTCAGAACTTTTTTATGCTCCTTGCTGTCCTTTACTCCACAATCCATCAAAAGCCAAACCCTGCCACATTGGCCTCCTTAGCGTCCCACATTTGGCCCCTTGTTTCCATCCCCACTGCCACTGTCCTAACTCAGGTCCTCATTAGTGCTTGCCTGGACCACTGCCATGTCTACCAGTTGGCCTCCCTGCTTCTGGTCTTTCCCCACTCCAACATAGTTTTCACACTGTGCCAGACTCATCTTCCTGAAATACCTCTCTTCTCATGTCACTCCCTGTTCTGATATCTCTAATATATCCTCAGTGCCCTCAGAACAATGGCCAGATGACTTAGCATGCCAGTCAGGACCCTCTGGGATTTGAATCCTGTGCCCATCTTGCTTACTCCCCTCCATTCCACCTGCCTTCCAGTCCCACAATCCTCCTTGTCTTTTCTCTCTCCCTTGCCTCGATGCATTCCCTTTCCGTCTCTTCATCAAAACCTAAACCTAGTTTTCAAATGCTTCCCCACCTAAGAAGTCTTTCCCAAGCTCTCTGGACAGAACTCATCTTCCTCCTCTGTATTTTGCTAACACTTTGGTTATTATTTGATAGAGGTCATAGAAGGAACTGATTTTTTAAAACATCACTATATGCTGAACTAAGTGGTTTATATGTTTGTCCTTTTTAATTTTCATAGTAATTCTATAAAATGGGTTTTTACAGATGGGAAAACTGAGGATCATATAGATTAATTAACTTGGCCAAGATCATACAGGTAATGAGGAACAGTATCTCTTCAGACCTCACTACCTGTACTCTTTTCACTATACATAAAGAGGATAAAGAGCCACAGAAATCTAAGGCAACTGATATGACCATTTAACAGTGATAAAGCAGCTCTGACTTTGGACTGTCCTAGTCCTAGTTTTTTACTTGGCTTTCCTCCTTTCAGACCCTCTTCTGATATTTGGTTACTGTTGCCTTTTAAAAGTTTCAGTGTTATGTATAATACATTCATTGAAGGACAGCATTTCCTGTAATTTATGTCTCTTCATTTTACTACTCAGCAATTCCTCAGTATTTAACCTCATAAATTTCCAGTTATTGTCCTATATTTACACATCGCATCTGCTGGAGAAGTCTGTGCAATTTAATACTGTGTGGAATCCGAAGGGGACTTACAAAGAGGGCGAGCCCACAGCTTATGCCTCTCCTAACAAAGTCAGATTGCTCATGATCAAAAGCAAATAATCGTACCTTTTCTCCTCCTCTTGTATTTATCTTATTAAATAACAGAAGGGCCTGATTCCCTTGACTTTCTGATATCATCCCCAGCCCATTCCTGGGAGCATGGGCTGCTGGCCTCAAAGTCCCTTTGCGGCTGCGATGCATTTTGCACGTTGTACCTCTCCATCAGCCTGCCGGACTGCCTGTTCCTCCCGCTCTGAAAAGCCAAACAGTACTAAAACCCCACCTCATCTGGCTCTCAGCTTCCTTTGTTCCTCTTAGATTGTTCTGCCATTGCCCTAAGGCCAACAGATCTTTGGGGCAGTGGCCCTGGTTGGTGTTTGGCACAATTTCATTTACTGAACATCTCTATGTACATTTATGATGCCATATAACTAATAACAAAAACAGGACAGCCTCGGGCATCGTTTTTTTATTGTCAGCACCACGGCAGCTGTGGGGGATGGGAAGGCGAAGGACAGAGAGGGCAGGAAGGTTCAGAACTTGTAAATAGAGGCTGGCCCTTGCTGAGCCGGGTCTGCTGAGGCATATCCCCTTCCAAAGGGAGGCAATAATGATCCGAGCCTTGTCCAGACCCTCTCACAGAGCCACAATAGAACAGACCAGAACAGAGGATTCTGTGTGCTGTTGGGGAGCTGCCTGGGTTGTGTACCCTGCTGTTTTTCAAATGGCAGGTTTGCCCACCTCTAGGCATGTGCAAAATGGACAGCGGCAGAGCTCACACTGTTCATCACTGCCCATTGCTAACTTGATGCGGCTCTCCTTGGACGCCATAAGCTGTGCAGTAATCCATATTGATGGCTGGGCTTTAGAGCAGCCATTTGTATGCTCTGCATCCCTCTGTGACTGTCTGCTTTTTGTGGACGTGGCCTGGGTAGTATATGCCCCCAGATCCTCTGACTCGGACTTCAGAATGTTGGAAAGGATTTTAGAGGCAAAAATTCCTTCCAGGAAGGCATTCTCAGGAGGCAGCATAGAAAAATGGAAAAAGCCCTGACTGAAATTAAGTGGCCTGATTTCATGTTTTAGGTCTGCCCTTTACTATCTGTGTAGCCTTGGGTAAATCATTCAACCTCTCTGGGCCTCAGTTTTCCTTTTTGCAAGTAGGGAAAAAAGAATAAATCTCTATCTCTCAAGATTATTTAAAAAATCCTATGTAATTTATGTGCCGAAAAGTGCTATATAAGAGGTCATTAGTATTGGTACTATAGTCAAATATTTTATAAAGGAAAGAAAGGCACAGAAGAAAATCTCTATGCTACATACATTACTATAAAGGTGTAGAAAGGTGAATATAAATGTTGAAATCTGTACTAAAGAGTAAGGGAAAAATAAACTGCTCATTTCCATTCTAGATAATTCCTGCTATTTGAGATGCCTTGGTTGATCTGGAATACTTGGCACGGTTCTGCCACAAGTATAATTATTGGCAGCATCCACTTCAGAAAGAGCAAGTGAACCCTCTCTAAGCATCAAATAAAAAAATCAATGCTGATTTTTACATCTATTCAGAGTGTGTGGTTTGTAAACAGTTAAAGGAGCTTGTTCTGTGGGGATCCATGGATTAAAAACTGGAGCGCACATGGGTGGCATGTAGTGGAAAAATGGATTCTGTCCACCTGATTGGCACTGACCATGGTAACACGAGGTTAGCTGGAAGCAGCCTCTGAATTTGCCACACCCAGAAGGGACTGGATCTGGCTTACAAAACACGTGTCAGTGAAAAACAGATTTATTTTGGTGGTGGGATATTTAGTCAAGGTGTCCAAGCAAAGACAAACTCAACACACAAAGGAAAGTGGACTGACTGCCTGGGATGAGGACCAGCTTGCATCCTCTTCTGAAATTTCTTTAATGATCTCAGCTGTTTCCACCCTACATACTGTTTGTGAAGGGACTAATTCCCATCATCCTTTAAAAGGGTCTCTTCGCTGTATGTTAGCCCTCATCAGCACATCGTGTATGTTATTTTAGGGGTTATTGCAGATGAGTTAACCTTTATCTCTGAGCTGCACATGCTAAATGCTGCACATGGCCCTGCAGAGGAAAGAGGTCAATTCCCCTTGTATATTCTAAGGACCTAACAGACATCTTCAGAAAGAGAAGGTTAATAAGGAAGATTGAGATGGTCTGTTCTAGGGGAATATTTTCTTTAATTCAACAAAAAAATACGCCCTGTAGTACTCTTTTGACTTGCCGATCTGCTAACTTTAACAAAAAAGTTGGGCAAGCAACATGTATCTCTACCTTTGTCTATAACTGAGAAATCCATTTAGCCTATAAAAGTGATAAGACCATAAGGAGGTGTTTCCTTAACTGAAGGCAAAGGAAGAGGAGGCAGCAGCTTCAGGTTTGCTTTTGCTTCTTCTCTGTTGATTTTCACTCCTCACTTCTGTGTATTGGAAGGTGTGTCTACCCACTGGTCCCAAAACCCAGTATTTCAGGTTTTTCCCCCTCATTAGAAAGAAGGAAGGGATCAGGGCAGACATTCACAGCCATTTATCTTGTTCTTCAAGTGCCACCTTCTTTGTAAATGAAAGAGTCCAATCAATAGGGCAATAAGGAAGGAGGACAAGTAGCTGGGAGGGCCCCACTATACGGTGAGGTCTAGTTACAGCCAGGGCCCTATGCACACTCCATCCCAGAGGTGTGACTCATTAGTACTCCGGAGAGGAAAACCAGCAGTTTGTTTTTCAAATTAGCTCTCCATTAAAAAGAACAGTGAGTATTTTCATGCTAGCATCTGCAGAGTAAACTGAACACATCAGATTAACATCTGGTGTTACTGAAATCAGAACTGGTGTACAGCAGCCCTCTAGCAGGAGGCAGTGCTGTGGAGGGCAAAGTCACAGATCAGGAGTCAGGCAGATTGGGGTTCCAGCCTGGCCTTTGCCTCTTACTAGCTCTCCCAAATTGTACAGTCCCTTTGCTTCTCTGTCCTTCAGTTTTCTCATCTGCACATTGGGATGAGAACAGACTCATAGAGCGTGTTGGGAGAATGACAAAGGACCATTCACATTAAACACAGACACAGAGAGTAAGTGCTCAAAAATGTGAGCCCTTGTTAGTGTTATTGTATGGAACCTGAGCTGCTATAAGTTAGGGGAAAGGAAACGGGCCACTCTATGAGAACGGATAGGCTCTGTCATATTAGCGTATGTATCTGCACTTTCTTTGAGGAAGCACCATTTCCTGAATTGTGAGGCTTCCCTCTTCATGAAGAGTGAAGTATAATCAGGAGCTGGATGGAAATGACATGCCAGTATGTGAAGAGCTAAATATCACCATGGTGAATCTCCAGTGTTTTCATCACATAATTTTTGACGGGAACAGAACTGTAGAGCACACACAGCCTCACCTACTCATTTTATGGAAACTCTAAGGGAGGTTAAGTGACTTGTCCAAGGTCACATGTTGAGTTAGTGGATTGAGTCCTATCTCTCTTTCACTCTAGGTAATTTTCCAGAACTCTTTACAAAAAAGTATATAAATATTAAGAAGGAATTACATGGTATTTCAAGCAACTACAGGAATATTCAAATATCTTAAAGAAAAAGTATATAGTCTGTGGTTCCTCATTTGAGAAATATGACCAAGAACCTATTAGAATTCTCCCCTAACACTCAAGCTTGTGCTCCTTATTCAGGTCCCTGCAGTTTATCCTTTGGCCAGGCTGCAGCCTCAGGATTCCCTGGCTTGTCCCACAGTGATCTCTGTTGCCTTTACATCCAGTGAAGTGACTGTGGGGTTCAATCAGAATGACACTCTCTGCCACATACCCCAAGTTCCCTGTGCGTAAGAGCTCTGTGGGTCACCCACAGAAACCCTGGTCAACTCTAAGTATTGGATTTCCTTTCCCCAGCAGAATGTCCACACAACAGTTAGTATTCTAGAAGAAAAAAATTCTTCAGCAAGCAATATCCATGTGGGAGTTGTGTATCAGAAGGAGGGATGTCATTTACAGCCCTACTCTTGTTGATGACAAAATTGCACAATTACCTCCTACTGCCCCTCCCTACTTGCAACCTCTTACTAACAGGGTATGGGTTCTTTAGGAGGCCCCAGCCCAGGATTCTCTCTATAACATAATCGTATACATACAAATTGCAATGGAAACACAGGCATAAATACACCCTGAGTCTATTTTTACCATAATTACTATTTATAACATAATTTGTAAGACATATGGTTCCAGAAATGTATGACACAACTTCCAATGTGGTAAGGAGGCAGTTTAATGTATTGTAATGAAAAGACTATGGGCTTGGGGACCTAAGAGACAAGGATTCAAATTGGTTCTGCCCTTACCAGGTCTGAGTCCTCAGGCAAATGACTTAACATCACCAAGCTTTAGTTCCTCCATACTTTCCTCATAGACTTGTGTGAGTTTTAGAGGTCTATCTGGTACACACTGGACCTAAAATTGGATGCTAAATAAATGCCAGTGATAATTTAAGTTGGGGCTTTCTACTGGGATAACATTCTAATGAAAAATATCTATCACTGACATTTTTGAATATTGACATAACTGGCAACATGGAAATACTTTGGATAAGCCATGTATTGATAGACATGGAAATGAGGTCCTGGCTCAAAGTTTTTTATTTACGTACTAACTGGTTAAAGACATTAAAAGGGGTTGATAAGAGATAGATCTTCAAATACAATAAACCTGATTTTCCCATCTTCCTTGGATTCTAAAATGTAAGTGATAGATTTTGTTTTATTACTATTATATCACTAGAAATTACTGGGTCTAATTTTTGGAGACTTAAACTTTGCACATTAAGATTCTCTCCATAATTTCATTTGCATATGGCTCCCCATTATAGCTGCATGTACACAAAGAGAAATACTGTTTTCCTTCCAACCTTGCTTCCAGCAATGGCACACATTTGTTCTTCCCCCTTTCCTCCCTCATCTGTACTAGGTCCCAGAGACCAGGCCTTGACCACCAAAGATTGCAGAATTGACTCTACACACTGAGACTTGGCTACAGGACCCTTGTGCAGATGAAGATGTCAAAAGGCAATCTGCAGTGAGAATGACAGCGTGATTAACCAGAATGAGGCCTAAGTCAGAAGTAGCACGGACCACTGGGAAATTAAGGCACCAATTTTCACCGTCAAGATCAGCTGTGATAGGGAGGTATATCCTAGCAACAGCAGAAGTCTTTACCTTGTCATCACAGAAAAAACTAATTTTGTAGTGTTATCTGTTTATATCTTTTAATCCAAAAAGTCTTTAAACAGAAAGTAAATACTCACACATTTCATTTCCTAGATCTGGCTTTTGCCTCTAATTGAGAAATCCTTAATTCAAGCTAATCAAAAGGTTACTGAGTCTTAACACAAATTTCATTTGCTTTCATTCTTGATGCAACTGTGGGAAACCTCATAGGAGAGATGGAGAGGGATGGTAATAGTTAACGTTAACAGCATTCATGGAGAAAATGATACTTAAAATCACCCTGGTGTATCTTAAACTGAACATACCGTATTTTATTATCCAGCTGAAGAACAGTGTTATAACATGCCCCGTTATTACGCTGATTCAGATTTACCATAAGGCAGCACCATCTCTTAAAACATAACTTCATATAAAGTGGTCACCAATAAGGATGGAGGCTTTTTGTCCCTTGACACCAGTGCTTTAAAGTGACTTGACTGATATATTTATAAAAAAGGCCCTTTTGCTGCCAGATCTGTTCTCACAACAAGATAAATCAGCGATTTCATACACTGTATCAAACTGTCAGAACATGCAGTTTCTTTCGAAAAAAAAAGCAAAAGTAAAATTGTTCTTCAACGAGGCTGATCCCCCAATTAAAAGTAAAATTCTGCTAGAGGCCAAAATTATTCTGCATGTCCCTGTATTTCTGGTTAGGAGGCGCCTTCTCCAATTCTCTGCTCCAGATACTGAGAAACCCTCCTTGAAGCAGCCTATTTTGCTCAGTGCTTCAAAGCAGGGCCCAGCGCTCCCCTGAGAGCTAGGCCTTGTGTGTGGTAAGGAGAAGGGCATAGGGAAGGGAGAGCAGCCACGGCCAAGGACAAAAGAGAAAAACCTTGACCAAGTGGAATCACGGATGCCAAGGGGGAAGACAGTTTAAGGAAGAGCTGGTGGGGAACTGTGGTGAATGCAGCCTGGATATTGTGAGGCATGTGGATTAAGGGGAGGAAGATGGATTGGGAGGTCACCAGTGATCTTGAGGCAATCTCTTCCTGCGGCTGGATAAAGGCAAAGTACAGGGATTAAGGAATGAAAAGGCTGGTGGTAAAAGAAAAGAAAAGAACCACAGTAGCTCATCCAACTATTCAAAACTTCATCCACCAGGGAGAACAGGGACCCCTACATGGTGTTTTTGCAGGATGTTAGAAAGCTAACCAATTTCCTGTCCAGTGGGCCTAGCAGAATCCCTAATTCAGAAGAAGAGTAAGGCCTTATATTAAGGGATGAGAAATCCTTCTTATCCCAGAAATCCATTCTTGGGATAGAATGATAGATAGTCAGTCTACAGTCCAACTCCCATGCCAATTCCCTCAGATGGGAGAAAAGATTGGCAGGGAAACCCCAAAGCAGCAACAGAATGAAGGATCCATTTGCATGTTTCCCTCAAACTCAGGCAAAGGATTAGATTCAATTAAGGCATGGACACTGAATACAGGAGAAGGCTTTACCCCCTGTGTGGTACCTGGGGCAGGCATTGTACTGTCAAGGGGTGACGTGGATTTTGCACACTAGTGGCTTTTATCCTCTATGGTCTTTGTGGCACACATTTGCCTTGGTGAGGACTCAGGGCTTGCTCAGAGCTCTCTAGAAAGTCTTAGGATTTTACACAGGAATACCAGTGCAAGATTACTGGTGTCTCCAATTTGGTGATGCTGCTGTGGTCATTGCTGTTACGTGTGTGAAGCTGTGTCTTGAAAATCTGAAACTTGCCCAGAGGCCCTCTTACTTCCAGACACCCATGATCTCAGCCTGTCACTCCACCAACTGTGCGTAGATCTCATGTCTGAGGATCAACTTTAGCATTTCTCAGGCTGTCTGTGCTGCTGCTGAGCTGTTCTTGCTAAAAATAAGCTGCACTTTTTCACTCTGCTGCCTGCCAAATTGGACTGGCAGCTGCCCTGGTCTTCCACAGCTTCCTGCCACAGTGCTCAGAGCTTCATATCACAGTACCTTCTGCACAAAATACTTTTTTTCTCCTTGCCCCACTCAGAGCCTGACAATCACCCACCTTACTTTCACCTTCTTTCCTTCTCTCACACAGAGGCAGTTTGGGTGTTGTGTGACTTCAGATAAGTCACTTAATCTCTCTGTGCCTTTTTCAGACCAGTCTTTAGGAACAACTTCCTGCATGACTGTTTTAATCACAGTTTTGGTGTCTGAATTGTAGCAAAACAAGTAAAAAATATCTTCAACAGAAAGATCTCTTTATATGACTTAATTCTATCTGGCTGTGCTACCCATAATGGCCATTACCACTGTTTTGTTTATTTGCTTGCTTATTTGCCAGTCTTTTGATGAGTTTCTTCATCAATCTACTATTGTTCAATTGACTGTTTTATAATTTATGTTTTTGTAGCATATCAGCATATGCTATTTGCTGTTTGCCAAGAGTGCTTTTACACACAGTAAGTATTTCATCAGAACCTCAACAACCCTATGAGGTGAAAATCATGATAGGTATTATTATCTGCATTTTCCTAATTAACAATTCAGTTCAGAGGGAATCCTCTTTCCCCAAGGTCAAATGCATAGCAAGTGGCAGTTGGCACTCCACACATTGCAACGGCTATCACATTAAAATAGCAGAGATTTCACTCCCACTTACAACGTGAAATGTCTGTGGCTCTTACTAATCCTCTCAATGATTTTGCAATCAAGTTTGGTTGTATTTTGATTCATTCTTTGGAAAGTTTCCAACAAGGAAGGTAAACGTCAGCCCTTGTCAAAAGAATGGCCAGCTTGATCCAAAGTGATGTTTGAGCACCAAGAGGATGCTGTTAATTGATTTGTCAATGCCCCTAAGTGTGAACAGGTGTGATGAAGTGTAAAGAAGTATGGGATGTGGATGTGGCAGAGCTGTCACATAGAGAGGACTTTGACTATCAGAGGAAATGACTCCTCAACTACTGTCTATCTTCCTGTCCAAACACCTGTCCCAAACCATCCTGTCTGGGCAACTTCAGGGGCCTTAGGACATGTGCAAAGAAGCATGTCCCATCTTGAGGCACACCTGAGTAGGGTGAACATATATGAATACACTGGGACATGGGGGTGGTTTTTCCTAGAGGAAAGGCATCAATCATCTCTGACTTACAGTTAGGAAGACAAAGATCGCTTCTAGGAGTAGGAATGAAAAAGTACATCCAAACCAAAATCTATTTTTAAATTAAGAAACCTGCACCTAGAAAGCCCTTCAGTCAGTTAAAAAACATCCACACTAAAATGCAACCACAATTAAACAGGCAGCTGAGGCCAGACAGTAATAAGAACATGTCTGCAAAGGGAAGGAGGAATAGTTGTATAAATGTTTGAGCAAATTGGTGTTGCCCATCACCCCTTACACTCTTCCAGATGTCTCTGGTTACCTGCAGGCTGTTTCCTCCTCTCTCCTAACCAATGAAAGCTGAGCAAGTCAGAATATCATCAGCCTGGTCCTGTGTACTTTGACTTTTGCAATTGGATAGTCTCTGTGTCTGAGAGTGGAAATGTCAGATCCTCTACTTCAATGCCCTCCCACGTATGGTACCCATTTGTGTCTGGGGCTTTGGCTAGCTGGGGTTCTTTTGTATTCCTCCAAGGCACTGATGCTCTGTGGCTGTAGGAGTTTGCAGGGGGGTCTCCAGGAGCAAAGGCTAAGAATCTGATGTGCAAGATGCTTATCAGAGATCAACACCTATGGAAGGCAGGGGAAGAAACAGGTTGGACAGTTGGAAAAATAGAACCACGATGCAGGTCAGAGGTCAGATAGAGCCTTGGCCAACCCAGTAGGGAACTCTGGAGTCAATATTGTCCATCAGTGTTGTCATAGGGTGATCAGTTTGTCCTGGCCTGCACAAGACTTTCCCTTTTTCAGCACTATAAGATCCCACATTCAGGGAGCCCATAACTGTTCATTAGTTATGTGGCCTTGGGCAAGTCAACCTCTGAAACCTGTTTCCCATCTTGTGAAATTACTGGAAAGATTCAATGAGATGATACATTTGTATTATCAGCACAGAGTACGTACTTGGTAGGGATGAATCAACATTATCTTTGGTGGATAAGTCTCCCACCTTGGTAATTGGGAGAGAAGACTACCTCAAGCAGCCCCCCACTCTGGTTAGCCTCCTGCCTCCTTACACCTGCCTTTAATCCCCTTTTTAAAGGTGCCCTCTCACCTTTACCTGCTCACTGGATAGCTTCCATGTCTGTGCAATCAGATGAAAGCAACAGGCTCTGACAACCCAAAATTCTGAAATACTCAGTGGCAGCCAGAAGAGAATGGCTTTTACGTGGGGGCTGTCTGCTCTTGTGAAAATCTAAGAGTCAAAGAGGGTCTGCAAGGCATCAACAGTCTGTGTTCACCGAGCGCCCTGCAATTCTGAACTGTGGGCAAAGAAAGGGTAGTGCCGATTGTGCTTGAAAAAGTACAGTGGAAGGCAAACAAATAAATGATTTAAGGTTTTGGAAGAAAGACATTTGAAGAAAGCTTGACCTTAACCTCTGGAGCTTAGAGCAAAGCTCTACTGAGTGAAGGTGGGTTGCAGTAGTAAATTGGTCTGGACAAAACACATAGAGAGTCATTATGAGAGAAGGAAACCCTCCTCACCTTGTTGGGCCAGGGGCTGCTGATAAGACAGCATCCTTAAAGGGAAGCCTGCTGGGAGGAATTGGGCTAAATTCAAGGACAATAGCAATCCTCATTAGGGCCAGAAAGCCGGGGACTATGATATGGAGGCCAGCTTACCAGGCTGTTTCACAAGCTGCTTGCCTATGGCTGGTTGGCTCTGTTGGATAGAGTAGGGCATTAATGAGGCCCGGGAGGCTGAATTCCTGCACAGACCAGCTAGATTTATACTTTTCCACGGCTGTGGATTCCACCACTAAGCTGGACGATGCAGCTCACACACGTGTGTTTACTTGTTACCTCAAGTTTACTCTCTGGAGATTTCACTGAATCCTTAGCAAATGTAGAGATATGCTATTTTTTTGGAGTCTCAAGCAGTGGTCTAGCCTAGCAATAAGACATTATTCATTCACGCCTTTATTCATTCTGTCAGTCAACAAAGATTTGAATGCTTCCTCGGTGGAGTTATTGGGCTAGCTGCTCTGGATACAGTGGTCCACAAGGAAAAGGAACATCTATTCCTGAAGAAACAGGAAATTCAACAGAAGAAACAGTGGGAGTACCAGGTTGATGTGAATGCAAGTCCCAAGATAACAACTGACAGCTGTGTAGCAGTTCTAGAAAAAAAATGATCCCTGATTAGGAGAAAAGGCAGAAATCTGTAGAAAAAGACCTCCAAGAAAAATAAAATTAAACTAAACTGTTGGGGAAACAAGCTAAGTGTCCAAAGATGGATGAATAATGAAATAATATTTCATTAAAAAATAATATATTATTGGGATGTCCAAAGAGTTTGAAAATATAGAAATAAGATTTTCACTTCTGTTGATATATTTGGGGTGAATAAGTGATATATACATGGAAAATTAAGAAAATGAAAAAACAAGGTAATAATTCAGAGAAAATAATAAATTGCATGAGAAAAGAAATGCGATCATAGTACAGGTAAAGGATTTGAAGGAAATTGCATATGGGGAGTTGAAATTGGGAACGTAGACTGGGGAGGGGCAAGGGACTGCTCTCTTTTGTTATAAATCTCATAGCGCTATTTGATACTTTAAACTGTACACTTATGACAGAAAATAATTTTAATTTTTGAAAATACTATGGGTCTGAAAGCAAGGGTAAGAAGGCATTTAAAAATTTAAAAAATACATAGATAGATATAAGACTATTCACTGAAGAACAAAATCTGTAACAGGGAAAACTATTAACCATTTAAATGTTCATCAATAGGGGACTGGTTAAATAAATATCAGTAAATCCATAAAATAAATGAACTATATCGCCGCCTTTGAAAATAAAGGGTAGGTTGATGTGTATTGACATAGAAAGATCTCTCCATATATTTTTAAGTGAAAAGGTCAAGTTGCAGAAAACTGTGTACCAAAGTGTGCGTGTATATATACATATGTGTGTGCATGTGTTTGTACATACATAGGAAAATGTATGGAAGGACACAAAATAAACTATTAACTGTGGTTACCTCTAGGGAATGATTGGAGCCAGGTCACAAGGACTTTCACTTTTTCTCTCTAAATATGTATTGTCTGTATTTTTACAATGAGCAGGTACAACCTCTATTATTAAAGATAAAATACACAAAGAAAATATTTTTTAAATTACAGAAAAGGGCTTGACCCAATTGCATCTGATTTTAGGAAGCTCACAAGCAGGCAGGGTGGAGGAAGAGAGGAAGGCATGTGGACCATTGGGAGACAGCTCAGCCCAGGCAAGGGATGTGAGGACCTCAAACAGGACATTGGTGAGAAGGATGGAAAAAGAGGAACACTTCTGAATTAGAAATGGTGTGTCATAGGCTTTGTGTTGATTTCCTAATAATAAAGAGGGATTTGTCTTGATAGTTCATGTTTCATGGTAGAAAGAAATGGAGAGATGGCCAGGATCCAGAATTCTCCAAACTGTGAACACCACTGTTTCAGTCCCTAGGGTGTCCGTGCCCAGAGAATAAGGAGAATAAGTCCAGCCAAACTGACCAAGTTTGGTATCAAGCCAGCTCTGGTTCCCCTACTCCAATGGGAAGCCTTTGTACAGCAACTATACACTAGCCCTGGTGGTCTATGGTCTTTATGAGAGCCAGGCTCCTTGGCCCCTTTTTCTCTTGGTCAGCACCTTCAAGATTTTCCATACTTATGGTGAGAAGAAGCAAAGAAAGGCAATACAAACTCCAAAGCAAGTGCATGTGGAAGAGGGCAGGCATTTAAAACTCAAATTGGCTATACCTGCTTTTGTATTCTGAAGGTGCCTAGTGATGGATGGGGCTTTAGAAAAGGGTATGGGGGTGAGCTGACTCAAGCCATGTTGATGTGGAACATCAGCTCCCTTTCCACTGCCGAGACAGGTGGAGGAGGAGAAGTGAAGGCACAGAGAATTTGTCCCCCCATCTAACACAGCCATTAACAATCTTTGATTATACAAAGAGAGGCTCAGAGCTGGGTTTGGAAGGAGGGGCAGAGGAAAGAAAAGGATGAGCAAGTTTATGAAGGACTAAAGCCTGAATCGGTAGAAAGAACAAAGGACAATAACTTGAATATGTGCTATTTAATTCTAAATTGTTTGTCTGTGACATAAACTGTCTCCTTCTTCTCCAAATATTTAGTAAAGTCTGATACACACCCCAAGGCCTTATGATGGTGGGTTTGGGAATGGGCATAGATAAATGGAACGGATAACTCCCATATCTGGGAGAAAAAATATGAAATAATGACGGCCCATACTGAACAGCAACACAGACAATCCATGAAGCTGGGGATTAGGTCAATTTCATCATTAAATCTTAAAAGAGGGGACAGCTCACTCTAATTTGTAGGGTAAATGGTGACAAAATCATTAAGGCACCTGGAACATGCAGTTCACAGGGATCAACCCTCTGGAGCATGGAGCAGAGCAGAGAAAGGTAGGGAAAATACCTAATGGGCAAACAGAGAATTCCCAGCACACACAGGCACCCCATCTTCAGAGAGGAGCAGGGAAATGCAATTCTCTTGTATGCCCTGAAGGGGAGAAACAGAAACATTTGGTGAATAGCCAAAGTGACAACCACAATAGGTTCACTGACTGAGGAAATTTCTTGGACTGTCTAGAAACCAGTGCAGAAACCACGGGGATTATGTGAGTTGGGGGCTACTATTACAAAATCCTCCTTAACCAAACACTGTACATTTCTCAGCATATTATTCACTCCTCCAAAATGCCCTGTGAAGTAGGATTCCCATTCCTTCATGGCCTTGTACCCTGACTGCCATGGAAGCAGGATAATTTAACTATCTGGTTATCTTTGAGAGGTGGTGACAAAAAAGGAGCTTTCTTATATCTTTCACATTTATATAATGCTTTGAAGTTTAACAAGCTTATTTATAAGTGTTGTCTCATTTTGTACTTGAAATGATCTCATGAGGTGTTATTACTATCTTTTATATATTGGAAATGTCTCTGAGAGATGTGAAATGCCCATAGAGACAGAGTGAGTTAGCAACTTCCACAAGTTTTTACTGTTAGTCAGACCCCATACCAGGTGCCAGTGGCACAGCTATGAAAAACATCAGATGCTCTGCCATCTGAGCTTCCCTGTTTTGTGGTCATAGTGGCTGCTTTCCTTTTGGGGTGAGAAAATCTGGCACAACTTGCATAGCCTCAAACAGTGATAAAGCTGATGGGTTTCTGGAGCAGCTGCTATCTGGGTGCTTGTGGATATTCCATGTTGGGGTCTACCGAGGAGGGTCTTGGTGCCTGAAAGCCTGAGTCCAAGTAGGTCTTGTCTGAGCTTGTTTTGACTTGGCTCTCCAGGTGGGAGGACTCCTGGGAGCAACTGATTCCAAAATACAAGCATAGTGGTTTCTCTGGGAAAATACCCTACCAGATCCACCAACGAAACCTCCCTCCAATATGAAAAGCTGCATAGGAAACGATTGCAAAGTTCAGGAGGTCACATGTGGCTCACTGAGATATAGAAGCAAACAGAGAAAACTTTTTTCTCTTCTCTTTTTTTTAAATCTTGGGTGGGCTGTAAATGGAGAACTCCTAGTTTTCTGTCTTCTAGGCTTTAGCCAGAGGTATTCACAGACCGAAGCGAGCCAGAAGAAAAACCATCCCCTAAAGAAAAACTGCAAGGGTAGAAGAATCTCTCTTCTAACTTTTATCAAATTTTGTGCTCCCCGCTTCCCCAGGGAGAGTCAGAGGGGAGTACCACCAAGATGGAATTCATTCCTGTTGTATAGGTGGGACTCCAGCCGAGGCTCAGGAGCTTCAGGGGGCCATGCTGTTTGGCCATGCTGGCCAGTTGTCTGCAGAGCTGGGGCTCCACCCTGATAGCCTTGCCCAGGGAACTTGCTGAGAGCATGCCCTTTGGATGATCTGGATGTGAATCCTGGATCTGCCTCTAGCATCCATGTGACCTTGGCAAATTTCTCATCTTTTCTCTGATTCAACTCGGGTAGGAACCAAAATAGGGATAATAATAATAGAACTTACATGCCAGGTAATACATGGTAATCTATCAGTAAATGTTAACTACAACTATTATTGCTGTTGCTGCTGTTGCTGTTATTTTATTGCACAGAGCCCATCTCAGCCCCAGGTTTCCAAAATAAAAGTATTCTAATTTCTGAAAGATGTTCTACCTCCAGAGAAAGCATAGAGAGCCACAAAAAGAACTCAGCTGTTTTCCCTGGCTGGTAGTAGACAGATCATTTCAGGACACAACTGTCCCACAGGAGAGGCAGCCCCTAGGGGAAGAACTTGGGCTTTTGTGCCCAAGCTCTGAATCCAGGCTCTGCTCCTTACCACTTTTGTGAGCTTGGCAGGATTTCAAATCTCTCCAAGCCTGATTTCCTCATCTATAGGCCAGGGACATAATATAACCCCAAGTATATTTATGTGGATGAGAAATAATATATGCAAAAAGCCTTGTATGGTGCCTGGCTCATGGTAGGCTCTAAATAAATTGTAGGCTAGTATTTCGGTTCTTACCATTCCATTGGATCAATGGCTAATCTGTGTGATTCATGACATAGAAGCTCAGATGAATGCACACACACACACTTAAGACATTCCCCTCTTGGACCTAGAATGGCCATGCTTTTGGGTGTGGTCTTCTTTTCTTGACAGGAATTGGTCCAGATATTTACTTTAAAAGCAATGAGGGATAGATGAAGGAACAGACATGGAAGAGTAAAACAGAAGAATAACTATAATGCCTAATGATTGCATTGCACTCTGCAATTTACAAACCGTAAATTTCACCAAAATTGCCTCAAGTCACATTTTAAGCAGTGATTTAAATCAACACCTCAGGTAAGACTATATTTCAAGCCAGCAGCCCTCACCGTAGAGCACAAGCAATTTCACAAATAATCCGTCTTTGTCCCTTGGTTAATTGTGTCCCTCGATAGTTGGGCAAGGATTACAGTTTGTACCACTGGACTTCCATCCAAGTATCAACCTTGCCCAGTAAATCCTAAACTAAACCACAACCTCAAAGCCTCTTAAGTAAATAGACAGCGGCCAATCACCCAACCATAACCTATTGGTGTTCTACCTTATTTCTAACCTTGTTATAGAGCTGATCTCCGATACAAATACATTAGACATTAAAAAAATAAAACCAGTAAAAATTGATTCCTAATCATTATACTCTCTCCTAGACTATTATCTTTCTTTTAAAGTAAATTCAGATTAAGACTAATTTACATTGATTTTTAAAACCTAAAGTGCATGTTCCTCTAACTACATTCAAAACACGGGACCAAGTTTTATATGATTATTTAAGCCTGTTGGAGAGCTAAAGTGAACGGCATTCATGGGTGACCCCAGTCTGCACTGAGAAGGTGTTATTACTTCTAATGCTTTATGTCATTTGATGTGGTGCCCTAGGAACTAAACGGCCCACTTTACATATGTATTACTTGAGACCCTGCCTTCCCTCACCCCCTACACCACACTAAAACAAAAGGCTAGGGTGGGGGTGGGGGGAATCTTAAGTGTTTGGGCAAGATTAAGGATGAGAAATTGTTCATAGGCAAGTTCTGATTATTACCATTGTGCCTAGAACAGAGTTCAGCACAAAATAATAGACACAATAAATACTGATTAGTAATATTTATATACACTCATGGAGGGAACTGTGACGCAGTTAACCAAAGTTTATGAGTATTTGACATTGCCACATTAGATGTTCCTATCCTATCTCCAAGTAACTTCCTCTAGCATTTGGGGAATTCTCCCAGTACCATGCACGTGCCTCAAGGAAAGGTGGCCCGTCATCCTCATCTACAGAGGCAGATTCTGATTAGTCTAGACTAGGAGTTGGCAAACTTTTTCTTACAGGACCAGATAGTAAATATTTTTCACTTTGTAGGCCAAGGGGCAAAATCAAAGGTTTTACTGAAATTCTTATATAACCATTTAAAAAGGTAAAAATCATCTTTATTTCCTAGGCCACAATTAAAAAGGTGGCTGGCTGGATTTGGCCTGCAGGGCAAAGTTTTGCATGCCCTTGGTTTAGGCCATCATGACAATCACATGCTCTTTACCAATGATGGTCAGAAGTCTTGGCTTCAGCCCATAGAACACAGCATTTCCCTAAGGACAGGTATTGGTCTGGGAGTGGGTACATGAGTTGAGGCGACCCAATAAGACCAAAGAGAAGAACATGATTCTATGGTTAGGAGAACAGTTTTCTTGCTTTTGCTTTCTCTCATCCTCTTTCCCTTCCTCCCTTTCCTTCCCCTTACTGGAGATGAACAAGTAAACATATTGCAACACTTGCTGCTGAGAGCCAACTTGTGATGATTAGAAAAGCCAACCTGAGAAAAAAAGCATCCACGTGGAGAATGACAGAGCTGAGAGAATCACAGAGAAGAGAGACATAGAGCCTTGATCATACATGACCTGGAGCCCATCCCACTTTAGTGGTTTCTTATATAAAATAATAATAATAACAAATTGCACATATTGTTTAGGCAAATTTAACTCAAGCTGACGGCTTCTTGCAGCTCAAAGCATTCTGATACAAAGTGAAAATTAGGTGTCATTAAGAAATATTAATATTGAGAATTTTGTAGCTAATAGACTTAGGCTGCTTATGTAGGAACAAACTGTTCTCCCTGCACCCTTAATTATTGCCCATCTATTTCTAAGAGTCTCCAAGAGAGTCTCATCTGTGCTAAAAGCATGTAGGCTCATATTTTTCTATTCCAGCCTCTTTGTTGATGTCTGCTGCCAGCAAATCCTGATGTCTGGAGATCCTGCCATGACTGGATGGAGATGCCTGCCAATGACTTCTGTGAAGAAGCTACTTGGCCATCTTGAATGCCACCTCTAATACTCTCCCCTGCCCAATCACCATATAACAAAACCATGTTGTGTTCTGAGCAGAAATGTGGGAAATGTTCTGCTCCCTGTTTTAGAGTAGGCTAAGCTACTGCACCAAAGATACTCCAGCATTCAGTGGCTTAAAAGAATAAAGAAGCTTATTTCTCTCATACATAATAGTCAAAATGAATGTCCAGTTCAGTGTGAAAAATTTGGGGGTAGGAGGCTCAGATCTTCACAGTCTTTCAGGGACCCAAGCTGGTGGTGGCTCTGTCATCTTCAATGAGTAGCTTCTAGACCACTCTGTTGGTCTCCCTTCCAGGGAGAAGGGAAGAGCATAGAAGAATGAATGTGAGGGAGTTCATGGGACAACCTGAAAGTGGCACACACCACTTCTGCTCACATTCCTCTGGAGAGAATGTACTCAGCTCACATGTCCACATCCAGCAAGGGAGGCTGGGAAATAGTGTCTCTGGATAGCCATATGCCAAATTATAATTCGAATGCTATGAAAAAATGGAGGAATGGAATTGGTGGCTAAACAGCAATCTCTGCCACGTTCTTCTATGTGTTGCTACCCAGATCCCCAAGCCACACCACTTGTGCACCAAGAATCACAATCTCCGGTAAACAGTCCCTTTAGCTTCCTCTCTAGCCTCAGAGCTTCTCTCCTCACATTGATTTTGAAGCTTGCTTTTAACTATTATTCTGTTTGATTCTTAAACCCTGATGAGAAAGATTGGACAAATGTTACTGACTCAATTTTACAGATAAAATACCAGACTTCGAGAGATTAAATGACTTGCCTACGTTTACCCAAGTTTTTGGCAGAGCTGAGACCTGACAAAGACTCTTTCCTTGACTAAGCTCAGACAGGCTTCTCTGAGCCTGACCAGACCTCATTCTTGGGCATGTCCTCAAGAGTCCTGTTTAGCAAGCACAGTGTAGCCAGAATCCCCTACCCTCAATATCCAACCTAATTCCTCATCCTCCACCACCCCGAGTGATGTCTTATCACCCTGCCCTGCCTTCAGCAAGAATCCTGTTAGGTCAGTTTAGCCAGAATTCCCCCACACCCCTGAGGTTTCCTCTCAGTAATTATCCATCCATCAACCCTCTCACCCTGCTCCTTGGCTATAAATGCCCACTGTTTCTTGCTGTATTCAGAGCTGAGCTCACTCTCCCTCCCCTACTACAAAATCCTATTGCAGTAGTCTTGAATAAAATCTGCCTTAACATTTTAACAAGTGTCATGAATAATTTTTTCTTTAACAGTCCAGAATTCAGGTATCTTGGTTCAAACTGGGTACTTTTTCATTACAACCCACAGACTAGGCAAAAACAACACACATTTGCCCTCACTCACACATGCTCATCCACAAAACAATACATCGCATGTCAAAGGAACTAGAAAAATATCCAGTCAAAGAGGAATCAGAGCAAAAGCTCCAGAGGAAAAGGGTACTTGTTCTCTATTCTCCCTGCAACCTCTCATCCATTCTCTGGCCCCTCTCTGCTCTGCCTTGTTCTATGGAAACATTTCTTGGGCTCCCTGTCTGGCTGGTTTCCAACAGGCTGTAACCAATGGGAAGCACCACAAGCAATCAGAGGGCAGGAGAATCAGGAGATAGAGTCTCTTCCTTGTTCCTTCCCCGGAAATAGCTGCATCCCTCCATAACTGCCCTTTGCCAGACAGCCCTCTTCCTTGGCCCCACTTCTCTCTGGGCTCTAGTCACACTCCTTCCTTCCCTTGACCCTTTAGTCCTAGTGGTGATAATAGTTTCCACCATTTCTACTGTCTGGAACGTCTTTTAACCTTACCTTACCCTTGCTTCCTCCATATATTAATGTTTCTTCACTTCAACTATTTGGGGTAAATTATTTCCTTTTAGAACAAATAATGATACAGAATATGTGTGGGTAATCAGATTTCAAGCTAGAGCAAGTGTGGCTGAGAGTCATCCCCACATCTGCAATGAGCATGCTTCTCTCCTAACCTACCCATCACAGTAACTTTCCCTTCCACTAATTCAGCCTGTAGACACCACCAGGGAAACCTAGCCAAGCCCTGTGGTTGCAAAGTTGAGAGTTTTTTCTTTAATTCCCCTTCTTTTTCTGCAGACGCAGATTTTGGTCAGTGCTTTGTGGTTTGTGGTTCCCTTGTTGGTGATGCAGTCAGCAGCAGTAGGGAGGTTAATCAATCCCTCTGAAGGCAGAGAGAACATTGGGATGATATTTTATACTGATTAGAATCTCTTTCCAGTGCTACTTATGCTCAAAAAATTCTCACAAGGGAACATGAGGGACTACTATCCATAAAAAAGGATTAATTATTGTGGGCTTTTACCCTGTCTAAGAGGCTTTTGGTAATATTAGTGACAACAATATAATAACTAACATTCATTGAGGATGTATTTTGTGCCCAGCTGTGTCCTCAGGACTTTACGTGCATTTACTCATCTAATCTTCATAAAGGAGGAAGGGACTATACCTTGGAGAAAAGAGATAAAACTTTTTATTCTGACTTCAGAATCAAAGAACATTGGAGTACAGGTAAACTTACAGTTCACTGAATTTACCTTTCTTTCTATAGATAAGGACAATGGGACTCAGAGACACGATGTGGCTTCTCCACATCATGGAGAGCTGGCTAATTGGTAGCAGAGCCAAGATGCCACCCCAGAATCCTCTTTCTTCTCCTTCAAGCATATTAAATCTATAAATCAACGTGAACCCTTAAGTTATCACCTCAGCAATTCATGAGACAGGTTGACACACAGAAAGGGGGAAGAGTCTCAGTTAAAGATACCCCACATGCTGACTCATTGTACATTAGCTGCATAGGAGAATGAAGAGAAAATAGACATGTTAGGTGAGCCCTGGGGTTCATGAAGTTCAGAGGCACTTCTGAGGCCAGGTGGTTCTCTATCACCAAGATAAAGGACACCCTCCCCAGAACAAACTAAGACTTCTGAGAAGTACTTACCACTATGCCCATTCTGGTCTCGTGGAGGGGTCAAAATAAACTCTCTAGACAAGGCAAACTCTTTCCGTAACAGGCCAGATAGTAAATACTTCAGACTTCCCAGGCCATATGGTCTCTGTTACTAATCAATTTTAACGTCCGTCCAAGTTCCAGTTTGCTATGTTTTTATTTAATTTAACATTCATTAGTCACAGTTTGGATGTCATCGATTTAGGTGCTGAGGAGAGGGATAAATTAGACACTCTTTCAATATCTGACTTCTGTTTCTGGCAATATTGCAACCTAAATTAAGAGAATCCCCTGCTGATATGACACATTTAAAAATATTGAAGAAAATATTTTTTAAGTAAAATATGGCTGTGCTAATGGAAAAGTAAGAGAATTTCTTGTAGATCAGAAAGGAAAATATCGAAAGTGCTAATCCACCGGGGTGAGTGTTGGAACCAGTATTTGCCCTAGAGAAAAATCTCCATTCTGGCAGTCTATAATCTGAGTTTTAATAGACTGCTACAGGGAACAGAAGACAAAGCTTAGGGCCTGAATAAAGAACTTGGATTGAAGCCTCAACTGAAGCCAGGATCTTCAAGGGATAATACCTTCAGTGAGGAAAACAGAAGAAAAAAAAATCACCCCAGAAAGCAATATGGTTGGGATATATGATTGTCTTAGTCTTGACTCTGGATGATTGGGAAAAAAAGGAAGTTTCCTTTGTAAGCTGCACTTGTGCTGCTCTAGGCTGAAAGGTGTACTAACCATCTGGACCAAAAAATATAAAATTTTACTTTAAACTAGTTCTGGGTTGGTAGTATCAGTAAAACCTGGGAGAAGTACAAGTCTTTTATGGAAGAACACACTTAAATACCAAGCAATTTCCACAGATAAAGTGTGTAGTAGGCTGAACAATTACCCCTCAAAATGTCCATATTCTAATCCCTGGAGTTTGTGAATGTTACCTAATACAGCAAAAGAGACTTTGCAGATGTGATTAAGCTAAGAGTCTTGTGGGGAGATTATCCTAAATTAGCTGAGTGGGCCTTAAATGTAATCACAAGCATACTTATAAGAGGGAGAGAGAGGGAGATTTGACACAGAGGAGAACATGATGTTAAGAAATTGCAGAGAGAGATTTGAAGATACTACACTGCAAGTTGAAGATGGAGGAAGGGGTCATGAATCAAGAAATGCAAGCAATGTAGCTCTAGAAGCTGGAAAAAGCAAAGAAATATTTTATTTTCCAGAGCCTCTAGAGGCTCTGCCCAATGAAATCCTTTTTGGACTTCTGACCTCCAAAACTATAGGAGAATAAAAGTGTGTTGTTTTAAGTCACCAAGTTTATTGTAATTTGTTACAGCAATAACAGGAAAGTCCAAGGAATATGAGCTCACAATTTTTTAAAAAACCACTAACCATACAAGGAAATAAACTCTAATGAGAAAGAATCTGCAAAAACAACATACTACAGAATTATATCTGCAAATATAGCAGATATTGAGATTGAAAGATGCAGAATATTAAATAAGATTAATTAATATATTTGAAGAAATAAAAGAAAGAATTAAAAGTACAATAAAATAATGGTAAAATATATAAGGCAGATTAAAAAAAACAGAATTTCTAATGTAAAAAGTATAATAACTGAAATTAGAAACTTAATATATGTGCTAAACAAATCAGACATAGCTAAAGAAAATAATTGGTGTCCTGGAAGACAGACATGAAGAAATTACCTAGAAATTATATAGCACAGTGCAACATAGATGAAAAACATGAGAGAAAAGTTGAGACATAGGGGATAGAGAGAGATGGTCCAATATATGTCTAACTGAAGACCCAGAATAAGACAATAGAGAGAATGAGAAAGGGGCAATAAAATATTCAATGAGATAATGACTGAAAATTGTCCAGATATGATGAAAGTTACCAAAGAAAATTGTCCAGATATGACGAAAGTTACCAAACCCTCAAATTTAAGGATCTTATTATATCCAAAGCAGAATAAATAAAAAATAATCCATACCTAAACACAGTGTGTGGTGAAACTACAGAATACTGAAGATAAAAATCAGCTTCAGCTTGGGGCAAAAAGGATAGGGGCAGATAATCTACAAAGAAAAACAGATTAACAACTGACTTAGTAATATAGAAATCCAAATTCAGTAATATCATATATTCAAAGAGCTTAGAGAAAACTGCTTTCAATTTATAATTCTATAACCAGAAAAACTGTTTAAAATGAGGGAGGAGTAAAATTTTAAAAAAATTCCTAGATCAACAAGAACAGAATTTTTACCTCCCCCCAAATGTAAGTACTGGAAATTCTAAAAGCAAAAGTAAGATGATACAAAAGTTTGAGAAAAAGGAGTGATGAGTAAATAAATTGATAAATATGTGGAAATTTGTGAGGCTAAAAAGGACAATAGCAAATAGCAAGAGAAGAGTGGGCTAACCTCGTTCACATTCCTTACATTATTTGTGAGAAAGGTAAAGACATGATACATGTTAGACTTTTAAATATGAATATTAAACTTTATAGGAAATGACTAAAATAATAATACAGATAGAATTAAGGCTTTCAAATTAATAGAGAAAAAATGTAGTGAGAGAGAAAATATCTCAATTTGAAAAACTTTAAAAAAAAGGGGAATAAAACTCTAGGAAAGTCAGGGCAAAGATATAGTGTAAAATATGTTAGAAATGAATAAAATATATCTGTAATTATAAACATTATAAAATGATGAAACTATTCAGGCAAAAGACAAGGATTCACAGAACAAATTTTTTTAAATATATAAAATCCTGCATTATGTTATTTTCAAAAGACACAAAGCATTATGGCACAGCAAAGTTGAAAGCGAAGGAATGTAAAAGGATAGCAGTAAAATTCTAATGCAACACACAGCTGGGTTCTATCAACATCAGAGAAAATTTATTACTATGCAAAAATAAGCATTACTAGAGATAAAAATCATTGCATATTGATTAAAGGTCCAGTTCATCAGGAAGATATAACAATTCTAAATTTTATGTACTTAATAATATTGATTCAAAATATGTAAAGTTAAGTGACAGAACTGTTAAAATAAGAAATTAACATCTCTACTATCATAACAGGAGACTCTAACATACCTCTGTAAATAATTGATAAATCGAGCAAGGAATAAAAGAAACAGTAGGGGGTATAGATTTGAATCCTGCAATTAAAAACCTGCACACAGCTGCTTCAGATCTCACCATGTTTCCAAGCGTAAACGGAATATTTACATAAATTGGTCATGTTCCAAGCAGTAAAGGAAGTCTCAATAAAGTCCAAAGTATCAATATAGAGGCCACATTCTTCAACCATAATTAGACTAAGTTAGATTCAATTATGGAATGGTAACTAAATAAGACAATATTCCTGGCCCCAAGAAGTTTATACTCTAAAAGCACAGACATAGAAGAAGCAACTAATTCATACAAAAGGCAGGATAAGTTCTAATAGAAATGCAGAAAACAATTTTGAGGGGACTATAAAGGAAGATCAATTGATTGTGACTAGAAGGATCAGGATCAATCAAATGGATGTGGTAACACCTAGGCTGCACCTTGAAGGATGAGGATGGAGCACAGGAGTAACAGCCTTCCAGGCAAAGGCACAGGATTAAAACTGAATGCCCAGCAGTTTGGGAATGATCATTAAGGTCAGTTTTTCTAAAGATTGTTAACCTTTCTTTTGCTAAAGGCCTCTTTGGCAGTCTGGTGATGCCAATAGACAACCTCTCTAAATTTGTTTTTAATGCACAAAATGAAATTAGAATTCCAAAGGAAACCAAGTATAGTGAAATACAGTTATAAAAATATTCAGAAATATAATTTGCGTTGTGTTGTAAAAATAGATGTGTGGGTCTAATAACAATTATAATTTTAAAGTCACAGTGAGATATAAACAATACATTTGTTGGATTGTTTGTACTGTATTGTTGCAGAGACTGCAACAACTGTAATGTGATATGGAAATATCTGCAATTTCTACTAGTGACGAAGTCACAACACTGCTAATGCCACTGTGATTGGTTTCCTACATTCATTATCAAAGGAAATGCTAAACTTCACTTAAAGATTAGTGAAAATAAAGATGCAATTCTCTCGCAGAATTTGGTCCATAAAAGATATTATAGGAAATATAAGCCTGATCATGAATTACTTTAGGCGTTAAATTATGAAAGAAATTTGAACTTTTTGTGTGGGCAATGAATATCATGAAGATTTTGACTCAATATTTAAAGTTTGTGTTATTTTATTGTGTTTTTTTCTCCTGCATTAATAAAGTGTTAAGTGAGACTGAAACTCTCCCCCTACCCTAAATATTTTGAAAAATATCCTTTAAAAAGGCATACTCTTAGAATGTATGCTTGTCAAAAAATACATACCCTTAGAATAAAAATGACAAAGATGGTTCTTAGCTGAAAGTTGCAAATATAGAACTATCTAAATTTCAAAGTGTTGAAAGGTCCTAAAATTCAGGGTGTTTCTGTTATCCCCTACTGCATATTATGGAGGCCAAACTGTTACCACCTTCAGAATACCACATCCAAGTCTTCCTCTACTCCCCTCATGTTTGCATAGTAAGTCTGTTTTAGTTGCCTGAAGTGCACATGCCTCATTTTGGTAATCTACTTTAGTCTATTTCTGTGCACTGGAAGACAGTCCAATTCAGTATTCCACACTTCAATATTAATTTGTCTTTTCAGCTATTTCAACAGAGGATGTGTGTCCTCTGCTACAATTTGGCTCAAATCCATCCGTCATTTTATTGACCTACTGAAAACAATGTCGAATGCATTCCAGCTTGCAGATAGAGTTTGCTTTAGCCACACATGAAACCAGGACACTGTTAAGTGTCTGTTTTTAAAAAGAACATTCACAATGACAGAGATCTTCCACATGAGAATGAATATACGTCTAAAAACTAACATATGGAACAACGAATAGGAGCTTTCTAAATTTAAAGGTTAAGCAGATCACTCGAAATTACAGTCATAAGTGGATGATGTATGCATCCACTGTTGACCCAGAAACATTCTCAAACATTTCCTTTAAATACTGATTTATAAAGGGTATTTTCCCCAGTAGTTTTAGGAGAAGCACTGAGTAACCTAGGTAGATCATTAAAGCAGGCTACTTTAGAGAGAAAGGAGCAAATTATTTCCTATTATAAAATTTTCCTTCAGTAAACACATTTATGAGACCAAGAAATGAGGATGAAAGATTTTTTTTTAATTTTCTTAAGGGCTTGTGATCCTTAATAAAATTGTACATAGAAAAATCCAATGTAAGTATAAGTTTAATGCCCCTTATCTGTGGTGCAGTTCTCTGCATTGTAAGAGAGGGTTGCTGTTATTTATTTTGTGATTCACATGGCCCCAAACACAGGAAAATGGCAAGTAATCATTCCATAAATGTGAAGTGGGCAGGACTAATGGGTTTTTTCTTAAATCCCCAACCAGGATGAATGCAGTGCTTTATTTATCAGGCGAAGGGGGACTTCACTGACAGGACAAACAGAAAAGCCCCATTGGAATTAAGCTCTGTTCTTCATACTCTGCTTACAAATGCCTCTATCTCTAGCCATGAAGCAAATTATTGAACATGATTCCCAGGGTTGATCTGCCTACAAAAGCTACATAACACCTTCTCTGTTACCTTGAGTTGTTATTTTATTTAAAATGACATTATTTGCTAGATTCAAAAAAAGGAAATAATTCTCAAAGTGGATCTCTTCCAAAGAATTCTAAGAATAGAAGATTCCCTACCTCTTCACTCAAATATTAATATACATTTTGGAAAACAGTCTTTTTGAAAATCCATACTTCACAGACTGCCATATGGATTTTCAATTGTGTTTCAATTTCAAAGCAATTCCTACCTTTGCCAAAAACACTGGTCCTAAAAATAGATTCATTTTTCCTGTTAATTCAAAAGTGCATGTGTGTGTGTGTGTGTGTGTGTATATATATATATATACACATACATATATATATATGAAACTTATAATCACAGAACATTTAAAACATCAGTTTTAAAAACTGAACAGGGCTTCCCTGGTGGCGCAGTGGTTGGGAGTCCGCCTGCCGATGCAGGGGACACGGGTTAGTGCACCGGTCCGGGAAGATCCCACATGCCGCGGAGCGGCTGAGCCCGTGAGCCATGGCCGCTGAGCCTGCGCGTCCGGAGCCTGTGCTCCGCAACGGGAGAGGCAGCAGCGGTGAGAGGCCCAAGTACTGAAAAAAAAAAAAAAAAAAACTGAACAAATTTAGCTAATTGTGAAGAATATGGGTATAATTTAAGAGAAATACAAAGCAACATTTTCACAACAATTATCTCTAGAAATGAATAGATTTCTAAGCTTTAATTACTGGCTATGATTCATTGCTACAAAATGAAGATGTCTTTTCATGCACAAATTAACCAGCAAATTTTTTCTGTCACACAGATTGCTAATCCAGGTTCAAGTCTTAGCTCTTCCACTTTCTAGCTGCCTAACCTTGTAAATCACAATCACTCAGAAACAGTAAAATGAGGATAAAATTATCTTCCTCTTAGGTTTTGAGGAGTAAATCAAATAATGAATGAGAACATGCTTTGTACTATAAAGTGTTATTGAAGGATTAAGTATCACCAGTGCTTTTTAAAGTACAAGCTGAGATATCATTACTCATATTTGATATATTATAAAATGTCTCTCTCAACCCTTTTGTCTTCCTGAACCCCTCTTCCCTCTCTGAATTGGCATGAAAACTTATTGTTTCTGCCAAATGAGTCTGGATGTGAACAGCCATTTATGTGAAGACCCGTGTGAACATTAGTTGCAAAGAGAGAGGTGCCAGTATATGGCATTACAAAAATCACTAGGCATTGTTATTACCTCAATATTTGGTACAGAAAGTAAGTCAAACGCATGAAAATGCCATTTTTTTTGTACATCAGAAAAGCCAAAATTTTGGCAATTTCATACGTTCTACCTATTATCTATTGAAAAAAAGAATGAAAAGACTTCATTGTTTTCTTCAACTGTACAGAACATATTTAAATGAAATAAAGGATCACTAACTGCCTTGAACACACACACACACACACACACGCACAAAAAGAACAAACAAAAAAAGAATGATCTTCATAGGCTGAAACATCAGCCACTAGTATTGTTTCCCCTCATTCATTTGCTATGTCTTATAGTCTAAGCTAATTTAGGTCTTTTAGATAATGAAATTACCTAACAAGTCACACTATTACTGAAAGAGTCCTGCTTAATAATATTGCACTGATCTATTATAAACCTTTTAAATTTTAGATAGTTTACTTTTCTGCTTATAAAAATAATAAATGCTCATTGTAAGAGATTTGAAAAATACATAAAAAATATAAAGAAGGAAAAAAGAACTTAACCTCTGTTTCACAATCCACTGATAGCTAATATAAACTTCCTGGTATATTTCATTTCAAATTTTTTTCTCTACAGTTATTTTTGGCATAGCTGAAATGAAACTATACATAAAATTTTGTACCCTGCCTTTTTACACTTGGAAACTGTATAAGATGTTAAGTCACCCTTGGTAAATGTGAATTTATAGAGAAGTTAATTTCTTATTACATAGGTATGTCATATTTTACAGAATCGTTCCACAATTGTTAGACACAGAGTTGTATATCCAATACTTCAATGAACATCATTATGCATACTATTTTTCTCCATTACATATTTTCCTCATGATGAATCTCAGAAATAGAATTATTGCGCATAAAAAGGGACTCTTTTTAATGTTCTTGATACATATTAGTAAAGTGCTTTCCCAAATGTATACTATCACCAATGGTGATTGAGAAGGCCTATTCAATTTGAAATATTACCACCTCAAAATGCTATTAAATGTTTCAGTTCTTACTTGTGAGTGTCCTCCTGCAACTCTATACTGTACTGTAGATTATAAACATGCAGTTTGGTTATTTTAGTTCCACAATAGAAAGTCTTTTCTTCCCTGAAGAAGTTGGTTTTACTTTAATGTTATTTGTGTTATTTTGACAAATAAAAAACACTTTGACTCTGTCACTACAGTACCAATCAATTAATGGCAAATATGTTTTCAGTTATTCATGTAGTTACTTACTTTATTCAACAAATATTTACTAAGCACCTACCCAGATACTTAGTACCAAATATTTGAACCTGGACACACAAAGGTGGAAATTAGAGATGATAAACAAGTAAACAAATGCAAAAAGTAATTTCAAATAGAGATTGCTAAAGAGGACAGAAGTTTATTATAGAGAAGAATGGTAGGGATGTAATATTAGATGGGATGGTCAGGTCAACCTTCTCTGATGAGCTGGCATTTGAGCAGGGACATACATAAAAACAAGTCTCTAGGACTTCCCTGGTGGCGCAGTGGTTGAGAGTCTGCCTGCCGATGCAGGGGACACAGGTTCGTGCCCCGGTCCGGGAGGATCCCACATGCCGCGGAGCGGCTGGGCCCGTGAGCCATGGCCGCTGAGCCTGCGCGTCCGGAGCCTGTGCTCCGCAACGGGAGAGGCCACAACAGTGAGAGGCCCGCGTACCGCAAAAAAATTTAAAAAAAAATAAAAAAATAAGTCTCTAGTCTTATGAAGTTCGGTAAGAACCAAGTCCCTGATGTTGGAATAAGTGGACAAAATGAAGAGGAAATGATGGCAGATTGCTTAAATTCTTGTAATGTGAGAACCAAGATCACAGCTTAGAAATTAAGCGCAACAGAAGCTTGAGCCAAGACTGAAGTGCAAATGACATATTCCTAGCTTCATTAGGTACAGTTCTTTTTTTTTCATCTTAATCATATTCTAATGAGAAAAGTCACATGCAAATTAAGTAAACTACAATTAGGTTAAGTAGCTACAGTTTGGGGAAGAGCTCGGGATGTGTTTGTGCAATATACAAAGTATAAGATCTTAAGAAAATAGTCTTCAGGGGGTGATATTGGAGCTGGGGCCTTTGCTTGGGGCCTGCGGAGAGGGGGAGGGGTGGTGCTGGGTGGTGGCGGGTGGCGGGAGGGAGGCCTCTGGAGTGTGGAGTTCTGGAGTTTGGAGGCGCCTACCTCCGGGCTCTGGAACTCCACACTCCGGAGGCTCTCCTTTCCACGTGCTGCCTCTCCCCTTCTGCGCTGGTCCTGGGTGGACACCCCGCCCCACGCTTGAATGTTGCCCGGCCTAGGCCCCACCCCAAGCTCAAACGTCACCACCCCCACCTGCCTAGGCCCCGCCCCACCCAAAACCCCACCCCTGCCTAAGTTCCACCCCATATAAACTCCGCCCCCATAGCAAAGGCTTTTTTTTTTTTTTTTTCTTTTTTCCTCTTTTAGATTGGGGTCCTGTTTTACCTTGTTGATTCATTGTTATTAATTCTTTTATATTTTTAATTTTCCTAATAAATCTTTTATTTTCTAATTTTATTTTATTCTTTATACTTTGTTAGTGATCTCTCCTTTTGGCTTGTTCCCCCCACCTTTTTGTTTTTTATTTATTTACTTTTCCTTTTTTCTGTGGTGGTTTTATTTTACTTTGTTGCGGTTGTTTTGAATATAGTTTTATTTTTCCTAATATTTTTTATCTTTCTAATTTTATTTAGTTTTTATTCTTTGATATTGTACTACTCCTTTCTTTCTTTCTTTCTTTCTTTTTTCCTTTTTTTTTTTTTTAACCGTTCCACAAAGCTTGTGGTATCTTGGTTCCAAGGTTGGAGGTTGGAGGTCAGGGCCAAGCTTCTATGGTGGGAGCAGTGAGTCCAAACTACTGGAATAACAAAGAACCTCAGACCCCAGGGAATATCAACTGAAGTGAGGTTTCCCAGAGGTCCTAATCTCAGCACCAAGACCCAGCTCTATTCAACTGTCTTCAAACTCCAGTGCTGGACGTCTCAGACCAAACAACCAGTAAGACAGGAATACAGCACCACCCATCAAAAAAATAAAAAATGAAAAGAAAAAACATTTGTTACAGATGAAGGAGCAAGGTAAAAACCTACAAGACCAAATAAATGAAGAGGAAATAGGCAACCTACCTGAAAAAGAATTCAGAGTAATGACAGTAAACATGATCCAAAATCTCAGAAACAGAATGAAGAAAATAAACATTTAACAAGGTTCTAAGAACTAAAGAACAAAAAAACAGTGATGAACAACACAATTACTGAAATTAAAAACACTCTAGAAGGAATCAAAATAACTAAGGCAGAAGAACGGATAAGTGAGCTGGAAGATAAAATGGTGGAAATAACTGTCAGGGAGCAGAATAAAGAAAAAAGAATGAAAAGAATTGAGGACAGTCTCAGAGACCTCTGGGGCAACATTAGATGCACCAACATTCGAATTATAGGGGTTCCAGAAGAAGAAGAGAAAAAGAAAGTGTCTGAGAAAATATTTGAAGAGATTATAGTCAAAAACTTCCCTAACATGGGAAAGGAAATAATCAAGTTCAGGAAGCACAGAGTATACCATAAAGGATAAACCCAAAGAGAAACATGCCAAGACACATATTAATCAAATATTCAAAAATTAAATTCAAAAAAAAATATTAAAAGCAAGGGAAAAGCAAAAAAAAATACAGGGGAATCCCCATAAGGTTAACAACTAATTTTTCAGTAGAAACTCTGCAAGCCAGAAGGGAGTGGGAAGACATTTAAAGTGATGAAAGGGAAAAACCACAACCAAGATTACTCTACCCAGCAAGGATCTCATTTAGATTTGACAGAGAAATTAAACCTTTACAGAGAAGCAGAAGTTAAGAGAATTCAGCACCACCAAACCAGCTTTAAAACAAATGCTAAAGGAACTTCTCTAGGTAGGAAACACAAGAGAAGGAAAAGACCTACAAAAGCACACCCAAAACAATTAAGAAAATGGGAATAGGAACATACATATCGATAACTGCCTTAAATCTAAATGAATTAAATGCTCCAACCAAAAGACATAGCCTGGCTGAATGGATACAAAAACAAGACCCATAAATATGCTGTCTACAAGAGACCCACATCAGACCTAGGGACACATACAGACTGAAAGTGAGGGGGTGTAAAAAGATATTCTATGCAAATGGAAAAAAATAGAAAGCTGGAGTAGCAATTTTCATATCAGAAAAAATAGACTTTAAAATAAAGACTATTATAAGAGACAAAGAAGGACACTACATAGTGATCAATGGATCAATCCAAGAAGAAGATATAACAACTGTAAATATTTATACACCTAAAGTAGGCGTACCTCAACATATAAGGAAAATGCTAATAGCCATAAAAGGGGAAATCAACAGTAACACAAAAACAGTAGGGGACTTTAACACCCCACTTTCATCAATGGACAGATCATCCAAAATGAAAATAAATAAGAAAACACAAGCTTTAAATGACACTTTTAAAAAGATGGACTTAATTGATATTTATAGGACATTCCATCCAAAAACAACACAATACACTTTCTTCTCAAGTGCTCATTGAACATTCTCCAGGATAGATCATATCTTGGGTCACAAATCAAGCCTTGGTAAATTTAAGAAAATTAAAATCATATCAAGTATGTTTCCAACCACAATACTTTGAGACTAGATATCGATTACAAGAAAAAAACTGTAAAAAATACAAACCCATGGAGGCTAAATAATATGCTACTAAATAACCAAAAGATCACTGATGAAATCAAAGAGGAAATCAAAAACTACCAAGAAACAAATGACAATGAAAACACGATGACCCAAAACCTATGGGGTGCAGTAAAAGCAGTTCTAAGAGGGAAGTTTATAGCCATATAATCCTACCTCAAGAAACAATAAAAATCTCAAACAAACAACCTAAACTTACACCTATAGCAATTAGAGAAAGAAGAACAAAAAAACCCCAAAGTTAGCAGAAGGAAAGAAATCATAACGATCAGATCAGAAATAAATGAAAAAGTGATGAGAGAAACAATAGCAATGACCAATAAATCTAAAAGCTGGTTCGTTGAGAAGATAAACAAAATTGATAAACCATTAGCCAGACTCATCAAAAAAAAAGTGAGAAGACTCAAATCAACACAGTTAGAAATGAAAAAGGAAATTTAACAGCTGACACTGCAAAAATACAAAGGATCATGAGAGATTAGTACAAGCACCTATATGCCAATAAAATGGACAACCACGAAGAAATGATTAAATAATTGGAAAGGTACAATTTTCCAAGACTGAACCAAGAAGAAATAGAAAATATAAACAGACCAATCACAAGCACTGAAATTGAAACTGTATTAAAAATCTTCCAACAAACAAAAGCTCAGGACCACATGGCTTGACAGGCAAATTCTATCAAACATTTAGAGAAGAGCTAACACCTATCCTTCTCAAACTCTTCCAAAATATAGCAGAGGAAGGAACATTCCCAAACTCATTCTACAAAGCCACCATCACCCTGATACCAAAACCACACAAAGATGTCACACAAAAAAGAAAACTACGGGTCAATATCTCTGATGAACATAGATACAAAAATCCTCAACAAAATACTAGCAAACAATATCCAATGGCACATTAAAAGGATCATACACTATGATCAAGTAGGGTTTATCCCAGCAATGCAAGGATTCTTCAATATACACAAACCCATCAATGTGATCGACCATATTAACAAATTGAAGAATAAAACCATATGATAATCTCAATAGAAGCAGAAAAAGCTTTTGACAAAACTGAACACCCATTATAATAAAAACTCTCCAGAAAGTAGGTATAGAGGGAACTTACCTCAACATAATAGAAGCTATATATGAAAAACCCACAGCCAACATCAATCTCAATGGTGAAAAACTGAAACCATTTCCTTTAAGATCAGGAACAAGACAAGGTTGCCCACTCTCACCACTATTATTTAACATAGTTCTGGAAGTTTTAGCCACAGCAGTCAGAGAAGAAAAAGAAATAAAAGGATTCCAAAGAAGAAAAGAAGAAGTAAAACTGTCGCTGATGTTGCAGATGACATGATACTATACATAAAGAATCCTAAAGATGCTACCAGAAAACCACTAGAGCTAATCAATGAATTTGGTAGAGTAGCAGGATACAAAATTAATGCACTGAAATCTCTTGCATTCCTATACACTAATGATGAAAAGTCTGAAAGAAAAATTAAGGAAACACTCCCATTTACCACTGCAACAAAAAGAATAAAATACCTAGGAATAACTCTACCTAAGGAGACAAAAGAACTGTATTCAAAAAACTATAAGACACTGATGAAAGAAATTAAAGATGATACAAACAGATGGAGAGATATACCATGTTCTTGGATTGGAAGAATCAACACTGTGGAAATGACTATACTACCCAAAAGCGATCTACAGATTCAATGCAATCCCTATTTAACTACCAATGTCATTTTTCACAGAACTAGAACAAAAAATTGCACAATTTGTATGGAAACACAAAAGACACCGAATAGCCAAAACAATCTTGAGAAAGAAACACACAGCTGGAGGAATCAGGCACCTGAACTTCAGACTATACTACCAAGCTACAGTAATCAAGACAGTATAGTACTGGCACAAAAACAGAAATATATATCAGTGTAAAAGGATAGAAAGCCCAGAGATAAACTCACACACATATGGTCACTTTACCTTTGATAAAGGAGGCAAGAGAATAAAATGGAGAAAAGAGAGCCTCTTCAATAAGTTTTGCTGGAAAAACTGGACAGCTAAATGTAAAAGAATGAAATTAGAACACTTCCTAACACCATACATAAAACTAAACTCAAAATGGATTAAACACCTAAATGCAAGACCAGACACTATAAAACTGTTAGAGGAAAACAAGGAAGAACACTCTTTGACATAAATCACAGCAAGATCCTTTCTGACCCACCTCCTAGAGAAATGTAAATAAAAACAAAAATAAACAAATGGGATCTAATGACACTTAAAAGCTTTTGCACAGCAAAGGAAACCATAAACAAGATGAAAGACAACCCTCAGAATGGGAGAAAATATTTGCAAACGAAGCAACTGGCAAAGGATTAAGCTCCAAAATATACAAGCAGCTCACACAGCTCTATATCAAAAAAACAAACAACCCAATCCAAAAATGGGCAGAAGACCTAAATAGACATTTCTCCAAAGAAGATATACAGATTGCCAACAAACACACGAAAGAATGTTCAACATCATTAATCATTAGAGAAATGCAAATCAAAACTACAAGGAGGTATCACCTCACACCATTCAGAATGGCCATAATCAAAAAATCTACAAACAATAAATGCTGGAGAGGGTGTGGAGAAAAGGGAACCCTCTTGCACTGTTGGTGGGAATGTAAATTGATACAACCACTATGGAGAACAGTATGGAGGTTCCTTAAGAAACTACAAATAGAACTACCATATGACCCAGCAATCCCACTACTGGGCATATACCCTAAGAAGTCCATAATTCAAAAAGGGTCATGTTCACTGCAGCACTATTTACAGTAGCCAGGACATGGAAGCAACCGAAGTGTCCATTGACAGATGAATGGATAAAGAAGATGTGGCACATATATACAATGGAATATTATTCAGCCATAAAAAGAAACAAAACTGAGTTATCTGTAGTGAGGTGGATGGAGCTAGAGACTGTCATACAGAGTGAAGTAAGTCAGAAAGAGAAAAGCAAATACTGTATGCTAACACATATATATGGAATCTAAAAAAAAAAAAAAGGTTCTGAAAAATCTAGGGGCAGGACAGGAATAAGGACACAGACATAGAGAATGGACTTGAGGAAACAGGGAGGGGGAAGGGTAAGCTGGGACAAAGTAAGTGAGTAGCATTGACATATATACACTACCAAATGTAACACAGATAGGTAGTGAGAAGCAGCCGCATAACACAGGGAGATCAGCTCTGTTCTTTGTGACCACCTAGAGGGGTGGGATAAGGAGGGTTGGAGGGAGAGTCAAGAGGGAGGGTATATGGGGATATACGTATGCATATAGCTGATTCACTTTGTTATACAGCAGAAACTAACACAGCACTGTCAAGCAACCATACTCCAATAGAGATGTTTAAAAAAAAAAAAGAAAATAGTCTTCAGTTGGGAAACGAATGAGATCTTCTGAATCTTGGAGGTGGAGAATTTCTTGGTTCTTCTGCTAACATGGTTAAGGTCACTGTAAAGAAACTTGATGTTTTCTAGAATCAACTTTGGCTCATGGATGGATTGTGGCCTAGTGGATTTTGCCACAAGGGAGAAACCTTCAAATGTAAGAAGTCTTCAAGTCCATATTTCTGATAGTTTTGGTGAACGTGTGGGGGCTTCTAGCAAAGATGGCAGCATGTTATTCTGAATGATGGGCCTATTTATTATTGCCACTAAAGACACTCAACCCCAGCCAAAGGTTTTCAATAGACAAATGGAGAAGTCAAAATGAACAATAAATGTTAGATGACTATTATCTGACCACAGAAAAAGGGAGTTGAATTATATTGACTCATGGCTTTTTCAAATAGAATATTTTTCCTACTGTGGTAGCTTGTCTCTAAGTTGGCCACCACCAATTTCTTCCCTCCTTGTCTGCCCATGTCATTCCCCCACTGAAAGGTAGAATCTATTTCTCCCCTCTGCTTGAACCTCCTCTTGGGCCAGCCTGAGTGGTTTGCTTGGCCAATAGAGTGGGATGAAAGCAATTCTGGGACTACTGCAGCTAGGTCATAAGAAGCCTTGCAATTTCTCTCAGCCTCCTGAAATGATCACTCTGGGAGAAGAAAGCTACTGTGTAAGAAGTCTGATCACCCTGAGACTGCCATGCTGTAAGAAGCCCAACTCACGTGGAAAGATCCTGGAAGAAGAGGCACCATCTGTAGAGAAACTGAGAGAGAGAAGCCAAAAAGTACCAAGGCACCAGACATGTAAGTGACAGAATCATTTTGAAAGTGGGTCCTCCAGCCACTGTCCCAGCTGATGTCACTAGATCAGTGATGATAAACTATTGGGTTGAGCCCTTCCCAAATTCCTCATCCAGAAAACCATGAGCAAAATAAAATGATTGTTGCTTTCAGCTACTAAGTTTAGGGGTAGTGTATTACCCAGCAATAGGAAACCAGGCCATCTAAATTGTGAAGTAGCTACTAAAACACAGAAACTCTGAAGTAGATATGGCATACATTTCTAAAAGCAAATTAAACCTAAAAATAATGTTTAGCCATGTCACATCTACCTCCCAAGAAGTTTTGTTAGATAACTGTATAAATGTACTGGGGGTCTTTTACTTCAGTCAACAAACATGGGTGCCTAATAGTTGACTGAGAGAATGCCCTGTCCTTAGGGGACTGTAGAAGAGACCTTAATAATGCAATGAGGTGAACACCTAGGGAATTTAGAAAAATTTCACAAAATATGTGACATGAGCTGATGATCTTGAAGGATTTTCTTTTTGAAGAAAATAGTTTTATTTTGTGAAAAAATACATTACTTTCTGGATCCCTATTCTCTATTGTAGGGAGCTTAAATTAATAAGAATCAGAAAAATGTAGTATATTTTGTTTGAATAATTATCTTTAAAATACTGCCTTCCTAGGACAGGGGTGAATTATTTCAAAGAAATATCATCTTTCAATTTTTTCTCCTGAGACATTTCCAAAGTACAAGTAAAAGAACTGAGAAGATTATACCCCAATAAAGATGTTAAAAAAAAAAAAAAGAACTGAGAAGAATACTGAACAATATAAAGACGATATAGTATTAAATGTCCAGCTACTACTGAATCATAAGATTCAATTCAACAGAGAAGGCTCCACTAAGTCTGTAATAAAAAAGTAATGAGGCTTTATAACAAAACTGAAAAGCTGTCTCTGAAATGCAGATAGAGGTCTTTTCAGCACAAAGACAAGAAGGATTTGTAATAGAACACTGGCAACACACACGAGTGAAAACCATGACTGATGAACTTTAAATATGCAACAATATTTAGTTAAATACATTAGTCAAAAAACACAGTAGTGTAATAACTGCATTTCATCATTTTGCCTTTTCACACTTGCATTGTGAAACGAGGGCGGAGAGAGTAAAAGAAAGTACAGCCCAATGGAAATACACAGTCCCAGACTTGTATCAGAAGCAATAGAATTTTCAAGCTGCAAAGGACCCGAAAGAACAGAATTCACCTTCCTCATTTTACAGTTGAGGAAGCAAGATGCTCAACAAGAGTTAGCTGCTCAAGACAAAGCAAGTTTGTATTAGAAATAAAATAAGAATCCAGATATTTTGACTCCAGACTAACAACCAGGTTTCTTAACCTATGATTACTTAACTCCCCAAATGAATTATTTGTATTATTTTTTTGTGTTTCTACTAATATGTATGCAAAGAATAATATCTGGATTTATTTTAAATAAATTAATTAATCAAAACATAATTGGCTATCTATTAAAAGGAGGAGAAGGAAAGCCAAGACCAAGTTTTGTCAGGAATAATGATGGCACATTTTATGTTAATAAAATACCAGAGGCTTTGCTTGTTTTCATTCTTTTTGACTTCTTCCTAAAAACAAATCAAATCCTATTGCACTCCTGCTTTTTGTGAGGCCCTGTGTTAGGTGTTAAAGGGGATTTTAAAAAATGAATAAAATATAATCCCTCAAGGAGCACAAAATTTACTCCATAACTTTTCTACAAATATAAAATGATTCCAAAATAAAATGTTAAAAAAAACCCAAAAAGAATCTTTGATTTGATCAATTGTCTCATTTGACCTACTCAAAAGAAGACAGCAGTTATATTTATCAGCAGAAAAAAAGGGGAAAATCTTTCAATCACCCTACGTGTAAGACATAGATTGTCATGAACCTACACAGCAGCAGTTTAACGCAGGTTAAATCAAATCTAAAATCCATCTTTTAGTGGAATGAGCTCTTGCAGAATACATAATTATTTTTTCATAGCAAGACACAGTATCACCCCAAAAGCCCTCTTTCTTCCCATGCTAGTGCAGCCTGCCATCCCAGTGTGTATGAGTTCTGGGATACAAAGTCCTTTGGATTTAAAGGTCAATTAGTTTGGTTCCATTTTAATTAGAAACCATCATAATAGTGCTGTGTGAGTAATTTATAGAGGCATAAATATTGACATCAATTTTTGCCAGATATTCTGATATCATAAACATCATGTAAATCGAGGCAGCAGCAATCAATCTGCACATAATAGACTAATTTTATTAGAACTGTATGACTGCACTATTTGGTTTTTAGAATCCCTCTCCTCTTGCTACATTAAGTCATCACTTTAAATCAAGTCATAGTGTTCCTCACAGCAAGTAATCAAAAACAAAAAATTTAAGTTTATTGGATCTTTGCCTAATTTAATGATTTTTCTCGAGAGTTGTGCTCTCTCTGAGCCCCTCATTGAAGTTTTGGCCCTGTGCCTAGAAACACCTCCATGTTTCAGAACAGGGCAAAAACCAGACTAATAGCAAGGAAAATCCTTTGCTGCTTCTAGAATCTGGTGAAACTTCTACTAAAGCCATTTCTGTTTGGTTAGACTGCTTGGTGGAGAAGCTGTCTGATTGCTGCTGGATCTGAAAGGGGTGACCACAAATCACTGAACCACAGACACCAAGGGCTCCTCCAGTCACATGCTTCTCAAACTACAGTCTATGGATATACCTGCAGGGATCCTTGAATTACCTATGAACATGTTTTTAACTTTTTATTCAAAGTTAGTTTTCTTATTTATGATCTCTATTGTTTATAATCTGTTTCTCCCTCCTAGAATGTGAGCTCCATGGGGGCAATGATCTTGTCTGTTATCTTCTTAGATATATTCCAAATGCCTAGAACAGTTCCAGCACAAAGTAAGTACTTATTTATTCAGTGGAATAATTAAGATAAGCAAATTTTGAGTCAACTGTATAACCACCATATAATGGAGAGCAGTCTCAGGGTTTCAGCACCAGCATTTGGGCTTGTATGTATAAGCACACTGTGCAAAGAAATCAAGTTTAACTTTAAGGCAGTATTCCTCAAAATGGGGTCCATGGAAATGTTCACAGAGGTCTATAAATTCTCAAGATGGAGAAACACTGGTCAAGCCCAATTTACTCACCTTAGGGATGAGGAAACTGAGATCCAAAGAAGGGACATGAATTTCTAAAGGCCACTCAGTTAGTGGTAGAACTAGAATTAGCACCTGGGTCTCTTATTTCCTGGCCCTGGGCTTTTCCCATTCTACTCCCCTAATATCTCTTTTGGACTTCTTGATCTTCCATTCAGGGAGCTCTAACTATGGAATCCAAAATCAGAGCCAATCATGTGAGTAAGAAAAAGAAAGCATTTCATCGGCAGTGGTGGTTCTTTTTCTTACTTTGTAGTATGTTATTATTATATGGTGTTGACTTTAAATATATTTAAACCTTGAAGTATCTGTAATTTGGACATGTTTACTACCTTGGTTGTTTCTTAGTCTATTTTATCTTATCTAGATTATGAATGATCTGAGGACCTAAGCCATGTTTTTACCATGTTATTTACCAACATCCAACTTCTAATGGGTTTTTCATTTAGAATAAAATAAAAATGTACAAGAAACACTTTTTTTTGATAGCAAGAACATCAAACCAGCATGGATTTATGTCTGCTTCCCAAACTGGAAGAACTCTCAGAAGCTGAGGATCACCCCTTCCAATCACATCCCTCTATAAATAACTGATTTTTCTGCCTTTCTTTCAAACCTTAAACTGACTCAGAAAACTGTCTCCTTTCCAAATGCAAGACCAGTCCTGAGATATATATCTCATATCACTTTCCTAAAGAGAAACATAACCCAGTGTGGTACAACTGGGGTGAACAAAAATGTTGTCTCGAAATGTTAGTAGGTATCTTCTTCAGTCATTTTTTTTTCTGTTTAGTCATGTTAGTTAATAAAATTCATAGACTTATCACTCATTCAAAATTATAAAATTTATGATTTAAGAAATCATTAAAATGATTTTTTTCAAGATTTTTTAAAACTATCTAACCAGGGACAGTGCTCCATAGGAGATATATAGACAATTTTTCACAGCATCGTAGAGTCATTGAGTACGAGCTGGAAAGTGTTAGGATCTTCTGATCCAACCTAATCAACAAAGAAACTGAGGCCCAGCAAAAGGAAATCGTTTGCACAAGGACAGCCAGCTAGTTAGTGTAGCAATGGGATGTGACAAAGGCTTCCAAACTCTTGTTTCAATACTTCTCTTGCTTTGATAACATATAAGTAATTCATATTCTGTAGTGCTTATGGAAAATTATTTTCTAATATGTTTCAGAAGGAGCTGAAAATTCTACCATGTTAGGTCAAAGTCCTCTGTAGGACATGTATAGCTTTGCCCCAACCTCTCTCTGATGATATGCCAATCAGTACTCTTCCTGAAGGTATTAACTGTCTCTTTATTGTGCTTAAAATATCTTACTTTATATTCCACTACACCATAATTATATTTTGGAAAAAATGGTGCATTTACTTAAAACAAGTTTTGGAGGCACAAAATTTCATTACCTCTGGTAGATTTTCTATCTTAAGAATAAACCGGGCTTCCCTGGTGGCGCAGTGGTTGAGAGTCCGCCTGCTGATACAGGGGACACAGGTTCGTGCCCCGGTCCAGGAAGATCCCACATGCCGCGGAGCAGCTAGGCCCGTGAGCCATGCCGCTGAGCCTGCGCGTCCGGAGCCTGTGGTCCGCAACGGGAGAGGCCACAACAGTGAGAGGCCATCATACCACAAAAAAAAAAAAAAAAAAAAAGAATAAACCAGCACATGAAAGAATGCTCAACATCATTAATCATTAGAGAAATGCAAATCAAAACCACAATGAGATATCATCTCACACTGGTCAGAATGGCCATAATCAAAAAATCTACAAACAATAAATGCTGGAGAGGGTGTGGAGAAAAGGGAACACTCTTGCACTGCTGGTGGGAATGTGAATTGGTACAGCCACTATGGAGAACAGTATGGAGGTGCCTTAAAAAACTACAAATAGAACTACCATATGACCCAGCAATCCCACTACTGGGCATATACCCTGAGAAAACCATAATTCAAAAAGAGTCATGTACCAAAATGCTCATTGCAGCTCTATTTACAATAGCCAGGAGATGGAAGCAACCTAAGTGTCCATAATCGGATGAATGGATAAAGAAGATGTGGCACATATATACAATAGAATATCACTCAGCCATAAAAAGAAACGAAATTGAGTTATTTGTAGTGAGGTGGATGTCATACAGAGTGAAGTAAGTCAGAAAGAGAAAGACAAATACCATATGCTAACACATATATATGGAAACTAAGAAAAAAAAATGTCATGAAGAACCTAGGGGTAAGAAGGGAATAAAGACACAGACCTACTAGAGAATGGACTTGAGGATATGGGGCGGGGGAAGGGTAAGCTGGGACAAGGTGAGAGGGTGGCATGGACATATATACACTACCAAATGTAAAATAGATAGCTAGTGGGAAGCAGCCGCAAAGCACAGGGAGATCAGCTCGGTGCTTTGTGACCACCTAGAGGGGTGGGATAGGGAGGGTGGGAAGGAGGGAGACGCAAGAGGGAAGAGATATGGGAACATGTGTATATGTATAACTAATTCACTTTGTTATAAAGCAGAAAATAACACACCATTGTAAAGCAATTATACTCCAATAAAAATGTTAAAAAAAATAGAAATGAACTAACGTTAAAAAAAAAAAAAAAAAGAAGTTGCCAAAGCAGCATGAATAGCTATCCTGTCTGCCAGAGCCTGGCCAAAGCTTGAAATACCACCCCAGGATAGATTCCCAGCCCAACAGACCAGGACTTTCTTGGTAGGTAGATCATATTGGGTCTCTCATCCCATCCAGATGGTTTTTCTGCAGTTGATAATTTCACCAGGTTTGGCCTTTCTATCTCCAAGTGTTCCATTGACTCAGACCACAGTATCCAGGCCCTATGAGACCACATTGGTCTCCTGTTCAGATTTCCTGAGCATATTGCATCAGATGACAGCCTGAACTCGTGGCCCAAGCTACATATTGGTGGACCCAATCATGAAGTATACTATGCAATATCCATGCTCTATATCAGCCCCAAGCTGCAAGTATGGTTGAGTGTTCTAAAGGACAATTAAAAGACAGGCTTAAGCAACTGATGGGAGGGGACAAGACAACCCCAGTCTAGACTAAACATCTCAGGCAAGAAGTCTGGGCTTTTTGTTTGTTTTGTTTGTTTTTGTTTTTTTTGCGGTACGTGGGCCTCTAACTGCTGTAGCCACAGGCTCCGGACGCTCAGGCTCAGCGGCCATGGCTCACGGGCCCAGCCGCTGCGCAGCATGTGGGATCTTCCCGGACCGGGGCACGAACCCGTGTCCCCTGCATCGCAGGTGTACTCTCAACCACTGCACCACCAGGGAAGCCCCAGTCTGGGCTTTTAATGCAGCAGTTCCCCAAAAGGGTACTTCTCATTTGCTCCTTATGTTTGACCAGACTGCCTGCTCTCTTCCTTCAATTGTACACCCTTCTTTTACAGTTATTCACACCTTGGTCACCGTGGAAGATGCTGCAAGAGCCTTCTATTCCCTTTGACTCCTTTTCAAAGACTCAAGTAAATGGAAGATTGAAATAGCTATTAAACAACAAGGGTTGGGGAATTATATAAACATATTTTTGAAATCTTTTGAAAATTCAGGATTTTGTTCTAACCAATTTTTAAACATGATGTGTTTTATGATTACATTATAAAAATCTTTTTCTGTAAAAAAAAAAAAAAAAAGAATAAACCAGCTTTATCTCTGCTGATTGCATTGACCTGGCCCCAGATGACCCATCACTGAACCAGTCAGTTTGCGGGCATCGCCAGAGCTCCTAGGTTACATGTTCTGGTCACTATGATAGGGCTGAGGTTGTTGGGGTGGCAGTAAGTATCTTATCTATGATAAGAAAGACTGCAAAACTGTGGTAATAAAAATTTGAGCCATCATAAGTATGTTCCACATCCTATGTAGAACAATGAGGTTAGCAGAAAGATGATTATGACAAAGATCATGCCTTCCTGGAGTTTACAGTCTAGGCATATACACAAATTGTGGTAGAAATGACAAGAGATTTAGCAGCAGAGAATTTCAGGAGATTAAAGGAGGAGAAGACTTATAATGGGGGGTAGGGTAAGGTGGGAATCCGGGATGATTTGGGTCCAAGGCCACATCTAGATGGGTGTGTATGATCTGGGTCTATATCAGTTGTTTCCGCCTCCACCTAGCAATAGCTGAACATTTACTGTGTATGAGCAACAAGCCTGCAGAATTAGATTAATAATTTGGTGCTTGACTTCTTGCTTCATGATCAATGTGGAACTGGTGGCTCTGGGCAATATTATAGACTGAGCCTCAAAGTCTAAGTTGTAATCATACTCTTCAAAACTCTTGTGGAAAAGTGGGCCTACAAAATAAGGGAAAGTCTTTCCAAGTTCTTTCTTTGAAAGGACAGGCCACCCATTGGTCTTTGTGGTCACACTCACTTTTAGTGCAAACACTATCATTTTCTAACAGATAACAGTCAAACACAGACTAACAAATATGAAAAAAGTGGAGCAAATTTGTACATTCAGGGCTAAATACTCTTTACCTTACACATCCAGTTACTTAAGTCCTGTCAATTGTACTCCCAAGTCTTTCTTTGTCTACTCCTCAATATCCACTCTATCTCCATAATAATTCTAATCATTCTTCACATTGTAGCCATACAGAACTTAATGCAAAGAGCTGAACTTCTCATTCTCTTGCTTAAAGGATCATCTGGCCTTGTTTAACATCCTGCAGTGGGTCCTCATTGCTCATCAAATGAGCTCCAAGTTCCTGAACATGGCATTCAAAACTTTTCTTTCCCCTAAATTCAATTCTCTTCCCCTTAAATATATCCAGACTCTAACCATGGTTTCCTTAATATGTCATGGTGGTTCATGCACTCACACCTTTGTAAATGTTGTTCCTTATGCTCAGAATTCCTTTCCCTTATGTCTGCCCAGAGAATGTCTAATCATAACTCATGATTCAGTTATCACTGCCTCTATGAAGCAGTTCACCACAAAGATTTATTCCTCTGTTCTTGATGACCATCAATTATTTGCACACGCCTGTGGTAGTATGCATCTGTTTCCATTGTAATAACTTGTTTGCATGCCTATGACTTTGCTGAGTGCAGAGACTTTCTTTTTCATCTTTGTATCCCATAGAACTCATCAATTTGCTGAATGAGTAAAAGTCAAGCATTTTTACATTAGTGAAGACTTTATGCTTTGACTACAGATTTGATTTGAAAAGAAAAAAAGGTTAGCTGAGCTGGGACCCTTGGATATTAAATGAATTCAAAGATGCTGGTGAGAAATCAAATCATTTTTATATGAGGATGAATGTTAATAGCCTTAAGCAAGAGTAGAACATTTTATTTTAAAACAAGGGATTGATCTTGATAACAGCAAGGCAAGTCAAAGGACAAAGTCCCTTGCTAGCTCCTTGAGAACAAAGACTATTTTCTAGTTCTTTCTTAACACATGCAGCACCTTGTAAAGTGCAGGACACAAAGCAAACCCTCAGTAAATGCTGTGGAGAGAATGGATAGTGTTATAAACGTGTGGATGAAACTCTATGTTCTAAACTTACTCCTGATTGTTCCTTGCCCCAGACCAAGACTTACGCTAGCTAAAATAAAAAGTAATCAGCAATGTTGATGAATGTCAACATTGACTGCTATGATTACTTATTGAGAAGTTTGTCATTATCTTAGTATCATAAATCGTATATATTTAAGATCTATCTATATTAAATATCTGGGATTTTTTAACCTATTTTTTCCATATAATTTTAAATCCCAGTCAATTCTTTTAGTGATCATTTGGAGATCAGATGCCAGCATGAGCACTTCTGCATATACTTTTATAATACTTGGCACACAGTAGTTCCTCAACAGATGTTTGCTGAAATGAAAAAGCTAACCTACATTATAGAGGTACAGAATTTAGCTATCAATACAATACTCACATACAGATACAGACAAATACATAGCATTCTGAAAAACTGAGAAAGAATATTTCCCTGAAATAGGAATCATTTAAACTTAGCACAAAGAATGAAGATGTGCATTTTAAAGGTTTGAGCAGCCAAGTAGAATAGCGGAAGAATCATGAGTTGGGAGATCACCCAGACCAGAGTTTGATTTCTGGCTCTATAACTTACCTGCTCAGTGACCTTGGGTAAAGATTTGTGCCTCGGTTTCCCACCTGGCAACACAGGGTAATATCATTTTTTAACAGACTGTTATCACAATTAAATATCCTAATACATCTGAAAGCACCACCATGGCTGGCCAACACTAACTACTCCATGATGGTTTATTTTGATTGCTCTCAATTGGCCTTGATGGCTGCCTAAGTCTTTCTTCCCTCTTTCTGGGGTGGTTGTTGCTATTAATGATGTACAGTACCGCTAGAGAACCATGCCCCCTTTTGCAGTGTTTCTCAAACTTTAGCATATAACAGAATACCCTAGAGGGCTTGTTAAAACACAGATCGCTGGTATCCACCACCAGAGCATCTGATTCCCTAGGTTTGGTGTGGGGCTGAGAATGTGCATTTCTAACAAGTTCCCAGATGCTGCTGCTGCTACTGGTCCCCCAGCCACACTTAGAAAACCACTGCTTTTGAGTAATTGCTTCTGCTATAATGAGAATGATGGCAGGAAGAAAAGAGATATTTATGGGTTCTTGAGTGTGGCTATCTCCTAGGGCTTCCTGGGGCTTGGATATATAGGAATGGAGTACTCTCACTTGCCATCCCTACATGGGGAAAGAATGAAATCATTTCAGATTTGCCAGTGGTTACCAATGGAGAAACCCTGAGCAGCTACCAGATGGGCTGAGAAGCAGTGACAAGGTAGGAATTCTCAAGACCCCCAACCACCTGAGTTCTTATTCTATTTGAAAAAGAATGAACCACTTTGGAAATTACATGCACTGAATGTGCACTCATCCCCAATATTGTGCAACAATATAAGCAACATATATGCTGGGTTTGAAACAAAGAGAAGCAAGTGCAATTTCTTTCCTAGAGGAACTTAAAATTAAGGAAGTTGGCAGGAATGTCAAGAAAAAAAAGTGATCCAACATTAGTGCTATAATAGAAAGAAAAAGGTATAGAAACACATAACAGAAAGATTACTGATAAATAGCCAATGCATTTGTGGTGCTTACTGTAAGTGAGGCACTGTTCCATTAACTTGTTTAATCCTCACAACAATCTATGAGGTAAGTAGTATGACTAGTCTCATTTGATATATGAGTAAATTGAGGCACAGAATGGTTAAATGAGTTGCCCAAGGTCACACAGCTAAAATGTAGCAGTCAGGAATTGAACCCAGGAAATCCTGCTCAACACCTTTCTTCTTAAAGACTATACTATCAGGAGCATTGCATAGGGAGACAAAATTAAGAAAGATGGATGGAGATAAAAGACAGATGGATGATTTATGAGAATGGTTCAGATTACCAACTGGAAATCCACTTATCTTATTTCTTGTGCCCCTGAGTTCATCTTGGTACTGGACTCTTTCTGCTCCAGAATTCAAACAGGTAGAACCATTACTGCATTGACATATCCTAAAAAGGATCACCCAAAGAGCCCCATTGATTATGTGCACTGACTTCTGTTATGTTGCACTATTTCCCTAAATATCCCATAGCAGAGAAAGAGAGTCTCATAATAAATTACATCTCAATCCTGTGCATTAGGGCTGGCCGCTCTCCCACAAACAATGTCAAAATTGTATGCAACTGGCAGAGAGTCATTGTGACAATATGTAAATTACTTGTAAAGTGAACTTGACCTTGTATAATAAATGCTATTTGAATCTTAATTTGCTAACAATATTTTAATGCAGTAATTGAGGTCATGTAAGACGTGGACTAAAGATGAAACCATCTATAACTGTCGATTTTAAGCAGGACTGCATCACCCAGGTTTTTAAAATACTCCAAGGAATTAAAAGGCAAATGCAATGCTTATATTTGCTATGAATATGCACTGAAACATAACCGTAGAAAGAGACATAATGTGCTATAGGCCTAGGAAAGGAGTTTGGAAGAGATGATCAAAGGTTTTTTCTTATGCTAAAATTTCTTGGCTCTAGGATTAGTGTCCCCTGACCTACCCAGGTCTTTCCTTAATGAAATAAAGGAACAACTCAATAAATTACATGGCCCCAGTTTAATTTTAGTAATTTGGGGCACCTCCTCAACTCCATGCTTTCATCATTAATCATCAGGCTTCTTTTGTCTTCTCAAAGAAAGCCCTCCACCAATTGCCTGCTCAATCTCCTTTCTCTTTCCATTCCAGCTATCAGATCAAAATCAGGTTCAGCATCTGTGAAATTGACCCTCAAGTGTGAAATCATTTTTTAATGATAAAGTGTCAATAGTGTTCTGCAAGTATAAGGTATTTATTGAGTGTTATAATTATTATTATGCAGCTACTTCCCATAGTGATGACCTTTGTTCTCCTCTACCTCTCCTTCATTTGCTCTATTTCATGATCTCTCATCTTTGAGGGCTCAAAGCCTCTCTTCTTGTCTGAAAACTGAAACTCCAATGTTCTTTCTTCCACCCAGTTCTGCCCTCTGTAAACTGGGCTAACCTTTCTCCAAACCCAGTGTACACTGTAGAGAAAGCCAGGCTTGGCTCTGAATGAAGACAGCAATCACCATTCTTCCTCCCGCGTGTAGTCAAGCAAAATGCATGTTGATTGACTCCCACTTACTCAGCCTAGCCAACTTCCAGGAGAGGCAGTTGGGAGGGGCCCTCCAGGAGGAGCAGGAGAGGAGCAAAGGGCAATTGCCCTGCCCACTCAGGCCAGGGGAGCCTCCTGAGCTCCCAGGCCAGTCCTCTGCCCTCCAGAACCTCCTCCAGGCTGTGTAGGTCCTTGGGGGCATAGGAGGGAGGCCAAGGAGATCAGGAGAGGCAGGTGGGAGGGGCCCTCCCAGACTGGAGGAGCAAGAGAGGAGCACAGGGCATTTGCCCTGCCCACTTGAGCCCAGGAAGCCTGCTGGGCTCCCAGGAGGGCCTCTGCCCTCTGAGACCAGGGGTGGGGGGCACACCTGGGCCCCTTCTGTTCCTTGAGCCTAATCCCCACCCCCCACAGCCCCCAGGGCCTTTTCTAGCCCTGTGGGTCCTGAGCACTGGCTCCACACACCACCCAAACCTCGCCTGTGCTTAGGCCCCCACTCTCCATACCCAAGGCCTTTTCCCCCTTTTGCTTTTTTTTTTATTCTTTTCCCTCCTCCTCTTTTTTACTATTGTGGTACTGATGTACCTTCAGGTTGTTGATTCATCTACATATATTTTTTTATATTCTTCCTAACAGATCTGTTAGTTTCCTAGTCTAATTTTATTTTTTACCTTGTTATTGTTTCTTCTTTTTTTTTTTCTGCCCCAGGTGGCTTGTGGGATGTTGGTTCATGAACCCAGCGTCAGGCCAAAGCTCCTGCGGTGGGAGCTCCAAGTCCAAACTACTGGACTAACAGAGAACCTCAGACCCCAAGGAATATTCATTGGAGTGAGGTCTCCCGGAGTTTCTCATCTCAGCACCAAGACCCAGCTCTACCCAATAGCCTACAAACTCCAGTGTTGGAAGCCTCAGGCCAAACAACCAGTAAGAAAGGAACATAATCCCACTCGTTAACAACAACAACAAAAAATGAGACAGCAAAAAAATATCTCACAGATGAAGAAGCAAGGTAAAAACCTACAAGACCAAATAAATGAAGAGGAAATAGGCACTCTACCTGAAAAAGAATTCAGAGTAATGATAGTAAAGATGATCCAGAATCTTGGAAATAGAATGGAGGCACAGATTGAGAAAATACAAGAAATGTTTCACAAAGATCCAGAAGAACTAAAGAACAAACAAAGAGAGATGAACAGCACAATAACTGTAATGAAAAATACACTAGAAGGAATCAATAACAGATAACTGAGGCAGAAGAATGAATGAGTGAGCTGGAAGACAAAATGGTGGAAATAACTGCCGAGGAACAGAATAAAGAAAAAAGAATGAAAAGAATGGAAGACAACCTCGGAGACCTCTGGGACAACACTAAATGCAACAACATTCTAATTATAGGGGTCCCAGAAGAAGAGAAAAAGAAAGGGTCTGAGAAAATATTTGAAGAGATTATAGTTGAAAACTTCCCTAACATGGGAATGGAAATAGTCACCCAAGCCCAGAAAGCACAGAGAGTCCCATACAGGATAAACCCTAAGAAAAACACACCAAGTCACATATTAATCAAACTAACAAAAATTAAAATCAAAGATAAAATATTAAAAGCAACAAGGGAAAAACAAAAAATAACATAAAAGGGAATCCCCATAAGGTTATCAGCTGATTTTTCAGCAGAAACTCTGCAGGCCAGAAGGGAGTAGCAGGATATACTTAAAGTGATGAAAGAGAAAAAACTACAACCAAGATTACTCTACCCAGCAAGGATATCATTCAGATTCGATGGAGAAGTCAAAAGCTTTTCAGACAAGCAAAAGCTAAGAGAATCCAGCACCACCAAACCAGCTTTACAACAAATGCTAAAGAAACTTCTCTAAGCGGGAAACAGAAGAGAAGAAGAAGACCCACAAAAGCAAACCCAAAACAATTAAGAAAATGGTAATAGGAAAATACATATTGATAATAACCTTGAATGTAGCTGGATTAAATGCCCCAACCAAAAGACACAGACTGGCTGAATGGATGCAAAAACAAGCCCTATATATATGCTGTCTACAAGAGACCCACTTCAGACCTAGGGACACATACAGATTGAAAGTGATGGGGTAGAAAAAGATATTCCAAGCAAATGGAAATCAAAAGAAAGCTGGAGTAGCAATTCTCCTATCAGACAAAATAGACTTTAAAATAGAGACTATTACAAGAGACAAAGAAGGACACTACATAATGATCAACGGATCAATCCAAGAAGAAGATATAACAATTATAAATGTTTATGCACCAAACATAGGAGCACCTCAATACATAAGGCAAATGCTAATAACCATGAAAGGAGAAACTGACAGTAACACAATAATAGTAGGGAACTTTAACACTCCACTTACACCAATGGACAGATCATCCAAACAGAAAATAAATAATGAAACACAAGCTTTAAATGACACAATAGACCAGATAGGTCTAATTTATATTTATAGAACATGCACCTAAATCTGGCAGAATGAACTTTCTTCTCAAGTGCACATGGAACATTCTCCAGGATAGATCACATCTTGCGTCACAAATCAAGCCTTGGAAAATTTAAGAAAATTGAAACCATATCAAGCATCTTTTCTGACCAAAACTCTATGAGATTGGAAATCAACTGCAGGAAAAAAACTGTAAAAAACACAAATGCATGGAGGCTAAACAGTGCACTACTAAATAACCAAGAGATCACTGAAGAAATCAAAGAAGAAATAAAAAAATACATAGAAACATATGACAACGAAAACATGACAACCCAAAACCTCTGGGATGCAGCAAAAGCAGTTCAAAGAGGGAAGTTTATAGCAATACAATCCTACCTCAAGAAACAAGAAAAATCTCAAATAAACAATCTAACCCTACACTTAAAGCAACTAGAGAAAGAAGAACAAAGAAAACCCAAAATCAGTAGAAGGAAAGAAATCATAAAGATTAGAGCAGAAATAAATGAAATAGAAATGAAGAAAACAATCAATAAAGCAATCAAAGCAAAGCAAAGATCAGTAAAACTAAAAGCTAGTTCTTTGAGAAGATAAACAAAATTGACAAACCCTTAGCCAGACTCATCAGGAAAAAAAGGGAGAGGATGCAAATCAATAAAATTAGAAATGAAAAAGGAGAAATCACAAGTGACACTGCAGAAATACAAAGGATTATAAGAGACTACTACAAATGACTATATGCCAGTAAAATGGACAATAATGAAGAAATGATTAAATTCTTGGAAAGGTACAATTTTCCAAGACCGAACCAGGAAGAATCAGAAAATATAAACAGACCTATCACAAGTAATGAAATTGAAACTGTAATTAAAAATCTTCCAACAAACAAAAGTCCAGAACCAGATGGCTTCACAGGCGAATTCTACCAAACATTTAGAGAAGAGCTAATACCGATCCTTCTCAAACTCTTCCAAAAAACTGCAGATGGAGAAACACTCCCAAATTCATTCTACAAAGCCAAATTCATTTCTGATACCAAAACCAGAAAAAGATATCACACACAAAAAAATTATAGACCAATATCACTGATGAACATAGATGCAAAATTCCTGAACGAAATACTAGCAAGCAGAATCCAACAGCACATTAAAAGGATCATACACCATGGTCAAGTGGGATTTAGCCTAGGGATGCAAGGATTCTTTAATATATGCAAATCAATCAATGTGATACACCACATTAACAAATTAAGGAATAAAAACCATAGGATCATCTCAATAGATGCAGAAAAAGTTTTTGACAAAATTCAACACCCATTTATGATAAAAACTCTCCAGAAAATGGGTATAGAGGGAACCTACTTCAACATAATAAAGGCCATATATGACAAACCCACAGCAAGCATCATACTCAATGGTAAAAAACTGAAAGTGTTTCCACTAAGATCAGGAACAAAACAAGGAAGTCCACTCTTGCCACTCCTATTCAACATAGTTTTGGAAGCCCTAGCCTCAGCAATCAGAGAAGAAAAAGAAAGAAAAGGAATACAAATTGGAAAAGACGAAGTAAAACTGTCACTGTTTGCCAATGACATGATACTATACAGAGAGAATCCTAAAGATGCCACCAGAAAACTACTAGAACTAATCAATGAATTTGGTAAGGTTGCAGGATACAAAATTAGTGCACAGAAATCTCTGGCATTCCTATACACCAACAATGAAAAATTCAGAAAGAGAAATTAAGGAAACACTCCTATTTACTATTGCAACAAAAAGAATAAAATACCTAGGAATAAACCTGCCTAAGGAGGTAAAAGACTTGTACTCAGAAAATTGTAAAACACTGATAAAAGAAATCAAAGATGACATAAACAGATGGAGAAATATACCATGTTCTTGGATTGGAAGAATCAACTATTGTGAGAATGACTATACTACCCAAAGCAATCTATAGATTCAGTGTAATCCGTATCAAACTACCAATGTCATTCTTCACAGAATTAGAACAAAAAATTTTACAATTCTTATGGAAACACAAAAGACCCTGAATAGCGAAAGCAATCTTGAGAGAGAAAAACAGAGTTGGAGGAATTAGGTTCCCTGACTTCAAATTATACCACAAAGCTACAGTAATCAAGACAGTATAGTACTGGCACAAAAACAGAAATATAGACCAATGGTACAAGATAGAATGCCCAGAGATAAACCCACGCACATATGGGCACCTAATTTACAACAAAGGAGGCAAGAACATACAATGGAGAAAAGACAGCCTCTTCAATAAGTGGTGCTGGGAAAACCGAACAGCTACATGTAAAAGAATGAAATTAGAACACTTCCTGACAGCATACCCAAAAATAAACTCCAAATGGATTAAAGACCTAAATGTAAGACCAGATACTATAAAACTCTTAGAGGAAAACACAGGAAAAACACGCTTTGACATAAACCACAGCAAGATCCTTTTTGACCCGCCTCCTAGAGTAACGGAAGTAAAAACAAAAATAAACAAATGGGACATAATTAAACTTAAAAGCTTTGCACAGCAAAGGAAACCATAAAGGAGACAAAAAGACAACCCTCAGAATGGGAGAAAATATTTGCAAATGAAACAACAGACAAAGGATTAATCTCCAAAATATACAAACAACTCATGGAGCTCAATATCAGAAAAACAAACAATCCAGTTAAAAAATGGGCAGAAGACCTAAATAGACATTTCACGAAGGAAGACATACAGATGGACAAGAGGCACATGAAAAGGCACATGAAAAGATGTTCAACAACACTAATTATTAGAGAAATGCAAATCAAAACTACAATGAAGTATCACCTCACGGTCAGAATGGCCATTATCAAAAAAATCTAGAAACAATAAATGCTGGAAAGGGTGTAGTGAAAAGGGAACCCTCCTGCACTATTGGTGGGAATGTAAATTGATACAACCACTATGGAAAGCAGTACAGAAGTTCCTTAAAAAACTACAAATAGAACTACCATATGACCCAGCAATCCCACTACTGGGCATATACCCTGAGAAAACCATAATTCAAAAAGAGACATGTACCACAATATTCACTGCAGCACTATTTACAGTAGCCAGGACATGGAAGCAACTGAAGTGTCCATCGACAGATGAATGGATAAAGAAGATGTGGCACATATATACAATGGAATATCACTCAGCCATAAAAAGAAACGAAATTGAATTATTTGTAGTGAGGTGGATGGAGCTAGAGACTGTCATACAGAGTGAAGTAAGTCAGAAAGAGAAAAACAAATACTGTATTCTAACACATATATATGGAATCTAAAAAAAAAAAAAAAAAGGTTCTGAAGAACCTAGTGAAAGAGCAGAAATAAAGACGCAGACGTAGAGAATGGACTTGAGGACATGGGGAGGGGGAAGGGTAAGCTGGGACAAAGTGAGAGAGGGCATTGACATATATACACTACCAAATGTAAAGTAGGTAGTGGGAAGCAGCTGCATAGCAGAGGGAGATCAGCTGGGTGCTTTGTGACCACCTAGGGGGTGGGATAGGGAGGGTGGGAGGGAGACGCAAGAGGGAGGAGATATGAGGATATATGTATATGTATAGCTGATTCACTTTGTTATACAGCAGAAACTAACACACCACTGTAAAGCAATTATACTCCAATAAAGATGTTAAAAAATAATAATAATAAAATAAAATAGATAACCAACAAGGACCTACTATATAGCACAGGGAATGCTGTTCAATATTCTGTAATAACCTAAATGAGAAAAGAATTTGAAAAAGAATAGATACATGTATATGTATAACTGAATCATTTTGCTGTACACCTGAAACCAACACAACATTGTTAATCAACTATGCTCCAATATAAAATAAAAATTTTTTAAACAGATAATAAGGACCTACTGTATAGCACAGGGATATCTACTCAATATTCTGTAATAACCTATATGGGAAAAGAATCTGACAAAAATAGATATATGTATAATTGTTTCCCTTTGCTGTGCACCTGAAACTAACACAACATTGTAAATCAACTATACTTCAATAAAAGTTAAAAAAAAAAAAGAAATGAAATTGAGTTATTTGTAGTGAGGTGGATGGACATAGACTCTGTCATACAGAGTGAAGTTAGTCAGAAAGAGAAAAACAAATACCATATGCTAACTCATACATATGGAATCTAAAAAAAAAGGTACTGATGAACCTAGTTGCAGGGCAGGAATAAAGAGGTAGACCTAGAAAATGGACTTGATAACATGGGGTGGGAGGGCGAAGCTGGGGCGAAGTGAGAGTAGCATCGACATATATACACTACCGAATGTAAAATAGTTGGCTGGTGGGAAGCAGCAGCATAGCTCAGGGAGATCAGCTCAGTGCTTTGCGATGACCTAGAGGGGTGGGATAGGGAGGGTGGGAGGGAGGCTCAAGAGGGCAGGGATATGGGGACACATGTATGCATATGGCTGATTCGCTTTGTTGTACAACAGAAACTAACACAGTATTGTGAAGCAATTATACTCCAATAAAGATCTATAAAAAAAATAAAATTAAAATTGGGGCAAAATTCCAAGATGAACCAGATACCCAATTTTTAAATAAATACAGTATTTTACCTTTAGAAGGGATATTTGTTCTCCACATTCGAGAAATTATTACTCACACAGTTATCTATTATAGATAGAATGGCCAGAGGTAGCACCAGAAACAGGAAGTCGGGGCGGGGGGTGGGGGGAGGACAGTTATCATTTGCAGCTTTTTAAGAACACTTGCAAGCACTTGATCTTTGTTCTCTTCAGCAACAATAGATGGTGAGTGGTCAATGCTCAGCTGGCAACTGATGGCGTTTTGAAAGCTTTGGAAGCCCGTTTCCAGCTGACTGGCTATTTTCACTATTGGTGAGTTACTCTGTCTTTATCACAGCTGACTGATCTCAGCTGGCTGCATCTTTTGGCCCTGTACCTCTTCCCTCCGGAAGCCGATGCTAATAGCAAAGGTGTTGCTTTCCCTGTGACTACTGATGCCTCCCTCTGCCTAACGAACAGCAAGGCCAGTAAAAGGCTTTAATCATAAACACAGAGCACTTCCAGCACATGGTAAATAATAAACTGAAACTCAGCCAGTGGTGACAGGATTGGCTGGTGACAGGACTGGTGACAGGGATGGTTTACGGGCAGGGGAGGCTGCTAGAACTTTGTAAGCACTGAACATCTTCCAGCTCTACATACTTGAAATGTCCCAAGAAGTAATGAGCTAGATATGATTTCTTGCTTTGGAAGCACCTCATGATGAAATTTACCAAAGAGGCAGAAGAGACGCCCAGATCTTTAATGCACATTCAAGTGTATGATAGAGGAGGATAAATGTACTATATATAATAGTTGAACATACCCTCTGTGTTTACTGTTGTGAATATTGACTTCCAAATGGATTTAATCAAAATCAATAACACAATGTACAGTAATGAAATAATGTAAAATGCAGTAATGTATAGGCCAAGAGGTTGACTATGGAATATATTAACAGAGAAGCAGCTTTACAAGAATAATTCTTTCCTCTTTCAGAATCTTTCTATACCTAATATAAGACAATAAGAAGGAGAAGCAAAATTCTAGAGCTGGGCCACGAAATGAGTTCTTTACAGAACTTTTAAAAATTATCTTCTTAGCAAATTTAGTGAGACAGGATTGGGCTACAGCTGGAAAGACACAATGAAGAAATCCATTTACAAGATCAGAAGGCTGACCTACAGGTAGATGGGCCAAACATTGTCTTTCAGGTTGGCTTATAAAGGGAAATAAAATGACTGATTTTTAACAATATCATAATGATTTTCTAGAAGTCAAATAAATTCTAAAATGTTTTTTATATACCGTTGGAGCATATACATGCATCCTAAAGTTAAACGGCGAAGGGCACAATTGTTAAGAACTGTCTACTTATTAAATTTATATCCTAAGAGGTAAAAGAGGGAAATGTATTATCTAGAATTGGCCAGAAAGGCCCAAGGTGATTTTTGAGTAATCAATATTTTCCAATATATGCTACAGCTTTAAAACAGAGAAAAATAACTGATACTGGCATTCACTAGAAATCTGTTTTTCTAAAGAAAGCTTAATGATTTGCTGGTAAAGATTAACTATAATACAAAGATTTCAAAGAGTATTTTACCAAGAAGGAATAGCATTCCCATTTTATAGAAAACCAAACTGAAATCTCAGGATGTTAAGAGGTCTTACCATAAATCACTGGATGAACTCTTTCACTCATTTATCATTTCTATTTCTTTCTTTACAACCTTAATTAACGTTTCCCTTCTTGTATTTGGCTGTTACTCCTGTCGATTAACATTTGTGTTACCATCTGCATTCCCTCAATTCGTTCTTCCTCTGTTTTCCCATTTCTTCTTCATCTGACCATCCTACACTCTCTTTCAAAGAAGCTTTAAAAGAGGAAAGAATAAAGACAGAAAGAGGGAAAATAACCTACTTTTAATCATAGGTGGAATAGCTGATTTAAGGCAGGAGGTACCTTTTTTTAATATCTCCTCTTTAAATAGGTGAAAGGATAAGAAAAAGGAAGGAAGGAAGGAAGGAAGGGAGGGAAGGAGGGAGGGAGCGAGGGAGGGAGGGAGGGAGGAAATTAAAGGAGAAGAAAATAAATGAATTACCAATATTTGCTAGCACAGTCCTGCAATGATTAATGGGAACTTCCACATGCCATTTCTGGGTAATGCCTGAGAATTATTGAAGACAAGCACTGACATACACAAACATTATTAGAATCCGAGCAGCAATAGCCTCTCTAAGGGTGGAATGGCTTGGAATTCAGGAATCAGGCACAGACCATCTAGGGTCTAGTGACATTTCCTACTCATCCTCAAGGGACTCCACCATGACTGGAGTAATAGAAGTTAAAACTTCAGTCAGGCCCTTATTAGTTACTTTGCACACAGGATATGGGGTACCATTGTTAGTGGCAAACTACAGCTATTGCAGCTCAGAATTGACAATGCTCTTTTTAAAAAGCTATCTTTGACTGCTCAATATAAGGTTAGGAGCAGGTCATGTACAGGGTTTTTTACCAAATTAATGCTATCAGGGGAATTACACTTAAATGGAATTCTTTCTATCTAAACAATTCCATCTAGTTTCATCACTGCTTTTTCTCTCCATCCCCCCCCCCATATAAAATAATTCAGATGAGTAGACATCTGGAATAATATATAAAGAATCAAGTTATCAAACAAGCCAAGATTTACCACCAGGTCTTATGCCCTCTCTCTAAGTCATCCAAGAAACAAAAGTCTCAAATAGCCAGTAATTTTTTTTGACAGGTTTCAAATAATCTTTGACATCAGCTTCTTGGTGCACAATCTTCATTCAAATGACCAAAAATAAAAATTTAAAGAGACTCTTCCATTTGGGAATCATTTCCTTCATCTATTTTTTATTTAAACAGCACATTGCTGTGTTTAAAAGAAGGTTTCCTAAATCAGCCATCAAATACATGTAGGAATCAAAATCTAAATCTAATCACCAAGCTTATTATTCCTTACTTAAAGGCAAGAAGTTTTTTTTTTAATGGCATCTATTTTTTTTAATTCTAACTACTCTTTTTATATAACAAAGAATCATATTGTCAGCACTGTGCCAGTCCAACAACAGAAAACTTCATTAAACCTGTGTCTCCACATACATGTAACTTGGATAATTGAAGATGTTTGTTTTCAGTAATTAAGTTAATGATGTTCTTTAAGCCCCTGTGTGCCCACATATAATGTGTGTGTTTGAGATGGGGCATTGGGGGAAGAAGAGAGTTCACAGAAGTAGACTTTAAGTGACTCTATTCAGCATAGTAAAAAGTGACACTGGGTTGACAGAAGTGACACTGAATTGATAGAAGGCCCTGAATTCTAGAATAAGAGTTATTTGGATTTTAACCACAAAGTGACATTGAATTATTGTAGATTCTTAAGCTGAAAAGTGATGAAATCAAAACTATAATTCAGGAAGATATGGATCTATTGTGGGTGCTTGGCAACTGGGTGGAGAGAGGGAAGGATAAGGGTACAGGAGTTGGATGGAAAAGAGAATGGAGGCCAAGAACATGCTTAGGATGTTAATTATAGCAATAATCCACAATAAGGCAAAAAGGGCCTGGTATAGACTGAATGCTTGTGTCCCCCCGAAAATTTATATGTTGAAACCTAATTCCCAATATGATGATATTAGGAGTGGGAGCTTTGGGGAGTGGTTAGGTGATGAGGGTTGTGCCCTCATGAATGGGATTACTGCCCTTATAAAAGCAACCTTAAAGAGCTCATTTACCTTTCCACCATGTGAGAACACAGCGAGAAGACAGCCGTCTGCGAATCAGGAGGCAAGCCCTTATCAGAGAGCAAATCTGCTGGCACCTTGATCTTAGATTCCTCAGCCTCCAGAACCATGAGAAATAAATTTCTGTTGTTTATATGCCACCCAGTCTATGGTATTCTGTTATGGCAGCCCAAACAGATTAAGACATGACCTAAACCACAAAATGGAGAGAAACGATAAGAAAGGCAGATCAGGGGGAAAACGTGATTGTATGAAGACTGGCAGGTATAGATAAATTGATGGTTATAGAAAATTAATCCTAAATTGCGAGAGAACAAGGAAAAGGAATTTACCACCAACAGGAAAATGGGAGACAGCAAAGAGCACTGATTTAGAAAATAGGGAGGAGTGGGGGAAAGGGCAAGGAAATTAGGTTTAATATTTGGTCCAACCCTTGATAAATTTGAGAGGACGAAGTTACATTCACCTAGAGCAATTTAATTAGCAGATAAAAAGATGGTATCTGGATTAGAAATAAAAATTAAAATGGACGTTTTAAGCAACAAGCATAGAGATGACAGCTGAGGTCTTAAGAATGACTAAACTGACCCAGGGAGAAAAGCAGAAAAACAGAAGGCCAAGGGTATGACCTTGGAGGAAATTTGATTTTGAAAGGCAGGATGTAAATCAAAAAAAGAGATCTCAAAGGGGAGGGAGGCAAAGGCCCCAGGCACATTGGAATAATTGCAGGAGTTCTTACCGTGGAGGAAGATGTGGGTTCTAGTTTTTGTTTTGTCATTTATGAATGGTAACATTGACTGAGCTCCATGATTGTGCTATGCTTCTATAAAATTAAGAATCTAGAAGAGTTGTTTCTGCTTCAGATATAGACAGCTAGAAGGGGTGTTGCTAACAACTCTAACAACAAAGAAATGCCAGATAGACTATAACATCGTAAGTTTTTTTGAACCACTGTGAGTTCTGATGTCATGACACAACCATGAGATAGATTCCTCAAGAAGAGATGGGCCACGCAGACTAGCTCAGCATGAGAAAAAGATCTTCATAAAAGCAAGTAAGAAGAAACCAGCTAAAATTTTAGCAAGTTCTAAAGGTCAAGTGTGGGATAACGTGACAATGTAGAACTCTTGGGAGCCCCAGAGCAAAAGGGGATTTATGTTCAAAGGCTCTTCTCTCCTCCACTGAGTACTCACAAGATTGGAGGCTGTGTAAGAAACCAAAAAGAGTACCCTCAGTGGTGTGAGTGTGCAGGAAGGGATAAGCTGACACTGCAAGAATGCACAAGTTCTGTCATCCTACCCAGAACATTTTCTCATACAGAGCATAGCCATAATCCACTGGGAAAGAGGCCCGAATCCCATGGATGGTAAACAACTGTTGTCAGAAGAGGAACCAGTCCTCTTCTCCGATAGCTGAAGTGCTAAAGAACCTTAAGTACAAGCACAATTCCTAACTCACCCACAACTTTTACCTTCAAAGTTTATTTTCAAAGCAAAGGTTAATTATCAGATGGTTAGATTAGCAGGTCAGACCACAGTACTAGGGAGGGGCATTGCTAGGGGTTAAATTGTGGCCTCCCCAAATTCATATGCTGAAGTTCTAAGCCCTGGTACCTCAAAATGTGGCCTTATTTGGAAATATGGCTACTGCAGATGTAATTAGTAAAGTTAAGATGAGGTCCTACTGGAGGAGGGTTGGCTCTAATCTGACTGGTGTCCTTATAAAACGGAGAGATTGGTCATGTGCACAGGGAGAACGCAACATGAAGATGAAGGGAGAAATCAGGGTGATGCTTCTACAAGCCAAGGAATGCTACAGATTGCCAATAAACCACAAGAAGCTAGGGAAGGTTCATAGAACAGATTTATCCTCATAGCCCACAGAACCAACCCTGCTGACACTTTGATCTTGGACTTCTAGCTTTCAGAACTGTGAGATAATACATTTTTCTTGTTTAAGCCACGCAGTTTGTGATATTTTGTTATGGCAGCACTAGCAAACTAATACAGGCTTTGAGGAAGTTATAGAGTTAGATTTATTAATTCATTTATTGAAAACATTTTTTCAGACCCTACAATGTGAAGTGAACGTAGTAATGAACAAAACAGATAAAGTCCCTGCCCTCAAGGGGCTATTATCCTAGTTTAGAAGATAAACAATAAAACAAATGAATATATTATATGTCAAGTAGTGGTATGCGCTTTGAACTAAACTAAAGCAGAATAGGCAGAGGCAAGATCATGTAGGATTTATAAGGACTTCAAATTTTATTCCAAGTGAGATGGGAAACCACTGGAGGATAATGAGAAATTATTTAAATTTTAAAAGCTGGCTGCCACGGGAAGGTTAAACTTTATAGGAAGGTTAGTGTAAAAGTAGGGAGACCCTTTGCAGCTGTTCATGCTGAGATGATATTATCTTGGGCTAAGGTAGAAGCAGAAGTAGTCATACAGAATATATTTAGACAGCACTACTGACGGCCCATGATAGCTATATGGGTGTTGGTCAGGAGGAGTCTCTCCCTTAGTGAGAAAAATTTCCAGCCTGAATCAGAAGATATAACTCTAAGCAGATTTCAAAGCTCTGGAAAGTAACTGACTATATAATATGGCTAGGCACATAATGGCTGTAAATATTTTAAAATCCTGCAAGAGATTGGCAAATATTTTCAAATGGTAGAATCTTAACAAAAAGTGCATTTTAACACAGAACTTATTTGCACCTTTCCATCCTTCAAAATGTTTTCTGCATTTCCACCTGGGGTGCTCTCCCTAGTGAGAGCCATTGGTGGGACTGTTTTGAAAGCTCTTGCCTTTCATCACAGGCCAAAATAAATCAAAAACTGTGCTCACAGCTTTTGCAAGGATTGGTTCAATTGTGAAAAAGAATATGTTTGATCTGTAGAGGCTCTCCAGGGGAAAATGTTTTGAGTGAAAGGCCAGCATTGTATTTTCTAAAAACAAATGCTTCATCGTCCTTCATCCATAAAGCCTGTATCTGCACACACAGAAATGAAGAAAGAAGTTTAAATACTTCTCCAAGCCCTGTGCACATGGGGAGGTGCTTAAAGTAGGAAGAACCAAAGCATTATTGAGATCACAGTGGGATGATTCTTGCCTGAATTGTTCAGATTAAATGCCTAACTGGAGCAAGTGTCCAAGATTATTGTTCTTTACCTAAAAGGAGGCGGATCTTGCTATTTCTGTTTTCCTAGGAAACTACTAGCACCTTTATTCATACTTTGTTATATATTTCCCAAGAGTAATGCTAAGTCAAAGATTAGTAAATCTTCATAATTCTGGATATTAAGTAAGAGTTGCTACAAAAACGAACTGTCTTCTAAATGTCAACCCAGTACTTTTCCCATGTGGAGGGATGTTTTTCTTGGTTAGATTTATAGCTTTTTCCAAGTCCTTAATCAATGCAGTCTCAGTCAAATAACCCTAGTCAACTTTGCTTCCTAATTGGATGAATTTTACTAATAAACTCTAATTTTCACCAAGAAAATATAGATTTACAGTAATCCTGTAAATTCCTTTTCATTTGAAAGAGATACTTGCACCATTTTCAAAATTGTCTAATATCATTTTCTATTTACAGAGGTTTTAACTAAGCTAAATTTTCTGTTGAACTATGCCCAAGATGTGAAAATTTTATTCCTCCATGAATGGTGTCCAGTTTTTTTCATCAGTTACCATGAAAGCCTACTAAGAGGTCATATTCCTCTCCATCTCATTAATATATGATGGTGGAGGAAGTACACCATTTGGGGTTGTCTTGAAAAGTAGGAATATTCTGGGACTTGATCCTGTCACTCTGTCATACACTGAGAGTCCTGAGACCTCTATCACATAGGTACATTTAGTTACTCCACCCTGACACTCTAATCTCATGTTTGGATATATAGTCTTTCCTTTAGCCCAACAATCTTACTAAGATTTTTATTTCTTTTTTGGTGGATTTTTTTATGAGGATATGAGAACAAACCACATGTTCAGGAGATATCGCACCAGACATATATACCCTCTTCACTAAATTGACCACCAAACTCTACCGATGTTAGCAGTCAGGACCCTCTCTTTTACATCACCTCTCACTGCCCATGCTGTTAGATTTCCAATAAATATTCCCAAATGAACAAATGCTTAATCAAGCAAACCTCCCAAGTTGATTTTAATTTAATTTGACCATTATTGTTATATTCCTACTGTATGCAGCACTGTGCAAAGTACTATTAATAGGCCATATACTGATGAATAAAACAGCCCTTTGTTCATGGGCTCACAACTTGCAGGAGACCCTAGACTAGGATTTATCTTGAATGATCCCAGATTTGTACTAATCTTGAATAGATACAAAGCTGTGGAGAAGCTTATGTGTAAGAAATCAGGGAGCAAGGGCCTTCAGAGTCATCTCATCACAGTGTCTCCATTCAGGGCATTTCCTTAATCATGGACTTCTTCAATCCACTCCAAGGAAAATAAGTATAAACACATAGGACAAGACGCATGGTTCAGTGACTCCAGTCTTCTAGTTCTCACCATCTTTAATGAAAAAAGCAATTCAAAAATAAATTCAATGTATAAAATAATAGGATTGGGCAGGGACTTGGAAGTCTCTTAGCTCAATTCTCTTATTTTAAAGATGAGTGAACTGAGCTTCAGGGAGGAAAAGTGGCTTGTCTTAGGTCATCCACTTCTTAGTGGCAGATCTTATTTGGGAATAAGTGAGTCTTATTCCCAAACACTCAGCCTCCCTGCCTCTCTGGCTAATTGAATATCAAGAGGCTGAACATAATCCATATTTAAGCTCCAAGGGGAAAAATAGGATAAGAAAGAAAAGCTCGGGCTTCCCTGGTGGCGCAGTGGTTGAGAGTCCGCCTGCTGATGCAGGGGACACGGGTTCGTGCCCGGTCTGGGAAGATCCCACATGCCGCAGAGCGGCTGGGCCCGTGACCCATGGCCGCTGAGCTGTGCGTCTGGAGCCTGTGCTCCGCAACGGGAGAGGCCACAGCAGTGAGAGGCCCGCGTACCGGGAAAAAAAAAAGAAAAAAAAAAAAAAAAAGCTCCATCGAGGTGAGAGATGTGAAGCCTGTGCTGAGTTCCACTCACTGGCTTCCTTCTTGTTATGCTGGAAGACAGATGACTCGCTCCTCCCAATCTCAGAGACCCAGATTAATGTAGATGTGGGAAAGAGAAAAAGCTGTGTGGAAACTTTATTAATCTGCGGGAAAGACCAAGAGCACCAGCACCCGTTTACTGGGGAGGAACACTGACTATTCGTTAGTTGCATGTGGTCAAAACCCAGCTTTATCAACTACTGTGTTTTCTTGGGTGAGTTACTTAACCTCTCTGTGTTTTGATTGCTCATCTCTGAAATGGGATAATAGCTACCTCAAAGTGTCGTTATGAGGATTAAGTAATTGATACTTATAGAGTGATTAGATTTGCTTGGTTCATAACTATCTATGCACTTATAAAATAAATATAGCACAATGATGTAAGTACCCAATCTAATATAAACCAGAATACTTAGAGATATGTCCTACCTAAAAATTTCTTCTGTGTTTTTTTATAGGAAGCAAATTTCAAAGAGTTAGAATATTCTTTTGAGGATTTGTAGTACAAATATCCTATACTATTCATTAAGATGTCAACTTCAGCTAAAAGTGGTATCATGTCATTCAGATGGAAAACAGACATGTTCAATTTTAAAAAATTAATTATCACTTTGCATTGGTATTTTCCTCATTGGGTTTTGTGAGACAACCATCTCCCTGGAATATAAATATAAATATGAGTCAAAAGAACTGAAAGTCTTCCATAGTCTATAACATTGGGAAGCGCTCGGATAAATAGAATTTAATAGGTTTCTTTACTGCAGGACTTTTAAGAGCCTGTACTATGCTAACGTGAATTGTAAATTCTGTTTATTAAGGTGAGAAGTAAATCATCATTAAATATAGATTTAAAAGGATAGCAGCTAAAAGGCAACTATGCTTTACAGAACTTCGGATTATTAATAGTCTTTCAAAAGGTCATTCCTGCAGGCACTGATTCTGATAGAGGTTTCAAAGCATGAATCTGCATGATCATCGATAGCTAGGCATCTGTTAGAGTTTACACAGCTCATTCTGAACTTAGTGCCCAATGCAAAATCTACCAAAGTGACAATTTTGTGTAGCTTGTCCACAAGATAAAAAGGAACAAATAGTAATTTTAACGCATTGAAAGGAGAGTTAGCATGAAGTTTTGATAGAATGTCCAGCAAATTAATATGCCTTCTGTTAAGAGTGAGTGGAAGACAAATTTTTCCTTATATAGGTAAAACACACCTTCATATGACCCAGGGTATTTGGTTCCTGAAGATTTCATTGCCATGAGCATCTCAAAAGAGATCGGAGCCCAGTAGTTGAATAAGTTTTAAATTACCCTGTTAGGAAGAAGTCCTTCCCCTGAAGTATATTCACCTTGAAAGACTCATTGAATGAGTTCTGGCCATAAGACTACAGTCTGCAAAATATGAGACATTTATACCAAGAGATGTGGGATGTGGGAAATAGGCCTTCTGTAGGCCAGTAGAGCTTCTACAACATCTTTGATGATTATGCCACAAGCAGCTAAGACTGCTAACCTGCCTGCCTTCATTCATTGATTATAACAGCCCAGGGCATCTCACAACCAAGTGCTTGAAGTAACAAGAAAGTTGTAATAGGACTGAAATGTCATAAATTCTTGAGTGTTGTCTTCTATAGTTCATCTATATACTTTCTAGTTGATCTAGCCGATGTTTTAATAATTTATTATTTATTTAATATTATTTATTTAAAATTTATTTATTTGATAAATTCTGTCAAACCAAAATCTAGAAGTACAAAAGCCAGAGTCAAAATGTCAGCGCCTATTTTAAGACATGGCATACAAAAAGGCCTGTTCTCATTTGCAAGTGTGTTGTTTAAACACTAGCATCAACATATATGTTTACACCCATCAGTTTTCTGACAACTGATAGTGTCGGGATTGATTTGAAAAACAAGGAATTAGAGTTTGAAGAGAAAGCAGGAAACTTTTCAGCTCAACCTTAAAAAAAGGAAAAGAAATGCATTTGGACCTTAGGGAGAAAGTTTCTAAGAAGTGGATTAAAAACAAAAAACAAACAAACAAAACTGAGCAATCCAAGTCATAAACATTGTGGTGTTTTGGTCTTCTCTGGGATTAAGTTTTCATTGGCAGTTGGTGCCTGAGGTATTCTCCCCCCTTATCTAGACCGAGCTATGTAAATGAATAAATGTTTGCAAACGTTTCTTTCCATGTTACTCTTTTTCCCAGGAGTACACAACATTGGAGCCACAAGGCGTGAATTAACATATGAATTGGAGGAAGATGTTTGCTGAGCAGGAGGAATGTGGAAGACCACAATGGCTCCAAACTATTAAGACTGAGGCACCTACTAGAAGAGTCTCTTCTCCCCCCTCAATCCCCACCTATACCAGTTTCCTTCCCCCAACCCAACAACCATGACCTCTCCCCCATGCATAAGCCTACGAACCCTATAAGCTGCCCTCCATCCCTGGTCTGTGGAAATGTGTCACAGAAATTACATCTAGTTACTAAAATAATGGTGTTTTTAAAGAGTTAAACATATAGACATTCTCTTTCAGGAATGTATCTCTTCCGTTTATCAAGGAATGTCTGTCCTTGTAAGTTTTCAATACTATTTTATTTTAAGGCATGTTAAACTTTATCGCTATATCAACTTGAAAAAAAATGTGAAATTGGTAGCAGAACTTCAGGCTGTGATAGAATTCCCAAAGGATTCTGATGTCCTTTTAAAAATTAAATACAATAATGGAAGATAAACTGTGTAAAATGCCAGTACTTCTCCTCCACATCTCTTCTGTTTGTGTACTAAGCCAAGATGTCCCACTGCCAATCATATTTGAGGAAAGAAATAGTATACAGAGAGCTTTCAATGTCACTCATGCATTCATTAGATCCTCTGTTTCTCTCATTTGAGTTTGGTGTTAATTCACTGTACATATACTATACCTACATAAAACAGGCACAGCTTCTCTCATTATAATGCAATTGTTGGTAATTTAGAAAATACTAGATAGATTAAACCATAAAATCATTAATTTCAATGAAATAGGGGAATCGTACACTGGATAAAACAGGCATGATCCACTTTCCAGCTAAATCTGAAGCAATGTGTCTATCTTACATTTCCTTACTTAAAAAAATTACCAACAAACCTTACTTGATGTGAATATTAACTTTTTTCTTCAAATACATTTTAATAAACTCTCATTTCAGTGTTCCAATATGACTGTAGAGAACTTCAAAACTTTTTTTTTTCCAAAGGACTAAAATTCAAACCTCCCATGCCCCGTTTCAAAGAAATATTTATGGCTGGATTTAAAATGTCTGAACAAAGAGCTTTAAAATGAAATCTCCACTGGAAAAAAACAGCTACTGAGACCACAGCATAAATGCCATTTTTATGATAATGAGAAAAGTATTAGATTTCCAAAAAAGACTAATATAGTAACTATCTTCCGCCCCCCCCCCCAAAAAAAATGTTCGGAGTGAAAAATATGGGATAATTCCAAATCTAAACTTCAGAAAAAGAAATTAATTTCTTTATTAATGTAAACAAAATAATTTGTCTTTTGTAACGTATGTCAAGTAAAAACGTGTTTCATTTTATATATCATTCACCTCTGTATATGTGGTCATTCCTCCTTCTAACATTCTCAGTAGCATTACAATGCCTCTGGCTAGTTTCTTTTAATTTTTTCCCTTTATTTACAAAGAGCAAACACAATTTTTTAAATGCAGGAGATATTTTCTTCCAGAAATCTGGAAAAGCACACAGAAAATGTAGAATCTTGTTAGACACATGAACATTTTGAAAATACCATAAGGAACCATTCCTGAAGGACACTAGGCCCAGGAATTTGCCCTTGACAGTCTCCCTGACAGCAACCTGATAGAATAAGGTTGATTTTCATAAGAGCAGCTTACAAAGGTATGATTCCTGCTCTGTGCATCAGATATTTCCATAAGAACTAGTTCCATTTCTAACCTCCATAGTCATGTCCAATCATCTTAAACTACTTATTCGTTTTGTCTATGCATCATCTGTAGATCCACAGATTTACTATCACCAAAGAGAGTAACACATCCTTTTATGTGCCCAACATAACCTCTTAAGGTTTCACAAGTCTGCCACAGTTTCAGCAACACTTATACTTCAGCACTCAGTTCAAATGCTTCTTGACTTTATAAACTTAGATTATATTTCTATACAGACTGGCAGCATACTGATGTTGTTTATATCTTTAAAGTTCCTCCTCACCCAGTCCTGCATTTTCCAGAATTACCTCTCAGTCAGTTTGCTCTCCAGCACACACAAACACTCGTATGTGTACCTGTGAAAGTTTCATCCTTCAGTGAAACAGAGGCAAGGCCAAGGGAAACAGCTAACACTTATTGATCCTTCTAAGCGCTAAGCATAATTCCAGGTGCTTTATGTACCCTGTCACTTTATCCCCATGACAGTACTGTGCAGTAAGAACCGGTATTCTTATTCCCGTTCACAGGTCATGAAACGAAAACTTGAGTGCTTTGCCCAAACCCCACAGCTATAGATGATGGAGCCAAGATTCACACCTAGGCCTGTTGGTCATCCAATCCCTCTGCAGGACCACTAACTTTAAAGAGTGGATGATTTCGAGTCTCCCTCCTCAACCTCTTTTCCATTCTGCCTTCCCTTTCCTTCCTCTTCAGAGGCACTGGCTTATGCAAGCACTCTCTTGAAGAGTGCCAGTAACTTGTTATATAAAGTTTCTTTCTTTAATGTCAACATTTCAGTTGTGTGATATCACACATTCTTTATTTGACAGTGGCTTCTTTGATAACCTCTTAGCCTAATAGTTTAGAACTACGACTCCAGGAGTAGGGAAGTGCGTTTGTTTTCAAGGCCCATTTTCCCTCCCTGAGGTGCCAGCCCTGCATTGGATGAGGACAGAGTAGGAGAGACAGAAATCTCTGTCTCCTGTCTACTCTGGCTCACAGGGTCTGGACTCAGGTGAGGCAAGGGAGGCACCAACCCTGCACTTGCCCAACCTTGAGATGGAGGGCCTCGTTAAACTTGTACCCTAGGCACCTCCCTTGCCTCACCCTAATCCCAACCCTGCTTAGCCTGTTGCCATCTGAGGCTACGGCCTCTGCTCTATGCTGGTCTCCATTTATGAGGTGCACATGACTGTCTACAGGCAGAGTCTGGCTTTCCCTGGGGCACTGTCTTTCCTGAGGACCTCTGGAGGAGCAGCTGTTCATCTGGATCCCCATGTTTCAATTATACACCCTGGCTGGGTGTCCCGTCACCTGGGCAACCCTTTGACTCCTGCCTCCAACTCCATCTTTCTGCATGTGGAGCCTCAGGAACCACTGCATTCTCTGTGTCCCCACCAAGGGCTACAAAGAACCTAATGGGGCATAGGTGGCCCACTTTTTCTTAACAAGCTCCCTAAAAAACAGTCTCTTTCTGACTTGCTGATGTGGACTCCTCAAGTGAGCCTCTCACCTTCCCAATGCTCTGCACTGGGCTCTAGGAGAAAACCAGCAAACTTTAGGGGACATATCTCAGGCTCTGCCCAGAACTCTCTCTGCATTGTGTTCTGGAAGAAGGTTGCTGATCTTAGCAATGCTTTTGCCTATGCCTAATTAGTTTCCACAAGCAGATGTGGTTTCAGAAGCCAAGAAATCTGCTTTATAAACAGATTGACTATATAACAGATCTTTATCTGTTTTATAAACCTATAGTCAAGGTCTGAGCTTTCACACCATTGCCATCACTAAAGCCACCACTGAGCATGCAAAACCTTCCTGATTCTACAGGCCTCCAACCTGCAGCAAGAAATGCTAGATGCCCACATCCTGACCTTGAGCTATTTGCCGGCTGGGATATTTTTTTCCACCATCCTTGGAAGCACTAAGCTATTTCTGAACATGGTTTCTTTTCTGATTGCTTACCAGGCAATAATTCTCCAGGTTCTCCATTTGCCCTAGAAACAAAGAATCACAGCTCACCAGAAAGTCAAGAGGCACAAGTGGTACCAATGCAAAGTAGTATCAGAGGCTTTCCAGAGCCACAGATAGCATCACCTGTGTGGGCTGAGATCTCAGCCATGTACTTCCATAGTCCCAATGTGACATATGTGTGTGTTGTCTTGATCTCAGAAGCAAGGGACCAGAATCAGAGGCCCTTAGAGTCTCCTTGTTCAACCTCCTGCCAGACACAGTTGATATCTGACCTCAGGGGCTGGGATGAATGAGGGTAGCAGAGTGGAGTATTCAGCTTCCTAGGAAGTCTCCCTGCAGAAGGCAAAGATTTGCAAATTGTGCTCCTCAGACCTGGGAGGGCTAATGACAGGGTTGGGGGGAGGCAGGGAAATAGCTTCTTCCTGATATGTTTTATGTGTTGGATTTGGGTGACAATCTAATACGGAGAAAGGGTTTCACAGCTTTAAAAATAAGAAGAGAATAGAGGTTTGGTCTCAGAAAAAAGGATTCTAAGACCTCACTATGTCCTTCACTAGGCATTGATTTTGAGCAAATTACTTAATGCCTCCAGACTCAGTTCCTCGTTTATAAATTATGGGAAACAATACCTGTCCAATAATCTCCAAAATGGTAATTAGCATGAACTGTAGAAAAATGTTTATATTACTTGGAACTTAGAAAGAGCCTTTGCTTTACATTCCCTCCTTTAACCTTCATGACAACCCTGTACTGTAGGTACCTTTGACCTTCATTTTATATATCAAAGAAAATAAACACAATTCACAGATGTTCAATAAGTTGCTTACAGTGACACAGTGACTGATCGAAGATTTTCTCTCAATTCTGACTCTTGCTCCTCCCGTGAACGGAAGACTTAGCTATACTTCAGGATTTGGGGTTTTTTTAACCTCATGATAAAATGGTTGCTCAGATTGTAGAAGGTGTTATCAAACCAGAATTCTGGGCCAGAACTTGGTCATGGACCCTAAGACTCCAAGCAGGGTCAAACAGATGGCCAGTGTTTTGGGGTTAATGCTGCCATTGTTACTCTCCCAAGCTCTCCACACCACTGGTCCTACTACTGTCTACAGAAATGCTAAGGACAGTAACAGCTGCTGTTCACTGAACCCAAGGCACTGTGCTCACTGCTTGACATATACAATCTCATTTAATCATCCCAAATTAGTTAATCCTCCCAACACTTCTATTAGGTAGGCACTGTTATTATTTCTATTTTACAGATAAGAAAAGTTATGCATAAAAAGTTGGATTAAGTTTCCCAAGGTCCCATGTCTAGTCACATTGTGCATGCCATTCCTACTGCAGCTAGTCACCGCCAGCTCCCTGCTGCCACCACTAATTCAGCCACCATCACCATGGCTCCTGATGATGCTGCCACAGGGTTGTCAAAGCCCAGGTTCATCTTTCGGCCTCCAAAAAGCAAAATTGCTCTTCTCAGTTTTATGGGACCCTCCTTCGAGGAACACGGGATGAGAACTAGAGGACATTTGAGAAAGAATCCCCCTGACCCTGAGCAGTGCCTTGAGGTTAATTCCAAACATCTCCACTCTTTCCTCACATGAACTGCCTATCCACCTGGGGAAATGATTCAGTAGCTAGAAAACCCTTTGTTCCCCTTATGTTCCCTGAGAATTGTCAACATTATGAATATTTATTGAGTAATTTTGATGCCTTGGGCACTCTACTAAGCTTAAAAACATGCATCATCTTATTAATCTTTACAGCAGCTCTGTGAGACAGTTACAATGATTATTCCCAATCTACAGATGAGGACTCTATGACATAGAGAGGTTAATAATATACTCAAGTTTATACAGTGTGTTAACAGCCTGGCTGGGCTTCAAACCAGGTTATCAGACATCAAGGTGAACACTTTTAGCCACCAAATGGGCCACAGAGACTGTCCATTGGCCCCAGGAGTCTATTCCATTGTCCTCTCAGGAACACAAGATCCCAAAGTTTTGCCCCGAAAGCTCAGAGTGATCCTCTGATATATGTAAACATCAAGACGTGAAGATTAACTCACTTTGGATGTGCGTGTATAGATTTTTGTCATCTAAAGATGCTAAGAGGATATGGAACATTTTGGGTAAACTCTGTTGGAAGTTGACAGTAAAAAATTATTTCTCTGCATTGCCACCTTTTAATGTGGTTTTCCTTGTGCTTTTCTTGCATTCATTCCTTTCTCTCATGCAAAATATTTAAAGCATGTAAATCTCATTGAGTTTATCATATATTCACAAAACCAGATAAAGAATAGCAATGCTCTATAATTCTAATGGCAATATAATATTAATAAACCAATTTCCATTTGATTCTTTGATCAATAATCAACATATTCACTCCACTTTGCATCAGGCATCAGGATGCATACTGTGGAAATTACGGCAATATTTCAGGAGCTGGCTCTGCTCTTTAAAGTATTTAATTCTGTAAGAGAGATTAAACCCAGAGGACATGGGTTTCAAATATTGTTGGTCTAGACTGCCAGTCTTACCTTTCATATCAAGTAGGACTGGCTACATAATTTTCAGGGTCCAATACAAAATGAAACTGGCCCTTGTTTAGAAATCACTAAGAATTCTAAGACAGCAGCTCATTAAATCAAGCAAGGGGCCCTTATTGCTTGGGTCACATGCACATAAGGCTAGTGCTGGTATCGGGTCAATTTCTGTGCTCTGTACCAATGCTGGTTCTGCATCTATGTCAAATACTTTGACCACCCTCCAGGTGCCCCACTTCCTGGGCCAGCTGCCTACCTCAGTGGTTCCTACAGGATGCACCTGCTCCTTCTGCCTCCTAGTGAGCCCATGTCCCAACTTCTCCAATTAACTGTTTTCCGTATTCCTTTCTCCTCTTCACAGTGAATTGAATAGGTCACCTTGGCTGGTAGTTTCAAGCACTCAGTAGCTAACTCCAGTAGCTGTTCCTGTGCCCACTTGCAGGCCCCTTGCCCCTCTCTTCCCCTCATCCAGGAGAAGTGGGGGTGGGGGTCAGGGGAAGCTAGCAGCAAGAGCCACAGACAAGTTAAATCTTACTTTCACTACTCTAGTGGTCACAACTGACTTTGGTACTTTTTTACCACAGTATAAGTTATTTTGCATGAAATTTCCTGATAATTGGCCAAGATGCTATGGATCCCACAAAGCAGTCCACCTCAGTTAAAGGCTTTCTCAATTTTCTTTGGAAGTATATAAACCAAGGTGAATTCTAAATATACATTAATCTTCCTGATGAGGTTGGTTCTAGCAGGCATGTCTGTTTTCATGCTTCTCCAGATGTAAAGCAATGCATCTTTCTCACCTGAAAGGACCTTCTGTGTCATGTAAGGCAGCAAGTGATAGTAGCCAAATGAACGGTAAAAACAGTAGAGGCTAAAAGAGTTCTGAGGAAGCCTGCACTGTGAGACTAAGAAATCTGAAAGTCTTCATGGACGAGATGAGAATTAAAAGTCTAATCTGCAGGCTTCCCTGGTGGCGCAGTGGCTGGCAGTCCGCCTGCCGATGCAGGGGACGCGGGTTTGAGCCCCGGTCCGGGAGGATCCCACATGCCACGGGGCGGCTGGGCCCGTAAGCGATGGCTGCTGAGCCTGTGCGTCTGGAGCCTGTGCGTCCGGAGCCTGTGCTCCGCGACGGGAGGGGCCGCAGCGGTGAGAGGCCCGCGTACCGCAAAAAAAAAAAAAAAGTCTTATTTGCACAAATTAAATAGAATAATAGATCTGTCATTCAAGTCAATAGTAGACAGCCTGCAAATCTCAAAGATTATTTATCTGTAAGGAATTATATCATTTTCTTTATTGCCTTCCAAAACCCAGATTTTATTGTGATTTCTATTTTTATAGTCTTTTTCCAGATCATTTAAAATTGTTCTCACTATGCCCAATATTTATAATTCTATGTATTTTTAAACTCATCACTGCTTTATTTTTCCTGTCTTTTAATTGGCCCCCTGGTGTCTTAACAGGTAATTAAGTCATTGCAAAATAGCAGGTATACACTTTGATCACAGGATGGTTTAGCTACAAATATGAGCCCCAGCTGGAAATCTTATGTCCAGGCTCTGACACCCTTTGCCACTTTCTCTGTACTTTTGTTTGGCAATCAGTAATTTCCCCCTGCATTATAGGCTTATAATTAGTATCCCCATGTCTTATCTCCCTTACTAGTCTGCATATTCTCCGAAGACAAGATTCTGATCTGGTTCACGTATGTGCCCTGCAAGTAGAGGGTAGTTAATAAAGGTAGGTGGTTTGGTAGACTATCTGGTTGATTGGTTAGCTGATTAAATGGAAGAAGGAAGGAAGGAAGAAAGGAAGGAAGGGAGGGAGGGAGGGAGGGAGGGAGGGAGGGAGGAAAGAAGGACGAAAAGAAGGGAATTTTTCTATTTTATCTGAGTCTCCATTCTCTACTGGTCATTGATCCTTTCAGCAATTCTAATATATATTTGTAGCTAAGCTCCCTGTGCTCAATTTTATGCCTGCTTTTTTTTTTTTTCAAAAACTAAAACCCTTTTACTACTAAGAAACTAGGAAGCCAACAAGAATCACTGGAGAAATAAAGCAATGATGAGCTAAAGAATGGTTAATGGTGCCTAACTCAGTAAATAGACAAAGCTCAATACAACTAAGATGTTAAGTTTTTGCTGTGATTTTCCCTCCAATGACCCATGCCTTCCACAATTTCTCTTCCACCAGATGCTCCAGCCACCTACAAACCTAGAGAATAATCCTGCAATCTTAGAGTCAGGAGAAATTGTACCTATTTCCTGGTAATTTTTTAGTCAATGTTTAAATAACCTACATAAAAAAAGTCTTTGCTGAGTAGTAACTGTTTCAGTTTGATTACATCCAATGATAAGGAACTTACCAATGAACCCCATTTCATTTTCTGAATGTTTTTATTTTTTAAAGATTTTACATTAAAGAAAAAAAGAGAATAATTGAAAGATCCCACCAAATAGATGTAAAACAAATTTTTATATTTTGTTATTTTACTTCAAAAACTATAGATAGGGCTTCCCTGGTGGCGCAGTGGTAGAGAGTCCGCCTGCAGGGGACATGGGTTCATGCCCCAGTCCGGGAAGATCCCACATGCTGCAAAGCGGCTAGGCCTGTGAGCCATGGCCGCTGAGCCTGAGTGTCTGGAGCCTGTGCTCCGCAACGGGAGAGGCCACAGCAGTGAGAGGCCCGCGTACCGCAAAGAAAAAAAAACAACAACTATAGATATATATTTGTATGCATATAAATATATTAAAAAGAATTAAAATAGCATAGATCATATGATTATGGGACACACCGTTTTTATTTGTTTCACATCATTTGCTAATGACATACAGATCATTTTCTGTTCCAAATGTGATATCCCTACCCCCAGGAATTTATGATTGCCCCATTTTAGTTGCATGCCCAGTTCTCACTGAGTTCTGTTAAAGAATTGATTATGCCCCCCAAGACCTTCCCGTCTCCTAATTTCTTAACAGAAACAGATTCCCAGAAAATAACACCAACAAAACTCCACTGCCTTCAATATCCAAATACTCATAAATATGACCAATAAAATGTAGCTGCCTATTCATAAGCGTAACCACAACAGCAACCAGCAACATTTTCAACAAAGGTACGCTAAAGTTGCTTTAAAGAAAATTAGTTATATTCAGCTCAATAAAGCCAACCTTTTCTTGTTCACACAGGAAATAATGAACCTGTACCTCTCAAATCCACAAAATTTTAATACTGAATTAACTCTGATCTTTATCTTCTTTGCCTTGGACGAGGTAAAATAAATACTGACCCAAACTTATCTGAGATCTCATTCTTTTATTTGTGCTTATACATTCCCCATCAGTGGTTCTTCCTAAAGTCTATGTAAAGAACTGAAGCAAAGTGTATCTCCTCTCCTAAGGCTGTGCCTTTAAATCACTGATTTATGATTTAGGCCCTGAAAGCAGTATTTTACATAGTGCAATTCTCTTCAGCAGTCCCAGAAGGTGTGTGTATCATTTGAAATGGTTTTAATGCAGCAGGGGAAGAAGCACAACCTCCTGGTAATCACATGATCAGGGCACCTAAATGGACAGCCCCAGCCTGCATATTTAAACCTGCAGCCAGAGATGCAGCTCTGTTTGCACAATGCTGTCCCGTGGCAGAATTACACAGCTCGCCATGGCTGCAGCCAGATAATTATTATTGATTCACTCTCAAACTGTCAATCTGGGGACAGCGCTGAGGCAGTCAGTGATGGACAGAAGGAGGATTGGACAACCACCATCCAACGAGGAAACTTCATCTTGAAAATGAACTTAGATGAGATGGTGCTGGTGGATAAGGGTAATTGATGATTGTTTCAGAGTGGAGGAAGGGGAAGAAGGAAAGGTTTAAAAAAAAATCCTCCTTGGCATTCATCTTAGTGTCCTTAGTGGAAGGCACTAGGGGCTGTCCACAAACTCCATAAAGTTTTCGTGTGTTTTTTGCCCAAGAAATCTATCAATTTTAATATGCTACCATAATCAAAATGGACTATTTTCCAAATTTAAAAAAATTATGTAAAATGTATATATGTTCTTAATTACCTTTGGAATTTGGAAGTTTTTGAGGATGTAGTCACATTATTATTTTTTTAATGTGCTTAACTGTGTATTTATATAGTCATTTTAAATTTTCAAAGCACTCTGTATCTACTTGACCCTTTGACAAACATATGGTAAGCTCCTAATATTTGGAAGGCAATTTCATTTTCAAGCATGATAGGTAAACCATCAAATACCAGTTGACAATTTGATAGATGGGTAAATTGAAGCACAGAGCAGCTAAATGACTTGCCTAAACTCACAAAACTCATTAGAGGTTGAATCAGACATAGATCCCACATTTCCTGTCTCTAAGATCTTTATTCTTCCCCTAATCATCACTCCCATTCTTCAAATGGCTATTGAGTCAAGCACTATGCAAGACACTTTGCATAGATCATCTCATTTAAAATTCACAACAGCAAGGTGGTTTACATGAACCCTTTTTTTTTTTTTTTTTTTTTTTTTTAACGGATGAGGAAATGAAACTCATTGCAATTTTGGGATATGTCTAAAGTCACTCAGGAGTCTCAGCAAGCATTTGAATCCTAGACTGCCTGATGTGACACTTAAAGCACAGGCAACTGTGTCCAAGTATTTAGGGATACTTCAGCAGCTATTAACAAAACAAAACACTGGATCTGAACAATAACACATCAAACCACAGTCCTGTGTAAGGAGTACCTTTTCTGCCAGAGAAGAGTAATATCGCTTCAGTAATATCCTGCTCCAACACCCAAGACTCAGAAGCCATTGAAACTTTTTCACTAAAGGGCAGTATCCTGGTCCTGTGATGCTGAACTCTTTTATTTGTTCCACAGTAAGTCAGCAGACCCAGCCTGGGGAAGCCAGTGGTCAAGCAGATGTGGACAGGATTGAAAACCAGCATTTGTGGCTGTGTTCTCCCTGATTCACCCTTTGTCTCTCTTCATTTGAATCACCACCTGGCATCTGCTTGATTGTCAGTGACATTGTTTTACTACAGTCATTTGAAGGTCTGGGGTTGTGTCACCCTGAGGCACCTTCAATTATCTCAAGGAATCATCTCAAAATGCTTTTTAAAAGCGAAGAATTGTTAGTTCACCTTAATTCAAAAAAAGAAAAAAATATTCCAAGGAGTATTTCAAAAGGAGGAAAATGCATCTAAAAATCAAGCCAAAACAAAGACGAAGAGAGTTAGGGAATCACTGGTGAACATAAGTCACACATTATTTGGAAAGGGAGAGCTTGATATTATCCATATTCTGAGAAGTTAATACCCTGAGTTTTGGCCTAGAGGGAAAGCAAACTGCAATCTATTCCCCGTAGTTTAACTTCTCACATATTAGGTTTCTGATCATTCCCAGCATTCACATATATTTAAACTTGGCCCTTCTTAAATTAGGAGTGAAAATTCTCATGGCTGTCGTATAGTGGATACAGAGAGCTCCCTCTCCAGCATATTCCTAAGCCTGAGTAAACCTAGAAGCTTTTAATTGCAAGGATAATTTTCATTCATGATCACACACTGTGCCCAAGTCCAGCATTTGTGGTTGATTTAGCTGTCGTTTGATGCTCTTATCACATGCCCAACTTTTTAAAATCATCTTTCATCTCATCTGATCCACAGAAAATTCTGAAAGGTAGGGTGGATACTATTACTGCTATTTTACAGGTGATCAAATTACGGACCCAAGGGATTAAATGACCTGTCCCAATGGTGCTCAGCTTGTGCGTAACAAAGCTAGGCTTAGAACACAGATTTGTTTTATGGCTAGTTCCATGCTACAACACTATGTGTCACTGATCCCATGGTTGTATTTTGTTTTTAACGTACTCAATCCATTTTGCATGCATGTAAGCTAAATACAGGACACTGGTAACAGTATAGAAACCATAAATTTGTGTAAGTCTTACAACAATCTTCTGGTATATGTCAGTGAAATGTCTCATTCCTCCAATATCTGCTTATTAGAACAATATATTATAACCAACAGAAGTAGAGGTTATCTTTTTATAATGCCCAAAGGTACCATATAACCTTGATCTTTGACCCTGAATCCATGGTCTCACGACTTAATTTTAGGAAGAGATGGTTAGAGATAGAAGGGAACAACAAAAAAATCTAAAAGAGGCACTTGCATATACATCAAATATTGGAAGCACATGACTCCTTCTAGTTTTTCTTGCATCATGCACTATCAGTAGGTGGGTACCAGGCACCATCCCTACGGAATGTCTCTTCAAACTCCCTGGAGATCTGAGAAGACCCAACAGCCTGAACATCAAGTGGGATTAGCCCTGTTTGGACTGAAGAAGAAGACAGCATCTTCAGCAGGTATTGGTGGTATTGATGCACCAGGTCAGTGATAGATGTGTAACACCCTCACAATGGCCATCTGTCAATCAAAGACCTGGAATTCTTTCATCACCACTCAAGCGTGAGAATAGAAAATGGTGGATTCTAAAGGGAATCAAGAAGACTGTGTTTGCAATCCTTCCTAAGGATTCCTAGAAATAATTTGTAGAAGACAGTAAGAGGGACTCTAAAGGGGGAGCCTAAGTCAAGGTTTAGAGTAATGTTTGTACTATGGTTATAGTTATAGCTGTAATATCCATCCCAAAGTTGATGTGGTCCAGAGAAAAGGGGAAGCGATCACATTAATATTTTAGATTTCTATTGAAAATACCTGTTCCATCTTTTTTAACGACAAGTGCATGGATTTGGGAGTCTGACAGAATTGACTTCCAATGCTAGCCGCACTATTTACTAGTTCTGGATACTTGAGCAAGTAAAAAAAATCTGCCTAAATCTATTTTCTCAGTAAACTTGGGATGATGCTTACCTCACGGGGTTGTTGGGATCTCTCTGATCTTAAAGGGAATTGACTTTTTATAGAAGACGCAGCTCTCATCTGAGAAGGCGAAGACAAGGTCTTTTACAGTCTTTAAGGCCCCAGGTCTGTCTTGGAAGTTAATACAGCCTCTGTAGGACAGACAAGACATTCTGCCTTTTGCTCCATGGCATGGCATGGTCACTCACCTAGCTGTTACTTGGGGCCAGGTTCCTTCAATGAATGCTGTGATCCAGACCACAATGATAGTTTAAGTCACAGTCCCCCCACCTTCAATCTGGCATGAAGATCCAAAGCCCTACATGTGCCATTTCTAAGATGTGTTCAGTAGTAGGCCTTGCCTCCTTAATTCCAGGGCAGGAAGGCTGGGGATCTCTCTGAGGAAGCAAACTCTTGGCAACTCCAGACAGCTGAAGGTGCTTCCCCCCACTGGCAGCCAAATGACAGGAATCAAGCCTGTATCAAAGGCAGCCATGGCAAAGGAAAAGGTCTGCTTCAGGGAGGGAAGGGAGCCAAGCTGTGGAGAATGCTTAAGTAGAATTGGCAGCAGGAATCTTTGATGGCCCTAGCAACAAACACTTGAGTGGCAGGACTGTAGTGTTGATTTTTCTTTTAATCTTCTCTCACCTTCATGATAACATGGTTCTCTGCTGGAAAACTCAGTCTTTACCCATTTATGGCATTGACACCAAGAATCACAGAAATATTACTCTGGCTGAAATTCTGAAATAAGACCTCATTCCCAACGATTACATACAAAAAAGGAAGTGTCTGTATATATCTCTTTTTGTGGTCATGATGTTGCTTTCCATGCTATCTTTGTCAAGTGCCCTTAAAGGTGCCAGAGCCAACCCTACAAACTGATTGATGAAGGCTTCATCAGAGATGGCTGACAAGAAAGGACAGAGGGCAAGAGAGCAAAAAGAATTTAGAACAAGAGAGAAGTCCTTAAGTGTATCAGTTACTAGAGACTGGAAGAGCACGCTGTTTAAAGAGCCAGAGGAACTTAGACAAATGTTACCCAGTTTGGCATGAGAGAGTGTTGGACAACCAAGAATTTGTTATTAGACAAATTAAAAATAAAGTTACCTCTGCCTTTGACAAGGCTCTACATGTATCGTGTGAGGAGCGCAGATAGAGGGAGGAAGCAGACTGGAGTATGGATGGAACCAAAGGGATCTAAAATGATCTTCCAGACTTTGGGCAGTGAAAGATAAAAACCACTGCACAGTAAACACTGACGTTGGAGAGCTAGATACAAACCTAAACAAAGGAGGTTAAATAAGAACAAAATGAAAAAATTTAGTGTAACCCCAAAATAGTTGTATACTGCGTATTTATCTGACTGAGCTGCCATAACAAGGTACCATATATTGAGTGGCTAAAACAACAGACATTTATTTTATCACATTTCTGGAAGGTAGAAGTACATGATCAAGGTGCCAGAATTCTATTTCTGGTGAGGACTCTCCTCCTGGTTTGTAGATGGCTACAAAATTGCTATATATGGCTATATATGTCCTTACAGGGTCATTCATCATGTGTGTGCATAGGGGAAGAGAGAAAGTAAGTTCTATGGTGTCTCTTCTTGTAAGAACATTAATCCTATCACATCTGGGCTCCATTCTTATGACCTCATTTAACTTTAATAATTTCCTTAGAGACCCCTCATCTCCAAATACAGCCACATGAAGGGTTAGGACTCCAACATGTGAATTTGGGGGAGACACAAACATTCAGTCCATAACACACCTCATATGCAGTCTCAGTTTGTTGTTTATTTTTTTAATCATCATTATTGGAGTATAATTGCTTTACAATGTTATGTTAGTTTCTGCTGTATAACAAAGTGAATCAGCTTTACATATACATATATCCCCATATTGCCTACCTCTTGCATCTCCCTCCCACCCTCCCTATCCCACCCCTCTATGTCATCACAAAGCACTGAGCTGATCTCCCTGTGCTATGCAGCTACTTCCCAATAGCTATCTAATTTACATTTGGTAATGTATGTATGTCAATACTACTCTCTCACTTCATCCCAGCTTACCCGTCCCTCTCCCGTATCCTGTAGTCCATTCTCTACATCTGCGTCTTTATTCCTGTCCTGCCCATAATTCATCAGAACCATTTTTTTTTACATTCCATATATGTGTTAGCATACACTATTTGTTTTTCTCTTTCTGACTTACTTCACTCTGTATGACAGTCTCTAGCTCCATCCACCTCACTACAAATAATTCAATTCTGTTTCTTTATTATAGCAGAGTAATATCCCACTATATATATGTGCCACATCTTCTTTATTCATTCAACTGTCAATAGACACTTAGCATTTGTTCTAAAGTTGGTATGGTGGTGCTAAATTCTCTTAACTTTTGCTTGTCTGTAAAGGTTTTAATTTCTCCATTGAATCTGAATGAGATCTTTGCTGGTAAAGTAATTTTGGTTGTAGTTTTTTCCTTTTCATCACTTTAAATATGTCCTGTCACTCCCTTCTGGCTTGCAGAGTTTCTGCTGAAAGAGCAGCTGTTAACCTTATGGGGATTCCCTGGCACGTTATTTGTTGCTTTTCCCTCGCTGCTTTTATTTTTTTTTCTTTGTATTTAATTTTTGACAGTTTGATTAATATGTGTCTTGGCATGTTTTTCCTTGGATTTATCCTGTATGGGACTCTCTGTGCTTCCTGGACCTTATTGACTATTTCATTTACTATATTTGGGAAGTTTTCCTCTATAGTCTCTTCAAATATTTTCTTAGAAACTTTCTTTTTCTCTTCTTCTTCTGGGACCCCTATAATTCGAATGTTGGTGCATTTAATGTTGTCCCAGAAGCTTCTGTGGCTGTGGTCAATTCTTTTCATTCTTTTTTCTTTATTCTGCTCTGCAGTAGTTATTTCCACTATTTTATCTTCCAGCTCACTTATCCGTTCTTCTCCCTCAGTTATTCTACTATTGATTCCTTCTAGAGAATTTTTAATTTCATTTATTGTGTTGTTCATCGTTTGCTCTTTAGTTCTTCTAGGTCCTTGTTAAATGTTTCTTGTATTTTCTCCATTCTATTTCCAAGATTTTGGATCATCTTTACTATCATTACTCTGAATTCTTTTTCAGGTAGACTGCCTATTTCCTCCTCATTTGTTTGGTCTGGTGGGTTTTTAGCTTGCTCCTTCATCTGCTCCATATTTCTCTGTCTTCTCATTTTGCTTAACTCACTGTGTTTGGGGTCTTCTTTTCACATGCTGCAGGTTCGTAGCTCTCGTTGTTTTTGGTGTCTGCTCCCAGTTGGTGAAATTGGTTCAGTGGCTTGTGTAGACTTCCTGGTGCAGGGGACTGGTGCCTATGTTCTGGTGGGTGGGTCTGGATCTTGTCTTTCTGGTGCGCAGGGCTGCGTCCGGTGGTGTGTTTTGGGGTGTCTGTGACCTTATTATGATTGTAGGCAACCTCTCTGCTAATGGGTGGGCTTGTGCTCCTGTATTGCTTGTTGTTTGGCATAGGGCATCCAGCACTGGAGCTTGCTGGTCATTGGGTGGAGCTGGGTTTTAGCATTGAGACAGAGATCTCTGGGAGAGCTCTCACCAATTGATATTATGTAGTGCCAGGAGGTCTCTCGTGTTCCAATGTCCTGAACTCAGCTCATCCCACCTCAGAGGCTCAGGCCTGACACCAGGCCGAAGCACCAAGACCCTGACAACCACATGGCTCAGAATAAAAGGGAGAAAAAAAAGAAAGAAAAATTTAAAAAAATAAAATAAAATAATAAAATGAAAATAAATTTTAAATTATTAAGATAAAAAATTTTTAAAGTAATTAAAAAAAGGAAGAGAGCAACCAAACCAATAAACAAATGACACCAATGAAAACAAGTGCTAAAAACTATACTAATATAAACATAAAAATCAAAAACAAGTCAGTCCCAGACAGTAAACCCCAAGTCTACAGTTGCTCCCAAAGTCCACTGCCTCAATTTTGGGATGATTCATTGTCTATTCAGGTATTCCACAGATGCAGGGTACCTCAAGTTGATTTTGGGGATTTAATCCACTGCTCCTGAGGCTGCATGGAGAAATTTCCCTTTCTCTTCTTTGTTCGCACAGCTCCTGGTGTTCAGCTTTGGATCCGGCCCCGCCTCTGTGTGTAGGTTACCCTCAGGCTTCTGTTCCCACCCAGACAGGGTGGGGTTAAAGCAGCACTGATTAGGGTGATCTGGCTCACTCAGGCTGGGAGGAGGGAGGGGTATGGTAGTTATAACTGGAATGTGGGGTGAGCCTGCGGCAGTAGAGGCCGGCATGACATTGCAAGAGCATGAGGCTTGCCGCGTGTTCTGCCGGGTAAGTTGTCCCTTGATCTCGGGACCCTGGCAGTGGCGGGCTGCACAGGCTCCTGGGAGGGGAGGTGTGGATAGTGACCTGTGTTTGCACACAGGCTTCTTGGTGGCTGCAGCAGCAGCATTAGCATTTCATGCCCATCTCTGGTGTCCAAGTTGATAGCCACAGCTCGCGCCTGTCTCTGGAGCTCGTTTAGGCAGTGCTCTGAATCCCCTCTCCTCGCGAAACAACGGTCTCTTGCCTCTTAGGCAGGTCCAGACGTTGTCCCGGACTCCCTCCCGGCTAGCTATGGCACACTAGCCCCCTTCAGGCTATGTTTACGCAGCCAACCCCAGTCCTCTCTCTGGGATCTGACCTCTGAAGCCCGAGCCTCAGCTCCCAGCCGCGCCCGCCCCGGCAGGTGAGCAGACAAGCCTGGGGCTGGTGAGTGCTGGTTGGCACCCATCTTCTGTGCAGGAATCTCTCTGCTTTGCCCTCTGCACCCCTGTTTCTGCGCTCTCCTCAGTGTCTCCAAAGCTTCCCCCCTGCCACCCCGCATCTTCGCCAGTGAAGGGGCTTCCTAGTGTGTAGAAACCTTTCCTCCTTCACAGCTCCCTCCCAGAGGTGCAGGCCCTGTCCCTATTCTTTTGTCTGTGTTTTTTCTTTTGCCCTACCCAGGTACGTGGGGAGTTTCTTGCCTTTTGGGAAGTCTGAGGTCTTCTGCCAGCATTCAGTAGGTGTTCTGTAGGAGTTGTTCCACATGTAGTTGTATTTCTGATGTATTTGTGGGGAGGAAGTTGATCTCCATGTCTTACTCCTCCAACATCTTGAAGGTCCCTCTCAGTTTGTTGTCTTATTAAAAAGAAACATAAATCCAACATTACCCCAAAACAACAAAAAGGAATTTAAACCCTAGTGAAGTCTCTTAAAGAGGCACACATACTCGTTGCCAACAGAACAAAATGCTCAGGCTCTTAACCCATCTCCCTCAAGTTCCATTCACTGTGATAGTTGCTCTGCGGGGTCTCTCCTTCAGCACCTTCAGCACAGCCTCCCCAGACTCTTGCATTGTTGCCTGGCTCTCCTTCTCCTCATGCCACCTTTCTCCATCTCTCTTTTGGATTCTTCCATGAGCTGTTATGGGCCAATGGCCTTCTAGCTTTGGTTAGTATCAGAGTCACCTGGCGAACTGGGTAAAAATACAAAAGCCCAGACCCTATGCTATTTCAGTGATCCTAGAACTCTGTGATCTTATTAGCTCCTCTGTTGATTCTGATACTTACCCTGTGTATTAGTCTGATCGAGCTGTCATAACAAAATACCACGGACCAGGGGGCTTAAACAACTGAAAGTTTTTTCCCCAGTATGGAAACCAAGAAGTCTAAGATCAAGGTGCTGACAGGGTTTTGTTTCTGGTGAGAACTCTCTTCCTGGCTTGCAGATGGCCACCTCTGGCTGTGTCCTCACATGGCCTTTCCTCAATGCTTGCACATAGAGAGAGAGAGAGAAAAAGAATGAACTCTCTTTCTTCTTCTTAAAGGGCCACCAATCCTATTGGATTAGGATCCCACCCTTGTGACCTTATACACCTTAATTACCTCCTAAAAGAACTGTCTCCAAATACAGTCACACTGGGGGGGTTAGAGCTTCAACGTAGGAATTTTGGTGGGACAAAGCTCAGCCCAAAGCACCCAAATTTGAATGCCAATGTTTTAGACCACTGGTTCTCAACTAAGGGAAATTTTGTCTCCCTGGGAACATTTAGCAATATCGGTAGACAATTTTGGTTGTCACAACTTGGGGAAGGTCTACAGAGAGGGTGGAAAAAGGGTGAAATCCAATGCTGAGGCATTGTCCTACAGGTCAGTGACTCTCAACCCTGGCTGAGCATCAGAACTTCCTGGAGAGCTTTGTCAAAATATTGAGACCTCAGCCCACCCGCAATTATGTAACTCAGTCTGGGAAGGGTCAGACAGCTGTTTTTGCTATTTTAAAGTTCTGCAAATGTGTGGGGTTGCACAGCCAGAGTTGAGACTGTGGTAGCCACATCGTTTGACATCATGAATACAACAACCTAATGATTTATTCCCAATTGTAAAAATAAGAAAACAGGACCAGAAGACTCCTACCTATCACTACATGTTAATAGTAGCGATTGATAGAACAGAGACTCTTACCCAAATTTGCCTGGTCCACCTATGCCAAAGGATGATGTGTTGTGTGTGCATGTATGTCTGTTTGGTGTGACAGGGTATGATAATAACTTAAGATTCCTCTACTTCACTTTTTCAGCTTTGGAATCTAGTTCTGAGGGTATTTTTTTTCTCCCTTTGTAAACTAAATGACAGAGAGAAAAACAAGGTAAATTTCTCCCTTCCAACCCAATCCAGGTTGAATGAGAATGGGAACAGGGCTGATTTTACAAGTCAGAGGACCCACACATGGTTGTGCTTTTAAATGTGTAGGAATAGCACTCTTCCTTCTTTTACATTGATATTCAGGTAGGAATCCACTGAAAGATTTATAAAGAAAAGGAAACCTACGAATTGACAGTCAGTTCAGAAGTTCACAGCTCACATCACATGAGAATAAAGATCAACAAATTCAGTTCTATTAACATTCTTGACTATATTAATCCTAAGTCACTAAAGCAGATAAATCTTATAAATGGATTCAGAAATTTATTTTTAAAAATCTCATTAATGGGATAAATCATTAATTGATGTCAGATAATACAATCCTGTTTTAATTTATCTGCAAAGAAATGGCTGCCTTTAGTGTCCCCAAGGACCCATGAAGATCAAACAGATGTGCAAGCACCCACTAAACTGTAAATTGCCACATGAAATGCATCAGTATCACTATTCATTTTAAATTAAAATATGAAATGTAGGGAGCATCTGGAGAGCAACATACAGACCCAGTCTTCCTCCTACTCTCCCCACCCCTCTGCTCTTTTCACCTGCTTGCCCTCCTTTTCCAGAGTCCCCTCACCATACCCTCCATCACTCTGCATTTATTCCTAGGTGGCCTAATCTCAGGAGACATGGTCCCACCTTTTGCATTTAAAAACTCGGATTAGCAATAAAGAGATAAACATGGATGACGTACAACTAGCTGAGAAAAGCTGAATTCCAGATGGTTACTATGCTCCTAGTAAAAAGAGTAACTATCATATACATGTGAAAAAAAAACAGAAAAATGAACACAGGCATCACATGGGTGTAGATTCTCCTTTTATTGCCATTTCAATGTTCTTGGAGCAAAAAATAAAATACTTTAAATATTAATATAGAATATAATCTTTGATACACTGTCTCACCAAGGCCCCCAAGACCTTCCTACAGCACCTCCCCCATCACCAAAAAAAAACAAAAATAAAAACAAAGACGTTAAGATCTAATTCATGTTGTCAGAGTCTAGCTCTTTTGTCAGGCAAAGAATAACTGAGAGTCTCCCTTTTTAGTCAAGTGAGAAAGTTTTGGCTGCGCTTTATCTTTCTTGTTTTCTTTTGTTTGCTCCTGCTTCCTGGGTGCATACGTCTATCCACACTGGAAGGTCAATCATAAGAAGAGCTGTTAACCAAGTAGCTGGTCTTCCAGAAACTTGTGACTGACTCACATCTTCCCATGTGGACCGTAGCCTGGCCAGACCCCAGGGCCAACACATCCTACTGTCAGGGGAAGCTAGGACTGTTCCCATCAACCTTCTTCATCCCCAGGGCCCTTCACCAGGATCCCTAGAAGCATCTTCCCCTCCTCACCAATGAAGCACTTATGCTCTCAGCAACAGCCCCACCATAAGCTTCCTATAGCACCTCCCCCCATAATCAAAAAATGAGCTGTTGCTGAAACGTCTGTACTAAAAAAAATAGACACATACATATTTTTTAACATATGTGTACATATACTTTACATAGGTATATAAAATAAATATAAATAAATTATGTATATCTATGTATATATAGAGAGAAAGATATAAAATGTATCACCAGAAGTACATGAGGATGTGCTGAGTGCTCTGCTAAGTCAATGAATAAACATTTTTCTGGAACATCTATTTTACTCAAAAGTAAAACAAACATACCATGGAGTAGAATAAAAATTTTACAAGCATTTTTAAGGTAAAAGTAGAAACCTGAAAGACTTTTCCTGGGAAGCTTTTGTTAGATCCCTGGGGCTCAAATTCACTCTCCTTTGCCTGGATGTCAGTGGAAAATCTGACAAGCAAGTCACCTAGAGGCACAAGGAGCTATGATTACACTGGACCAGGCTTTTATAAAACCCTCTTATAATCTACTTCCTAGACAGTAAATGTCCCAACTCACTAATGCCAATCCAGAACCTTGAGAACTGGTCTTCATTTAGTAACTGCATGTAGAACAAGCAAGAGTGGGATTTGCCATCTACTTCTTTGCTGTACCTAGCCCCTATTGAGCTGCTTCTTGCAAGGAACTGGGCAGACTGCCACCAGTACAGAAAGAGAAATCTGGTTCTCCTCTGTTCTAGTAAATCTGACATATCCAGTCACTCCTCTTTTAACAGCAGGCTTGCTTTGCTATATTTATAACCAAAAGCCTGAGTCAAGCATAACCAGATATTTTTTCTGATTTATTAATTTTACTATATGCAGCCTGAGTTTCTCTAGACCTCACCAACCCATGAATTCAGATAATATGATCAAGATAATAGTAGGAAGCCAAGTTTCTCTAGCTCTTGCTTCTAGAAGTTGCTCATGCGATACTTCAGCCACCTGTAAAGTCTCACCCTACTATGTCTAAAAGACCCCAGAGGTGCCTCACAGGTGTTTAAGAATTAGTCAGAACATCTACCAGCATCTTTTTCTGCCCTGATCCATCACCAATGTCCATGGTGGAAAGTCCCTTGAGTGGGTTTCATTGCTGTCACTGCCACCTGTGCCAAGGTGCTCCTATGCTTTCAGAGGTAACAACACTTGAGGTGCCAGGTGTATGTTGTGTAGCAGTGATGAGACTGACCTTTCCACTCTGAGTCCCACATTATCACCAGTATCAAAGAACATTCTTATTTTATTGGGGTATAATTGTTTTACAATGTTGTGTTAGTTTCTACTGTACCACCAAGTGAGGTAGAGTTCCCTGTGCTATATAGCAGGTTCTCATTAGTTATCTATTTTATACATATTAGTGTCCATACTTGATGCCCCTACCTCTGACCATCTTGCTAAGTCTAGGCAAGACTGGACTGTGGTGGTAATTCATGGCCTGCTCACCAGCCCTAATGGTCTTGATGTGACTGACCATCACATGAGCATAATCATCCAAGCCTCCTTTTCTACAGGAACCAAGGTTAAAAGCACTTGCATTTGTTAAAATCCCTTCTAGGTCTTCAGCTGAAATGTGATACAAAAGGACAAAGTGCTATTACATTAACCTAATTATGAAGTTACTTGCTGAGAGCAAGTTTTAGAGTATTTACGTTTGTTTAAAAGCCAAAAAGATTATCAGCTGTACTACTGCAGACTTTGAGGCTCCTATCTTTGTTTTATTTACCAGTTTCTAAATTTAGGTGGAGGATTCTTTTATGCACTTGAACTGCTGGTCAATTCTGCATGGGCAGACAGGGTGCAATATAGAAAGGATACTAGAATCATGGTTGAGAAATATTAATACACAAAAGATGTTTTATGTAACAGAAAATATATGAAATGGCAAGAATAACATTTAAAAATAAATAGCTTTATTTAGTCAATTAGAACTCTATGAGGTTCCATTTATAGAAGCCTCTGCAAAGAACATATGGTAATTCCTTATTCATAATGGAAGAAGAGGGGACTTTAGGTGCTTTAAATGTTTTCATATTTCTTTCTCATTTCAACTTGCACAAGACTCTACAATCTTAAATGTTTATAGCTGAAGGAACCATGATCTAGAGATAGATATACTTACTTTGAAGAAGTGAATAAAAAGAAGACTGGAGGTTAGAATTCAGATATTGTGATTCAGAGAGGTAGGGCCAGGCTCTAGAAGTTCAGTACCTCTCAGACAGCATCTTCTCTTGCCAGAGGAAATCCTTTATCCCATAAGCACTAAACAGTTCAGTCACACACGTCACTTATCAGGAGCCTGTGTGTTGGGGACTGCAACCATCCAGAACACAAGAAGCAAGTGTGGGATGGTGGAAGGGCTTTGAAGAACAAAAACAGGTGACATAAAGTCATCCCACTGTGAGAGCTTCTAACAGCCTATCCCTGTAGTCTGCTGCCTGGGTTCTCAGCCCACCTACACATGTGAGACAGCAGGCAAGTTGGGTGACCCTTCTGAGCCTTAATGTTCTATCTGTAAAATGGAAATGGTCATTTTTTCCCCCACAGATTGTAAACAGGATTAAATGAGATCATATATGCCAAATGTTTAGAACACTGTTCACTATATATTGTGTTTGTAAATGATATTGTTTTATCATTATTGTTATTTATTACTCTAAATACAACTCTGTAAGCATGATAATCAAGCTGTCCATGCGTGGTATATCAGAAGCCAAAAATTAGTCAAGTAGGAGAATGTTCTCCTAGAAGCATGGGCACTGACAGCAGGGCAAAGCCATGGCCAAGAGGTTGAAAGTGAGAGAAAAGACAAAAAGGCAAGGAAAGTAAGAAATAAAAATTCAAAAATACATCACTCTGAGTCCCCTTCATTTCAGGAAAAATAGTAGACAACATTTTAATAGTTGCTCAAAATATTAATAAGCAGCTGCCATTCAAAGTAGTAAACTTAATACATAGGACTTAAATTATATTCAACTTATCTCCATGAGAAACATCTCGTAGCATAAACACTAGGAAAGGTTTTACTTTCCTTAGAGATGTAGTATATTTTTTTCCCTTTCTGGCAAATAAAAATGATGGGCCTGACCTTTTTTCCCTGTCACTTTGACCACCAGGAAGTTTAGAACCAAATGTTCAGCCTTAGAGCCTTAGAGACCTTTTCATTCTAGTATCTCTTCTTGGATCATGACTTTCTACTCTAGATTTACATTATTTTTGTCCTGAATTTTACATTTCTCTTTATATTTTGATATTTTATTATATGACATAAGCTAACTCAAATGCTTTGGTAAAGAAGTACCAGTCTAAACAAATTAAATTGCCCAACAAACTGTTTTTGCAGTCTGATATATGTGCAATATGGTCTTGAAGATTTTATTCCAAATATTTTATTAAGTTAAATCCAGGAAATAAAGGGATAAACTATTTGGAAAAATCTTTTGCAATGACAGATATTCCTTCTATGGAATCGTTTATTCCATAAATGTATCAGAACAATAAAGCATTACTAAATGTTATTCTCTTCCTAAAAATGAAGGAGCAGGTTCATCCTGACTCCAGTCGCCTCCAAAGTAATGGAGTCTCCACCTTTCTCCAGTGGGGAGAAAATGAGCAATGCTGAGCAGCAGGATAGTTCCGGTACCAATCAAGGGATGGAGCCCAGTTCTTAGACTTTGTATCTCAGATCTCATGTGGCATAAGCCCTGATAAAGATGCCCTCAGCGGGCTGGCTAATGGAAAACAGGAGACTATAAAGTTATAACTCTAATTTCTTTCAGAACCTTAATAAATATCACCTTAGGAGAGTTCGTTCCTGACCACCTATGTAAATTATTACCTCCACTCCCAGACCACCTATTTCTCTTATAGCACTTTATTGTTCTCCAGGGCACTTATCACCTTTTGAAATACATTTACTCTTTTATTGTACTGTCCGTTGATTGTCTCCTCTGATTACTGTAAGTTCCGTGAAGTCAGTGACTTTATCTGGTTTGTTGTTTTATCTCCACTTCCTAGAACAGTGTCTGGCAAATAGTTAACACACAGTAAATATTTGTTGGTTGAATGGAAAAGTGAATGAATATGCAAAAGCAGAAGTGGTTAGCCAAGAAGGATATTTCCTTTCAGCCACTTTAGAAGAAAATGTTGAGATATTTTAAAACTCATAACGTATGTCCTTTTAGGTCTTTGAATAAAAAGCAATTTTTAAAAATTAAATGCATTTTATCAATCAAACTGTGGGACCAATAGGGAAGCAGTAACGTTACTTGTCCTTCCAAAGATCTCATGGATTGCGGTAGTACTTTTGTGAACAAAGAAGAACAAAAAGCGTTACTCACTACCCAATTCTACAAGGGTTAAGTCATAGCCCATTGCAGTTGCCCACCAAAAGTGCAACTTGAGAGGCAAACAGGATGAGAAACAGGATGAGGCCCTCTGTGCTTTGGATAAACAGGCCCCAGATTATTGCACCTTCCCATACATAGAAAAGTACTAAAATCCTTAAACTGAGTATCTGTTCTTTGTGATCAGCAGTAATCTTTTACCAAGATGTATGCTTGACTGCACATATTCCCTAGACACAAATCTGGCTAGGGAATATATGCCAGATATATACAGGCCTCTCCCCTACCTCTTCAGAGAAGTTTCCTTGGAGCTAACTGAGTGGCTGCCTCCCAGGCTTTAGGCCTCAGTAAGACCCTGAATAAAACTGAAACTCATAACTCTTATGTTATTTGTTGTTCCTTTAAGTTAACACTCTCTTCTACCCACCAGGCCACACAGTCTAATCACTCTTCTACTAAATCATCGCAAAATTTACATCACTTATCCTAGCCTCTTTCCTGATGATCAGTCTATATCTAAGGAACAGATCCACATGGATATCCTACATATACCAATATGTCTAAAACCAAACTCTGATTTTTCCCACATCAAATCTCTGAACATCCTGCTACACAAGATGGTGGTCCATTACCTCCTTTCAGTATGGATATGGGTTGAGTGTTTAAAGTTTGGAGCATGGAGATGGCCCTAAGTTATCAGCCAGGCCATGTTTAAATAGGATGGGAACAACAAATGAAAGAACAGAGAAGAAGAGATGGACTTCACAGCTCGTTTTATGTGGAGGGTTGAGCTAGCCCAGACAGTACAGCAGAGGCCCTAGATGTCTAAAACTGGGGTATATTGAGGGAAATTACAAGCACGAAGGCAAAACTAAGGTTACTTCTCAGTCTTGCCTGGGGCAGCTCAGCAATGAATGAAGCAAGCCCAGTTAGTAAAAGTGAAGATCTCTCATAGGGCGATTTGCAATATCATATTCTGCCAGCCGTTTTATGCAACTGCTGTTGGGTCTCATTTGGCCCTGGCTTTATCTGACCCCCAGAAGTCAGAAGTCGTGGCATAGAGGTGCAAAGTCACTTTGAGTATTTTGATTGGAAAAGGTTTCTATTAATATACACCGCAGCTTACCTAAAGAGTACTTCCGTGTGTACCAAGGTTTCTCCACTCCCTCCCTAATAACAGAGTGATAAACCTGAGGCAGAGAAGGGCAGAAACTGCCAGCAGGGTACTCTGGCCTGGTCAGCTCCCTTCTCCTATCACGCAGGTGTTAAGTCCCAGTGCCTGACATTTTTGACTGAGTTTCCTCTGTCATATGGTTGAGTTACAAAACCATTTTGTCCTGACATCTATTTATTTCCCTTTTCAATTCCAATATTCATTTTTCTAACATTTTCACTATGCTTAAGCAACTTGCAGATAAAAAAGTAACACTTATGTCAGATTTTAGCGACTACAAAACACGTTCCCGTCGCTCTCCCATTTAACAGTGACAACAGCCCCAAAAGACTCTGACAGGCGAGGGACCCAAGGCTCAGAGAAGCCAAGCAACTTGCCCAACATCACACTTGGGACCTGGAACACTTTCCACCATTCAGACCCCCGTGGATGTGTGTTCACCTTTGAAGCTCATCTAATTGCATAAGGGAATCACAAGCCAAAATCATCATAATTCATGCCACAGTATCTTTTACCCAGCCCTGCCTTTTCCAGAGCCAAGAATAAAAAATCATATTTCTTTCCACGAAGTCATGCCACATTCACCTGCTTGTGCTGTGAACTTTTGTTCATCAGTCCCAAGTTAGCATTATTCATTTGTTCATTTTATTTGTATTTATTGAGTGCCTACTATGTGCAAGGCATCAATAGCATGGCGATTAGGTAACAGGAACTATTTATTAAATAGTTTATTAAACAGATAAAAGCATTATTCACTTCTTAAAAATGCACTTCAATCATGCAGGATCCAATGATCTATACTGCATTCAAAGCAAAGTAAATCACAGGGCAGCTGGCTCCAATTCTTTTTTAAAGTAGGCAGGGTATAAATAATAAATAGAATAAAAGCGTCACTGTGAAAATTTTATCAGAGGTCATAAGTGTGGAGGAGTTAAGAGGCTGGGCTTCAGTCCAGACCCTGCCACCAGTGGCGTGTGACCTTGGGTGAGTCACCTTGCCTAGACAGGCCTCTGTTTCCTCCTCTGTGAAGTATGTGAATTAAGTGGGATGATTTTTAAAGTGCCTTTGCTGATTAACAGTCTCCTTGTACTGAAGTTAAAACATCACTCAGTGCATCTGACCTTCATCCTTGAAGGTCTCAGGGGCTGAGAGAAGCACAGAGACTTGGTTACACACAGGATCTAAAAGGTAAAGTACCATCAAGAGCAAACAAGCAATCCACTTGGAAGGCAATAAGCTGACGTATAAACATAATTGACTTGGAAAAAATTAACATAATAAGTGAACACTGAAGAAATTTCTAATATCGAAGCAGTGTCCTACAAATAATAAATACCCAAAGGAAATTAAAAATCAATAGGTAATAATGTGTCAGTATTGGTTCCTCAGCTGTGACAAACGTTCTATGGCAATGTAAGATGTTAACAACAGGGCAGCAGGCTGCAGTGGGTACGGGGACTCTCTGTACTATGTTTGAAACTTTTCTGCACAAACTATTCTAAAATAAAACTTTATTTTAAAAACAAATCAATGGGTAATCCTCATCTACCTTAGTGAGAATGGGTTAGTGGCAAATTTGAGATTTCATTCTGCCTGTAAAGGCATCTTCTTCATTTCTAAAAATAATATTCTAATCCTTGTAATTTTGTGTGAGCAACCATATAACGTTAATCAGAACGTTAAAGTGGCCAGTTGAATTATTTTATATGAATATCAGGAGAGAGAGATGTGTGAGCTTTTCTAGGCAGTTGGAAACTCTATTCATAGAATTGGAAATAAATTCCCCAAACCAGGTTAACTAATGGTTGACATTTCCACACCCACCCAATCTCTTTAACTGCCTCTTTAAAAATGAAAGTTAAGGGCTTCCCTGGTGGCACAGTGGTTGAGAGTCCGCCTGCCGATGCAGGGGACACGGGTTCGTGCCCCGGTCCGGGAGGATCCCACATGCCGCAGAGCAGCTGGGCCCGTAAGCCATGGCCGCTGAGCCTGGGCGTCTGGAGCCTGTGCTCTGCAATGGGAGAGGCCACAACAGTGAGAGGCCCGCGTACCACAAAAAAAAAAAAAAAAAAAAAAGAAAAAGAAAGTTAAAAAGTCCAACCTGAAACTACAAGGCAATAACAATCACGGAAAGTTAACAAACACACCTCTAAAGGCTCAGACAGGGGTCTAAGGAGGCTGGGCTTTAACATCCCTGATGTTTGGCTACCATTTGGAAGCAAAGCAAACACACATACACACCAGATTCAGGAAGAAAAAGTCAAGAGTATTAATAAATCCACAGTGTGTGTTAAAAACCATGTAGATTAAAGGAAAATACCCTACCAGTTTTCTTCATTAACATTAGTACATTCTTACATAACTTACATAGCATTAAAGTCTGCAAATCTGGCCTAATTTTATCTTTGAGGCCTAGACTTCTAAAATGTGCTCTCTTTGGTCTACACATCACCTTTTTATATTTTCTATTAGCTGGAAGCTCCAGCTTCCTTTATTATGATTCCAGCAGCCTTAGCTCTCTGCTCACAAATAATTGATGTTCCCTTTGCACCAGGCATAGTTTTCAACTGATAAGCAGTAGGGTAATTGGCACCTTCACAGGATATTAGGAAGAAGGAGGGGGAAAAAGATCACACTTTGCAAGCAGGAAGCAGAGAGCAGAAGGTAACCAAATAATCATGCTCCTGCTAAGAAGGCTAAATTCTTCTGGACAAATTCTATACTTTGCATTTCCTATAGTAAATATTGTCTTATATTTATCAACACACACTGTAAGAAAAAAGTGTCAGGTTAAGATACTCCCTGGGTTTATTAAAGATGAGGTGTTGATACTACTACTTACTCTATGTAACATGCAAAATTTGACATAACTTCTAATAACGCTTAGCATTAACAGTGTATATGTTTTCCATACTCATTGAGACATAATTAATAATGCTGTCATATCGGATACATGGATGTGAATTATTACTAAATTAGAATAGAATTCCTATAGAATTATGTGTAATGCACTGTCACCACAAATACAATATTAATAAATAATCTAGGTTAACCTGTGCTTAATCTTTTTACAGCTAACCCTTTAACAAAGCACATTAAAAAGCTCTGACTTTGCCAAATCTGGAGGAAAGTTTATTGCATTTTTAAGACAAAAAGATATCGATGTGATTTTGACAGCGGCACTGGGCATACATTTTTAAATTCTCTGATTCAGAATAAATCAGGTGTCTCCTAGGATAATAACTGAACAATAAGTGTATAGTGTGTGAGATCAAGTCAGGAGGCTGGGACACAGATCAGCTTATTTTTGCTGAGAAACTCTACCCAGTCCCATCCCACCAACTCCCACCACAACCAAATCTGACTCCTGGCCTCTGATAAAGATCAAAGGCTAAGTAAAACAAAGTCTCTAGAGTCAGACCAAAGGTATAGTGAGAGAGGAAATATGAGGAGAAAAATCCTACCAGCACTGCCCACTCTCTCCCTCAATAGCACCACCACCAACCTCTATTTGCCATCTCTCTGCTCCTCATGGGATCCCACTGAGATTCTATCACTGTAGGACCTGATCCAGGACCATGTCAGCATCAGAAGAAGCCTCCATTTGACCCAGACCCAATCCAGATATGCTCATTCTCGAACTAGTTGGTCAAGTCATTCTGGTCCTTCCGTCACACAAACTCCTTCCTTCCTTTCCAGTTGACTCCCTGAATCTGGCCACTTCTGGCACAGACCCTGAGCTCTGCTCCTCCATTGGCATTTGACATTTTGTTGTATCTGAAGGGTTTGCTTAGACTCTCAACCTAACTGTCAGCAACAACCATCAGCTCACACCCAGGCTCTTCTAGAGCAGCTGTGTTAGCAGCAGGACCAACCCAGATGCCCCTCTGAGACAGGATGATAGGTCCTTGATAAAATAATCCGTTCATCTCAGAGACTTCATTCTCTTGAACTGATTAGTCTGACTACATTGGCTTATGACCTAACTTTCATTTATTCCACAATCATATGTTTAGATCTTACAATGAGACAGGGAATCAGAGGTAAAATTTGTTTCCTTACTTCTACCCTCTCCAATAGGCTATTCTCATTCTCCAGTGGTACCTGTCAGTCCACCTAGGTCAGCAACTCTCAAACTTTCTGGTCTCAGGACCTTTTACTCTCTTGAAAATTATCAAGGACCCAAAGATCATTTGTTTATAGAGATTATACCTTTTGATATTTACTGTATTAGAAAGGAAGAAGAAAATGTAAAAATATTTATCAACTTATTTAAAATAACAATGATGACCCTACTACCTATCAACATAAATGACATGTCTATAAAAATAAATATTTTCCAAAACAAAAAAAATTAGCAAGGTGTGTGGCATTGCAAACATTAATGTCTGGCTTACTAGAAGAGAGTTGGATTCTCATATCAGCTTCTTCATTCAATCTAGGTGATTATGTTATTCTGATTGAAGGATATGAAGAATATCTGGCCTCACACAGATATGCATGTCATTGAAGACTGCAATATTTGAATAGCATTTTCAGATAATCAGGAATACTGTTTTCCGATAGTATACTCACACTCAACAAGTAACCGTGCAGTGTGGGATCTGAAACCTTATCAATGAATTTTTTATACTCAATACATTAAAATCCACGTTTATCTTGCACATGGAGCAGATGTGTTACCTACGCATGATTGGTTATTTGGAAAATATTGCTTCACCAATCTATGCAGATCAAATGTTAACACATTTTATTATATAAAATCAAAAAAATCACATTTGTCTCAAAAACATTATGCTAAATAAACAAAGTCAGACACAAAAGGCTATGTATTGTATGATATTCTGGAAAAGGCAAAAACTATAGGGACAAAAATTAGATCAGGGGCTGGGGGTGGGAGGAGAGAATTGACTCTAAAGGAATACCTAGAGACTTTTTGGATTGTTGGAAATATTCTATATCCTATTTGTGGTAGTAAATACATGACTATATATTTCTCAAAACTTAAAGAACTACATACCTAAAGGAATAAATTTTGCTATATGTAAATTATGCCTCAATAAGCTAGACTTTTAAATAATCAGATTTCTCACTAGTCTATAAGGACTAGGAAGTCCTCAAGCTCATGGTGATAGACCTAAACTTTCCAAAATTCTAATCTGTGCTTGAAAACTTGAATTTTATCTCATTGGTGACAAATACTGTCAGCTTAACACATCTACATTTAAAGTATTCAATTCCTTTTCCTTTAAATTCTGAAAGACGGGTCTCAAAATGACAACACACTTTGTACCATAATACCATTAAAAATGTTCTGTTGCACATGACACAATAAGGTAAATTATTAACACTGCTAAAGCCAAGTGAAGGATACCTTTTGTCATACTCTTCCTTGATGTGACAGGTCCACTTCATTCATTTTAGAGAAAATATCTGTCAAACACTGAAGTCTGAATCCTCATAGTTTGTCTGCCCAGTCATTTTTTCAAGTAAAAATAATGCTCCATAAAAAGATGCCTAGATGAGTTCCTAACTCAAATAACCATACAAGTGCTTTTCCTTGAGGCAATGGTCATACTTGAGAATGAAGCAGAAGGGCTTTATGCATACTTCCAATTATATCACACAGCATATTATGAAGATACATATTGAAGGGCTAAGATTAATAGAATTAATAATTTTACAACTTTGCCAAGGACATTTTTAAGTGACTAGCTTTTTGAAAATTGCAAACGCATGTTAGGGATTACAATGACTAGCAGGACACTTTGGTGGTACTGCTTTCATGTGTGGAAAGACACCTGGAGTTTTACTCACCATTGCTTTGCACCATTATTGTAAATGTCAACACAGCTAGTTGTTTCAAGATAAACCATGAGATTTTAAAAAAGTTACTCAATACTTTTGAATATTTCAGTACCACTTGTGTTTGTTGCCAAGGTTTCACATAAAAGAAAATCTTCTTTGATGTTTTGTTGTTGCTGATGTCAGATGGATACAAACATAGACTCACTGTTTTGTACAGCAAAAGCAGAAATCTTCAGAAGAGACAGTAATTCGATTTTCAAATACACATAGCTTGATTAGTCTCAGCTATTGTGTGTGCATTTCCAGCCAATGCAATAAAATAATTTACCTATTAGATGCTTCTGTGGCTTTTTGATTCCCAGTTTTAAAAACTAACAACATTTTAATTTTTAAAGATATCATATATACATTAAGATGTTCAATTCCTTCTTCTTTAAACTCTGAAAGATCGGTCTCAAAATGATGTCATAATGCTATTCAAAAACGTTCTATTGCACTCGACACAATAAGGTTAATTATTAACATCACCAAAGCCAAGAGAAAGATAACTTTCATCATACTTTTGTTTCATATTTACAGGTGCACCCAGATTCCTCCCTTCCATAGGTCAGAGAACTCTCTACAATCAGTTTCATCTTTTTCATTATCTTTAGATGGAGACAGTTTGGCTGTGGATGGAAAAAGTTATTCTTCTAATCTCCCATTTTCTAGGCCAACAATCCATCCTTAAACATAAAATAAAATATGTATATATATATTATTTTAGAATAAAATATTATTAAATTCTAAAATATTTTAGATAAAATGTAAAAGTCAAAATATATTTTGTGTGTATTTAAAATATTTTTATATGTCTTTAAACTATTGCAAAACAAGACAATAAAGTATACTTCTCATTGTGTTTTCACATAGGCAGAAGAAAAACTTCAAAATAATGATTTAGTGGATGATAACTAGGTTTCAGATATAGGTGTAACCTTCTACTAAGGGTACAGTAGAACTATTAAAAACGTACTGAGTAAATTTCTAAAAATGTTCATATTTTTACCCTAAACCTACTACCTTAAAATTCTACAGAACACAAAAATATGCAAGCACATATTCATCAGAGCAATGATGTCACATATCTGAATACCTGTGAGACAATGAGAGTGAAAGCAGCAAATAACATCTTAGTGCTATTATGAAAATAGCTTTCAGCTGGTGGGTCCCTGCTAAAGTCTTGGCAACCCACAGGGCTCAGTGAACCACACTGAGGAACGCTAGCCTGGGTGACACGGAACCCTCCCTGAGAATGATCATTCATTCTACTGTAATTTTCTCCTTTTGATGACACTGAAGGAGCCTAGGCTGAGTTGTTTGGGAAACAGGAGGAATACTCAAGCAGGGAGCAAAACCTCAAAACCTGAGGATACAGGCAGTTAGTCAGCCAGGTTAATGAGTGGCAAGGTTGTCAGCCCATAGCTCAAGCTAGAAATCTCAGGTTCATCCTTGAATTCTCTCTCTCTTCTTCACTCCCTACAGCAAATACTACTGGCCTCTGTCTTGCTGTGAGCCTTCATTCTCTTGCTTGACTAGTCCTTAAAGCCTCTTGAGGGAGTGCCCTGTGCCCTCCACCACCAGTGCCACTGCCACAAAGCCTTGCACACATTATGTACTAGATAAAGGACAAAGGGAACCCTTTATAATCAGGACTCACAGACTCCCCACCGTATTTTCTGTGTTCAATCCCCACCATGTCATCTATGTTCAATCAAAAGTTGCCACATAATGCTCTTTTGCACCTCCAGCTTATGCACATGCCCTTTTTCTTGAATTCTGTTCATTTTTCAGCACCAAATCAAATGTTGACCCCTTCATTAAGTCTTCTCCAATGGCAAGACAGAGCCTCTGCCTCCAACATATAACACAAAGCTTAATGACCTTTTTTGTCACACCAGATTGTCTTTACTTGCTCACATCAGTCTCCCCCATTTTCCTGGGGAGAAGACAGATCATATCTTAGCCAGATCTACCATCCCCCACTCTTACCTAGCTCCTATCTGGTACGCTGGTGCATAGTAGACACCTAATCCACACTTGTGGAAGGAATTGGATGCCCTGGAAAAGCACTGAGTGCTCCCAGGTCACCTGTGATTTAGTTGCTAAGATGAATTCTCCCATTTGGCTATCTTTCTACTGTCTCACGTGGTACTTTGCTGCAATACTGATGCACAATAAAAGAATGCTGGAACACAAAAGATACAGCTTGTCAGCAGACAAGCTGCCCTGGTGGCAAGAACAAAGCCAGTGCTTCCCTCAATTGTGCGGGATCCTGACATCCTACACAGGTAGTTCTCAAACACAGGTATGTGCAGGTGATGATGTATGGTTAGCATTTGTCATGCAATATCTCAGCTGATCTTGCAACAAGCCTGTGAAGGAGGCCTTAGGAGCCCCATTTCACTGAAGAGGAAAATGCAATGCAGAGAGCAACTTGGCCAAGATATTAGCTGACATTCAAGCCAAGTACTTTCCAATATCAAAGCCCAACAATTCCACTCTGCCGCTTACAGAGAAGGCTGGTTTGTCCTGAAATCCTGTCTAAATGAGACTTCCCTAACTCCAAAAGGATTTTCTCCTTTTAGTAATGTAGCACTACAGATTAGTGAGGGTTTTTTGGTTTTGGTTTTATTTTTCTTTTTGTTTAATGAGCACTAAGGAGAACAGTGTGGGAAGAATCTCCTGTGAAAGGTCTGTTTTACTATAGGGGGGAAACCTCAGAATTCAGATCTCAGATGCCCTGCTTTTATTGTTGCTTCAGGCTAGTTCCTGAATGAAACAGATTAGCCCACAATTATGGTAATAAGCAGGACCTGTTTCCCAGACCTGGTATCATTTTTGCACTTAATTGTTGTTAAAATGTTCCTTAGAATCTTGTGGGAAGGCAGTGTATGCACTTTAATTATGGTGATAGGGTTGCCAAGGTAGCATTGTACTTTACTAGATAAGAATGAGAAGTGTCAATGGAAATAAAGTCTATAACATTATATAACACCCCATTCCCAAGACAAGCACTTGAGTCTGCCCTGATGAGTGTGTTGCTGTATTTGTTTTCCAATTACATCTTGAATGAGCTCAATAGACCTCAAGGTGTAATGGGAGAAATCTTTCTGGCAATTATAGCTCATGTTCTGTTTAGAAAGTGGTGAACATTTTCATTGTCTGCTGTTATTCAGTCTGTAAAAGTACAATACAGAAATCTGAAGGCTCAAAAAATACTTTTCATGACTACAGAAAAGAAAATAGTCCTGGCTTAAAGCTATTTCTGCACGAGGAGATGGCTGCTCTGGAACCCAAGTAAGAAGCTGAACCACAACATCCAGATCTTTCTGAGGGTGACAAAATTTGCAGGAGATAATGTAATCACAAATTTTCACTGGGCTGAGAAAACATTTTCTAGCAATAGTTAAGATGACTACTTCCAAATGCCAAAGGAAAAGACTTCTAGAAATTAGTGTTTACCTTTCCTTGGTTTGTATTTTCATGCTTTTCATGAACTGCTTTAAGCTGTACTATTATACAACTTAACACAGAACAATATGTTTAGTTCTATACTAAAGCGTAACTTTTAAAAACTGCTTTTCAAGTCTTATTTTCCACAATGGAATTGTTTTCTGAGTAATAGCTGATGTCTGTGAGTGAAAAACACTACAAATGGTATCACAGAATCCAACAAGTATACTGAATGTTTGGACTATAAAATCACGTGTCAAGTTCTTATGCTAATTTTGAAAGATTTTTAAAAATTAAATATTAGCAATGAGACAACTATGTTACATCTATTGAAGTCGTAAGAAACAATCAGGAGTTTTAAAAGAGACTCCTTGAAAATTCAGTCAAAACAATATCTGTCCTAATATTATTTCACAGAAACTATTTTAAAGAGGTTTCAATATAAATGGAAATATCAATAAAGTATCAACAAAATGTCATTTGGAGCGTAAGGGTATAAAGATTTATGTATCAGAAAGATTCCAAATGGTAAGCTAATATCATAACCAACTGGTTTTAACTCAGTAAGTTTTGACATGTAATAAAAAAATCCCAATTTATGTAATTGAGCATTTCAAGTCTCATTTGAAACTTTTAAAGATAGGCTAGCCCATTGTTTTTATAATATATTGCTGACGTTACACTTCCCACAAATATGAGTCATCCTAAACTCTATCCATTTATGCAAACCGTTCCTACAGCCAGGTGCTCTACACTTTTAAATATTTTATATGCTGTTTTTGTTTTATCTTTATAATATCTTTCAGCTTTTAGGTAATAATCCATAGATATTATTTCTTCCTCAGATTATTGCTCTCTTTGAAAATGTAGGATGAATTTTTAATGACATTTGAAAAGCAGCTTTAGAATTCTTTTTTAATTCAAAAGCTATCCAGGTTCATTCGTTAACTTCTGCCTTCATGTTCCAATTATTTAAGATGAATATATTCAAGTACTTGAATTATCAACCAAAGCTGCCTTAGCTCTCTGCTTCACTTCTTGTAGGCAAATACAGTACACATACCTCTTTGAGAATCAGTGTAATTCTAGTCTCATTTAGCCAAGTATTTTTTCCTAAAACTAAAGGATTGAATTAAAAGTATATGATCTGGAGGCAAACTACAGTTACTTACAACTTTGTTAATTTTTCTGTGTTTCACTTTCTTCGCCTGTAAAATAAGCTAAAGAGTAGTACCAACCTCACAGTATTGCTATGAAGACTAAGTGAGATAATGTACGTCAAAAAGTTTGAAATTCTGCGTGGCACACTTTAAAACAGCAATACTTATAAGGAAATCATCCTGGAGTATTGTATTCATTTGAAATTTGTACACATTTATATACATATATAACACAGATATATGTATGTATATAAAAATATGATGAATGCATTAAATCACTTGATTTGTCTGAAAAATGTTTGTTTTCCACTTCACTTTTCATAGGAAACACACATGTGTATATATACACACATATATACAAATATATATAAACATATGCGCTATATAAATATATATATATAAATATATATACACACACAAACACATTTGTGTACATATGCAATTATCCTCTTTACCTACCATCATTAAATGTCTATTTATTTGTTGGAGTGAAATGAAGAACATTGTTCTCATCTGAATCAGACAGATGAAAAATGAGCAATCCAGAACTGAGCAAAGGAAATCTGCATTTTAAAAATATTTTGAAAGAAGTCTGAGCTCCCCTAGGACATGAGACTCTCACTATTCTCTCTGCTCAGTGATATAGTACATCAGTACATGATTTTCTTAGATTAATTACACAGGTATTCAATAATCATGACTCATTATTCTCCCAACTATGTCCTTATATCAGCAAGCCTGGAAAATACCAACTTCATCAAATGCTACTTAAGGAAACAGCCTACATGCGGATAGATAAATATGACACACACACACACACACATACACACACACACACACAGAGCAAAGCTTGGGTCCACACTGGATTTCATGACTGAATGCCCCAGGGTAGAGTACCTGGCCCTCGGGCTAAAGACGATGGGATTCTGTTAACTGGCTTAATCCAACCCTACACAGCAGCAGTAATAATGTTTTCAATAAACTGTTCATCAAAGGTACCAGGAAGGTCTCTCCCTCACTCACTTATCTCAGCCTTCGTTCATGCTCTTCCACTATCTCCCTCCCAGTTGCTCATTTAAATCCTACCCAGTTTTAGAGCCCAGTACCAGCCTGACCACCTTCACAAAGCCTCTCTTGATACCTTAGCCCATATTCAATTTTCCCTCTCAACGCTCTCATCAGTTGTGACTGGGACATATTCTCCATTGACTCTGAGCCCTCTACACTCTTACATAGAACAGTCTAATTCAGCAAACAGTTGTCAAGAACTACTGTGTGATTAGCACCTATGCTTGTCCTCGTGGAGGGCATGGAGGAAGACAGTATTTAAACACTTACTCTTTGCCAAGCACTTTATATATCTCTCATTAATGCCTGGAGGGTAACATCATTACCAAGATACAAATGAAGAAACAAAAATCAAGCAATATGATTCCATATCCCTTATTCCAGAAGTTAGATATGTGGTCCAGGGACTAAGTAAATGAGCTTTGTTTAGCTGGCATGATATTTTCTTCAAAAAGAATAAATAAATAAGGATGTGAGTGACTCTAGTTAAGACATGAACTTTCTAGCTCTCTACAGGCCCCATCCCACCCTATTGTCCTGTATTCACACACTAGGACACTCCCTTATGCTACCTGCATGGCTCCTAACTGCACTTGAGCTTGCTCCCCTGCTACTCACTCCAATAGCCTATAGTTTGGCTCATGCTTACAATCTAGTAGGGAAGAAACTGTGATATAAAATGGAAAAGAGATGTGCAGAAATTCTCAAGGGGATGAGGAAGATTTCCTGGATACGGATGACATGAGTCATAAAGGCTAGGATTTTGGAAGGAGGATCTTGGGAAAGAATGTTCCAAAGAGAAGGAGAGGAAAAGGAAAGGTCCACTAGGTGAGATGCAAAAACACAGTCAGACTTGGTAAACAGGAGTTTGCTTTCACTCGAGAAGGTAGGGAGGGGCAGCAGCAAGAGAGAAAGCTGAAAGAGAGAAAGCTGAAAAGGTTAGTGAGGTCTTGATCCTGAAAGACTTTGAATGCCACACTCAAGAGTCTACACCTTATTCTGTGAAAACTAAGGTTGCATGAAGGTTTGTGAGGAGGCACACATTTGGAACCAGATTTCAGAAGGACAATCTGGCAGGAATGAGCAGCAATTATGTGTAAGGAGGAATCAGTGGTGAAAAAACAGGGAAACAAAGGATGACGCCAGTTGTTCTTGTCTGGGATGAGATGCTACAGTCAGAGCCAGGGTGTAGCAGGAAGAATGGCAGAGGGTTGGAGGAGACTGAGAGGAAACTTACGTGAGAGTCCCATGGCCTGGCTTGCTCCTGCTTTGTGTGCGAAGTATTCTACACTTTTGCTCAAATGCCATTGTATCTAAGATGCCTCTCCTGACCACCTAATATAAACTAGCCCTCTCATCCCAGGCCAGCCTCCTTATCCCGTTGATGTTGGCTTATCTTTCTCTGTAGCCTTTATCACCATTTGACATACTATATACTTACTTGTTTATTTGTTTACTGACTGGCTTTCCTTAACAACAAGTTAAGAAGCACTGGGCGCATAGAAGGAACTTCATAGATATTTGTTAAATGAATAAATAAATGAAGTCTTCCTGAGGACAGGATGTCTTCTTTCTCCACGTAGATCACAAGTCCAAGAGTTATGTTTCATGGTCCTGCACACAACACAGTGCCATACTCATCTAGGCCCTGTCACCTCAAATACTACAGCCAGATTCCTACCTAGCCCTCCAAATCGATGTCACACTCTTTCTTCACCAGCACTCTTTATACAAGTGACAAACTCTTTTTGATCTGGCGCTAGTCGTGCGGCAAGTAGCTGATCGGAGTACTTACTGAAATTGTTATTTCAGGGTGTATGTCATGAATCCCAAACTGGACTGTAAACTCAAGTCACTCTGTGATTTTCCTGTATAATATATATTGCAATGTAATTGATTAGTTATAGGTATAATTATTTGCAAAACCTGTGGTTCTCAAACCTACCAGGTCCAAATCTCCATTGTATGACAAATATTTTCTAGCACCATCTTTTACTAGCCTGAAATGAAATTCATGGATAATATAACCTGCTAAACACATATTTTTAAAAATCAATAAATGTCCTAATTTTAATATAAAAAGAAATAAAAGGAAAGTAATTTATAATGAAATAGTACATATTTCAATATATGAATGCTCTGAGATGACTATACTAGGACACCTGATGAAGCAGTCAGGGGCTTGCACCTGTAGGTAGAATTACCCATGAATGTGATGCTACCAATGCAGACTAATACTGACATTGTTTTAAAGATCCAGATACAACGAGCAGTTGTCATCACGCAAGTTTCCAAAATGGTGATCACTTCTTATTAAAGTTCAATGATGATTAACCAATCAAGACAGGAAACAAGAAAAATTAACGCTGACAGGGCTTCCCTGGTGGCGCAGTGGTTGAGAGTCCGCCTGCCGATGCAGGGGACACGGGTTCATGCCCCGGTCTGGGAAGGTCCCACATGCAGTGGAGCAGCTGGGCCTGTGAGCAATGGCCACTAAGCCTGTGCATCCGGAGCCTGTGCTCCGCAACGGGAGAGGCCACAACAGTGAGAGGCCTGTGTATCGGGAAAAAAAAAAAAAAAATTAATGCTGACAGATGCTTGAAAGCGTAAAACCAAGGCAGATCCATCATTTTCAGCCACTTGGATGAGCTACAGAAACTGAAGACATATGGGAAAAGAGTTTACTTGATACAGGCCTATACATGCCCCACTTTTAAAAATTTATTACTTTTATTGAAATATATTTGACTTATAACATAGTGTAAGTTTAAAGTGTATATCATGGTGATTTAATATATTCATATATTGCAAGATAATTGCCATTGTAGCATTAGCTAGCACCTCCATTGCCAAATGCATAAAAACAGAAAGTAAAATGGTGGTTACCAGGGGCTGAGGGGTGCAGGAACAGATGTTTTTTAAGGTTACAAATTTACAACTAGTAGATAAATAAGTCCTGGAGATCTAATGCACTGTATAGTGATTATAGACAACAATATTGTGTTATAAACATCAAGTTTGTTAAGAGAATATATCTTAATTATTCCCACCATGCCCAGTGTTTTAGATGTATATTAAAGTACCTGTCAGCCTCTAGCCAGCCTGACCTACAAAACCAGAGCAGTTTTCAAGCTTTTGTCATTGACATGTATAATAAACATTGTATCTTAAGTTCTTTCCCATTAGAATTTTGTTCACTTAAAAAGTTTAGAACAGTTAAGCCATTCAGAACCAATGACTCCTTTTTAATATAATATTTTGTAGCTTCACTTCACTATCCTGATAACAAATTCATAGATTATATATATACCACACATATATTTCCAAAAATCAATATAATGCAGTAAGCATAGTATAATACAAAGGAGAAATAAAAGGAAAGTAATATGTAACAAAATAATACATATTATCACATAAAAGCCTAGGCATGACTGTACTAGAAAACACAACCAAAAGGTCTGAAGTTTGTGTTATACATAGAATTGCAACATGCAAACTATTCTAGGTGTGTTGAACTGCTGACTCAAATACCATGAGCAACATTTCCACTGGCAACATGATTTTTCTTAAACTGTGAACAACTCTTGGTAAAATAGCAAGCAAAATGAAATGCAATCTTTCCTTGATTTACAATTGTATTTTTGGAAGAAAAAAATCAGTGTAAAACTAAAAATATAGTTACCATGTGATCCAGCAATTCCACTTCTATATATACAAAATAATTGAGAACAGGCTGTCAAAGAGATATTTGCACGCCTACGTTCATAGCAGCACTTTTCACAATAGCCAAGAGGTGAAAACAATGCAAGCGTTCATCAACAGGTGAATGGATAAACAAAATGTGGTATATACATACAATGGAATATTATTCAGCCATAAAGAGGAAGGAGATTCTGACACATACTATATCATGGATGAACCTTGAGAACATTATGCTTAGTGAAATAAGGTATCACAAAAAGACAAAAACTGTATGATTCTACTTACATAAATTATCTAGAGTAGTCAAATTCATAGAAATAGAAAGTAGAATGGTAGCTGCCAGAGGCTGGGGGAGGAGAAATGGGGAGTGGTTGTTTAATGAGCATAGCGTTTCAGTTTACCAAGATGAAAAGGCTCTGAAGATCTGTTCCACAACGTGAATATATTTAACATTACCAGATTATAAACGTAGAAATTATTAAAATGGTTAATTTTATGTTATACATTTTTACAACAATAAAAAAAAGATATATAATAAAATACTACAGAAACATTTAGTTTTATATGTAAAAGAGTTGAGTTCTAGACTCGATGAAAAGAGCTTTTTTCACCTACGTGTATGTTGTCCTTCAAAATGCTTGAAAGTCACATGAGGTAAAGAACAATTCTTCATTGTGTGGGCCTCTCCTGCACATTGTAGGACACCTAACTTCTCTCACCCAATGCCAACAACATCCACCAGCATTTTGACAAGTCAAAACATCTCCACAAATTTTCATATGCTGCCTACTGGACAGAACTGTGCCTACTGAGTTGAGAACAATGATGCTAGATGGTAAGTTCCATGAGGGCAGGATTTTATGTTCCCGTAACTTGCTCATAACTATACTCCTAGAGCCTAGCAAAGGTTTAGTACATACTACTGAATGTGTTCAGTGAATAACCACTGAGTAAATGAATGGATGTGCTCCTGAGAATAGACTGTGTTTTGTTCATCTTTGGAGCCCTCACGGTGTTTTAAACAGTCTACATGTAGTAGATGCTCAAAAACATTTGTTTATTTGCTTGACAAATGTATAATGCTAAATTTTTGGATAAAGCACAGTCTCTACCCTCGTGGAACTTACAGACTGATCAAAGAGACAGACAATAAGTAAATAAACAGTCTAACACCACCAGGCCTTTATTTTGGTCCCAAGTTAATAGTGATAGTTGTAAGGGAGTAATAATAGTTTCAGGTAGTAGAAGTAGTATTAATACTTATAATAATTACTACTTCTACCATGAACTATTATTTCTCACATTAGTTACTATTTAGAGCATATCTACTAGACTGAGCACATAACTTCCCTACAAGCTCTGTACCTGCTTGCTGCCACAGCATCATTTCTCAACACCTCCACTTTCCCACCATCCACTGTACATTCCAGCCAAGACTGTATTTCCTTCAGTCCTCAAATAGTCCACAGTCTCTTGGTTCTGAACCACACATATGCCGACCTGCTTCCTGGAAGACCCCCGCCCACCCCCACCTACTCATCAAGTAGACCTCACTTCCTTTGGGGAGACTTCCTTAATCCTTTCCCAGTGCCCCTTTTTGTGGTCCCATAACACTTTGACCATCCTCTATAATAGCACTCATTGCACTGTATTGCCTATTTATTGTTCTGTATCTCCTGTTAGAAGTATAAAACCTATGAGGTCAGATATCACTTTTTGTTGTTCACCACTGTATCCTGCTTATAAGGACACTGGAATCCCCTTAACTATCTCTGGGTTTCCCTTCTCTGCATTCTGTATGTTTCTCTTTCTAATAGCATGCATCTGCAACCCTCTTTGGAAGACTAGCCTTAAGCAAAGGGAGCTGTTTTACCTGCACAGACGAAGACCTGGAGGGGTCTGGAGTTTACATTCACCCCTCATCCATGGGACAGCCCTTACTTAGCTGCTGACTGATTGGTGCTAGAGTATGCTCTTTTTTTTTTTTTTTTTTTTAATATATGCCATGGGTTGCTCAGGCTCTTTTTGCTGCAAGTTGGAACAAATACTGGAGTACGGGTTCCCCTGCAGTATCAGGCAGACACTACCCTCTTAAATCACATCTTGCTTGGCACCCTCCCCTTTGGCATTTCCACCACTCTGTATAGGTTTCTTCTGGAAGCATTCCTTTATAAATCACGTCCATGCAAATCCTTGTCTCAGGGTCTGCTTCTGGTAAGCCCGACCTTACTACACATTTCCTGAAAACTAGTAAAGCATCCAATAGGGAGTAGAATCCAGCGAATGATTGTAAAATTAATCAATCACTAGTGACAGGATCCAACAACATAGGTATATTTATCTCCATTCCACAGATGAGAAAACTAAAATTAAGAGTAAGTATTTGCTCTAACTCACACAGCTAGTACTCGGGAGAGGCCAGAGACAACCCCAAACCCATCTATAGCCCCATAAGGTACTTTTTGGCAATACTATATTTCTCCCGGCTAGTTCTCTAGTTCAATGCTTTGGGAAACAGAAGTCGATGCCATACCCCTTGGGTCTCTTCTGGTGCCAAATTCCCTCTTAGTAGTAGCTTCTAGAATCAACAGCCACTCAACAAAGAACCTTCACGGCCCTGGGAAGATATACAGTTCCAACCTGATTTATCAGATGATATTTCTGGAGTTCAATCTTGTTATCAACTATCAGGAAATATTCAAAGTGTCAAAGCCAAATAGAGATCTATTCCTTAACACAACACAAGGGAAGGAAAATTTGCAGAAGTGTTCTGTGGTATCAGGCATTGGCAAGGAGAGGGAGATAAAAAGTAATAGCCTAATTTTCGTTAAGTGGTTGTTCTCATAAAGTAAAAGAGAACTTGTCCTTACCAGGACATTAACACTGCATTGCTCAGACAATTAAGGAAAGCCATAAATTAATCCATAATCATAAGCTGAACAGAAAATTTGTCTTAGCACAGAGGGTAAGAAAAGGAGAAAGTTATCTTGGAGAGCATGGTTCATCATTTCTATTTTACAGGACAACCCAGAATCCTCATGCCTTTATCCTTATAACTCTCTTCTCCTTATCCCCATCACCTCATTTCATCTTTTTTCCTCTTCTTCTCTCTCTGCTCATCTTCCACAATGGCCCCACCCCAAATGCTCACATCTCAAGACTTAAAAAATACAGACTTAAAACTGAAAATAGAATATTCTTCCAGCCACTCTGAAAGAGTATTGAATTCTTTAATATGAAAGTTCATTCAAAGAGTGTATCTTTTTCACTAAAGACTACAGAGATCCTCCAGGGCTAGACAGAAATGAAACCTGGAAATCGAAAATAATAAAATGGTTATGAGATTGTGCCGTGGTATATTTGATTCTATTTTTATTTCCTTTTTTATTGTTAATTATAATATTTGAGCAATAAATATCTATTTGGAAAGAGAAAAGAGGCAAGAAGACAAAAGTAAGAAGGTACTGATCACCTACACCATGCTAGGCACTGTAAATATATTTTATTGAATCCTAATTATAAATCTATCAAGTAGGTATTGATATCCCCATTTTACAGATGTTGAAAGTGAGCATGTGCTCTTACCTACCTTGCAGAAACAGGATTTAGTGCAGTTCTTTTGTCTCCAAAGACTAAGCTTTTGCCTTTGAGATGAAGAATGACCAAGAAGAGATGGATGATGGACACGAGAGGCTTAGAAAACACTTAAATAAAGCTCCCACTACTCCACAGCCCTCTAATAAATAATAAAGTTGAAAGTAAGATCATTTATGAATCTCTTTTGGCAGATGATGTTTTTCTTATAGAATTTGGAAGGGAAGCAAGTGAGGAGAGTGAGACAAAAGAGTTGGGGCACTAGGGCATGAAGAAATGTTTAATATTAACAGAAATATCAACAGATATGATTTTCCTTTATCCTTTTGCCCATCAGTCAGATAGTCTGAATGCCTTGCCTCCAGGGAGGGATGCCACAGGATAAGGGTAAGGCAGATTTTTGGCATTTGAAATTCAAAAGCCTAGGTCTTAGGAAACAATAAGAATTCAGAAATTTAAGAGAATATGAGATAAGAGCTAAGCTTTTGTTCCTCCTCGAGACTAGCAGGAGGGGAGAGGACAGAGGACAGAACAAATTAGAGAAGTTTTTGTGACCATGTAGATGGGAGTGGAGTCAGTATCCAGAGACTGACATGTAGATGGCAGCATTTTCTTCCAGCTTGCTGCCGGAGCTTCCAACGGCTCCCCTCCCAAGTCCTTTGCTGGCAACCATCGCCCCCTGCTCCACAGAAGACGCTACCCTTAAGAGTGAACAAGACACTACTCTTTCCCTTGGATTCTGAGAAAGGGCAAGATAGAAAACAGGGTTAGTGGCAGGGCAGGCCAATGGTGCTTCGTGCCACTACTCCATCTGTTCCTCTCTGGATCCTTAGAAAATAGACAGGTGTGGAACACCAACAATATTCCCAAAACAAGCCCTTGATACAAACACAATTTTTCAAAACTCAATGGAATTCATGTTGAATTTGTTGCTTCTAGTGTTTTTGAACCAACCACTTACAAACAAAGAAAGATGATTTTATAAAGAGGGCAAGGTGACTTCAAAGTGTTTCTAGCTTTCTGGCTTCCCGTAAAGCTGCAGAAAATATAAAGCATCTCTACAGATTTTAGAGAAATATTCAGTGGATGATTTGATATTACATTTCTGCACTGAGTCAAAGTCCTTGGATTTCTCTTTAACAAAAATACTAATGTTTGAGTTGACCTGCGTTGTTCATTATTTCTAAAGACTGGCCATCACTTGTTTTTAAGCATATTAAAACCACTAAATGTCCCTTTGTTTTTTGACAAATATCAAGCTAACAGAAAAGCTGAAAGAAGAACAACAATGCATACCCTTTACTTGTGCTTGTGTGGCCTAATAAAATAACATATAATATTTTAAGGGATCATATAAAGACCTTAGCATATTGTCTGGCACATTGTGATGGATCATTGCTTCTGTCGTTTAGGTATGCTTGTTGCCAATAGTATCTGGAGCTTATAAAAAGCATGATGATACATACAAATGACATCTTGATGGAAACATATTATTAACATGTCTCAAAAATTGATAGTTTGCTTGAAGATCTACTTTTTCAACAACATAAGCATAAAGTTATTCATTACAGCATTATTAGAATGGGAAAATATTAGAATTAAACTGTATGTCTATCACTAGATTCTAGTTGAATAAATTATGTTGCTTCTACACAGCTATCCAAAAGGATGAGGAATATCTCTATGAACTTATATGGATATATTGGTAAATTAAAAAGTGAAGTGCAAAAGAGTGTATACATAGTACAATGCCTTCTGTATATGAAAAAGATGAAATATATCTACGTCTATCAATCATTTATCTATATCTATTTGTTCTTATTTTTGCTAAAAGAAACACCAGAAGAATGCATCAGAAAATAATGAAAATAGTACCTATATGGACAAGTGGGAATATAGTAAAAGGGATAGGGATGGGAAGGACAGCTCTCCGAGTATATCTTCTTGTACAGGTTTGATTTTTTTGTTGTAACATTCTAAAAGAAAACGAGGCTTGACTCTTCAAAAATGCCAAGAAATATTAAAAAAAAAAAAAGAGAGAGGAATTTTTCTGTATTAAAGGAGAATAAAGAGACATGACAACTAAATGCATCTTTTGTAGGATCCTGTGTCATATATATATCTCTATGAATCTATATAAATCACAGTTATATATCTATATAGCTCGTCTATCTATCAAACAGACATAGCACAATGTAAACAATCATTAAACGTAATCGTAAACATTGCAAAACTACTAACTAATCATAGTTTATATTTGCAATTCTTATAAAGTTTTAATTTGCAATTTTCTCTTTAAGAACAAGGTTGGACAGGTTATGAGCCATTTGTAATTCCTTTCCTATTCATATTATTTGCCTGTCTTTATTTGGGGCATTATTTAACTTCATCTTACTGATTCATGGGAGACGTTCATATAATAAGAAAATAAGCCCTTTGTAATGTAACTTATAGACATTTTCCCCAGTTTTTCTTTTAACTTTTTTTTATGGTGTTTTGTTTTCCAGGTAGATATTTTTTAACTTACTGTAGTCAATAGCTATCAATCTTTTCTTTTTGTTGTGGTGTTTGCATTATGCTTATGAAGGTCAGCCTTACTCGAAATGGCACCTATATTTTCTTCTAGTATTTTATGGTTTCATTTTTGTACATATATAATTAAATATTTTAATATATAATTAAATATTTAAACCATCTGAAATTTATGTAAGTTTAAGTGAGGTAGAAATATGATTTAATTTTTCTCCAGATGACTATCCAATTGTTTCAGCACCATGTGTCAAATAATTTACTTTCCCCATTGCTAAATTCTCATATGTGCTCAGGTCAGCTTCCTATATATTATATCCTTTAATCCTTAAAAGGTCTTGTAAGATAAGTATTGTTACAGATGAAGCTACCTGGGGCAGAGAAAACTTGCATCTCAGAGCTAGAAAAACACAACAGCAATAGAATATGAATATGACGACGTGGCGAAAATTTAAGACCATGGCAAATGCGTTTGTATTAGATAAAAGCTTCATAAATTAATAAATTTCACTGTACTTATTATAGTGCTAGCCAAGAGAAATAATAAATGCAGTAAATGCCTTGTTAAAAAATATCATGTTATTGGCTAAATTATTAGTAAGCAGTGACCCTAATTAACAAGGTAATAAGCTTGCTGACTTGCTGATGATGTAGTTTTTTAGAAGTCATCTGTGCCAGGTAAGCCTTCTTAGCAGGATAAGATAATGTATTATACTTAGAAGGATAGGAAAAAAATAGAGCTTTGACAATTGATGGGGACTCAGAAAGGTGTGTGTTCCATTTCCTATGCCTCCTTGGAGCCCACCTACCTCCCATCCCCTATTTGAGAAAATAGTAGAAAAAGACCTGCCCTCATTGGCCATGATCATATATGTTATATTTCTGAGGGAGAATTGATCTTGGGATCCTCTGCTTCTTATTCTCTCCAACTTCTTCTTTGCTTCAGGCTGTAGCTCTCAGGCACCCAGGAGGTTGCTGATTATCCAAATTTCTCCCTAAGACATCAGTGTTTATGACAGTGTGGCCACATCATTTTGGAGTGGAATTTCCTCAAGCAGGAGCAAGCCAGAGGCTTTTAGCCTCGCGTGATTACTGAAAGCCTGAATGGCCCATTGAGTGTTCTTCTGATTTTCATTTTCATAGGTTTATGTTAAGGAAAAGAGGTCAGGGAAGGTCAATTCCATCCACACTGCTGATGCCACATTGAATATTGATCTGAACAGGTGAAGCCAGAAGACTTAGCCCTGATGTAAACATGAATAAAAAGGCAACTGATATGGTCTTTGGGGTTAGTAATAAATAGCAAATACACTGGGACCCTTTTACTTATATTTTTAATAGAGCAGTGTTGTGGGCAAGGTAACACATAAATTCATGTCTGAATCCAAAAAAAAGTCCTGCTTCTGAGAGTCTTCTTTGTTGACAAGCAATTATTAATATTAATTCAAAAAAGAATCTCCTCTGCTCCCCCAAAACTTTAATTAAGAAGTGTGTTCTAACAAGTCTGATATAGGCTCAGATTCAAATCAGTTCATCAATCCATGAGTCAATACTTATCAGAGACTCCAACAAAATAAAATATCGACTCAGATGAGATTCCCTTCAGAGAATAATCTGATGTTCTCATTTTCTCCTGGTTCAATAATTTAGGAAAACGTGAGGTGTGACTATAAAGTAATGATACTGATTGCACTTGTCACACATGAAAATCAACCTTGTCATTTATATCATTCCAGTCACTTATATAATTTGGGACCTTGTCACTTATATAAATTAGGACACTTTGAGGAGAAAAAAAGAAAAATTTTGTTACAGTTATATTTCAAGATAACATTGAGGTTAATTGGATTTGCCATTCCATTAAATTAGTAGATTGGGTTTGATTTTAGTTTTAGAGTTTTATGGGTACAAGTGCTTGAAATGCATCAATGCTCTCCCATGGGCAAGGTGGTGTGATGTGGTGTGGCCATGTGTGTGCACATGCACGTGTGTGTGTGTCTTGGTGTGAGAAAAGTGGGGCTGCAAGAAGATACAAAGGAGAGAGAAAATAACTCTTAAAAGATCTTACAATCTAACTGAACATGCAATAACTAATGGTCCCACCACTCATAGCTGTGTGACCTTGGGCAAGTTCCTTAGCTTCTCTCTGCCTGTTTCTTCATCTATAAAATGGAGATAGTAATAGCACCTACCTCATACGCTTAGTGTGAGATTTAAAATGAAACTGTGTATGTAAAGTGCCAAGTACAGTCAATTTGTTGAATTTGTAATGATGCTGGTGGCACTACAATAACATTGCAGAGGGATATTTTCTGCAACAACTGTGGTCCATAAAAGTGATCTGACTTGGCCAATGTCAGTGATGGAGAGAAGCCTAGGAAAAAACCCAGTCTCCTAACTCTGCTTTATTTGCTTCATTATGGGGGAGGGAAAGAGATTTTGTACTTTACAGTGGTTGCCAAAAAGAAAAAAAAGTATCAGTGAATGAATACTGTCAAAGCAGTTTGAGACACGTAAAGGGTAGACATTAAGTAAAGTCAGTCACCAGTCAACAGCATTTATTGATTTATTTCTGTGTGAAGAGCATTGTATTATGTGCTGAATGGGAATGCTGTATTCGTATTCTTCAAGGCATAGAAGTTGCCCTGGTAGAGGTTGACCTGAATTTTTCTGTAAAAGCTTTCTCCAGATGGCTGCTTAAGCAGCTGTTAATCGAACGAGAGAACTCCATACCTAGCACCTTCGCTCCTGCAACTTCATTGGCCCACACAGGTGTGTCCCCAGGATGCTGCAGACCCTTTTCGGTGCACTCACCACTTAGGCTGTCCCCAGGCTCAAGACTCTTGATTCTGAAGCACAGGTTATGAGAACTATGCTCTACAGTGAAAACCTGTGTATTGTACAACAAAAATAGAGCTTTCATTATTTTCTCACATAGTGTGTTTTCAAATTTATTAACCCTAAACTTGAGTATTACATTGCATCCAGTGTTCCTATACTGTATTCTTAATTCTCCTTGCAAACTGTAGCAAAATTTCTAATAAACATTTTAGTCCACAGTATGAGAGCTGCAATGATTTTTTCCTGTGCTTCTGTCTCTGCAATAGGTCTCTCATGTTATTAGAGAGGAAGAAAGAAAGGATTTGGCATTCTAGCTGGCTCCAGGCACCCAAGCATTAATGCAGCATATACACTTCAAAGAGTACTAGCCAGCAACCCAGAAAGGTGCCCAAGTGCTCCCTGGCCAGCTTCTATGTAGGTGTTTTACTTTGGTTAGTCTTCTCTTCCCTACTTAACATTCTCCTTTATTGCAAATCACATTATTTACAATTAATCACCAGTTCTTCCTCTGAATTTCTTTTGGAAATTAAGGGGAGAAATCAGAACAGTCATTTCCAGCAGGTAGACTCCTTATTCTTGATTTTTTAAATTTAATCCATACGTGTGCTCTAGATAAAGGTGTTTGGAGGTATTTTTGTTGTCCACGAGTGTGTGCTTGTGGGTACCTATATGAGGAGGAAGTATCACCAGGATATTTGGAGGAAGCGCAAGATATCTGGAGATGTAAGAGAAGTAGTAATTAAGAGAGAATTTCAAGGTGGGATTTTCCATCAACTAACTAAACTCTATGAATGGTCAGGCACATCAAAACATCAAGACAGGCAAAGAGCCTTCTCTCAGTTCTGTTTTTGAGGTCTAGCTAAGCTATCTGACAGAAACCTATAGAACATGAATGTTTAATTTCATCCAATGTTCTTAAATTTTTATCTAAGGCTGAATGTTGGGAGGAGCGAGAGCCTAGATTTTTGCTTATAAGATGGCTGGCAGAAAAGTCCCCGATGCCGGAATTCTTAGGCCACTAGCAGCACAAGTATGTGAAATCAGAGATGGATAGATACATATATACATACACATATACATATTTACATGGACGGATACATACACATATGTACATAAATACATAGATACATATACATACATGCATACATACATGGATAGATACATACGTTCATATATAGATAGACACATACATACATAGGTACATAAATACACACATAGAAAGACAAATAGACAAAACAGAAAATAATGATATCAAGTGGATTACTAGAAAGGGTAAAATATTCCCACTTTTAAAAGGAAAGTGCAAAAGGTAAAACTCTCATTATTATCAAAACATTTACTCTAACTATATGTTTTATAGTTTTGTTGCTATATTTCACCATCTCCCAAAACAACTATTATTCAGAAATTAATAAACAGTGGGGTGACAAATATACCTATAGGAAGCAGTCTATAAACATGTATGTTTTGTATCATTTTTCTTTGAAATCTTATATTTTTATTGTGTATTATTCAATTCTTCTATTAGATTAATCCCTGTTCCCCGAGGGCAGACAGTATTTAGGCCAGCAGATGGGAAAATCCTTCTTTTATCTCCACTGGATCTCAGAAGTCTTCCTGGAAGAGGGGGGTTTTCTCACAAAACACCTCAAAGCAAAGAGTTCCAGGGGAGAAAGGAAAGGCACTTTGTTTAAACCAATCTGGAAAAAAGCAATGACTCTTCACTCAGTTCTTTAAAAAAATCTAGTCTATAAGGATTTTTCTTCTCCATCATAAGAAAGACATTTGTCCTATGACACATACACTGTTTATACAATTATCAAAGGCAATAATAATAAAATATACATGAGTTAATATTACTCATTGCAGTCAAATTTCGGGCCTGAAATCAAGCAGGCAGATTTTCAACCATTTTATTGAGGTAGAAGTTTATTTAAGAAACCTGCCACACTATACATTAATAAAACGGGGATGCCTTAGGCTCTCCAAATCCGTTTTATACCCTTAACTGTCTGTAATACACTTATCTTAGAAATCTGAAGATGATGAGAAATACTACATTCCTCACTTTTAGCATTTATAAATCTTCACACATATGTCCACTCCCTTCACCCCTGCCCGCTATGATTCAGTCACTTCATATTGTAATACTTTGGTGATTATTGATTTGGGGTTAAGGTTGGAGCTCAGTACAACTGTGTGAGCATTCCACCACCTTCAATTTGATGGTATGCTGCCGCCTGCCCACTCCATATTGACAGGCATCCTCTTAGTTTCAGATTGGTGTTCGTTTGCTGATGAACACGCAGGAGGGGGATCATGACCTTTTCTCTTATCTGGACAGCTCTTAGCTTCACAAACATTTTTTTGCTGCAGGGTGTTATTAACAACAGGGTGATAGAACAAAGAAATGAAGAGATGGGAAGCACATCAATGTATGAAATTTTCTTTATTGGGACACCCTTGGGGCCCAAGGGAGGGGGGTCTAATTATACAGGTGTTGCCTTTCTCCTTAGAATAACAAATTTTACACACACATGCACACACACATGTACACATATGCTCTAGTGGGGTCATGATTTGGAAATTAAGGGTTACTCATTTCCCTTGTTTATGGGAGTTTGCAACTCTGCTTTCCCTGGAAACAAGTTTATATAAATAGAAAAGAAACCAAAGTAATTGAGTTTATTACACAGCAGTCATGAGTTAAGACAAGACACATTATAATTAGATGCAGCAATGTTGACAATTAAAGTTTAATGAGCTCATTTCTCCTATATTTGAAGAGTATGTAAGTTCAGCTCTGTGGGATTATTTAGGGCAAAGGTGTTAGAAACAGAGACAAATTATAACTAGCCTGGGTTTGCAACCCTCCTTGTCACATAAGCCTTGTATCTGAATTTTAAAGCCCTCAAAGGATGCAGAATCCAGACATTTTTAGACGAAATCTTGTCTTTGGATTCTAACAGACTTATTTTCTATTTTCTGTGTAGTTTTAAAAGGAAAACTTTGAACTTAAATGTGTGAAGAATATATTCAGAGAACATTCTACCCTTCCTTTGGGGTGGGTTAAATTCAAACTAAAATTTCCCAGATCACTGGACTTATGCTAAAGTTATTGATCTTAGGCCAGCATCTTCAATGATAAGAAGCTAAAATGAAGAGATTTGAAAGAGCCACAAGGAAATCTATAGAGCAAGAACATATGGAACTAAACCACACTCATACTAGGAATCAACAAAGATATTTGCAGCATAATATATCTGTGACAACATTAATTATTCCAGACTGGTCATTTCTGTTGACTTTGTTTCCCCCTCTGAATAACTAATCCCTCCCTTGCTTTCATATCCCAAATCCTAATATAAAGTTGTAATAATGTGAAAAACAACAAAAAATCCTGTTTTTAAAAAAAAATCTCATTTTTAAGTTACATAGGTACAAAATATGCTCTGAAAACACTAACTTCTTTTATTTGGTGCCCTTAAGTAAAAGATGTGCAATTGGGTTTTCTTTTTCTCCCTCACATTTCGTTTAAAATAAAATCCCCTCTGGAGTGAAAACATACACTGTATGTCAAAAGCACTTGAAAACAGAGGTTTAAATATAAACACAATACAATCTTAATTCTAACTTGGCCAATAAATATAATTTAGTAAATAAATTAAAATTTGAAATCCCAATGAGTATTGTTTTGCATTTCTATATTGCATTTCATCTAAGCACCTCAACCACTGCATAAGCATTAAAGCATTAAATCTTATACTTTTAGAGAAGATAATGGTTTTTCCTCTGGAATGAGTGAATCATCTTTGGAGATCACATGGACAGAGAGAAGGAATTCTCAGGGCTGTGTCCTCAAGTCATGGGAGAATCCTCCCCTGGTTTCTGATATAGTATCCACAACCCCTGCCCAGAAGCCAAGGCACAAACAGAGATATAGAAGTATAAAGCAAAAAGGGTGAGCCTAATTTATGCCAATTCACTTATTATTAACTTGTAAGTGAAGATAAAAACAGCTATTCCCTTCCAGTCTGGCAACCAGTTAATGGGAATTTTCTATTAGCCATCATCCACATATTTCTACTGTAGTTATAACTGTTGCTCAAAATTACCACCCTAAAGCATAACCCTGGAACCCTTTTGAGTCACTGTACAGGACCAATATTACATTCATCAGTGTGTCATGTATCATGAATTTCACTGTGCTTAAAATTCTTCCTGAATTGGTCACAAGTGAGATGCCTGAATACTGCCCATTAACTAGAGGCTCTCATTAGCCAAAAACTTCCATTTCTCTGATGATGCTGAATAAAGATACAGCACAAGCCAACTGAAATGAGGAAGAAGGCTAAATCATAACCTGAGTGAATCAGGAAAACACCATTTTCCTCATGAATTATCCATTTTTCTAAGGCTGTAGAGGCCTACCTAACAACAGAAAAGTTGAGAACTGGACCTTGTCAATAAAATATAATCCATGGAAAGTCCCAATAGCTACTCTAAATAAACTTATATTGGCCATGACCCATCTAATTAGAGCCCTTTGCCAGCCAAATGTTTTAAAACTTTGTTTTTATGACTATATCCTCATTTTGTTTTTATGATTATGTAGTGGGTTGAATACTATTCCCCCAAATTCCTGTCTACCCATAGTGTTCAAATGTGACCTTATGGAAGTAGAGTCTTTGAAGATGTAATTAAGACAAGGTCATACTGGATTAGGGTAGGCCCTAGATCTAGAGACTGGTGACCTTATAAGAAGAGAAGACAGAGAGAGACACATGGAGAGGAAAATGCCATGTGAAAACAGAAGCAGAGATTAAAGGGATGCATCTACAAGCCAAGGAACACCAAGGATTGCTGGAAACCACCACAAGCTAGGACAGAAGCATGGGATGGTTTCTCTCTCAGAGCTTCCAAAAGGAACCAACCTTGCTGACACTTTGAACCCTGAAGTCACAAGTCAGACTTGTGACTTCCTGAACTGTGAAAGATTTTTTTATTTTAAGCTACCTAGTAAACAGCAACTTGTTACAGAAGCCCTAGGAAACTCATACAGACTATATCCTCATTATTACTGTCATTATCAAAGGTAATATTCACTGGGCCCTCTGTGCCAGGCTGTGCATTTTGTATAGTATCTCATTTAATCCATATAATAACCTACAGAGAAAATGAGGCTATTATTGCTCCCATTTATAGACGAGAAAAGTGACTCTTAGACACATCCAAGTTCCCAAAGAAAGGAAAGAAGTGAAACTCAGACATAATTCTCTCTAATACCAGTATTCCTTTAGCAAGTCTCACACAGAATAAGATACCAGGAATTTTCATTAAAGAAATAAAATCTGAAAAGATTTAGCCTGCGTCAATATAAATGCAACCCAATCTCCTATACCTTTTATATCTATGGCCATGATATAGCACAATCGTAACTAAAGTTTAAAATGATGAGCCAAATGTAATGCAAGACCTCAGTTAGCAGCATTGCCCCTCTAATGTATTTCATGAGCCACAGAAGTGGACATTTTGGCAAAATTTCCAACAAGAAATGAAACAAGAAGGGATTTTTTGCTTAACAGTTTACCAGAAGACTATATCTTTCTGCTTGGTTAACTGGAATTGTATTGTATTTATGGACCCGGTTCATTTCTCCAGGGGATATGGGCAAGCCATTTTACATATTACCTCTTTCCCCTTTCAGACGCCATGATACAACATACCACTGTTACTATTATGCATAGGATTGGCAGCATAGCCATAAAGGGGTGTGATGCTGTCGCTCTTAAAATTTTCATTTCACTAACCTTGGACTAACCTAATGTGTCTTTTTCTGGCAGCCATTCAACCTCACTTCAGCTGAAAGCAGCTTTTAGAGAAACGGAAGATAGAAATATTTGTCCAACATTCAACAAACATTAATTGAGCACCTATTACATATAAACCTGATTATAGTTTAGGATTATTGACATATACATAAATAACTATGTGATACACGTAGAACTAAAAGCCGTGCAAAGAAACATATTACATGTCTTCAGAGGAGGGTGCGGAGTAGGGGTGACCATGAAAAGCTTCCTGGAAGAAAAGCAACTAAGAGCTTAATCTTGGAAGCTGTTTATGACCTGGCCATGTGAGACAGGGAGAGAGCTGGTAGTGAGAGGATCAAAGCCTAGGAACAGGAAAAGAGGTCACTCCCTACAATGAAGGGAACAGTGAGTTCTACAATACACTGGATAATGAGCTCCTAGAACACAGAAATTTAGCCTCAGTAAACTTTGTGCCATTAGAGCCTGGCACACAGTAGCTGCTCAACATATATATAAAAGTATACATATATATAAATATATATAAGTATATATATATAAATATATATATATAAAACGTATGGACTAACGATTAAATAAATGAATATTTTATGTTACAGAAAGAAAAATAAATGGAAGTACCATCACTCTTTCAAAAGCCAAAGGAGGAAGCAGTGGCTTTTGGAATCAAGGTAGAATCAGCCCCCAGCACTATTCAAGACTCCATGGAGGTCCTGTGGAAACCTCCACCTCCTCTTCTTCATCAATTTATTCTCAAAGGCTTGCCAGCCAAATGAGAGCTTCTCCCTGAGATAATGTGGAAGCCTGAGGCCAGAGGGAAGTGGAGAAAAGAAGCAGTTATCTGAATAACAAGGCCACAGAAAACACAGGGTGAGGAAGAGCATGAGGTCAGCCTTGTCTGGAAAATTGCCTGGCTGTGGAAATCTGACCTGTGCAAAAGGAAGCAGTACAGAACTTTCAAGTCAGTTTGCCAGACAAATCTATTTTTAGGCAACCCTTTCTTTTAGCATCAGACCTCCAAGTTCAGGGAAGTACTTAGGATTCTTCAAACAAAATATAGATTTCTAAGGTTTATGCCATTTCATGATGTTTTCTCTTTTGCAGATAAAACTCTCAGTGTAAGCAGGAAAATGCCTAATCCTGTATCCAATGTATTCATGGGGGGTGAAGGAGAGAAATTAATGACAATAAATAAGAGCCTTCTCTGCTGGGAGAAACCTCTATGTCCTGTCCTATACACGGCCAAGTCAGAGTGATCCAGCTCATTTACTCACTTCGGTTAACTTCCAGCTCATATCAGTCTATATGACTGCCCACACATTACAGCACTCATATTAAAGGTACTTCCAGGAAGTTTCTGGGCTGTAAGCTCATGAACCACCTAGCAATTGAGTGAGAAATCTCATGCAAGTCTGATGCCATTTCAAACTCAGAAAAAAGCGTCTGTAATACACTGTGTAATATTAAAGACACTAGTGCTTTATCTGAGACCAGGGACCCCATATCCCACAGGAACTTGGGCCAGAATAAGAAAAGGGCCTGAAGGGGGTATGAACACCCCAGACCTCCAGAAGGGATCTGTGTCTCAATGATCTACCATTCAAAAAAAAGTGTTCTCCTAATCCAAAATTAAGACATCTGTGACAGAGCACAGACCAGAAGCCAAGTGTCCTGTTAGTCCTTGAGCTGCCATTCCTTGGAAAATGGCTCTGCCATTTCTCAGTAGATTGATGGCAAAGGAAATCAGCATCTACTACATGCTAGGCAACTTCCCATGCTTTATTCTCTTTACACATAAGTTTTCCATGCATAAAATGGAGATAATGATGCTTCCTCGGCTTATTTCTCGGGGAGATTTTTGAATTTTAAAGGAGATTTGTAAATCTGTAAAGATCATATATATGGTCTTTGGGGGATGTTTTTGTATATATGGCTTGACTAATGTCGTGGTAAAGGCAGAAGTGTCCTCGCAGCAAATCCTAACTCATGTCCAAGTCAAAAAGAATCACAGACTCATTCCCACTATCATCTTTCCTAGTGGGAACCATAAAGGTTTAAAGCTTATCAGCTTGTGTAAAGGCAACAGGCTCAACTCACCATTATAGACATGTATATGTACTGGAAAAGTGAATGCAGGATTAGAGAATAGCTTGTGGCTCTTTATTCCTTTCCTCCTTTCCTCTTTTGTCCTCTGGTCCTTTCGTTTTTTTCCTGTAATCACTATAACTGTAACCAGGGGTGCTTTAAATGTAGCCTAGTCTCAGTTCCAATGAGGTAAACCCGAACTCTTACAGCGGTGATGATGGGCATTTACACGTCAAGCACAATGCCAAGTACATTACATACATCCTCTCGTTTATTCCTCCCAACAACTCTGTGAGGTAGTCACCATTATCCCCACTTTACAGATGAGGCAAATGAGACAAAAAGAGGTTAAGAGGGCCTCCCTGGTGGCGCAGTGGTGGAGAGCCCACCTGCCGATGCAGGGGACATGGGTTCGTGCCCCGGTCCGGGAAGATCCCACATGCCGCGGAGCGACTGGGCCCATAAGCCATAGCCGCTGAGCCTGCGCGTCCGGAGCCTGTGTTCCGCAACGGGAGAGGCCACAACAGTGAGAGGCCCGTGTACCAAAAAAAAAAAAAAAAAAAAGCGGTTAAGAAAACTTCCTAAGACCATAGAGCTACTATATGCCAGAGCGGGAATTTAAATCCAGGCCAACATGAATAAAAAATCTGTGCTCTCATTCACCGTACTACACTATGTCCAGGATTCTCGCTCTACCATTATGGAGCTAAGCTTATGTTTCTATGTTGGTAAAACTGCAACCCAAAGTGCCAGGTAACCTACCAGGAAAGCTGTGGCCATATTTGGCCACATTATCTCTGCACAATGAGTCCTAGGTTTTCTTCAGAGCCATTGGTGCTGATATTTGAGGTTGGCTCCTAAAGTTGCACTCGTGTCCTCTTTGACACAAAGAGCCTGTGAAGAGTGAGTACAAGGGAGAAACAGGAAGCTAGCTCTACATGCATTTCTAGCAGCCCTCCATCCTTGACCCTGCACTCTAACTGTGCCATGTTTCTTCTCTGTGTCTTCTACACTGTACAAAGGTTGCACATGAGCCATTCTTTCTTCTCTAGAATCCCCTTTGTGAAGAGACTGAAGAAATAGCTAAAGCCCAAGGGAAAATGGAGAAACACGTGAACAACAGAAATGAGACATTCCCTGGAAGCAACAGAGCCTGTTTGGAAAAGGGTATGGTTTACTTCATTACATCATGCTGGGCCAATCCATGTCTGCGCACTGCTCTGCCCATGTTTCAAATGAGTTCCAGGACTTGCAATCTCCCACACTGCTGCCCTCCTAAGCCTGTGCCTGGAATAGGTGCTCAATGACTTGCATGGACCTTATATGGGCCCCAATTTGTCACTTACCTCCTTGCCAAGCCAATATGACCCCTATATTCCCTATAACCTGTTCATTATAGTGACATGAACCAGAGAAAGAATAAGAAAACCAAGTCTTCTCCGAGCCTAACTCTACTACTCTCTTTAGTTCTGTGTCATTATCCAAAATCACTTAACCTACCTGAGTTTTGGGTTTATTTGTCTGAGAAATGGGTATAATATTACCTGCCATGATTATTTCTCAGAATTAGTGTGAAGGTTCTTAGTAATAGTAAAGGAGTTTTTATATAAGGTATTATTGTGACTTGAAGTAGAGACTGCTTTCTATAGTTGTCCCAAATTGATCACATTAATTCCTAGATACTGTCAATTTCAAAAAAAAAAATCATAACAAGAACATGATACAGCCACACACACTTCCCCAAATGATATATCCATGCTCATATTATGAGTCAAATTGAGCCAAACAAAAGCTACATATAACCAAAAGGATCATCTAGGGCTTCCCTGGTGGCACAGTGGTTGAGAGTCTGCCTGCCGATGCAGCGGACACAGGTTTGTGCCCTGGTCCGGGACGATCCCACATGGCGCGGAGCATCTGGGCCCGTGAGCCATGGCCGCTGAGCCTGCGCATCCGGAGCCTGTGCTCCACAACAGGAGAGGCCACAACAGTGAGAGGCCCTCGTACCGCAAAAAAAAAAAAAAAAAGGATCATCTACTTGACAGACACAGGGTCCTGAAAAGAATTATTTTGATTCTATGATATATTGAGCTTAAATAATTTTTCACTAAACATGCAATTCTGTAGAAATGGCCAAGAAATTGCAGCTTTTAAATCAAGTTTCATAGTCAAATATTAGGTTTGGGATCTGATATCCATGTGACATTTTTAACAACTGAGGTTATTTAAGGGATTTACAATAATTTTCCTAAAGATTTAAAAAGAAAAACAGAAAAATACAGAACCACACGACAACTTTACAAGTATTGACCACATGTACCTAAAATTTACCCCCAAAGGACCAGTTAACCAAAAGTCCTTGCCATAAAAGGGGGAAGCTTATATCCCAAAGGCCCAATAGTAGCAAGTGAGCTGTAGATTCAAACCTAATTACTTATTTCTTGAAATAATATATGTGTTACTGGTATGAATTTGCCATATTGATAAAAGAAATGTCATATTACTTTATTTTTCTAAATCAAATCTCAAATTGGGCTCTAAGCCCCTACTCTCTACAGTGCAGAGAAATTCAACCTCAGTCATCACTGGTGTTCTTTTTTCAATTCCCCTCTGGGATTAGAGAAGAACGTGGGGCTTTTGTGGCACCAGAGAACAGGGGCAGATCTTCTAACCCCAGCCCATGATTATCATTCCTGAGGTTTCATTGTCCAGGACCATGTAGGATATTTAACAACAGTAAGCTTGGCTTCTTCTGTGCCAGTGAGGGTACCCAGATTACCCACCACAAAAAGCCATGCTCTCAGAGTTCAATAATCACCATATTCTGCCTACCTCCCAACATCAAGGTAGCACACATGGGAAAGCTTGCCCCACTTGGGATGCTGCATGGGAGTAACGCATGACTCCTTGCTGCTCACCACCCCCCCACCCCACCACACATACCCAGTTAAGCCATTTCTTTCCCTCCATTTCTCAGAGCTCATCCTCTTCTAGGACAATTTAACTTCACTGGCAAGAAAAGTCTTGACATCTACAACACAAGACTGTGCGGTATCCTTCCTTGAGTCTTATCGAATAATGTGAATAAAATAGAAATTAATACTATTAACAACTTTTTGTCATGTATGTAAATCACCTAGCCCAGAGTGTGGTACATAAAAGAACACTCAAAAAATCCACTTCATTAACCACTTTAGTTCCAAGTGCCACATGGTTTTGGCACTGGAAATAAGACTCACAGTCTAATGGCAGAAACAAATACGAGAATAAATACAACTTAAGTAATATTACAAATAATCAACAGCCTATAAGATTCAGGCACCAGCCACTTAGCAAAGGCTGGCCATGACTTTTGGGTGCCAGTGATTCCCACCCTTGACAGGCAAGTCTTAAGTGCTGATTGCTGAAACTTGGGGAGGCTTCAGGAAGGGTGGTATAGGACAACGAGGGGCAATCTGAGGGCCCATGGTGCAGCTGTTTACCAACCAGAACATAAATAGTTCAATATTTTAACAACTGTATAGCCATGCCAATGCCTATCATCTTACTATCAGTCCTGATTAAATAACAAAAATATCATTGCAATGTCAGAGGCTGCTGAAAGTGTTCAGAATACCTGTTCAGAATAGCTTTGATCTGCAACCTTGCCAGCAAGACAAGTTCACATGTTTCAGGGAAAAGGACCAGTTGGGCAAAACTACAGAGGCTTGAGAGATAAGGGTGGAGTTTTAACTGAGAAAGGGAGAGTGAATTCTATTATTATTAATAAAATATTAATAACTATTATCATTATTATCACTAGAAAGACAAATTACCGCCCTTGAATAGGAAGGTGGCTATGTGGCTTTTCCAAAATCACAAACTGGTCATATTGAGGCATTAGGCATTCACCACCTCTGTTCTTACCTTGGCCTGCATCCCCAGCCCCACCAAAAACAACCCCTGGGTGAGTTCCCTGTTATCCCCACCCAGACAGGTATACAGGCCCCTCTCCTTCAATTGATTGCATCAGAGCAGCTTCCACAAACAAAAACAAGTCTTTCACAGACAGCTGTATAAACAAGTACCTACTGATGAGCTGACCGCAAAGAAAACTGACTCCAGGAGCTACCAACCTAGAGAAGCTGCCCACAAGTGACTCCATGAATGGAGGACCACTTGTCCATCAGTGCTCAGGCAACTGGCCAATAGGGATGAAAGAAGGGCTGAAAGCACCACCATTTGGATCTACGCAGCAGCTGATAAATATGGGCAGAAAGTTACAGCCAGAATGGGGGCAAGTTGCTCAATTTGGACAACTGGTCCACCTTTGAGGAGTGACCAACATCAAATGGCAATTCAGGTTGGTTATGAAGATGCCACGTAGTTGATCTAATTGACTTTTTGTTCATTGCAGACAGTAGATCTGACCCCCCAAAACAAATACACTCTGTTCTTTTGACCAATTTGTATCTTTCAAGAATTCTGTAAAGTGTTATATTGACTTGTTTGGCAAAGTTTAAAACAAAAATTTTCAGTATTGAGGTCAAAAACAGACTTTATAACTGGACTTAAACATAGAGAATATCTGATCAAATCCCTTTCTTTTATAGAGGAACAAGTCTGAAGCTCAGAGAGGTGAAGTGATTTGCCCAGAGTCACACAGCTCACAAACAACAGAGCCAGAAGTAACACTAGAACCTTTGGTTTCTGAGTCCGGCGACCTTCTCCTTACTCGTAGGTAGCTTTCTCGGATCTTAGACCACAAGTTTAAAGAGGTATTCATGCTTTTTGCAGGGCAGACAACCTTGCCCAGCAGGAAGATGTCCAGAGTGGGGCCCTCCCATCCAGATGACGCCAGGGCTAGTAAAATTACAGAGCACAAGGAGGCACAGGATGAACCACAGAACATGTGCCTAAAGCCTTAGTACAGCCAACCTGGACCACTGGAAGCCAACATGTTTCATTTTAATTTCAACATCATTCTCCACAGCAATTTTGTGCTAAGGACACAAAGAAAGGCACCCTGAGCTGCCTTGATCTGAAACTGCTGTAGAAAGTGGAGACACTTGCGAGCCCACCCTCAGACAATGGGCACAGAGAGCAGTCACTTTATGAGCTGCTGACCCGGCTTTGCTTGTGCATTTGGACACGGATACACGCAGCCAGTTATCCATCAGCCGCCGCTTCCTCCTGCCGTGTCATGTGTCAACGCCTAGGGGGCGCTCTCGATGTGCTCGGCAGGCTGGGAGCATTACTGCGCCCAGCAGAACAACCAAAATGACACAGCAGGGGTTTTTCGCTTTTTAATTTACTTCAGCGTTTTAGAGGAAAGGAGGGACACAAACCCAAAGGGGGTGTACAAAGCCCGCCTTGCTTACTGAGGCAGAGAAATATTTCAAATATATATATTATTGGATTACTTACTTTCTGTCTCCTTACAAAATCAGGGTTTTTTAATCTGCCCTAAAAATCAAGAGTATGTTTCTATCCCTTTCTATGGCATATGGCAAGCTTTAATGATAACAGAGTAACGTCGTCTCCTGATTAAAATGGCTAGTTTAAATGACCTGCTTTTATTCCTGCTACAACTTGCCCTGTAACATAATGACCAGCTTTAAATCCATCAAAGTGGAGTACACAGTGCTATTGCAAGGGTTCAGACATGGAAATCCAGTAAATTTTATCTGCTATTCAACCAAGGGATGCTCCCTAGTAGAAATCAGGCCTGCTGAGTTTAAATGATCAATTCCTCAATTCCTAATCATTCATCCCAGCCAGGGACATGCATCTACCTCCATCTCCAATTCATTCCCAAAATATGTTCCTGAGGCATAGGCAGGGTATACAGGGGCTTCAAGAAACTTAAAATGAAGAACTTAGTAATGTTTAAAATCTCCATTGCCGTATGTAAGAAGAAAAAAAAATCAATTTAAAATCAAGGCAAGGAGAAACCCAAATAATTGAAATTAATAGATATTACTGAGTGACTTAAAAATAATTACACAGGATTGACAAGTGATTATTGTAGCTAATATTAAAATGTATGTGTGTATATGCGTGTACCCATATACAAATACATATATCCTTCTACATCCAGAGTCAGGTTTTGTTATGTGTATGTTTGCATATGTGAACAATTCTAAGGAAGATTATCTTGCACACAAAGCAAACGGCCCTACCCCCATTGTGAAAGAAGCAGATCCCCCGAGATTAGGGAAGAAGGAATTGCTTATGGTCAGCAGAGGCTGGGAGAACAATGGAGACCCCAGCTAAAGGCGCAGCAGCAGCAGCCTGCTACGATGGTTGAGGGACTGACCACATGGCCATTGCAAACTCGATGGCATTGTCAGTCACCAGAAGTGACTAAAAAGGGCTCAAATTAGCAATTGTTATGATTAGCAGGTGGTTTAAGAGATATGAGGCCCACGAAGTGACTTGGGCGGTGGGGCAGGTGGGGTGGACACCAGAATATATTTCAGTTTTTCTTATAGCACAAAATGGAGAGGCTTAGAAGCAGTTTCCTACTTGAATATAAGAATTGCAGATTCATTTAAGGAAAAATAATGGAGATGTATAAAATACAAAGTAATCTCCAAGAGAAAAAAATGAATGTGTCCAGTTCCTTAAAATAATTTTGTTATACACTTATACGATCATTGTAGATGAATTTTGATAAAGGTAGAAATTTAAATGCTATCAAATTACAACAGACATAAAAAATTAATACCTCTAGATTTTTTTAAAAGCCAGCTTAACTCAATTTGTCCTATACAGTCCTATCTAAGTGATGTTTTAGACAATTCAACAAAATTTAATAAATTATCTCTTTTTAACTTAGCACTTATTTACTTCCTAACTTTTCATAGAGTTTCTCACAAAACTGATTACTTCTTCCATAGACACAGATCAGGTTTTTCATGTCTTGCCTCTCTATCTCATAAATAATCTCAGAACACAAGCAAACGCTTAACAGGCTGCTTTTTTATTCTTTCTTTTTAAAATTTTTTGATAATAAATCTTCAGTAGTGAGTGACTTCACCAAAAAGGTGCCTCTAAGAATCTGCAGAGCAGAATTGTTAGGAATGAATGGTCTGTAGCCTTCCTTCCTGTCACTGCCCTCAGATGTAGTCCCTACACTGGATTCATGTTCAGATAAGTTTGGAGCCAAATGGCTAGGACTTCTCTTTTGCAGTTACTAATAGCCATAAGGTATGTGTGTGATGGATACTGAAGACTGGATCAGGAACATTAACTCATTTTCCCTAGGTCACCTTTCTATAGGTCTGCAGCTCAAAGGTAATACTCACTGTTTGGACAGAAAGTCCAACTGCATCAAAACTCATTCCAGTACACACGTCTGGAGAAAAATTGGAGCATTGATTTGTAAGAGGTTACTTTGCTGTGCAGCTCCATGCTACTTCACGGAACAAAAAAGACCATTCCAGCCAGGGGACCTAGAACTTAGAATCAACTTTTATTGAAGTCCGATAGGTTTGGTAGATTTTACTGTACTGAAAATGTAAGTGAGATCCCAAGCCACATACAGTGGAGAAAGAGGCCATTACCTAGCGAAATCAGGGTATGAGAAAACTGTACCAGTTAGGGTGTTACTAAATTTTATTTGGCTTTTGCAAAACTTAACTATATTTGAAAAATATCATGGCTTATATATTTCGTTCATAGAAAACTTGACCACTGTAAACCTATCTTTGGACTCAAATGATTCAGACATAAGCCTAGTGAAATCCCAGTAATTCAATACCTGTGATTTGGGGCTCTTTCTTAGGTGTCTGAAAAAAGAATCCTATTTTGTACGTATCATAATTTTATACAAATGCCCCTAAAACTAAAATAACTCATTATAAGCAAATTTGCAAATAGGTGAGCAAGAAGTTATTTTCACAACCTACGGTGGTAAATCTGCCTCATTCCTTTATAACTCCTACCACACAGCCAGAGGATCCTGCACATTTCTGACTAATTTAAGCAGGGGAATCTAGATCACTTACAAAGACACATGTAGCAGCTTGCCTTTTCCAGACAGCTATTCTGGTTGGCCCAAATTCACTGAGGAATGACTTGGTTTCCTCCTGACTGATTCACTTCAATCATGGCTTACGAAGAGTCAGATAGCCAAAGGGCTGCTAGCTCTTGTTCCCACCTTGAATCATCTTATCAGTAATGAAGTGAAGCCTACAGTATTGAACTGGACCATCTAGCTCCTGGTGATGCCAGACAAAAACAGATTGTGTCTCCTGGATTACTGGAGAAATTATGGGCACATGGACCTGGCCTCAGTGGTACACCTGGTGTGGTCTTTGATGATTCCCCCATCCTCTGTTTTATTGATTCCCATCCAAATGGTCCAACCTGAACAAGCCTTTTAAAACATGAAATAGGGCTTCCCTGGTGGCGCAGTGGTTGAGAGTCCGCCTGTCAATGCAGGGGACACGGGTTCGTGCCCCGGTCCGGGAGGATCCCACATGCTGCGGAGCGGCTAGGCCGGTGAGCCATGGCTGCTGAGCCTGTGAGTCCGGAGCCTGTGCCCCGCAACGGGAGAGGCCACAGCAGTGAGAGGCCCGCGTACCGCAAAAAGAAAAAAAAAAAAAACATGAAATAATAGGCTGCTTGTATCCCACAGGAAACTAGACCATTCAGCCACAATTAGAACCATTTTCCAGCAAAGTTGATCCATTTGTACCTCACCTGACTGAACAGAAATTAAGCCCCATTCATGACACTGACCCCACACAACCCACTCAATCAACTGCACTTGAATATATTTATTTTGATAGGTTATTCACATATTGTTGCTATGCACTTATGTATTTAAGCTGTTGCATGCAGGCAATGAAGAGAATCCCAGTTATTTGTCCTTTTCATTAGAACTGTGTTGGTGAGAACGAATGTAACAATTTTCAGGTAATATCTCTCATTACTGAAATAAAGTGGAACATCTTCTTCAATCTAATTACCCAAAATGTCAAGGTAACTAAGAAACATTTTAGTACGGAAAGCCCAAATGCCTCTGGTGTTTTGTTGCTGATGTAAATGCACAGATGTTGGAAAGAGATGCAAACATGAATGCTTCTTTACAAAGATTCACATACAAATATTTGCACAATATAGTTACAAATTTGAAGCATAACCTATATCCAAGAGTTCTCTCAGTCCATTTTGCTTTTAGCATCAATGAACCCTAAATAAAAGTATGGTTGCTGAAATAAATGACAAACTTTCTAGATTATATATTTCTACAATATTTATAAGTTTATATTAGTTCTATAATCATAGTTTTTAAATAAAATGAGCATGTAGTTCAAAAGTAAACAAATAAATACATTGAAAAGAATGATGTTGCTGTTACATTTCCAGTCACCCAAGCCCAGCACTCAGTGATGTAAGCATAATTATCCCAGCTTGACTTCACTGTAATATTTGATCCATGGCACAGGAACCACTCAGTACCATGGACAGAGAAGGTGCAAAATAAACATCTAAGGAATGACTGTGGTGCTTACTTCAGTTGGACCCATATGAAAAGAGAAAGCTGAAGTTCATGGCTAAGTAACACAATGAAAAAAATCTCTGATTTTTCAGGATTAATTAATTGTTTATTACACTGAGGACATTTGCTTTCACTAAGATTGTAAGTCTATGGAAGCTTTGTTGTATTGTGCTCCCAACTGAAAAATGAAAAACATAATAAATTTAAAACATATGCTATTTTAATTATGGAAAAACTCTTGTTTCAACATGTAGTCTTGAGAATAGCTCTAAAAGCAATAAAACAATTTGTGAATTTGCTAAGGAGTCTTTCCTGTTGTTAATGTTAGCTGGTATTTGGTCTTCATACATATATAATACACACATTATGCATATGTATTATATACGCATATATAATACAGTCATGTACATATGTTAATGATATTCTTAGGATAAATTTTTTACTTAAGAGAAATCTTATGCCTGATTGCTGATATTTATATATGAAAATATTGATCTAGCGTTCATTCTTTCTATGAAATTAATAGCAAAATAATTTTAACACATTTGTGGAAATTTGAAAATGTAAATTATTTCAGATATAAAACCAAAAGACAATTTTAATTCACACTTTAATTGAGCAAATATTATTAAATCCTACATATAAGATAATTTACTAAACACTGTGGGGTTCAAACATGAATTAAATATGATCACTGCTTCCAAGGAACTCAGAATCTAATGAAAAATAGATATGGAACAGGAAAGGAACAAGCACGTATTGAGTTCATGCTATTTGCCAAACAACACGCTATGGAATTAACATATATTGTATTATTATGGTAGAGATCATTAAGGCCATTTTTAAATATAAGGAAAGAGAGATTCAGTAAGGTTAAGTACTCTTTCCAGATCACTCAGCTAATAAGTTATAGAATCAGAATTCAGGCTCTTTATAATTTCAAAGCCTATGCTCTCGTTTGTCTACTCAAGGCTGCCCCAGAGGGAGAGGTGAACAATTCTGAAGGGCAAAATGCAGGAAGGCTCCACAAAGCAGGTGGCATTTCAGCCTGAACTATTTTAAACAATCATTTACAGACAGTACAAGACTATGCTTATTTCTCAGGATATTTTACATTTACAACATGTCTATGAGCCTATGTTTGTAATTGGTCTCTTGATTTTTCCTGCTAAAGGAAGGCATTTGTGACAAAGATAATTCAAAATAAGACATAATCCACGAGTCTTTTATTTTTACATTTTTGGCAACAATTTCAAAAGTACATCCCTACTAATCATGTTAGCAAAGGCTTTTGAAATGAGTTTGCATTCCAGAAGCACAGAAAATTGATGATAGAAATTGGCCTTGGGCTACTGAGTCACCTAATGACAGCAGCTTTAATTTTAAATATGTTGTGGGTAATAGACAAAGTGGATAATCCACTTGTGGATAATTGAGAGTATATCTATGCCCACATTTTAAGATCCAGGTATTTCACAAAGGTTCTATAACATAACATGTCATAAAATAACCTGTTCCCAATGCACTAGTATCCATTAAAATCAATAGGGTTTTGCAAGCCATGCATATGATAGATAGTGTGAAATGTAATTAGTATTGGAAAATTGCTATAAAATCTCCAGCTCTTTGTACTTAAATGACCAAGATGTTTTCCACTGAGGCTCCTTTTTTAGAGCAACCTAGTGAATAGAGTCTGAAGGATTAAATAACTGGTGTCATGCAGGTTTTTAAGCAAATGAAATCTATTGTTTCTGTGCACAGGAACACAAAATTTTATCACTGCAACAAAACACTACTTTGATGGCACTTTCTAAAATGAAGTGAAAAGCAGAGTTTAACAGCCTTTGGGCTGAAATTTTTGTATCCTATATCTGACCTGCTGGGAATAAATTATCTGAGGCTGACATCCCTTAGGCTAAGGGTTTATAATGGAAAACACCCCCCAAAAGCCTTAAATATGAAGTAATACCATGAGACACCATAATTTAGGTTCTCTGTTCTAAATAGAAATATTCACAATGAGGCATACAAACACACGTATGCTGGGTCCAAAACATGCTTGGAAAGAGAGAGAAGGAGAGAATAAATGCACTTCTTCTTTCTTCCTTTTTAACCTTATCTGTGCATTCCTGGGTCACAGAAGCATTGTGCTGACTCTGGATGAAAACACCCCTTTGATGGAGGATACATGCTGAAAGGGAGAATTCTGAATTATGTTCTCTAAATTATCCAAGGCTTGGAGAGCAAGTATTGATTTTGAAAATGACTGAGCCAGACCTCGTACTGCAGAGCCCCCTCCCTCTCTCCCTGCGCCCCAAAGCACAACAAGAGATCTCGGGCACTGTGCAGCCGCCATGAGGCCCTCGGCTGGCATTGTTTCAAAAAATCAGAAAGTCATCCATCAACCATAGGGCCACAGGAATAAGTACATAGTAGCTAAAGACATATTTTGTCTGCTCACAGGCTCCAATTCAATGAGCTACGAGGAGAATTAGAATGATATTGGACCAATTAACTAATGCACTCTGGGAACCATGAATTGTTAAGGTGTTTATTTTGCTGCCTCACATAAAAGAATGAGAAGTTTATCTGCATAGTTAAGCCATTCTGTTTGCTCCTGCCGTAAATAACTCCAGAGCGCCTCTGAGCCAGTCCTCTTTTACAGAAGCAGATTGAGAACCGGAATTTGTTCTGTAATTGCTTCCATACTTTGCAAACAATTTAGGCACAGCATGAACTGCACTGTCATTATGGGTGATTGTATATGTGCACGTGTGCAAGCACATGTTCACCTGCTTGTATGTGGTTTCCTTGGAACTGCTACTAGACATTAATTTTATGGGGGAAACAAAGACTAAAATTATTCATTTCCATGCATTGAGAACATCACTTAGTTTCATTTAGTCAGTAGTAGTGATGAGCATAATGAGCACATCACAAACTACATCAGACAACACTAGACTTTTAATTTATATGCTTCTGAGAGTATAATTTCCATGTCTGAAGAACTAATAGGGTGCAGTTGTGTGATATTTATGCTTATTTTCACATGGTTACATTTCCAGAACTGCTTGATACAAAATTCCAAGTCCCTTATTCTCATACATTTTAAATCAAAAGACAGTTGTTTTAATTAGCAGATAAGTTCTCAGACCTAGTACATGTTTTAAGAGATATCAATTTAAGCAAGATATGATTTAGAGCAGGGTTTCTCAACTATTGGTATTTGGGGCTGGATAATACTTTGTTGTGGGCTGTCCTGTGTGCTAAAGGATGTTTAACAGAATCTCTGGTCTCTGCCCATTAGATCAGAAACACTCCCTCCCCACCAAGTAGTGAAAATCAAAAATGTTTCCAGATATTACCAAATGTCCCCTAGTGAGCAAAATCCTTTCTGGTTGAAAGCCATTGATTAAGAATCTTTTTTTAAAGTTTCTGAGAAAAAATTTTTGAATGCTTTTCAAAGGAATGTTACACACACACAAGAACCCCATATTCATTTGCACTGGCCCCTGAACCACCATGCAGAGCAACTGTGATGGCTGAGAGAAGGTCTAGGAACTGGTAGGCATTTTTCCAGGAGTCATTCTCTAGTTCTTTGACATAATCTTATAAAAGACCCATTACATCTCAAAATGGAATTCTCTAAGCTATTTGTAGTATTGTTGTTGAAATTTGGAGTAAGAAAAGTTTCGCAGGCTCTTTTGAGTCCCTGTTTTTTATGGTGATTTTTACAAAATGGTCCAATTCCTTGGCTCGCTACAGCTAAAAAATATTACACTGGAATTTCTCTCATAAAAGCTCTCCTATTTATTTTTTTCCTTGGCCTTTTGAAGGATATGCAATTGGGTGATGCCACTGATTTCATTATCAATTCCTCCTAAAAAAGGGCAATTTTACTGGGTCAAGGGTGAAACAACAAGTCATGGGATAAAAGAAACCTAATCTACCTCTAAATTACTCTACAATTTAGGAGTTATTATGTTAGAGACAGGTCTACCTAGACCAAAGTCAAGTCTAGAGCTGGCTCCTATCCAGTGAACTTGGGCAGTAGATTTACCCAAATAGATCCTTCACCACTCCCTGTCTCTTGCCAAAGTGGCAGGGGGTGGTTTCAAAGATCTAGGCTAAACAATTTTTAGGATGTTATAAATTCACATTGCTTGGAAGAGAAATTCAACTTGGGTGATGTTTTATATACAATTTCTACTTCTATTCTATACCAACACTTCCTACGGTATGGACATAGTCACAGGGTTTTATTCAAAAGAAGTTTGGGAAGAACTGGGTTACACATAATGAAATGAGCTGAGTAGCTGCAGATTTTCTCAGAGACTTTAATATGTCAATGTGCCTGTGATCCTCAAGGAATCCTTTCATGCTAGGGCTATACTCATGATGCATTTTAGGAAATAATATGTACATATTAGGACAAATGTCTGGTATTATTTCATAAAGATAAAATCTAAGGTTCCTTTTCTCTGTACCACCTTAGACCTTGGGCTTTGATCCCATCACTTTTGAGAGTGATGGTCATGTGGTCTGACAGTTTATGTCTTGTAGACAGTAACTGGCTCAGATACAGCTATACAGAATAATGTACATAAGATCTGGAGGCAGGATGATGCTTTGAGGAAAACACAGGATTATCACCAGATGACCTAGATTCCATTCTCTGCTCTACCAGATACTAATTCTGAGAACTTAGATGGGTCATTTGGCTTCTTTGTGCCTCAGTTTCCTCATTTGCAAAGTAGGCATAAATATCCAAGATTGATATTTCACAGATTACTGCAAGTTTCAGATGGGTGCATGCATATAAAAAGCCCATCCTTACCACTGAAAAGTCACATTAATAGCAGAGGTATTAATAGTCACATTAATACCTCTGACATGATGTAAAGAGATGGGCACTTCACCTCTGTGGAATTCCTCCTTAAAACCATACCCCAGTCAAATCAGGAGAAAAAATTCAGACAAACCCAAATCATAAGGCAGTTTACAAAATATCTGGCCAATACTCTTAAAGGTATCAAAATCTCAAAAGAAAAGACAAAACCAAAAATCTGTCACAGATTAGAGGCGACTGAGGAGAGATGGCAAAATGCAATGTAGTATCCTACATTGGATCCTAGAACAGCAAAGAACATTATCAGATAAGCAAAATCCGGATAAAGTCTGCAGTTTAGTTAATACTGTAATTTCTTAGTTTTAGACAAATGTACCATAGTTGTATAAGATGTTAATATTAGAGGAAGCTGGGTGAAGGGTATATGTGAACACGATATACCATCTTTGAAACTCTTGTATAAATCTAAAAATACTTTAAAATGAAAAAAATTAAAGGAAGCATCAGTATATTACATTTCTTGTTTGTGTTCCTCCCTGAAAGTCTGGTTTCTTTTCTCCTCTCTCTCATTCTCTCTCTCTCTCTTCTCCCTTGTCTCTCCTCCATCCCTCCATCCCTCTTTGTCTCCCTCTCCCTCTTCCTCAATATGAGTACCAAAATTCCTAAAGAAGAGACTAACTGAGCAGACCAACTGAGGACTGGTGGAGGAGTCATACTGTGAGGACAGGATACCACCTGCTGCAAATATGTCGATGAGGCAAGAAGAACAGTTCCTAGAGAAAGGGGTACTGGGCAGTGGGCAATTCAACAGGTGCCCACTACACAAACTGAGACACAGACAAAAGAAGCGTTTCCTCACATTCCTCTAACACGTGCCAGGGGTCACGCTGTGGAAAAGCCTATGTAACCAACATAGCAGAAAATTTAGGGCTGTTACAATGATGAGTCATAGGGACAAGAACAACTCTGAGTATAGAGACACAGACTTAGAAACATAAAAGAGTCTATTTGTTTTCTTACATCTTGGTGGTAGAATAATTTTTGCCACAAGAATTCTCCCTTTCATAGATTGTTAATAACAGAATACTGGTATCTTCCAAAGCCAATAACAGCAATCAAATTACCCCATCTACAGGATAAAATTGTGAATCTTGTTGCTACAATAGGTACCTCCTTAAGCCATGTGATAAAGTAGTAGAGCTGTAACAGAGTCATTATAACTACAAGTAGCAGAAAGTCTTGCTCCAACTGGTGTAAATAATAAGAAAATGTATTATAATGAGAAACTGTATTATCCCTTATAGAAGGAAGGTCATGTGAGAGGTGGGCTCCAATTCTACTTCCCAGAGGCAATTCTATATAGCCTCTGGCTTTTTGCCTATGGAGGCTTGTCCACTGATGGCGCCAAGATGGCTGCCAGCAACAGCTTGCTTCATTGTGTACATCCAAAGGAGAGGAAACAACCTCTCCCCCACCCCTGGAATGTAAGTGTTTTTCATTATTTTCCTTGGGCTACCTTAGATCAGGTGCCAACTTTCAGGCCAGTAAGAGTTACCAGGGGAATACCATGCATGAATGGGGTTCTAAAACCAATCACTCTAGGAAGGAGAATGGGAGTGCTGTGTTTGACCTAGAATAATCAGGTTCCACACTCATGGAGCTTCAGTAGGGTGGACACCTGAACACAGTCAAAGTTCTGTTGAAAAGGCAGAAATGGGGAACCGAAATGCCTGCTACTGTAGAAGAGTTGTTAGGAGCATAGGCACTGGAGTCAGGCTGTTTGAGTTTCAAAGACCGATTCTACTCTCATGGTCTGTGTAATGTTGAATAAGTTACTTGACTTCTTTATGCCTCAATTTTCTCACCTGTATAATGGGGACAATATAATCCTTGTATCATAGCATTGTTATGAGGATTAAGTAAATTAATCCTGTTTAAAGCAGAAAAAGCAGTATCTAATGTATAATAGATATTTATTAAATGTTAGTAAATACTATTTTACAGATATCTGCACTTGTAAGCAGAAAAACAATTTTAATCCCAGATCTTACATTTAATAAGGTTTATATTTTTCCTGTCTTCTGTGACTTTGAGAAAATCACTAAGACCCTTAATTTCTAAAATAAAGATAATAGTACATGCCCTCTAGACAGTTACGATGCTCAAATAATATAGACAAAAGAACTGAAAACAGGCCATTGTTCCACAGATTAACATAATTCATGTGTACAAATATAAAGCCATAAATTTTGGAGTGCAGGAAATATGACTTTCGGTATTTTTCTGTAACTAAACTTAACTTCTAATGGGAGCCCCATTCTGCTAGTGGTGGAGTTCATTACAGTCCACTTGGGGTAAGCTGGTCAAATCAGGATATCCAGTTTCTTTTTCCCCATGGATACATTTGATCATTGATTGGGTGAGAGCGAACAATCACCTGCCTGATCCTCAGGTATCATCTCCCCGTAGTGGCATCCACTGGTATACTACTGGTTCTGTCCAGTGTCCATACATAGGCCATCCAGATGCTGCTGTGTTCATCTCAATCCTGACTACAAGGCCAATTCAGGACCACTAGTTTTGTGAGTCACAACTGTGCCACGTGGGATAACATTATGCTGCTCTCCCCAGACACACTGGAGAGTACAGAATCTCTTGAGGTTGTCCTGGGACTATCTGCCTGGACATTGCACACAGCCATTTCTATTTTGCCATTACCATACTATGCTGGCCACACAGGGAAGTCTGCAAATCCCACTGCCTCCTGAGATATGCCCAAGAAAGAAGGTACTGTACAAACCAACTCTTGGATTCTCTTACCTAGCTGCCCCTCCCCCAGCCAAGTCATGGGGGGAATGGCAGGATACAAGCCCTGCCCAAGGACCCACCAGGACCTGAACTCCACTCTCCTCTTCCTCCCTTCATTTCCTCTAGGTTTGGACAAAAGCACACTGACTGATCACCTAGTCTAAATCTATTATTTATGCCAGGACCTCAGCTTTTGAAACTCAAAAACAAGAATTTGGCTTTTAGTCAATGGCATCATCCCTTCCCTGAAGCAGTAAGCTCAGGAATACTCTGGCTGCTGCTTGGGTGGAAGGAGGGTTACAGAATAACAGGAATTGTTGAGAATAGAAAACATAAGTTTAATACAGTATATCAAGTATTATTCTGCTGTACCTCTATGATTAAAAATATTTTACATTGTCTGATTTATACCCGTCATTTCCAAAGCAAGGATTTGAGATAACTTAATATAAAAACATAGATACACTGACAAGAGAACAATTAATCTGAGACAAAAAGAGAAACCAAGGGCAAAGTTCTATTATCCAATACTCAGAAGCATAACATTTTAACATCATCACCATCACCATCATCATTTCTTGAGTACCTACTAAGTGAAAGACTCTGTGCTAAGTATTTGTACTTTAAATTCATTAATAAACAAGAATTAATTACATTTTTACAACCATTCTAGCCTAGTAGATATTTTTATCCCCATTTTACTACAAGCACACTGAGCTTCCCAGGAGTTTAGTAGCTTGAAGATTCTCCCAACAAAAACACAATGGTGTGGTTGACACTGTGATATATGACCCAGATCCCCCTTCTGCTGATATTTTTATCCCCATTTTACTACAAGCACACTGAGCTTCCCAGGAGTTTAGTAGCTTGAAGATTCTCCCAACAAAAACACAATGGTGTGGTTGACACTGTGATATATGACCCAGATCCCCCTTCTGCTGATGGCAGTCAGCCTCAGCTGCAGAGAACTGCCTGCTTCAAGGTCATACCCCTTCCTAGGACCGTGCTTCCTCTGACTGATCACAGAGGATAAAGGTCTGACCATCTTGACCCAGACAATTCCAGACAACTCTGAAGGGCCAGACTAGCTCTAGCATTCCTCACAGAATATGTCATAGTATGACTATGTCATTGTAAACATGTATAATGTATGAAGCTGAAGTTATATTAACAGAACAGTGAGTTAGTGTTCCTAATAGCTACAACATAAGTTTGGTCAAGAAATTATATTCCTGTCTCAGAGGTGGTTTCCCTTCTGACTCCAACATCTATCTACTTTCCCTATGTCACCTGCTTCCTGATAATTCACCAAAAGAAACAAAATTTTTCTTCATCACAATAATGATAACTTACCTTTGCCAAGGAAAACAGGTGGACACAAACAATCAATATTTAAGAGACATTGGTTTTAGATGGAAGCTTGATTGCCTGATGAGGAAGAGCTAAGTAATTCACTCAGGAATGAGATCCAAGGGGTCCTTCTACCAATACCCTCTCCATCTACCTGGAATGACAGGGCTCAAGAGCAATGACTTCCAGGTCCTAACATACTTGCCAAGGACTGGAGATGTCATACCCAGGGAGGCTGTATCTCATTTTTGTGTTGTGGCACCAGGTTGTATATCACACTAGGTAATCACAGGACTTGACAAGCCCTCATGACCATCATTAAGAGAAAAAGCATGCAGCTTGTTATAAGTTTGTCTCAATTTCAAGCCCCATGTTAGGAGATAAAGCTGAATTCCAGTGAATGAGTTGTGAATTACCCTGTGAATTTGGGCTGTGAAGGCAGCCAAAGCAGATTATTCTTGCCTATTAAGTGGATTTATCACATGTTCAATTGTGTAATTACTTTTTTAAAAAATCCATTTTCCCTACTTTACTGTCATGAAGATACAAAGGGGACATTTTGGATAAAGAAATCATTATCTAGGTGAGGGAATAACAACTCTTCCCCTTGTAAAGTTGAGCTTTTATATCCATTAAGTGGTTCAAAGAAAGGATCGGTAACTGGAGGCTGCTCACTCCCTGCCCCTTCACTTAGAGGAAAATAGTGTTAGTCTTATAAAGAGATTGCTAAATAGATGACACCTTTAGAAGGACAATGAGAAAGCTCCATGGACCCAGAAAACTTTTGTCAAAGCACTTGTCACAGTGCCTGAAATTCCACCATTAGTAAATCACTCCTTTGAGTCAGGTCTTGAAATTTTTCTGATACTCAGAACTCCACCCAATTAATATTCCATTAATGCAGTGGGGTGTGTGGCAGGGGGAGGGACCAAAATCTTAAGCCATCTGCAGTTACAACCTAAAGAACTGGGACACCAGAAGGAGCAAGGACTTGGCAAGAAAAACATTGAATGGACATAGGGCAAGTGACACAGAATAACCAACAGGCGCAATATATAGTTCATATAGTCCAATTTTCATAGATGAGAAAATTGAGTTTGTAGAATATCACTTTCTAAAGTTTTTCTCAGACAGTAGTTGCCCAGGATCTAATGTGCTGTCCTCAGGATTTTGAGGCCAAATAAATTTGGGAAATCGTAGAACAAACAAGTTTCTACCTTGCAGGGCTCATTAGTGCTGATGTACATCGTAAATCTTGGGGTAGAGAGAAGGAAAGAAAATATAGGATCACATATTCCTACAAAATTGCTTAGCATCTTCCAAGACTAATTGCTATAGAAATGCTTCTCTAGAAAGATGAAATGGCTTGCCCATGGCAGATGTAAAACTAGAAGCCAGCTTTTCTCTCCTAGTTCAATTATTTTTCTACTGTACTGTGTTCTGATTCCATTATCTTGCTTTGGGTAAGTCCAGAGCATAAAAAGAAATGCTCAGAGGGACGTCCCTGGTGGCACAGTAGTTAAGAATCTGCCTGACAATGCAGGGGACACGGGTTCGATGCCTGGTCCTGCAAGATCCCACATGCTGCGGAGCAACTAAGCCCATGCGCCACAACTACTGAGCCTGCGCTCTAGAGCCCGCAAGCCACAACTACTGAACCCGCATGCCACAACTACTGAAGCCTGTGCGCCTAGAGCCCATGCTCTGCAACAAGAGAAGCCACAGCAATGAGAAGCCCGTGCACCGCAAGGAAGAGTAGCCACCGCTCACCGCAACTAGAGAAAGCCCGTGCGCAACAACAAAGACCCAACGCAACCAAAAATAAATAAATAAATAAATAAATTTCTTTTTTTAAAAAAAGAAATACTCAGAGACTGGCAAAAAATACTCTGTTCAAAACAAAACAACAAAAGCCACACCTGCATGAACATGAATGTACTCACTGGACTGTAGTGTTCACTGCTCACTCTCTCAAGGACTTTGATGATGAAATAGATGAATCAGCCAGAACATCAGGGTGGCCTCCTTCCTCCATTTTTCTATCTCACCCCTTCACAGTGGTCTACTGGTAGAGAAGAGCAATACCTGGGGAAAAAAAGAAGAAGTGGCTTAACCCAAATTGGAATACTTGAGATTCTCTTCCTTAAAGCACACCTAGGACCCCCTTAGCTCTCCCAAAGGAGCCCAGGCTAAGGCCTAGGTTTTTGTGCTTCTTCCAGGAAGGCATTATCAATCAAATTAGCAGACATCCCAAAATGATAAAAACGATAACAATGGAATCATTACAAGAATATGAGAAGCATGAGAACTATGAAAGAAAGGCAACAAATGGATGGATTAACTTGTATCAGAAGAAGGAAAATTCATGGAACAGAATATGAAGTTAAAATATACATTATTAATAATCTCAGAGAGATTAAGAAGACTATAAGAAACACGAAGCAAGAAAAGATAAAGAACCAATTTAACTTTTGATATAAATGTATACTTTCTAGGAGAGAGCATGCAACATATGAGTTGGCAGCGAAACTTAAACCAGAAAAATAAAATTTAACCAATACACTAGTTGATAGAAAATGGGTATGTGAGGGGAAGTTGAAAAATAAAAGCAAAATAAAACAAAAGAAAGCATAGCAAATAGAAAACATGAAACCACATTGCCAAAATCAAAAAACAATGGTTATTGTAAATGTAAATAATTTAGACTCACCAATCAAAAGTCAAAATTTAAAGAATATATATTATCTTTAAAAGGAATTTAGAACATATATGACAAAGAAAGTTGAAAGAAAGCAAAATATATATAGTAAACAAATATAAACCAAAAGAAGACCAAAATAGCTACTTTTTTTTTTTTTTTTTCCCAGTACGCGGGCCTCTCACTGTGTGGCCTCTCCAGTTGTGGAGCACAGGCTCCGGACGCGCAGGCTCAGCGGCCATGGCTCACGGGCCCAGCCGCTGCACGGCATGTGGGATCTTCCCAGACCGGGGCACGAACCTGCGTCCCCTGCATCAGCAGGCGGACTCCCAACCACTGCGCCACCAGGGAAGCCCCCAAAATAGCTACTTTTCATTTCAGACAAATAGAGTTAGTATGAACAAATATCATCAGGAACAAAGATGCTCATTATATAGTGGTAAAGGAATAATATAACAAGAATGTATAACAATCATGAGTAAATATATACTCAATAATATAGCTTTTTTAAAAACATAAATTTATTTATTTATTTATTTATTATTTTGGGTCTTCGTTGCTGTGCACAGGCTTCCTCTGGTTGCCGCGCACAGGCTTTCTCTGGTTGCCGCGAGTGGGGGTACTCTTCATTGCAGTGCACGGGCTTCTCACTGAGATGGCTTCTCTTGTTATGGAGCATGGGCTCTAGGCGTGTGGGCTTCAGTAGTTGTGGCATGAGGGCTCAGTAGTTGTGGCTCACGGGCTTCGTTGCTCCACAGCACGTGGAATCTTCTCAGACCAGGGCTCGAACCCGTGTTCCCTGCATTAGCAGGCGGATTCTTAATCACTGTGCCACCAGGCAAGTCCAGTATAGCTTAAAATATAGATAAAACAATTGATAGAACTGCAGGGAGAAAAAGATAACTTGCTTCTCTCAGGAACTGATGGATCAAAGATTAAATAAAATGATAAATAATTTTGTTCTAAATATATAAACTTTATAGCCAAAGGGCATAGAATAAACTTTCACTAAGAGCATATATAAAAATTCACAAAAATTGATCATGTACAGTAAGTCCCCTACATATGAACCTTCAAGTTTCGAACTTTCAAAGATGCTAACATGCATTCGCACGTCCAGTCACGTAAGTTAGTTCACGTGTCTGGCATACATTGTCACGTGCGTGCATCCTTTACAAGTAGTTGTACTTTTGTGTACTTTATTGTACAGTACTGTATAGAGTACAGTAGTACAGTATCTTTATTTCAAGCCCAGGATGTCCAGGAGCAAGTGTAAAAGCAGCAGTCATGTAGCTGGAACTGCTAAGAAGCGCCAAGCTATAATGATAGAATTGGAGGCCCAGAGAAAGGACTAAGAGAGATAAGAGGAAGAGGAAGTAACTGAAGAACTGAAGAGATTCACAACACAGGAAACGGCAAGGGGATTTTCTTTATTTGAGGAGGCACTGTTAGTTTCTGAGGCACAGGACCCCAACGTAGAATGGTACATGAAGGTTGCAGCAGCCATTCAGAATGCAATCCAGTGCTACCACGTCATCTACAACGAGAAAAAAAGAGCTACTACCCAGACATCACCAGATTGTTTTTTCAAGACAATAGACAGAATCGAATCTAGCAAGGAACCAGAACCTGGGCCATCAATGTCAGGCATGAGTGAAATTGCAGCTTGCCCTCCTTCTCCTATTGCTGACAATCCTTCAGCTCCACCACCTCCCACCTCCTCTCCCTCCTCCAGTCAGTAACTCTTCTTTCCTGTTCACTCGATGCCAGCCCCTGTATGCAGGTGTTGTACTGTACTACTGTACTTTTCAAGGTACTGTACTGTAAGATTAAAAATGTGTTCTTTATTTTTTGTGCTTGTTTCTTTATGTGTTAGTTGTGTGTAAAGTATTATAAACCTATTACAGTACAGTACTATATAGCTGATTGTGTTAGTTGGCTACCTTTGTTGGACTTATGAACAAATTGGACTTATGAACACGCTCTTGGAACAGAACTCTTTCATATGTTGGGGATTTACTGCATTAAGTCACAAAGAAAACTTCAATAAATTCTGAAGATGGGCATCATATACAATGTGGTTTTGTCTACAATGCAATAAAACATTTATAACAAAATCATACATTAATTTTTTACATCTAGAAATCTAAATACGTATTGTCAAATGATCCCTAGAATTAAGAGGAAATTACCAGGGAAATTATGAGGTACATAAAAACATTAAATGCAAAACTGTATGGCTTGCAGTTAGAGTAATACTGTAAGGGAGATTTACAGTCTTAATTATATTTACATAAAAGCTAGAAGGAATTAAAATAAATGAGAATCATTTAACATAAAAATCTAGAGAAAAGCAACAGAATAAACTCAGAAAAACAAGAAAAATAGAAATAGTAAAGAAAAGGTTAAAAATCAGTGAAATAAAGAACAACAATGTCAATAAAACTGTAAAGGTCATTAGCAAATCCCCAAAAATGGTTCACTGAAAAGACTAATAAGAGGAATAAGATGCTGGCAAAATTGATCTAGAAAAGAGAAAGATAGGAAGAAGTAGAAAAGAACAGATATTTTAAACAGAAACAAAGAATGTTATTAGCAAATGCACTCTAGAAAATTTGACAACCTGGAGGAGATGGATAAATTTCTATTAAATTATAAAATATCAACATTAGGACAGGAGGACATAAAACACATGGAATTGCCAATAAAGAACTTGAAATTAGCCATCAGAATCTTCCCTCTACCACCACCCCTCCCCTATAAAAAGGATCTGACAGGTGATTTTACAAGTGTGTTATAACAAAGCAAATAATCTTTACCTTACACAAGTTTTTTTTAATAGAAAATAGGAAGAGGAAGTTATATAGCTCATTTTATGAATAATGCTTTTATGCTATAACCAAGAAAGAGCTGTAAAAAAAAGGAAAAAGTATACACCAATTTCACTTGTACAAATAGACGCCAAAACCTAAAGAAAAATTAGTTGATTAAATCATCAGTGTATTATTTGTAACATATCATAATTAAATATAATTTATTCCTTCTAGGTTCAACATCATAAATCTATCAATTTACTACATTAATGAACCAAAAAAAAAAATTTACAGCAATGCCCACCATTAGTTACAGCTCAACCAAGTACTGCTGGTTCCTGGCCAATTCAATAGCAAGAAAAAGAAAGAAATGATGCAAGACTTAGGAGGAAATAGATAAAATTTTCATCTGCAGGTGATATAATTATCTGTATAGAAACCCAACAGAATAAACTACCAAAACTCAACAGAATAAACTATCAAAATAGAATGTCCATCCAGACCGCTGGATACAAGATGAATATATAAACATCAAAAACTTCCCTCTACATCAGCAATAACTAATTAGAAAATGCAAAAGAAAATAAGCTACCTAAGTAACCATTACAGTGACGAATCAGGAATTAACCTAACTAAGAATGCACAAAAGAAAATCTGAATAAGAGATATACCATAGTAATGAATAAGATAATTTCACATTATAATATTTAGATTTATTTAAAATTTTAACGTAATTGCAATCAATATTCCAAAAGAATAAAAAGAGAAGGTATAGAAATGAAAAGCTGTATCTGAAATTTGTATAGAAAAATAAATATCTACAAATAACCAAGAAATTTTTGAAAAACGAGAGCAAGAGGCTGAAACAGATCTAATCAGATATTAGAGCAAATGCACAATTTTAGCATTATATCAGAATAGTGTTGCTGCAAGAAGACAAAGAAAATTGTCTTAAAAGAATGAAGAGCTCAGAAATAGAGCCATATGGAAACTTGCAATTGTTAGAAAGGGCACCAAAAACCAATGGGGAACAGATGGACTATTTAGTAAAAACAATTGGAATAACTGGCTTACTTTATTTAAAAAAATATAAAGTTAGTTCACTGCTTTAGAGGACAGACAAAAATAAACTCCATATGGAGTGAAACCCTAAATGATAAAGACAAAATAGTAAAGTAGAAGAAAATATAGGAGAATACCCAACAAAACAAGAACAGAGCCATGAAGGGAGAAATTGCTGGACTAACTACATGGAAACTGAAGATTTTTGTTCATACTTTGATATATTTAACAGATGACTGACAGAAAAATCTTACAGTGTCTAAAATTTGGAATAGACAACAAACAAGAAATAAGACTCTCTCCCCTGAAAGAAAATAGGGAACTGTATAGAAAAATGGGTACAGTAAATGTTTGTTATACGGAAGGATGCTCTACATCACCAATAATCAGAGAAATGCAAATTAAAAGAAAAATGTCATTTTAAACCCATTAGGCTGACAAACATTAGAAAATAGGAAATGGAAAGCCTCATACACTCTGCTGGGAATATAAAACTGGTGCAGACACAACTCGGAGAGAGACATCCATTTAATCAGTAAAAGTTTTGGTTGAGTGCCTATTAGGAGAAGAGCCTTCCTCTTGGATTTAGGAAGGTAGCACTAAACTGGACAGACAAGAAGCCTACGTTCTATATCTTCACTGTCCAATAAAGTAGTCACTAGATACAGGTGACTGTAGAGCACTTGAAATGTGACTGGTCTGAATTGAGACATTCTCTAAGTATAAAATACACATGAAAGACCTAGTACAAAAATTAATGTGGCAGAAAAGTCAATTGAAAACTCTAGTACCCATTCATGATAAAAACTCTAAGTAAACTAGGAACAGAAAGGAACTTCCTCAATTTGATGAAAACTATCTACAAAAACGTACAGTTAACATACTAAATGGCAAGAAACTTGAAGCTTTCACACTAAGATCAGGTCCAAGGAAAGGATGTCTCCTCTCACAACTGCTTTACAACATCATACTGGAAGTCCTTGCTAATGCAGTAAGGCTAGAAAATGAATTAAAAATATATAGGGCTTCCCTGGTGGCACAGTGGTTGAGAGTCCGCCTGCCGATGCAGCGGACACGGGTTCGTGCCCTGGTCCGGGAAGATCCCACATGTTGCGGAGCGGCTGGGCCCGTGAGTCATGGCTGTTAAGCCTGCACGTCTGGAGCCTGTGCTCCGCAATGGGAGAGGCCACAACAGTGAGAGACCCATGTACCGCAAAAAAAAAAAAAAATATATATATATATATATATATATACAGATTGGGAAAAAAACATAAAACTGTCTTCATTCATAGATGACGTAAACTATGTAGAAAATTCAAAAGAATCAACAAAAATATCCTGAAACTAATAAGCAGTTAACAGCAAGGTTGCAGAATACAAGGTTAATATACAAAAACTGTTTACTTTCCGATATAATAACAATGAACAAGTGGAATTTGATATTAGAAACACAATATCATTTACATTAGCATCCAAAAATTGAAATAGTATAAATCTAACAAAATAGGTATAAGACCTATATAAGAAAAACTACAAAACTCTGATGGGCAAAACCAAAGAATAACTAAATAAATGGAGAGATAGTATATTCCAAATTCATAAATAGGAAGACTCAATATTGTCAAGATATCAGTTCTTCCAAACCTAATCTATAGATTCAGTGTAATCCTAATCAAAATCCCAGGAGTTATTTTATGGATAGCTACAAACTGGTTCTAAAGTTTATATGAAAAGGCAAAAGACTAAGGTTAGACAACACAATATTGAAGAAGAAGAACAAAGTTGGAGTACTGACATTATTCAACTTCAAGATCTACTATAAAAGTATAGTAATCACTGACTATGTGGTACTGGCAAAAGAACAGACAAATAGATCAATGAAACAGAATAGAGAACACAGAAATGGACCCCCATAAATACAGTCAAATGACCTTTGACAAAGGCACAAAGACAATAATGGAGCAAAGATAGTCTCTTCAAATGGTGCTGGAACAACTGGATGTCCCCAAGCAAAAAAAAAAAAAAAAATCTAGACAGATATTATACTGTTCACCAAAATTAACTCAAAATGGATCATAGATTTAAATGGAAAACACAAAACTATAAAATTCCTACAGGATAACACAGGAGAAAACCCAGATGTACTAGGGTATAATAATCCCTGTTTAGGTCATATTAATAACTGTTTCATAGGCACAACCTATGAAATAAATAATTGATAAGGTATACACAAAAATAAACTCAAAATGGATTAAAGACCTAAATGTAAGGCCAGACACCATTAAACTCTTAGAGGAAAACATAGGCAGAACACTCTATGACATAAATCACAGCAAGATCCTTGTTGACCCACCTCCTAGAGAAATGGAAATAAAAACAAAAATAAACAAATGGGACCTAATGAAACTTAAAAGCTTTTGCACAGCAAAGGAAACCATAAACAAGACGAAAAGACAACCCTCAGAATGGGAGAAAATATTTGCAAACGAAGCAACTGACAAAGGATTAATCTCCAAAACATATAAGCAACTCATGCAGCTCAATATCAAAAAAACAACTCAATCCAAAAGTGGGCAGAAGACCTAAACAGACATTTCTCCAAAGAAGATATACAGATTGCCAACAAACACATGAAAGAATGCTCAACATCATTAATCATTAGAGAAATGCAAATCAAAACTACAATGAGATATCATCTCACACCGGTCAGAATGGCCATCATCAAAAAATCTACAAACAATAAATACTGGAGAGGGTGTGGAGAAAAGGGAACCCTCTTGCACTGTTGGTGGGAATGTAAACTGATACAGCCACTGTGGAGAACAATATGGAGGTTCCTTAAAAAACTAAAAATAGAATTACCATATGACCCAGCGATGCCACTACTGGGTATATACCCTGAGAAAACTATAACTCAAAAAGAGTCATGTACCAAAATGTTCATTGCAGCTCTATTTACAATAGCCAGGACATGGAAGCAACCTGAGTGTCCATCAACAGATGAATGGATAAAGAAGATGTGGCACATATATACAATGGAATATTACTCAGCCATAAAAAGGAATGAAACTGAGTTATTTGTAGTGAGGTGGGTGGACATAGAGACTGTCATACAGAGTGAAGTAAGTCAGAAAGAGAAAAACAAATACCGTATGCTAACACATATATATGGAATCTAAAAAAAAAAAAAGAAAGAAAATGGTCAGAAGAACCTAGGGGTAAGATGGGAATAAAGATGCAGACCTACTAGAGAATGGACTTGAGGACACGGGGACGGGGAAGGGTAAGCTGGGACAAAGTGAGAGAGTGGCATGGACATATATACACTACCAAAAGTAAAATAGATAGCTAGGGGGAAGCAGCCGCATAGCACAGGGAGATCAGCTCAGGGCTTTGTGACCACCTAGAGGGGTGGGATAAGGAGGGTGGGAAGGAGGGAGATGCAAGAGGTTAGAGATAGAGGGACATACATATATGTATAACTAATTCACTTTGTTATAAAGCAGAAACTAACACACCATTGTAAAGCAATTATACTCCAATAAAGATGTTAAAAATAAATAAATAAAGATGTTTAAAAAAGAAAATAAATAATAAATTACAAAAAATAATAATTGATAAGGTGAACTTCTTTAAAATTTTAAATATCCATTCTTTGAAGGACAGGATCAAGAGAATGAGAAGACAAGCCACAGACTGGGGGAAAATATTTGCAAAAGAATGCATCTGATAAAAGACTGTTATCCAAAATATCCAAAGAACACTTAAAACCCAACAATAAGAAAACAACCCAATTTAAAAATGAGCAAAAGACCTTAAAAGACACTTTGCCAAAGAAGATATACAAATGGCAACTAAGCATATGAAAATATGCTTGACATTACAAGTTATGAGGGAAATGCAAATTAAAATAACTAGATACACTACAGACCTATTAGAGTGGCCAAAATCCAGAACACTGACAACACCTAATGCTGACAAGGATGTAGAGCAACAGAACTCTCGTTCACTGCTGGTGGCAATGCAAAAGTGGCACAGCCACTTTAGAAGACATTTTGGTAGCTTTTCACAAAACTAAATATTCTCTTACCATATGATCCAGCAATCATGTCTCTTGGTATTTACCCTAAGAAGCTGAAAGCTTATGTTCACACAAACAGCCTCACACAGATGTTTATAGCAGCACTATTCATAACTGCCAAAACTTGCAAGCAACCAAGATGTCCTTCAGTAAGTGAATGGATAAATAAACTGTGGTACATCCAGACAATGGAATATTACTCAGTGCTAAAAAGAAATGGGCTATCAAGCCATGAAAACACATGGAAGAAACTTAAATGCATATTTCTAAGTGAAAGAAGCCAGTCCAAAAAGGCTACATACTATATGATTTCAACTACATGACATTCTAGAAAAGGCAAACTACAGAGACAATAAAAAGATCAATGATTGCTGGGATTAGCAGGGGGTGGGAGGGAGAGAAATGAATAGGCAGAATACAGAGGATCTTACGTACTTCTTAAAATTTATACACAAAACAGTACTATATATAATACTGTATGTAAATAAACATAGTTTATGTGGTTGTGGAATGGTATGGGATTTAATATTGGGGATAATTAATAGGAGAAATACATTATAAAATAAAATAAAATAAAAAACAAGAGAGCCTTGCATGGGTTAAATGCCATGAATTCTATGTAATATAATCAACTCCATTCCATGACCTCTAGTCATAACAAGAAAATTAAAAATTACAAAGTCCAGTAAAATGTCTGTAGACCGATGTACTATTTGAAATCATTGAATTCACCAATATTTAATATGTACAAGTTATATACCCTGCCATGTGCCCAAAATACATAAGACATCTATGAGATGATTCCTTCACTCGAGATGCTTCCAGTCTGCCTGAGTCAAAAAAAACCCCTACCCTCATGAAATGGTGGAGGGCGAAGTGAGACAGAATTTAGTTATGAACTATGTGGTACATGCAAGAAAAGAAAAAGTAACGTGCAAATATGCAAAGAAGACAATAGACAGATGGGCTAGAGCAAGAAGATTTGAGAATGTGGTGGAATTTGAACTTGACTTCAAAGGATAAGAGGTGTTTGGACTGATGGAGAGAAAGAGGCATTCCCAGGACACAGTTAACCTGCAAAGTTGAGGGAAGGTCACCTCAGTGGAATAAAAGAGTACTGTCCTCAACTTGTGAAAGCAAGATCAACATCAGAGTACGTGACAACCAAAATATTAGTTATTCAAGCTAAAAATATGAATGTTCTAATACCTATTCTAGCCATTAGATTATGCACCATCCCTATAGCATGCACTGCTCCAGTTAACAAATGTTCTCAAAAAGTGAATAGAATGAGATAATGCAGTTTTTCAGAGTACTTTGCTTAATGCCAGGGCAGAGTTTATGCACTGGAAGAATCTGGCTTGTTAAGTGATGAGGATATTCAGTAATTCGCATTTTGAGATATGGTATAGATCTTTACTAAAGAGGGAACCTGCAAAGCAGGGGGACTGTATAGTACTTAGTGAAACATTTAAGGCCATCCATAATCTGCCCCCAGTTAACTCTTTATGAACCTCTCTCCAATCCCTTTCATGCCCAGACTTCTGCCAAATGAAGCACTTTATCCTCCATGCACTTTCATATTTGGCACTTTCCTACCCCAGGCCCTCAGCTGTACTCTTCCTGCATTTGAAATATCTTCTGCTCCATCTTCACTTGACAAAACTCAGTGTATATCAGGACCATGTGTGAATTCTTTTATTTCCATAAAAACATTATAGAAAGTCCAGGCAGAAGGAAAACCCTCTCTGAGCTTTCAAAACACCGAACATTCTACTCTGTGATTATACTGGCCTGTAGGAATCCTACTGTTAGAATGAATTAAGACCAAGATTGTCTGATTGGAAAAATATGATTGTTCTTACTAGTAGTAAATCAAAATAGCGCATACACTGCGTCCCACTGACCAAAATTTATCTTGTGCAGTTTGTACCTTGTCTTAGACTTACTAATGCATATTCTCCCAAGTATTTTCAGATTTCCATATTGCTCCCCAGAATTTGTCCTATACACGTTTACTTTACATATATCTCATCAGAAAACACATACAATTTGGTGTCCTGCTTTTTTTCAGTATGTACATACCATAAATTTTCCTTATTTCTAAATATTTTCTTAGTTAATTTAATATCTCCACAATTCTTCATTATGTTGACATGCTGTCATCGCTTTAAAAAAATCCCTGTTTGTGATCATTTAGTTTAGACAAATACATTCTTTTCCTTCCTTCCCCCTGAAGCCCTGTAACAATATATTCTTATTAACTCTATACAGACTAAAATAAGCAAGTTTTAAATAATCATGCTAGTCTTCCAGTAGCATTCACTGTTCCAAGTCATAATTAGTAGAACAAGGAATCATGATAATCTATTCTTTGCCATTTTGATAAATTGCCCCATTTCCCGCTTACCAAGATGCCCAAATAAATAGACAACAAAGTTCCTTCACGGAAGCTCAGTAACTCATAGAGATCAGGAAATGAATAATCCTACATGTCTTCATACATCTGTATTTTCAGCAAGGATACTCTTGGGAAACATTCCTTGTCCATGGCTCTCTTCAGGGCCTTCCATAGGCAAATGCAGTTTACTTGGACAAAATTCTACCTCTTAATTCTCTAAATGGAGAAAATGGACCATTACACTGGCTAAATTAGCAACTACCAGCAGGTAAACAGCCTATCACAGCAACACTGTTCCAAGCTTGAGTGTCATTTGCAAAGGTGGAGCCCTTCAGAGAGAAATCTCTGTTTTATTAGCATAAAGAAGTCTAAAGAGCACTGGCCAGGGCCAAGAGGCCCTCCATGGTCCCCAGGGATCACTGTTGATTTATGAGCTCCCACACATTCATCTATGACACCACAATTCATTCCTGTATAAAATACTCTATTATTATACCACCCAAGTATAAGGTCAGAAAATACCAAATGGAATACAATTTCTTAAGCCAGGTAGGGAGAATAAGTAGTTGTATAAAAAGCCCCAATGCCAAAATAAATTAAGCCAGAGAACTAATCTGAAGAGGAGAAGTAACCAAATGATCAAAGTGGTAAACACTAGTGTGCATTTTTTTTTTTTTTTTTTGCGGTATGCGGGCCTCTCACTGTTGTGGCCTCTCCCGTTTTGGAGCACAGGCTCCGGACGCGCAGGCTCAGCGTCCATGGCTCACGGACCCAGCCGCTCCGCGGCATGTGGGATCTTCGCGGACTGGGACACGAACCCGTGTCCCCTGCATCGGCAGGCGGACTCTCAACCGCTGCACCACCAGGGAAGCCCCTAGTGTGCATTTTTTAAGTGTCGGTTCCTAGGTGCCTGCAGATCAGACCCCACGCCTGGTCAGAGGCATCCACCAGCACAGTGGGGAGGAAAGAGCATAAACTCTGGGAGCAGGAACCCAAGGTGCTAAATGTTGTTCCTCCGTTTTGAAGCCATAGGACCTCAGGCAAATTACTTAACCATTTTGAACCTTATCTAAAATTTCTGAATGGCTTCCCAGGGTTGGGAGAATTAAATTAAAACGTCTACCGCTTGGCACAGAGTAGGCATTTACACTGCCAGCTTGAAGATGCACCCCACACCCACCCTATGGACACATGGAACCTTTATACACATTAATCTCCTCGGTTAAGCTCCAGGCAAACCCTGCCAGCTTGGTCTTCTGGTCTGGGAGAACTTCGTTCCCTGTGTGCATGTCTACTTCCATCCATTTTATATAGCCTTTAAAGTCTAGTTTCCTGAGTTTTCGTGGAGACAAACAACCAGTCCTTTGTACCAGAGTTCCCCAACCCCAGGGCTGCAGACTGGTACCGGTCCGTGGCGTGTTAGGAACCGGGCCACAGAGCAGGAGGTGAGCAGCGGTCTAGCAAGTGAAGCTTCATCTGCCGCTCCCCATTGCTCCCCATTGCTCTCATTACCACCTGAACCAACGCCCCCGCCCCCGCCACCAGTCCGTGGAAAAATTGTCTTCCACGAAACCAGTCCCTGGTGCCAAAAAGGTTGGGGATCGCTGCTTTATACCATCTATGTCTTTACACTTTGGTATAAAGCAAAGACTTTGAATCTACCTCAGGATTACTATACATATTTGTTTAACTTTCTACCATTTACTTTTTTGTCTTGTGGCAAAATCACCTTGACTATATATAGTGTTTATGTGTTGTGTGTGTATCATAAGTATATATATTTAACCTTTGTTTATTGTTGCACTTAGGAAGAAACACTGTTATGTGGGAAGCTAATACTTTTCCCTTTTTTGAAAAACAGGTTAAGAGAACTGTTGTTCAAGAAATTGAGAAGTGTTTGAGGGAGGGAAGGACTGGGAGTGTGGGATTAGCAGAGGTAAACTATTATATGTACGATGGATAAACAACAAGGTCCTACTGTATAGCACAGAGAACTGTATTCAATCTCCTGTGATAAACCATAATGGAAAAGAATATTAAAAAAAGAATGCCTCTGTGTAGAACTGAGTCACTTTGCTGTGCAGCAGAGATGGGCACAACGTTGTAAATCAACTCTACTTCAATAAAAAAAAAAGGAATTGAAAAGTGTTGACAATTAGGATTTTCGTTCCTTTAGAGTTTCAGTTTCAGAAGGTAAGCACCTTTGGTTTAGTTGTTGCCAGCAAGCCTCCTCTTATGTGTTGCATAGTGTTACAGGTGAATTGGAGCAAGTGAAAGGCTGTGTATCCCTCATGCCACTCAAACTCCTTGTGCAGAAGAGGGGAGAAAGAAACAGTATTTGAGGAGGAAGAGGTAAAATGTCTACTTTTCCATATAAAAGCCCTAATATCTGCCTTTAAACTTCAAAATAGCTTCTGTCTAGAGCCCTATCTTCTCACTCACCACTTTTTCTCAGAAACAGCTACTCCTTCTCTAGATCAGAATGAATGCTGCTGCCTGTTCCGAGAATTCATTCACTCCTAGCCCTCACAGGACTATTTTTCTTGAATTTTTTACAAATGTTTGAGTAGAAGATAGGAGATCCCATCCAAATATAACTTTCTATGACTCCATGGACTTGTGACATCAATTATGACCCCTCTAGCCAGTATCTTAATTCTCTTCCACTTCACTAACTCCTTTCTCTCTGATGTCCCCAGACTGGTGCCTTTAAATTAACAAAACCCAATGTGTTGTTAAGAGGCACTCAAGGCTTGAGGCTCCACAGCAAAATTCACCTTGAATGAAACTTTCTTGCTTTGGTCATCTGACTTCCTTAGGTAGACAAAGAATAGGCCAGGTGCCTTGGGCACTCAAAGAATGTCAGATTTGTTCGGCCAGGGCCTACTCCAAATCCTACACAGAGTGGTGAGAAATACTAAATCTATTACTCCTTAAGTCTGGCCAAGATCCACCACCCCGGCACCACCATCCTCACCTCCATCACCACCTGTTCTCCATGGTTCTTAGGAAACAATGGGTAGCAATTACACTTGCTTATTTTTTACTGTAACTTTCAAGTCTGTCTCTGTAAAGGCCTCTCAGTTACAGACAGAAAGATCTGCTTCTGGTTCACCCCATCCACATGGCAAATCCCTGGTATGATTAAAAACGGCCTCAGGTATAATAGGAGCATTTTTCTTAACAATACTCCTATACCACTGATGGCACAGAATTTTTTTTTAACATCTTTATTGGAGTATAACTGCTTTACAATTGTGTGCTAGTATCTGCTGTATAACAAAGTGAATCAGCTATACATATACATATATCCCCATATCTCCTCCCTCTTGCGTCTCCCTCCCACCCTCCCTATCCCACCCCTCTAGATGGTCACAAAGCACTGAGCTGATCTCCCTGTGCTATGTGGCTGCTTCCCACTAACTATCTTACATTTGGTAGTGTATATATGTCCATGCCACTCTCCTCATCCCAGCTTACCCTTCCTCCTCCCCATGTCCTCAAGTCCATTCTCTACGTCTGCGACTTTATTCCTGTCCTGCCCCTAGGTTCTTCAGAACCATTTTTTTTTAATTCCATATATATGTTTTAGAACATGGTATTTCTTTTCCTCTTTCTTACTTCTCTCTGTATGACAGACTCTAGGTCCATCCACCTCACTACAAATAACTCAATTTCGTTTCTTTTTATGGCTGAGTAATATCCCATTGTATATATGTGCCACATCTTCTTTATCCATTCATCTGTTGATGGACACTTAGGTTGCTTCCATGTCCTGGCTATTGTAAACAGAGCTGCAATGAACATTGTGGTACATGACTCTTTTTGAATTATGATTTTCTCAGGGTATATGCCCTGTAGTGGGCTTTCTGGGTCATATGGTAGTTCTATTTTAAGTCTTTTAAGGAACTTCCATACTGTTCTCCATAGTGGCTGTATCAATTTACATTCCCACCAATAGTGCAAGAGGGTTCCCTTTTCTCCACACTCCTTTTCTCTCCAGCATTTATTGTTTGTAGATTTTTTGATGATGGCCATTCTGACTGGTGTGAGGTGATACCTTATTGTAGTTTTGATTTGCATTTCTCTAATGATTAGTGATGTTGAGCATCCTTTCATGTGTTTGTTGCCAATCTCTGTATCTTCTTTGGAGAAATGTCTGTTTAGGACTTCTGCCCATTTTTGGATTGGGTTGTTTGTTTTAGTGGTATTGAGCTATATGAGCTGCTTGTAAATTTTGGAGATTAATCCTTTGTCAATTGCTTCATTTGCAAATATTTTCTCCCATTCTGAGGTTTGACTTTTCGTGTTGTTTATTGTTTCCTTTGCTGTGCAAAAGGAAAGTTTTTAAGTTTCAAAACTTTTAAGTTTCATTAGGTCTCATTTGTTTAGTTTGGTTTTAATTTCCATTTCTCTAGGAGGTGGGTCAAAAAGGATCTTGCTGTGATTTATGTCATAGAGTGTTCTGCCTATGTTTTGCTCTAAGAGTTTTATAGTGCCTGGCCTTACATTTAGGTCTTTAATCCATTTTGAGTTTATTTTTGTGTATGGTGTAAAGAAGTATTCTAATTTCATTGTTTTACATGTAGCTGTCCAGTTTTCCCAGCACCACTTATTGAAGAGGCTGTCTTTTCTCCATTGTATATTCTTGCCTCCTTTATCAAAGATAAGGTGACCATAGGTGCGTGGGTTTATCTCTGGGCTTTCTATCCTGTTCCATTGATCTATATTTCTGTTTGTGTGCCAGTACCATACTGTCTTGATTACTGTAGCTTTGTAGTATAGTCTGAAGTCAGGGAGCCTGATTCCTCCAGCTCTGTTTTTCTTTTTCAAGATTGCTTTGATTATTCAGGGTCTTTTGTGTTTCCATACAAATTGTGAAATATTTTGGTTCTAGTTCTGTGAAAAATGCCATTGGTAGCTTGACAGGGATTGCGTTGAATCTGTAGATTGCTTTGGGTAGTATAGTCATTTTCACAATGTTGATTCTTCCAATCCAAGAACATGGTATATCTCTCCATCTGTTTGTATCATCTTTAATTTCTTTCATCAGTGTCTTATAGTTTTCTGCATACAGGTCTTTTGTCCACTTAGGTAGGTTTATTCTTAAGTATTTTATTCTTTTTGTTGCAATGGTAAATAGGAGTGTTTCCTTAATTTCTCTTACAGATTTTTCATCATTTGTGTATAGGAATGCAAGACATTTCTGTGCATTAATTTTGTATCCTGCTACTTTACCAGATTCACTGATTAGTTCTAGTAGTTTTCTGGTAGCATCTTTAGGATTCTCTATGTATAGTGTCATGTCATCTGCAAACATTGACAGCTTTACTTCTTCTTTTCCTATTTGGATTCCTTTTATTTCTTTTTCTTCTCTGATTGCTGTGGCTAAAACTTCCAAAACTGTGATGAATAATAGTGGTGAGAACTTGTCGTGTTCCTGATCTTAGAGGAAATAGTTTCAGTTTTTCACCACTTAGAATGATGTTGGCTGTGGGTTTATCATATATGGCCTTTATTATGTTGAGGTAAGTTCCCTCTATGCCTACTTTCTGGAGGGTTTTTATCATAAATGGGTACTGAATTTTGTCAAAAACTTTTTCTGCATCTACTGGTTTTTCTACTACTATGGTTTTTCTCCTTCAGTTTGTTAATATGGTGTATCACATTGACTGATTTGCATATATTGAAGAGTTCTTGCATTTCTGGGATAAGCCCCACTTGATCATGGTGTATGATACTTTTAATGTGCTCTTGGATTCTGTCTGCTAGTATTTTGTTGAGGATTTTTGCATCTATGTTCATCAGTGATATTGGCCTCTAGTTTTCTTTCTTTGTGACATCTTTGTCTGGTTTTGGTATCAGGGTGATGGTGGCCTTGTAGAATGTGTTTGGGAGTGTTCCTCCCTCTGCTATATTTTGGAAGAGTTTGAGAAGATGGATGTTAGCTCTTCTCTAAATGTTTGATAGAATTTGCCTGTGAAGCCATCTGGTCCTGGGCTTTTGTTTGTTGGAAGATTTTTCATCACAGTCTCAATTTCAGTGCTTGTGATTGGTCTGTTTATGTTTTCTATTTCTTCCTAGTTCTGTCTCACAATGTTGTGCTTTTCTAAGAATTTGTCCATTTCTTCCAGGTTGTGATGGCACAGAATTTTAATCCCTACTGGTTCCTCTTTGCAATTCTTACCCTTAAGACTTAATGATAAAATTCAACCCCGCTCATTGTGACCCTTAACCTCAGTCTCCTGGTTTTTCCCATCCCCAGCTGCCCTAAGTGATCATCTGGACTCCCTTGCTTCTGGCTCCTGCCACCAAATGTCATTATAGAGCCAGCAGTTCTGGCCTTAGTTTTTCACTCAGTCATTATTCAGTCAGTCCATAATTATTTGCTGAGCACCTACTCTACACAAGGCACAGTTTTAGGTGCTGGGAATGCAGAGATGATAAAAACAAACCAGGTTCCTACTTTTACGTTGCATCTGAGCCCCTTGAGCAGGATGGGAGAGGTGATGGTTGCTATCTCAGAGGTCCTTCCTGGGGCAGGGATGGGTTGAAGGGGGACCCAAGCACTCTCTACCTTGAAAGAGACGTGTCTCCCTGGCCTGAAAACCATCCTGCATGCTATCAGCTTCCTCACCATCCAGTCTCCCCTTAATCTCCTCCAAATCGGCTCTATCCTTATGGAAACCATAATTCTTAGGTCACTAAAGACCTATCACTATGTTCAACATTTTTTTCTGTAGTTCATGTACTCAACTGCACATGACTTCTGTATTTCTGTTAGTCATGAAGACTCAAAAACACAGTAAGCTTTTAGTTGTCCTCCATCTTTTCCTCCTATGATTATGGACCTATCAATCATTCTTTATAATTCTTCTCACACCTGGACATTTTTCCCCATTCCAATTGCCATCAGGCTTGCATTTCCTTCTGCTAGAGATACTCTCCTAACCAATATATCCTCCTAGCCAATATTCCTAACTTCTGTGTTGTTTCTTTTCAAATCTCCCTCCACACATCTTAAAACACTGCTTTCATGATGTCATACCTCAGTTTAGATCCTTCAATGGCTCCCCATTGCCAACAGCAAGAGTCCCCAACCTGTGGCTCATGAAGAACATAAAGAAGGGTTTTCAGAAACAATAACTAAATTAAATTTTTTTCATAATTTATAAGGCCCAGTGCCTTGTGGGTCATAAAGTCTAAAGAAGGGTGGCAGTTATTGCATAGTGGTTAGATCATAGATTCAAGTCTAGGCTCCACAACTATAGGAATCCAGTTAAGTTAATTTGCCTATATGTACCTCAGTTTCCTCATCTGAAGAATGAAGAGAACAATACCTAGTTCACAATATAATTAAAAGATAAAATTAGATCACTCATATAAAGTGCTTTGCATAGCGCCTAGTACAAAAATGATACTCAAAAACTTACAAATTATTTGCAGAAGTTCTGATAATCTTAGCATGGTTATCAGTGACAGGTATGGGGTACAGGTGGCAGCACTGTCCAGGTCTCCAAAGAGATGTGGTCAGACCTTGCAAGGATCTTGCAAGGGACCAGAGCCCATCAGCCTGACCACCCAGCTGGCCCAGCCCTGGCCCTAACTGGTTTGTTCCTCTGTACTGCTAGTCACCAGCCCATCCCCAAGGCAGGCAGGAACCCACCTTCCAGTCACCCTATTTCACTCTTTCCCTTGTCCTTACCAAGCAGACAGAGCTCCCCATTTTTCTTCCATGCATCCTTTCATTTCCCATTTTCTTCTCTCATCTTCTAAAAAATCCATATTTACCTTATTCCTCCTCCAACTATTCCAGAAAAGCTAAATGAGACTGCAAGGTAGCATACGATAGACCATGCCAGACTTCTGCCCTAAAGTAAGTTCTATTTACATTAAACATTAACATGTAGTCAATATGGGTAATCAGAAGAGTTCTGAGCAGCTAGAAGCAGCTCCTCCTTAGGAAAGAAGAGAAATTTTAACCTTAATAATGAAAGGGGCCATGCTAATTCAATCTAATAAATATTGATTTATTAACCCAGAAGTTAACCCAGAAGTTCCAGTCATGATAGTTTGAGCCCTTTCTGTCTAGCTTTGTCCTAGCATTGTCTCAGGCATTGTAATAGTTAATGTCTCTGTCTACATTACACTGTCAGCTTCTCAAAGGTCCTGCCAAGTCTTACTCAACCTACTGTCTCCAGCCCAGTGTACAGTGCCTGGCATATCACAAGGAAATGAGTGAGAGAAGAGAGGGAAAAGGAAAGAATGGGGGAGAGAAAAAGAATGAAGGAGCAAGGAGAGAGACAGAGGAGAAGAAACCAACTTGTAGAGTAGCAAAATCAGATAAGTGTTCTAATCCTTATCTGAGTAAACATGGACAAGTGACTTAATCTAAGCCTCAGTTGCCTCATCTGTAAAATGGTGATAGGTTAATTAATATGCACCTTAAGGGCTACTCTGAAGTTTTAAAAGGATAAATATAACAAAAGTAACAGATGCAAAGACTGAGGCATAGTAAGTGACTGATAAATAATAACAATTACTATTACAAGTGAATAAAATTTTTTGTAAAACGGAATTAAGTCACTGCCTGTATCATAAATGGAGGTGAGAAGGTCTTGGCCTGGGCCCCTCAAGTCTGTCCTCTGGTTTGGCCAGCCTTTTCTGGACCTTTGTTGTTGGAAAGCTATTTTGCCTACATAGCTTTCACTTAAATGGGGCTCTAAATCAAACTGTCCTCTGCCACTATTCTTCCCTGGGCTTCTGATTATAATCATGCTGCCTGCTATTAGCACAAGGATGTTTAAAACTCCTATAAAACAAGAGCTAATTGCTGATCTGCTTAATTAAAGTGAGCCTTTTGTTGTCACATTTACAAAGATAAATGAAATAATCAGCTCTGGACTAATGAGAGATAATTAGATTATGCAGCCGCAATAAATAAAGACCAAAATGCTCCCGATTGTCCCTGTATGTCACAAAGAAGGACCATGGTGAGCCTTAAAGAAATGCATGTTAGTGATGTTTTATTTGAACAACAGCTAGTGATTGTGGAATCCAGCTCCCTAACTCTATTATATATTCAGATTTGCAACAATCAATAGAGAACATATCAGTAACTTCCTTGCTGGGACATTACCAATTCTTTACAAGTAGTCCTAATTTTTTAAATAGATAATAATTTTTTAAATAATGTAAAAGTAAATATAATTTAACTCCATATAATTTATTAATGAAGGGTATTTATTAATGGAGTATTAACTATCAACATTTTACAAAATGTAATAAAGACACTAAACCCTGCTTTCTTGTCTCATAATAATCTATTCAATTATTTTACTAAAAATATTGCATTAGGTATAAAAATAAAATTGATCCAATATCAATGTAGCTGACAGTAAGTAAATTAATTTATTCCTGAGTGTCAAAGCCTAAACTGCCCTAAGTCACTTCTTCTGGCCTAGCCTTAAAAGGTCAACTCTGGTCCCCCAAAACACATAGAGAGAGAGAGAGAGAGAGAGAGAGAGAGAATCTTAGTCCCTATAGCCAAAGGAGACCAAAGCTCTTTCACACATGAATTGATTGATATGAAGGTGAAGATAAATTTTTTACTTTGCTCAGATAAAATACAGACTGATTGCCCAAAACTGATAACATATCAAACAGACATCCCCTCCCCCCATGACAGAGATTACTACACCTGGAAAAATACCTGCTAAACGAGTAGTTTCCTAAATATATATATATTTAGGAAAGGATATAGGGTTTGTAACTTTTTATTTTACCGATTAAGAATTTAAAAGAAAAATCTATCCTCACAATCATTTTACCATCAAAATACAGAAAAAACAATGTAGTCTTGGAATAAAGGGCAAGCCTTTAAATGGAATGAAAGAAGCTTTATTAAGAAAATTCCTTATTTATTCTCATTTTTATTTTTCTCATTTTTTAAATTTTATTTTTCTCCTATTTGGCCTTATTTTTCTCATTTTATCTGCATCAGTGGAAGATCCATCTTAGACTGACACCCCTCCAAAGGTCAGAGTTTAGCAACCACAGAGGTAGGCTATTCTGTTCCAGGTATCAACACAGCTCCCTAGAGCCTAGGAGCTGAGGATTTTTAAAGTCAATATTCTAAAGCATTTTGTAAAATTAAAGGTTCATTTGAAATAAGAATAAAGAAACCAAAGCTTTCCACGTGCACGAGCCCACAGCAGCCCCTTCTTGTCCAGCACGTGGCTGACCAGGGTTGTGATGTCTGAGGAGCAGGGCCAGCATCCAACAGAGGTCCCCCTAACCCCCACCCTGAGCAGTACTGCCTACAGAGTCTCCTGACAGTAAGGTCAATTGATTTTCTAAGAAACTGAGAAATTTCAGATACAATCTGCTTTTCAAAGCATTTCCTAATTTATGCTCTTTGTAAATGCGAATTTTTTAGAAATAAAATAAAAGAAGAAGCTTGTCATGGTGCACAGGAAAAAGCCAGAACCCCTGGCTTTATTTCCAATTCTACCACCATTGTAATCAATCAGTCTCTGACTCTTGGTCCCTCCTAACATGGAGATGAGACCTACCTCACAGGGCCACTGAGACAATGACCAGGCAAGCTGAGAGGCAGAGGACAGCACCATGGGGATCTTCAACTCATTTCTGATTCCAGTCTTAGGTTGCTGGATCTAGAATCTAAATAATGTGTTTAAGGCTATACTGAATCTTAAGTCTTAAATGCAATTTCAACTTAAGCAAAATTCTACCCATAATATGTTCACAGAGCCTAGATAAGTTGGCCCTGTCTTCACTCTTGAAATAATATATTCCAGCTGCCCCTGAAAACCAAGGCATGGATACAGGGGGGAGGGAAAGAAAGGCAGTCATAGATCAAGTGTCTCAAATGTCAATAAATGGCAAAGGAGAGTTATGGAGCACATAAGAGAAGAAGGAGGTTCAGAATATAGAGCTTGGGATGCCCTCTGACCCCACTCAAGAGAGGCCCAGTAATAAATCCAGTGGTGAGGGACATCTTTAGATATTGGAGCCATCCGGGAAAGCCATAGAGAATTTTCCAGCATCATAAACAGTTTGGAAAGAAAAAGATCTAATTTGGGAAGACAGGACAGAATGGTGAAAAAGGGAGAAGCTTTTGATAAGATTTTTTGTTATTGTTTGGTTGCTATTGTTGTTGCTGCTGTTGTTATTTTATCTGAAAAATTTTATACCAATAGGTAGGGCATTTGGAAAATCCTCAGTTGCACACATTCCCTAAGTTAGGAATCTGAGGTAATAAGACAGGTGCTCTTTGCCGGGCCATGTTAAGCTGATTGCTACCTTAAGAATGCTGATATCCAGCCACCCTGGCCACAACTGGGGTCTAGGCAGCTTCATTCAAAATCATAGGACAGACTTGCCTTCCTACACTCCTAGATTCCACATTAAGGGTATTAATTAGAGTAAGTAATAGTAGCTGCTGTAATAATCCCCAAATTTCAACGGTTTAAAATAATAATAGATGATGTCTCTTTCATGCCTAGTCCACTGCAGTTCAGTTGGATGGGTAAGGGAAGGGTGCTTCATGTAGTTAGTCAGAGACCCAGGCTCCTTCAGTCTAGACCTCAGGATTCCGTGATGGATGCTCTACATTCAAAAGAAGGAGAATGGGAGAGATCTGGTGGAGTTTTAGAGGCCCTGCCTGGGAATGGTGCACATCATACACACCCATATTCCATCAGGCAGAATACAGTCACACAACCTCACTCAAAGCAAGAGAACACATAGCCTTCCTATATGAACACATGGCTTTGTCTCTATGAAAGTCCAAAGAGGAAGATCAGGAGAAGGGACAAGAAACATGGAAAAGCAACTTCTGTACTTAGGTATAGTAAGTATAGCGCTCCTTAGTGGGAGAACATTATTTCTTGTAGTCCTTAGAATCCTTTCTGCAATAAGCAATTCTGTTTCCCATAGATCTCCTTGAAGTTAAAAATGCTACATGGAAGAATATTAAATTTGGGATTGAAACGACTAAAATAAGGATGAAAAATGCATCTATCTCATTGGGTTATTATAAGGCTTAAACAAATAATACATATAAAGTGTTTAGCACAGTTCCCGGCACAGCATAAGCAACTGTTAGATATTGGCTATTAGTGTGTTATGAAATCAATTTCACATATGAGGAAACTGAAGTTCTCAGAAGTAAAGTGACTTTCCCAAGCTCATAAAGCTATCTTGCATGCAAACTTTCCCACTACTAATCTTTATCCTATGGCTTTGATCCAAAATTTTGTATTGAGAGCAACACAACAGAATCTTCTAGTAAATATTGTGACAATAGGAGAACAGTCTTCCCTTTTGCTCTTTAAAAGACTGTAATATTATCTCCTTCCCTAAATCCCTTGTTTGTCCATACTAACTCCAGAGCAACTACATTTTGGCTTCCTGAAGCAGACTTTCTCCATGGAATTATCAATTCCCTAGTCTCCCACATGGACCAAATTAACACTGCTTAGTGCTAGGGAGATCGCATTCCCTTCTGATATTGAAACCCGTAATTTCTGATCAATTAGAGGCTTGTTATGAAAACAATCAATTGATGTTTAACTCACTGAGTCAGTAATCATTTCAATTTCACTTTGGAGTCTCCCACAGCAAATGATTTGCTATAGTATTTTGAAATGTACAACAGGCCTTTAAAAAAGCAAAACAACTAATAAGCTTTTTTCCCTCTTCCTATTTCAGAGAATGTGGTGTTTATTTCCATTCTTAGCATTTAAAATTTGAAGTTATTGAACAGAAGAAAGTGCAGTGATTGCTACCTCAAGTTCAGTTATAAAGAAGTATGTTCCAGAGAATTATGTGCGTTTTATTCTGAAACTCTGGTATTGTCTGGAACTTGGATGATATAGTAACCTCTACAGTAATACCATGACAGTTTGTCTATAAAATAAGAACATGCACCATCATTCAGGAAACTTTTACTCTGCACATTTTCACTATACTCATTTACTCTGTACAAAAACTTTATGATGTGGATATTTTATTCTCATTTTCCAGAGGAGTTCCTGGAAACTCAGTGAGGTTAAAGTGCCCAAGGCAGTTGAGCAGCAGCTCAGGGACTCGTGCACAGGTCAGTCTGATTCTAAAGGGTCTGTCAGTCACACTTGGCGCCCCCGTCTCTATAGACAGGACCATCTGTAGGCCTGTCCCTGCCTGAAATTCTAATATCAGTTCTTTGCCTGCTTGCAGCAGCCCACTGTCATACAAAGTCCTTCACAGGCTTTGGAACTAGACAGATATTGGCTCAAATGTCTACTCTGCCTCCTTAGCTGGTGTGTGACCTGAGACCATTTGACCTTTATTTCCTCTTTTGCAAAAAAGAGATATGTTAGAATATTTAAATAATGTTGCAATATTTTGTTGGTATTTTGGCCAAAGCACAGGCAGCCTCTTGGGAGGCAGATGGTATGGTGGTAAGACTGCCAATCACCTGAAATCAAATCACCTAGGTTTGAATTATGACTCTACCCTAATACTCCTGTGAACTTGGACAAGTCATGTGAAACTTTAGTTTTCTCATCTAAAAATGGGGATATTAATAATACCTACTTCTCAGGATTAATGATGTGACTATAAATACATTAAAAGATTGAAATACTTAGTATAGTGCCAGGTACATAATAAGTGCTCAATGTGCTACTATTATCCCTTCAGTTTTTCAGAAATACTTGCTTTTGCCTGATAACAGAGTTTCCTGACATGGCCTAAAATGCCTGCCTGGACTTTCTCCTAGAATCTCTCCTACTGAGAAACTACATGGGCCTCTGCATCCATTGTAATTCTGCCCTGCTTCCCTGTCCTAGTCTGGCTTCTTCTGGCCTCTCCACCACTGCTCCACCCTTAGCCATGAACTTAGTCACATCAGGAAAAAAGAATCAGACTGGTTGTGACTTACTTACACAACCAAGGAGACCTCCATGAGGCCACATACTTATTAACCTTGTCCCCTCACTGATCAAACACATCTACCTGGAAGGACAAGCACACAACAAGAACACGAGAAACACATCTTTAGGCTTCCACAGCTTCCTGGGTATACTGCTCTTCACACCTGGAGCTGCTGAGGCTGAGTTCTTTTCTTCTCCACGCTGATAACTGATCACATTCCATGATACATGGAAGTGTAGCTTTCCATTTTCAACAACTAAGTCACGCCTCCTCTTTGGTCTCCATTGCACGGTGCGGTATAAGACACAACTCCTGAACCCCCTCAGCAGTGTTCCACAGAACAGTGAACACAGAGTGGACGGTTAATAAATACTGTTTGTTGTATTGCTAAGCATATGTTCCATAAGAAATACAGCTGTAAGTAGCATAACATTGCTATGGTGCAAATTCATTAAGGGTTAAATAAAATAGCCTTGCTTGACCCTCGATACCGTTGGTTTCCAGAATACTACATTCTTGGTTTTCCTCCTACTCACTGGTGGCTTTTTAGTTCTCCCCAAATTTGTAATGCTAAAGTGACCCTGTTCTTTTCTACTCTTTATCTGTCCTCACTTCCTTGTTGTATCATCAGCTCCCACGTCTTTACACACTATTTGCCAACAACTGCCAGACCTCCTCTGAATTCCACACTCAGTGATCAACCGCCTATTGGAGCTAACAGATATTTCAAAATCAAATCGTCTAAAAACAATTACTGATAAGTCCTCTTCCACCTTAATCAGTGTCTACTGCATTCACTCCTTGGCTTCATGCTGGACCCCTCTCCTTCTCTCACACCCCACATCCAGTTTGTCAGAAAATTCTGTTGGCTTCACAGTATATCCAGAATATGGTTACTCCTAACACCTCACCTTAGGGGACACTATCATCTTTCCTGAATTACTGTAATAACCCTCTAACTGCTTCTATTCTTGTCCCAACAGTCTATTCTCAACACAGCAACCAGAAAGAGATCATGTCACTAGTCTGCTCAAAACCCTCTAACGACTCCTTATTTCACTCAGAGTAAAAACCGTCTTTAAAATGGTTTACAAGACCCTGAATGACTTGGGCCCAGTTATTCCTCTGACCTCATCTCCTACTACAGCCCCATCCATTCACTCCGCTATAGCCACACAGGTCTCCTTGCTATTTCCTAAACATAGGAGGCATGCCTCCCCGCCCAGGGCCTTTGCACTGGCTGTTCCTTCCGCCTGGCATGCTCCTTACCCAGATGTCCACGTGGCCACCTAACTCCTACACCCCCTCAAGTATTTATTGCCTGTCTCCCTGAGGTCTAATCTCTGTTCAGGCAAAGGTACTTGTTGGTTTTGTTCACTGCTATATTCCTGATGCCTGGAACACTGTCTGGCACATAGAAAGTTCTCCATAAATATTTGCTGAGTTAATTGGATGATTAATTTGGGAAGTGCAGTCTCATGCCTTGACTTACGAACCAATTTTAGAATCTGACTCATAACTATTGTAGACAGTAGCCAGCCGACTTTCTCATTTTTCTGCAAAACAGAACATTCCACTTATGATATAGATACTCTAAATACAGTCCTAGGAAGAATTTTACAAGATTGGTACTTGATCCACAGCATGAATTACACAGAATAGAAGGTGGAAATTATAGTACATTTTTAAATTTTTACTCAAATATACACCCAGGTACACAATTACTTTCTGTAGTTTTATTTCATCTCATTAATACTTTGGATCCTTTTCTTTAATCACCTGGAAAAGCAGCATGACACAGAAGTTAAAAGAAAGGCCTGTGTACCCATATTGCATGGGCTTAAATCTCCACTCCACTGCTTACCACTATAGCTGTCACTTAACCTCTCTGGACCTTCCATTGGAAGCATTCGAGTTTAAAGGTTGGTATTAAAAATTTCTGACATGTGGTTCTCCAAGCCAGTTTGCACAGTTCTAGAGACAGGAAGTTCATTACTTGAGGTAGTCTGCTTCTTTACTGAACTGCATCATGTGTTACTAAGTTCTATATACAATATTGGACTAAAAAGCCAGTTTCCCATTATGTCCAAGCATTCATCCTAAAGTTGGCTCTTTCAGCACTGGAAAATACAAATGTCCTCTTCCACATAAGTTTCCAAATAACTTTTTTTTAAACCTCTGTTATCTGCCTGCCGGTTTTGAGCATAATAATTGTTCTGTCCTAGGGCTTCCCTGGTGGTGCAGTGGTTAAGAGTCCGCCTGCCAATGCAGGGGACATGGGTTCGAGCCCTGGTCTGGGAAGATCCCACATGCAGCGGGGCAACTAAGCCCGTGCGCCGCAACTACTGAGCCTGTGCTCTAGAGCCCGTGAGCCACAACTACTGAGCCCACGTGCCACAACAAATGAAGCTTGCGCCCCGCAACAAGAGAAGCCACTGCAATGAGAGGCCTGCGCACCACAAGGAAGAGTAGCCCCCGCTCGCTGCAACTCGAAAAAAGAAAGCCCGCGTGCAGCAACAAAGACCCAACGCAGCCAAAAATAACTTAATTAATTAAAATAAAATAAAATAATTATTATGTCCTCCTTGTTCATAAATGCTTTGGGATTCAGAAGATGTTTATTGTATATTACTATGTTCCAGGCTTTGTACCCATTTTACACCAGGTTAACATTACCTGCACCCCTCACTGTCTGCACTGGAGCAGGAACCAACTCAATGCTTGTACTTAATGAGCTAACACCTTCTCTCTCTGCTCACAAGTAAACTGGTTAGACAGGCAGTTCATTTGGGGCTCCTTTCCTCACAGAGATATTTTCCTTCACACACCCTCTTTCCACATCTTCTCTTTCTTAACCACTTGGTAATGATGTCTATAACAATTAGGGGTCTTCTAACTCTAGAACCTTATCATTCTAAATAATATGCAAATAAACTTTATCCTCAGCCAGCTTAATAGTTCAATCAGCAATTATTTTTAATCTCTCTATATATAATTTCAAAAAGAAGTTACATATTCTCCCACTTCTGAAGTTTTGGCACTCTCTTATTTTTCACATCTGACTCACTGCTAAAATATCTTCTGGCAGCATTCACAGAAATTTGTCAGTGAGGTTCAGTCGAGAGAATTTCAGTATGGGCCCCAGCAGACATCTCAACCAGCTTGTCCACATGTTCTGGGTAGCAGAGGCAGTTTAGCTTGGTGGAAAAAGCACAAGGACTCCAGGAGCCAGACTGCCTGGCTTCAAATCCAGCTCCAGCTTGGAAGAAATGGGAGAATTCAGGCAAACTATTTAACTTCTCTGGCCCCATTTCTTCAGTTAAAATGGAGATAATAACAGCACCTGCTGCAAAGATCTGTTGGGAAGATTAAATGAGTTACTGCATATAAAGCCCTTAGAACAATGCTGGGAACATATCAAAGCCTCAATAAATCTTTGCTACCATACAAAGAAGCCACTGTCCTGGCTGTCACTGGGAGAGAGAAGAGAAATTTAAGCATGATCTCCATCCACATGAAATGTGACTGCTTTTGAGGGAAAGAGAAAAAAAATGAGAAAATACAGATAATATTTAAAGGACATGTTAATAAGAACAAACCACTTTTGGAAACATTGTCATAAATGTCTACCATCTAGACCTCCCCACTAGATGTCTATAAGACATCTTGAACTTGGCTGGTCCAAAACATCTCTTCCCAGTGAATGAAGTCAATCTCATGTGCTATTCAACAAGCACCTATTGAGTCACTATTATGAGTCAAACACCTTCAAGGCATATGGGAAACTTGAAGTTCTCCTTAACCTTTCCCTCTCCCTTACCTTCTATATCTAATCAGACACCAAATTCTGCCCTCCTTATCCCAATCAGTGATTTAAATTTGTCCCCTTCTTGCCATGCCCAATGCCACAGTATCATTTCTCTGCAGGTCTATATCATCCAGTCCCTGACACTATCCTCTCCTGCTCCAACTTCTGCTCCTCATTGCTGTCTGAAGTGTAATCCTATAAAAACGTAATAATCATCTCCTTTTAAGAAACTTCTAATAAAAAAGAATGAAATTCTGCCATTTGCAACAACATCGATGGACCTAGAGAGTATTAATCTTAGTGAAATAAGTCAGACAGAGACACTGTGTTATCACTTACTTGTGGAATCTAAACAATGAAATAAATGAACATATATAACAAAGCAGAAATAGACTCACAGATACAAAGAACAAAGTAGTGGTTACCAGTGGGGAGAGGAAAGAGGGGAGGAGCAAGATAGTGGCAGGGGATTAAGAGATTAAAAACCACTATGTATAAAATAAATAAGCAACACAGATATAATGTACAGCAAAGAGAAATATAGCCATTATTTTGTAATAACTTTAAATGGAGTATAATCTATAAAAATATTGAATCACTATGTTGTACACCTGACATTAATATAATATTGTATATCAACTATACTTCAATTTAAAAATTTAAAAATAAAAATAAAAGACTTCCAATGACTACTTACAGGTAAATTCTTTAGCTTGGCTTACAAATTATTTGACTACCTGACTCCAACTTTCTTCTCCAGTGCCATCTCTTGCCAGCCACCTCAACACAACCTCTACACAACAACACTGAACTTCTCCTTGTGCCATACCAGACCCTTGAGTGAATCCACACCATTGCACATGTCATCCCTGTTTCCATCCATGACAAACACCTACTCATCCTGTAAGCCTCAGTCTAAATGACTTCTTTGCAATGAAGGCTTTTCCAGTGGCTAGTAGCACTTTTCCCTGTCTTCTAACTATACGTTAGTCTCACTTATTTGCTTAATTAATGAAATATCATAAGCAAATTACCTAGTATTAGGTTTGTTACAAAATAAATGCAGCATAAAAGGTAGCAATTATTATATTATTCCTGTTGTATAGAAACCAAGTGTGGTTCTGCAGGACCTGGACATAGATATGAAAGAACAAACATTTTTTGAATGAATGAATGAATGAAGCAAGCTGAGACATCTCACTATAAAAGGTATAAAATAGGGAGATTACCTTTTTTAATACGTTGCATAGAGGGAGTAAATATTTATACCAAAATCTTTGGCTAATATAGTTACTATAGTTAGACATGAAAGTTAGCTCTGATCTTCCAGAAGGAAACTAAAAGGAAAAGGACAAACAGTTCTCATCATCTGATGAAAGAAAGTATACCACTTGATCGAGAAATACAAACATTTTCCTGGAGGAGTCTTCTATGTGCATATTGCATAACACTGAATAATACGGTATTTTCTTCTGTCATTTAAAAAACACAGAAATAGGGGCTTCCCTGGTGGTGCAGTGGTTAAGAATCTGCCTGCTAGCAGGGAACACGGGTTTGAGCCCTGGTCTGGGAGGAGCCCACATGCCGCGGAGCAACTAGGCCCATGAGCCACAACTACTGAGCCTGCGCGCGTCTGGAGCCTGTGCCCCGCAACAAGAGAGGCCGCGATAGTGAGAGGCCCACGCACCGCGATGAAGAGTGGCCCCCGCTTGCCACAACTAGAGAAAGCCCTCGCACAGAAACAAAGACCCAACACAGCAAAAATAAATAAATTAATAAACTCCTACCCCCAACATCTTCTTTAAAAAGAACACAGAAATAGTCTTTCCTTTGGATTTTTAATTAATCCTCAATAAAATAAAATCCAAGAGCAGTACCAGTTAAATTCTATGCAGAAGCAGTTGGTGAAAGACAGGAGCCTCTGTGGGATTGGAAGGAAGCGATGGACAAGGTTTGCCTCAGGGAGAGACAGTCAATGCCCTGGGTGAGAGCTGGGTGCTGAATGCTGCTGGTGTAGTATCAGGCACAAGAAGGTGGCCCCATCGAGGTCCCCCCAAGCTGGATCATGCTAACAGCTAGATAACACACTGAGTGGGGAAAGGAGGCATTTTCAGCAAAGGGTCTTGAAACAATGAGAATTTACATGTACAGTCAGATGAACCCTTGGATATAGAGGGTTGACTGTACTAAGCCATTTTATATAAGGAACTTGAGCATCTTCTGCAGATTTTGGTATCTGCGTGGAGTCCTGGAACCAGTCCCCCATGGATACTGAGGAACATAATTTAAGGGACTCTTTTCAGTGACATTATTTGGTGTTGCAAGAACTAAAGATTAGAATGAGCTATAGACATATAAATTGTTCAAACGTGTGTTTCTGGGAGGCCTCAGTAATAAGATAATCCAGCTCTGTCAAGATAATATCTGGGAGAATGGATAGATATTATCAGGCTAGAATCACTGGATGAGAAATACCTGGCCAGCCTCATTTGTGAACACTCCCTGCCTCCTCTGATGCTCCAAAAATACAGTCGCCATTCTCATCTATGTGTTTTGCATGCACGTTTCCCCTCCCTTCCCCCTTTAGCCCCTACTCAACTCTTCACCCTCAGCTCTGGGTATCACCTTTAGGTGGCCTTTCCTTCCTCCCCCATCCTAGGCTGCCAGGTGCTACTCCCCAGAGGCCTCCTGTCACCATAACCACGTGTACATTCGTCCTTATTTCTGTGTTTCTCGTGAGCTCCTCTAGGGAAGGTACCAAGACTTATTCAACTTGGTTTCCCCAGCACAGTGCTTGACACAGAATAGTCAACCATTATATGTCAACAGTAGGAAGGAAGGGAGTTTGGGAATTACCTCAGATGATTCCCATAGGGCCAATGAGGATAATACAGAGTAGAAGGGTGTTTATGGGGAAGAATAACAACAATGTCGGCATTTGACTTGCTAAGTGTGCATCACTGGAATAGCTAGTGAAGACTTAGAGAGAAATGTGGGCATTAACAATGCAAATTTGAACATCATCTGCCAGAAAGTAGTAGCTGAAACACTGAGAGAAGATGAATTTTCTTTTCAATTGCACCCAAATGAGCAATTATCCTTTGACTAAGATCTTTCCATCTTTTTCTCCCTCATTTGGGAACAATTACCATAGAATCAGGGTTAAATTCAACTTCTCAGCTTCATTTGAGTAGGATTCAAGGGCCTCCTCCAGAGCGTGTTACTCACCAACTCAGTCCCCTCTGCTCCAGGAAACTCGCTGACCCACTGAGCATATCTGGCCGATCACCCCCTCGACGGTATTACTGAAGCAACATCTCTCTGATGGAATCTTTGAGGAGCCTTAACTTCAGGGCCCATCTGCCTCATCCTCGGCTAACTCCCTCAAGGCCCAAACTCAAAAGCACAGAAGGCTCTTCTAAATCCTTTGCTGAGTGAGTACACGTCTTTTCTAATCAATCAGAATGCAGAACCCTTGAAAATGGAAGCTATACTCTTTGCTCCTTCTTTGTCCCCACTATCTCTAGGTGTAATAGTTCTGTACATTCAGACAATTAATGTTTAGGATATTGGTGGGAGGGAGACAGCTTATTATCGAACTCCTGAGGCAGCTTCCAGATTATTGTTTCTCTGCCAAATATCAGTAACTTCTCTTCTTCTAAAGCCAGCACTATCCCCTTCTCTCTCTCCATCCTGGAAGCTTCAGGATGGTGACTGTATCTTCTTCCTTATGATTCTAGCTCTGTTCTCATAATTCTCTGCATCTTTCTTCATGGCTTCAGCATCCACATAGGTGACCCTGGCTCATAGCAATTTGATTACTCCCATTTGAACCAACGTCAATTCTGTGTCATTTAATCTGCCAATAGGCAAATCTAAACATCATCACTTAACCCTACTAACTAACCTGTACTTTTCAAAAGCCCGAAATGTCACATGGTCTCCCCCTCACCCCACCATGTAGTCATCCCCCTCTCTCTCAGTGAACCTGCTTGTCTCTCTCATTGGTCATTGCCACCACAGCTCTTACAGAGTCTTTCCATTCTTTATACAATGAGAGTGATAAAGTTTGCAGTGGTGTCGAGAAGATGAAAAGAGATAATTTAGGGATGTCCTAGCCCACAGTACGAGTTGCTAAAGTAAGCTCTTCTTCCCTCTAGGAATAAGGAGCTCATGCTTCCTGAAGACGTCATTCTAACTTTCAGCCTCTTTGACTAGTCTAGAAAATCCACCCTCTTTCTCAATCAAAATCTGTCTCCCAGAGCCTCCCATCCGGTGCACACTGCTCAGCTGTCTGGAGCACTAAGAATAAGAATGACCTTCCCCCCCCAGGTAAGCCTGCCAGCAATCCTCAGACAACTCACACAGCCACTGGAGTCTTTTCTTCTCCAGGCTGACCACCTTGACTCCTCCTGCCTTTAAACCCACCACCACATAATGGCCATCTTAGACTCCTAACACCTTCCAGTATCCTACACAATAAGCAGAAACTTCTGCCAGAACACTGGCCCCATTCAAAATTCCCAGGACTACGACGTGAACATTTTCCAGGGCTGACAGTCTGTCCTGCTCCAAAATGGTTGGAAAATTAAGTCCTCCTCATGGCTTTTCTTATAAATCAAACTCTACAAGGGAGGAGAAGAAGAAAAAATAAAAAACTAACTCCCCAGACTGCAAGAAATCGTAATGCCAAGTGAATGGGGATTTTTTTTTTAAAAGAGTCTTGAATCCTGAGGGCTTGTCTTGTTCTTTTAACTAGAAAGTTTGAGTCTTGATCCATTAATCCAGAGCTAATAAATGGCTGGTGGCAATTTGCCAGTTTGAACTCACAAGTGCGAGGTTATTCATTATTAGGAAGTAGCGATCTCTGTAGGGAAATGCTTGCAAACAGGATTAACAGAGCAAGGGGAGGGCAAAGCCTTTGGTGAAAAATGTGCCCATTGCTAATCAGTGGCCAACAGCTTGCTGCTGCAATGAGTTGCAGAAGCAGTCATAGCTCAGTGATCTGTGTGTTCATCATTTGCCAGAGCAGGGAGTGAACTTTATGCACTGGCTGAGTCAGGATTTCCAAAACTTTTCTACCAAAGTGCCCCTGATAGCAGTAGCCAGTAAGATCGTGTCCCTACAGGGTCCAGAAACTGAACCAGAAGGCCCAAAATTTAGTCGAAGTCTCCTGTTTATTCTTCAATATTCATGTAAATTGGCATCTTAATACTATTCCCACACTGGTTTTACTATAAAAAGAACAGGCTTCCCCACGTTTCGATGTAATTCTCTGAGCCCCTAGACCACAGACCATGCCCCCAGGGCTTCATGTCCTCCTGTTTGAGACAGGGAGCTAGTCCCTACTCCAAGGAAGGAGCCACACCCCCCAGCAGCCTGCATGAGACAGACTCAGAGGTCTCATGGCCACTTCAGTGGTCATTCCTTACCCAGATCTATAGGCTTATTGATTCCAGAAGGAATTATAACAGAGAAGGTATAGCACAGTAAGACCTCAGTATTGAAGACAGATAGACAGCTCCACAGTCTTGTAATGTACAACCGGAGCCTACCTAACCTCTCCAAGCCTGTTTCCTCACCTGTAGAGCAGTATCTACTGCCTAGGCTGTGCTGAGAACTAAATCAGAGGATGTGAGTAAAGTGCTTAGTACAGCAGGTAAACATGAATGTTTGTTATCATTATACTGGTGGTATCACCAGACACCTAGAAGTCTCCACAAATCTTGACTTTGTTGCTAAAGAGAATCCTGCAAATAAGAGTCTGAAGACCTGGAATCAAGTCTTGATTCATTAGTTAATGCTGTAGCCTTAAATGACTGATTTGGACTGATCCCAGGCTTCCACATCTATGAAAATGGGAACATGATACCTGCTCATAGATCATCCAATATCATTGTGCAAATTACATGAAATGGTATATGCATGATGTATTTGAGAATATTTGGTAAAAATACCAAATATGAGCTAAAACCCACCTTTCTCTTCTTCAAACGTACACAGCTCTCTGGTGTTAACTATTTAAGAGGCTTTGGTGCATAGGAGAAACAAGGAAAAGATGTGAATAAAGTTATAATGTGAGCAATGGAGGTGACCTCTGACAACTGTGAGCTTTTTCTCCCAGAGCTATATAGAACAATAATAATAAATGACAATACACATTGTATTGCATGTGTGATGCCTACCACATCAGACATTTATGTTGAATGCTCTACCTACAATCTCTTGTTTAATCCACATAAACTATATACAATTATTATGCTCCATTTACAACTAAAGAACTGAAATTCAAAGTAGGTAAGAAACCTGACCAGATTGGTATGGCTGGGATTGGAACCAAGTCTGGGTAACTCCAAACTTGAGCTCTTAGAATCTGAGCTTGTAACTGTAATGCTCTTCTATCCCACCTTTCAAATGGACCAACGACCTGCTTATTTACTAATCCAGAAAGGAGCCTATTATGGAATTCTTGCTTGAGGCTCTTTTAAGATTATTGGCTGATCCTAGCTGCACTTGGCCAATCACAGGCTGAGGCTACGATTTTAGAGTTAACAATTAGTGATGTCAGAGAAGGGGTGGGACTCCAGTTCTGTGCCTTTCCCCTTCCTTCTGAGGACCAGCAGGTCTGAGATGCTGTGGGTTTGGAGATACAATGTCTAGGACTCGAATTCCAGCTCTACTGATAACCCACTCTGTGTCTCTGGGAAAGTTACTTAACCTCTATGACAGTACACATAAACTTCTACCATATGCGAAAAAAAATTATAATCTATACTTTGCAAAGATGGCTGGGAGGAATAGCAGGGATTGTATAAACTGTCTAACACAGAGGAGGTGGCTCAAAAATAGAGAAGGTATTTATTATTAATTATTATTTTTATAATGAGGTAAAAGTCTTTCATAAAGAAAACCAAAATAAGTTTTCAGATGTCACATTATTTGAAATTTAAAATCTCAAATATCCTTTTATATCTTTCCAAAGCATTAAGCAAATGTAAGCAACTGTTCAATAATTTTAATCAGTTCACAAATGGTCTCAATCTAAAATATTTTACATCTTCTTTCTAATCAAAAACTACCCTGAAGTGGTTAAATTCTGACAGGGAGAAGAAATCCATGTGGTTTAGCAGAACAATCTTCTGGGAGCATTAAAATGACTCTTGAATAATTTTCAAACCTAATTGTATTTGCACTTCCTACTGCTCTAAAGCCAAATCAAAATTCATTGGCAAACAAGCAAAATCCTGCCAGGATCTCATGATTTATCATGTGAAATTTCATCATGCATAGCAAGTAGCAAGGTAACGTGGGTTTAAGAGACGTGTGTTCAAAATTCCTGATGATTTGTTTATTCCCTCTGAGAAAGATGGACCAGGGAGAGTCAGTCACTGGGCCTCCTGGACTTGTAATAAGCTTATAATAGGCAGGCATGATTTGATCAGGAAAAATCACTACAGAACTCCTAAAGACAAAAGGGAAGTGGTACAGGACAGTGTGCTGATTTGGCTTCCTCAGGGGGCAGTATTCATGGCTGGTTCCTGAAAATCAGGAAGAATTAATTCAAGGAGGAACTGTAAAGTGGCCCCAGGGTCCATGACTATTCTTTCTATCTCCCACACAGCCTACCTTTGTTGCATAGTAGTTTCCTGGCACTGCCAGAAGAGTGGGTGAGAAGCTGGGAGGGAGGCCGAGAGGGAACGCAGATGGCTACACTGATCACAGAAGCAGCTACCATGCACAGTGGTCCCACGTGATCAAGACCTCAGGCATCCCCTGACGGAGAACACCTCTATTGCTTAGACCAGGCTGTCAGCCAATTTAGCCAAAACAAGGGCCAGACTGGCACTTCTCAGAGACCCACACCCACTTACCAAAGCACACTGCTCCTAGAGAGGCAGTATAGATAGAGAAGTTAAAAGCTCAGATTCCAGAACTAGGCTGATTCTCTGCTGAGTTACCTGAGACAAGTAACTTAACCTCTCTCTGTGCCTTAGTGTCTCCATCTGAAAAGTGAAACAAATAATAATAGTACATGTCCCACAGGAGTTGTGTTGACAACTAAATGAGTGCCTAGATATAAAATAGTAAGAACAATACCTGACACATAGGTGCTCAATGCATGTTGTTATTATTCTAAACCAGCCACCCCACTGTCATATAGTTACACAGCTTACTTACAGCTCATTAAGTGTTTTCAGGTACTCATTCAAATCTCATGACAACCCAGGGAGGTCCAGCAGGTACCGTTATCCCCACTTTACAGATGGAGAACCACAGCTCAGAGAACTCATGTGGTTTACCCAAGGCCATGAACCTAATAATTATCAGAGGGGGGACCTGAACTCAGGGTTTGGGTTTCAAGTTTAGAGACCTTCCATTTATATATCACATAGCTTAATTATAATTGGGGTAAATTTCATTTTAACCCTACATCCATGTATGTTTTCCAGCTGGGGATTATTCATTCCACAAAGGCTATACAGAATACGAGTGGGCTTGCATACTTGCACTGGGTTCTGAGCACTCAGCTGATGGGGGCACCCTGTCAGGGAGCAGGCCCTTTCCAGGAGCCAGATCTTGTCCCTTTTCTTTTTGCTCTCTTGAGTGAGTTTGAGGTACTCCATTGTCACACAGGATAGGACCAAAGCCAGCAGGCAAAAAACAACTGTGGGGAAAACAACTGCTTGAAAACAGATGACTGTTCTCACCAGAATCACCATACATGGAGATTTACACAAAAAGCACCTGAATTTCCATGTGTCAAGACAAGCAGTCCTATAATAAGCTCTCTCCAGAAAATAAAATTCTATCTGCACCACCAATTAGATTGCACCTATCAAAAGGCAGACTAATCACAACTTTTAAAGTGGCCAATGACAGGATAATCTCCCAGCTGAAGAATTACTTAGGTACTCTCAGCCAGTTGGGGAATGTTAACTGAGCAGGTTCAGATTGCTCAGATTTGCAAATGGAACAGGTGACAGCTGGTGGGCGATTATCCATAGAAACTCCTGATTCAGACAGGGGTTAGTCACATAAAAGGGAAGAATAGAAATGGAGATGCCAAAAGAAGCATTTGGTCCTGGATTTCTCTGAAGAAGAGCAGATGGACATAATCAATTACCTAAATAATTCAGAAGAGAAAAAAAAAAGACTGCTTTCACCTGAATTATCCAGATAAATTTTAAACACATAGTTTGGATGAAGGTTTCTTTTTCATCCAAATGGACTGCTTATATTTTCCTGATTCATCAAATAATTTACTTCTACATGAGCAGGGCTGGCTTACAAAACTACTATAACCATAGTGATAACTGCTACACATGATGTCCTTTCTCTTACATTTGTACTTCAGGAAAGAATTGGTTTCAAGCCGAGCCCTTTTTTTCTCCTTTGTGTATTGGTAAGCTTTTCCTCTGGAAATAAACTGGGCTGGCTGTCCCTTTGATCCCATTGTGCGATTCTATCTCGTTCATCAAGCTTTGGCACCTGACCTGTTACAAGGGTATAGAAAATGGTACAATTTGAGCATTTCAAAGTGCCGGTTTTCTATTTAAAAGGGGGGATATTTGACAGCCACCTTTAGATCCACTTGCTTATCTGGGTTGCGTTTTAACAAATTTTTGTGAAAGCATACCATTTATTTGCCAAAATTGGAAAAAAATGAACAATGGTGAGTTCATATCCCAGTGAATATGGCTTGAAACACACAAATCTACCGCAAAGACTGACAGAGAGTATCATCATATCTGTGTGGCATCAGAAAATGGTCCAGGCTTGAGCTTCGACACCTGCAATAAAGAGGACCACAACAGTTAGGGTGAGTTTCAGTGTTGTTTTCCAGCACAGGGGATTGTAGGTGCTTCCCTTCCGATCCGTTGTGTGGGTAGATTAGAAGCGACACGGACCTTTCTCTGGCCAGAAACCTCTCGGCTCCATCTTCATCTGGGACGATCGATCAGCTTTTACTGATTGCAGGAAATGGCTGTTAACTGGGGGAATGAAGAACACATCTAGAGGCAGAGTCCCTAAGATGATTCAGAGCCCCCTCTTCATTGGCTCTCCTGCATAACTCAGTGGGGTGAGGGCCTTCTCCCCGCATGAGACACTTACTGCCCACCCTTATCTTTTCATCAGAAACAAAGAGCCTTGTAATCTGGGCAACATGAAATACCAAACATCAAAAAAATGGTCACTTTTTTGCAATAAATATTTTAATGTGACAAAACCAAAGCATAATCGATGAAGCCAAAATGTTTGTCACTCGCTGCTTTCGACTGAGATAAAATTCTACTCTTAGCTAAAAATTTTTCTGTTTCCAATCAAATGTCATTTTAACTGTATTGATTTTACTCGTTTATGAATACTTCAAAACTTTTCCTTCATCAATTTTTGTTTAACGCTTTTGAACCTGCCCTTGTAGATTGTAACTCCGAGAAGAGTCTTCTTAGGTGACATGACTGTTGCTGTTGAAACTTGCACAAAGCCCTTGGTGGAAACCAGTCTGGCCCTTTGCTGAACTGAGAATCCACGTTGCGAATCACTGTTGACAGTCACACTTTTGCTTCTATTTGCTTGTGCTTCTGATTATAACTCAATATATGTTCATTCGCTTTGTAGAATGCCCCTTTTTAGCCTCTAGCTGCTGGATGACACCATCTGTGATTCCCAAGGAAATTAAATTAAATTAAGTTAAAATTCAATCAGCAGAAGATTGTTGCCTCTATGACTTTACTAGGAACCTTGAGAGCATAAGTGCCTAAATGCCCCTCTCTTAATACAGAAACAGGCAAGCTCAGCTATAGCAACATTGGCCCATGTTTTAAGACTCCCTCAGAGGCGGGGGCCAGTGACTGACCCTTTCTGTCCAGCCTCGCATGGCCTGCAGCAGCTCGGAGACAGACTGCATTGCTTCTGCAGTCATTGCTTGGTTTAGGGAAATCTTTGTTTCTTACCAAAAGAAAAGAGAAAAAAAAAAAAAACCTTTAGGTTTATGCAAAAGGAGGAGATTGTTAATTTGCACAATATCTGATATGCTACACCAGAATAAATTCTAGATGGATTAAATGGCTTTATTTTACAAATAAAAGTAAGCCATAAAAATGGATTTTTTTAAAAAAGCAATACATTGATCTTGAGAATTTATAAGCAATAAAAACACCAAGTATAGAGTATAATATACTAAATTTGAAAAAGTCATATCAAATAGTATAAACAAAATGCAAAAACAAATGGAGAAACTAGGAGAAAATATAAGATTCATGATAGGCAATATAACTTTAATAGACATATAAGCACAAACACACATACAAGTGTATACTCATAAGAAAATTAAAATATCCCATTTATGGTCACAGTACATTAATAGTAATTAACAAATTAAAGAAATACAAATAGGCAAAAATCCTTCCAAATTCACCTGTTTTTCAAAACCCAACACATACACACATATATACACATTACAAAAACAATGAGAAACTACTTATTACATAGCAAACTAACAAAGATTTTTTAAAATTATGTTAATTTGGTGATGGTGAAGTAAAATAAGAACTCTAAAATTTTGCTAGCAAACTGTAACATGTCACCATCTTACTAGAAGTTAACTTGGAAATATGTAGGGAATTTTAATATATTTGGGGAGACATTTATCCCAAAGAAATAACCACAGATATGCATAAGAATTTTTGTGGAAGGATGTTTATTGCAGCTTCATTTATATAACATAAAAAAAAATGGAAATAACCTAAATGTCAACCTGGCTATGTAAATTATGTTACAAACACAAAACAAAATATTATGCACTTTTGAAAAACATGTAATAATATGAAGAAATTACTATACAATACTACTAAAAGCAGGATGAAAAATTATATGTGGATATGTATGTAGGTATGTATATTTTGACTCCAATTTTGTGTAAATATTATATAAAATGTTTAAATATCATATGTTGTAATATACACATAAATATATATACAGTCACAGAGAGATTAAGTAAAAGGAAAAGAAAAAATTGACAAAATGTGAACAGTAATTATTACTGAATGGTGGGCACATTTGCCATTTTAACAATCCTTATATTTCTATTTTTCAAAAATTTCTAAAATAAAGACAATATTACTTTATAATTTAAAAAGTAGTAAATCCTACTTTTTTAAAAAACAGAGCTGGCTTTTCCTGTCTCTTCCAAATGGCAGAGGTCTTGTTCTCTTGCTGTATACTGAGGTATATTTCATTACCATTTCCCATAACCATGTTATAATTATCTTCTTAACCAGTTCATAACAGGAAGTGCAAAGACTCACAGTAAGGCAAAATACCAGTAAAGAATTCCCAGGGGAAAGAACTAAGTGGCTGAGCCAGGAAATGTGGTTTGCATTATCCCATGTGCCTTCCCATCCTGACTCCCCCACCTCAGCTCTCCTCTGGGCTGCCCTTCATCCCCAACAACACTGCACTGGAGCAAATGTGTGCCGATTTGGAGAGGAAACATTGCTATCCCATTCCCTGCCCCTACTTCACCGCTCGAACTCCCATTTTTCAAAAACTCAGGCTCTCACAGGTAAACTCCAGGCACGGCATTCAGACAGAAACATGTATAGAAACACTAAGAAAAGTTCATTATTTTGAATTCTGGTACCCCCCATAATAGAGAACTATCATACCAGGTACCATATGTTGAGCACTTACAATGTGCCATCACTCTGCTAAGTGCTTTACACATATTATCTCATTTTTGTTGTTAAAAACAACCCTGTAAGGTAGGCATGAAGATCCCCATTTTACAAATAAGTCATTTGAGGCCCAAGGAGGATAATTAACCTAACTAGTATCCCAGAGTCAGGGTCTAAATTCAAGTCAATGCCAGTACCTACACACTAAGCCACTGCACCCCAGTATCTCCAAATAAGATGGAAAATTATGCTTTTAAAACCAACCTAGATTCAGGCCCTGCTATTGCATTTTAGTATTTAAATAATACTCGTTTATTAGTATTTAAATAATACTCATTTATTTTCATCTTTTCTCCCTCTCTTTTTCAGTAGATTGCTACATGTCTTGATTTGTGGCTTTCTTCTCCCAACTTCCCACCACCTGTTAACCAAATCTTAGTATTAGAAACCCACATACTACACTCCCAAAAGAAACTGAAAGCTTTATGTATTTCAGGAGGATGAGTTGTTATTCCTATTTTATGGGTGCATCCACTGAGTCCCAAGACATTTAAGGGAACCTCCTTAAATCACATAGCTAATAAGTAACAGAGAAGAGCCTGAACCCAGTTATCTTGCAAACTGTTCCTGAGAGCCAGCAGCATATGCAACATTAAAGGTTTTCACTCCAAACAGTGAATATTCTTGTTCCATAGCTGGTGATCCTTATACCATTTACATATAATGTAGCCTCTGTAGGAATACAACTAGCTTTACTTTAGAAGACTAATATTCCTTCTTTCTTCTTGCTTTTCCCTTGTCTTACCTCTCTATGATAATAGCTACATGCCAGGCATAGATGTGAGTTCTTTATGCACACAGACTCACTGAATACTCTGAATAACCTATGAGACAGGCTCTATTTTTTTTAACATTTTTATTGGAGTATAATTGCTTTACAATGATGTGTTAGTTTCTGCTTTATAACAAAGTGAATTAGTTATACATATACACATGTTCCCATATCTCTTCCCTCTTGCATCTCCCTCCCTCCCACCCTCCCTATCCCACCCCTCTAGGTGGTCACGAAGCACTGAGCTGATCTCCCTGTGCTATGCGGCTGCTTCTCACCAGCTATCTATTTTACTTTTGTTAGTGTATATATGTCAGTGCTACTCTCTCACTTCGTCACAGCTTACCCTTCCCCCTCCCCATATTCTAAAGTCCATTCTCTAGTAGGTCTGTGTCTTTATTCCCATCTTGCCCCTAGGTTCTTCATGACCTTTTCTTTTTTTCTTAGATTCCATATATATGTGTTAGCATATGGTATTTGTTTTTCTCTTTCTGACTTACTTCACTCTGTATGACAGACTCTAGGTCCATCCACCTCACTACAAATAACTCAATTTCGTTTCTTTTTATGGCTGAGTAATATTCCATTGTATATATGTGCCACATCTTCTTTATCCATTCATCCGATGATGGACACTTAGGTTGCTTCCATGTCCTGGCTATTGTAAATAGAGCTGCAATGAACATTGTGGTACATGACTCTTTTTGAATTCTGGTTTTCTCAGGGTATATGCCCAGTAGTGGGATTGCTGGGTGGTATGATAGTTCTACTTGTAGTTTTTTAATGAACCTCCATACTGTTCTCTATAGTGTCTGTATCAATTTACATTCCCACCAACAGGGCAAGAGGGTTCCCTTTTCTCCACACCCTCTCCAGCATATATTGTTTGTAGATTTTTTGATGACGGCCATTCTGACCAGTGTGAGATGATATCTCATTGTAGTTTTGATTTGCATTTCTCTAATGACTAATGATGTTGAGCATTCTTTCATGTGTTTGTTGGCAATCTGTATATCTTCTTTGGAGAAATGTCTATTTAGGTCTTCTGCCCATTTTTGGATTGGGTTGTTTGTTTTTTTGTTAGTGAGCTGCATGAGCTGCTTGTAAATTTTGGAGATTAATCCTTTGTCAGTTGTTTCACTTGCAAATATTTTCTCCCATTCTGAGGGTGAGACAGGCACTATTATTATATCCATTTCACAGACAAGAAAACCAAGGTCAGGGGTTAAATAAACTGTCAAAGTGTCAGGCCCAGGATTCAAAACCAGGCAGCCAGATGAGTCCATGTTCCATCCTACTACATTGTACTCTCTACACACAAAAAGTGCATGGAAACTGCACCCTACAATGGTCAGAGCTGTTATTTTAGTACTATTTACAACACCACCACTTAAAGATGTGGAAAATTTGAAGCGAGTGCAGAGACATATAATGAAAATTATTAATGTTTGAAAAATGGAACATATGAGGAAAGGTTAAGAGAAGTGAAACTTTTTTAGCCTTATAAAGAGAATTCTGAAGGGAAGTTAATAACTCTTCAAAAAAATGAAGAATTATGGAGAGAATGATAACCAGAGTTTATTCCCACTCACAGAGAAGAATGTTAGAGAAAACCAGCTTGAAATCGCAGTAGGAGGAAATTAAGCCAACTATAAGGAAGAACTTCCATTAGTTCACACACTCTCAGTTGTGAACTTCAATTTAACCAGCCTTCCTTACATTGCCAGTTCAAGCATTATTCATAATGAGGTCAAGAATCCTCTTTCAAATCTCCAATGATCAAGTGATACTCAGGATAATTTTAGTTTCAAGTGTTTGGGGTTTTTTTTTTTTCCCAATTCTTTGACAAACATCCATCTTGAGCTAACATGAAAATCCTCAAATGAGAATATATGATTAGTCAGACTGTATGATTCCCTGACCTGTCTGTTCAGAAAGAATTCACATGAAGTGACAACCCAGGGTAGATGTGGCATCACTTTCTTGAGATCCCTCTGAACAGAAGCAGACACCCATTTGTCTGGGCACTTTTCATGGAGTTCAGCCCAGAAGTAAGGAGGTAAATTGCATTGACCTCTTGTGGTTCCTTCCTGCCTCATGATTCTATAACCCCCTACGTTTGGTCATCCATCCCAATAAAGCTTCATTGTTAGAATCCATGGTTTCTTCACAACCAAAAATAATAAAATACAGGAACGGCACAGGTAAGAATTGCTGACGGGTAAGACCAGCTAGACTACAAGGTATCTTTGAAGGATCTTACTGTGTCTCTAATTCAGATTTCCTCAAAGTGGTCCTTGAACCATCTTGCATTAGAATTATCTCTGGTACTGTACATGCTAAAAATTAATCAGCATCTTTAAAGAGGGCCCCAAGGATCTGCATTTTAAGCACTCTTCCCACACTTAAAAAAAAATGTACTCTAAGCTGTAAGAACCAATGAGATTCATGTCTAACACCTTCATGCCACAACTGAGAAACAGAAACTTAGAGAAACTGATATTTGTCCACCTCGTTACTAAAAGAATCAGGAATGGAATCAGATGTTCAGACTCCCAAGCTAATAAATTTCTCATCTATTTGGAAGCATTACAAATAGATTTAGAAAGTGCCCCATGGAATATACACTTGGCATCAAAGCAGTGAGCAAACTGGTTTGTCTCTCTGAATAATTCCATTCTCTGCCATGGAGAAAAATAGTAATCGCCTATGGCTCAGTCAAGTTGGTTGGCACCACAAATAACTGAATCTCATCTCCAAGTGATTTAAACTCTAAAGAATTATATTAGCTCATTTTTGAGGCACCAGAAGTGAGGCAGGCTTCACGACAATTGATCCAACAGTTCAACTCTGCCATTTGAGACCCTGTTTCATCATTTCTCCACTTTGCCATCCAGATCATTAGGCTAATGTGTCAATTCTCTCTGTTTAGGGCAGAAATTCTTTCCAAGAAAGTCCCAGAAATATTTTCCTTGACTTTCATTGGCTCCAATAAGTGTAAGCTTATACATTCCTCAACAAATTACTAGCAATGAGACTAAAAATAATGTAAATGTCTCTAATAATTAATGGAAGTGGAGGACTCAACCACAATGTCCATTCAACCTGAAAGGGAAAATAGCTGAGGAAGCTCTCATACCCTTCCCTAGCAAGGGTCAGTCCCCAGACAGAAAATACTTTCCCCACCCTTACTGTGTATAGAGCTATTTTCCATTTTCAGCGTGTGTTAACCAATTTTATCTTGGGAAAGGTCTTCCCGTCCCATACCCCCAACCTACATTATAACCATTAACTCAATGCTTTAGGGAGAGAAAAGCATGCTTCCTTATCTATATACAACAGGGTCTCAGATGTACTTATATACTCATATATGCAAAGAAAAATGCAATTTCTTTGTTTTCGTATTTGAACTAATGTTTCTCTCAAGACCACAACATCCAGGGCAGCAGAGTTGAGAGTAGTTAAATTTGGTTCAATCTAGTGAACTCAGAAGAACCATTATAGTTTAAACAGTTACTTTAGGTAACCCAGTCATCTCATTTGATTCAAAGACTCAGTATTTCAGATTTCCTCCTATTCTTCTTCAAAATGGCATTTAGGTATATAGGAAGACCTAACTACAGAGAGGCAATGGCAGCTTTCCACACAGCATCCTTTAACCACCCACCCTGGGTGTCCTTCACTGCAAGAGCCCCTCAAGAACATGCTGACTCTTCCACTCTACCTCTGACCCAATCATTCGCCCCACAAACCCCCTGAAGCCAGGAGCAATGGGCTTTCTCCTCACTCTTCCTGTTGGCATAGAACTCCTCCATGTCCCGCTCTCCTCCTTCGCCTATAGCATTTAAATTACACACCCCTGCCCCAATCGTAGTGGTGGTGGGGTGTAGGGAGAAAGAAATCTGATTTAAAAAGCATAAAAGAGAGTCATTTCAAAAGTACTATACCAATTACACATGACAATATGCAAAAAACTCAGGGTATCCTTCAGAGCCACCTGGGTAAACCTATTCCACTAACTCAGAAGGATATGGGGAGGAGAGTAGGGCCAAATAAAAATCATAAAACAAAACCCATCATCCCTGTGAAATATCCAAGCTGAAAAGATATCGCTGTCCCCTTAGAGACTGAGGTTTAAGTGCAAAAGGGTAAAGTATCCATGAAATAAAGTAACACGACAGGTTTCCAGTAATCCTGACTGTGTCTAGACAGGTGACATCTAAAAGCCATATTGGCCAGAATGGTTTTTGCCATCAATCTGCATGGTGATGGGGCCCAGAAGTATCAGTGACACCCATGCCATTAACACATAAGCAACAGAAGAGACAAGAGCCAACCGAGAGCACAGCTGGAGAGATCTTTTCAGCCCAATTATAGACAGGACCTTAGGGTCATCATAATCTATGTTGATACTTAACACTTTTTCCTGAAAAACAATCAACTAAAACCTAACATAAGGTGCTTGATGAAATGTCATTCACTTGTGTTGAATAGTAATTTATATTTGAGAGTTAATTGTTGGCCTTCATGATAACAATATTGTTCTTTTTTTGCCTAATATAATTACATGTTTATATTTGAACCTAAACCCACAACCTATGCTTCTACAAAACACAGATATGTACCTTGCTATAAGGAAAACCATGTCTTTTTTTTTTTTTTTTTTTCCAGTACGCGGGCCTCTCACTGTTGTGGCCTCTCCTGTTGCGGAGCACAGGCTCCGGATGCGCAGGCTCAGCGGCCATGGCTCACGGGCCCAGCTGCTCTGCAGCATGTGGGATCTTCCCGGACAGGGGCACGAACCCGTGTCCCCTGCATCGGCAGGCGGACTCAACCACTGCGCCACCAGGGAAGCCCAAACCATGTCTTTTTAAAATCATCCTATTTGTTAAGGAAAGAACCAAAGACTTAGAACTCAGGTTGAAAAAAATTAAGAGTTTAAGTTTTGAAACAAACAATAAATACTGCTACTAGGCCAGCTTCAGTGCTAGAAGTCAAGGCTAATAAGCCAGAGTCAATGCTAATTAAAAATGCATTAAAATGAAGGGAAAAGATAAAGAAGATAAGAGAACGTAGAGAGAGGAATTACTAGTTATACTAAGTCAACACTGCCACCATATGCAAATAAAAAGATACGCATAACAAGCTTTTATTAACAATAAAGACTTAAGTTTTCCTCTTAATTTTCTATTTCTGATTTAAAATAGGAGATTTTATGACTGAAAGATATTTTTTGGAAGCCTAACTTGTAGAAAGAGGTGTTCAACTCAGACAAACTTAGAGATTCATGCTAAGAAACTAAAACTGCCAAAGCAGCTCAGAAGAGGTGATGGCTAAGCTGGAATTTGAGGGATGAATGAGATTTTTCCAGGCAGAGAAGGCAGAGGGGAATGGAGAAAAAGACATACCAAGAAGAGGGAATGGTATGTGCAAGGCAGAGATGTGTGTTATCATTTGGCGTATTCAAGTCCTCATACTACTTCATGCCACAGGTTTGAAGAAGGGGATGTGGGAGCCTTAAAAATAGTAGTGGGCCCCAAATATTAAGTACCGCAGAAAAGCTGACATAAGACAAGGACAGAATATTCCCCAGAGTATCTGGTGATGTGGAAGTTACCAGTGACCTTGGTCTGAACAGCGTCAGGTTAGGGTGTGTTTAGTAAATAAGACATTGAGGTATAAAAAAGAATGAGCCATGATGGGAAAAATCAAGATTGTCTAAAAACTCAAAAGCATCATAGAATAAAAGGAAGGTTTTGTTCTGGTTTTGCTAGAATGGGAGAACTTGATCACAGGTTAGGCTAAGGGAAGGAACAGAAAAAGAAAGAAGCTGCAATGAACATTTTGGTACATGACTCTTTTTGAATTATGGTTTTCTGCAGCTCTATGTACAATAGCCCGGAGATGGAAACAACCTAAGTGTCCATCATCGGATGAATGGATAAAGAAGATGTGGCACATATATACAATGGAATATTATTCAGCCATAAAAAGAAACGAAATTGAGCTATTTGTAATGAGGTGGATAGACCTAGAGTCTGTCATACAGAGTGAAGTAAGTCAGAAAGAGAAAGACAAATACCATATGCTAACACATATATATGGAATTTAAGGAAAAAAATGTCATGAAGAACCTAGGGGTAAGACAGGCATAAAGACACAGACCTACTAGAGAATGGACTTAAGGATATGGGGAGGGGGAAGGGTAAGCTGTGACAAAGCGAGAGAGAGGCATAGACATATATACGCTACCAATCGTAAGGTAGATAGCTAGTGGGAAGCAGCAGCATAGCACAAGGAAATCAGCTCGGTGCTTTGTGACCGCCTGGAGGGGTGGGATAGGGAGGGTGGGAGGGAGGGAGATGCAAGAGGGAAGAGATATGGGAACATAGGTATACGTATAACTGATTCACTTTGTTATAAAGCAGAAACCAACACACCATTGTAAAGCAATTATACTCCAATAAAGATGTTAAAAAAAAAGAAAGAAGCTGAAGACATAGTAGAAATGGGATATCATTGATAGAGCAAGATTCCAGATGAGACAAGAAGAACAGAACAGGGAGGATAATTCCTTCTTTGGGTCTAGAGAATGGATATAGAAGTAAATAATACTGCAGACAAAGAGGAGACAATAATTTAAAGATTTCCTGATTAATAATCTCAAACTTCTTATAAGTAGAAACCAAGGCTATTTATTTAAACACCATTATGTTCTATATATGATTTAAGGTTGCAAGAAGGGTTGTCCATCCACTGAGAGGGTTTAGGACAGGCATAGGAGAGGAGACAAAGAGCTGTTAAAAGAAATGGAAGTGCTGACCAGAAAAAAAAGAAAGGTAACTGGTATAGGATCTTGAGGCCAAAAGGATTTTAGAAGGCATGAATTTGTATTGATACAAATATGCACAATTTGTGACTTTTTCCAACAGTATTCAACAGACTTGCTGTGCAGCTAGAAGTGTTATATGTGTCAAAAACATAAGCAGAAGAGGGATATAAAGGTATCGGTAAGAGAATAGTTACAATGAACAGCATCAATTTAAGGCTGGTGCAGAATGAAGAGAACTCAGAAGACTGACAAACCAGGATGCTTGAGGAAGTAGATACTGTTGGAATGACAGAGCAGGAAATATGGGAAATTGCTATCACAGAGGAAATTCATTGAGCTTGAGATTTCAGGTATGGAACAGTCTGCTTGATGGCAATGTGTTGCTGTAGATGAGAATTGTTGGTGTGAAGTAGAGATGAAGACCATTGGCATTGAAGAGATCAAGGAACTGGAAAAAGGGTGCTAAACGCATTGCCTGCATGACATAAGAATTCACTCAGGTGATGACAGAAGTTGGAGAGGAGAAAAGTCTACATGTCACTCACAAGGGGAGGACCTGAGGGGGAGAAGTTTACAGCAACAGGGCATAGAAGTATATGCAAGCTCAGTGTGAGTTTAAAAACAGGGAGAATATTTCAGAAATGGCATCAAAGAAGCTGTTGGGAGTAAGAAATACCATGCAGGGGGAGAAGTGCAGACTCATCTAGAGGGACACAAGACAAGTGGTGTCTCCAGATGAGAAGTAGGTCACGGTTAGGGTCAGAGATAGGAGTGTTATGAGAAGAGGCTAAAGTACCAGAGACACAGTGGAAATGATAGAAAGGAAGATCTGGGGTGCAGATAGGAATTAAGGGAGAGGAATCCTGAGAGAAACATGGAGGCAAAGTACAAAGAGAAGATTATTAATAGAGAGTCAGCATATCTATGATGTCCAAGATCTTGGACTTGGATTGAATCTACTAGACTCAAGTATTCCAGTTTCTGGGTAATGCTGTGAGGGTCCAGAAAAGGCCAAGGGCCAGAGGGTTGGGCCCAGTCCTGCAGCTGCTCCCTGTTCTAAAGCCCCATGCAGAAACTGCCCAAGAGCCCCTGGTAATATCTGGCCCAGTAGCCTGGGCACCTCAACAGCTGTGTCCAATTTTATTAAGGTTAGCTGTTACCAGTAAGTATCACGCAATTTTTTTTTTCTTATTTAACTCTGGCATGTTGGTAAATTTTCTGCTGAGTTGTAGTTTATCTTTCCAGGCTTTAGTGTAGACTTTCTAAAGCTGTGATTGGTTTTACTGACCAATTTAGTTAGGTTACAACCTGGCTAGTAGTTCTGTTTTGTAATCTGGGAAGGAAATAAATTTTAGATGGCAATTTCCCTTCATCTACTGCCTGCATATGGACAAGTAGCCAATTGGGCCACTAATATTCATATCATATATGCAATGGCATTTAGGTATTTGGTCCACAATTAAATAGAGTTATTGAAACTGTTGTAAGTATTGATATTCATCATCTAAATTTCCCTAACTATACTGAAGTAAGTTTTAACTACTTTTGCCACTTGTGAACCAAATGTTTTCCATGGGTTTTCTTTCATTGTTTTATGGTTAACCATCTCAATTACAATAAGACCAGATCTTTATAGACTTCCTTGTCCTCTTTATTAATTTGATATTTAATCCTTTAAAACTATCTGTCACAATTGTCACAGTAACCCAGAGAATATGTATTCTCCCCCACCCTGCAAAATGCCTAAATGAAAATTTCCACCATAATTATATTTAAACACATCTATTTTTCCTAGCATATCCTGTGCCACATACATATTTTGAAAAAATAAATCAAGAGAAAAGTTTGTCTTTCACATTTCCCAGATACACAGCTTTAATGGTTTTTTCTGTTTGTTTGGTTGAAGCTATAATCAATGCTGCCAGCAGAGGTGGGTGTATGTACATAAACTTTATACGTGCTGTGGTAGATGAAGAGTTAAGTTAAAGGGCCAGCCAGCAACTGTGAATAAAAAGAAAGGAGCAGAACCCTACAAAGCCCCCTCTCCACTCCTCCTAACCTCTGTGTTCTTAATGAACACAAAGTCATATTTATATAAAGCAGGTTTTCTCAACCTCAGCACTCTTGATATTTGGGACTGGTCAATTTTTTACTGTGGGGGACTGTCATGTGCATTGCAGAATGTTTAGCTGTATCGCTGTCCCCTGTCCAATGTCCCCTACTTGGAGATGCTGCAGCACCGTACCCCATGCCCCTCCCCCTCCTGTTGTAATAACCAAAAAGGTCTCCAAACATTGCCAAATGTCCCCTGAAGGCAAAATCACTTCCAGTTGAGAACCATTGATTTAAAAGACCACCCTCCACCACCACTCCCCAGAAGAACTGCTGGGGAAGAAAAGAAAAAGACAGAAGAAAAGGAGCAGGTAGGAAAGGAAGGGGGAAAGAAAGAGGGAAAGAAAATGGAAGAAGACAGATAAAGAAAATAAAATATGAAAAGAGAAAACGCAAGAACAAAAGGGGAGATGGTTAGGAAGAAATTTAGATCTTGATTCCAAGTACGAAATGCATTTGTCCTAATCCTAAACTCAAAGATGAGAATTTTGTGGCAAAATCCTGAAACCCTATCACGTGCCACCCCAAAAAAACTTGAGTTGACAAATTTACATATACAAGGAATTTTGAGAGAGAAAATATGAATCAGATTCTGATATGTTCATTGATCAGAAATCAACCAATCCCACTGAAAATATTTACTCTGAGGAGCTGACTGGCAATTGTTAGGAAAAGGCTGAAAGTACAGAGGGCTTTGCTCATCTGAATCAACTGTCATTTGTTTGGTTGTTTGTTTTCCAGTCATTATTTTAATTTTCAGTGCTATGGATAAAGAATTTGGAGCTTAGTCCATTGCTCTTAACTGATTTTAGGATGGGAGGCTGTGATCAAAGGGACCTGACGTGAATGGTATTTGGAAGTGCTGGACAATGGCTGTACACAGCTATCAGTGAATCCCTTAAGGAGTCTGGATAAATACAGATGACTACTAACAAAGAAATCCTAACTATCTAACCATATCTTTAGCAAGTTCATATATATAGTTTTTATGAGAACATCATTCCTAAGCTTTAATGAAATTGAGCTTCTAAAATACTTAAGAATATGTAAACTCACTCAATTCAGGCATATTATCTGATGGCAAACAGACAGAAATGATTAAATAACCTCATTTGAAACAGACAAGTGATTTTAATTGTTTATAAATAATTATAACCTGACTGAACTAAATTGGCATTAGTTATCTCCCCATATATCACTAGCTTATTAGTCTACACATACAAATAGGATCACATTAATGATAATGCACATACACCATGGACTCTTGCTCCCAACATGTCAAAAAGACCCAGCCTCCTAACAAGCAATTCCAAAGTTTGGCTGGAATCCCAGGGATTCTCCTAAGAATATGAGCAATCAGTAGATCTATTAGCCTAATCAGACCTCTTCTGCTGGCAATAATGATGCCCATGAAGACCAAAGAGCCACTGTGTTCTGAGATGTAGGGAAGAGAATATCTGTCTCCCCTCTATGTATTATGCTATCTTAGAGAGAATTCAAAACATGGCTGCTTAAGTTTCAAACAGGTATTTCAAACTTCACCTCTGTATTCTCCAGTGGACCCAGACCTGGCAATAAGCCAGGCTGAAAGACTAAGTGACAGTTACCACACGATTTGCCCCTCCAACAATCACAATTGGTCAGGTGCCACATGCTTGGTTCTCTCTTACTTTAAGATAAGTTCCCTCTCTGATGGCCCTTCAGGTCCTCATGCAAACAGACCTCCAGCTGCCCTTCCCTGTCAGCCTGCCAGACATGCAAGGGACAACTCAAGAGCCTTGGGGAGTTTTACTCTACATCAGACAGGCTTTGACAGACTGCCCTTTGTCCCCTTCTCAGGGTATCTGATGCCACCCATCGTCTTTGATAAGTGGGCAGTAGATCATGCCAACTGCTCACTTTCCAACTGATGACACAGTTGATCAGCACAAGGGTGAACACCTGACCTGAAAAAGGGGCTTCCCAAGGCTGGTTAGCAAACTGGAGCTTGGAACAAAAAGGCCAGCTGGGCCAATTAGATTCCTGTCCTGGAAATAAGTGGTAGCAGAACTGAAACAAATAAACATGCAGTGGAGTTATATCATTGGTGGCAAGTCCACAGATTTTTGCTGCCCTAATCTTACCTTCTTGGAGGGCTGGGCATTCAGTGAAGCATCTTGGTATCATTACAATCAAAATTCCTGTAAGCTTAGGCCTGTTAGAGACTATATGTGCTCCTTGACACCAGAAAATTTCTAATTAAAACAACTATATGGAGATATAATCCCTAAAATGTTTAATTTTGGTCTCAGTCCTACCTGGTTCATTCAAATAAGGGTAATGTACTCTCTGAACATGATGGAGACTACCCCATCACATATCTGCAGAGAATAATGTGCACACAATTGTAAGTCACTCAGGAATATAATGTGTGGCACAGTGCCTCTGAATACAGGGGCACAGGGGACAATCAGAAGTAAAGCAAATGGGGACCTCAGGTACTGACCATCTTTGCTTCTCTTCAACACATTCCAAGAAAGTCCAGGCTGCACTGCTATCCCTGGTAAGATGTTGAAATGTCATTCGGTATCAGGCCAATCTGAGAATATCATTAAATTTTAAAACCCGTGATTAAATTTTCTAAGGGAAAAAGTCTGAGGGATGACGCAATAGACCTCTGTCATTTGCAGCTGGCAATGATTTTGTTAACCCATCTCCCGCTTTTGGTAATTTTCTGCTGTGTGGATTATGCAGTTCCCCAAATTTCCACTTCAATCATCTCTTGCCTGTGACCAGCTTCAACCGAGCAGCCTCACTGTGTGAGACTTGGAGGAGCAAGGCAAACTCTATGAGTCCACAAGCCCCTTCCAGCAAGCATGGTAATGAAGGTGTCGAGTTCATGTGCAGCAGCCATAGAAGAGCTTCTGCTCTTCAGGCTGTGGTTTCATGAATGCTGAGTCACAGGTGGCAACAGCAGTGGACTTCCTGCGGAAACAGTCTCATGCAGTGGCTGAGCGTTCTTGGCTGCTCACTTCTGCTATGTGGCATGCAAGCTTGGTTCTCAAACTGCCCCCAAAGGTCTATAAGCTACCTAATAACATCCCTGTGATAAATCCTTTTCTGCTTAATCTAACTTGAGTGGGCTTTGTAGACTGCAATTGAACTCTGGCTGATAGAAAAGCAGTGAGGAAAGCCTCTTCGACACCAGCAAAGTAAGCTGTCCTAGCAGGACTGAGCTGGACAAGAGATACAGAGAAAAAGAAAATGTGCCTGTGATGACCCACAAAGTCCCAAGTGGGGGGTTTATGAGTGGAAATAAAGAAAGAGCATTTTCAATGAAATGCAGTCGAGTTTGCCATCTGATGGGCACTTGCAGAATCTCATCCTTCCCTCTTATCCTCCCCAAGCACTTATTTTTGCTGTTTTCACATTCACTGGCTATGTATGTGTCTGTCCCTCCAAAAGACTCTGAGCGCCTTAAGAAAAGAAATTGTGTTTCTCTTTTTCCACCTGTGTCAGTGTCTAAGGACAGTGTTTTGGGCATAGTAGGTTCGTTAGCAATCCTAATTGGGTGTTTATGTTTGTTGGTTACAAGAAGTTCCCTGTTCCTCTTTTAGCAGACAATAGAGTAGACACAAAAAACTTCCCTTGATTCTTTTTACTCGAGGATATGGCCTCAAAAATCCATATATGGGGTGAGGCTGAGTGTATCCCGTCAGCCAGGAGTCTTACTGACTGGCACTGGCCCTGGTGGTTCTCCAATTTGTATTTATATCTACGCATGTCTCTTCCATCAAAATATGCCATATGCAACTAAAAGATACTGAATCAAATATTAATGCCCAAGATGCCCATGCATTTTTGTAATGTCTTCAGCCTTCTTTACAAAGGATTTTTAATGCACTCTTGTAATTTTACTTCAGCACCACACAATCAGCAAATATCAATTTCTCTCTGGGACCACAAAGACTTGTTAACTGAAATTCTGCTACTCATGCCCTAGTAAGAGAGAGAGCTGCTGCGTCACACTCTCAGAAAGTGTCTCATCTTTGTAGATCTTGGCATGAGGAATCCATGGAGCATGAGAAGTAAGTTCATTTGCCAGTCTACTGCTGGATTTTTCAAAGTGATTTCAAAGAATTCTGCTTTAAGCGGCCACCTTTTTTCCTCTGCCTGCTAAATTCCTACCCATACTGTGAGGCTAAGCTGAAACGTGGAGGCTAATCACCTCCACAGAGCCTTGATCGTCCCAACCAGAAATGCTTCCAGTGTACTTTATTTCAATTTCCCTTATCTAAAACTCCTTTGCCTACTAATTATTTGTTTATGTCTTATATCACCAATGAGATAAGCAGCTTGAGGGCAAGGGCACGATAGTGTTATCTTTGCATGCCAGTACATTGCACGTCATGAAATATGACTTTGTCGACTGACTAAATAGTAAAATTTGTCACTTCTACTACCAGGGTTAGGCCAGAGAGGTTCTGACAGTTTAGAAAAAAATATAGTTGAGACAGGCTTCTGCAGTCTAGCTTAGGAACAAATCACTTTTTAAAACATTGTTTTGTGGAGGAAAAAATTCTGATTTGTAAGACAATTTGTGTATGAATTAGGATTGATAAAAGCACACTGAGTTAGAATTAGCTTGCTGTAGCTTCAGATTCTGGACCCCTAAAGGAAAGGTAAGGCCTTTGCTGCTTTTTTCAATGACAAAATAATCACATTCCTTGTTCCTCATAAGCACATCTTACATCTAGGCAGAGGGAAAATATAGCAGGCTGCTGGGTGGAGCTGTTTCCCTTTTCCTCTCACGCTAGCCCACTCTTCACTGCCCTTTAACTTCTTCTTTGCAGAATCATAATTAACTCTTAGCAAAATGAATCACCAATATTTAGCAAGTAATTCTATGGCTCTGTCAAATTTTGACTCTTTGTACCCAGAAATATTCATCAAGTACGAACATTTCGTAAGTATGTAGGTACTCACTAAATGATGCTGTGATGTGCTCATTTCTGCTCAATACAAAAGAAAAAAAAAACTGGCATAGCATTCTTTCAGAGTTATTAGCAAAGATTTTTCATAGCAATTTAAGGTTGAGGTTTTTAGATTTATAAAAACTCAGCATTTCCTCCTGGGTTCTATGTCTACAATGCTAGTAAGATCCCCCCCAGGAGGAAAATGTTATCTTAGATCTTTTCCCAAAGTGTTTTGAGAATGTTAACAGGTAATGTGTGAAATTCAGATCCTGTGGTCAAATAAGTTTGGAAAATACAAAGTTTAACAAAGTAAAACAAATTAATTTAATCGTGAACTTCTTAGAGCCTTTAACATGATAGCATGCACTGTGAATCTCACAAGGATTTCTTTTTGGGACTTACATTCCGAAAATACATTTTAGGAAATGCTGTCTTATAATCTGACTGCCCGATCTTTCCTACTAAACTACCAAACATCAGTAATGGAAAAAGCAAGAGTAAGTGATGCCAAAGTCATTTTAATGTTTTTTTTTCTATAAATTATATCATAAAATATAATGAATCTCTCATTTACAGAACACTTACAGAACAAACCCTTCAATACCTTAAAAAGAAACAAACTCTTAGGCACTATAAAAATTCTCTGACCACCATCAACTTTTGTTCATTAAGTTTAACCTAACTGCTCCCCAAATCTTTTCTTAGAGTGAATAATAATAATTATTATAGCTATCTTGTAGGGAGTTTTTAATATGTTTCAGGGGCTGTGCTAAGTGCAGTTCTTCATTTAATCCTCAAACCTTATAAGGTGGGAATGATTACTGAGGAACCTGAAACTTAGAGAAGTTACATAACTCACTCAGGTAAGTGGCAGAGCCAAGATTCCAGACCAGGTCATCAGGCCCCAGGATTTATGCCATAGCCACTGGGAGGCACATCTTCATTGCTATGACTCTCTAGATGTATGTGCTGCTCTCATACAGCACATACATCTAGAGAGTCTTAGCAATGAAGCCAAGAGTCTCCCACACCTTGGCTGCCTCTGTGTTCATGTAAACTGTTTACCCAAGAGGCTAGATTCCAATTCCTTCTTTGACTACCTACTTAGAGCTAATGAGAGAGTAAGGTACTTCAGCTAATTAACTGTCCACTTCCCGCTGAACTGCTGTCTTTTGTTATTCTCATGGTCTCCTTCACACACATCAGAAGCAGAGAGAGGCTTCTTTCATGCTCTTTCAAAGGAAGACATTCTGGGATTTAGTCACCAGTTTTACCTGCGTGTCTCCTGCATCCTCTCTTGTGGACAGCACAGAGGCAGAGAAAAACTGCAGAGACAAAGGACTGTGTTCCTGAGGCCAGATTCTCCACTGCACTCTCCCAGTTTGGGCTTCTCTCCTGTGCATCCTGACAGGTAAGCTTAGTACCTAGTACAGGTTCCTGCCCAGATGTTGCCCAAGTGCTGCAGCTTCAGCATTTCACCACCTTATTTCACTAGAACCCTGTTTGTCTTTTTTCCTGAACATTTTAAAGAGCATTTGAACAAAGAGGACAGTATTTCTCTGTACACACCTGGTCGTTTCCTGACTGCTTTGTTTGCAGGTTATTCTTTAATCATCAAGGTCATGGGACAGCCCTGTCATCATCCTATTTTGCATGTGAAGAACTGAGGCACAGAGGGACCCACAGGGGTCATGGTAGTGATGATTTCTCAGGCTGTTCAAGCAGGGGAAGTGGTGAATCCAAGATCCACACTGATGTTAGATCTGCCTCTTCTGTGTCCTCAAGGTAGAGCTTCATTTTCAACCCCTAGGTGGATTTTTGCAACTGCCTAAGTCCCATTAAAAGATTGCAGTCAGGGCTTCAAAACAAACTCTTTGAAATGTTCTACAAAAACAAAGTGAATTTAACTTAGTGTTGAATAAGAGCTTTAGAAACATGAATTAATAGCACAGACTTTAAAGAGTTAGTTTACAAGTTTTGCTCGTTCCTCTCTCCTGATTCCATCATCTTGGTTCCACTAAATCATTTTTGGAGACTCCCAAACATCATGGCCCTCTATGAGCCAGAGGGTGATAACATGGGGCTTCAACCCATGGGTCCTCACATCTCTGTCTGCCCAATACTTTCAGGGTCAAATACCTTGAGTGCTGACTGCACATAAGGCAGTGGTGAGACAAACACCTCTGAAGGGTAAGACAAAGGACCTAAATATACTTGGTCTTTGCTCTTTCTCACAGGCAACATAGTCAAGTTAAAACAGCATGCCCTTAGGAACAAAGCAAATCTGCTCACCTTTAACCCAACTCCACTACACACTAGCTCTGTGACTTTGAGCAAATTATTTAACCTTTCTGAGTCTCAGATTTCTTACCTATGTAATTATAGTTAATATGCACCTAAAAGAGTTTTAAGAATAAAATTAAAGAATATATATGAATGTTACAATCACATTGCCTGACACATAAGAGCTATTCAATAAACATTCATTTCCTTCCTTCCCCTCAGTTTCTTAATTGTAAAGTAACTAGGTAATAAAAACGTTTTGTCTAAAAGGAACTTTTGAGAAAACATCGTTGAAATATCTGAAACATAGTAAATATTCAACAATGATAAAAATGATAATGCTAGCAACTACCATCACTATTATAACCTATTATTTTTTTTATTAAAATTCCTGCAAGGCACAAAAACCTGATGACCTGATTCAGTTTTGTCTGTGACAGGCGTGTGTCTCCACATGTCTTTATGCCGGAGTGCAGGGAATGGGCAGGCAGATGATGGGGTCACGTTTATCTCAACACCACTTAAAGTCTCAGAGATTTTCCTTCCTAGTGTCAGTTCAACTCCCAGCCTAGTTTCTTATCAGGTAAATTGGAAAATCAGGACAAGGAATTTTTAAGCCTGATGTCTGAACACAAAAGCCTAGAGTTTTTCTTTGTTTTGCTTCTAGAGTTTATTAAGAATGAGAATGCTCAATGTAGACAGGGAGGTTTTGACCCATCTTCCCCCGCCTACATTTCCTTAGGATAGTTTGGCCTTCTGGGGCTTGCACAACCAAAGGCCTTGGGATCACATGGCTTCTCTTAGGTCCCAAGTCACTGTGCTTGATTTGATTCATCTGCTACACAGGAGTGAGTTAATCTAGTCTCTGTCTCACTCCATACATATATGTCGTAATAGATACAAATTCATTTACACTGTTAATTTTTAAATGAATGCCATTTCTCTCTGGCATTTTATTTGAAGTCAGCACAATAAATGCATTTGTGTAGTGCAGTCACACTGTTTCTTTGTAGATTTAGGCTAAACTGTCATAAAAGAGTGAAATATGTTAAATGTACATTCACCTGAAAAATTCATCATCTTACCCATAGATTCTATTATTGTTAGACAATTATTGTTCATGCTAATGTCATCGTGCATCTTTCTGTATGTTCTCTCTGTAACAGAACTACATGCGGGACTCTTTCCTGAAGCTGAGATGAAAATGTAGCATTATTTTATCCAAGATTTTAAATGCCTAGAGATATTGATCCAGCCTGCTAGCCTGCTCAGAAGGATGCCCCAACTCGCTGCATTGTGCTTAGAGACAATCTAATAAAAGCTTGCTGAATAATAAACAATGGGAGCCCACCAATTCTAAAAATTTAGATTGACAGGAATAATCCCCTCCCTGGAAAAGACAGACTAGCGGGCGCTTCCCATAAACCCATTACTGCCCACTCACCCATAAGCCAATAGAAGACGTTGGATTATTGCAACTCTTAGTTTTAAGAGAAATTGCTTTCCTAAATTTGACCTTCCACACTAAATATAAAATATGGACCATCTGTAATGAAGGGATTGCAGCCCAAACAGCCATCATCTCTCTGAGGCAGAGGTTAGAAGGTTGATGCACATTGGTTCCAAAGGGATGGGGATGGGGATGACCTTTTGCCTTGAAAATGGTCACTCGGAGCTGTAATGTGAGAGAAAGGGGTCAGGTATTAGCCAGTAAAGAGTCTCTGAAGCTTCTGCGTTTTTAGACTCTTACACAGTGTGGGGTGGAGGAAGTCACAAAAGCAGTATGAGCAAACAGCATCAATTCTCATAAACATGAGAATGTAATACAGGGAGAATGTGAAACTGGATATACTCCAAATGGGAAATATGTTTCAACGCCTTTCAAAATAAACAAGTAACTATAAATAAAAGACAGAGGATTTGGGAGGGAAAATATCTTCTATTTACTTGTGACATAGTTTTGACCATTTGATTGGCATGCCGGTGTTGTCACTTGCCTTCTACCTGCAGGCAAGGCACAGTTTCTTCCAAGCTGAGTTTTTTAAGGAAAAATGGTTTATAAAAGTAATTTATGGGGTTCAGCAAGATTCCCATTGTCCATGTCCTTGAGTTTTATTTAATTCTGACAGGAGACTCTGACAACAATGGAAGGATGGCCCAAAAATATTGGATGCTTTGTCAGCATCTTTTAGAAAACAAAAAAGGGCTGCACACCAAACATTTTACGTGAGAGCAGAGTACCCCATTCAAGGGAAGACAGTATTAAGCAGGGAACTGAACTGAATAGGCAGGAGTGGGACACACCAGACTGATGGGAAGATCCAAAGCAGTGTGCATTTTTGCTGGAGCAGATCAGGAAGACAGTTCTAATAAATGCATTGAACACAAACACCCATTAGCCTCATGGAGGCAATTAGCAGGTTTCCTGGGTATAGTTTCCAAATACAAGTGAGGGGAAATAGAGGCTGCCTGACTTGAGATTCTGCCATGATTGGTATTTTGGGAAGGCAAGATTGACCTGATGAATCATGTATAAAAAACTGAATGTGATAATGCTCTCTTTTATCTCAAAGAAGTCTTTCCCACTCATTTCTCTCTCAGGCCATCCCTTCTAGGTCATTGTCTTTAGCAGAACCATTCCCAGTGCATGATAAATACATGGAAATTAAACTTCAGAGAAAGAAGAAACAATTAATAGGTGTTCCAGTCAGTAGTACATTCATCAGCTTGGTATGAGAAAGAAAAATGACAGAGTAATATTGCCACTAGCAATCTTAAGTCATGTGATTTTTTTTTTTTTTGGACAGATCAATGTTGGTTGCCAAGCAACACACACACACACACACGCACATGCACACACACACACACACAAGAAAAGAAAAGAAAAAGGGAGGGAAGCATTGTTATGTTTCGATAAAGCTCTTTTTTTAAAGAAAATTTGTGAATTTCATACTGATATTATCATTATAATTATTTTCAATCTCTGTATTTCTGTAAAAGAGGGCCAGTGTCATTAATTGAGAATAACTTTTGTGAACAATGGGCAACATGCAATATACACTTGGTAAATGAATGGGGAACTTTAAGAACAAGAGATGAAAATTCTTCGTTGCCATCTTGGGATGTTTTATTAATGACACGTGTGTGTTTATTAATGAGTTTATTGCCTTTGTGTCATACGTATGTCACCATCAAATATTAATGTTTTCTATATTATAATAATATCTATTGATAGAACTGAAACTTGCTTCCCAGTAAGGTGTCACTATGAATAATACTTCTGAAATACTGAAATCAATAACAAGAATATTAGGGGGGCATTATAGTATGTCAATGAAATGAATTCCACTTAAATGCTGCACATAAAATAAACCAGCTAAATATACCAAATTATAATTTTAAATAGATAACTATACAAGTTATGGATATGAATCTTACAACAGCCAAGAGTATGTTATCTGAAACAATAAAGACACTAAATAGATGAAAAGAGGTCCTGTGGATTCTCTGATTTAAAGTCAAGATCCTGATCATTACTGGAATTAATAAGCACTGGTTTCTTTCAACGTGACAGAATATCATGTAGACGAGAGGTGGACTAAGTGGTTCAAAGAAACCCTAAATTCATTTACTTGGATAAGACGGCTGCCGTTCCTCCCTCCATCGCTCCTCCTACAATTGTAAGCTCTTGTTCAGGAGCCTTTTCCTTTTTTTTGCTTCACGTTGCACAGGATTGGACAGTGTCCATGGGAGCAAGAGGTCTTCCCAGTGAATACCAAGGCAACAATGTTCGCCAGCTCTTAGGGCCTGACTGTCAGGGCAGCTGGGAGCCGGGCTGTGCTACCTGGAGATCAACAGAGGACTTCAGCCTAGTGCTGTACAGAGCTGCTAATAAAGACAGAGGGATGCAGTCTTCCATAACTAAGGGAGAAAAACTATGAGTATTATTCACCTGAGACACAAACCCACCTAGATTCTGGTTAAGTGGCAGAATACCTTTGTCACTGTTCTTTGATTTCTTTCCTAGGCAAGGCTGGCTGGAGGAGGTAAAATAGAGAGCATGCTCCCTGCCTTACCTCTTGCCTTATGCATCCTTGTGCTGTTCATAGAGGTCCTCACCTCAGTATGTCCTGCTGAAACTTTCTTGACTTGCTCACACTTGTGCTAATCGAAGGGCAATTCCCTCTGAGGCTGGCTATCTCATCTGACAAAGTCAAAGTGCATCACAGCGTGATGGCTTACATGTACTCCTCCTGAATCATATTCAACAATTTTAGAATTGTTGCTATCTTAACCCAGAGCATCAAGAGTAGTCATTCAGGCCCCATTGTTGCTCAACAGGAATGAGGCTTGGGAAGCCTTCAAGCTCTGTATCACAGACAGCTCCCTGTTTTACTCTGGACAAAGGAGGGCTAACCATAGCAATATTTGCTAACAGTGTTCTAAACACTTGATACATATTACTCTTCTAAGTCACCATAACAACTCTACAGATTAGGTTCTACCTTTATTTCCACTTTACAGATGGAGAAACTGCTCAGGGTTCCACAGCTTGGAAGTTTTGGGCAGAATTGTGAACCCCAAGAAGTCTGGCTCCAAAGCCTAGACTCTCAACCCCGCAGCCACCTCTTACAGTGTCACAGTATAAGAAGCTCTGGGGTTGATATGTGCAGTTTTTGGCAGGAAGTTTCTATCTGGAAGCCAACTGTGAAGCTGCCCCAATTTGGATGCTCCTGTAGTGACTTTTTTTTTTTTTGAGGATCACCTAGTGCAGAGATTATTGATTTGTACTACCTGAAGGATATCTCTCACTCTGAATGTTGTAAAAGCCATGAAAAGACTTAGTTGAGAAGGTCTAAAACAATACTTAGGGTCAGTTCTGTACATATAAAGGTGAGAAGAGGAGAAACCAAACCACACATGATGTAGACCCAGGAAGTCTTGTGACAGTGTGTCCTTGCTGGGCTCTGTAGTGCTCCAGCCATGGAAGCTACAGGCAGAATCTCATTTCAGCTGGCTAGTTTCAGGGTCCCCAAAGATCCCCAGGACTTACTTATAGGACACATTGCCAGCTCTAACTGCAGGGAGGAACTGAGCTGTCACTGGTATTGCTCTGCCCTCTCTTTTCCATGACCCTGGCCTAGGGTCTGTCTTCCCCAGCCTACCACTTGATGCTGGTCCTCATCTTAACTCTCCATGTTAACTCTGTACTAAGATACTGCACTCGCTTCAACGATCATCTCCTAGAGCCAGGTCTCAGGCCCATCACCTTCTAAGCAAGCTCCTTTCTCTTGTTATTTGATCGGAACCCTCCTCAAAAGACTCAAAGGTCCATGGTGTCCCTGTTCACAATGGCCAGCATGGCCTCATGATACCTACTGGGCACCCCCTAACCATTATTACTGTAAAAGGAGCTAAGGGTTATATCCCATGTTTTCTGTAAGAAACACTAATTTTTGTATGTGGTTTTTAAGAGTGTCTTCAGGAAAACAGAACGTTTATCTCATAAAAGTGGTTCTTAAATTTCAATGAGCATTGGAATCCCCTGACGTGCTTTTTAGAATTATAGACCAACCTCACTTTCATCCCCTTCTAGAAAATTCTGTCTCCAAATGATAGAATGCAGGGATTTGTATTGTTTAAAAGGTAGTCACTGATTATACTTCCAGAAAGACTTTTATGTGGTTTTTCCTGGTTTCTACTTCAACATTGGCCCCTGACTAATTAGTCTGTGTCCCTGGGCCCAGAACAGACTGAAAAGATAAAACAACAAAATTTTAACTCTACTTGTTCTTAACACATGACCTACTTCAACCACCCTGAGGAAGCTGAGATCAGAGAAAGCAAATGATTTGCTCAGGTTTTCAAAGTTAGTGGTGGGTCTTCGACTATAACACATACCTCCCACCTAGTTCTTTCCTCTGCCACTTACCACCTTCCTTTCCTCAGGTATTTTGAATACGACAATAGGTGGTAAGAATAATAAAACCTGTATATTTGTATATAAAAAGACACCATTTATTAAAAAATTAGAAAATTCTGAAAAAGCCTGGGCAGATTTTTACATGATTCAAAGAATCACAACTTTTTTAGAACTGTAACACAGAAGTAATACAGGTGTCTATTTGGTATCTAAAACTAGTAGTCTTGATATCTAATCCTAGTTCTACCTGTATAGGAGGTCACTTTAAAAAAATCCATCTGTGCCTAGGTTTCCTTATGTGTCATCACCCCAGACAAACACAGTAAAAACAATTAAATATTATAATCAGCATTCAAAAACTTCAAAGTACAAACATACTCTCACCTTCAACAAATGAAAATGAAAGGTATTCAGGAGAGGAAAACTGAAGTGATTCTTTCCATTACAAAAAGATTTACCATAATTCCCTGAAGAACCTCCCCTAAAAGATCCCAAATACAATCTATCTTATAGAAATGTTCCTTTAGAGCAACTATTCCCAAGATTATGTTTTACATTATGGCAAACTGGAAAGCAAAACTATTCTTCCTGGAAATTTTAGCAACAAGAAAGGCATAGAAACTGTCCTTATATAACATCAAACAGCCAGATGAAAATTATAGAAATTCGGCTATGTATCCAAACAGTTACTATACAACATACCATCATCTAATATTTTAAGAGAATTCAAAAATTCACTTATTTCATTCAGACTGAATTAGAAATAATCACTAAGTGTTCTATGAACAAACCATAGAGCTAGAAACGCTGTTATTTGGAAGACTCGGCAATTAAAGGCCTATCAGGAACCAAATATTTTTAAGTTTGTTGAGTAGATGGGGAAAGAGGACAAGGGTGAATTATTTTTATATAGAAACTAATGTGATACCAGACCCAGAAAGATATAACCATTGCTTAAGAATTATGTGACGAGAACCATATCCAATGACTAAAGGAAAAGAGAGACCAATGTATCACTAAATAAAAAACTTTCTAGTTAACATTGCTTTGCAGACAAGATGCAGAAGGGTCCATCCAGAAGATTAGGATCCCCCAGTAGATCTCAAAGCCTTCTTTAGCTAGTGCTTAACAATTTCCTGCACAGCCTCCTTTCCTAATTCTTCCTCCATCACTTTTCTCCATCATCCCCCTCTCCATTCACCCATCTATCATTCAGCCCCTGTAGGGATCTTAGAGTCTGGAAGAAGTATCAGCTTGTTACAGGAAGATTAGAAACCTCTGTGTAGGGCAATGCTCTCTGTTTAAAACAAAATAGGTTTTGTTATTACAAAGACAATCACAATTATAAAATGGTTTCAGTAATGTTATAAATCATGGCAATTATATTTGCAGGGATTTTGTTTTGCTGTTTCTTGACTGTAAAAAAAAGTTTTAAGGAAATTAAGATTTGGTCAAAACATATGACATTTACTTCATTAGTCAGTGCACTAAATTCACTCTAAATAAATCCCATACTGATCTGACTTTCCCCATGAAAATCTGTACAGTGAACTCCTAGTTTATTATGCCTACTTGAAAAGTGTAATTTAATAAGGCATCCGTACAAATACTTAATTGTGCAATGGCTATCGACAATGCCTTTAAACAGTTGCATATTTGCCAGATTTAGCTAATGGAAGTAGAATTGCCACTTAATGTCTCAGCTTGCTCTGATGGAAAATAAATTGTATCTGACATTCCTTTGGCTTTTAAAGGACATACTTAGATAATATTTACAGTCAAATTTATGTTTTCTTGGGTTATAAAAAAGGATCAAATATGTTCTAAAGGATAATATTTCTTTGTATCTGCTCAGTTTGGAATGCTTTTGCACTCACATGCCTCATTTAGTGAGTGCCTAATCAAAGTCTAAATATCTGAATGGAACATGGACATTTCAATCAGGCAAACAGCTATTTTAGCTTTCAGCTCAAAGACCCAGATGTGTGGAAGATCAGTTGGTCAGTGAGCTGGACTGTTGACTTTTCATGGAGGTCAGGTAGACAGAATTTGCTTCATTAAACCACTTGATACATTAAGTATTGCAGTACCTTCTTCAGGTGTTGTGAGTAGGAAGAAGAAAAGGCTAAGAGAATAGATCTAATATTTAAATAGCCATACTTGCCAGGCACTATGAAGTTCGAAAACAGGCAAGTCTTATTACTGATGGTGTTAAAAATCAGGACAATGTTTATCTTGGGAGGTAGTAACTGGAAGCAAGCACAAGGAGATCCTTCAGGCACACTGTGATATTTCATTTCCTGATCAGGGTGAAACTACCATCAGGGTGGTTACCTTGATGTGTTTACACATATACCTGTCTAACCCAAACCACTGTGAAGATAGAGAACACGACCATCACCCCAGAAAATTCCTTGTGCCCTTTCCAGTCAATACCTGATCCTACCCACACCAGAGGCAATCACCGCTCTGATTTTTTTGCACCATAGATTAGTTTCAGCTGTTCTAGAACTCCAATGAATGGACTCATATAGTAGGTACTCTTTTGTATAAGGCTTCTTTCATTTAGTGTTTTTGAGATTTATCATGTTGCATATATTATTAGTCCGTTCCTTTTTATTGCTGAGTAGTATTCCATTGTATGTATATACCACATTTTATTTATCCATTCTCTAATTAATGGACATGAGGGTCATTTCCAGTCTGGGACTACTATGATTAAACCTTCTATGAATATTCTTATACATCTTTTAATAGACATGTTTTTTCATTTCTATTGGAGAAATACCTAGGAGTGGAATTGCTGAGCCCCAGGGTAGTTATAGGGTATTACTATCCTGATTTTAGCATACTATATGATGGATTTTCATACATCCTGTGATAAAGACAGAGAAGTTAGGGATCGTGACAATACAGTTAGGAAAACTTATATCTGAACAAATATCTTTTCTTTTAAAGTGTTGATCAGAATCAAAATCAACAAGAAAAGGCATTTGTAGTGATATGCCGTAGGGCCTAGACCTATTGTAATCCATGTTTTTGTCAGCAAAATTGATGAAGACATTTTAGACATATTCAACAAATATTCATGTTAGATTTACTCAACAAATCTGTAACATACTGAAAGGAATTGTCAATTCAGTCAGTGCAGTAACCATAGTGTTCCTTGAGCATACCATGGACTCTCACCTACAAAATTTTACAGTCTTCCCTCTGCTTGAAAAATATTCTTTCTGAGAGCTGAGGTAACTGTAAGTGCAATGTAGGCCATAACTCTGGCATGGAAAAGAATTTTAAATGCCTAATGCATATTTAGAATTGAAGGAGATACATCAAAGTTGCTACAAGTTCCTCTGGTTTCTACACCAAGACACATCTAGAATATTGTGTCCCATGTGGACACCTCACCCTAGGACAAACAGTAGCAAGCCATGGTAAATCCGGAGGAGAAAGGACTTCCAGAATAAAAGGAAACTGGAGAACTAAAATAAGAAGAAATTAAGAGACACAGGATATCCATCCCTACAAGTCCAGCCCTACCTCATGGAGCCCAAGTCTTGTTCCACCTGAGAAGAATCTTCATAGACACATTATTTCTGGAACTCCCTCCAGCCTTCCTCCATTATTCTTTGGAATACACAACTATGGCACAAGATGCAAACCCTTAATAGGATGGGGGAGAAATGAATAGGACATTAAATGATTGCATGAATTTATTGTACTCACAAGGAAATTTTGTGATTTTGTAAACTTTTTATTTGGTTTTGGGGAAAATAACTGTAATTAAATGTCCTTTATGTTTTAATTCTGTAAGATCCAAGTGAGTAAATATTTATGAAAGCAAGTTCAAAACACTTTTAATTGTATGAAGAGGCACCAAAATACAAGCAAAAATTCAGAGAAGACATTTTAAGAACTTTCTCTGGAAGGAATATATACCATGCAGTGTAGTATCTGAGGTCTATTTGGTAAATTCCCTTCACCAGCTCTGATGTGTATAGTTCAATGTGACTTTTTACAAACCATGCACTATTGTACTCTCAAGCCAGGAGCTGAGGGAGAAAAGTTGGTTTTGCTCTGAACCCTCATGGCTCCAAACTTGGTTTTGGTCTAATATTGAAGAATTGAATCTATTTGTATTTCAGACTTATATTTGGGATCATATTTCTCTACAACAAGTCCAGACAGCTTTCGCCAAGTTTTTAATGAAGAAAGGGAAGCTAGCAGCTCTTTCTCTGCACCATCCCATGTATGTTTCTCACTCCTCTCACCTTCCCATATACCACAGTAACAAAGGGGAAGATGTGAATTATAAAGGCTCAAAGTGTGTTCCTTTCAGATAATTATAATATGGGAAATGCATAAAGAAGAAGGTGTGTTACTCACATGGTTTCACATTCTATATGCCCAAGTATGCAATAAAATTTCACATAAAAGAGAAACTGATCACCCTAGAGTTAAAAGGCCATTTCAACAAAATGCTTGAGTAAGGCATTTCAAAGTTAATAATATTCTAGACAAAGCCTCTAGAATTGGTTAGCTCAACTATTCCAAGTAGTAAGGTAATGAAACTAACGCCTTTGATCTAGCTGCCTTATCTGCCTACAGTCTTCAGAATGTTCTGGTCTCCACACAGCTCACCTAACTCTGACGAGCCTTCTTATCTAAAGCATGACACTGGACAGCAAGGAATATCAAAGAAGACTCAACAAAGGTAATTACTGTTCCTGACAAACTGACTCATAGCGCCTGCTTAGCTTGATGGAGGGTCTAACACACTGTGTTCTGATACACAGTTTTATTGATTTGTGTACAAAAACTGACAGAACATCCAATGGCCTATATTCATTCATTAGTTCATTTATTCATTCATTCTACAAATACTTTTTGAGTACTAACAATATGCCAATATATGCTATACTAGACACTGACTATACATTTTTTAGTCAGTTAGGACAAAATTTTGAGCACTAACAATATGCCAATATATGCTATACTAGACACTGACTATACATTTTTTAGTCAGTTAGGACAAAACTTTGAGCAACAAACTAAAAGCCCTTTACTGCTTATCCAGTTTTATTTTAGAGACAGGTTTTAGATAAATAGGTTCTTTTTTTTCCAGGATAACGCACTCAAATACTTCAGAAAAATGGAGATTAACTCTGATATACATAATCTGAAACTGATAAGTTTTTGAAAACCAGGGTGGCTTTGAGGACCAGCCATTCTTACCATCTCTTTCTGGAAACATGAGCCTCTGCTTCTTCATAAATGTGATGCATTCCCCCTCTCTCTGTTGGCCCAGTTCCCCTCCCCACTCATTGTTCTTGCTCCTTCACAACTTTTCTGTGTGACCACCATGCTACATTGCAAGACATCAACTTTGCTAAGACTAGGAGCTGCATTTCTCAAAACCTCCTTTCATGTGTGGGTCTGATTGAGAACTGATCAAAACAGGAACCTGTATAAGAGTCGGAAGGAAGAAGTGAAATAGAATCCATTGCTCTTGGGGGCCCATCACAGCCAGACATCGTGCAGGGGTGCTGGTGGGATCCAGCATGCTCTTGATCTCCTCTGCAACACATCTAGTTCATACTTCCAACTGCTGATCCTGCTGACCAACAGCAGTCCAGAGAGTCCTCCTACCATGAACTTGGCTGAGGGGCCACAAACTTCCCCAGAGTGGCTTTTCCATAGACCTCTCCACAAACTGCCCTGTATAGCCCACTCTACAGCCAGATGTGCTTATTCTCTCTGATTTCCCTGAAAGTCTTGACTTGTCTGCCCTTACCAGTGCTTCAGAGGACTGTTTAGTGACTGTTTTCCCCTTCCAGACTTCACTTTCTCAGTTCCTCCCACACTTGTGTGAGATCCAGTTCCTATGGTAAATCCCTTATTTCAATAATATTTGTCATAGCTCTGCCGCAGTGTCCATGTTTTCTGGATCACATTCCCAAGAGCAAGAATTTTACTATTCCAACTCACTTGTTATGCTGGGGCTGTATCCTCAAGACTAGAGTTTCCGATTCAGTACTTCTATGGGAAGTTCTTACTGTTTGTATTTTTGAAAATCTGTGTATGTGATTCTGTTATGCAACCCTACTGGGAACCACAAATTTAAAAGTCACAAGAAAGAAAATTAAAAGTAAAATCCAAGAGGATTTTACAATTTAACATATGTCCTCATGGCTGAGAATGTCTGCAAAGTTAAAAAAAAAAAGAAAAGAAAAGAAAGAAAGAAAGAAAACCTGCATAGCCAGGTAGCAAACCTACACTGCAACTTTATAAACTCCAACTAATAATAATAATAATAATAATAATGTCCAAGCCCTTTTAAGGATACAGATTGTAAAACAGAGAAATCAGGCATCAAGAAACAAGAGTGGGTAAATTCAGACCCAGGCAGCAAAGGAGAAAGCCAATCCAGGGTAAGCCATGTATGTTTTGAGAAGGGCAATTGAAAGTCACTGAAAAGGAGAGACAAACCAAGATGCTCTTAATTTCTCTTCTTCAAGTCTGCGTTAATGTCAAGGCTCGTGGAAGAAGAATTAAAACAGTTTGAGTCCTCAAGAACAAGGAAGAGGGGGCTTCCCTGGTGGCACAGTGGTTAAGAATCCGCCCGCCAATGCAGGGGACACGGGTTTAAGTCCAGGTCCAGGAAGATCCCACATGCCGCGGAGCAACTAAGCCTGTGCACCACAACTACTGAGCCTGCACTCTAGAGCTCATGAGCCACAACTACTGAGCCCGCGTGCCACAACTAATGAAGCCCGCACGCTTAGAGCCTGTGCTCCGCAACAAGAGAAGCCACCGCAATGAGAAGCCCATGAACCACAACGAAGAGTAGCCCCTGCTTGCTGCAACTAGAGAAAGCCTGTGAGCAGCAACAAACACCCAACGCAGCCAAAAATAAATATTAAAAAAAAAGAAAAGAACAAGGAAGAGGAATGTAGGACACTCCTGACCACTGGAAACAAACTGGACAACCTTCCTTCAGAAATGGAGGAAAACCTAAGATGATATTCATTCTTCACAGTGAAAAAATGATCAGAGATAAATTTATAAGGGAGCATGCACTTTTGGGACTCTTGTTTTGCAGGGTTTCTAAGTATATAAGAAATTAATATTTTTGTATAATGAAGATGAATAGTCCATGTGATTTGGCCCTCCTTCTCCTTATCTGGACTAAAGGACATCAATATATTTTAGCTCAAGAACAGATACCACAGTTCACCTGGTGCCAGATAACCATAGTGGGTATTTAATTCACTCCTGTGCAGTTAGACCCCCATCCACTAAAACAACACATAGCAAATTTTACAAATACCAGCTATTATAGCCAAAGTATACAATAGCTAAGCAGACTTCAGCTAACTTCATTTTTTACACAATTACATGCAATTGATAACTGAAGGTGAAAATTAGATTGTTTAGGACTTCCCTGGTGGCGCAGTTGTTAAGAATACACCTGCCAATGCAGGGGACACGGGTTCGAGCCCTGGTCTGGGAAGATGCCACGTGGCAACTAAGCCTGTGCGCCACGACTACTGAGCCTGCGCTCTAGAGCCCGGGAACCCCAAGTACTGAAGCCCACGCACCTAGAGACTGTGCTCCACAACAAGGGAAGCCACCACAATGAGTAGCCCATGCACCGCAACAAAGAGTAGCCCCCGCTCACCGCAACTACAGAAAGCCTGTGCACAGCAACAAAGACCCAACGCAGCCAAAAAATTAATTAATTAATTAAAAAATAAAATAAAAATTTTTAAATTTTTAAAAATTAGATTGTTTACATATCTAAAAGAAAGGTCTTTTTCAAACATTTCTTACTTTCATATTACATTATGCTTCCAGATACACAGACAGGATAAATTTTATCCTTAGTATGCTAAAGGGCATTTTTTTAAATTCAATAATACTCCAGAAAGATCAAAAGTGCCAAGTGTTTACATAATTGAGTTGAACAACTGTTATTAAATCGGTGGCAAAGGTTACCTTTTTCGATAAGAGGTAGTTTGGATAAATACTAAAACTATTTCAAATTCCCATGGAGTCTCCACCAATAGTTAAACTTCCATTCCTGTAACTAAGAAATGCCCGAGGGGATTATAACAATTTTCTCTTTCTCCTTCTGTTTTGTTAAAAACTAATAATAAAAAAAAAATCCCAACAAGGAGTAATGAAAAGCTACAGAATGAGGTCCCATGTACACACTGTAAGAAGGCAGGGTTTATGAGGATCTTCTTATTCCAATCGGAGATTGTTCAAAGTGCTGGATTCAGTTGTAAATAATATTGGAATGAGACAGGTTTAAAGTGACAAAATTTCATCCTAATTCAGAAGATCAGAACATGAAATGAACCGGTCAGGAAATCTGATGGGGGTTAAGGAAGGATAAAAGAAACAGAGAAAAAAAATACATATTTTTAGGCCAAGTTTATGCTGTCAAAATAAATAAGGGAGAACAATTATTCTGGGACATCCATTATTGTGGGTAATAGACACAATCAAGATAATTTAAATCAATCATTTTTCAACCTGAATTTCTTTTATTCGGCTAACTGGACTAACTATCCTGATCACAAATTCACAGAGTGACTGATTCAGAAAAGCCATCTGGGATAATTTACTCCCTTCTTTTCATTTTACAAGATGAAATTAAACCCAGAAAAGAAAAGTGGTTTCCCAACAGTTACCCAGTTACTGATAGGCAGAGCTGGGTTTAGAACCCAGACCTTTAGACTAATGCTCTTTATGCTACACTCCCGGTCCTCTTCTGCAAAGAAAAACAACAGCTAACAATTACTGAGGACATACTATACACCAATAACTACATAGCTGCTCTTTTCATCCTCTACAATAAGACTTAGGGTCTGTTACTGTCCCCACTTTACAAATGAAGAAACTAAGGCTTTGATTATGTAATTTACCGAAAGATATGTAGCTAAAATAAGTATTGTTTATATACTCTAAAAATAAGTCAGGATCCCTAAATTATGAGTTATTTACAGCTGGTCAACATTGAGAAGATTTCTGACCTTGAGGGTTATTGAAAAATCAGCTTAATTTCCAAAAGAGTCTGTCAGTTAAACTTGATATCTAATGTGTTGTCTGTAATCCTCAAAGCACAGAACTAAGTAACACAAGAAGTACACCTACCATATGTATGAATTAGGGCCTCCTATGTCCTGTGAATAAGATGTAGCTCCTTCTCAAAGAGCTCAAGATCTAGCAGTAGAAAATTAGATAATTTTATAAAGACCAAGTGCCATACAAAGCAACACAGAATCTCTTAAGACATACAACTAAACCCTTTGAGGATTAAATAAGAAAGGATCACAATCCTAAGAACATCTCCTACTCCTTAGAAGTTATTTTCATTTGTTTCATTTTGTGTTTTTTAATATAATGACCTTTTAAAAAATGATGTTGACTCATTTTTTTAAATCAAGCTATATTGGAAAACATTTAAAATTTTAAAATTTACCTAACATCTTACCACCAAGATATATCTATTTTCCATTAAACTTGAGTGAAAATTATTATAGCCATTAATATATAGACAAACAGAAACAGATGAGAGATAGATAGATAGATAAATTGTACCTGACTTTAATCAAAGAAAAAGAACCTGAAATGAAATCAAGGAAATTGCTAGACTCAGTTAAACATTTCTTCATCACCTTCTAAAGAATCGTCTACAGTTTTAAGGGTTTGGAGCCATCATAGTTTGTTTTTTATTGCATTTCAACTTTACACAGTAATTATTGACTTTTTGTTTTGAAAGCGCTCAACAGTCACATATGGATAGTAGCTGCCCTGATAGCACAGAGGATATTTATCTTAGAAAAGTTCTACTGGAAAGCACAGTTTGGGAAAATTATTTCTGATGTTTTCACAAAATTTTATTGACATAAATGAATGTTACATGAACAGTGCCAAATTTTAGAGGTTTCACAGATTAAGAAACATTTTTGTATGTCACATTCCTCAGATCTTGGTTGTTTTTTGTTTTGTTTTTTTTTCTTTTTCTCATTCAACTCAAGTATTTCTTCAAGGGATTATATCAAAAAGGTTGCAAGGTCCCCATACTTCTGAGAACTTGGGTGTCTGAAATGTCTTTCCATTGCCTTCGCATGTGAATGTGAGCATGGCTGGATATAGAATTCTGGGATCAATGTCTTTTTCACCCAAAACTTAGTAGACATTGCTCTATTTCTTTGGGAAAACCTGATGCCAGGCTTGCCTTATTAGACAGGCTGTTTTTAATTCCTATGTTCTTACAGAAACATTTTACTTCCTTTAAGTTAAAAAACTTCACCAGGATATATCTCACAGGGGTTCTCTTCATAAATTTTGCCTGGTAGTTGGGAAGCATACTTAATCCAAACATTCATGTCTTTTTTCAACACATAATTTTCTTCTACTAATTTTCAGTGCATTTCCTCCATCTGTTCTGTTCCATTTATCTAGAATCCCTATTACATGTATATAGAAACGCTGGGATTCATTCTTCATGTGGTTATCTATTCTATGTCCCTATTTAATCATATCCTTTCACCAAATTCTTGGAAAATTTTTTGGACTTATCTTTCATCTTCGCTCATTATGTATCTTATTGTTAATTATAACAAATCTTCAGTTCACATCTTCCTTTGTATTTTCATTTTGTCACTTACGGGTTTTTTAATTGTCTTAAAGCAATCTTCTCTGATTGACTATTATCACCTTTTGAAAATATCATTGTTAAATTTCACTGATAATAAAAATTAGAGATTTTCTAAAGTTTTCTCTTATTTTTTTTTCTTTCTATAGCTTTGTTTACTGAGGGGTAATTGCTCTGTTCCCAATCATTTATTGGCTTTGGAGTTAAAACTAGGTTCAAATCTCTGTTCTGCTACTTACTTGAACAAGTTCTTTAACCTCAGAGGGAACTCTGTTCACTTTAGTGTGATCTATGTATAATTCCCAGATTTTAGGATTGTTTTAAGGATTAGAAGAGTCAATTTATGTCAAGGGCTTGGCACACAGCTAGCGCTCAATAAGTGTTAGCTATTTATTACTAGATCCTTTGATGTACACAATTATTTCTCAATTTGTTCCTTCTTTAGACATAAGAACATATGCTTGTCTTGGGAGTTGAGATGGAGTCTGGCAGACATGCTGCTGGCTTCTATTTGCATATTTCACACGAGATGAAGGAATGAGGGAAAACTTTAGAAATCCTATCATTTTTACTTTGCTAGATCACCAGTCCAGTTGCCAGTAGAAAGGAGACAGCTATACTCCAGCACTAGGTAAAAGAGTCTTCTCTGTTTGTTAAGGTAGTTCGAAGGTTGTTAATACAGAGTCCCCACTCTCCACTGGCATTCCTTCCCACTCCAGCAAGGCCAATTAGAACTGAATGTACATAGTCCAGTTCACAGTACTTCACTCTGTTTGGACCCTAGCACATCATGCCTTTCCCCAAGGTGCTCTTATGATAGAGACCCTTAACAACTGCTTCAAGGCCCGCAGTCCCTACCACTATGAGATACATGTTCCAGTGGCATCTACTGAAGGGCTCCTTCCAGTTGTTTCCCAGGCCAATCGCAGATTAATTCTCTTTCCCCTCGATTCAGTAATCCCAGCCTGGCTTGAAGAAACTCCTTAAAGTTTCCAGCCTTTCCCTTACTTCACACACACCGCCATTTCCAGATTCGTTCATCCATTTCCATGGAAATTTGGGACTGGAGGAATTAAATAACAGATTCATCTTAAACATCTTGGTTTTTAACCATAATCTTACAAGGGTGTAAGTGGAAAAAGAGACAAATAATGACATTGATATTGATCTTGTTTATAGGAACTACAGCCAAAAAAGTTGATTGTGGCTATGTCATTATGCAGCATTGCCTTTGCTTCAATCAAAACAATGTCTAAATTCTGCTTGGGGCAAATTATTTCCCTAAAGCAAGCTGTCCACTCACAGAGTCATGGCTGGTTAAAAGTCAGCACAGTGTAGGCCAACTCCAATTTTTATTCTTTTTTCAGGATATACGCTGGTATCTAAAAGCAAGCTGTTGAGATGAACTGGTCAGCACCAGTGGAAACAGAAGAGGCTTTCTTCGCAGCCAAGCTAGGCCGCCTGGCAATATGTTCCAGTAAACTGTGAGGTTTGAACTGATCTGTTCTGTCATAAGGCAAGAGGTTTCCAGCTGATCTGTTTGCTGATCGGGTGAATTACTCTCATGTAAACAATAGAAACACCATAGAGAGATACTGCTGTAGCTACCCACTTACAAACACAACCTGCCTACAACTAGTGAGCATGCTCAGCCCAGACTGCATCAATTTTTTATTAGAGAATTAAAGAGGCAGGCATGAGAGGGAAGACAAGAGGGAGACTTTACAAAAGTGACTGAGCCTGAAAAAGAAAAAGGCACAGCAGAGTGCAGGGCAGAGATGGAAGATTAGGGCGGGGATGAAACGTGGGGGCAGCAGTTGCAGAGATCAGACGTGCCCTTAGACAAACTCTTTTATTCCTGATCAATTCTCCCTGTGCTTTCTCTGCAGGGCAAACTCACTCCTCTCCATGGACGCCCAGAGAGTCCTGGAGTTATTTATAAACCTAGTGAAAGTAAGTTCATGGTTGTTGCTAGGACGTCCCATTTAAGTGGCTAAATTCTGATCATCCTATCACTGAGACAGATGACCCTCACTTCGTCAACCATGTACCTGCCTTCTCAAAGTATTTCAGTACAGGTCGCAAAGCTAACACCAACAGAGTGGAAGACAAAGAGGACCCAGGGCAAGAACAGGGCAGGGGGACACTCTCACCCTATGTCAGTCTTGGCTCAGCCTCGGCTCAAATCAGATTTTCTGTTGTTGGATCATGTAAGAAGACAGAAAAACTTGATGATAAAGCTCTTTGCTGGAGCACAGGTCTGGTCATTCAAGCATCAGCTCGGGTCCCACAGATACGTACAGAAGGAGCATGGGATTCATATTCAGAGCTCTTCAGGCGAGGCCACTCTCTGACTCTTTCAAGATATGTGTGGCATCCAGGGAGCTACTCAGGCAATAAATAACCTACAAAGCCCACTGGTATGAAGGGCATTGTGAGAGAGCGACTGATGATTCATGCCCCATCACCTTGTTTCAAAATTCCAATTGAAAGAAGATAGCTATAATTCTCCAGTTATGTGCAACATAGCTGGGTGAAAACCATGGATTTCAATGTGACTAGCTATTATAACTGAACATGTTCAACTGGGCAAATATATTCAAGTCATAACACTAAGAAGCACATCATTATTCTTAAAAGAAATATTTCCCGTGGACAGTAAAGGCTCATCATAAATGCATTTAACTCAAATTACATTATATGAGTTAGGGAGAGAGAAACCATCATTTAGTGGTGCATTCTGCTTGAAAACACACTCCTATTAGGAATGAGATGGGGGATGTAAACTCACTGTTCCCTCCATTGACTAGGGGACCACACACACACACACACACACACACACACACACACACACAAAACCATCCTATAGTGGTGTGTGGACGATTTTAGGGCCATTCATTTGGGAAAATTTTGACCACCTACCATTGTCACCTCCTGTGCAGACTCTATACCTAAACTCATTGTAATAGGGTTTGAGTGATTAGAAACCTGGCTCAGAACAGCTTATTGCAAGGTGTCTCAAACTTTCATGAGTCAGCTAAGCACCTAGGGATCTTGTTAAAGTGCAGGTTCTGCTTTAGTAGGTCTGGCATGGGACCCAGGTTTCTGCATTTCTAACAAACTCCCAGGCAATGTGGATGCTCCTGGACCACAAAACCACACTTTAAGTACAAGGTGCTTACTTCAAGGATTTAGATAGACAACATTCAACATTCAGCAAATATTTACTGAGCGCCTACTACATGCGAAGCATTATGCTATTTGCTGATGACAGAGGCAAGACGCTGTTCCTCATTCTCAATGCATTAGCAGTGTAGTTTGATGTAAGTAACAATAGAAATACTGCATGAAATAGAAATCTGCCCCTAAAAATGTATGCCTTAAAATAACCCTTAACTCTAACATGGGTATAGTGCCTTACCACTTACAAAGCATTTTTTTAAATCATGTCCCACTTAATGCCTCAAACACAGGATCCCACCCTTCCCTCAGTTGTAACAGTTTTTAATGTTGGCATTGCTGCATACATACTCCCAGTGGTGAGAAGGATTTCCTCACTACCCCATTTCATGGATCGTTGAATACTAAAACTAGATTAAATAAAAGCTATTCAGTTATGCACCTATTGCATGCACACACATGTATGACCCAGTAAATAAAGCAAATTTTGATTTTTCATAACCCATGTACAGTAGCAAAAAGCCCAAGAGGACACCTCTTTTTTTTCTAGTATGGGGTTCTCTGCTGACTAGCTGTGTAACCACATGCAAGTTAGTTAACCTCTGAGGACCTCAATTTCCTCATCTTTAAGTAAGGAGCTAGACCAGGCGACCTCTGAGAGCCCTTCCAGCTCTACAATCCTATGATTCTATGACCCGTCCACCTTGAATTTGCTATTATCTGTGTTTTAGATCCCAAAGACAGATCTTTTCAACAGCATCAGCACAACCACACCTCCCCTCGAGCCTTAGCTATGCTGGTTCACACAGCAAAGCTTTGAAATTCCCAAATACTGTAAGCTCAGGCCTGCCTGAGCTGCATGGAGTGCTACTCCACAATTCAAGTAGTCAGCTATTGACTGGTGGCAATCTATATCTGCATTAAAATAGGGAGTTTTGGATTAATGTGGAGCTGAAAGCCCGACTGAGGCTCTTTGCTGCCAGCCTGTCTCTGTAATTGCAGCATGGATTTCACCAACCACAAAGGGCAAAATGAATGTGATCATCCCCAGTAGTCGATAGCCCATCGATTTTTTCTTTTGACTCTATGATTCACACAAATATTGAAGCTCATTTTTTAAGCAAGGAGCCTTATTAATCTACATTCTTCAAAATTAGTGGCCCCTTCAATGAGGTGAAGTCTGAATGTTACTTAATATGCAAGACATGAGTAGATTAGTCACATTAAATTATTTTAAATTCTTTTTCACATACACATGCACACACACACACTCATGCCCTCATTTTTATTTAAAATTCGCATTCCATGTAGACAGTGGAACCTTGTGTTCATTATCATGCATCTGATTGTGTAGGAATGATTAGGAAGGAAATGTTGCAAAGCTCATTCTGGTCCATGGTCACTGTTTTCTTGGTTAGGTGTCGTTTTACACTCACCCCTAGGATTATAAACAGAATGTGTACAACAACACCTGTGGTTCCTAAAATGGAAGAGTGATCCAGGGTCATTTCTTCCCCAAACGGAGGCTATTAATCTGCAGTAACAAATACACTTTAAGGCAGAGAAACAAAGGCAGCTCTTGCAGAGTTCAATCGTGGTTGCTCCAAACCATACCAGTTCTTTTAATTTCTTGTGATGCATTTTCCATTTTATGTTGCTGCTGGTTGTTATGTTCTCTGATATTTCTTTAGTCTATTGCCTCCTGAATTTGGCTGGAAATTCAGACTCTGAATGGTTTGAAACCACACGCGTCAGATTTGCTTCTGTGTGGTTTGTTGTAAAAATGCAGTGGCCTCCTCTCTTCTAATACCTCTAGCTTTCGAGAATAATCAATAATGATAAAAATTGGTTATCAAATCCCATCAGCTTTTTTCCTTAAGAAAATTTCCTAAATTTTGTTCCTACTCTCAACCCCAATTTTAAATGAGCTTTCTCAGTTGCAAGGACCAGAATATAATTTGGTTTACTTCAGGCAAAGAGGATTTGGGGGATAACATGTAGAAATGAAGATGATGAGAATCTTGACCATGGAGATTTGGCTCAAAGCAAGGTTCAAAGTGGTCAGAACTTGCTTGGGGAATGTGAAGTTCATTCAGGATCCAATATGCTTCTAGAAACCAAGGTATCTAGCCATCAAGAATTTATTGATCACAGCCCTACTGTTCCACCACTCAGTGATTCTGCTTCTCTCTATGTCCTCTCAACTTTCACTATGACTTCTATCTAATTCTTTCTCTATTTCTCAAGTTCCTCAAGTCACAAGGTCTAATTCTACTGCCACCATTGGTCATGGCTTTTGTGCCAGACTATCCCACTGACTACTAGCCAAGTCTATAGACAGGCTATTCTTAGATGAAGCACCCATTCTTTTTTTTAATCACTTGATTGAGGTATGATTAACATACAAAAAAGTACTTATTTAATTAATACCACTTGATGAGATCAGAAATATGTATACATCCATGAAACCATCACCACAATCTACGCCATAAACATACCCATCACCACCAAAAGTGTCCTCTCACCTTCTTTATTATTATTATTTGGGTATGTGATAAGAACATTTAACATAAGATCTACTCTCCTACCAAATGTTTAAGTATACAATACAATATTATTAACTATAGGCACTATGCTGTACAGTAGATCTCTAGGACCTTTTCATCTTGCATGACTGAAACTTTATACCCTTTGACTAATAACTCCCCATTTCCCACTTCCCCCAAAACCTAATAACCACCATTCTACTCTGCTTCTCTCAGTTTGACTATTTTAGATTCCTCTTATAAGCAGTATCAGGTAGTATTTGTCCTTCTATGTCTAGCCTATTTCACTCTGCATGTCCTCTAGGTTCATCCATGTTGTCACAAATGTTAAGCATCTATTCTTGATCTAATAGATAACTAACTGTATCAACTTGCTTTATGTGAAAGAGGGTTGTAGCCAGAATCCTATAAAAGGAAAATATAAGCAAGGTAGCATATTGAGGCTTGTCCTACCATCATGCTCATGGCCTCTGTTGAATTCAAAACCACACCATTACCTACCTACACCTTTGCAGTAATTTCCTTACTCCTTATATATCTCATCTATTAAATGGGTTTAATAGTTGAGAGGACTTGTAGAAGAATGCATATAAAGTACTTGGTCATTTTTATCACTGTCCTATGAATATCCTACCTTGGTTCTAAGAATTATATTTGTTTATAAGAATCTTTCTCCCACAAGAATGTGGGCTTCTTAAGGTCAGGATCAAGTCTTCTTCACCTCTTTAGCCCCTAGTCCCTGGCCCAGAGCCTAGCATGATCATCCACTCAAGATACATTAATAAATGAAAGCATCATTCAAGTCCCAGAGAATCCCATAGCAAGCCTAAGATGAAAAGATTAAACCCATGTTTCCTTTACAAATCAAATTTTCTTAATTTTCTTTATAACAAAATGAATTTTTACCTTTGTGTAAGACAGTCTAAACGGAGAAGATTGGTTATGCATCTCTCTGTGCTAGGAAAATGGAATGGGACCCCTCATAAAGAGAGTACTCAGCTACAAAACTGTCTCATGTCTCCTAACATCACAGAATCCCAAAACCAAAGGGACTCCAGAAATAGTATCTCCCAACCCTTTATCTTAAAAATAAAAGCCTGAGGCTCAGACAGGGGACATGACACACATGACTTCACAGGTGTGCTAAGAACATGGGTAAAAACCAAAGTCATGTGTGTAGACTCCCACAGATGTGTTCTACCAATGACTGGGGCATTTCCCTGCACAGAGTGAGGTCATGCATCCTGTACAGAGTGACCACTTACTCAACGTGTTTTAAATGGGCCTAAAGAACAGTCTCTGGGTAGACAACTCTACTCACATCTAGTGAAGTAAAGATACCACATATTTTCCTCTCAGAAAAAGTGAGTGTGGATTCAAGGCAGGTTTCTTCCTTCTACCACTGGCCTGGAAATATGAAATCCTAGGTTTGCACTGTGGCTCACTTGCCTTCTTTGGATTCTACTTTCTGCATCTGTAAAATGAGAAGGTTGGGCTTGGTCACTGGTTTTCAAACTAGGTTGCTCAGAGCCCTTGAGTTCCATAGGAATGCCCCAGGGTCTGCCTCAGGAGTGAGAGGAAGGAGGCCCAATTAGGGCCCAAGTTTTTCCCATCCTTTTTTAGCATTTTGTTCATTTCTCAAAATTGGACATTTAAAAATGTCTAATTTTCAGTCAAATGTATCTCTACTGGTTTGGAAATGTTTTGATTATATAACTATTGACTATTGCTCAAATTTAATTTCTTGACAGAAATAGGGCAAATGAATGGTTCCAATGTTACCAACTACTAGATGGTATATTGGTAGTTTTACTGCACCCAAAAAGGACTGTAAGGCCATAACACAAAGTTATAAGGATTCTTCAAAGTTCACAAAACTGAACCACAACCCCTTAAAATTCCTGAATATGGATAATAATGCTTAAAAGTATGTATGATATTGTAATATCATCTACTTGGAGCACAAAATTTTGTCAAAATACAAAAATTCCAATGAAGTGAAATTTTCATTTTGTTGTCCCCATGGTCAGTCTTAACCAATTAGTTACTTTGTCCAATATGTTTTCAACTAGTCCATTTTTTACCAAATTGTCTGCTTAGGGATAGCCACAGTCTCTTGCTTCTAGCCCTAGAGAAAAACTAACATGGAATTAATGGGAGTTTGTCCAGGACTCAAGGCTTCCTTCTCCCTTAACAATTCTCACTCCATCACTAAGAAGTCATCAAGATAGTCAGATATAGCTGGTGTATCACCTTAGTTCATTCATTTATTTATTCAGGGATTTAAATGGACCAGGTACAAAGTTGAAAAAGACAAGGTCTTTGCTCAATAAGCAGACAGGCACATAAGTCATTAAGATATCCTGGGATAAGTGATAGTATATATAGTCTACCAGGGACTAAGTGTGAAGGAAACAGTAGGATATAAGAAGATGGTCAAAAAGAAAGATCAGAGGAGAGAGTTATCTAACACTTGCAGGTTGCAGAGGAATTCACAGAGTCGGTCAATACCCTAGTGGGATCAGGTAAGGAGGGAAGTTGTGTCTGCAGAAGAAAGTTCTTGAAGAAGGGGACCTAGAAGTTATTCCAGGCATATAGATTACCTGTTCAGAGTTATGTAAGGGTGTGGTGTTTCCAGGGAATCTCCAGTAATTCAGAATGGCAGTAAGCATGGTTCCCATTGAGACAGGAAAGATGAGATGGATCAGGTAATAAGGTGGAAAGGTGATGAGCAGTCAGGGAAATGCAAAGGGTTCCTGAAAGCATCATGAGAGAGGCTCTATGAGAAGACTGAGTGGAGAGAGGGAAAGAAGTGGCCTGGACAATTACATTCCACAGAAGAGACAGGAACACAAGAGAAATTCTTTAAAGACAGATGATTCTATATAGCAAAATAAAAGATGTCACTGTAAAGCGTGCAAGAATAAAAGCCCAAACACAAGTAGGTCACTCTGGAATCAGAGTAATGAGTGACAGAAAGAAGAGCTGGGAATGAGGAAAAGGCAGGGAAATGTCAAGTCAGCGAATAGAGATCGTGAACTCCCTCCAGAAGACAGAGCTCAGAGTAGGTAACAAAATAACTCAAACTCTAAAATAAATTTACTATGCTTAGGGTGCTATCTTAGACCTAATCAAGTGCTCTTCGACCTGCCCCGGGAAACATCATGATCCCATAAAGGACAAGGCAGCCAAAAGCTGAAGATAGCTGGCTAAGGAAGGGGATTGAATGGGAAACAAAGGGTGAAGCCTTTCTTTAGTATCCCAGGAAAGAAAAAATAATCACAGATACCAAAAGCAAAAACAAACAAACAACAACAACAACAAAAAACCCTCCATCCCATATTTTCCATTCAGTTCCTTACTTAGCCAGGAAAAGGTCAAGAATTTTAATTGCAATGGATAAGAGTGCCATAGGAAAGCCAAAACATGATCCAAAAGGGAAACTCCTCTAGGTATCTTGTCCAAGAAAGTGGTCACCTACAGGTATAAATTCAGAAATTGCAGAAAGATCCCCTTCCCTAGCCACCCTCTGTAGCTGTAGCTGTCTCTCCCACATTACACCCACACACCACCATCCGCAAAAGAAAAACATCGCTGATACCTGAAATTCCCATAATTATCACTCCATTCGTTTGTCTGAATTTAACAGGGGCTTTTTCACAGTTAAACTGTGAACAACCTGTGGGTGGAGGAATTGGAGGAAGGTGGTCAAAATGTACAAATTTCCAGTTACAAGACAAGTAAGTACTAGATATGTAATGCACAACATGATGACGATAGTTAACATGCTGTATGATACATGGGGAAACGGTTAAGAGAGTAGGTCCTAAGAGTTCTCACCACAAGGAGAATTTTTTTTCTTTTTATTATATCTATATGAGATAATGGATGTTAACTAAACCTATTGTGATAATCATTTCACAACATATGTAAGTCAAATAATCATCATGCTGTACACCTTAAGCTCATACAGTGATGTATGTCAACTATTTCACAATAAAACTAGAAAAAAATGTTTTTAATGTGATCATCCTGAAGGATGGAGGGACACATAAAGAATTTTGTCTATTAATGTACATTATTGGAAATACTGTATTGTTTTTCAGGATCAGCAGAAGTGGATAGGAAGGACGTTGTACGTTTCCTCACCAGACAGAATGGTTGCCCCTGCAAAGGTGGGATAAAGACTTCTGTTCTACTGAGGAAGAGTTTTTCCAGGGGTAGCTGGTTATCAAAGTGCAACACTGTCATGGTTCTGCCTTGAGGTGTCTTTGGTCCTGTCTCTGTGGCAAGGATGACCAAGAGTCCTGATCTAAGCCAAACCTCTGGGTAGTGAGCCCTAGTATATGCAAGACATTGGGCCAGGCAATGCTGGTGAGGTTAGAAAGACAGAATCTGTGCTCTTCAATGGCTTGGAATTTAGTTGTGAAGACATGAATGTCTTCATTCATGGAAGGAATGGAGGGAAGTCCACCAGGCCAGGCTGTCAATGTTAAGTGAGGGATGAGACTTGAGCTCCAGGATCAGGGGAGGGAGCAGTCATTTCCATCAGGGGTAGTGCTCTACTTCTCAAAACTAGGCCAGCCTCTGCTATAGGGTTTGTGGTCCTGGTTCAAGACCAGGGGCTGCATTGACCTAGAAAATAACTGGAAATGTAGTTGAGAACCGAAATGGCTGTTGCCCAGTCAGTAAACCTTAAAATTAAGTAAGTTAATTAATTAATTAATTAAAATTTGAAAGTATGTGATTGACAGATGAGAGAGAGAATGAGAGAGAGAGAGAAGAAGGAGAAGAAGAAGAAGGAGGAGGAGGAGGGGAGGGGGAAGAGGGAGGAGGGAAGGATGGAGAGAGGGAGGAAAAGAAGGAAGGAAGGAGGGAGGGAAGAGAGGGAAGGAAGGGAAGGAGGGAGGGAAGGAGGAAGAAAGCCACAGAAGGAAATACTGGCAAAAATTCCTTACATTCTCTGACTGAGAAGAAGCAATGATTTTCAAGTGTCCTTTCATCCCCTATTGTGACAATTGTGGAATCACTACTGTAACCTGGAAGTTTTTCAGCGAAAGCCTACTGTGGAGGTATATATCATTTTTGGATCTTTATAATGGTTCCCTTTTATTGTTACTTGCTCTCTCATTTGGAGGACTGGGCTAATTATCTGTCTTTTGCTACTGTAGATACTCATTTGCTCCAGAAGAGAGGCTTACATAGGACAGAGGAGGTTTCCCACATCCCGAACAGTAGTGTTGAAATCTTGCCACAGATGAGGCTGTGGGATGGTGAAGATTAGAGAAAGCACTAGACTAGGAGCCAGCAGACCTTGTTTATGGTTGCTAATTGTTATTCTGCCTCTACCGCAATGATCTCAATGGTTTCTCTAGGTTTTTATAGTATGTATTCAATGACCTGTTTCTGATAGTAACCTAGATAGCCACTGTTTACTGAGCACTTGCCATAGGCTGAGTGAGTTAAGCACTAACACACATTATCTCATTTAAGTTTCATAATGACCGTATATGGTCAGATTACGTACTTAATACTCATGTAGTGATGTCCCAGACCACAGAACCATGAAGGGGTGAAGACAGAAACTGACCCAGAATTGTCTGCTATAAGAGTCCTTATAGTTAACCACCACATGATACTGCCTGCCTGGACAACTGACCAACTATCAGTGGTTGGGGTGAGATAAAGTGAGAGACTACAGGCAGAAAAAAGATCTGCAGCTCTGCCTAGCCCATGGTCCCAAATTTGACCTGACGTACTGTTAAGGAATATAATAGGTAAACTAAAGCCTCCTACAGCCTTTTCTTTTTTCATATCTTTATTGAGGTATGATTCCTTTACAAAGTTGTGTTAGCTTCTGCTGTATAACAAGGTGAATCAGCTATACGTACACATATATCCCCATATCCCCTCCCTCTTGCGTCTCCCTCCCACCTTCGCTATCCCACCAATCAAGTTGGTCACAGAGAATGGAGCTGATCTCCCTGTGCTATATGGCTGCTTCACACTATCTATTTTACATTCGGTACTGTATATATATCCATGCCACTCTCTCACTTCATCCCATCTTCCCCTTCCCCTTCCCCATATCCTCAAGTCAATTCTCTATGTCTGTGTCTTTATTCAGTCCTGCCCCTAGGTTCTTCATAACCCTTTCTTTTTTTTTTCAGATTCCATACATATGTGTTAGCATACAGTATTTATTTTTCTGTTTCTGACTTACTTCACTCTGTATGACAGACTCCAGGCCCATCCACGTCACTACAAATAACTCAGTTTTGTTTCCTTTTATGGCTGAGTAATATTCCATTGTATATATGTGCCACATCTTCTTTATCCATTCATCTGTTGATGGACACTTAGGTTGCTTCCATGTCCTAGCTATTGAAAATGGAGCTGCAATGAACACTATGGTACATGACTCTTTAAATTATGGTTTACTCAGGGTATATGCCCAATAGTGGGATTGCTGGGTCGAATGGTAGTTCAATTTTTAGTTTTTTAAGGAACCTCCACACTGTTCTCCATAGTGGCCATATCAATTTACATTCCCACCAACAGTGCAAGAGGGTTCCCTTTTCTCCACACCCTCTCCAGCATTTATTGTTTCTAGATTTTTTGATGATGGCCATTCTGACTGATGTGAGGTGATACCTCATTGTACTTTTGATTTGCATTTCTCTAATGATTAATGCTGTTGAGCATTCTTTCATATGTTTGTTGGCAATCTGTATATCTTCTTTGGAGAAATGCCTGTTTAGGTCTTCTACCAATTTTTGGATTGGGTTGTTTTTTTGACATTGAGCTCCATGAGCTGCTTGTAAATTTTGGAGATTAATCCTTTGTCAGTTGCTTCATTTGCAAATATTTTCTCCCATTCTGAGGGTTGTCTTTTCGTCTTGTTTATAGTTTCCTTTGCTGTGCAAAAGCAATTAAGTTTCACTAGGTCCCATTTGTTTATTTTTGTTTTTATTGCCATTTCTCTAGGAGGTGGGTCAACAAGGATCTTGCTGTGATTTATGTCATAGAGTGTTCTGCCTATGTTTTCCTCTAAGAGTTTAATGGTGTCTGGCCTTACATTTAGGTCTTTAATCCATTATGAGTCTATTTTTGTGGATGGTGTTAGGGAGTGTTCTCATTTCATTCTTCATGTAGCTGTCCAGTTTTCCAGCACCATTACTGAACAGGCTGTCTTTTCTCCACTGTATATTCTTGCCTCCTTTTGCAAAAATAAGGTGACCATAGGTGTGTGGGTTTATCTCTGGGCCTTCTATTCTGTCCCATTGATCTATATTTCTGCTTTTGTGCCAGTACCATAGTCTTGATGACTGTAGCTTTGTAGTATAGTCTGAAGTCAGGGAGCCTGCTTCCTCCAGCTCCGTTTTTCTTTTTCAAGATTGCTTTGGCTATGCCGGGTCTTTTGTGTTTCCATACAAATTGTGAAATTTTTTGTTCTAGTTCTGTGAAAAATGCCAGTGGTAGTTTGATAGGGATTGCACTGAATCTGTAGATTGCTTTGGGTACTATAGTCATTTTCACCATGTTGATTCTTCCAATCCAGGAACATGGTATATCTCTCCAGCTATTTGTATCATCTTTAATTTCTTTCATCAGTGTCTTACAGTTTTCTGCATACAGGTCTTTTGTCTACTACAGTAGGTTTATTCCTAGGTATTTTATTCTTTCTGTTGCAATGGTAAATAGGAGTGTTTCCTTAATTTCTCTTTCAGATCTTTCCTCACTAGTGTATAGGAAAGCAAGAGATTTCTGTGCATTAATTTTGTATCCTGCTACTTTACCAAATTCATTGATTAGCTCTAGTAGTTTTCTGGTAGCGTCTTTAGGATACTCTATGTATAGTATCATGTCATATGCAAACATTGACAGCTTTACTTCTTCTTTTCCAATTTGGATTCCTTGTATTTCTTTTTCTTCTCTGATTGCTGTCGCTAAAACTTCCAAAACTATGTTGAATAATAGTGGTGAGAGTGAACAACCTTGTATTGTTCCTGATCTTAGAGGAAATGGTTTCAGTTTTTCACCACTGAGAATGATGTGGCTGTGGATTTGTCTTGTGTAGCCTTTATTATGTTGAGGTAAGCTCCCTCTATGTCTACTTTCTGGAGGGTTTTATCATAAATGGGTGCTGAATTTTGTCGAAAACTTTTTCTGCATCTATTGAGATGATCACATGGTTTTTATTTTTCAATTTGTGAATATGGTGTATCACATTAAGGGATTTGCATATATTGAAGAGTTCTTGCAGTCCTGGGATAAACCCCGTTTAGTCATGGTGTATGATCCTTTTAATGTGCTCTTGGATTCTGTTTGCTAGTATTTTGTGGAGGTTTTTTGCATCTCTGTTCATCAGTGATATTGGCCTCTAGTTTTCTTTCTTTGTGACATCTTTGTCTGGTTTTGGTATCAGGGTGATGGTGGCCTCGTAGAATGAGTTTGGGAGTGTTCCTCCCTCTGCTATATTTTGGAAGAGTTTGAGAAGATGGATGTTAGCTCTTCTCTAAATGTTTGATAGAATTCACCTGTGAGCCATCTGGTCCTGGGCTTTTGTTTGTTTGAAGATTTTGAATCACAGTCTCAATTTCAGTGCTTGTGACTGGTCTGTTTATAGTTTCTATTTCTTCCTGGTTCAGTCTTGGAAGGTTGTGCTTTTCTAAGAATTTGTCCATTTCTTCCAGGCTGTCCATTTTATTGGCATATAGTTGCTTGTAGTAATCCCTCATGATCCTTTGTATTTCTGCAGTGTCAGTTGTTACTTCTCCTTTTTCATTTCTAATTCTGTTGATTTGAGTCTTCTCCCTTTTTTTTTGATGAGTCTGGCTAATGGTTTATCAATTTTATCTTCTCAAAGAACCGTCTTTTAGATTTATTGATCTTTGCTGTTGTTTCCTTCATTTCTTTTTTCATTTATTTCTTATCTGATTCTTATGATTTCTTTCCTTCTGCTAACTTTGGGGTTTTTTTGTTCTTCTTTCTCTAATTGCTTCAGGTGTAAGGTTAAGTTGTTTATTTGACATGTTTCTTGTTTCTTCAGGTAGGATTGTAGTGTTATAAACTTCCCTCTTAGAACTGCTTTTGCTGAATACCATAAGCTTTAGGGTCATCGTGTTTTCATTGTAATTTGTTTCCAGGTATTCTTTGATTTCTTCAGTGATCTCTTGGTTATTTAGTAGCATATAGTCTAACCTCCATGGGTTTGTATTTTTTACAGTTTTTTTTCCTGTAATTGATATCTAGTCTCATAGCATTGTGGTCAGAAAAGATACTTGATATCATTTCAATTTTCTTTAATTTACCAAGGCTTGATTTGTGACCCAGGATATGATCTATCCTGGTGAATATTCCATGAGCACTTGAGAAGTGTATTCTGTTGTTTTTGGATGGAATGTCCTATAAATATCAATTAAGTCCATCTTGCTTAATGTGTCGTTTAAAGCTTGTGTTTCCTTATTTATTTTCATTTTGGATGATCTGTCCACTGGTGAAAGTGGGGTGTTAAAGTCCTCTACTATTATTGTGTTACTGTCTATTTCCCCTGTTATGGCTGTTAGCATTTGCCTTATGTATTGAGGTGCTCCTATGTTGGGTGCAGGTATATTTATAGTTGTTATATCTTCCTCTTGGATTGATCCCTTGATCATTATGGAGTGTCCTTCTTTGTCTCTTATAATAGTCTTTATTTTAAAGTCTATTTTGTCTGGTATGAGAATTGCTACTCCAGCTTTCTTTTGATTTTCATTTGCAAGGAATATCTTTTTCCATCCCATCACTTTCAGTCTGTATGTGTCCCTAGGTCTGAAGTGGGTTTCTTGTAGACAACATATATACGGGTCTTGTTTTTGAATCCATTCAGCCAGGCTATGTTTTTTGGTTGGAGCATTTAATCCATTTACATTTGAGGTAATTATCGATATGTATGTTCCTATTACCATTTTCTTAATCGTTTTGGGTTTGTTTTTGTAGGTCTTTTCCTCCTTTTGTGTTTCCTGCCTAGAGAAGTTCCTTTAGCATTTGTTGTAAAGCTGGCTTGGTGGTGCTGAATTTTCTTACCTTTTGCTTGTCTGTAAAGGTTTTAATTTCTCTGTTGAATCTGAATGAGATCCTTCTTGTGTAGAGTACTCTTGGTTTTAGGTTTTTCCCTTCCATCACTTTAAATATGTCCTGCCTCTCCCTTCTGGCTTGCAGAGTTTCTGCTGAAAGAGCAGCTGCTAACCTTATGGGGATTCCCTTGTATGTTATTTGTTGCCTTTCTATTGCAGCTTTTAATAATTTTTCTTTGTATTTAATTTTGACAGTTTGATTAATATGTGTCTTAGAGTGTTTCTCCTTAGATTTATCCTGTATGGGACTCTGCACTTCCTGGACTTGACTGACTATTTCCTTTCCCATATTACGGAAGTTTTTCACTATAGTCTCTTCAAATATTCTCTCAGAACTTTTCTTTTTCTCTTCTTCTTCTGGGACCCCTATAATTCAAATGTTGATGGTTTAATGTTGTCCCAGAGATCTCTGAGACGGTCCTCAATTCTTTTCATTCTTTTTTCTTTATTCTGCTCTGTGGTAGTTATTTCCAATGTTTTATCTTCTAGGTCACTTATCCATTCTTCTGCCTCAGTTATTCTGATATTGATTGCTTCTAGAGAATTTTTAATTTCCTTTATTGTGTTGTTCATCATTTTTTATTTGCTCTTTAGTTCTTCTAGGTCCTTGTTAAATGTGTCTTGTATTTTCTCCATTCTATTTCCAAGATTTTGGATCATGTTTATTATCATTACTCTGAATTCTTTTCCAGGTCGACTGCCTATTTCCTCTTCATTTGTTTGGTCTGGTGGGTTTTTACCTTGCTCCTTCATCTGCTGTGTGTTTCTCTGTCTTCTCATTTTGCTTAACTTATTGTGTTGGGGTCTCCTTTTATCAGGCTGCAGATTCGTAGTTCTTGTTGTTTTTGGTGTCTGACCCCAGTTGCTAATGTTGGTTCAGTGGGTTGTGTAGGCTTCCTGGTGGATGGGACTGGTGCCTGTGTTCTGGTAGATAAGCCTGTATCTTTTCTTTCTGGTGGGCAGGACCGTGTCTGGTGGTGTGTTTTTGGGGTGTCTGTGACCTTATTATGATTTTAGGCAGCCTCTCTGCTAATGGGTGGGGTTGTGTTCCTGTCTTGCTAGTTGTTTGGCATAAGGTGTTCAGCACTGGAGCTTGCTGGTCGTTGAGTGAAGCTGGGTCTTAGTGTTGAGACGGAAATCTCTGGGAGAGCTCTTGCTGATTGATATTACGTGGCACCGGGAGGTCTCTGGTGGTACAATGTCCTTAAGTAAGCTCTCCCTCCTCAGAGGCTCAGGCCTGACACCCGGCCGGAGCACCAAGACCCTGCGAGCCACATGGCTCAGAAGAAAAGGGAGAAAAAAAAGAAAGAACAGAAAAATAAAATAAAATAAAGTTAATAAAATAAAAAAATTTTCAATATTATCAAAATAAACAAATTTAAAAAAAAGAAGAGAGAAACCAAACCAGTAAACAAATCCACCAATGATAACAAGCACTAAAAACTTTAAAGATAAACATAAAAATCAGAAACTAGTCAGTTGCATACAGCAAACCCCAAGTCTACTGTTGCTCCCAAAGTCCACTGCCTCAATTTGGGATGATTCGTTGTCTATTCAGGTATTCCACAGATGCAGGGTATATCAAATTGATTGTGAAGATTTAATCCACTGCTCCTGAGGCTGCACGGATAAATTTCCCTTTCTCTTCTTTGTTCACACAGCTCCTGGGGTTCAGTTTTGTATTTAGCCCCACCTCTGCATGTAGGTCACACTCTGGCGTCTGTTCTTCGCCCAGACAGGAAGGGGTTAAAGGAGTGGCTGATTAGGGGGCTCTGGCTCACTCAGGCCGGGGGGCAGGGTGGGGGAGGGAGGGGTACAGAATGCAGGGCGAGCCTGTGGCGGCAGAGGCCAGCATGACATTGCAACAGCCTGAGGCACGCCATGTGTTCCCCAGAGAAGTTGTCCCTGGATCACGGGACCCTGGCAGTGACGGGCTGCACAGGTTCTCGGGAGGGGAGGTATGGATAGTGACCTGTGCTTGCACACAGGCTTCTTGGTGGCTGCAGCAGCAGCCTTAGCGTCTCATGCCCGTCTCTGGTGTCCACGCTGATAGCAGCAGCTCACGCCCATCTCTGAAGCTCATTTAGGTGGTGTTCTGAATCTCCTCTCCTCGTGCACCCCGAAACAATGGTCTCTTGCCTCTTAGGTAGGTCCAGACTTTTTCCTGGACTCCCTCTCGGCTAGCTGTGGTGCACTAGCCCCCTTCAGGCTGTGTTCATGCAGCCAACCCCAGTCCTCTCCCTGGGATCTGACCTTCGAAGCCCGAGCCTCAGCTCCCAGCCCCCACCCACCCCAGCAGGTGAGCAGACAAGACGCAGGCGGGTGAGTGCTGGTCAGCACCGATCTTCTGTGCAGGAGTCTCTCCGCTTTGCCCTCTGCACCCCTGTTGCTGCGCTCTCCTCCGTGGCTCCAAAGCTTCCCCCCCCCGCCCCGCCCACCCTCCTGTCTCCCCCACTGAAGGGGCTTCCTAGTGTGTGGAAACTTTTCCTCCTTCACAGCTCTTTCCCAGAGGTACAGGTCCCATCCTATTCTTTTGTCTCTGTTTTTTCTTTTTTCTTTTGCCCTAACCAGGTACGTGGGACATTTCTTGCCTTTTGGGAAGTCTGAGGTCTTCTGCCAGCGTTCAGTAGGTGTTCTGTATGAGTTGTTCCACATGTAGATGTATTTTTGATGTATTTGTGGGGAGGAAGGTGATCTCCACATTTTTCTCCTCTGCCATCTTGAAGGCCCTCTCCTTCAGCCTTTTGTATAACAATAAATCATAGTCCCAAACTCCCAATCCAACCCTCCCCTACTCCTCATCTTGGTAACCACAAGCCTGTTCTCTATGTCTGTGAGTCTGTTTCTGTTCCACAGATAAGTTCATTTGTGTCATATTTTAGATTCCACATATAAGTGATATCATACGGTATTTGTCTTTCTCTTTCTGACTTACTTCTCTTAGTATGATAACTTGGGAGTTTGGGACTAGCAGATGCAAACTATGATATACAGAATGCATAAACATTAAAGTCCTATTGTATAGCACAGGGAAATGTATTCAATATCCTGTAATAAACCATAATGGAAAAGAATAATAAAAGAATAAATTATAAAACTAAGATAAATGCTATTTTTAGAAAAGAAAGACAGTGGATAGATGGTACAGCAATTCGAGTTATCTCCTTTTCAAGAGTCTTCTCTGATGTACATCAACTAGTGCTTCACAGAAGCCTAAGTAAATGAATGGGTGAGTGAATTAATAAATGAACCAATGAACCTGGGGGTGGGGGAGCCTGGGTGTGATATGGTAGAAGGAAAGAAATGTCACAAGTAGCAATAATATTACCACCAATTAGATGGTTGCATTAGATAGTAGAAGCAGCTAGTTTTTATTATTAATGTTCTCAAAACTGTCTAGTATTTGTGCTCACAGTAATCTGGTCCCAACCCAACTTTCTGGTTTTCTCTATCCCTGAGGCGGTAGATAAGCTTTTCTTCAACTCCAGCCAAATAAACTCCTCACTATCCTTATACTGCATTTTCTCTGCATATCTGCTGAGTTCACACATTTCCCCTAAAGAGCTTGTCTTTCCTCTCTTCACCCCTAGTCAAAAACCCTACCTACCCTTCAGAATCTCACTGAAATTCTACTCTTTCCCTGCCACACCAAGAACAGGGCAGTAGAGCTTCTAAGAGCCTGCCAGTGGTTACAGCAGTCAATAGAGACATTTGGCAGGAATTGTTCCCAGATGTACATGAGTGGTTTCTGTTAATGGTTGATGCTGGGGCAAATGAGGACCACCCATGCAGGCTCAGTATGTCTCACCAACTCATCTGGATTTAAAAAAGCTTTTGCCTGTCCCTAGTGAGATGTTGGTGTCCTGGTCTCAGGCTAAGCATAATCCAAGAGAGAGGATGAACACATCATTATTGATAAAAATAAATCTTCCCTGCCACCAAGATGAGCTCACTTAACCCTATACATCTTGTAAGCCTTGCTCCAAAAACACCTTACATTTGTTCTGTGCTGTTTTTGCCTTTTGGCCACTGCTTATGCTGGCTCCCCTGTCTGCAATGTCCTTGCTTTCTCTCCCTGCTCCCTTCCCTTCCTTCCTCTGGATAACTGCTCCCATTAATTAAGACACACCACTCAAACATCACCCCCTCCAGTAAACCATTCATGACTATCTTTCAGGATTATGTGTGACTTCCATGTGTTTCCATAATTTATTATGTGCATCTCTATCACTGCCCTCGCTATCTATCATTGATTTTTATTTATTTCCTTAGTCTACCTCCCCCAATAACTGCCAGCTCCTGTGCAAACCTATGTCTCATTCATTGTTATATCTTTTGCTGCCAGGAGAGGGCCTGATACATAGTGGTATTTAATATTTTTGCTGAATATGAATGAATGAGCAAACAAACTGGAGATCTGTCTGTCAGGCCAGGAGATGTGGCCTCTTTCTTCTAGGGTTGAACTTCAAAGTAATGAGAGTAATTCTCTGAAGACAAGTCCTTGTCCTGTACAGACGATAAGTCTAGCATAAAGCCTCTTTAAAGGATGAAGCTGCAGAGGAAATTGTCAGGAGACATGCATCTGGGAGCTGTCCAGGGTACCTGACTGTCTGTAGGGCTAGCCTAACCCAGCTGGGCTCTCTGCTCTGTTGCCTCAGCTGTACTCGAATTTTGGCCTCTGATAGTAATCCCCACCCTTGCACAACTGCCGCTGCTCACTTGGCCTTCCTGGCATTGGCCATTCTGCAGTCACTGCCCTGATTTAACCGTCTTGAACTCACAGGCTCCCTGCTTTAGGTTTTGCCTAACCAGACCATTAACACCTGCTATATCCCTGGCTACTTCCTGATCTAAGAGCCAGTTCCCTACTATACTGAAGTTTTCCAAGTGCCTTCCTTAACCACCATGTGGAAGGTTCCCACTGACACAGACTTCCCAGGCTTGAATCTTCACCTGCCCGCCCCCATCATTACCTCATGCCACATGGCTTGGGTATGGAGTAGTGAGGCCAACACCCCTGCTACCTCATCCACTGGACTTGAAGCTCCACAAATGCTTGGCCAGTGAATCCCCAGGAACTGAAACCCCCTTCAAAGTCAGATTTCAAGCTCCCTGCATTTTACAGCCTCCTTGCATTCACCCAGCCCTTAGGTCCAGCCATAACAAAAGTCCCTCACAGAAAATCCTCCCCAGCTCAATAGTCCTTACTCCCACTGTAAGCATACTTTGAACTAAGGCATTAGGCTTTCCCAGAAATGTCCTGCTGCCACTCTAGAAGCTCTTGGCATGTAAATGCCCTTCTCTTTCTCTGTGTCATGAATACACACACACACAAGTGTGAGTGCGTGTGTATAAGTCATCTGGGAGTAACTACTGGTTTGTAGGTCAGAGAAGATAAGAGAACCCTAAGTCCTTAGCCTAAGGCCTTAATGGCCTGATAATTGTCTACTCAGGGGCTAGCAAAATTTGCAGGTTGCTACCCTTCTCAGCTTAGCTTTGGAAGTGTAACAACCACTGAGTTCAAAGGACACCCTGGCCTCGGAGGAATTAAGGGGTGCCATTAGGAAGCTGATGACCTCGGCAGCTGTCAGAGGTGAAAATTGGCTGCCTTGTGCCTCTTGGCCAGCCCCCTTCACATCTGTGAAAGAAACTAGTCACGCTTGAATCACTCCTCTTTTGTCTTCATGGATTTGAAGCTTTCCTCCAAGCCTAGGGGTGTTTATCAGGGTATCAGAGAAAGGAAAGGAAAATATGATCTGTACCTCCTTGCCCACATATCTCACTCCTATATTCTGCTAACAAATAAGGCAGCCAAAGCGGAAAGCTGAAATCAAGTATTTTCTATGTCTAGAGTCTGTCACGCTCAAAACATTGACTTACCAGTAAAAAGTTCTTGCTACTGATAGCCAAGAATATTTCTAATCCAAAATTAAGAGGTGGTAGTACAGCCATTTTAAAGAGAATGCTTTGCTTCACTGGATAATTCTGAGCATCCTCTCTTTTCTGACCAACTCTTTCTACAACCCCAGGGCCCTTGTTCTCCCATGTAACTTACCAAGTGCTCCCTTCACCTAAACAGCTCGAGCCTCTGTTGAGCATCTTCACACTACATCCACTTCCCTTCCAGTTCATAAAGACTCTAGAGCAGCTTCAGAACACTCACCTCCACCATAAGCCTTACCAGGTGGATTAGAAGAGAGCCTGGTAGAGGACAAGGAGGCCCAGACTCAAATGTAGGTCCAGGAGTTTTCTCCGCATTTAACTATCTGTGCTTCTTCCACAAGTCTCTCTAATGCCGCCACCCATAAAATGAGAGGTTTGAACCCCAAAGACCTTTCCAGCCCTAAAAGCTCATGCTCTATGGCACCACTCTAAATATGTATTTCCCACTGACTGTTCTACAAATTTTGAAAAATTATCTATCTGGTGCTCACACCTAGTTTACATACACTTTGCCTCATTTTAGGGTTTTATCTCTGTGGCCTTTTAAAACTCTATTGTTAATATATTTTTAATCAAATAAAAATATGACTACAGCAGCTGCTTTCACTGGCATCTATATGACGTCCTGATGACTTCTGGACATTTTAGCCAAAGAGTGTCTCTAAGGCTGAGCATGTGGATATACCTAAATATCTGGTTATTTTACCATAGGGAAGCAAAACATTCAGAGCATGACTCATTTGGAGGTTTTGCCATCAAGGAGGTCCCCTGAAGAAACTTTGAACATCTGCCCACCACAGTATTTGCTGCTGCTGAAAAAAATTTGAATGGCAAATATTCTGGATTATGATGAATTGTCCCTTTGCCCTCAGAGAGGGCTCAATTTTGGAAAACCATCGAGACCCTACTGAAATAGTAAACTATGTTGCTATCATCTTTGTCTTCCAGATCCTGAAACTGAAATTTTCCAAGCTTTATTCTGTGATCTTAGCACATCCAAAAATTTGCCGTTTTTTTCATAAAATGCAAAGCTTATCTTTGTATGGTAAAAATTAGACAAGATAATGATTAGCTAAGTCAAGAACGCAAACTGAATACCAAGTACAAAATGTTTAAAGGAAATATCTCTTTTTAGATATCTAAAGTTATATTTCTTTTTTTAAGTTAATTCTTTTTTTTAACTGGGATATAGTTGTTCCTCTAAAGTTATATTTCTAATTTTTCTTTATGCTATCCTTTCTTACAGACAGATTTTAAGCAAATAAAAGAAAGCAAAGCTATGTACTAAATTAGCTATCAGGTTTGCTTGCAGAATTCAGAATCCATAACTCAGTTTTTTTTTTTTAAATACTGTTGGCTTTTTCCACTATCCTGCCTTGTATGCCTGTAGGATAGGAAAAACCTTGGCAAGCATCCTCAAATCGCCAGGGGGTAGGCAGCAGAATGTGCTTCCAACCACTGAAATACTCTCATTGTTCACACACTAGCCACACCAAAGAGAGTGACCTCTTTCCAACACTGACAAGTGAACATGAACAGCCCTGCTGACTTTGATTGGCGGGTCACTGGGTCTCTGACCTTGAATGACATTGCTGGCAGATTTTGACTGGCAGGCTGCAGCACAGCAGAGCACCTCCAGTACACATGCCCACTCTCCAGAAATTAGTCCTTATCTTTTCAAAAACGCTCTTGTGTTCCCAAAACATGGACTAAACATGAACCAAAATGTGACTGAGGGCGTCAAACACATGAAAAAAAATGCTCATTAATTTACAACCCTCAGATCCCACTGTAATTGACACATCCAGTGATGCAGTTAGTCTTTGGCTGCATTTCCATGAGGCCAAATACCAAAATTAGGTGAGAGAAATTCAGGCAGTCATACAGATACGTTGTCAACAGCACACCAAATATTCAGATACTTAAGCATCTCCGGATGGTTCTTGACATGCAAACAAAACATCTGGGTGACTGAACAAAGGTTCCATTTTTCTCTGGATACTTAGGCATATTGAAGGGAAGTCTCAGTCTTGGCCAGTGGCCCTCATCCTGTGTATGCCTGGGTGACACTAGGGCTAATGAAGCCCTTCCCACTATTCTGGCGAATGAAAATATGGTGACTTTAACCCACTACTCTACATAGCATCCAAATCAAATTTTTCCCTTAATAAATAAAAATATTTTTTCAAATAAAAATGCCACAAATGTCTTAAGAAACCACTGCCTTACTTTTAAAATAAAATCAAGATGTTCCAAAACTGGCAAAAAACCATGAACCTCCCATACTCCTGGTTAAACAGGGCATGTTTTACACCTGTGCTCAACGCTGGTTCCTCCAGAAGCTCCACTAAAATGAGAGTGAAAGAATGTAAAAAATTTTTTAACTTTCAAGTATAAAGAAAATGAGAAGGAGATAACACAGGTGAGGGACAGGAAAAAATTGGGGGAAGTTGGAAAGTAATTGGAGGAGTTAACAGAGGTGAACATTTTGACAACTAAATACCTACAGAGAATAAGAAATAAGCTAGTTCTCTCAACAGAAGCTGGGAAGTTTCAGGAATTAGAGACCCCAGGTGCCATGGAATAAAGGGGGACTGAAAACAGGACAAGTAGATGAATGTTAGTATAGAGACATTCAGATTCCCAGGTTCCCTCCCAAACAACTAAGTTACCAGCCTTCTCTTACCCCACAGAGAAGTTTATTCTATGGAGAAAATGAACCAAAGAAAGTCCAATCTTGTGACACAGAGGCAGGGCAAGAGCACTGTAGTGAAAACAGAAGAATAAGAAAAAGCCCACATCCTAAACAGTAACCTCCCAACCTCCTGCTGCCACTCAGCTGAGATACTGCTGTCAGCCAGGTGTAGACCTCCTTGTCATAGGTCAGGGTCCCTGGGAAATAAATGCTGAAAGGAAGATTTGTGTGTGGAAAGTGTATTGGAAATGCTCTGAAGATCAGCACCTGTGGAGGAGGGCAGGAAGCATGACTAGACAGAGGAGAAAGTGTAAGAGCAATGCAGCAACAACAAACGACTCCATCAATCACATGAGGAGCTCTGGTGTTGGGATGGCCCTTCAGAGCTACCCCATATTGAAGCAAGGAACCAGACCTTCGTAATGCCTATATTGGCCAGTCACTGGATGCAGGCTGCTCTCTTCAGCTAGAGGCAATTCAAGAAAAGAGACCCAGGGGCTTCCCTAGTGGCGCAGTGGTTGAGAGTCCACCTGCCAATGCAGGGTACACGGGTTCGTGCCCCGGTCCGGGAGGATCCCACATGCCGTGGAGCGGCTGGGCCCGTGGGTCATGGCCGCTGAGCCTGTGAGTCAGGAGCCTGTGCTCCGCGACGGGAGAGGCCACAGCAGTGAGAGGCCCGCGTACCGCAAAAAAAAAAAAAGAAAAGAGACCCAGCTGAGAACTGTCAATCACAAACACCCCTAGCAAAGGGAGGAATGATTGATTTAGTCCTCAGGGGGAAAGGAAGAGATCTGGAGGTACAATTCATGGATGAGTAGGATGCCATCCCTGTCCTAATCAAATTCACATTTGCCAGCAATTCAGAATTAAAATTTTACACCATCAGGAAGACAAGCTGGTAACTAAATATTAATACAATGAGTCAAATGCTCACTAAAGTTATGGGACAAACGTTTAGTTCTACGAGGGGAAAATAAAAGTGTGGAGGTTCTGGGCTGTTTTTCCAGGTTAAAAAATATATGAACTGGATGTGAAAGGATGCATTGAAATGAATCAGTGGGGTAGTCAGGTAGTTACAACTGCACCAGATGTAAGGAAGACCCTGAATCAAGGAATGGAAATATGTACAAAAAACTAAGTGCAATGGGGGTAAGTAGTGAAGCAGAAAGGGGTGAGAGATATGTCTGTTAGGGAGCCTTGACTGAAATTAATTTCTCTGTGCAATGTGGAGCCACTGAAGATTTTTGAGCAGGGAAAGAAACTGACAAATGTCATGTTTCTAGATTTTACTGTCAGTGATTATAGAAAATATTGGAACTGGGAATGATTCCAGGCAGAAACGTGAATTGAAAGAAATATTAGAAAGTGCAGAGGGGCACTATAAAAGAGTTTTTAAGAATGTATGCTGTGGTCAGAAAGAGAAATACAAATACCATATGATATCACTTATATGTGGAATCTAAATTATGGCACAAATGAACCTACCTACAAAACAGAAACAGACTTACAGACACAGAGATCAGACTTGTGGTTGTCATGGGGGAGTAGGGGAGGGAGAGGGATGAACTAGGAGTTTGGGGCTGGTAGATGCAAAGTATTACATTTAGAATGGATAAACAACAAGGTCCTACTGTATAGCACAGGGAACAACATCCAATCTCCTGGGATAAACCATACTGGAAAAGAATATTAAAAAAAGAATGTCTATATTAGTATAACTAAGTCGCTTTGCTGTGCAGCAGAGATTGGCACAACATTGTAAATCAACTGTACTTCAATTTTTTTAAAAAATGCATGTTGTGGACTCGGGTAGGCTACGGTTTCAATTCTCATTCTGCTACTTAAGCTAGGAAACCTCACACAGATCACTTAAACTCCCTAAAACTCAGCTTCTCAACTGTAAAATATGGGGTAATAATACCTGCTTTAAAGGATGTGGGGGACAAATAAATGAGATGATATATGCAAACTGCTTAGTACAGCCCTAGCACAGAAGGAAGCGCTTATTACATAAAATCTGATTGGGAGCAGCAGCAATAGCACCATGCTATGGGATGGAATTATCATGTAGGCAGAAGGAAGGGAGCACTGTAAGAAAAACTTTTGAAGAAGAATCAAGGAGAGTTGGTTTTTTCTATGAAAAGGAAAAAAAAGGGTGGATTCAATGATGCCTTCATGGTTTTGAGCCTGGGTTCCTGGACCAATGGTGACACCACTGCAAGAATCATGGACATCTAAAGGGTGGGAAATTTGGTACAATTTTGAGATTTTTTATTTTAATAGGGCTAAGTTTTACTTGCTCAGTGTCAGATTATGGATGGGGATGGAGCTGAAGATGTGTGAGGGAAAGAGCGTGTCAAGGAACTGTTTAGAGAGGAAGAATAGAGGCTCTGAAGGATTTCCACATTTAGGGATAAGAATAAAACTAAAGTTGTAGGGAAAATAAGCAGAAAAGCAGATAAGACAAATGTTATGGTTAATTTTATGTGTCAACTGGAGTAGGTCCTAACGTACCCAGATATTTAGTCAAACACTATTCTAGGTGGGTCTGTGAGGGTATTTCTGGATGAGATTAACATTTGAATTGGTAGACTGAATAAAGCAGATTGCCCATCCTAATGGTAGTGGCCCAATTTATTAAAGGCTTGAATAGAAAAACAAAAAAGACTGATCCTCTCGCAAGTAAGAAGGAACTCCTCTTGCCTGAATGCCTTAGCTGGGATGGGTTCTTTGCCACCCTCAAATGCAAACTGAAACATCAGCTCTTTCTGGGTCTGCCAGCATTCAGAATGGATTTATACCATCAGCTCACCTGGGCCCCCAGCTAGCCAACTCTAGGTCTTGGAAATTGTCAACCTCTACAATCACATAAGCCAATTTCTTATAATAAACATACATATTTAAATCATATATACATAACTAAATTACATAGATAGATAGACAGATAATCCTTTAGTTCTGTTTCTCTAGAGAACCCTGACAAAGAATGCAGTTCCAAGGAAGGAGATAATTTCAAGAAGGAGCAGGTACGTGATGTACTAAGTGTCCATGTAGTTAAATGATAATGAGAGTAACCTCAGGGTGGGATGACCTTGATATTAAAAGTTTTAACAGTCCAAGGAAGCTGGATTGCTATGTAGCAGGTTTATAAAGTCTTTCATTTTCAACCTAACAAACCTCATCAAGTATTTTCAAACAATATCTCAGATTAAGGTTGAAGGTCAAAAATCACATTCAAAATTAAACTTGAAAATATAAAAATAGACACATACATGAAGGATAGTATAGCTGCAGTCCATCTGCCTGCAAGGTACATTTCTCAGAACCAGGGATTTAGTCCTGGCAGGGATGGTCTTGTTTGATATATAAGTTTCCTATGGCTGCTGTAATAAATTACCTCAAATTTGATACAACAGAATTTATTCTTTCACTATTCTGGAGGCCAGAAGTCCAAAATCACTTTTACTGGTGCTGCCAGAGCCACAATTCCTTCAGAGGTTCTTGGGAAGAACCTGTTCCCTTGCCTTTTCTAGCTTCTTAAACTGTGTTCCTTGGTTCATGACCCCTTCCTCCATCTTCAAAGCCAGTGGCCTAACATCTGCTTTCTCAGGCTCTTCCCTCTGCTTCCTCTACCTGGCTTTCTTTCTGTGTGTGTCGGTATCAAATCTCTCTCTTATAAGGATACATGTAATTTCATTTAGGGCCCACTTGGACAATCCAGGATAATCTCCACGTTTCAAGATCCTTAGGTTAATCACAACCTCAAAGTCTTTTTTTGCCATATAAGGTTCAAGAGATTAAAATGTGAATATCTTTGAGGGGCACCATGATTCAACCTGCCACATTTGATAATCCCAACACTGCGTCCAGATGTGCACCCTGGCAACCCAGCTTATTTCATTCAGCCTAGGTCCTAACCCCAAACATCTAAACTCAAGTACTTAAAAGAGAAGCTCTCTAAAACCCAAGCCTAAGCATAACCAGAAAAAAATACAGGCATTTTAAAGGGAGAACAGGAGATAAGATCCCTTTAAGAAAGATAATCTACAGTTGTGGAAGGCCTGTCACTTAGTGAGAGCTGCGAGCCAATCAGATGCTCTGTCAGGAGGCGAAGCAACAGAAAACCTGCCTAATTGGATTGGCTGCCTTAATGGGCCAGAAGTCAACAAGTCAGAATGAAAAATATACTCAATTCAGCCACCTGGAATTGGTTGTAAAAAGGATGAAATAAAATAGGTCAATTTTCTGAAACTAGTAAGAAGGTCCATACCCAAATGGACTGAATGCTTCTGTCTTTATGCACCTGTTTGTCACTTTGTGACTATAGCTTTAAACCACTCAAGATGTGTGAATCTATCTTGTTTTTAAAGGGTTAAAAACAGTCAATGAATTTATTCATTTTGAGTTTCCTTCCCAACTACTGCCAGTCAACTAAATTTGTTATGAGTTTAACTAATCGTACCAGTTCTCCCCCTGCTCAATGACACAGCTCATCCTTTTTAATGCATTAACACTGTTTCAGTGCATGTCTTCACCAAGGTACATCTGGATGTTCCCTCTTCTCAGAACACTACCACACTGCATGCAATTCTGTTTTTATCTGCCTCCAACAGAGAAATTGTTTTTGTAGTGGATTAAATATTTGTGATCCAAATGGTTCACATAGCCACAAAAGTCGACTCACAGTTTTGACTATTCATAGCACAGTAAAATGGCCATGAAAGAAGTGGAAATGGATATTTCTGAGAACAGCTTCAAACTCAAGGTCCTTCTCTTAGTCCTGACCTGCCATCTCTGGTTTACTCTTTCAGAAAATATTTACTAAACTGCCATGCAAGCCTCTCTACACAAGTCCCTGCTCTGAAGGCTCTCACAGTAGAATGGAACAGAGGCAGGAAGAGAGCCTCACACTGCCCTGATTCTGGATTTTCAGCATATGTTAGAGCTGTATTAAGCCTGCTAGCCCTGTGTGCTATAATGGGTTGGTTGAACAGTGTCCCCACAACATTCACGTCCACTCAGAACATCAGAATGTGACCTCATTGGGAAAAAGGGTCTTGGAAGATATAATAAGGATCTTCACATGAAATCATTCTAGATTTAGGATAGTCCCTAAATCCAATGACCTACTGAGAGTATCATCTCCCTTTCTAATATAATGTAAGAGCATATCGCTTTATCTACGCCTTATAGTAAACATATTTCCGGGATATTTTTCTAGTTCTCCATTGGGTTCTTTGAAAGTTGACAGTTCATTCCTGGTTTAATGGTGTTGACCTTATTCCTACAAGCCTTTGCTTTGTGTCTTGTGTTAGTGGCAGTCCCACATGGTACCTGCTTATAAGACCAGCATTCTTCTACTTTCCTTTGGCCAATAGGTCTTTAGGTCTATTAAAGCCAAAGACCATGTTTACAGAAAACTACCATTTGGACAGAACGGACCAAATAGATGATACGACATTTCCCTATACTCACAACTGATCGTGTGCCTGAGTGAAGAGATCAAGGTGAACAACTATTTTGACATTAGTTTAATTCAATGCCTTCAGTTTCACATAAATCACAGCTTTGAGCATCTAGCCAGGTGTAGATATTAAGAATAAAAAAATGTTGTTGGCCAATTACAAGCTGATATATCTGCTAGCTTGAGCTGGTTAGCTGATTTGTCCTCTGTGGGTCAGGTCACGGGAGCACCTGGCTCTTAGTTACTGACGGGTGGATGGAACAGGCAAGAAATGCCAACATTAGGAACCAAATCACGGTTGAGGAAAGAGATGCTTTAGCTGCAGACAGAGGAGAGATATGGCTCCAGCATTACTAGATCCAAAGTCCTGCGGGCCAAGGAAAGGCAAAGGGAACTCTAGTCTGCAAAGCTGCCCAAAGACCCAACCCAGATGTGGGAATGCCACTAAGATGTCGTTGAGGACAGATAACTAAAAGAAAGAGCCAAGGGCTGTAGGAATAAGGTCAACCTTATCTAGACAGGGACGTTTTTACAAGGGGATAGTAAGAGCAGGTGCCGTTCAGACAGGAAATCAAAAACAGGCATGACTGAGGAAGAAGTTAAGACAAATTAATTCCAAGAGTGTAAAATTCTCTGGAGTCCAAGATAGCAAATAGAACCAGGGAAGGGGATGGGAATTTTATCATTTACGGAGCACATCCTACATATCAGGCACTGTGCTAAATACTTTCAATATACTATTAGTTCACTGTGTATTTCACAGTTGAGGCTCAGAGACATTAAATGACTTGCCCACATAGCATAACTGATGAGCAAGTTCAAACCCAAGTCTGTCCGTGTCCAGAGCCCAAGCTCTTTCTACCGTATCAACATTTCTCAAAGTGTAGACGGAGACCACCTGCATCCAAGTCACCTGAGACACTTGTTAAATACATAGGCCCAGCAGTCCTGGATCAGGTTCTCTGTAGGTGATTCTATATACATTGAAGTTCTAGAACCACTGTACTCACCACAGTGTTCCTCTCTGAGGGAGGCCTGTCCTCTGGGTGTTAAGTATTCTGGGCCTCAGGTTGAATGATGGTCCTAGGTTCTGAGTGGGACTGAGCCCTAAGTGAGGGTAAAGTGCCACCGCCACACAAAGGCAAGACCAAAAATACAAACTGATTTTGCACAGAGCAGGGTGAGTCCAGCAGCCCCACCTCAAGTTTCATCCAAGAGCCTCCACACCCAATACAAGAAGGAACCGACCAAGTGGTTGAGGCCAAATGGTCAGAATTGTGGCAGCAATCAGGAAGTCAGCTGTGGCACTGGACCCCAAATCCCTGATTCCGAGAGTCGGTTTTTTCTTTCTTCCTCTGTGTGAACTTCTCTGTGTTTCTTAACCACCCACCCCCCGGCCCCGACACACACCAGTCTCAGCTTCCTTGTCAATAATCATAGCAATAGCTGACATTTACTGAAAACTTCCAGTGTACTAGGCCCTGTTCTAGGACTTTTATATATGTTTATTCATGTAAAGCTACAATCACTTGATGAAATAGATAAGAATTTCTATCCCATTTTACAGATGAAAAAAACTCAGGCACTAAGAGATTAGGTAACTTTCTCAGGGCCACCCAGCTGGCAAGCACTAAGCCTGGGATTCTAATAGAAAGAAGCCATAATCCCAGTCACAACACTGTTCTTCCTCTCCAACAATGTCTACGGCATCACCTTCCACGCAACTGGTGTTCATTAAGAAGTTTTATGTGCCATCTTAGGACTCAGATTAGGAGTCAAACACTACCCTGATCACGTGTGTCTGAGCAGCTGTGATGGGGAGATGGGAGACTTCAGAACATCTGATCCAGTCACATCGGATTCTGTTGTGACATTGTGAATGGACATGATCCAAGACTGTAAGCCAACTGGGCAGAGTGGCCAAACCCAGCAGACACATGAATCCTGTTTTGTTTACCATGAGTTCAGAAAGCATGATGACATCACCAAGAGGCCTAATTTGGAACCCTAAAAAGAAAAAAAAAAATACTCTGCCTTGGAAACAGAGAGATAAAATCAATAGGAAGGTGGATCATTCAGGAATTCCTGGGGAAAAAAAAAAAAAAAAGACAGCTGCAGCAGGACATGCTAGAGTGTTGTCTTCAGTGGCTGAAGTGTCTACAACTGCCCAACAAGGTAAATCAAATCTGCTGCCAATACATTCTTCTGCTGTTCAGATAAAACGGCAGACTAAGCTGGTGAACTTTCACCCTTCACCCGTGCTCTTCAAGCCAAAGTACAGATTAAAAAAAATCAATAACCCCAATCGATGGGAAAATATTTTTAGTCTCTAACTGAACGATATGTTTTGACAAGGCCAAAGAGGAGCACAAAAGAATGGCAAAAGATAAAAGACAGAAAATTAGGAATTTGTTTTACTGGAGGAGGTGGAATCACTTTCTTTTTCCCTTGCTGACATTCATCTAAATTATCTTGCAGCAAGGAAATAAAGTGTAAGGAGATGAATTTATAAAATGGCATGATTCACTGCCAAGCAACTTAAAACCTATTATTGCTGCCATTTTCTGTTGCCATTTCCAAGAAAGCAATCTAGAGAAATGCCCGTGTTCAGAATAGAGTCCGAGGAAGGAGCATTTCCCCAAAGTGGATAGAGCAGTCAATGGGACACAGCCTCTGCCCCCACCCGACCTGGAGATCACATCCAATACTAAACAAGTCGGAAAGTGTTTAAAATCCACCCAATCTGGCTCCACTTTCTCTCAAAATAACCACTGTTTTTCATAACCTAATACCCTGCAGGTCCTTTCATAACTGAGCAAATTAACCACATAATATCACCTTGTCTTCTGGCCCTTTAAGCAGTCATTTATTTTTGTACATAGAGCCAAGCCTAGTATAGTTCCAAAGTTTATTTCTTTTTTTTTCTATATTGAATAAAGATGATGAAGAAACATGAGACCCTGAATAAAATAAACAGAAATTATCCAGCATTTGTTTGCTTTTTTTGTCCAAGGAAATTCTGAACACAGAGAATCATCTTACCAATCAATTAACATTTTCAACTGTTTACAGCAATAACAATTGGTGAATAGATAGATTTATGGGATTCAAAAATCTGTATAAATCCAATAGACTGACAGTTGGAATAGCAGCAACCTTTTTTACTTATTAATGTATTTCCTTCTCTTCCCCCCCACCAATATCAATCCCTTGTCTTTTATTTGACAAGCATTTGGCACGAATTTAATAACTACTGTTTTGCTATAATTTCTTATTTGTCCCTCTACCATAAGTTAAATATACACATTTCTTATATATATATATATACCAGGCTGATGGCTACATCTATGTAATAGCAGCCAATTCAACCCACAAAAATCAGTCAATTAAGTTAAAAAATGGTTGCCAAACCAATGGCTTGGCATCATATATTTTGGCAGTCAAAGCATCTATTTAATAGCTATTTGATTAGCCAACTTTTTACACTGTTAGTAAGTTGTTTTCTGTTGAGATTGACATAGACTCTATAATGGCAATCATTCTGGCAGGATGAAAAGATTTGGACGGTCCTGCTCCCCGGGACTCTTCCACAAGATCAGGTGACCAGTCTTGAACGCTTATGTTCTATTTATGCAAGTGATAGAAACATTCACAGACTGTTGCTACCCTCACTTCACAGACGCCCCAGCATACTTTGATCTACTCATACTTTTGTAATACGAACAAGGTACTTCTCTGTCTCTAGTAATAAAGATCATATAACACTTGCTTCTCTTCCCTGAGCATTTACTACATGCCATGCTCTCTGTGCTTAGCATTTTTTACAAACCTGATCTCATTTATCTTCAGAATAAACCTACAACTTAGGTAATATTATCCCTACATTACAGAAGAGAAAAAAGTCTTAGGGAAATGAGATAATTGCACAAGGCTACAACAGCTAAGAGGTAGAGCCAGGGAATAAACCCATTTCTGTCTGATTCTGATATCTATACCTCTAGCTCATTCAGCTGACGGTACCACCACCTAGATGGAATGGAGCTGATAAGATTCATTAACAATAGTAGTTGGAATGATCAGAAAACTACACTTGATCAAGGCTTTAGTTCACAAACCATTCTGTCATATTCACATGGGCATGAAAATCCCTTTTATTTATTAAGTACTTAGTTATAATACATTTATTAAGCATCTTTAATTCTGGCTTATTTATGTAAATACAGTTCATTAATAAATTTCCAGTAGGTCACCTTGTTAAGGAATACTGCACAGTGAAAGATCAATAAATCATAAGCACATTATAAATACATTATAAGTGCATTCTGTGTGTACTTCAAAGACAGGTGGTTTGCCAAAGAGTGTAAGGTATATTACCCATGAAGACTCATTTCCTTAGACTCTTCAAAGATAATTTTGCAATGTCGAATTCCCATATTTCACAGATTTCCCCCCAAGTGGGTGTCAATAAAATGCCATGCTTTGGGTTGCCCATTTGTCCACTTCATTTTTCACACAATGCCCAGAGGGCTTAGGACCATGTGCTCCCTCTTTTAAAAATTCCCTTTAAGTAGTTACCATAGTGGTTGTTGAAGCACTAGAGATTAAAATGAGTGAGTAATTATGATGCTGAAAGTGTTCAAAATGCCCAGGGAAGTGTGATGACTACTTGAATTAGCTGACAAAAACATGCCAAGTCACTACCAAAAGATCTGTCACAAAAATCCATTCTTTGCAGTTGGGAAGTTACCAACACTGTGAAAAACCAGAATGACCCTTTATAACTTTGACTAGATAATCTGTGACTCCATCATTTGCAAATAAAGTTGAGTGTACATATGAATCCCAAAATTTTCAGAATGGGGAGACATGCAGGACTCAGTGATTCAAAACATTACAATGTTCAAAACATTCATTTCCAATGGGGCTGACATTTCCTTAGTGCAATTAATTTATTAGCTCTTTTTCTCTTTCCCATAAACCCCAATGCTTGTTTCAGATTAATAAATAACATTAATAATAATCAAGATGCTAACACTGTGCAAGGCACTTTGTTAAGTGCTTTATATTTATTATATTAATTCACTTAATTCTCACCAAAATCTTATTAGCTACTATTATTCTCCCCATTTTAAAGATGAGGACTGAGATTAAGTAATTTGCCCGAAGGCATAAAGCTAGTAAGCAATGTAGCCAGGGTTCATTTACTTATGCATCATCAGCCACATACCAGGCACTGGGGCAGGCCCTCCAGAAGAGCCAAAATGAACAAGGAAGACACAGCTCTATTCTTGTGAAGCTTACAAATTAAACCCAACACCAGATCGGACTTCAAAGTCCAAGTTGTTAATCACCATATCAACCCATCAGCAGGTGTATATTGATGGCTCTCTGTTGGGAAGGCAGTCTAATGCATGCAGTGTTTCTTGGGCCTGGAGTACTTCCTTAGCAAGAGATAAGAAGCCACTCACAGCCTATGCTGGGCTTATCACGTTGTGTGGGAGCAGTATTCCCTGTTCAGTCTCTATGTGTGTTCCTTTGTTCTGCTTAAAGGTGTGTCTCGGGCTTCCCTGGTGGCGCAGTGGCTGAGAGTCCGCCTGCCGATGCAGGGGACACGGGTTCATGCCCCGGTCCGGGAAGATCCCACATGCTGCGGAGTGGCTGGGCCCGTGAGCCGTGGCTGCTGAGCCTGCGTGTCCGGAGCCTGTGCTCCGCAACGGGAGAGGCCACAACAGTGAGAGGCATGCGTAATGCCAAAAAAATTTTTTTAAATTAAAAAAAAAAAAAAAAAAGGTGTGTCTCATATGGCACCTGACCAGCCCACTCCTGCAGGGAAGGGATGGGGTTCTTTATATATATATGTATTTATTTATTTATTTATTTATTTATTTAATGTTGGCTGTGTTGGGTCTTCGATGCTGTGTGCAGGCTTTCTCTAGTTGCGGTGAGTGGGGGCTACTCTTCGTTGCAGTGCACGGGCTTCTCATTGCGGTGGCTTCTCTTGTTGTGGAGCATGGGCTCTAAGTGTGCAGGCTTCCATAGTTGTGGCTCTCAGGCTCTAAAGCACAGGCTCAGTAGTTGCGGCGCACAGGCTTACTTGCTCCATGGCATGTGGGATCTTCCCAGACCAGGGATCAAACCACTGTCCCCTGCACTGGCAGGCAGATTCTTAACCGCTGCACAACCAGGGAAGTCCCTGGGATAGGGTTCTTTTACTACAGAACAGGAGGGGTGCATACAGGCCAATGGCCCTGCATCAGGTGCCAGGATGAACTTGCTGACTACAGGGGACTGACACCCACTACTGAAGTCGATCTTGTTCTGTCTTTTTTCTATGTGAGTAAAGCATTGTTCCATCCAGTGCTCAACTGTGTTGTGTTTTCCTTGGCGACTCTAATACCAAGATGCAGTGAGCAGAAGTGCTCAGACTTCTACCCCTGGTGATAAGTAATAGATGCCACCTGCTCAAGAAACTTTGTTCAGACACTTTAAATATGTTCTTTCTCTCAATCCTCAAAACAGCCCAGTGAGTGGCAGAACTAGGATCTGCGTCCACAGGTAAATCACACCAACATCCTCAGGGGCAGTGAAGGCTCCCTTTGGCGTGGGAGGCCATCCAATGCTCTGTCCCCTCTCTGTGCCTTCCCCTCCCATTCCCACCACCTTCCCCTGAGAACTCATTACCTGAAGCCCAAATTGTGAAAAATCCCTCCTGGCTTCTCTCACACATACTGGCTTCTCTCTTTCGTTCTTGAGGTCCTCAAGGATCAGCTCAAGCTTCCTATGTGCTTCATCATCACTCAGAAATCCCCATTGGTTCTCCTTGCTGCCTACCCACTAAATTCCCACTCCATATCCCAGCATTCACAGCCCTCTGCCATATGGGCCCAGCTCCCTCTCCAGCCATATAACTTCTGCTCCTGGGCATGAACTGCCCCCTCGGGCACACTCTTACCCCACTGCCCTTCACCTGCCCCACTCACACACAACATGCTCAGTAGGGACAGGAGCCTCTGCTCACCTGGAGCTCCTACCTAGAGTGTTCCCCTCTCATCTCCAGGGGCAAACCCAAGTACCTTTGTCCATGAGGCTCTCCTCCACTCACCAGTCCATGTCCATGTTGCCTCCCATTCACAAGTCAGTGCCACACAGCTAGCATTCACTCATTCAACACACACAGGTTTGAATACCCATTTTGTTCATCTAGGGCACGGGGGAGACAAAAGGATAGTCTCTGACACGGGAGCTCTTTAATTTAAAAACTCACACCATCAAATATGTGAAGAATTCACGCAGTAAAAATGTGTATGCAAGGTAGAGTGATATCTTGGGGTGGAGCTAGTGAATAGGGGTAAGGGCCAGACAGGAATGGCTTCCTGATGAATCAGTAGAAGTACCCAAGGCAATCATGTAGGAAGAAGAATAAGATGAGAATCAAGGACTGATTTGTATAAATAATGTATAGTTTCCTTATCTGTCCTGCTCAGTTCGGAGGATGTTTCGAGATTCAAATATGTTAGAAAAGAGAGTTCATCAAAAACTCTAAGGCAAACCTAACTGTACTATTATTGTGCACAGGTTTGACCTCTCCAGTTAAATCCTAAATTCTTGAGAGGTAGAGACTGATACCAGAAGTTGATGCTCCAAGTCTAGCTTTCAGTCTATTTTCCTTAAACCTTCCAATACTTCTAATGGGACTGGAATAAAATCTAGATTTCTTTCCATGGCCTGAGGGTCCTGGCACCTGTGTGGCTACTGCCTGGGATACTCATAGACATTTACATGGCCTGCTCTTATGGTCATCATGAAAGTTTCATGTTTCAGGTCTCAGCAGAAAGTCAGCCCCTCAGAGACACACCTCTGTTTCACCATCCCTCACTCCCTCTTTATTATTTTGCTTTCTATCCTTCATAGTATTTGTCATTATCAGAAGTTATCCTACTAGACCTCAAGTTTCATGTCCACCATTAGCTCTCCCGTCTGGATCATAGCTTAACAAAGGGAAAGTATTTAGTATTTGTGGAATGAATGTCTCCAGTGCAATGATGGACAACTTGGACTGAATCAAATTTTGTATTAAGCCAGTTTGTCTGTGTTTAATCTATATACTCAGATCCCTTTACTCCAGGAACAATGTTTCCTCCTTAGAAATTCTTGCTTTAAGGACTTCTGCAAAATCCCAAAATGTGGGAAGACAATGGCTCTTCCCTTCTATGCCAAAATCCTCAACTCATCAAAGTGATAATGCACTGAGCCTTTGAGGGCAACCAAAGGTAGAGAGAAATATTTCCCTCCGGAAACAATGCTGGGAGGGGAGAATAGAGGTCCACACCCTGTAGGGGAGCATCCAAGGAAGGCAGCAAGATACCAGGGGTCTTGAAGGTACATTTAAGGAAGTGAAACCACAAAGATGGATACCTTAAAAGTGGCAGCAGGAAGAGACCTTCAAAATGGAGGAGGAGTAAGACGTGGAGATCATTTTCCTTCCCACAAATACATCAGAAATACATCGACGTGTGAAACAACTCCTACATAAACACCTACTGAACGCTGGCAGAAGACCTCAGACTTCCCAAAAGATGCCCTCAGGCGGCCTACATGCAGAGGCGGGGCCCATGAAAGCTGAACCCCAGGAGCTGTGCAAACAAAGAAGAGAAAGGGAAATTTCTCCCAGCAGCCTCAGGAGCAGCGGAATAAACCTCCACAATCAACTTGATGTACGCTGCATCTGTGGAATACCTGAATAGACAACGAATCATCCCAAAATTGAAGCAGTGGACTTTGGGAGCAACTGTAGACTTGGGGTTGGCTGTATGTGACCAACTGGTTTCTGGTTTTATGTTTATCTTAGTTTAGTATTTAGAGTTTATGATCATTGGTAGATTTCTTTATTGACTTGGTTGCTCTCTTCCTTTTCTTTCTTTTCTTTTATATATAGATTTTTTTTTCCTTTTTTTCTTTTTGTGAGTGCTGTATGTGTATGCTCCTTTGTGTGATTTTGTCTGTATAGCTTTGCTTTTACCATTTGTCCTAGGGATCTGTCTGTCCTTTTTGTTGTTGTTGTTAGTATAGTATTTAGCACTTGTTATCATTGGGGGATTTGTTTTTCAGTCTGGTTGCTATCACCTTTCTTCCTTTTTTCTTTTTTTTTTATTACTTTTTAAAAAATTTTTAATAATTTTTTTATTTTAATAATTTTATTTCCTTTTTTTTTTCTTTTTATTTTATTTAATAACTTTTTTCTTTCTATTTTCTTTTTATTTTCTTTCTCCCTTTTCCTCTGAGCCATGTGGCTGACAGGGTCTTGGTGCTCCGGCCAGGTGTCAGGCCTCTTCCTCTGAGGTGGGAGAGCCGAGTTCAGGCCACTGGTCCACCAGAGACCTCCTGGCTCCACGTAATATCAAATGGCAAAAGTACTCCCAGAGAGCTCCATCTGAACACTAAGACCCAGCTCCACTCAACGACCAGCAAGCTACAGTGCTAGACACCCTATGCCAAACAACTAGCAAGACAGAAATACAACCCCACCCATTAGCAGACAGGCTGCCTAAAATCATAATAAGGTCACAAACACCCCAAAACACACAACCAGATGCAGACCTGCCCACCAAAAAGACAAGATCCAGGCTCATCCACCAGAACACAGGCACCAGTCCCCTCCACCAGGAAGCCTACACAACCCACTGAACAAACCTTAGCTACAGGGATCAGACACAAAAAACAAATGGAACTACGAAACTGCAGCCTGTGAAAAGGAGACCCCAAACACAATAAGTTAATAAGCAAAATGAGAACACAGAGAAACATACAGCAGATGAAGGAGCAAGGTAAAAACCCACCAGACCAAACAAATGAAGAGGAAATAGGCAGTCTACCTGAAAAAGACTTCAGAGTAATTATAGTAAAGATGATCCAAAATCTTGGAAATAGAATGGAGAAAATACAAGAAACATTTAACAAGGACCTAGAAGAACTAAAGAGCAAACAAACAATGATGAATAACACCATTAATAAAATTAAAAATTCTCCAGAAGGAATCAATATCAGAATAACTGAGACAGAAGAACTGATAAGTGACCTGGAAGATAAAATAGTGGAAATAACTACTGCAGAGAAGAATAAAGAAAAAAGAATGAAAAGAATTGAGGACAGTCTTAGAGACCTCTGGGACAATATTAAACACACCAACATTCGAATTATAGGGGTCCCAGAAGAAGAAGAGGAAAGAAAAGGTTTGAGAAAATATTTGAAGAGATTATTGTAGAAAACTTCCCTAATACGGGAAAGGAAAAAGTCAATCAAGTGCAGGAAGCACAGAGAGACCCATACAGGATAAATCCAAGGAGAAATATGCCAAGACACATATTAATGAAACTATCAAAAATTAAATACAAACAAAAACTATTAAAAACAGCAAGGGAAAAACAACAAATAACATACAAGGGAATCCCCATAAGGTTAAGAGCTGATCTTTCAGCAGAAACTCTGCAAGCCAGAAGGGACTGGCAGGGCACATTTAAAGTGATGAAAGGGAAAAACCTACAACCAAGACTACCCAGAAAGGATTTCATTCAGATCGGATGGAGAAATTAAAACTTTTACAGACAAGCAAAAGCTAAGAGAATTCAGCACCACCGAATCAGCTTTACAAAAATGCTAAAGGAACTTCTCTAGGCAGGAAACACAAGAGAAGGAAAAGACTTATAATAACAAACCGAAAACAATTAAGGAAATGGTAATAGGAATATACATATCAATAATTACCTTAAATGTAAATGGATTAAATGCTCCAACCAAAAGACACAGACTGGCTGAATGGATGCAAAAACAAGAACAGTATATATGCTCTCTACGAGAGACCCACTTCAGACCTAAGGACACATACAGACTGAAAGTGAGGGGGTGGAAAAAGATATTCCATGCAAATGGAAATCAAAAGAAAGCTGGAGTAGCAATTCTCACATCAGACAAAATAAACTTTAAACAGAGTATTACAAGAGACAAAGAAGGACACTACATAATGATCAAGGGATCAATCCAAGAAGAAGATATAACAATTGTAAATATTTATGCATCCAACATAGAAGCACCTCAAAACAAAAGGTAAATGCTAACAGCCATAAAAGGGGAAATCGACAGTAACACAATCATAGTAGGGGGCTTTAACACCTCACTTTCACCAGTGGACAGATCATCTAAAATGAAAATAAATAAGGAAACACAAGCTTTAAAAGATACATTAAACAAGATGGAATTAATTGATATTTATATGACATTCCATCCAAAAACAACAGAATACACTTTCTTCTCAAGTGCTCATGGAACATTCTCCAGGATAGATCATATCTTGGGTCACAAATCAAGCCTTGGTAAGTTTAAGAAATTTGAAATAGTATCAAGTATCTTTTCTGACCACAATGCTATGAGACTAGATATCAATTACAGGAAAAAATCTGTAACAAATACAAACACATGGAGGCTAAACAATACACTACTTAATAACCAAGAGATCAGTGAAGAAATCAAAGAGGAAATCAAAAAATACCTAGAAACAAATGACAATGAAAAAAAGACGACCCAAAACCTATGGGATGCAGCAAAAGCAGTTCTAAGAGGGAAGTTTATAGCAATACAACCCTACCTCAAGAAACAAGAAACACCTCAAATAAACAACCTAACCTTTCACCTACAGTAATTAGAGAAAGAACAAAAAACCCTCAAAGTTAGCAGAAGGAAAGAAATCATAAAGATCAGATAAGAAATAAATGAAAAAAAAATGAAGGAAATGATAGCAAAGAGCAATAAAACTAAAAGCTGGTTCTTTGAGAAGGTAAACAAAATTGATAAATCATTAGCCAGACTCACCAAGAAAAAAAGGGAGAAGACTCAAATCAATAGAATTAGAAGTGAAAAAGAAGTAACAACAGACACTGCAGAAATACAAAGGATCATGAGAGATTACTACAAGCAACTATATGCCAATAAAATGGACAACCTGGAAGAAATGGACACATTCTTAGAAAAGCACACCCTTCCAAGACTGAACCAGGAAGAAACAGAAAATATAGACAGACCAATCACAAGCACTGAAATCGAGACTGTGATTAAAAATCATCCGACAAACAAAAGGCCAGGAACAGATGGTTTCACAGCCGAATTCTATCAAACATTTACAGAAGAGCTAACACCTATCCTCCTCAAATTCTTCCAAAATATAGCAGAGGAAGAAACATTCCCAAACTCATTCTACGGGGCCACCAAAACCCTGATACCGAACCAGACAAAGATGTCACAAAGAAAGAAAACTACAGGCCAGTATCACTGATAAACATAGATGCAAAAATCCTCAACAAAATACTAACAAACAGAATCCAACAGCACATTAAAAGGATCATACACCATGATTAAGTGGGGTTTATCCCAGGAATGTAAGGATTCTTTAATATACGCAAATCAATCAATGTGATAAACCATATTAACAAATTGAAGGAGAAATACCACAGGATCATCTCAATAGACACAGAGAAAGCTTTTAACAAAATTCTACACCCATTTATGATAAAAACCCTCCAGAAAGTAGGCATAGAGGGAACCTACCTCAACATAATAAAGGCCATATATGACAAACCCACAGCCAACATTATTCTCAATGGTGAACAACTGAAACCATTTCCTCTATGATCAGGAACAATACAAGGTTGTCCACTCTCACCATTATTATCCAACATAGTTTTGGAAGTTTTAGACACAGCAGTCAGAGAAGAAAAAGAAATAAAAGGAATCCAAATAGGAAAAGAAGAAGTAAAGCTGTCACTGTTTGCAGATGACATGATACTATACATAGAGAATCCTAAAGACACTACCAGAAAACTACTAGAGCTAATCAATGAATTTGGTGAAGTAGCAGGATACAAAATTAATGCACAGAAATCTCTTACATTCCTATACACTAGTGAGGAAAAATCTGAAAGAGAAATTAAGGAAACACTCCCATTCACCACTGCAACGGAAAGAATAAAATACCTAGGAATAAATCTACCTAGGGAGACAAAAGACCCGAATGCAGAAAACTATAAGAAACTGATGAAAGAAATTAAGGATGATACAAACACATAGAGAGATGTACCATGTTCTTGGATTGGAAGAATCAACATTGTGAAAATGACTATACTACCCAAAGCAATCTACAGATTCAGTGCAATCCCTAACAAACTACCAATGGCATTTTTCACAGAACTAGGACAAAAAATTTCACAATTTGTATGGAAACACAAAAGACCCTGCATAGCCAAAACAATCTTGAAAAAGAAAAATGGAGATGGAGGAATCAGGCTCCCTGACTTCAGACTACACTACAAAGCTACAATCATCCAGACTATGGTACTGGCACAAAAACAGAAATATAGTTAAATGGAACAGGATAGAAAGCCCAGAGATAAACCCACGCACCTATGGTCACCTTATTTTTGCAAAAGGAGGCAAGAATATACAATGGAGAAAAGACAGCCTCTTCAATAAGTGGTGCTGGGAGAACTGGACAGCCACATGTAAAAGAATGAAATGAGAACACTCCCTAACACCATACACAAAAATAAACTCAATGGATTAAAGACCTAAATGTAAGGCCAGACACTATAAAACTCTTAGAGGAATACATAGGCAGAACACTCTTTGACATAAATCACACGGACACGCGGAGGGGAAGGGTAAGCTGGGACGAAGTGAGAGTGGCAAGGCCTTTATATACTACCAAATGTAAAACCGATAGCTAGTGGAAAGCAGCCGCATAGCACAGGGAGATCAGCTAGTTGCTTTGTGACCACCTAGAGGGGTGGGATAGGGAGGGTGGGAGGGAGGCGCAAGAGGGAGGAGATATGGGGATATATGTATATGTATAGCTGATTCACTTTGTTATAAAGCAGGAACTAACACACCATTGTAAAGCAGTTATACTCCAATAAAGATGTTAAAAAAAAAAAAAAGTACAGTGAAGCAGACCCTCCTGGCTTCAAGGTTTATCCACTGAGGGGCTCAGTGACAATGAGGATGGGCTGGACGTAAAAGACCCTGGCAATATTTCCCAGGTAACACATAGCCTTCTGGGTTACTTAGAGAGGGGAGAGTTCCAGGTAATGATTAGGGATGAATTTTCCAGCAGCCTATCCAGATGGATGTTCTGAGGCTGATTTCAAGAAAATTAAGAAGTGGTCATTTTCTTTCATGCCAGAAGTATGGACTGAGGCTCTGACCTGCTACAAAGGCCTCCACTGATCAGTGTGGCCTGAGCCAGGAATATACAGCCTTCCTTTTATCTTTGCAAGGGAGAAACTGGCTGATACAGGGTTCTTCAGCTTGATTTTTCCTTATGGAAAAGCAGACTTTATAGATACACACAGAGTGCCGCAAGTCTAGGATTTAGGGTTTGAATCCTGAAGTTATGTGGCCTTGGGCAACTCGCTATATCTCTCTGAGCCCCAAGTCACTAAAATGCCATCACCTCACAGGGCTGTGCAGAAAATGAAATAATTTCAAGTGTAAGAAAATGCTATGTGAAATGAAAAGTCATAACATTAACACTTTTTTCCCCATGAAATGGAGAAAAGAGTCAAAATTAATTTCAATTTTACTTTCTAGATCTGCCTATAAAGCCAGTTTAGAGTGAGCCATAAAGATATCTGTTTATCAATGTATATGCTCAATATCATGCAGAGGATGGAAGGTCTCTCTGTTCATCCCTGTAGTTTTTGCAGTAATGAAGGCAACTTGATGCAAAGCACCGGGGGCAAACCAGCTCCAAACTACATCCCCATGCTCCCACTCCCACTACTTCGTTATATGGACTATATTATTTAAGGTAGGCCAACATCTGGGACATACAAATCCCAAAGTTTCAGTGCATTAACACTGCAGAAGCTTATTTCTTGATCACGTAGTCATTTAACATAGGTCCAGGTGGGAGGAGGATGGAGGGATGGGTGCTGTGCTCTATGCAGTCATTCACGAACGCAGGCTGCCAATGAGACTCCACCATCTTCAACATGTAGCTTCCAAGCTACATGACATTGACATCCAGTCGGTAGACAGGAAGAGACAGTGAGTGCATAAGATACATACTCAATTCTTAAACATCTCAACCTGGAAGTGATACATACATTACTTCTACTAACATTCTGTAGGTGAGAGCTAATCACATGGTCCCACATAGATGGCCAGGAGGGTGCAGGGACCAAGATATGTAGTCCTTGATTTCCCAACCACTTCCCAGGAGCAATTTTATATTATGAAAGGAGATTAAGGAGCAAAAAGTTTCAGTGGGTAGCTAACCATCTCTGCCACATACTCAAAAATCTGATCTACTGACTTGACACTTCAGATTCTCCTTGACATTCTCCAAAGATACAATATTCTCCCTCCCATTTTCCCATTCTTGTACCTTTGATTTTACTACTTCATCTATGTGGAGTGCCTTTTCCTCCCTGTACCTATCAATATAAATCCTTCAAGCCCAGCTCAGTTCTGACCTCCTCCATGAAGTCCTCCCGATCCATTCTGTAGGAAGTAATTTCTCCCATCTCTGACTTTCATATCTTTCTGTACCTTCCATTATGGTACTGGTGGTCTACTTCACATTTTGTATCTATTTATCCAAATCAGCCCCTTTACTGAATCACGAGCTCTTAGAGAATGAGGTCTGTCTCCTTCATCTGTCTGTCCTTTGCAGGATTCAGTATCATGCATGGCATGTAGTGGGTGCTCCATATATGATGGCTAAAGTGATCCTTCATGGGCCTGAAGCCACTCTTATACTTCACTTGCTTGAGGGAAGATCCCTGCCTGTGAAAAAATGAGGGCAAGAATGGCTATGGCTATCCCTTCACCATTCAAAGGGGGAAAAAAAAAAAAAAAAAAAAAACCTTGTAAATTCCATCTCAGCTATTTCTACTTTGTCCACTCAAGGCAGCAGGTACTTCCTGACATGCAATTCAAAGCTGCCTTTTATGCAGTATAATTAGAGCATTTTGAGTGACTGGGCTTCTATTTTACTCCATCACAGATACCCAGGTAGCTAAAAGACAACCTCAAGACCACCAAACAATCAGAACCAGGGTCAGCAGCCTGTGCAGGAAGAATGAATGAGTCATTCTCCAGAGCACAGCTCCCCACATGTTTGGCCAAGAAAATAAGATTTGTTTTATTTGTTCAGATAAGTCATTTGGGAAGCCCTGATTAGTCATACTTTTAGCATTTAAATAAATGCTCTAAATCAAGAGAGAATTTGGTAAATAAATAATTGTGGTATATCCCCATGATAGAATTTTCTATTTTTATTTTAACAGATGATGTATTTACACCTCAAGGAACTAAAATAAGAAGAACAAACTAAACCCAAAGTTGGCAGATGGAAGGAAATAATAAAGATTAGAACAGAAAAAAATTAGATAGAAAATTAAAAAACAACAGAAAAAAAAATCAACTTAAGAGATGGTTTTTTTGAAAAGTTCAGTAAAATTGACAAATCCTTAGCTAGACTACCTAAGAAAAAAGAGAAGAAACTCATAATAAAAATCAGAAATGAAAAAGAGACATTTTAACTGATGCCACAGAAATAAAAAGAATTATAAGAGACTTCTATAAACATTTATATACCAACAAATTGGACAACCTAAAAGAAATGGATAAATTCCTAGAAATATACAAGCTAACAAGAATGAATCATAAAGAAACAGAAAATCTGAACAGACCAAAAATGAGTAAAAAGACTGAATCAGTACTTAAACCCCACCCCCAAAATAATAAAAGTCCAAGACCAGACAGCTTCACTGGTGAATTCTACCAAACATCTAAAGAAGAATTAATACCATTCTTCTCAAGCTCTTCCAAAAAACTGAATAGAAGGGAACACTCCCAAACTAATTTTATAAGACCAGCATTACCCTGATACCAAAGCCAGAAAAAGACACCACAAGAAAAAAACTTACAAGCCAGTATCCCTGATGAACATAGATGAAAAAATCCTCAATACTAGCAAGATGAATTCAGCAACACCCTCACACCCATTAGGATGGCTGCTATCAAAAAAACAAACAAAAAATCCAGAAAATAACAAATGTTGGCAAGAATGCAGAGAAATTGGAAAACTTGCATACTTGATGGGAATGAAAATGGTGTGGCTCCTATGGAAAACAATATAGAGGTTTCTCAAAAAATTAAAAATAGAGTTACCATATGATCTAGGAATCCCACTTCTTTTATATACCCAAAAGAATTGAAGACAAGATCTTGAAGAGATATTTGCACACGTATATTCATTGTAACACTATTCACAATACCCAAGAGGTGAAAGTAATCTAAATGTCCACTGACAGTTGACTGGATAAAGAAAATGTGGTGTACACCTACAGTGGAATATTATTCAGCCTTAAAAAAGAAGGAAATCCTGCCACAGGCTACAACATGGGTGAATCTTGAGGACATTATTCTAAGTGAAATAAACTAGTTGCAAGAAGTCCAAAACTGCATGATTCCTCTTAGGTGAGGTGTCTAAAATAGTCAAACTCTTAGAAATAGAAAGTAGAATGGTGGTTATTAGGGGCTTAGAGGAGGGAGAAAAGGGAATGTGTTATTCAATGGGTAATTCTTCAAGATGAAAAAGTTCTAAAGATCTGTTACACAACAAAGTGTATGTAGTTACCACTACTTTACTGTACATTTAAAAATGGTTAAGATGGTAAGAAAAAAAATAGTGATGTATATTTATTGAGATACTGATGATACATTATTATGAAAAGAAAGTTACAAAATAGGATATGTAATACAATCCCACTTTTGTAAATATATGTATATATGATATATGTATACTTATATTTCATGCATATATATTTATAATACATATATTGTATGTATGCTTATGTATTTTATACATATATGTACATATGTGTATTTTATATTTATATATTTATATATATATATATCTTTATATGTTATATACAATAGAGTATCAGCACAATCTGACAGATTTCATGTGTATCTGATCTGTCATTTTATCCCTAGTGCTCAGCACTTAGATGGCTAGAAATATTTGATAAATGAATAAGAGTATGTGCTATAAAAAAAAAAGACTGGAAAGTTATACATCAAAATATTAACAATGGTCATCTCTGTGTTGCAAGATATTTTGTATTTACCAATCTGTATTTCTAGAATCTTTTCTAATGAACAGTATTGTTTGTACTCAAAAAAAAGTAAGGTAATGGATGGAGAGGAAATGGTCTGAGTCCAGATGCATACATAGTGAAATGGTGAATTTTTAGTCCAAATACGTTTTACTTAAAATTCCCTGATAAAGTGTTTAAATTTCCTTTTTTTACTCAGAGGGAGAAGGAGAGCCCTAGAGACATAAAGTATGATGATAAGAGAGGGAGGTTATGTCTACATGGTAAGGTCAGGAGAGACCTTGAAGAAGAGGTGTTGCCAGAGACAAGTCTAGAAGGACATGTGGACTTTCAATGAGTAAACAGTAAGGAAATTCATTTCAAAAGGGAGACAAGACCAATAATGGCATGAACACTGGGATGTATGAGGTGGGCTTTCAGTGACAGATAGTTGGGGTAGACTTGGGTCTTTAAAAGAAATGAGATTAGAAGAAGGGTACTGTCTGATTGTAGATGGTTCTGCCTTTGGAAAGTTAGATTTTTGGACTTTGTTCTGTGGGTGGTAGACAGCTATCCGTAATTTGTTAACAGAGGTGTGGCTTGGTCAGAGGGCTGTTTTGCAAAGATTTACCTGCCAGCTATTTACAAGTGGCCTAAAATTGGAGAGACTGGTTAGAAAGCTCAGGCAATATCCCAGGTTTCAGGTGATAGAGACCTGGACCAGGGGAAGAGGAGAGGAGCAGAAATAGACAGCAAAGACAGATGTAAAAGACTGTGAAGAAAGAATCAATCAGACTTAGAGATCAGCTGTGGCAGCCCAGGAGGTTACAGGCCCAAAGAAAGCACTATGTACCCTCGCCTCCCCACCCCCACCCCCCACCCCGACCTGAGGTAAAATTATGTTAAAACAAACATCCGGAGCATCTTTTAAGGTGGAAAACAATTTCAAAAGGAGGTCTGTGTAAGCAGAAAGACCAGTCCAGGACTTTGGGTTTGTGGGGGGGGGTGGTTTGGAGAGGGGGGTGGGTAGGGAAGTTACTTTTTGTTTTCCAACTTTTTGGAGGGAGTGCTGTGGGGATCTGAAGGTAGAAAAGAATCAGACAATGGGGAGAGAAAGACTGAAGACTAAGAAGGGGCGGGATGCCTGAGATGGATCTCCCAGGCAGGAGCAGAGGAGGGGATCCAGAGTAAGGCAGAGAAAAGGGAAGACACCCCATCTCTTGAGTCTGAAAGAAAGATGAGAGGGTACAATTTTCTGAGACAGAAAAAAGTGGGGACTCTGAGCTCACATGCCATCAGATCATCTCCAGTTTTGCTGTAAAGGAGTTACAGAGGTTTCCCACCTTGCATGGAGGGGGTAAAAACTGAGCAGAAAAGAACGCATCTAAAGCACTAATGTGGAAAGGGCCTCGGAGAAGCACAAGATGAATAGAGTCAGACAGCTAGATTTGGCTGTAGAGTCAGGCTCACAGGACTCACCAACTTGAGTGGGTGCCATGGAGCCCAGGTCCCTTAGCAAGGATGGGCCAGGGCTGGGAAATGCTTGACAAGCCAGGAGAAAGTCATGGAAGGTTCAGGACACACAGAGGGCTGTTTAGGCTGAGATGGACAGATAGGAGGGGACCCAAGACTCGGGTGAAGAGAGAGGCTGACCGATAGAAAGTTGATCTGTTTTCAAACCCCAATCATAACCTTTACTGATTTAGGATGACAATGCTTCTTGCACAAGTCCTTAAACAGGATCATGGGGGAAGACAGGTCTCTGCAAAAATGGTAAAAAGGCCCCTTTGGCTGGGCATACTGAAGAGAGCAATGGTCTCATCAGAAATAGGAAATAGCATTGCATTGCTTATTAGAGCTTATTCTCCTCTGCCTTCAAGGAGACTGAAGAAACACCAGTAAACATATATGACAGTGGGGCCCCAGAGCGGCAAGAAATGTGGTAATCAGAAATATGTTTAGGCAAAGCCTATACGAAGTGATGAAATAAAAGAAGGCACTGGATGACTTACTACCAAAGAGCTGAGTGTCAAGCCAGAGATCTGAGCACACAGACTGACAGAGGCTCAGCACAAGAAGGAATCCCTATGTTTCACCCACAGTCCACGAGTGGTCTTAGGAGGGACATGTGAGGCATGTGCGATTCTCAGATTCATTCGATCTCAAATCTCATGATAGCTAAGACTAACTAGATACATTAAACTCAAGTTGATATTTTTAATAATAATAACAACATGTGTTAACATCTCTTGAGTGCTTTCTATTTGCCAGGATCTTTAAAGGCATTATCACATTAAATTCTCACAACAACCCATTTTCTGGGTAAGGAAATTGAGACTTAGAAAAATTAAAATTAACTTTCACAAGATCACAGAACTAATAAGTAGGAAGTCAGGATTTGAGTCCATGTCTTTGTAGAGCCAGAGCCCAAACTCTGAAACAGAAGGCTTTTCTGTGGTGACTGCAAGAAGGAAACACCGGTGAGGCCAAGAGGTGAGGGCTTTCCAGATAATTATGTGATAATTCAGGAGCCTCCTTGCCAGGGGCATCTGCAACACTCAGGTTACCCAGATATAGACCTAAAAGCAGTTTCTAAATCAGCTACAACTAAAAAGAAAAATTGATCGAAAAGCCTGTTTGGTAGAATAACTCTGGCAACATACCTAGCATCAAAGACAGCCCAGATTAAAAGGAGACAATGTTTAAAGAGCTTCCCAGACACACACCAGCAACCCTCACAAAGCCAGTCAGGACACACTTCAAGGTGATTCCATTTATCACCCTTCTCAAGAGATCCCAGTGTAGACCTCCTAATATCATCATATCCTCAGGACTACAGGTTCCCAGGTCACCGGCCTTTAATATTGGTCGTGACTGCGAGTTATTTGGAGTGTATGACACCTTGTATCAGCTGGGACTGGAGGAAACCAGGAGAGACAGATATGGGTTCAAACAGCATTTTTCCAGCAGCTTCTTACATATGTGTATTCTCCACCTGTGTGGAGAATCTTCCTGCTCCCCCCACCAATGTAGAGGAACAGGCCCAATCCACAGACCTCTTTTTAGGATCAAGAGGCCAGGTTTTTAGGAATGGATGCAAGCCAACATTTCATAACAATCAACAGACTAAGAATACTATGTGCCAAGGTCTGAGCTTGAGCCAGTGTGTCTCCATCTATGTAAGTAAGGAGGTAAGTAGAGATGGGCAACGATAATGGGATGAAACAAGGCAACAAGGCTCTGACATCGTTATGTAAATTTTTTATGGATCAGTTCTGCATTTAGTGTACATTAATTAAATATGTCCAATAATTTCCATTTTCATATACAACATTTTTTCTCCTAAATTCAGCTAAATAGATCTGTGAAGACAGAATTCTAGTCTGATTCATCATTCCCTCCCTCACCTACTGAGCTCAATACCTGGCACACAAGTATTGATAAATGTTAGTGTTTCTAAATGTAGCCTATTGCCTACTTTTTTCTTTTTTTTTTTTAACCAGAAATTGAAGTGTGGCAATCAAACCTCACATCTGAATCATACACAATCTAATCTACCTCAGTCTTTCTCCATGGTGCCATGAGTTGTTTGGACCAGGACCCAGGCCATCATTTTTAGGACCATAGTAAGAAGCCATGGTAAATAACACTATCTGTTTTAACATGACTGGCTCCACTGAGATTTTATACATTAAAAACTCTGAATTCTTTTGCAAATCATCTGAATCACACCTGAGAAAGCTATTTCTAACGGGCATAGCTTTCATGTAAATGGACCCTTTTAAAGAGTCATAATACTTCAGAGCCAAAAGCTTCATGTGAATTATCTAGTCCAGCCCCCTTATTCAGCAGATGGAGAAGCACAGGCCCAGGAAGACAGGGGTCTTGCCTGTGGTCACACATCTGGTTGGAGACAGGACCAGGATGAGAGGCCCTGCCCAGATCCGCATATTCTCCACTCTAACTCTTTTTCCTTCTTCAGGTCTCAACTTAAAGCCTTCACTGACCTCCACCTCTATCTAAATTAGATCCTCCTCCTACTCCCCTCATAGTGTTCTACATGTTTGTACATTTGTTTTTAAGATTCTGTGTTGAATGCCTGCCCTCTACCAGGACTATCCACTATCAGTAGCCTGCCAGGCACAGAATAGTCAATAAACATTTGTAGAATAAATGAATGAATGAATGAGTAAATAAATCCTCTCCAATGCTTTTCCCATTATACCATACAGCCTTCGTTTATTTATGTATCTAATGTATCCCTTTTACTTTTTCTGCCTATCCCCCAAAATTGCCTTTTCTGGCTATCCAGAAACATTGATAAGAAAACCTCAAAAATTAAAACAAAATAATTGAGAGCTTCTAGGCGTACTTGAAACAGAAGTTTTATAAATCATTTTCATGAACCCCCTCATTTCTCAAGAATTCAGACCATACTTTCTTGATCTTTTGGCACGCTGCCTAGCACATTGGAATGGCAAGTAGTAGGAAATCAAAAGGCATTTATTGAATAAAAGAATGAAGAAATTAACAAGACATGTACATTGTACATATGGCCAAATATTGGTAAATTATCTGAATGATAAGCTGAAATATCACCCAGAATTTTTTTATTTTACATATTCTCCAGGATGAGCCATCCGTGCCCTCCGGATGGAGCCACATTCTGAGAACTAGGCAGGAGGTTGATGGCACAGAGTTTGAACCGAAAGTGAGTACTCGGTCTCTGTTACAAGAGGTTAGGGGCCCTGTGTCCTCAAAAGTGAGAATAAGTTGGGGGTCACAGAAAGGACAAGGAGTACAACATCCCCTGCCTACCGCAGTAGCAGGGACTCTGAAGCCAGGCTGCTCCCCTCTCTTTGTCGAAACCCAGCCAACGCTGCAGCCCACTGGCCAAGCAGCAGCTGAAGAGAAGCCACCCACCGCTCCAACAGAGGCGCTGCACAGCCAATAGGGCAGCAGTGCGGTCCCCCGCACAGCCCAGCAGGCCTGACCTCAATGCCCTCCAAACAGAAAGCACTTTTCTGAATTTGAGAGAGAACGACTGCAACCACCCCTGTGGTAGCTTTAGGTTAAGTCCACGAAAGCAAGGGTTAACATAAAGTGCTGTGCCGTGAAAGCACTGCCTGTATTATGTTAAACCCCCTTTATAAAAGGAAAATCCAACTGTTGTGCAGAAAATCCCTACCCTTTCCGATCGATGCTTCCTACCACTAGGGCATCTAGTAATTTCTGATTCAGTCTCCTGTAGCCTTTACTTCAATGACAGGGCACAGCAGGCCAGGGGCAGACAGCAGCCAGGCTCCAAGGGGCAAACCCTCAGCCCTGCCAAAAGGTGTGAGTGTTGGGGGATGATGCACAAAGCAGAGGGGATGTCACTGTGGGTCGCCCTGGGACTCTTTTAAGCCATGCCCGGGTCCTCAATCATAGGCTCAAGAGTTCAAAGGGCTATTAGGCTGTTGGTCACTGATCTCATCTCAAGGTGATAGTCACCTCTGGCCTTTCGGCGGACAGCAAGCCCACTGTCCATCCATCTTGGAGCAGCTTGACACTGGATTCTCTACCCATTTTACAGCCAGTGAACATTCCCTATTGATTTATTGACCTGTGTCTGCCTGTGGAGGGAACTCGGAACAGACCCTGTGTGCACTCATAGCCTCCCGCATGGATTTTTTTCCCTCCTTTCTTTTCTCCTTTTTATCAAGGCATGTTAGCAGTCCAGGGTACAGCAGGAATTAGAGCGTGCAGGAGCACAATTTACTGGATGTGAATGTGCCCAGCTCCAGTAGGTTGGTCAAGTCTGCTTGTCTTTTCTTTCCTTTTCCCATTTTTAAAATTTTGTCTCAAACTCTGAAATACCCACCCCTCACTCATTCTTATTTTGTCCTGTGAGTCCCTCCTTTCCCTTACCTTTATTTGAAATAGTTCTTAAATCCAACACAGAACAAGCAGTGAGAAGGGGGTTAGGAGAACCAACAAATTCTTTTTCCCTATTGTCTGTTTGCTGTCACATCCCATTACAGGCGAGTACCTTATTTCCAAAAACGAAAGAGTTCCTCCTCACCCTTGGCTTTTGAATAAGCAATATTCAATTGCTTTGGATCATTTATAATTCAATTCTGAGTCATTCTGATTGTACCAGTTTCTCTTCTAGAAAAATTAAATTTTTCCAGCACACTCTTCCTTACTGGAATTTCATGAATGAGCACTGTGAAGTCATAAAATCTGTGTGGTCCTTAAGCTTTTTAATCAGCACAGCAAGGTTAAGAAATTGCCTATGAAGCAAATCTCTTTATTCAAAGGAGAGACAGAAAGTGCAAAATCCTTATAAACACCAAACATCTACAAGGTATAAGCTGCAACAACAGAAATCATTGGAACAACAGCTAGTGTGTCTTAAGCAGAGCACATGGCTATGCTTAGCAGTAATTACTTCCAAGCCATCTCAGATGGGATCTACAAATCACACCTCCAGATCCCACAGTTCTTACTGTCTTTGGAGTTTTCCGTGAAAGGAATCATTTATCTCCTGATAGTAATTAGATGGGAAGATGACTATGGTATTTTATAAGCAAAATATTGCATTGATCAGGACACTGGTTATCCAGGTCACGTTTACTCACAAATATATTTTCTCAAAAAATAATAACTTGTTTTGCTTGAAATAAACAAATTGTTACTCACCAAAGCAAAATTTCCCAAATAGACACACTTGAGGGTAAGGCTCCTTTAAATGCCTGCTATCCAGCTTCAGAGTTCTAGAAATTTCTGAACATGTATTGACTGATTTCAGACCCAGTAGCCCCATTTTAATTCTCCTCCCCCCAAAAAACCTCCTCATTTCACTTACAGCTATCAATTGTCCAAGACACCTAATGTGACCAATATAAGCTAGTTTCCTGTTTCTGTCTGCTTATTTAATCATATAGGTGTGTTACAAATTTTTGTCTTTTTTAATTACCTGTGTTTAATCTTTTTAAAATTTAATTGAACTCAAGATTCCAGTGACAATCAAAGTAAGCAAAGAATTAAAAACAAATCAAAAATGCAAATTAAAACAGGTTACCATTTTTTACCTATCAATTAGCAAAAAAATTTAATAATAATTCATAAGGCTGGTAAAATATGGTAAATAAAAATCATGTAGGTAGTATAAGTTGGTAAAACCATTTTAAAAAATAATTCAACAGCATATATCAATAGTCTTTAGAATGAATACATCCTTTTGATCTAATCTAAGAGACAACTTTAAACAATGAAAAATATTTATGCTAGAAGAGGTTTAAGCAGTAGCACATGAAAATAGCATAAAAAAGAGGAAAAAATTTCAAAAATATGGAATGATTAAGTTGTGGTATGGTCACTCAATGTAATGAACCATTACAAAGCATGAATGGCTGTGAAGAATGTAATAAAGAAAAATTCCTCTACTTTAATAATAAGTGTAGAGGACTACCAAATATCATCAACAACGTAATTATAACTAGATGAATGGAAGTGGGTACAGAAAAAAATACATTGGAAAGTAATTCCCTAAATGCCAGAAATAATGTTAGGTTGGAACTATAAGATAAATAATTATTTTCTCACCCCAATGTTCTTTCAACTTGCATATATAATATTTCTAATAAAAATAAGCATAAAGGGACTTCCCTGGTGGCTCAGTGGTTAAGTATCCCCCTGCCAATGCAGGGGACACGGGTTCATGCCCTGGTCCAGGAAGATCCCACATGCCGCGGAGCAACTAAGCCCGTGCGCCACAACTACTGAGCCCACGTGCCAAAACTACTGAAGCCCATGCACCTAGAGCCCATGCTCTGCAATGAAGACAAGCCACCTCAATGAGAAGCCCGTGTACCACAACGAAGAGGAGCCCCTGCTCGCTGCAACTAGAGAAACGAAGCAACGAAGACCCAACGCAGCCAAAAATGAATAAATAAATTTTAAAATATATATATATATAAGCATAAAAACTTGTAAAAAGTGTAATGACCACTTGCCTTTGAAATAATTTGGGATGGTTTTCAAACATGTAATGAAAGTTTCACATTTTGATTTGCCTAACGTATGGAACAGAGGTAGGGAACTGGGCTATTTGCTTTGGTAAAATGGTTTTGAAAGTTACTGGACTTTTTTCCCATAAGCAGTAGAAAACTTTTCACCAGTGGGCAGCCAGCAAACCAACAATAACACAGGGCTGACTAGGTATCTTGAGATTGTGTGGTGCAGTAAGAAAAGGCTTGTGGTCAAATATTCTGGATTCTAGACCCAATACTGCTATCAACTAATTGAGTAAAATATCACTCAGCTTCACACTTCAGTATTTTTTTTCCATTCAAACAGATAAAATCACTTTTAGTACATAAACCTAGAAGGTTATGATTGATCATTGGATAAAATACCTGACATTGGGTAAAATATCTGACATCACTCAGTTCCAGCTCTCACTTCTCCCCTCTAGAATAATAATTATTGATTTTTTCCACTCTTATTCTTGTTGGACTGGCCACTTTAAGTAGCCCCTCAGTTTCATCATCTAGAATGGTGCCAGTGTAGATGTCATTCACCCTTGTGGCAGGGTGGTTGTCCAGATTTCCACTACACATATCCAGACTGATGGCAAGCCCACCTCCTTCAGAGCGAAGTGCTGACCAATGGCACAGGCCCTAAGGGGGGTGTGACAGGAGGACAGGCTGAGTCAGTCCACTGACCTGCATATATCTGGAAACTGGGCTGCAAGAACAAACAAAAGTGAACTGTAAGCCGAGATGTCCCAGCAAGAAAACAAAGGTTAAAGCTAGGCATATCTTTAACAAGATGAAGTCAACAGTTGGACAGAACTTTCTACCTGGGATTCTCTTATGAGGAAGAGTCACAGTCATCAGACCCAAGTATCACATGAACATATTGTCCACAAAAATGACCAGAAGTCTAAGTGCACGTCCTCCTTGCCGAGAACAAATACCAATGCTTTTCCCTGAGCCCCCCTAAGAGTCCAGATGGTAAAGTAGCTTGTAAGAGCTACAGAGGCAAGTCTTAAACTGATTTCTTTATTCAACTAGCATTGATCAAACTCCACAAAGTGCTAAACAAAGAGGATGCAAAGAAGAATAGGCACAGTCCTGGTCTCTAAAGGTCTGCGGTCCATGGAAATATCCAAATGTTACACACTTAGCATCCTGTACAAGATCTAGTGCTTTCAATGCAGCGCTGCATTTAAACTTCCAGCAGCCGTTTGAGGTTTTGATTGGCATAGGCTGCCAGACTGAGAAAAGGACACAATTAAGACTAAAATAGCCTCCTCTGTTCATATTTGGGATAGGCAAATATTCAAAGAGCAAGAAGAAAATGGGCACAGAATGTGGCAAGTCCACAAAGTTGAAAGAGTATAAGAATTAGAGTGAATAAATCCCAGCATACTTTTCTCTTGTGCAAAGGAGGAAAGAAATGCATTTGCATGTTCCCCACCACAGTGTGTCCTGAGGGTCCCAAGTAAGAGTGCTAAGGAGAAGCAAAGTCCCTTGAGACTCTCAGTTCAGAAGGGAGGGTGTTTGCAATTCCTAAGTACTTCTTGTCCCAATTCCTCTGGCTGCAGGGTTCCAGCACCATCAGTCCCAGCCTTGAGGTCCAAAGAACCTAGAGTTAATAAGAGGAAGCTCCAGGAAGAGTCCTGAAGTTGACCCACTCAGCTGCAAATTTAGCACTTTTTTTTTTATCAAGTAGTCCAGCAATCACAAACCAGGAAACTTTTCCCAGGAGGCAGAGAGCCCTTTACCACCTCCATTCTGCTCAAACCAACTCCCTATCCTGCATCTTGTTGCCCTTGAGTAAAACCTATGGAAAAAAAAATCTTAAAACGTCAAAACTGGCATGGACTTTAGAAATCATTTTGTTCAGTCTCTCATTTTATAAGTAGAAAATGGAGGTCCACAAAGAGATCACACCTTGCCTAAAAGGCCACACTTTTTGTGACATGGGCCAAGGTAGACCTATCTACTCATACACATCCATGCATCCATTTGTACATGCCATCTCAGAGCAAGTGAGTGAGACACTAAGTCACTTGTCTAGACTGTATGTTTGTCATTTTAAGGACCACCTGTACTAAATATAAGTATTGTTTGTGCTGCAAAGGAAATGCAGTTGGGCATGTACTTCTCTTCCTTATTTGTATTGCAAATAAGATCGTGAAGACAAAAAGCAAACACTAATGTTATCTTAAAATGATTTCACCAGTGTTGGTATTGGTATTCCTCATTGATTAGAACTTGCTTTTGACTTATTCATGGATTAATGTTGCTTGTTAAAGAAAATAAAGCAGACTCCTAACCATCCAACATACCTGAGGTGCAATACTTACAGCTTTCAACGTTGTACTGGTTAGACAAGCTGGCCATGATACAAAGTCATTCAATCTTGCCACCTTTCTGCCAGACTCTTCCTGCATACACACACACACACACACACACACACACATATATATACAAACACACTTCTGGTCCCCTCTGTCCTGCCACTTGCTGATGCTATTTGCCAGGGAGTAAAGGTGTCAGTGAGCTCTGAAAATTGGATCACAGGGACAGCTCCACACTGGCCACAGTCATGCTGACGGCAAGACCGATCAATCAATACCCTGTGTGACACTTTCAGAATTCACTGGAAATGATGCCCTTTTCAAATGACACCCACATTTTATCCAGAGCAGCTCTAGTGGGGAAAAACACCATATCAATGTGTTTTTCTTAGATGTATTTGGTTCCAGTAAACTTTGTTGGTTAGGACCAGTAAGTGTATCTTCAACCTCCCTGCTCCTATCCCAGAGCCTTTGAACCAGGAGGAGATAAAATGTTAGGCAGCACGGCAAGCTGACATTTTTCTGAGCTGCTAAATCTCACATATAGCATAGAAGATGGCCACACTTTTTTCAGTGCAATAGGTCTTTAAAATTCTAGGTCTGTTGTGGACTTCCAGCACACCAGGCTCATAAAGAAAACATGGAAATTTCTTCCAGAATGAAAGCTTAAATTGCCAGGCTGCTGTTCTATATACTACTTTGAGGGAGTTGACCCTTACCTCTCCCCTACGATGCCAGGGGTGGGGGGCCAGGAGGGGTGGGGAGCACAAAGGCAATAGTTTGCTTTCTTTGCAGTAGGTGAGCAGCTAGCTAGGCCAGCCTAGAAAGTTAGCAATGCTGCCTAACCATACCATATGGGAAGCTCTGGTTTAACTGCTAAGTTCTAGTGAGCTGACAGATCATGCTCCCAACACATCCTAACATCAAGCAGCCCATTCAGGCCCTCAAGAGGAGAGGTTCCAAAGGGCCTTGAGGGACTGAAGAATTAGACAAGTGACTCTTCTGACTCTGGAGGACTCGGGAGGAAAGGGTGAGAGAAGAGAACAGACAGAAATAGGATTCCAGCTGCCACCATTTCAATAAAATTCCAGATAATAAGAGTTAATAGCAGTTATTCTCAACTTGAGCATGCTCCAAGATGACCTGGAGGGCTTGTTCAAACACAGGTTGCTGGGCCCCTTCCCCAGAGGTCTAGATTTAGTAGGTCTGGGGTGGGGCCTCCGACTTTGCATTTTTAACAGGCTTCCATGTGATACTGCTGCTGTTGCTCTGAGGACCACATTTTGAAGAGTACTGGTTTAGAGTACCTTTAAATTACCTACAAACCAAATAAACCCAGCTGTGTAAAGAGCACTTGCATTTTTTTATTTTATTGTGTTTATCAGGGTACATATGATAAAGCATCTCTTTAATGGAACCAATTTCTCAAAACGTTCTGGGAGTATTTGGTTGGTTGTTTTTTATTTTTGTTTCTTGTTTTGTCTTTTGTACTCGGCATTATGGAAGAACAAATGTGGACTGTGAATTTTCTTCTCTGACCATGACAATTCTGCAAACAAAACAGGCATGTGACTAGTCCTTGGCAGTTCAAGTTCCCCTTAAGGTTCAGGGAACAATCACTGGGACCTTTGGTATCCAGGTCAACTGAGTTAACCAGACGCTAGTCAATCACAGGGCTTTGGACTGTCACAATGAATGCGCAATCAATGGGCCATCCTGTTCAGTTGTTGAAACACAAAATCTAATGGCTGGTCATTTCAGGATCTGGTTATCATGAAATCTGAGTGAGCTTTCTTTAAATGGCCAAGTTCTCAAATATGAAGCAATTTGATTGGTCTCTCAGCCATTTTCTCCCTCAACCAATCAGGTTAATTATCAAGAACTACCAAAAAGTCCCTAAAATAAAACAATTAAGATAAATAATCCCCACCTTTCTAACAGGAGTTCAAAAATATTTTATAAGGAACCACTATTTTCTTTTTTTAGGAAATCAAATCTATGAGCACACAAATATTAAAACTGAATATAGAGTAACCCTCTCTAGTCATGAGTGTCCCTTTATAAAGAATTCCAATACCTGTGGATTTGCTTCTCAGCAGCTCTGCAGCAACTAGGAGAATTCAGTTACAATGTATGAGACTTATGATTCCCTCCAACTGGGGATAATTAGAAGAGAAAGTGTTGTAGGGAATAGGAAAAGGAGCACAAAAGACAGTAGAACATGGGCAGGAGTTTTTGCAATGTTTTTCTCTCTCTCTGAGGATATTGAGAGAAGGTAAAACCTATCTCAGAACTGCTCTCCTGTGCCCATTCAAAGGAAGGAAGCAAAGATACGAGTATGGGGGCTGAGCATAAAGCTAGCTGAGCAGAGGGACGCTCTAAGTCTCTGTGCCTCTATGTATTAGGGAGAGGAGGTGAGAAATAATTGGTTAATGAGAATGAGTTAAATAAAATTTTCCCTAAGGCTCAGAGTTTATTTGTTAGTTTATCTCTCTCCTCCATTTTTAACAACAAAGTCACTATACATTCCTAAATATAAATAGGACCTGAGATGAGACAGGCAAGAACTCTAAGCCACTATATCAGAAAAGACACTATATATCTGGATAGTGGGGAAGACACAAAGAAAAGCCCAAGAGGAAGGAGGTGATATCAATTTTTTAAAAGTGTTAAAACAATGGTAGAGGAAATCCTAAAATATTTTGCAGTAACCAAAGAGTGGCAAAAAAAATTAACTATGATGTAACTTTTATAACCAATTAATGATAAGCAGTATGTCATTGGTGTTCTCTTTACTTAATGGATTAATCTTACTATTTTATTTTCATCTCAAAATAGTTAAAATGATTTTGTGTGTGTCCACCCACTTTCTCAGTTCCCCGACTCTTTTTTTTCTTTTCCAGTTTTATTAAATACACCTAAGAATGATACTCATTTATTTATATGTTTTATTCCTTGATTAACACAGGTATATTTCTCACATTAGTGAGAAATTTTATGTGATTAAAATAATAAGATGTTAAAAAGTTGATGCTTAAATTGCTTAAAACTAAATTAAGATAATGTTTTAGACATGTATAAAATATTCAGCATTTCTAGAAGGACAAATATCTAATCTAAGATAAATAAGCTGGCATATTTCAAAATTTTAGTAGATGTACATTTTGGTCCATTCTAATGAATATTGACCAAACTCCCTTATTTTTTGTTTTATCATTTTTTAATCATTTGATATTTTTATAGATTATACTCCATATAAAATGCAGCCCTTTTGCCTATAAGATCATCTGATTCTCAACCATGAATCCTCCTACCTGGGGGCTTTCAATAACCTAATCCTTATGAATTTGGAAGCAACTCCTATGTTGTATAGGCAAGTCAACAAGGTCGATTACTGGAGCTTTGCACAGCACTGTATGAGGCAGGAGGTGGAGGAACAGGGAAGGACAGAAAAGACAGTAAGACATGCTCCTGGACCTTAAAGAGCTCACAATCTAGTGGTGAAGACAGATTAACAAACACCAAACTATAATTCCAGTAAGAAGTAAAGAAAAAGTGTCCAAAGTATTTTAGGACCACTTTTTGTGTGAGATTGGCAAGGAGGAAGGTTCCAGAAGTTTTCACAATGGAAGACACACTTAAACTGAACCTTGAAAAACAAACAAGACTTCCCCATGCTAGAAATAGGAGTAAGAGAAGGGAATATTCTAGTCAAAGTTTGTGACCTATTCAAAAAACCCCGCTGTATCAATTAGGGTTCACAGCCACCATGAGCATTATGGGCATAAGGAATTTGCTTTGAGAATCAGACCCTACACAAATGTGGGAGGAGCTGGGAACGTGAAGTCTGGTAGGGGCAGCCAGAAGATCAGAGAAAAAGTCATTAAACAGTCCACCTGAAGCACTGGCAAGGGAAGACAGCCAGAGCTTGCAGGGAAATGCAAGAAACCAATCCAGCCAGCCACCAAAGTGAAATGACAAAGGAGGAGCTTGTGGGCAGTACCAGGGAAAGCTACTGCCTTTTAAAAAGCCAAAATCTCCGTGCATCCACAGTCAGAAGTATGATAGCGGGCTTGAGGCCATTATGTGTCAGCAGGGCAGCAACTGGGAAAATGAGCTAGACATAGAGTGGAGGACCAGCAGAACCCATCAGGTTTTGCAACTGACCATGATCTGCTACTTCTCTCCTACCTCCCAAAGTTCATTCAAGCTCTTCTTTTGAACAACTGTAACCAGGAACTATACAGAGAGGGAGTTCTAGGAAATACAGTTCTTAGATTAACCAAGTTGATATAGCCTAATCCCAAAGTAGTTGTAAGAAGAAAAACTGGAAAGAGTGCTTTGAGACCAAATAACTTGTCCTCCGATTTGAAGAAACTGGGCAGTCCTTAAAAGTTTTAACAGTAGATTGCACATCCAATTTCTCTTTATAAAATATAACTTGAGCGGCTGTATGCCATATATCACAAATGGGGAATAGAGAGTGGATTCTTTCTTTTTCTTCCCAAAAAAGCAATCTATAAAAAGCAACAATGAAGCAACTTACTGCCACATTTCTTTGAGAGCAGGTTCTTTCACATCTCTGAGTTTACTCAAGTTATTTCCTCTCCCTGAATTTCAGTTCTTCTTGCCCATCCAGTGAAAAATTCTTCCTCCTCACAGATTTCTCTCAAACATCACCACTTCTGTGAAGTCTTCTCTGACTCCCCACTCAGAATTCTTTATTTCCCCCTCTGGTTTCCCATAACATCTTGTATATACTTCTATTGAAGCACTTTTCAAATTATGCTATAAGTTTCTGTTTTCATGTTTCTTTTTCTTCAGTTAAACATAAGGTCCTTGAGAAGAGGGACCATGTTTTATTAGTCATTGTATACCCAAGATCTGGTTCATAGCAAATGTTCAATAAACATGGAGTGAATAAATGAATGAATGTAACCCAGTGATGACATTAATGTAATAGTCTAGGTTAAAGATCCAGAAGGTTTGGATAAAAAGAGTGGCAATGGGGAGGCAGAGAGTGAGGAGTATCCATATAACATTTTAAAAACAAAATGGCAAAAATTTGGTACCAACTAGTGCAAGATGTAGGAGACAGACTCTGATAAATGCTATAAATGAAATAAAGTGTAAGGTTGTAGAGGGGATCATGGTTAAGTTTCAGCAAAGGGATGGAACTGTTATAACATTAAGAAAACTATAAGTCCATAAAGTAAAATATAGTCAAAGCACTATCCAACAAATGGGTCCTACTTATCAGGTAGTCAGACAACTAAGAGAAGTAAATAATACTATATATTAGAATTTTCTATAGGAAACATGAATTTCTAAATTTCCACCTCTATTCTCATTTTGTTTCACTTGGCAGCTATCAGCAGGCAACTTTAATGGAATCAAAAGAACTATAAAAATACATAATAACTTTTGTTGAAATTTTAGCATGAAGCATCTGGCATTGTTGGTTCACTACAGGTTTCCAAAATGGCTCCACACTGAACTGAGCAAGACAGCGGGCTCCTATTTATTTATTTACTTGTTTAGTTATTTATAGGCTGAATCTCTTTTCTCACAGGCTTGGGATTATATTCCAGCTCTGCTCCATATTAACTGAATGACAGATAATACCAAATTGCTTTCCAAAGTGATCATACCAATATACAATTTAGTGTATATGAGTTCCATTGCTCCATATCTCAAATAACACTAGGCATGTGCCAGTCCTATTAATTTTAGCCATTCAGGAAGAAGGCTATTAGTATCTTATGGTCTTAATTTACATTTCCCTGACTTTTAAGGAAATTGAGAAAACTTCACATATGTTTTGGCCATTTAAATTTTATATTTTATGGAATGCCTGTTCAAGTCTCCTACTTATATGTTTATTAGGTTGTTTTCCAGTTTCCTTTTCTTTTTCCTTTTCTTTTTTTTTTATATTTTGAATATAAGTCCTTCATCCATAATATTTGTTGCAAATACATCCTTATCTTTTAACTCTCTTATGATGGAAAAAAGTTTTAAATTTTAAAACAGCCATATTTGTCTTTTTTCTTTTATAATTAACACTTTTCCTACCTAGACCATATTCTCCTACATTATCTTCTAGACTGTTACTGTTTTACCTCTTACATTTACCTCTAAAATCTATCAGGAATGATGTTTTATATGGTATGATACAGGGGTCATTTCCTTTTTTTCCATGACTTTTTTATCCATATATCCCAGCCTAATTTATTGATAAGACTGAGCTTCCCAACTATTTTGGAGCATCACCTTCATAATAAATTTAATGATCATAAATGTGTAGTCTATTCCTGAACTTTCTGTTATATTCCACTATTTTATGTGCTTATAGCACATTGGCTTCTAACTTGTTCTTCATCAAGAGTGTTCTAGACTATTCTTGACTCTTTGAGTTTTCATATAAATTTTTTAATCAGCTTGTTTATTTCCAAAAAAAAAAAAAAAAAGTCTTTTTATTGAGATTGTTTTTTTGTTTTTTTTGCGGTACGTGGGCCTCTCACCGCCGTGGCCTCTCCCGTTGCGGAGCACAGGCTCCGGACGCGCAGGCTCAGCGGCCATGGCTCACGGGCCCAGCCGCTCCGCGGCATGTGGGATCTTCCCGGACTGGGGTACGAATCCGTGTCCCCTGCATTGGCAGGTGGACTCTCAACCACTGCGCCACCAGGGAAGCCCTCCTTTCATTTATTTGTATCTTCTTTTTAATTTTTGTCACTCATATTTTGAAGTTTTCTGTATAGATGTATTACACATAATTCTCACATTTTTTCCTAGATAATTAACATTTTAATGCTATTGTAAATAATATATTTTTATTCATTTTCTGTTTATTGCAGGTATATACAAGTATAAAATTGATTTTTCAACTTTGACCTTACATCCAGTAGCCTTGCTAAGGTCATTTATTAATTATAATAATTTATGTAGATTTTTCTGGATTTTTTTACATACAATCATTTCATCTTTGAACAACACCTTTGTTTCTCCCTTTCCAAACTGTATACTCTTTTTTCCCTTGTTCTTCCTGACTTTTTGCACTGGAGGGCATTTCCAATACAATACTGAAGAGAAGTAGTGATATGAGGGATCTTTATATTATTCCTGATTTCAAAGGGAAAACTTCTAACCATAAAGAATAGGTATTTTTATAGTTACCTTTGATAACATTAGGGAATTCTTCCTCTATTTCCTATTTGCTAAAATTTTTTGTTATCAACCAATATTAAATTTTATCAGATGTAATTTCTGAATCTATTGAAATGGTCACTTTTTTATCACTTATTCTAAGTGAATGATTCTTATTTCAAACGCTAAACCAATCTTTCCTTCCTTTTTATATATTTCTGGGTTTGGTTTGCTAATATTTTGATTGGGTCTTTTCTTAATTTCTATGAATCAGTGAGATAGGCCTTATGATCAACTTTAAAAATATGTCAGGAATGTTCTCTCTTTTGTGTAAGATTGGAGTTATTTTGTGCCTAAATATTTGATATAATTTACTGACTAGCCATCTGGTTTGGAGTTTTCTTTGTGGGAAAAGTTTTAATTATGAATTTTATTTCTTAATAGTTAAAAGACTATCCAGATTTTTTTCTGTCTTCTGATATCTTTTTAAATAAATTATAGTTTTTTAACAATATGTCTACTGTGCCCAAAGTTTCAAAAATATTGCTATAAAGTTATTCATAATAGGTTCTTGTTATCATTTTATTATCTGTAGGATCTGAGATAATCACTTTTTTATACTTGACCTTGATATCCCCCCCTCCCTCCCACCCTCCCTCCCTTCCTCTCTGCCTCACCAGGGACTTCTCAGTTTTATTAACCTCTTCTAAAACCAACTTTTGCCCATGCTGATCCTCTCTATTGTATGTTTGGTTTTTTGTTGTCTTCCTCTTCATTACTTTCTATTCTTATCTTATTATGTCATTCCTACTGCTTTCTTTGGTTTAATTTGCTGTTATTTCCCAACTTCTTAAGATGGATGCTTAACTCATTGATTTCAGCCTCCCACCTTTTCTAACATATGCACTTAAAGCTATAAATTTCCCAATAAGCAAAGCATAGGCTAATATCCTAAGTTTGGGTGTGTAAAATTTTCAAAGTCATTCAGTTCAAAATATTTTCAAACTTCCATCATGATTTCTTCTTAAACCCGTGGGTTATTACTTAGAAGCATATGCCTTAACTTCCTAAATATTGGGGAATTTTCTAGTTTCATTTTTGTTATTGATTTCTAGCTCTGATTTTTTTTCTTGTTTCACTCAGTGAGCTGATTCCAGTCCAGAACAAGTTTTTGTACTTCCAAGCTTACTGTCCAAATAATTCATGAGTGGATCCAGGTCACAGGTGAAATTCAAGTTCACAAACACATTTCAAAGCTGACCCTGAAGCCAGTATATCTCCCTAGCTTGAAGTTGCCTTAATAAATGGTGACTCCCAATGTGCAGGATTCTGGTGCTCAGAAGAGAAACTATTTTCCCACTCTAACTCCACCCACAAATGATTTCCTGGGCCAAAACCCCCAACATATAGGTGCTAGAATAGTGTCCTAATACCAGGCCCCTAGTACAGGGCCTCTGTGTGGCACAACTCCACAGGCAACCACCATAGGCATCATCTATATAGATGGTGCCCCCTGGAGTTGTGCAGGCACTCTCTATGCAGCCATCCACAGGAACCTACTCCTTTACCATGCTGTGCCTCAGCCAGAGGTACTCATATTTCTTAGCCAGAATGTCAGCTGTTCTAGGTCAGAAACTATGTGTAGTCAGGGTTCCAGATCTACAGGTTCAGCATCCATGGATATGGAGGGCTGACTGTACTTCACTATTTTATATATGGGACTTGAGGTCTTTGGATTTTGGTATCCTCGGGGATCGTGGGACCAATCAATCCTCAGTGGGTACCGAGGGACGGCTGATATATATATTAGCCCTTGTGTCAGCTGTGATATTTAGCTCAGTGCCTCGCACCTGTGTTCATAAAGTCTGTTGATGGATGAAGTAAAGGATGAATATCTGGACAGAGAGATTAATGATAGAAAAAAACTGGGCAATTTTATTTTCTCCTACAAAGACTGGGGCAGAAATTCAGTGGAACTTAAGGACCAAGATAATTTTTAAATAGAGGTGGAATAAATACAAATTTAAACCAAGTTTCAAGTATCATAGAAAGCCAGCATCTATGAAAAGGACAATAACAGTATAGTCACTGTCTGAAATAATAGTGCTTAAACCTATAAAAGCAAACATGTAAGCAAAACTAAGCTTTGGTTGAAAAGGCAGTTGGATTCAAATGAATTTAAAATGATGACATTTGGGACCGCAACCCTGATTACACAAACAATCATTTGGGCAACTCAGTTGTATAAATATCAGCCTGCTTGTTTAAAAATTAGACTGTTCCTAACCACTTTGACATGTTTCTTCATAGTAGGAAGTTTTGAAAAAAGAAAAAAAGTTAGGCATAACTGAATTCAAACTCAAGAAGATTGAGTTTGGTAAATCTGGGTAAGTAGCCTCACTTCTCTGAGTTTTTATCTTATCCTCGAAATATGAGGTTGTTCAGTCAATATTTCCTCTAGAATATTCTATAGAACCTCAGGCCAATAAAATGTTAACATGACAAAATAGGTTTGATGGCCCAATAAGTTTAGAAAATGCTAGCTTAAATAAAGTTAATTTGCTACAACATTTCTCAGTTATTAATACACTGTGAATCTCCAAAACTGGGATATGCTATACAGTGCTCTTTGGGTTTTTTTGTCTTGTTTTGTCTTGTTTTTCTCTATGGTATGACTTTGATTGATATAATAATAAATTTACAGATGAGGAAATGGAGGTAGAGAGAGGTCAAGGCCAACAGTTGGATAATACATTATCACATAGGATTTTTGCTATACACTGTAATGCCTACTAAATTTTGTATTAGTTCAGCTATGTAACTCATTTTATTTTATTTTTTTTGCTAGATCACCATTTATTTATTTTAATATCTTTATTGAAGTATAATTGCTTTACAATGTTGCTTTAGTTTCTGCTGTATAACAAAGTGAATCAGCTATATGTTTACATATATCCCCATATCCCCTCGCTCTTGCATCTCCCTCCCACCCTCCCTATCCCACCCCTCTAGGTGGTCAAAAAGCACCCAGCTGATCTCCCTGTGCTATGCAGCTTCTTAGCCTATCAGAACCTCAGAAATTATCTCCAGAAAAGAATGAGGGTCCTTTCTCAGGACATCTGAGGACTTTCCGAGTAGGGCATCAATGTTAATATTCCTTCCAAGGTTCCTCAAAGTGTGTGTGTGTATACATGCATACATGCATGTGCATATGCACACACATATGTGTATGTGCTATAAGAGATGTTAATAGGTTTAAAAAGTGATTCCCAAATAAGTCTGGGAAACACTGGGATCAAACACAGTTAAAGAATTTCTTTATCATTCTAAAGTGCATTGTAACTCTATAAGAGGCAAACATGCTATGTGGTATTTATGTGACCATTAGACTGTATAATATCTTGTAGAACTTGTGTTCCACAGAACACACTTTGGGAAATAGCAGTCCACTCCATAGAATTTAGGGTTTCCGTTAAGTGTAAGTCCTGAGAATGGAAGAAGAAAATATTTCTGAATCTGAGGGTAAACAAACTAAAGATCCTAGAATAATGGTTAGCAGAAACCAAGGTTGGAACATTTAAAAGCAGATGTAGGGCTTCCCTGGTGGCGCAGTGGTTGAGAGCCCGCCTGTCGATGCAGGGGACACGGGTTCGTGCCCCGGTCCGGGAAGATTCCACGTGCCGCAAAGCGGCTGGGCCCGTGAGCCATGGCCACTGAGCCTGCGCATCCGGAGACTGTGCTCCGCAACAGGAGAGGCCACAACAGTGAGAAGCCCGCGTACAGCAAAAAAAAAAAAAAAAAAAGCATATGTAAATTGTCATATATTACTGATGGGGGTATTCTATGAAAGGCAATTTGGCAAGTTATTCTACACATATACATGTACTTGTATTAAGTGATGTTTACACATGGTTATTAAATTCAGCATTGTTTGAAATAGCTAAAGATGAGAAAGTACCCATGTGTGTACATGATAGTTGTTAAACTATGGTACATACTTAGAATGAATTCTATGCAGCTGAAAATGTCAGTTAAGATATAGGTTAATAAGCTAGTGGGAAGCAGCCGCACAGCACAGGGAGAGCAGCTCGGTGCTTTGTGACCACCTAGAGGGGTGGGATAGGGAGGGTGGAAGGGAAGGAGATGCAAGAGGGAAGAGATATGGGGATATATGTATATGTATAGCTGATTCACTTTGTTATAAAGCAGAAACTAACACACCATTGTAAAGCAATTATGCTCCAAAAAAGATGTTTAAAAAAAAAGATATAGGTTAATAAATGTGACATCCTCAAAGACTGGACATGTCTTGCTAATTTTTTTAACTCAAGGACCTAACACAGGTCCTAAAATATTACAGGTGTTTCATAAATATTTGATGAATTTAAAAGTAAATAAAATGACTGAATAGATGACACTTCTAAAATTACAGCCCTCCATACCAATGAACTTACTTTCCAAATTTTCTTTTCTTGGGACCCAAATAATTGATCATTCAAAAAATTTATTGAGTACCTCTTATGTAGCATACATTACACTGGATATACAGAGATAAATCGGATAAACAGATCCTGCCCTTCAAGAACCCAACTCTCTTGTAAAAGAAGTTAATAGAAATAATAAAAGATAATAGAAAATAAAGCACAATGACTGGAGAAAACCATAATTCAAAAAGATACATGCACCCCAATGTTCACTGCAGCACTATTTACAATAGCCGAAACATGGAAGGAACCTAAATGTCCATCAACAGAGGAATGGATAAAGAAGATGTGGTACATATATACAATGGAATATTACTCAGCCATAAAAAAGAACAAAATAATACCATTTGCAGCAATATGGATGGACCTACAGATTGTCATACTGAGTGTAGTAAGACACAGAAAGACAAATATCATATGATACTGCTTATATGTGTGCAATCTAAAAAAAAGGGGGTACAAATGAACTTATTTACAAAACAGAATTAGAGTCATGGATGTAGAAAACTAACTTATGATTACCAAGGGATAAGGCAGGGAGGGATAAATTGGGAGATTGGGATTAACATATACACACTGCTATATATAAAATAGATAACTAATAAGAACCTGCTGTATATAGCACAGGGAACTCTACTCAGTACTCTGTAATGGCCTATAAAGGAAAAGAATCTTAAAAGAAAAAGAGTGGTTATACGTATAAACTGATTCACTTACCTGTACACCAGAAACTAACACAACATTGTAAATCAACTGTAATCCAACAAAAAAAAATTTTTTTAATTTTATTTACTTTTGGCTGCGTTGGGTCTTCATTGCTGAAGACCGCGGGCTTTCTCTAGTTGAAGTGAGCGGGGGCTACTCTTCGTTGCGGTGCACGGGCTTCTCATTGTGGTGGCTTCTCTTATTGCAGAGCACAGGACCTAGAGCTAGAGGGCTTCAGTAGTTGCGGCACGTGGGCTCAGTAGTTGTGGCTTGCAGGTTCTAGAGCACAGGCTCAGTAGTTGTGGCGCATGGGCTTAGCTGCTCTGCGGTATGTGGGACCTTCCCAGACCAGGGATCGAACCCAGGTGCCCTGCACTGGCAGGCAGATTCTTAACCACACTGCGCCACCAGGGAAGTCCCTCCAACAAATTTTTTTTAAAAAAAAGAAAGCACAATGAGAATCTGAGAAAAGAAGCCATTACCTGATCTTTTCAATCATTACCAAATTTCTAAAATACAAATATACAATGAAAGAATTAGGGAAGTTTCTAAAGAAGCACTATCTTCTTGAAATACTTTTGTCTACTTCTAAGTGACTAACTATAGCCCCTACCATCCTGCACAAGAAGTAGTGTCCAGTTATCAGAATGCTGTCCAGGGATCCAGAAGTGGAAAAGGAAGTCTAACTTCCAGTAGTATTCTTTTGCGGTGTGACTACTTTTATCTTTTTTGTCTCCCTTATCCCATCAACCCCTCCACAAAAACAAGCAACTGAACTGTTTTATGTTTATTGTCTCAGAGTAAATTTTATAAAAAGGGGTTTTCCTAACTCTAAACTCTAAAAACCTAAACTTGTAGGGAGGTGGAGAGGACTCCGGGCATGAAAAGCAATGTTGGAGAGAAGTGGGATCTGTGGAATGTGGGGGCTTCTGAGAGAGACCATAAAAAGTTTCCCCAGAGGAAGAGAAGGTAATGAAATTTAATGTTGGTCCCTGCTAGAGCCAGAGCCCTAACAGAGCTCAGGGAGCAGAGAGGGGAGGAATCATAATGAGTCCAAGCAGCCAACACTTTAGGGAGCCTCAAAGAGATCTCTGTGCTCCAGGACAGCAAAAATGAGTAGAATAGTAACAACACATAGGAGTAGCAGAGAGCCTCTAGGCTTGAAGGAGACATGAAAGAAAAAAAGAAAATCTCATGGGTGTCATGTGGTTCAATGTCAGTCAACCAGATGAAAAAATGGATATCTCAGCAGATAAATGTGTTGAACAGTATCGAAGTCCACAGGCCATCCTGCCATGCCCAGGTACCACATAACTATGCCCACAAAAATCTTAGACCCCATCACAAAACAAGGGAGGGGGATTATATTTCTGCCAAACAGCAAAATGGAGGCTCGAAAAAGATATTAAGCTGAGTTACAAGGAAAAAAATGAACAAAATTATGTGTCCACCTCGGTTGTGGACTGTCATAGAATCTGGCTACAGCTAGCTATACATGCCTGAGGATTCCTGCAGTGACCATGCCTCACATTCACACAAAGACTCCAAAAGTTCTGGTTTCAAACCAGTCCCAGGGGTCCCTCTGTGAATAGTCTCAGACATCACCTGGGCCTCAATATTATGGCCTTACTAAAGCTGACCTGCTTTCAACCAGGGGGTTCTCCTCCTTCAGAACAGCTCAGACACAATGAGTTGAGAACCAAAGTCACTCCCTCTCCAAGAATGTGGTCATTAGAGCTGTAACATCTGTCACCTTTGGGTGGTAATTAGAAAGGGGAAGTCAATAACAATAGTACATAACACTACTTTACCAAGATCTAAACAAGTTGCAGTATTGTTGAACACCTACTGATGAGTCCAAATATGCTACAGGCTACTGAGCACAAGGAGGGCTTTGATGGGAGGCTTTTCATTATTAATTTGATGGGGTGAGGTTTATAGACATCACCGCATACATTTTCATCTGTTACACGAGACCCAGCCTCTCGCAGCCATCAAATCTAATCAGCATCTTGTGGTGTGACAACCAAGGCTGGGGAGGATCCCTCAGAGGTCTGGGTCTGGGACTTGTAACTCCATGAATGGAAAAGAGCCAAGGCTTGTTTACTTTGCATAGCTCTTTTCCAAGTGTAGGAAATATTCTAGAAAAGCAAAAAAAAAAAAAAAAAAAAAAAAGAAATCTGTGATCTTTGGTAAAAAGAATCTCTGAGCTGGGAATCAAGAAGCCTAGGTTTTAGTTAAGCTCTGCTAGTAACTAGTTCTGTTCCTTGGGTACAGGCCTAATGTCACTTTACCTCTTTGGGCTGGAGTTTTTACATCTATAAATTGATAATCTCTTATGGTGAGCTTCAGGCACAATATTCTACGAATTTTCTCTCTTGGGGCATCTCTTCCAGTGTCAGTTTAAATAGCATCTATATGCTAGAATTTCCTATTTTATCTTCATCCCCAACCTCTCTCCTGAACTCCAAACTTATATGTACAACTGCCCCCTTGACAAGTTCATTTGGATGATATCTCAAACTTCACATATGCAAAACCAAACTCTTGCCTTCTCCCTAAAGCCTGCTTCTCCCCACCTCATCCCAATTTTACCCCAGTCTTTCTCATCGCAGTAAATGGCAAGTGCATTCAGGAGCTTTCCTTTGAATCCCCTTCCTCTCACACTCCAAATCTAATCCTTTAGCAAATTTTGTGGGCTCTACCTTTGAAATATGTCCATAATCTGACGCCCTCCACCTCAATATCCTAGTCTAAGTGCCCATCTTCTCTCAACCTGACTGGTGTCTGCTCCTCCACTCGTGTCCCTCCCTGGACTGTTCTCCACACACCAGCAAGAATGGTCACTCCTCTGTTCTTCCTTCAAATATCATTACAGTTTGCTCCTCACTTCCTTCAAGTTTTCAATCAATCAATCAAGCAAACTCACCTTATCAGAGAGGCCTTTCCTAATCATCCCATTAAAAATAGTATTTGTATTAATTTTTTATGCTGTGTAACAATTACCACAAACTAGTGGCTTAAAACAACATGCATTAATTTTCTCACAGTTTCTGTGGGTCAGGAGTGTGGGCACAGCTTACTCTCTCAAGGCTGCAATCAAGTATGGCTGGGCTACATCCTCATCAGAAGGTTTAACTGGGAAAGAAATCACTTTCAATTCATTTCCTGTGGCTCTATGGCTGAGATTCCTATTTTCTTACTTGCTGAAAGCTGGAGGCTGCTCTCAGCTCTAAGAGACTACCCTCAGTTCTTTGGCATGTGGTCCTTCCATAGGCAGTTCTTCTTCAAGGCCAGTCTGAGAATTTCTTCCTAACCTCTGGTAGGGCCAAGCTCCTCTTTTAAGGGTTTTTACCTGATTAAGTCAGTCCTGTACAGGATAATCTCCCTTCTGATAACTCAAAATCAACTGATTTGGGACCTTAATTACATCTTTAAAATGTGTCCTCCTTTGCCATAGAACATAATCTAATTATCCAAGTGGTACTCCATCATATTCATAGGTTCCAGCACACCTAAGTTGGGGGTGTGGGTGAGGAGTTATTATACAGTGTAACCAGAGGCAGGAATCTTGGGGACCATCTTATAATTCTGCCTATCGCAGCATTTCACCATAACCTTTATCCTATCTCTTTTTGTATCCTTTGCCCCCAGTATGTGATTTGCTTGTTCAGCTATTACTCTATTTCCCCTGAATAAATGAAAGACTCCTGTGAGCAAGAACTTTATACTGCTCACCGTCATTTCTCTGGCAACTAGAACAATATCTGGCATATAATCTGAGCTCAGTGAATATTTGTTGAATGAAAACATGAATGAATTAATTTAAACATAAATCTCTTTGACCCCTTCTCATCCCCAGAAGTCCAGTATATTATCTCCAATAGCTCATTATTCCTCTAACAGACACTGGTCAAAGCAAGTCAGTTTTAGTGAATACTTATTGAGCACTTACTCTTTACCAGCCACTTGAACACGCTACAGTTAATCCTCACAATAATCCTCTCTAAATCACACAATCTCTTCTGAGCCTGGCTGGTGGGAAATTGAATTTTAGGCATACTTTTGGGAGTCCTATATTCCTGTAGTGGGTACTAAGTATTTATCTTTTCCCTCCTTCTTCTGTTTACTAAAAAAACTCCTCAGTTTTAGCTGGGTACATGGTGACCTGATTACAGACCCCCTAACAGTTTTTCTTGAAGCTAGGTGTGGCTATAAACTAGGCTCAAGCCACTGCAATGTGAGACTGATGAGCACAACTTCATCTCCATAAAGACAAGGTCCCTTGCCCTGGACTTCTCTTTTTCCTTTTTGTTAGGGCTGGATCATAGACATGGAGGTGAGCTAGCTTCAACACTCCAGGACAAGGTCCTTAACCTGGGGTTGACAGATCTCCAAAGGGCCCATGGAAGGAATTCAGAAGGTCCAAGAATTTGGATGGGAAGTTACAACTTTATTTTCAATAACCTCTAATTGAAATTCAGTATTTTCTTTAATTATGAATGTAGGTAACAAACTACAGTAGTATTCACAAAATCTGTGACCTTGTCACCATCAGAACCCATAGATATTTCCATATCACACTACATTTATTCAGATATCATGAAATAATATGTTCATCATATTACTGAGCATCAATTATGCTCATCAATATTTTGAAACTAAAGTACTTACTGGACACCCCACTGGCTCTTGTTAATAATGAATAAGCATATGCATTAGTCTTTTCAAATTTGTCTTTTCTAATATCTTTATAATTGCATTTTATGATAATTTACTCCCTTTATAATCTTTCTACATATTTTTTATACAACTAAAACCATTTTTTTTGAGACAGAGCCCACACACTTCACCAGATTTCCCAAAAGGGCCATGGCATAAGATTTTAATATCCTGTTCTAAGGGATGGTGAGGTAATAAAATGGAAGGAATATGGACTTCTAAATGTCCTTGTAATACAGATCTCCTTATCAGACTTGAACAACTCACTTACTTCCAGATTATTTATTATAACAGAGAAAAAAATTTTTCTAATTTGTTTGAGCCTCTGTATTTTGAGGTCTCTGCATTATAGCAGCTGAGCTTATACCTTAGTTAACATCTCTCTCCTAAAGTCAAGATAGAGTCCTGGGGTGCCCTATGCTATACAAAGCACTTAGAAAAGGTTTTTCCAGTCTTCAGAATGTCGTGTTATAACTGATAAGCTCACTGTCTAAGTCTGTATAGTTCCTAGAAGACAGCAACAATGTACACTGGGACATTTTAATGCCTGCTGGTCCTAGAGTAATAGCTTTTAAGGTGTGGCCCATCCATCACCCCAGCCTTACTCATCAGAGGCCCCAGCAACTCCACTGAAAGGGAACACAGTAGTGTTCTTGACCTCAAGGAACTCACCAAACTCCACATTCTTCTTCGTCTCAAAAGGAACTCTCTAAAAGCCCTCCCTCCTCTTTAGCTTGGCCCACTTCTACCTCCCATATTTAATCATTGACCTCTATCTCCCCTACCCTTCTGCAATAATCCAAAACAATTCTCCTCAATGAGCTTAGGCTTCTGCAAACAAAATCCTGGTTGGGTACTGCCTGGAAACTTCTCTTTTTGCTGTATCCATCCCCCTTCACAAAATTTCCAGAGGCAGAGAACATAAAAGCTAGGTTGCCATCTTGTCATGGGGAAAGAAAAACTCCTAGAGCAGTGAGGAAAAGGTTATTATCTCATTATGTTACATGATAGCTACGGCAACAATCCAAATGCGAGGTCTTAAAAACTGATTCTGAGAAGTGATGAGAGTGGAAAGTGAAAGGAGGGTAGAGACTGAAGAGAATTTACGGAGGTGACTGGTTAGATATGGATGGATCATGGAAAAAGAGAAACCAGCGTTGGCTGCAGAGACTGAAGTTTAGGTGAGCAAAGAAGGATAAGTGAAAGAGAAACATAGGAAGGAAGACCAGTTTGAAGAAGACAACAGCTTTTAGATAAGTTGAGCTTGAAAATCCAAGTGAAAATTCCCAAGAGGTGTGGAATAAGAGCCCTGAGATCAGTATCTAGAGATGGTGAAAGAGGCCAAGAGAATGAAGGAGCTCTCTGAGGCAGATAATTAAGAAGGGGAAAAGAAGGCAACCTCTGATCCTTGAGCAACACTCACATTTAGTGAACAGAAGAAACCATTCAAAGAGACAGAAAAGAAACAATTAGAAAAGGAGGAATAAAGTTAGAATAGTGCAGTGTCACAGATAGCATGGACTTCAAGCAAAATGCATAGAGAAACTAAGGAAAGAACTGAGCAAAGGCCAGCGGATTTTGCAATGAAAAGATGGTTGATTAGCAGATAGCTTACTAATAATAGGTATCCATATAAATAAGACACCCAACTCTTAGAGGAAAACATAGGCAGAACACTCTATGACATAAATCACAGCAAGATCCTTTTTGACCCACCTCCTAAAGAAATGGAAATAAAAACAAAAATAAACAAATGGGACCTAATGAAACTTAAAAGCTTTTGCACAGCAAAGGAAACCATAAACAAGATGAAAAGACAACCCTCAGAATGGGAGAAGATATTTTCAAATGAAACAACTGACAAAGGATTAATCTCCAAAATTTACAAGCAGCTCATGCAGCTCAATACCAAAACAACAAACAACCCAATCCAAAAATGGGCAGAAGACCTAAATAGACATTTCTCTAAAGAAGATATACAGATTGCCAACAAACACATGAAAGAATGCTCAACAACATTAATCATTAGAGAAATGCAAATCAAAACTACAATGAGATATCATCTCACACCAGTAAAATGGCCCTCATCAAAAAATCTACAAACAATAAATGCTGGAGAGGGTGTGGAGAAAAGGGAACCCTCTTGCACTGTTGGTGGCAATATAAATTGATACAGACACTATGGAGAACAGTATGGAGGTTCCTTAAAAAACTAAAAATAGAACCACCATACAACCCACCAATCCCATCACTGAGCATATGCCCTGAGAAAACCATAATTCAAAAAGAGTCATGTACCACAATATTCATTGCAGCTCTATTTACAATATCCAGGACATAGAAGCAACCTAAGTGTCCATCGACAGATGAATGGATAAAGAAGATGTGGCACATATATACAATGGAATATTACTCAGCCATAAAAAGAAATGAAATTGAGTTATTTGTAGTGAGGTGGATGGAACTAGAGTCTGTCATACAGAGTGAAGTAAGTCAGAAAGAGAAAAACAAATACCGTGTGCTAACACATATATATGGAATCTAAAAAAAAAAAATGGTCATGCAGGATGAGAATAAAGACACAGACCTACTAGAGAATGGACATGAGGACACGGGAAGGGGGAAAAGGTAAGCTGGGACAAAGTGAGAGAGTGTCATGGACATATATGCACTACCAAATGTAAAACCTATAGCTAGTGGGAAGCAGCCGCATAGCACAGGGAGATCAGCTCGGTGCTTTGTGACCACCTAGAGGGGTGGGATCGGGAGGGTGGGAGGGAGATGCAAGAGGGAAGAGATATGGGGATATATCAGCATATGTATAGCTGATTCACTTTGTTATAAAGCAGAAACTAACACACCATTGTAAAGCAATTATGCTCCAATAAAGATGTTAAAAAAAAAATAAGACGTCCTGAGGTACAGATATTTCCAGGGACAGAGGCTGTCAAGATTCTTTTCAGAGATATAATGGAGCCACAATCTTCCTTTAACAACTTTTTCATTATTTCTGGCAAACTCACTACAAAAAATGTCTACTTGCTATTTATAATCATAAAATGTCCCTGTTTTGAAAAATATCTGCATCCCACAAGGCATCATTCAAAGGCAAATGGGCTTAGAATTATTAAATGTATTCCATTGGATCAATATCATGGAGAAAAGTTATTTTCATTTCACTTATCAGAAAACTGCACGTATTACATATAGCAGCTCTTAATATACGAAACATTTTCCCCCAAGCTGTTCAGATGAAGATATTTCCCCCCATTTTCATCCTATATTGAAGGAATAATGTAAGTCCTATTTAGGACACTAGCTAGTGCTTGCCTAAACCCTGCAAATGTTCACCCGCGATGGAATCAATAGATGGAATATAGAATTCATCTCACAGATGAATGACGCCTATTGGACCCTAGATTTTAATTCTGAGACAAGAGCCCAAACTGAAAAGCTAAAAGAAAAAGGGAAAAGGCGGGAAAAAGAGGAAAGAAAGAATTAAGTCCCTCTCTAGGTCAGAAACAAATAGAAGTATACATGTTTAGACAAAGGAAAAATTATGCAATTAACAATGCCCTCATAACCTTTCTGGTGAGCATGAATAAAACATTCACAGAAATTATACAGATTAAATATTGAGGTGCTGGATGCTGACACTCAGCACAAATAATGAAAGCTTTTACACTGATCCGTTATTTCCTTATTAAAAGATTTACAAAACTCAGAAAGAACGATGATCAGAGAAATTGAAGAAGCCTCTTTTCCCTACCATTAGCTCTGAAAGAAAAGGAAAATGACAAATTTAGGTTATGCTCAACTTGCCTAACATCTGGTCACTCAAAGCATTCTTATGGTTGCATGAATTTTTCAGTTTTCCTCCAGATATCTGGCAGCATTTGGATGCAGGCTTGTGTTCGGTCTCCACGTTCTGTTTTCATTAAAATCAATTGTGTTGTAGCTGGCTATGGGATCAGACCCTCAGCAGTAAATGGCACTGGGCAAGCTATGATCTGATACAAGTTTCTGGAAACTGAAATGAAGGAATCTTGTGATGTCCCTAATCACAGCGCCCATAGTGGTTATTGCACACTTTTCAACTTCCAGTCCCAAGATCTACTCTACCCTTTCAGCCATTGATATACATTGCTGAGATGGGAACTACCCAGCACTCACTTCCTCACCAACCCTTGACCTCCATATGTCTTTGCACCAATCCTTTCTTCCAGTCTCATAAAATGAGCCTCCCTTTCCCCTACCACAAATCCTCCCACCACTCAGCTTCTAGTTTTTCCTTTATCCATTCCTAAGGGATGATCATCATAGAGTCATCAATCTTTTTCAAGCATCTTTACTGGCTCCTTACCCTCTACTGCAAACATCCACTGGCTTCTCCCATTTTGGTTTTGGGGAAGGAAAGACCCTCCTTAATTTGCAGGGAGGCCTCAGTTACCTATGTATATTTCCAAATATTTCCATAGACCTCCTTTTCTTCTCTGTCAATATTTTCTAATAAGTAAACTACAATAGAAAGTAAGATAAATATCAGCATTAACAGTTCGAAAATAAAAAGAAAAAATCCCATTCATAAAATCAAGAAGAGCATTTAATATAAAGAAAAATTAACAAGAAAATATGCCTACAGGAAAAATATCACTTACTGACAGACATTTTTTAAATAAATGGACATGTATTCTGCGTGGGAAAAATGATTATCAAAAAATGTCCTCCAAATTGATGGAATTTAAATTGGAGAAGTTGTACTGGAGTGCATTTTGCTTATGCCCATCAAGAACCTTAAAAAGTTGACCATCTCTTTTTGACTCAGTAATACCATTTCTTGGAATCTATTTGACAGAATTACAGATCAAAATGTATGCGCATTTTGTATGTTCATGTGTATGTTTATTTCAGTCTTATTTATGACAGTAAAAAAAAAACTGGACACATCCTAAAATTCCAACAAAAGATGAATGATTAAGAAAATTTATGGCACATCTAAGCAATAAAATATTTGCCACTATTAAAACTCAAGTTGACTAAGTATACAGGGAAACACAGATATGAACTAGAATAAATTCAACTACATGAAACACTGTACAAAGTAATAGATAAATGTAGGCTAACATCTTAATAGAAATGGCCTCTGAGGAAAGGATTTATGATAACAAACTTTTTCTGTTTCTTGATACTTTTCCAGACTTCCCAACTTGTCTAAAATGAGCATATCTTATTTTTTAAATATAAAGTTAAGAAATTGGAAGAAAAATAAAAAGGAGAGGGTGAGGAGCTCCCAAAACAGTAGAGCTTTGTGTTAGGTACATGGTTTTGGCATCAAGCAAACCTGGTGTGAAGTCCTATTTCTGCCCTTTTCAGTTTTGTGACTTCGGGTAAGATACATCACCCTCTGGATCTCAGTTTCCTCCTTGGAAAAGGGAGGATAACAGTACTAACCCAAAGGTTATGATTAAATTACATCATTCATACCCTGGCTGTGTATAGTAAGTCCTCAAATTAGGCTGTTATTACTGCTAATTCCCTAATTCCCCTGCTGTTGGAACAGTCTCTTCCCTGCACGGATCCATCCCCTTCCCCCACTGCCAAACCCCCACCATTCCTTTTCTGAAAAAAAAAAAAAAAAAAAACTCTCATAAAGGGCAGGAGAGTAGATTATCTTTACAGAAGGAAAAAGACAGATGCACTTCCCATACTGACATGAGGTAGGCTTCTGGGGTTTGAGTGGTGGGTATCAAAGGACTGAGAAGGCAAGCAAAGAGGACTGAACTGTAAAATTCACCATCATTTCACATGGCTGCATGGGCCTGACCCTTCAAGGGAGAGCACAGAGACAGAATCTATAGTCGGCCTGGATGGGAATCCAGATTGACGGTTACTGAAACAGCCGTGGACCTACACTCTCATTTTTCGAAGGGAAAAGTGGTTCCTGTTCATATGACCTACCTTAGCCCTTCCACCCTCTGAGTGTTTATTCACAGACTTCCTCCTGCCCGGAGGAACCTCCCTTTACTCTCTACCTGATGCCATCATCCTTTAAGGACCAGCTCCAAACCATCTTTGCCCAGCAATCCTTCCCAGTCACCCAGCTCACTGGACTCCAACTTCCTTCACCTCTGCTTCCCACTGTGGGGACTATGGCCCCACCCTCAGGCCCTGACTGGCTCCCTGCTCTTGCCTGTTAATAAGCTGTTCCTTATGGCCTGTATCATTTCCCTGCTGGATCACAAGAAGTGATCTTCACTGTCAGTGCAACAGTGGGACACACAAAACAGGTGTTCAGGAAGACTTTGAATGAATAAACTAGGTTCCTGTTCAGGCTGAGATTAATAAAACATGTTCCGTGGGTAACCTCCCTTTTCTTCAATTTCCCACTTACAAGAGAATACAGAAGTAAGCCACCTTCTCCTCCATTTTTCATTCCAACAAAGAATCAGGACGCTGGTGGAGGTAAAACGTTCCTTCTTTTTTGTGACCTACAGCCCTGCAGTAGCTGCCTTGAATCATAGCCGACTATATGGATTTTTATTTTTGAATCTGCAGTACATACAAGTCTCCTCTCTCAGAAACCAGATATTGATCCCTGTCTCACTGGGTCTACACAAACTGGATAGCCTGAATCCAGGGATTGTCTCTTAAGGAACAAATTCAGTAAATTAAATAGAGTAGGTTGTTTTTTCCCCTACGCTATACCAAATAGCAAATTTGACTGTGTCTTTTGCTTTGTATCTAGTTTTTCTGGTGACGCAAAAATCAACAATACACAATGGTTGTAGGGAAGCCATTTTTTCATGGCTCACCAAAAAATGAGCCATAGGTGTAATTTTGCCAACTTTGCCATAGGTGTAATTGTGCCCCAAGGAAGCCCTATAATTGGGAGTATATATATAAAGAGAAGAGATAAAGAGAAAGAAGGCCAATCCAGTGACTGGTACACAGATCGGGAACAAACATCACAGATGTTGCCACCATGATAAGCAAGCCACAGTGCCTGCAAATATTTTTTGCACACCTCAGGATTTGCCAGATGCAGGGAACAAGACAGACATAGTACCTATCCTCAGAAGCTTTCAGTCTAGTGGGAAAGCTGAACCTTACATCTTCGTCACTATGACTATGATTTGGAGAGCCTAGGTGAAATAAAAAAAAAACTGTAGATATTCAGCCAGACCTAGCCTAGCCTGGAGAATAGTCTTTAAGGACTTACCATTTAAACATAACCCTGAAAGATGACTATAAGTCAGCTAGGTTAACTGGGACCAGAATGTGGGTGGGTGTTCAAAGGAAGAAAGATCATTCCTAAACAAGGAGCAGCATATACCAGGGTCCTGGGATAAAAGAAAGCATGACCTGTTTAAGAAACTGAGAGATGTCCTCAGGGGTCAAATGATACAAAAGCAAGGGAGAATTATTTTTCATTAAACCTGGGGAAAGAGAGGGAAGTGAGCCATGAGAGTCAAAACTAGAAAGGTAAGTAATTTAGAGACTACAGGATCAGGTAAAGAGTCTAAACTTTTTCCAAAATGCAAGAAGAAGGCACTTACGAGTTTTATGTTTGGCTGCTTTGGCTGCAATAAAGAGAACTGTTTAGAAAGGGAAAGGTATGGTTAAGGAGATGACTTAAGAGACTGTTGCTGTAGCCCAAGCAAGAGATAGTGGTGGCCTGGGTGGTATAGTGAGAGCAGACATGGAGAATGGACAGATTTGAGGAAGAGTTCTAAAACAGAGTCAATCCTCAGAATCACATTGCTCCCTCCTTTTACTGAGTTAACTTCCCAACTCGTCCCCACCCCCAGCCTCCTAAATCCCACTATTCACTAATACCCTGAGAATATGAAAGTGGGGAGAAAAGGTGTCCTTCCCTTCAGCCATGAAGCATTTTTGAGAACTTATCTATCACATTTCCAATATCAATTGGAAAGAGGCCCTCTGACATGAAACATGCATATCCCCACTTCCATATCAAATTAACCAATGGAGACCCTCAGTCTTTTAAAAGGAAATAAGTCAGTACCAGAACAGCTACAAGGTACCAGAAGTGAGCCTGAAAATTGAGTCCTCATTCCTCCAAGCCCAGGGTTATGTCTGCTTGACCGTCCAAAGGGAACGTGGTTGCCAGTGTCAGGCTGCCCTGAGGAGGTGGGAGGCTAACTGCCCTTCCCCTCTGCTTCTATAAAGCTCGAACCACTTCAGGACTAAAATAGACATTGATCATGGATTCTTAAGAGGACTTTTAAAAGAAAACAAGTAAGATGCTCCCTCCTATATTGTGTATTTTCCCTAAAAACCCTCTATGAAAGGTTTTTATTATCCAAGGTAGCTTTTTAGATATCACTCCAGCCCTAAGTGTATTTGTATTAAGATGCAGCTTATTTCTTGAGTCCCCCAGAACCTTGCCCTCTTGCTATTAGTACATTTACAACTCCTCACACTCACAACAGAACAAGGGAAGTCAAAGTAGATGAAAGGGACCAGATCCATTTGCTCCTAACCAGGCTCCTTAAGAGCCTCTTAGAGGATCCCAGGTTACAAAAATGTTCATCTTTTTCATTCACGAATACCTTTTTGAAGGCAGAGATGGGTCTATAAAATGAGACAAGAATAAAGTCTGTTTTTCCCACTGCCCCTTCTAGAATCCTTTCTTCAAAACGTTTTTATCTGCCAGCCACGAGAATGTATACATTTGTTCCCTGATGTATTTTAAACATACACCTGTTTCCCTGGAGAATATGGGTTTCTGTGGAAATCAACCTACTAAAAGGTGTGAACAGGGAAAGAACTTGATACTCTTGTTTTGAGGGACAGAGAGAAAAACAAGAGCTTTATGATCACATCTCTACCAGCAGAATTGCATGTACTTTCTCAGAAACTTTGTATTGGCTTCAAAGCCTTTTCAGGGACAATTGCTGGTTTCCATGACAACCACATCTATGCATCTAGCTCTCCCCCTGCACATTGGTGACACAGGACAGAGGAAGGCCACATGTGATGGATTGAGTTATGCATCAGTTACAATTATGGTTATTCAAGAAAGACCACAATTTACCCCATATCTTAAGACTTTAAGATGTTATGTAGTTGACATGATGCTATGGACAAAGCAGGAAGGCATGTAAAAATACAGATCTACTATAAGCTTGACTGTGAGCCTTATGTGACTTGATCTGTTTCTCACATCAAAATGCATTTTTTAGTGAGCCCCAGTGCCTGAATGCAAAATACATGAGTATTTAATTTCCCTTGATTTTTTTCCTTCTTTTTCTCAAAGGACTTTTTTCATTTTTAGAATGAAGCAATAATGAAAAATACATGAAACATGAGGATGACAGTCCTAATTCTGAGCTATTCTTCCAGTCATTCTAATGGAAATACTCTCTGAATTAGAGGATTCCTCATGAAAAACAGCTTTATGAGAAACATAAAATAGATTCTGGGAAAATTATTCTCTCCCAGGAATTTGACTGTTGATTTTTGTCCTGGTCATACAGAAAGAGCTACACAGTGGTGAAGCGTAGACACTCTTGTGTAGGGCAGAAGAGCTGGGCTCCATCCAGCTCTGTCACTTATGACTGTGAGGTCTTTGCAAGTTACTTAACATTTAAGTTCCAATTTCTCTTCTGTAAACTGGGAATAACAACTACTTCATAGGATTGCTGGGCTTAATCTAGTGTGCATAAAGAGCTTAGCATTGTGTCTCACAGATGTATTATTCATATTCATATTAACTTATCTTACTTATTATACTTCAGTGCAAGGAAGAATCTTCATGTACTTTTAGACTAGTATGATGAAATGCTGAAAGTTTTAATTATTATACCCATAATCCAGTTTTAAAGGATCCAGTTTTTCAGGATACCCTGTTAGTAAGTGAATGAAATACTTTATAAAATTCAATTCAAAAATATTATTTCAATTAAATTCTCAGAATAACTCCCCAAAATCATATTAAATTACCCAAATAATGGCTTCAGTTATCCACATTCCATTGCAAGAGACTTTAGATCTGTCAATGACATCTTAAAGTGTTGCTCTAAATTAGCATTTTAAAAATTTGTCTATTTGGACAAACTTTAACAGAGCAATACCAAGACTTTTGTTAATCCTGGGGAAATTTTGACTATCCAGCCCTTGAAGTCCCTTTATATTTCCTTTATGAATTTTGAAATATTTTAAAATGCCATAAAAGTAAAATAAGAGTCTGATTTAACAGTTTATTTTCTTAAAATCTAAACTTGTTATTGAAAGAGAATTCCATCATCCCTCCCAAACACCCTAAACCATATTTTGCTAAATTCAATTACTGAGGAAATTTCACTAGACTAAATCTGAATGCAAACTAAACAGAATTAACTATGGCCTATTCTCTCTGGCTAGAGTTAAGACTGAACAACTGGGCAGATTTATCACTAGATCTCAACCCTTGTTTAATGCAGTACCCACCACCAAACCAATTGCTTGTGTTTGTTTGTTTAGAATTATCTGGGCTTCAGTTGATTTGCTTTGACCACCAAAGCTGCCTTTTAATGCCTGCCAAGTTTCATCTGATAGACATCATGCAAGCTGTACCTCAACTCTGTCTTTTGGTTGTCCTGGAATATCCTGAAGTCCCTTCTGCCCTGTGTCTGGAGTACTTGGGTGCTCTGACCTCGTTGAGAGACTCACCACTTCTTTAACAGTCAAAACGGGATAACTGGAAAAATTCAATAAAGAGACTATTTACATGGGTGTGTACAGCATAAGGGAAACCATCAGGGATTGGTAAAGCATCCAAGGGATTGACCATTAATAGACCAAGGCCTGATGGAACAAGGAGAGGGGGCCATTTCCAGAACAGAAATTGTATCTGTAGCTTTGGAATGCCTCCCTGATCGAAGATATGGATTTCAATAAAAACAAGGACTGTCAACCCGTGGTCTCGACAGAGATAGCAGAGTAATACCCCGACCTTTCCCTTTCTCTTCCCACTCTCTCCTCTCCAGCCAGTGTCTTTATTAGCCAAATCCAGCCAGAAGCCACAGCACAAGAGAATCAGATGCATGCAGCCCATGGAGGTCAACATTTCGGAGCAAAATCCGGGGTTAAGAAAGGTCAAGAGTTGATCTGGAACGGCAAATGGAAATACTCAGCACAAAATTTTAGGATCCTCTCTGGTTGTCCACTTTCCCATGAGAACATCATTTGCAAGTAAGCCACTTTTTCAGAATCCAAACCAATTTTGCAAGCATCTATAAGGCAGATGTAATAGGGCACAGTTACCTTGCCTCCACATTTGTGAAGATCACCTTCTCCAATTTAGTGCTTGAAACAAGGTACAGAGACACTGAAAGTTAATTATTTCTTTAGTCAATCTACCTTCCTATTCTTTACATTAATTAGACACATGAGCACATACAAATGCATCAATGCAGGAGAAATGATCTCATCCGGTAAGAGTTTAAGCAACTTTCTGCAGAGATCTTTCTACTTTCTGCCTCCCTAAGAAGCGTGCAGAGAACATTCACATCTCCCTAGAAATTCTGAGTCAGCAGCCCAAAGCTTTACCCCATTTCCTATGAAAGTTTAGAAAGTACTTAGGAAAGCAATGCACATATGCTACTAGACCTGGGGAACATATATTGTGATCCAGAATTAAATGCAGTGAAAGATTTAGGACAAAATGCAAAAAAAAAAGGAAACTAGAATAAAACCTTTGTATATGAATCCCCCAAGGAACACTCAGGCCTGCTCTGAAGAGGACTGAGATCACTACACATAAGCAAAAAGGTTTCTAAGAGAACACAGGTATTTTTCCTATTGAGAGAGCCAAACTGATGTGACCTTTTATTTTTCCCTTGGAACTAAGATTTAAATGGCTTTAATTTAGACCTAACCCACTGGATATGTGTAATATGATTGACAGACAGGACCAATCATGCCCCAACAGCCCCTTGTAGAGAGAAGCAATGGCTGCTCAAAAGTAGTTCAAATTTTAGGGCTTCCCTGGTGGCGCAGTGGTTGAGAGTCCGCCTGCCGATGCGGGGGACACGGGTTCGTGCCCGGGTCCGGGAAGATCCCACATGTCGCAGAGCGGCTGGGCCCATGAGCCATGGCCGCTGAGCCTGTGCGTCCAGAACCTGTGCCCCACAATGGGAGAGGCCACAACAGTGAGAGGCCCGCGTACCGCAAAAAAAAAAAAAAAAAGTAGCTCAAATTTTATTTGTATCTAGCTCCAAGCTCAGAACTCTTTTTCTCCATCCCACTCCCACTCCACCCCAGATAGCTTCTTGGTATATCATTGCTTAATTCAGGGCCCTGGAAAGTATGAGACCTAAGTTAAAATATTTGCAGGTATCTTCCCCAATTTAAAAAACTGTATTTGTCCCTGAAAAGGCAGCCCCATAAGATGAGGCCCAAAGAAAGTCTTTGGTTAAAAGGAGAGAGTGTATGTGTCAATGTAGGCTCAACATGGGAGGCCATATATAATTTAATTTTTTCTTTCATTCAGAATCATGGTTAAATCATCATCACACCACTACCATGTAGAATTAGAGGACTTACCAGTCATGTGAGCATTTTGTTCATGGAAAAAAGATCTACCATCTGCTCAGATGATCTTTAAGCATATGAATTGTTCTTAATCAGCAACTCATAATACATGCACACCTGGCTCCTGCCAAAGCAACTAACTGTGAACTTCTAACCACTAGACTTTTACAACAAGCCCAATTATGAGATATTACACTTACTTCTCTTTTAGTATTGTGTCACTTCCACTGAATTATAATCCATCTGACCATCTAGCTGTTCAGTATTGCATCCCTGGGTAAATCACACAATTTAAAAGTTACCTTTCTTATCTTCTTAACCTCTCACAGAATAGTTTTCACTGAATTATGCCTTTGCCTTTTGCTTAAATAAAGACACTCTGTAGGTGAGGATGTGGAGAAAAGGGAACACTTGTGCACTGCTGGTGGGAATATAAATTGGTGCAGCCACTATGGAAAACAGTATGAAAGTTCCTCAAAAAATTAAAAATACAACTACCATATGATCCAGCAATTCTACTTCTGTGTGTTTATCCAGAGAAAATGAAAATGCTAATGTGAAAAGACATATGCACCCCCATGTTCACTGCAGCATCATTTACAATAGCCAAGATATGCAAACAACCTAAGAATCCATCAATGGACGGATGGATAAAGAAAATGTGCTGTGTATATATAAAATGGAATATTATTCAGCCATTAAAAAAAGATTGAAATCTTGCCATCTGTGACAATATGGATGGACCTTGAGGGCATTATGCATAGTGGAATCAGTCAGACAGAGAAAGACATACTGTATGATCTCACTTATATATGGAATCTTAAGAGAGAGAGCAAGAGAGAGAGAGAGCAGATTGGAGATTGCTAGAGGTGAGAGGGTGGGGTAGGGAGGTGAAATGGGTGAAGTAGGTCAAAAGGTAGAAACTTTCAGTTATAAAATAAATAAGTTGTGGGTAGCATGGTGACTATGGTTAATAATACTACATTGTATATCTGAAAGTTGCTAATAGATCTTAAAGGTTCTCATCACAAGAAAAAAATTTTTGTAACTGTGTCATAATGGTTGTTAACTAGACTCACTGTGGTGATCATTTTGTAATATATACAAATATCAAATCATTATGTTGTACACCTGAAACTAATATAATGTTATGTGTCAATTATACTTCAATTTAAAAAGACACAGTATCAAAAGCAAGTTTATGAAATCTATTACTTTTTTTCCAGAAAGTCATTAAGGACATTATCTATTTAATCACTCTGTGACTCCTATATGTAGACAAGGATGAGAACTATCTTTGAGACGTAAAGTAAGAAAAAGTTTTGTTTCCCCTAAAGAACAAGTATGCTCCATCCTCCCCACTCTCAATACTTTCTCTCCATGTGCAATGAGAGCATGTAACTGATGAGGAATCATTTTACTTTGGCTGCCAGGAAGCTTAGCACCAACTTCAGTGAACAAGTATAATATTTATATAGAACTCTAAGATCTGCATGTTTGTGCCCTAACTTTTACTCAGTCTTTATTTTCTATTATATTTATATATGGGGTAATTCTAATTTTAATTAAATTTTGTTGTATATATATTTTATAAGCCAATAAAATCTCTGAAAAGTGAGCTTCCCTGGTGGCGCAGTGGTTGAGAATCCGCCTGCTGATGCGGGGGACATGGGTTCGTGCCCCGGTCTGGGAAGATCCCACATGCCGCGGAGCAGCTGGGCCCGTGAGCCATGGCCGCTGAGCCTGGGCGTCCAGAACCTGTGCTCCACAATGGGAGAGGCCACAACAGTGAGAGGCCCGCGTACCGCGAAAAAAAAAAAAAAATCTCTGAGAAGTGAAGTAAGAGGTAGGAAAGTCAGGAAAAAATGGAAAATTAACCAAGCTTTATCAAACACATTTAGTGTAAAGGCAAGTGTTATGAGCTTATACCAACAGAAGACTTGTCATTCTTGTTCTCCACAGCCTGTTCACATAACCCTAAGAGTGAGACACCCTGATTCTGAACATCAGACTACTCAACTCTTCCTATTCCTTAATCTTTACAGTTGTAAAGGCATAGGCCAAGGTTTGCTGGCAGACACCTTCATTCAGCAACATTTACTGAGCAAATACTATGAGCAGGTGCAAGTACTGCAAAGAATAAGAAGTCAGTAGCATATTTCAGAACACAAACTCTGGAGCTGGTCTGCGTGGATACAAATCCTGTATCCACCACTAACAAGGTCTGAGAGTGTGAGCAAGTTATTCAATCTCTGTGCTTCATTTTCTTCATCTGTATGATAGGCTTAACAACAGTACTCATCTAATAGGGTTGTTGGGAGAGTCAAGAGAGTTGATGCTACAGAATGATGCCTAGCGGTAGCAGGTACTCTGTTAGCTCCTATTATTATCAAGAACAAAAAAATAAGACACATCTTGGCCCCAAGAACCTCAGTGTCTAGTAGGAAGACAGACACATAAACAGGATTTTTTTTTGTAAAAAGCAGTAAGTGCTTCACAAAGACAAGGACAAACTGTCAAGGTGCAAAAGACAGTGTCATTGTTACTGTGTCTGACAACCAGCTCATTCAAAAACTGTGCACAGCCCTTTTATTTACATTCTTGTCATTTTCTATATGCAATGTACATCCAAGAGAATTCTCTCCCTCAAATTCCAATCTAACAACATGTGGTAGTTAATATTTCATTGACATTTAATCTAATTGCCCATATGTAATAGCAACAATTATAATATTTTGCCCCTGACAGTTATGTTACCTGAATGTTATATAGCTTAAATTGGCCCACAAGCTATAACTGTCTTCAATTGCTGTCTATCTTCAATTTTCCTGAGTTGAGAACAAAATTTCAGCACCAGAGTCCACATTCTTTCACATGCAGACAAACCCACATGCACAAGGACATGTGTACACACAAAGCGGGTATCTGGGTGCCATAACTGAATCCACCCCTGCCCAGTAAATCTGCTATTATTATTTTTCATCATTTCAATCAACTGTGCAGCAATCAACTGGACTGCTCATGTGGCAGCCCAACCTGGTCATTAAGACAGATGTGATAATCAGGTCAACTGGGAGATATTCAGTTATTTTGCTCATTTAGAGATGACAGGAATCTCCAATGTCAAAAACTTTGCATCCCCTAGATAGACTTTACTCTTTTAAACCAGTATTCATTTTTCAGGCCATTCACATAATTGGGATCTAATTATCAAGTTCACTTAAAGCATCACTTTTTGAATTGAGCATACAGGATGTGCAATCAAAACTTGGAATGTGCGTGCTACATCTGCAGAGGCTCTCCTGTTAAATAATGCATTTGGAAAGAGGCGCCACTGAGACAAGGCTTTTTGGCTCCTGCATAAAGGGCTGAATTCTTATGGTGTTTAATTTCCCAATTCATGATTCCAAAGTCTGTGCAGCAGCAATGTCTAGTTAGCTGCATCTTCATGTCCTGCAAGGTAGTGGGTGCAGCTGGACAGCAGCAGGCTGCTGGTTCAGTTTGATTGTGTGGCCCAGCCTGAAGAGCCTCCTGGGACCAGCAGTGTTCTGCAAATTAAAGTCGGCCTGGCCTGAAGGTCAGCAGCCATCCCCCAGTAGTCACTCATTGTCCCAGCCCACTGCCCTTGAGAAATTGGTGCGCTGCAAAACATATTTGCTCAGATACAGAGAGAAAGCAATTCTTCACCTAATTACATCCATTTGGCTCTGAACAGATAGATCAGGTCTCTTTGTGGGGGGAACAAAGCAAAAAGAAAAGGGATGTTTATGTTTATTTGTTTGCTAAATCTCTCCAAAATTTTTGTAAGGAAGCTGTGTAGCTAAAATTAAATAATGAATGTTTATGCTTTGTGAATTGTACACACTACATAAACAAAGGAAAGGGAGAGTGAGAGAAGGATGGGGAAGGGAGAGGTGCCTAGAGAGTATGCACCCTGCTGTAGGACTGCCTTATAGAAATGGCCACAGTGAATCCCCATTTACAAATAGCTCCCAACCACAAATGCCTTTCTCTAGTCTCTGCCAAAATAACAGTGCTTCTCTATCATTCAAGGGCCTTTTGAGTGCTGCTATCCAATCTTTCTCAGCTCTTTACAATGTCTTTAATCATTTGCAAAGAAAACTGAGTTTAAGCCAGGCATTTCACATCTAAATCACTTTGCCAACTAAGGGTTAAATCAGTGGACAAAGGAGCCCAAAGGAATGTTCTGAAAGGACCCATGCAGCAGCTTGAGAAACACACAACAGTGCTATGCCAGCCAATGAAGGTAGGGCCAATTGACCTCAGGTCTATTTGGGCAAAATTCCAAGTAGGTAACATTCTCTTTCACCAAAAAGGTTTCCAAAGCCTTTCCACTATCTTTTCTTTCAGCTAGTGTCCAGAATGAGTTCCCTCATTCTTTGTCTATTCCTTCCCCACCACATTCCTCACTGTCCTTACTCCCTCAATTTTGTCCTCTTAGACCATTCATTCACACTGAAATATTTGACAGTTCTCCTGGGTTTGGTTATATTTTAATTGGGGTCAACACCAAAGAGATGAAATGGATGGAATTTCAGGCCTTGATCAGGGAAGGATTTAGGGTCATAAGAGTCTTTCTAACATTCCTAAACATCTCACCCTGTTGGAAATCACCACTTTCTCTGCTCTGTGCTGTGCCCCCAGAATCAACCGCTCATGACTGCCTGCATGCACAGCCATGCAAGAGGGCTGACTTGGAAATTATCCTGAGCATAATATTTGGTCTAGGAGCGCTGTGAAAATATGGCTTTGGTGAAATAAGGCAGATAAAACAGCTGGGAGTGAGAGACAACTTTCACCCCCAACTCAACCAAATGCATCTGAGAAATGAGGATCTTCATTACCATCTCTTTACCACACTGTACCCTGTAGAAGGCAGTGGAAGCCTGTCTCATAAAGGCTTTGAAACGCTCAGATTAAAGGGATTGTACAGTTTAAGAACAAAGGGATACAAAGCCCTAATGTACAGCTTAAAATATTATTACTGTACTGGTTTCTGGTCTTTAAGAGAAAGCCACAGCTTTTCTAGTTATTTTATCTTAATTTGCAAGCAGTCCTAGATGAATTGTTCAGTTATTTCCAAGATCATACCGTTAGTTACAAGGTTAAGATTCAAATGGGCAGGGGAGAAGAAAAAGAAGCAAACTGGTGGTAAGAAATACGGACTGCTTGATCTTTAGTAAGTACTTTGTTTGCAGAGCACACATTTCATTCCAGCTAATGGTGAAAACAAACAGATGTGGGGAATGGTCTCTTCACTTTCAGCTCTGCAGCACTCCAAAATTTAGGCTCTGTCCAATTCTCCCATCCTGGGTTGGGCTGAACATCTTTGAGGCCCCTTTTTTGGAAGCACTGTCTCTGTTAGACTGACTATGTGGAATGCACTGTTCTTGGTGAGTCCATAGTAAACCCTGAAAATGAGGTTTGTTTTGGTAATGCATGAATTTGGCATTAAGAAAAAAAAAATTTTGTTCAAAACACAGTTATATTCAGTGCAGAAAACTCCATGAAAAAAAAGAAGTAAAAATGATAAACAACATGAAGATGTGTTATGCACATCAATGCTTAATATATTTAGTTGAAGCATATTAACCAATCTTCTCTGCTAAGTTCTATTGGTGGATCCATTCCCAACTCTATCCAAAACTATATTAAATTTTTAAAAAGAAAGAAAAGAACAAGACTGACTTCTTTGATTCTGTCATTAACTATGATGCAGGGATGGTTTTTCAGCCCCTAGACAGCTAAGGGCACTTCATAATAGAATCCAGCGCCTTTCACCCCTAAATCACTGATTTGAATCCAACCCAGGTCACTATTGACAGAATGTTATTACCTCTAGGTGCTGTCTGGTGGCCCATGTGGAATGAGTTGATGGTCTCTGTCCTGTTCCATGTGGACAGTTGCCCATGTCACCTCGTTGTCAGTTTCAAACGAGAAGCCAAGGAGTTAATGGATGTGGAGCCTGAGCCCCCCTCGCTCTGCAAGGTGGTGCCCTCTGGGTCGGAGTGGAGGGTGCTGACTGCAATGTGTGAAGCTGGGCGTCGATCTCCCTCAACACTTACCAGGACATCAATCCTTCTAGTTGTTCTACAACCACCTTTGCTGGGGGGCAAAGAATAAAACACATGGCTGGGGTTTTAGCCAGGATTTGTTTCCATTTTCCTGGCATAGGAGGTTCCTAGCAATGAATGCTGTTTATATCAACTTTCAGTTCACCATCCTAATTAGAAAAACAGGAATTTGTAACACCAAAGCAAAACCCTATGAATATTCAGTTTGCAAATCAAATATTACTGGATTGTGTTTTCTACTTCCTTTGATGTAACAGATTTTGCTGCAGAATAAATGATCTGAATTTAACCAGAGCCACAGGCACAATACTAGGATTTCTATTCTCGAAGACAAGACACACATGCTTGAGAAAGAATGGCCATTTAAGTATACCCCATACTCTGTATATATTCCTACCTGCATAAAACTTTAGAGGTCATGTCATCCAACCGCCCTTTTATTTCAATGAAAAAACTGATGCCCACATAGGCAAAGTGTCTTGTTTAAGGTCACACACTGTAAAAATTAACATGACTAAAACCGATGAGGAAGTCCCTGAACTTGTACTCCAGTGCTATTTTACAGAGGCATTTCATTTTGTTTCATTTAACAGGTGCTATTGAGCACTTCCTGTGAGCCAGGCACTCTGCTTGGTCCTGTGGTGGTGGCAGTAGTAGCAGTGGTGACGGAAGTCTGGGGTAGGGACAAGAAGAAAGAAACTCTCCCAGCTCAGCATCTAGCACAGAGTCTGGCATAGTGAGATGTCATTAACAAAAATGTATGTACAAACAAAAGTTTACACTAAAGGGCCATTTTCTGTTAGGTTTTGCTAGAAACTTCCTGAGACAAAGATTTGAGTGTACATAGTTTATTTTGGAGGTAATGCCAGGAAGCAGTGGTAGAGGAGAGGGGAAGTGAGAGAGGGCAGGGAAAGAATGGCACACAGAGTGCGTTAGTGAGCAGGTTGCTACTGGGGGCAGCTGGGGCTTTACCCCCCCCCCCAGGGACTCGTGAGAAGTAACGATAACACGCCTCAGAGTGGCCCACTAAGAGGTGAGGAAGCTGGGCTATCCATCCACTAACTCCCTTCCGTCATTAGTTGAGGACCATGCATGCAGAGTGTTCACTCCTTCGCACCTCTAGCCTACCTGTATGGCAACCAAGCACACTCCTGCAGCCACAGATAGCTCGCAGATGTAGAGGGTCACGGGTCCTGACAGCAGGAGGCCATCAGCCTTTCCAGAAACTGTAAGTGTGGAGGGTCTGTGAGTGGGGCATCAACAGCTTCTGCTATAAGGATTTATGATTTATGATTGTTAAGACAATATCTAACATTTAGAAGATAGTCAGTGCTACAGAACAAAGATGGCGAGTTCACAGAAGAAATACAACATGGGAAGTGGCTGCTCTGTGTGCTCAGTACAGAGGCAGGTACAGAAGAAGGTGCTGCTCCCTGTGGTGCAAGGCCTGTCTCTACCTCCGCTTCCCATTCACAACCAGCAATTCAACACCCTCCACCCGCCCGCCTCTTCACCTCTCTGCTCTGCCATAATGGCTCCTCTACAGAATTTCTCCCTTCTAAAGCCCCTGCCTGGTCCTTAACACCCACCTTCCAGCTCCCACCAAAGCAGCTCCCTCCATCTTATTGTCTCAGTCTCAGAGCCTCCTAGCAAGAGGAGTTTCTCCCTCACATCTCATCCTTCAGATATCTTTCTATATTTCCATTTCCTCCTCAACATTCATGGAAATAAGTTATAATATGTTTCTGAATAATAAACCACAGTTGCTCAAGAAATGCAATAAATAAATGAATCACCAGATTACTAAGTCAAGCTGCCAGAAGCACTCATAGGACAGAAAACCAGACACTGAACTGAGAAGTTCATAGCAACTTTCAGTCCAATTCCTGAAGAAAACTACACAGATCCCCACAGCCCTCAGGAATCATCAAAGTTCCAATGATGTTTGCTGTTAAAACCAGAAGAAGAAAAAAAAAGCCCCTTGGAATTCTTGTGTCCAAGCACTGTGCAATTCCCAGAACCTTCCTCCAGCTGCAATTTCCCTCCAAGAAACTAGCTCAGTAATGTACACAGTGTAGCAAGATTGCTCAAGTGCACAGCTGCGCAGCCAGTGAAATAAGGTGGAGGGAGAGAAATCTGTCTCAGAAGATGTCAGGGGAAATGAGGAATCATCTTCTGTTTCCCTCTTGGGCAAATCATAAGGATTTTGGAAAGGAAAGGTCATACAGAAATGGTTACAAAATTTTTTTTAAGTATCTTTTCTTGGTGGGGATGTGGAGTCTGCATACTAGTTAAGATGTGCCTATTGTGTGAGAGAAGCTATACCAGGTGCTCTCAACAGTATCTCATTTAATTCTAATAAAACTTTATGAATAATAATAATAAGTGGCAATATTTATTAAGGCAGTATTCTGAGCACTATGCTAACAACTTTAATATATTATCTTGCTCAATCCTCACAATACCCTATGAGATAGGTACGATTACTATCCTCATTTTACTTATGCATAGACTGAGGCTTTCAAATGTTCTATAATCTGCCCCAAATCACAAAGCTCACCTGGAACCACTAGTTCTTGGATCTACACACCAGCTATCTGACCCTTTGAGGCATTCTCTTTCTACTGCACCATATTTTCATGGTGCAGGAATCTTCCTCATATGGTGGCTCCACTGTCATGAGTTAAGGCGACATATGATTACCTTCAGGGATGTCAACTTCAAAAAGTTTGGGACACATATCCCAAAGAACTTGCTCCTATATTAATCCATGGATCTGGCAACCATGAATACCCCAGGCTTTGAGACTGTACACACAGGAAGGTCACTTCTGGTCTTCACTGTCACTCTTGCAATCCCACTAGGGCCAAGAATCAGTGAGAAGAAATAATGTCCTCCACTTCTTCAAACCGAGCTGAGGTCTGCAGAATCAGAAGTGACTTTATGCCTAGTTCCCAACACTGGGCCCAAGTCGGCAGGGCCTGGGAAATAAGAGCAACACAAGAAGGTCCAAGGTGCACATCCATCTCAGGAGAGACATGCTCATCTGAGGGACAGATGGCTAAGACTGTTTTGTGTTGACCCCTAAGAAAGTCCTGACTATATTATCTAGAACCCACAAATGACAGAAGGTATAAAGGTAAGCAAACAATTTAAGAAAGAATGATCCAAAAGGGCATTTGGGGATCAAAAATTCAAACACAAAGCTTTCTGGTTCCTTACTAGACTCAACCAGAGTGGTCATTACCAGCACACAACCCTAGCCACTTGAACCATTCTCTGGTTCGTAATTTAATGCAGACCCCAAGTTATAATCTGGCTGAATCCTCAAGCAGCTTAAGAAGTGGTTCAGAACTTACATTTCCCTGGAACACAAAATTTCTAAGAGTAAGAGTTTCCAAGGCAGTCCATGAAAGCCACCTTAACCCATCATGTATTGTGCTTCCATTGGGATGTTGAGAACATGCCTTCTGCTGATCTCTCCCTTAGAGCAGAGATGCAATGAACAGATGCAGAGGAAGAGGAGTGGGATGGGACTTGGGCACTGTAGTTAGGAGCCTTGTGGGATACCACTCTGAGGAGACCAGCCCTGGACTGAGGGTTCACATTTGGGTCTGTCAGCAGCACCTCCTGCAAGAGCAGATGCTGGAAGCGAAGCAGTGCATGCGGAGCAACTGTCCTTGGCATGTGGTGAGGAGACTCCTTGAGGAGCCATAGAAAGAGTTCTGAACTCGGAAACGAATGCTGGGAGCTGGGTGACATCAGCTCTCATCCACAAATTGTAGGCAACGACTAATACCTTACACACAGGCTGCTGTGAGGATTCAATGCGAAAATGGAGCTCAAAGTGGCATAGCACGTGGCACTTGGTAGATGGCAAACATGTTTGTTAAGAGCATTTTTGCATTATAAAAAGGAAATTTTATGTTATAATCATAATCACAGTACTTTAGATTTGCACAGTATTTCTCATTTCATAAAGCAGTTTAGAATATCTGAACTCCAAACCTTGCAACAGTCTTAAGGGTGAGCATTAATATGGTTCTCAGTTTGCAAATGAGGAAACAGAGGCTCAAGACGATTCAAGGACTTGCCCACAGTCACACACAGAGAAAGTGGTAGAATGCAGCCCCAAGTTCTTCTGACTCTACTCTGAGGGGAGTGGGTCCTAGACTTCTTGGCTCACTACTCTTAGGGACTAGGAACAGTGACATGTGACATCTCAGCATCAAAGTGAGGATAGGGTGGGCAATCACCATCCTCCCGAGTTCCACAATTTGTCTTCTGGAAAAAAGTAGATTAAGTAAGAACAATGATAAAGTGGAAGAAAGACATCTGCTAGAACCTGGCCCTCTGACTTCTATTTTGCGTCTAACCCAGTTCCCTACATAGGGGTAAAACAACTGGCTCAGACACTCCGCTCACTGGCCTCCTGTTTGTTCCAGGGACCACCCACTCACTATCTGAGCACCTACACCCCTTCCTTCCATTTTTCAGCAACCTAAATCTTCAGAAAAGGGGCCATTTGTGAGTCCAACCCCTCCCGGCTTTCTGAGTCAGCAAAGTCTGCCAAAGTTCTTCAAGAGCAGACTCCCATTTTTACTTTTACCAGTGCTTTCCTGGTCATGCCACAAGACAAACGTGATTATGGCAGGTGTCAGGGATAAGCAGGGTCTGCAGTCATTATTCCAGTCCAGACTACACAGCATGGTCACTTCCTCTAGTCATGCACACATCTTAAAGCCAAGGCTCTTCTTTATCTGTTGACCTTTCCTTTCCCATCAGCCTCTGACCATTACCACGCCTAGCCACACATTTACGGAAGAGGGAAGCAGGAACCTCTTTTGTCTATTTGCTTTATCAAACTGCAGTCACAAAAAGTCCACTCAGAACAAAGATGTTCTCTGTATCCTTTGCCTGGCACATGGCCCTGGCAAGAAAAAGTGTATTTAATGGTGAGATAGGAAGAAACAGAACTGAAAAGTGTAGCCCCCACATGAACACCTTGCCACTTCCCCTTCCAGCTCCTTCCCACAGCCTCCCTGTAACAATTGACAACATGTACAAAGGGGAAAAATTATTTCTGGGGCTAAACATTAAAACAAAGGCAGCCCAGAGCTAGTTAATTCTTCGAATGAGACAAACATAAATGGTGCATGGATGTGCAATAAGGTGTAAAAGAGGAAGTAAGATGCATTAGAACCAAGAGTGCATAATGTATTATCAACAGCTCTGCGGCTTTGATGGGCAAAGGCTTTTATACAGACGCTGTGTTGATAGGTATTTCAACCAGCAGTAAAAAACCATTCTTGACATTCATCTACAGGGAAAAATACTCATGTACTCTTGGCCGTAGGACCAATTAGTCTGTGAAAGCAGCAGGGAGGGGGGACAGAATATAAATGCAGGATGCATCTGCACTTGATTACTCTAATGAAATGTCCATTGATTCCTATAGATTAATGTGAGAAGAACAGCAGCTGCAGAGTGGCTAACACCTCTAGGTCAGCAGCTGTGTGGAGGGGTGGGGTGTGCGTGCGTGTATGAACACCACCACGAGTCTTGTGCACGGAGAAGAGAGAAATCAGAAGAGAGGACTCGTGTGTGTGTGTGTGTGTGTGTGTGTGTGTGTGTCGGGGTGAGACTGATTATGCTGGACAGAATCAAGGAAAGGAAGAGTCTGGCTCCTTTAGTCATTGAGGACTGGCTGTGTACAGTAGTGGACAATAGGAATACTGCTCAACCACTTGCAGGGGCCAGGACTGAGCGCTCCACTTCCCTTTCCTTTCCCCTCTCTCCACCCACATTTGACTTTGCTGTGAGGGGGACAGAGACCTCACAGGTCACCTAGTTTGGTTCAATTAATTTCATACAGGCTTTAGCCGCCCAGAGCAAATGTGGAGTGCACAGATGGCTCTCTGACTCCTCACTGGTGCCCATCCTCCCCCACTCCCACCCAAAGCTGACATTGACTTGCCCACGCTAGTACTGTGCCTTGGGGTCAATGTGCCAAACTAAGCGAAACACATGCCAAACTTAAAGGATGTGCCCCAGCTCATGTAATTACTGTGGAACTATTCTCTGCCTCTTGGACCTGGCATCAACTTAAATTCTCCAACTCAAGAACAAGAATGTTTAAAGGATGTTCCCTTCACTGCCAAGGAAACAGCTCTCTTATTGCTACAAGGTCTTCCTTTAGAAAATGCTATCTACATAGCCCTGTAACAGAAGGCCTGGGATCTGCTTGGGTTTCACCTGAAGTCTTTCCTGGTAGCACAGACAAAATCATTCACATAAAAATTCCAATTAGCTAGTATTATATTTGGTCCACCTGGTTCACAATAATTTCTACTTACAGAAAAGGAAGTGGCGGGAAATCTGGGAACCAGGAGAACCCCATGCATGCAAGCATCCAATGGCTGCAGAGGTATGCTGAGAAAGAGCGAGTCCACCACTTCTGCCCCAGAAAGAACTCAGAGGTTCCTGGGGATGTTGGCAGCATGGTCTGCAGAAGCACAAAGACAGAAAAGCTAGCAAGAAGCAGCCAGGCCTGGAAATCTTTTCACACTCAGAAAAGAACTTCTGTTTCAGCAGGAAAATTCAGCACCCAACAAACATGAACCCCACCTGAGCTCAAAAAGAAAGGAAATGTCAGCCTCAATGTTCAAATTCACTTCCCTCTTACTTCCTCTGAGGACCCTAACGGCTAATCAAAACATGCTGATCACTCCTAGTTCTGTTGCTCTGAATCACTGTTTGTTACAGGCCAGCTAGAAAGGGACCCTTCACTGGAGAGTCAAGAAAATGGATAAGGATAGAATGCATTTTTAACGCTGCTAGTTAGGTACTTAGTATGGAGAAAGAACCCTGTGCACTTTTATTGCAAAATACATTCAGCATCCATGTGTTTGCTCAGCTCATTATCATTAACCTGGTTTTAGATATGGTTAGAGACAGAACCCTGAACTAGAATTTTATGGACCGATATATAGATATAGATACAGATTAGATATAGATATAGATAGGTAGGTGCTAAAATTCTGTGTGTGTCAAATCATACATAGACAGACAGACAGTTGCCTAATTTTAAATGTAATAGGCCAGATTCTCCTGATTGCTCTCCAGCTAAGACAAGGCTTTCCAGTTCTCCAACTCTCTTTCACCTGCCGGCACCATATGAATCTGTGTTTTAAAGACTATCGGCCCAACACTCTTTTTTTATTGAGAAGCTGCAGAACTCTAACCAGTGGTTCAATAAATTGTATTACATCCCCTTCGCACTGAATGCCCTACACACTTTGGCTTTCCATGTGTAATTGCAAGCTGTTATTAGCCCTGAGCTGTGTCCGTTACTGGCCACATTCTTGCTGAGCGGTCAATTTTTTCCCCTGCCATTTCCTTTGCTCACACCATGCTGACCACGTTGGCCAGAGGCGGCCCAAGGTTTATAGTGCAGCATTGATTTTTCTTTTCTCTCAATACTGACAGAATCATAGATCCAAGGCAAATAAAGAAATGCATTCTGGGGTGATGAAATGTCTTTCATTCAGGCTGGATTGAATCAAAGCCCATCACAGAAATGTAGGGCTCTGAAATGCTAGGGAGGCTCATACCTCAAATTGTGGAAAAATAAATTTTATGTTTTCTCCACTTTCCTTGGGATTTGTAAATCACGGGGGACTTGGACAAGCCAGCCAGTAACCAACTTGGGCAACGGGGCCATTGTAAACAGAGCAGCTGTTACCATGTTTATTAATTGGGGCATTGCTTATAATTCTGCTTGAAGGATAGTCATTTATTAGCTTACGCAACACCCAGAGTCTTCCAAAGAACTGTTCTACTGTAAAAATATTAACTGAATCTCAGCCTTTGCTAAGAAATGCAAGATAGCAACTCACACAGACTAGTGGAATTCAAGCACACTGCCTATTACCAAGGGGCAGCAGTGACTGACTGCAATAAATTGAGGAAATCTTCACTCAAACAAATAGCTCAAGTTGACACCTAGTGAAATGTAAATATGACCTTCACTAATTAATTTGGTGATATTCATACCTTGTTTATAGACATTAATCCAAGTTTGATCTTTGGCACACACAAGAGTACATGTTCACAGATACCGTGGGATATTCGATGGAAAAACTCTTGGAGTGGGAAGTCAGGATTTTCATCCTCACTCTTCCATTAACAATAAACCATAAGCGCCAAACACGTTACCATACCGCTCTGGCTTTGATTGTTCAGTGGGATGATATATGTGAAGTGTCTGACACAGAGCCCAGCACATGTCATTTCTTTGTGCATAACGAATGGTTGAGCACTAACCTACTATGTGGAGGCACCCAGTTAGGCACTAAGGACACAGCAGGAATCAAATATCTGGTCCCTGCCTTTGTGGAGACTACAGCCTGGTACACGTCACACAAGTAGCAAATGCTCAAGATGACTGATATATTATGATAATTATTATTAGTTGTAGTAGTATGGAAGGGTTGGGCTTTAGAAATGGAAGGGTTGAGCAGCATGAATTTAGGTCCTTTCCAGCTCTCAGACTCTTTAATCCATGATCAATAATAACTATCTGTGTGTGCATGTTTTATGTGTATCTGATTATACGTGTAATTAGTATGCAGTAGAGGTTTGCACTTAAGCAGATCTGTCTGCCAAACAGTTCATCTGTATCAAAGTTGGGGACCATTCAAAACTCATATGTATGTTTATTTGTTTTCAATTTAGTCTAATTCCAAAAAAATAATTTGAAATAGTGTATCGTTTTAAATGTATATTTAAGCCCCTTGGAATGCACAAAAAATAACTCACATTGTTCTTTGGCTGAAACATCAAATTCAGGTCCCCAAAACCTGAAAATATTACAAGTACATCCAATAAGTGTGACTTTTTATAGGTATACAAAGATACCAAGTAGTACAAGGGCATCTCTTGGATTTCTGATTATCTTAAAGACTAGACACCTCTCTAGCTCTATGATATTTAAGTTTCTGGAAAAGAGAAACCTTCTCTTATTTTTCATTCATCCCAAGTGCCTGACACATAATAGGTGCTTAACGAATGTCAGTTAACCAATTAGCACCCCAATCAGTCAGACAGTCAGCTCTGCTCCAGGTCCTTCCATAAGCAATCTGCAAAGGCATCTGTTTTCCTCTGTGAATGACCATAGCTAAAAGCCAGGTAGTCATGACACATTTTGGTTTACAGTGCCCAAGTGTATCTATAATTTGAAATTCAAAGCAACTTTGAAAGACATGACTGCAGAAACCTATGGGAGAGGAGTAACTCCATAAGTCAGAAATGCATGGTATCTTCTCCCTGTACCAACTGGGAGTGGAGAAGGAAGGGAGACTTTTCTTGCTTCTCACTGATCCTCTGTCCCAAATTGTCCTCCAGGAAGGATGGCCTCTTCATCTTGTTTGCTTGACTTTTTTAAAATCTCAGAATACTTCTTTCAATGTTTATTGACACTTAAGTTGGTTTTGAATGGCCCTTTCCATTTTTCTGCATTTGGGCAGCAGCAACAAGTCACCTTTTTGAACTTCTGTTTGACTTTCAGCATATGACATAATTCCAATGGCTGAGCCAGAAGTATAAGCTTAAATGGCAATACTTATAAAATGCTAATATGTATAAAATGCACTCCTGCTGCTTTTTAGAAAAGGGTCAAGTCAATTTGTAAAAGCCATTACTCACATAAGGAACATATGCCAGTTTATTCTTTTTTCTTTTTTAAAGAGTGTTGCCTGGATAATCCAGTGAACATCAGAGGAAAGTGAGTAAGCCATTAGGGGTCTGGAACTTTTTTTTTTTTCTTTGCGGTACGCGGGCCTCTCACTGTCGCAGCCTCTCCCGTTGCGGAGCAGAGGCTCCGGACGCGCAGGCCCAGCGGCCATGGCTCATGGGCCCAGCCGCTCCGCAGCACGTGGGATCCTCCTGGACCAGGGCAGGAACCCGTGTCCCCTGCATCGGCAGGCGGGCTCCCAACCACTGCGCCACCAGGAAAGCCCTAGATTATTCTTAATTCCAGAGTCTACTAATCTTAGATTTACGTAAAATGGGTATTATAACTACTTGGCATGAAATATTTTGCTCAGTTCTACCTTTGCCCTGAGGAATTGCATTCAACAAGCATTTTCTAACCATCCACAACATATCAGGTATAGGGTCTCTACCTTCCTGGAGATCCTTGTGAAAACAAATGCAAGCAAATAGTCAAGATTCAGCAGACAGGGGCCATGATAGAGGATGTACCTGATGCTAGAGAATGGGGCTAGAGGATGGTTTGCGTTTCAGGTATGAGGCACAGGCCAGAAAATGCTTTGCAGACATTTCTGGGCTTAGTTTTGAAAGACGCAGAAGACTAAGGGCAAAGGAAGTTGAAGCCAAGAAAGCAGCATATGCAAAGACTCCGGGAATCAAGGAAATTTGTTCCTAAATTTCCAGGGGGCATTCTCTTGGATTCACTCCCTAGGTTATCCTTGAGCTATTCAGAGGAACATCCAAAAATGTTACAGTGCTGGGAGGGGGACTCTTGCAGGCCCAGGCAAAAGGGGCAGAGAGTGGAGGGGAGGGAGGAAAAAGGCCACAGACCTTGTGTTTTCTCCCCAGCTCAACACAGCTTGCACGTGGGGTGTCACACACCCACGGGTCAGAATCTCAGGATTTTAAATCCCTATAAATTTTTCACATAGACTTAGCCTTGCTCAGCAGGCTCCTGGGATTTTGACCATGGCCTAATGGGGTATCTGAAAAGACAAGGCCCACCAGTGACTGCTCATGCTGACCTGGACTCAAGGTTGGCATGGCAAAGCTCAGCCTCTGCCTCATTGACTAGAGGTGGGAATGCGGTGGGAAATGAGGCAGAGGGAGAGCAAGTCAGCTCTGGTGAGGAGAGAAAGGCAGCCCCAGAGACAGCCTGAAGCCAAGAGGACAAAGAAAATCACCCTGAGAACTCACCCAGCCCTCTCCCAGGAGGCGGTCTGACAGTGCACGTTTATCATTTACTTTAATTCAAATCAATTCTGATTTGCAGGAACATCAGCTGTTTGAAGAGATAGGTGACTTTGCCAATACATTCTTGCTTATCTTTCTCGCTGACTAAATTAGTAAATTTAACAAAACAAAAAAAAACTTCAGGGATTTGGTGAGGAAAAATGTTTGGGTGGAATCATTTGGGTTGATTGAAATATTCCTCGTGTGTGTAGGGCCACACACATACAGCATTTTCTGACTTCACAGGAAACTTCATGTCATTTAATGAACCAACTGTGCCAGGCATATTAGGTGCCAAAATGTGATACATTAAATGTGAATAAAAGAATATTATTACTACAACATAAATATTTTGGAGCAAGATAGATCTAAATTTTTTAATTGTACAGCATTACTCTTGTACAGGTTACTTCTAGAAAACATCAGAGGTAAGAACTGCCCAGATGCTACCCAGCATCTGGAAGGGTAAACATACCCAGGTTTGGGTGGATTTTATATGAATTCTAGGCCTCGATTATCTCCTCAAGCTCTAAGGGGCTCTTTTAAGAAAAGAGCCTCTGATGCCTTCCTCTGGAATGGAGAATTCCACATACAGATGAAAACAAGCTTTGAGAGACAGACCAGTGTGGAAATGATGTGTTCCCAACACCTAGAACAGTGCCTGGCACATCAGAGCTACTCAACAAATGTCTGTTGAATGAATGAATGAGTGAGTGAATGAAAGAAAGAACAAAAGCCTTGTTTATGGTAAACTCATACATCACCAACATAGCACCCTGGACAGAGCCCTGCAAACCATGTGATGTTTCCTCTGCCTAGAACACTCTTTTCCCAGATTTCCACTTGGCTGGCTCCTCATCATTTAGGTTTCTGCCAATTGTCACCTCCTCAGAGTGGCCCTTCCTGACCATGGTATTAGGGGGAAATAAAATACCATCCCACTAGCAGTCACCAGCTATCTCATTCTCCTGTATTATTTTCTCTGGAGTAATTATTACTCTCATAAAATACATTAGCATAAGGTATTAGTTTTCTATGGCTGCTGTAACCACAGTCTTAAGTAACTTAAAACAACACAAATTTATTATCATATAATTCTGTAGTTCAGAAGTCTGACACAGGTCTCATTGGCTAAAATCAAGATGTCGTCAGAGCTGTGTTCCTTTCTGGGGACTCTAAGGGAGAATCTGTTTCCTCGCATTTTACAGCTTCTACAGCCCAGCCACGGTTCCTTGGAGCATAGCCCCTTCCCCCAACTTAAAAGCCAGCAACATTGCAAGTCTCTGACCATTCTTCCAAAATCACATCTCCTGACCTCAACCGGGAAACATTTTCCACTTTTAAGAACTTCTGTGATGAAATTGGGCTCACCCGAATAATAGAGGATAATCTCCCCATATCAAGGTCCTTAATTTAATCATATTTGTAACGCCTCTGCTACGTAAGGCAACATATTCTCAGGTTCCTGGAATTAGGATGCAGACATCTTCAGAGGGCCATTATTCTGCCTACCACATGAGACATTCATTTATTTTTTTCTTGTTTGTTATCTGATTCCCAGAGGCTGTAAGCATCATGGCTGCCAGGACTTTGTATCGTTTGCTACTGTATCTGCAGCACCTAGAACAGTGCCCTACACATGTTGGGTACTTAGTATATATTTATCAAATGAATGAATAAATGCATGTTCCCCTGTGTATGGAATAAGTTGTTTGTTCTGATCTTCTGCTGCCCCACAGTTTTCATCCCGCTGTAAAGTATTTATGATCCACCTAAGTCATCCTTTATACACTTGTAATGCTGTAATTACTCAGAATTCTCCAACAGCTAAAATAGGACATGAGTGTTTTTGTTAATGTTTGAATATCTCACATCCACTATTCACTCTCAGTGAAAAAGCAATTGTAGAATTTACTGGAATCAAGCTTTATTAGTATACCCCTTCCTTTAGCAATTTCTTGCTACATGGACTGAAACTGGCTTAAGCAAAATTGCATGTACATTATGAGAGATGGAAAGATTTACATCTGTATTTCCAATTAAGGACTTTATGCGGTTTGGTCCAAAGAGAGAAGGGTTAGCAAATTGCAGTGCTTCCAACTCACTGATGGCAGCATAGTATCATATAAAGGATACCAGAGTCAAAAAGACTTCGGTTTGAGTCCTGGCTCCACCACCTTCTAATTGTATACATCTGGGCCATCTCTTTAATTACGAACCTCAGCATTCTCACCCACAAAAACAGGGGAACAGTACCTCTCAAAGTGCAGTTATCAGGGACTAGATGAGAAGACAGATGTCAAACACATGTATGGCACACATAGGGCACTGGGTAATTATCAGTTCCTTTCCCCTCCTCAATGCTCTCACATACTAAAAGTTCAGAGGATGAGAGAAAGGAAGCTGAGAACAAGCAAAAAGGAGAATAACGACAACTGGGCAAAACTGAGGAATGAGAGACTGCTGGCAGAAAAAGTTGCTGTTTTAGGACTTCCCTGGTGGCGCAGTGTTTAAGAACCCTCCTGCCAATCCAGGGTACATGGGTTCGAGCCCTGGTCTGGGAAGATCTCACATGCCGTGGAGCAGCTGAGCCCATGCATCACAACTACTGAGCCTGCGCTCTAGAGCCCAAGCCCACGAGTCAGAACTACTGAAGCCCACATGCCTAGAGCCTGTGCTCCGCAACAAGAGAAACCACCACAATGAGAGACCCATGCACCACAACGAAGAGTAGCCCCCACTCGCCACGTGCAGCAATGAAGACCCAACACAGCCAAAAATAAATAAATAAACTTAAAAAAAGAAGAGGTTGCTGTTTTAGGAACAGGAAAAGGACCAAATGGAAGGAGCTGGGGAAGTGTAATCTTCTCAAGTGGCAAGAAGAAGAAGAAAATAGGATACAGATGGTCTCTTTCACACCTAAAGTCCTTTTTAAAAATACAGAGTCCCAGGAATACATCACAGACTTATCCAATCCAAACCTCTGGGAGTGGGTCCCAAAAATCTCACTTTTAGGCCCCATTTGAAGAATCTTTTACTCATACCACCCATTCTGACCTACCATTTATTTCCCAGTATTTTATCTTTTCATGCTTATATAAGCAAGGTCCTTGAAGACCTTTCACTTAATTCAGGAAATATTTATTTGTTATCGTGACAGAATCTGAACATTTGTCTGCCATTCAAAAAACATGGGTACTTGCCACATTTCTGCCACTGGGTAAGACACTGGTAAAAACTCTTCTATTTTTAATTAAGGTATAATTCACCATATGATTCATTTTTAAAGTGTACACTTTCATGTTTTTTAACATATTTAACATATTCACATTTGTATTTAGTTTTTTAACATATTTAACATATTCACATTTGTATTTAGTACTACAACCAACACCACTATTTAATTCCAGAACATTCTCACCACCCCAAAAATGAAACTCCATACCTATTAGTAGTCATTCCCAAGTCCCCACCTCTACCCCAGCCCCTGGCAATCACCAATCTATCTACTTTCTATCTCTATGGATTTGCCTATTCTGGATATTTCACATAAAATTGAATCATACAATGACTGGCCTTTTGTGCCTATATTCATTCACATAGAATAATGTTGTCAAAGTTCATCCATGTTAAAGCATGTATCAGTAATTCTTTCCTTTTTATTGCTCAATATTATTCCATTGTATAGGTATACCACATTTTGTTTATCCATTCACCCACTGATGGTCATTTGGGTTGTTTCCACTTTTAGGCTATTATGTATAATGCTGCTATGAACACGCACTTACCAATTTTTTTGTAGTTACGTATTCAATTATTTTGGGTATATGCCTAGAAGTGGAATTGCTGAGTCATATGGCAACTCTGTTTCACAGAATTTTGTTAAGTTTATTTATCTGTAAAATGTGGTGAATAGTCCCGTGACCTGTGAATTCCAGGAAGATGTTATGAGGATCAAACATAAAAGTATTTTATAAACACTAAAATACTAAAAAGCTCTAGGTATTATCATATTTCAAAAGCACTATGCACAACACCTTATACATAGTAGATGCTTTATAAAGATGTGTGTGCTGACTGATTTGTGTAATTAACAAATGAGGAAAAAAATAGATAATTAATCCTGGGTATTGTCCCAATCAAGCAGAAGAAAGTTACTCAGTGAATACCATAAGTCTTCATTTGATTTGTCTTCCTAAAGCAGTAAAAATGAATAAATGTGTTCTTGAAACAAAATAAAATTTCCCTGATGTCTTTAAAGGGTTTCCATCTATTCTGGCAATCTATTTTTCCAGACAGGCTCTGGAATGAACTGCTTGTGCTTACAACAGTGGTGTCCACTAAGGATGTGCAGTATTTGGGAAACCTGCTCCACCTTAGCTCTTTTGAAGAGACTATGCCAAGTCTCATTTTTTTTTCAGGAGTTAAAGGTGGAATCACACTCCTCCCCAATAACTCTAAGGATGAAGCAGCAGTTTTTTTTAATAAACTGCACATTGGCATCCATCACAGCTGACACATTGCTACCATTTCAACTGTGTGTTCATTCAGGTGTCCTGTCTAAATTGAGACTTTTAGGCACTAATAATAATTAACTACTTTCTTAGCAATGAAAAAAGTCTTAAATGCCTATTTACTTAATGGTCCCCTAGGGTGTCTTTGTTTTGAATAGGATAAAAAAAAAAAATCTTAGCTGCAAAATAAGCAGGTGATTCTAATCAATAAAGCCAGAGGACTATATTGATTACAAGAACTCCATTCTTTAGTCATTAACCCTGTGAATTCTCTACCAAAGCCAGGTAGGACTATTTCTACCCGTTAGAACATAGAAAGACTCACTGAGAAACTGGAATCTCATTTCACTTTCAGGTCTTCCACTTAGCCTACAGGGTCAGTTTAAAGGAGTCAATTCCACAGGCTGCACATGTGGGAAGATTACTTTCATGACTGTCTCTCAGAAGGGTTGTGTTCAAAGACATTTGGGTTTTTTCCCCCATTGGTAGTGATGGATTTGATGACAAAGCATTAAGCCTTGCCTGGGAATTTCTTCTGCAGGGGCAGGAAGTTTCTTCTCCTCCTGATGATTGCCAACATTTCTGTATTTCAAAGAGAGTATAGAGATGAGACGCAGCATTGATTTTATTAGTGACAAACAGTTAATGTGATCCATGGAATGTACAACAGGCTAAACCACGCTGGAACCCCCGACCTGACTTGGGCTGCAAAGTTTAGGTTCATTGGTGTATGTTGTAAATGAGCTGAGCATAGTTTCCAATCATTGCTTTTCTTTGGAGTCCCGTAGCACCTCATGACAAGGGAAAACACACTGTAGACATATCACACCAAAAATCAGGGGCTGTAGGTTCAAGTCCTGACTCTCCCACTAAACCAGCCAAGTTATTTCATCCTTCAGGGCCTGTTTGTTCATCTGTAAAATGATGGCTATGGAGTGCTTACGTTTCACCTGGGGATCTGGTTAAAATGCAGATTCTGGTTCAGTGGGTCTAAAGTAAGGCTCAAAATCGTACACAAGTAAAGCTGAAGCTGATGGCTCATGGACATACTTTGAGAAGCAGAGACCAAATGATACCTGAGGTTTCCTTATTCTAAGGAAATGGCTTATTTCCTATGGCTCTTATTTCCTATGGCTCTATGATCTGTGGGTTTCTGGTAGCATCAAGACATCTCTACCTTGTTTATGTAAATCCCTAGTTAAACTTCAGGCTCTGTGATGGCAGAATAATTGTTTCTTGAACTCTGCGTCTTTTCTGCATCCCATAGGCTGCACAGTGTTTGGCATACAATAGGTGCTCAGTAAATATTTGCTAATGAATGAATGAAAAAGGAGAACTGGTATTTTCGCTTATTCTAAGAACATTTCATTTAGATTCAGAGAGCTGGAAGGATGGTTTGAGATAATCCAGTCTAACACATTTTATCCAGAAGTCTTAAGACGCAAATTACTCAGGATTATGTGGCTAGTTATTCCAGAGAATATGAAAAAAAATAATTCCAGTTGAACTATAATATGTAAACCTATCTTGCTTCTACCCAGAAGAAGGTGACAGAATGTTTTACGGAGGAAATGAGGTTGATAGGGAGCCATTTATGCTCTCAGTTCCCTCCTGGGTTTTTGTTTTTTTTTAAAAGATCTTTATTGGAGTATAATTGCTTTACAATGGTGTGTTAGTTTCTGCTTTATAACAAAGTGAATCAGCTATACATATATATATATATATATATATATATATATATATATCCCCATATCTCCTCCCTCTTGCGTCTCCCTCTCCCCCTCCCCCTATCCCACCCCTCTAGGTGGTCACAAAGCACAGAGCTGATCTCCCTGTACTATGCAGCTACTTCCCACTAGCTATCTATTTTACATTTGGTAGTGTATATATGTCCATGCTACTCTTTCACTTCGTCCCAGCTTACCCTTCCCCCTCACCGTGTCATCATGTTCATTCTCTACATCTTCACATTTATTTCTATACTGTTCCTATGTTCTTCATAACCTTGTTTTTTTAGATTCCATGTAAATGTGTTAACATATGGTATTTGTTTTTCTCTTTCTGACTTACTTCACTCTGTATGACAGACTCTAGGTCCATCCACCTCACTACAAATAACTCAATTTCGTTTCTTTTTATGGCTGAGTAATATTCCATTGTATATATGTGCCACATTTTCTTTATCCATTCATTTGTCAATGGACCCTGAGGTTGCTTCCATGTACTGGCTATTATAAATAGAGCTGCAGTGAACATTGTGGTACATGACTCTTTTTGAATTATGGTTTTCTCAGGGTATATGCCCAGTAGTGGGATAGCTGGGTCATATGGTAGTTCTATTTGTAGTTTTTTAAGGAACCTCCATACTGTTCTCCATAGTGGCTGTATCAATTTACATTCCCTCCAACAGGTTCCCTCTTCTCCACACCCTCTCCAGCATTTGTTGCTTGTAGATTTTTGATTATGGTCATTCTGACTGGTGTAAGGTGATACCTCATTGTAGTTTTGATTTTCATTTCTCTAATGATCAGTGATGTTGAGCATTCTTTCATGTGCTTGTTGGCAAACTGTATATCTTCTTTGGAGAAATGTCGATTTAGGTCTTCTGCCCGTTTTTGGATTGTGTTGCTTGTTTTTTGATATTAAGCTCATAAGCTGCTTGTAAATTTTGGAGATTAATCCTTTGTCAGTTGTTTCATTTGCAAATATTTTCTCCCATTCTGAGGGTTGTCTTTTCATCTTGTTTATGGTTTCCTTTGCTGTGCAAAAGCTTTTAAGTTTCACTAGGTCCCATTTGTTTATTTTTGTTTTTATTTCCATTTCTCTAGGAGGTGGGTCAAAAAGGATCTTGCTGTGATTTATGTCGTAGAGTGTTCTACCTATGTTTTCCTCTAGGAGTTTTATAGTGTCTGGCCTTACATTTAGTTCTTCAATCCATTTTGAGTTTATTTTTGTGGATGGTGTTCGAGTGTTCTAATTTCATTCTTTTACATGTGGCTGTCCAGTTTTCCCAGCACCATTTATTGAAGAGGCTGTCTTTTCTTCATTGTACATTCTTGCCTCCTTTTGCAAAAATAAGTTGACTATAGGTGTGTGGGTTTACCTCTGAGCTTTCTATCCTGTTCCATTGATCTATATTTGTTTTTGTGCCAGTACCATACTGTCTTGATTACTGTAGCTTTGTAGTATAGTCTGAAGTCAGGGAGCCTGATTCCTCCAGCTCTATTTTCTTTCTCAAGATTGCTTTAGCTATTCGAGGTCTTTTGTGTTTCCATACAAGTTGTGAAATTTTTTGTTCTAGTTCTTTGAAAAATGCCATTAGTAGTTTGATAGGGATTGCATCGAATCTGTAGATTGCTTTGGGTCGTATAGTCATTTTCACAATGTTGATTCTTCCAATCCTAGAACATGGTATATCTCTCCATCTGTTTGTATCTTCTTTAATTTCTTTCATCAGTGTCTTATAGTTTTCTGCATATAGGTCTTTTGTCTCCTTAGTAGGTTTATTCCTAGGTATTTTATTCTTTCTGTTGCTATGGTAAATGGGAGTGTTTCCTTAATTTCTCTTTCTGATTTTTCATCACTAGTGTATAGGAATGCAAGAGATTTCTGTGCATTAAGTTTGTATCCTGCTACTTTACCAAATTCATTGATTAGCTCTAGTAGTTTTCTGGTAGCGTCTTTAGGATTCTCTATGTATAGTATCATGTCATTTGCAAACAGTGACAGCTTTACTTCTTCTTTTCCTATTTGGATTCCTTGTATTTCTTTTTCTTCTCTGATTGCTGCGGCTAAAACTTCCAAAATTATGTTGAATAACTGTGGTTAAGAGTGGGCAACCTTGTCTTGTTCCTGGTCTTAGCAGAAATGGTTTCAGTTTTTCACAGTTGAGAACGATGTTGGCTGTGGGTTTGTCATATATGGCCTTTATGATGTTGAGGAAAGTTCCCTCTATGCCTACTTTCTGGAGGGTTTTTATCATAAATGGTGTTGAATTTTGTTGAAAGCTTTTTCTGCATCTATTGAGATGATCATATGGTTTTTCTCCTTCAATTTGTTAGTGTGGTGTATCACATTGATTGATTTGTGTATAGTTAAGAATCCTTGCATTCCTGGGATAAACCCCACTTGATCATGGTGTATGATCCTTTTAATGTGCTGTTGGATTCTGTTTGCTAGTATTTTGTTGAGGATTTTTGCATCTATGTTCATCAGTGATATTGGCCTGTAGTTTTCTTTCTTTGTGACATCTTTGTCTGGTTTTGGTGTCAGGGTGATGGTGGCCTCGTAGAATGAGTTTGGGAGTGTTCCTCCCTCTGCTATATTTTGGAAGAGTTTGAGAAGGATAGGTGTTAGCTCTTCTCTAAATGTTTGATAGAATTGGCCTGCGAAGCCATCTGGTCCTGGGCTGTAGTTTGTTGGAAGATTTTTAATCACATTCTCAATTTCAGTGCTTGTGACTCGTCTGTTTATATTTTCTATTTCTTCCTGGTTCAGTCTTGGAAGGTTGTGCTTTTCTAAGAATTTGTTCATTTCTTCCAGGTTGTCCATTTTATTGGCATATAGCTGCTTGTAGTAATCTCTCATGATCCTTTGTATTTCTGCAGTGTCAGTTGTTACTTCTCCTTTTTCATTTCTAATTCTATTGATTTGAGTCTTCTCCCCTTTTTTCTTGATAAGTCTGGCTAGTGATTTATCAATTTTGTTTATATCTTCTCAAAGAAACAGCTTTAGTTTTAATGATCTTTGCTATTGTTTCCTTCATTTCTGTTTCATTTATTTGTGATCTGATGTTGATGATTTCTTTCCTTCTGCTAACTTTGGGGATTTTCTGTTCTTCTTTCTCTAATTGCTTTAGGTGTAATGTTACATTGTTTACTTGAGATGTTTCTTGTGTCTTGAGGTAGGATTGTATTGCTATAAACTTCCCTCTTAGAACTGCTTTTGCTGCATCCCATAGGTTTTGGGTCATCGTGTTTTCATTGTCATTTGTTTCTAGGTATTTTTTGATTTCCTCTTTGATTTCTTCACTGATCTCTTGGTTATTAAGTAGTGTATTGTTTAGCCTCCATGTGTGTATTTTTGTTTTTTTTTTACAGATTTTTTCCTGTAATTGACATCTAGTCTCATAGAGCTTCGGTGCTTTGTGACCACCTAGAGGCGTGAGATAGGGATGGTGGGAGGGAGATGCAAAAGGGAGGAGATATGGTGATATATGTATGTGTATAGCTGATTCACTTTGTTATAAAGCAGAAACTGACACACCACTGTAAAGCAATTATACTCCAAAAACATATGTAAAAAAAAGAAAAAGAGGGAGCTTGAGGGAAGAGTCTAGAAAATATTTAGAAGCAAATTTGCAGAATAGTAAATTAGTTTCTGGAGATCACTAAATTGCCAGACTGTTACCATGTATTCTCAGCAGACCAATAATCTTCCCATCCTTCAATCCTTTGTTTATCCCTTTCACCTCAGGTTGATCGATGTGGTACTCATCGACTATTTGATAAAGGATTTGCTAAATTACCACGCTACCCTGTGCAAAAATTACAGCTACAGTGAAAATTATAATAATTATGTTATTACCATTTAGCAAAATTTATAGAAGTATGGAGTATATGAAAGGGAGCTTATATTAAGAAGAGCCATAAGTAAGGGCAGATCATAGATAGCTTGGTCTGCCCACAGAGAGAGGGGAGTCCTGGCAGTGTTTTAAGAATTGGACCATCATGCTTAGCTCTGAGCTCTCTGGAGAGAAATCTAGCGGAGTGGATAGAGGAGAAACAAGGCAAGAGGATGTGAGCTGAAATGGGAGTCTGCTGCAGAAACTCTGCTGAGAGATATGAGAACCTGAGTTCAGCTAATGCTAATTTGGATAGAAAAACAGAAATTTCACAAAGGATTTGAGGCTATGCCCTATGAAATTATAGCAACTTGATACAGTGTATGTGTGGGAAGGGTAAAAAAAATCCAGACCAGAAATAAAATATAAATAAGAGTAGGAAGCAAGACCAAGGATGGCGGGTCGATACCAACATGCAAGCCATAAGGATATACATAGGTGTTAGAGGTTGAATCTCAAGTTTTTCCCTGTGCATCCAGGAAACTAAAGGGAAATACAGGCATAAATACAGGCATAAATACATTTATTTATTTATTTATCTATCTATCTATTTATTTATTTATTTATGGCTGCATTGGGCCTTTGTTACTGCTGCATCGGGCCTTTGTTACTGCATGTGGGCTTTCTCTACTTGTGGCAAGTGAGGGCTACTCTTCATTGTGGTGTATGGGCTTCTCATTGCAGTGGCTTCTCTTTTTGTGGAGCACAGGCTCTAGGCATGTAGGCTTCAGTAGTTGTGGCACACGGGATCAGTCGTTGTGGCATGCAGGCTCTAGAGGGCAGGCTCAGTAGTTGTGGCTCACGGGCTCAGTAATTGTGGCACATGGGCTTAGTTGCTCCATGGCATGTGGGATCTTCATGGACCAGGGCTCAAACCCACGTCCCCTGCATTGGGACCTTAACCTTAACCACTGCATCAGCAGGGAAGTCCAGCATAGTAATTCTTATTGTCCAAAGAGACCAAAACTGTAAGCCATCTGAAAACGGCTCTTTAAAAGAAAAAAAGCCTTGGGGACTCAGCCAGGGGTGGACAAGATAGCAGAGCAGGAAGACCCTGAGCTTACTTCCTCCAACAGACACAGCAAAATTACAGCTATTTACAGAGCAACTATTGAATGACAAAGACCTGAGTACTCGTAGAAAGGGTCTTCTAAACTAAAGATATAAAGAAGGAACCACAACAAGACAGGTAGGATGGGCGAAGACATGGTACATCAAGAACCATACCGCAGGGGGGCAACCCACATATGGGAAGACAATTACAATTGCAGAGGTTCTCTCCAAGAAGGGGTCTGAGCCCCACATCAGGATCCCCAGCATGGGAGTCCTACACCAGGAAGATGAGCCTCCAGAACATTTGATTTGGAAGCTAGCAGGGCTTACTTTAGGGAGAACCAGAGTACTGTACGAAACAGAGATTTTACTCATAAAGGGCACACACAAAATCTCACCCACTCTGAGACCCAGGGTAGAAGCAGTAATTTGATAGGAGCCTGGATCAGACCAGCCTGCTGATTTTGGAGAGCCTCCCAGAGAGGCAGGAAGCAACTGGAGCTCACCCTGGGAACATAGACACTGGCTGCAGCCATTTGGGGAATAGTCTACCATAGGACACTGGTACTGGCAAGCATCATTTTTGGAATCCTCCCTCTAGTTTATTAGCACCAGGACCTAGCCCATCCACCAGCCTGTCAGCACCAGTACTGGGACACCTCAAGCCAAGCAGCAGGCCAGCTTCCTTGCGACCCCCTAAGCATTCAACTACCCTGGAACCCAGCCTTGTCCACTAGAGGGACCAGAACCTGGCCCCACCTACAAAAGGGCCTACAAGTCTGGAATCCCCAGGGCCCTGCAGCCAGAGACTCTGTGACCTGGCTCTGCCCACCAGTGAGCCAGCACTAGTCCCAGGACTCCCTGGGCCCTGGCCTCACCCACCAAGAGGCCAACATGAGCTCCAAGACCCCCAGATCACCACAGCCAGACATCCCAGGACCTCACTCCACCCACCAATGAATGGACAACAGTCCTAGGACTCTCCTGGCCCCAGCCCCACCCACCAGCAGGCCAACACCAACTCTGGGACCCCCAGGGACCAGCACCTAGAGACCTCAGAACCCAACTCCACCCACTAGTGAGCCGGCACCAGTAGCGGAAGCCCCTGGGTCCCTGGCCCACCCACAAGCAGGCTTATACCAGCTCTAAGACACTGTGAGCCCCCCAGCCAGCACCCTAGGATCTGACCCTACTCATTAGCAAACAAAAACCAGCTCTGGGACATAACCAGGCACCACGGCCAGCATGTCATGAACCAGCCCTGTCCACCAACAGGCCAGCCCCACAACCAACCACCCTAAACCCAGCTCTGACCATCAGTGGGCCAGCACTAGCACTGGGACTTCCTGGGGCTCCACAGCCAATGGTCTCATGACCCAGCCCCACCCACCTGTGGCTGGCTGCCTCCCCACAAAGAAGGGCCTGGCAACCAACAAGACTGGGGGCCAGCTTTGCCTACCAGTCTGCCAAGAGTAGTCCCCTACTCCACAGAAAGGCTCAGGAAGTCTACATAGGAGGTACCCCTAGACCATATTGCTCTGGTGACCAGAGGGAGTGTGCTGCTGGGATGCATAGGATGTTTCCTACATAAGGCCACTACTGCAGATCCAGAAATGTAACCAACCTACCAAATACACAGAAATAAAAACAATGAATTAGGCACAGAGGAATATGTTCCAAATGAAGAAACAAGATAAAACCCCAGAAGAAGAACTAACTGAAATGGAAATAAAGAGTTCAATGTAATAGTCATAAAGATGCTGAAAGAACTCAGGAGAAGAATGTACAAACAGTGAGAACTTTAACAAAGAGTTACAAAATATAAAGACTAAAATCATATTAAGCATATTTTCTGACCACAGTGCTAAGACACTAGAAATCAACCACCAGAAAAAACTGCAAAAGACACAAACATATAGAGGCTAAACAATATGCTACTAAACAATGAATAGTTCACTGAAGAAATCAAAGAGGAAATCATATGTGGAGAAAATGAAAACAGAAACACAACAATCCAAAAATCTATGAGATGCTGCAAAAGCAGTTCTAAGAGAGAAGTTTATAGCAATAAAAACTTACCTCAGGAAATAAGAACATCTCATATAAACAACCTAACCTTTCACCTAAAGGAATTAGAAATGGAAGAACAAACAAAACCCCAAGTTAGTAGAAGGAAAGAAATCATAAAGATCAGAGCAGAAATAAATGAAATAGAAACTAAAAAACAATAGAAAAGATCAGTGAAGATTAGTGCTGGTTCTTCGAAAAGATAAAAAAATTGTTAAAACTTTAGCCAGATTCATCAAGAAAAAGAGAGGGCCAATTCAATAAAATCAGAAATGAAAAAAAGTTACAACTGACACCATACATGGATCGTAAGATATTACTATGAACAATGATACACCAATAAAATGGACAACTTAGAAGAAATGGACAAATTCCTAGAAATGTACAATATCCCAAGATTGAATCAGAAAGAAATGAAAATATGCACAAACCAATTACCAATAACAAAACTGAATCCGTAGCTTTATAAAAAGAATCCCAACAAACAAACAAATTTCTAGGACCAGATGGCTTCACAGGTGAATTCTGTCAAACATTTAGAGAAGAGTTAACACCTATCCTTCTCAAACTATTCCAAAAAATTAAAAAGGAAGGAATGCTTTCTAATTTATTCTATAAGACCAGCATCATCCTGATGTCAAAGACAGACAAATACACCACAAAATAAAATAAAATTACAGGCCAATATCACTGATGAACATGAATGCAAAAATTCTCAACAAAATATTAGCAAACTGAATTTGACAATACATTAAAAGGCTCATACACCATGATCAAGTGAGATTTATCTCAGGGATGCAAGGATGGTTCAATATCTGTAAATCAATCAATGTGATACAACATATTAACAAATTAAAGAATAAAAATCCTACAATTATCTCAGTAGTTGCAGAAAAGGATTTTGACAAAATTTAACATCCATTTATGATAAAAACTCAACAAAATGGGTATAGAGGGAACATACCTCAACATAATAAAGGTCATATATGATAAGCCCACAGCTAACATCATACTCAATGGTAAAAACTGAAAGCATTTCCTCTAAGATCAGGAACAAGACAGGGATGTGCACTCTTGCCACTTTTATTCAACATACTATTGGAATTCCTAGCTACAGTTGAGCAAAAAAAGAAAGAGAAGGAAACCAAACTGGAAAGGAAGAAATAAAACTGTCACTGTTTGCAGATAACAAGATACTATACAAAGAAAATCCTAAAGACACCACCAAAAAACTACTAGATCTCATCAGTGTATTTAGTAAAGTTTCAGGATACAAAATTAATATACAGAAACCTGATGCATTTCTATACACTAATAACGAAGTATCAGGACAAGAAATTATGAAAAAATCCCATTTACAACCCCATCAAAAAGAATAAAATACCTGGGAATAAATCTAACTAAGGAGGTAAAAGACTCACACTCAGAAAACTATAAGACACTGATGAAAAAATGTGAAGATGATACAAACAGATGGAAAGATATTCCATGCTCATGGATTAAAAAAACTAATATAGTTACAATGACCATACTACCCAAGGCAATCTACAGATTCAAGGCAATCCCTATCACAATACCAATGGCATTTTTCACAGAACTATAACTAATTATTCTAAAATTTGTATGAAAACACAAAAGACACCAAATAGTCAAAACAATCTTGAAAAAGAAGAACAAAGCTGGGGATATCATGCTCCCTGATTTTAAACTATACTACAAAGTTATACTTATCAAAACAGTGTGGTATTGGTACAAAAACAGACATATAGATCAATGGAACAGAATAGAGAGCCCAGAAATGAACCCACACTTATATGGACAATTAATCTATAACAAAGGAGGCAGGAATATATAATGGGGAAAAGACAGCCTCTTCAATTTATGGTGCTGGGATAACTGGATAGCTACATGCAAAAGAATCTAACAGGACTACTTTCTCTCACCATGCACAAAACAAATTTAAAATGGATTAAAGACTTAAATGTAAGACCTGAACCATAATACTTCTATAAAAAACATAGGCAGTATGCCCTTTGACATCAGTCTTAGAAATATTTTTTTGGATATGTCTCTTTAGACAAGGGAAACAAAAGCAAAAATAAACAAGCGGGACTACATCAAGCTAAAAATCTTTGCAGAGCAAAGGAAACTATCAACAAAATGAAAAGGCCACCTACTGAATGGGAGAAGATATTTACAAATAATATACCCAATAAGGAATTAATATCAAAAATATACAAAGAACCCATACAAAACTCAACATCAAAAAACAAACAAACTGATTTTAAAAATGGGCAGAGGATCTGAATAAACATTTCTCCAAAGAAGACATACAGATGGCCAACAGGCATATGAAAAGATACTCAGCATCACTAATCATCAGGGAAATTCAAATCAAAACCACAGAGATATCACCTTACACCTGTCAGAATGGCTATTATCAAAAACACAACAAATAACAAGTGTTGGTAAGGATGTGGACAAAAGGGAACCCATGTGCACTGCTGGTGGGTATGTAAATCAATGCAGCCACTATGGAAAACAGCAAGAAAATTCTTCAAAAAATTAAAAATAAAACTACTGTATGATCCAGCAATCTCACTCCTGGGTATTTATCTGAAGAAAACAAAAACACTAATTCAGAAAGATATATGCACCCCTATGTTCACTGCAGCATTATTTACAATAGTCAAGATATGGAAGCAACCTAAGTATCCATCAACAGATGGATTGATAAAGATACAGTATATGTTATAGACACACAATGGAATATTACTCAGCCAAAACACAGAATGAAATCTTGCCATTTGTGACAACATGGATGAAACTAGAGGGTATTATGTTAAGTGAAATAAGTAAGACAGAGAGACAAATACTGTATGACTTCACTTACATGTGGAATCTAAAAAATGAAACAAATGAACAAACATAACCAAACAGAAACAGAGTCATAGATATACAGAGAACAACAGGTGGTTGTCAGAAGGGAGGGGGTGGGACAGAGGAGAGAAATAGGTGAGGGAGAATAAGAGATACAAACTTCCAATTGCAAAATAAATGAGACACAGGTATAAAATGTACAGTGTGAGGAATATAGTTAATAATTATGTAATGTAATATCTTTGTATGATGACCGATGGTAATTAGACATAGTGATGATCATTTTGAAATGTATAGAAATATCAACTCACTATGCTGTGTAACAGGAACTAACACAGTGTTGTAGGTCAATTGTACTTCAAAAACAAAAAACTCATAGAAAAAGAATTCAGATTTGTGGTTACCAGATGCAGGGGTTGGGGGAAGGGGGAACTGGATGAAGACAGTCAAAAGGTACAAACTCCCAGTTATAAGGTAAATGAGTACTAGGGATGTAATGTACAACATGATAAATATAATTAGTGCTGCTGTACGTTATATAAGAAAGTTGTTCAGAGAGTATATCCTAAGAGTTCTCATCATAAGAAGACATTTTTCTCTATTTCTTTATTTTCGTATCTATGTGAGCTGATGGATGTTCACTAAACTTATTGTGGTAATAAAAAAAAAGTCTTTCTCAAACAACACACTCCATAAGAAGAGAAATTCTTTTCACATGAGATTTCATACAGAAGGCACTGAAGAATGTAGTCACAACGTTCTCAGCAGCATCTATAGGAGTGACTTTAAGCAGGACATTTTAGGTAGCAGGCCTCAATGAAATAAATATATATAAGCATAGAGATTTTGTCAAGGCAACTGCACGCCAACAGTTAAGATGGAAAAGAGAATCTGATTGACTCACCTCAGAGATCTTAACCAAGTGGCTGCCATTTCTTGATTATAGTTTCTGCTCAAACTCCTGACAATTAATCTGAGTAATTTTTTCTTATTTTTGTTGTGGTTGTTCTCTAATCACTTGACAATGGGCCATTAAGACAGCCCCAGTGGCTCTCACGATTGGTCCATTTCCAGAGGGTAGTTACTTATCTTAGCTTTAAACAGGGATTGGCCTTGTTTAAACCAACACAAGAATGTATGTCAGCTCTTTTTCGAAGCATCTGAATTTAGAAAAGCAGATGTATTTTTTGTTTTTAGAAAAGTAGATGTGATGCCCAGGTCCCTTTTATGTCAAGACTGCCTTGGCTTTGTTTTCTTGGGGGTCTTCAGAAAAGTTATCTTTTAAGTTCCTGATAGGAGTATTAATTTATCACTGATACTTTTCATCATTCTCTACATAATTGAAGAAGGAGGAGGGAGGAGGAGAAAGAGGCGAAAGAAAAGAAAAGGGAAAAGAGGCAAGAAATAAGGAAGAGGAGAAGGAAAGAGGAGAAAGACTAGAATGAGATAAATGTTTCCAAAGTATTTCAAAGGCAAAGAACCAAGGAAAATAAGGACACCTTCAAAGCAAGAGTATGGACAGGCTATTTTCACCAAGGAAAGTTGCTTTGCCAAGCTTTCTTGAAAAGGAGAGAATGGACATCTTTAAAGGAAATCAGCCAGAAATGTAATACTACTGATTTTTGTGATTTGGCCAGTTTCAGCTTACAGATGTGGTTACCCACATGACCATTTTATCCCTCATCCTGACTCATCTGTCTGCCACGCTCAATGTGAAATACTGCCTGGGCCTGATGCTAGTGGTCCTTCTGTGAATGGTGGCATCTTATAAACACCATCAAATAACAAATCAATTCATAAAACTGGTGTCTCAGATCTCCCAATCAACCTCACTCACAAACCCAAATAAGTTAATGTGAAAACTTTTTTTTAATTCCTGTATGCCACTGAGAATGCCTTCTTTCCCTAATACTTATATGGCTCCCTAATGAGTATCAGAGTTCATTTATCCAGGTAATAATAGATATTAAACAAGGAGGAAAGATTATCTCTGATGGAACCACAGGAATGTGAGCTCAGTGAGGGCAAAGATTTTGTCTGTTTTGCTAACTGCTCAGTGCCTAGAACAATGTCTGGTACTCCACAGGCCTTCAATAAATACATGTTGAATGAATGAACACATGCTGGCAATGAGAACACAATGCCTGACTTTGGAGAGTGGTGCTTCTATGAAAACATACATGCATGTTTATAGGAGTGTTTCTAGAACCACAGAATGTTAGAATTGGGAAAGAATTTAGAGGTCTTCTAATCTAGCCTGAGATTTAGGAAATACTAATAATGATGACAGTAGTAATAGTAGCAGTAGTAGTACTAGTAGTAGTAGTAGTAAATATTTGGTGAGTACAGCAAAGTTAAGCGACTTTCTGGAAGTCACAGAGTGAATCTGAACAAAGACAAAGCCCTACCCCTGCCTCCTGATTCCCAAATCATGTCTTCTTCACTTCCCCCACAGTCCCCAGACAATTAACACGTCCACGTCCGTGTCCCTAACTTGACCAACATGCTCACGAAGCTGAATGGTCTCAGAAGGAAATGGGCAGGAAGTCCAATTTTGATTCTGGACCCTGTGCGTCATAGAGAGGAGGGCTAGAAAAATCCACGGGAAAAGGGATGAGGATGAAAAAAGTTGTCCCTGAGACATACCGTCAGCCATCCATATCCATGGCTTCTGCAACCGGGAATTCAACCAACTCATTTTCCACTGGAAAATATTCAGGAAAAAAAATTCCAGAAAGTTCCAAAAAGCAAAACTTGAATTTGCCATGCACTGGCAACTATTTACATAGCATTTACATTGTATTTACAACACACTTACATTGTATTAGGTATTACACCAAATCTAGAGATGATTTAAAGTATACAGGAGGATGTGCATAGTTATATGCAAATACTTCAACATTTTATAAAAGGAACTTGAGCATCCTCAGATTTTGGTATCTGCAGGGGAAGGAGGGTGGGGGAGGGGGGACGGTCCTGGAACCAATCCCTCATGGATATCAAGAAATGACTGTATAAACACACCCCACCCTGCACCCTGAAAGGCCTGGAATAATAACCCCATAGCTTGTTCAGCACGCTAACATTTTTACAGTACTTTTGCAGCCATTCTTCATTGAATGCCACTAACTAGCATCCTGCCGGCCAAATCTACTCCACAGACATGTTTTATGTTGGTTCAAAATTGATACGCCAATCCCTATTAGGGACTTCTATTCATTCCTTAAAATCAGGCTGCAAACTGAAAAGCCATTAAATTTAAAACTTTTTCCTCTCATTTGAATGGAAAAATTGTAATGTATTCCATCCCAAATCAATATACCCAAACTATTTTCTCAGGTTAAAAAAAAAAAGGTATAGCAATTGAACAATGAAAACAACTATATAGGAAATAAACAATTTAAAAGCGAATAAATACAGTTTGCACATAAAATATAATGTGAATGTGATGAAGGTTTATTGTGCTCATTTTTTCCCTTCTTTCTGCATCATTTTCTTCATCAATTTATCAACCTTTTGGGGGTGCATGGTTATCTTGCATTCAAACTGCACTTGAAAATAAAGTTGTAACACAGAAAAACACCCTCTGGGCAAAATAAAGCTAAATAAGAGAGCACTTCAAAATGTGGAAATAGCACACACATGCTATCGCTGGAGAGTTATAAGAAGGTGCTACCTCTTCATTCCATGGCACTTGGCATTTGTACACAAAACAAAACATTTGGGGTTCATTCAAATATGGTGAGCAGGGCTTCCCTGGTGGCGCAGTGGTTGAGAGTCCGCCTGCTGATGCAGAAGACACGGGTTCATGCCCTGGTTCGGGAAGATCCCACATGCTGCAGAGCGGCTGGGCCTGTGAGCCATGGCCGATAAGCCTGCGCGTACGGAGCCTGTGCTCCGCAATGGGAGAGGCCACAACAGTGACAGGCTCGCGTACCGCAAAAAAAAAAAAAAAATATATGGTGAGCAATTCAAACTCACTCCATATAATAATCTCTGACTAGAAAAACTGTGTCAAATACATTGGTAAGAATTTTTCCCTAAAACAATAATGGAAAAATATCACTTCGTATAATGCATTTGTATAGTGTGTATGTAGGAGGAAAAGTCATGATACACACGCCAAAGAAAGGAGGCCAAAAGGTGGTATAATTTTTCAAAAGCCTTTAACCGAGCAATTGTTTTATGTCTGTATTTTAAAATTAGAGTTAGTTGGAAACATTTAAAAATAAAAAATATCACACAGAAATACAAAATTCTGGCTTCCCTTGAGAAAGTGGACTATCTGAGCACCCTGGTCTCAACATTCTTGCACAGCAACAATAAGCTGGAGTAGCGGCCATTCAGAGCTCCACACAGTCCCATACAACAGAGACCACCTGGCCCACTTCATTCATTTATACTCCTTCCTTGCCTGGGCCCTGTAGAAAACTTCAGTCTGCAGATCCTATTTCATTTGGTCATTTATTGCAACACTCCTACATGTGCAGGCTACCTTCCCATGTAAACTGCTTTCCATGAGGAGACTTGGGCTCCAGTAACTGAGTTCCTCCAGAATAGATTCCTTGCAGGGCACCATGCCTAAGTGAGAGAAAACTGGGCAGTTCAGGGGCAGTTGTGATAACAGGTTACTGCCTGGACCAGGAGAACATAGAAGATTTGGAATCTGAATGCTCTGAATGCCCCCTGCTTCTCTCATCACTCCATACATTGTACTATAGATATTCTTATGCATGCCTTTTCTCCCCTATTAAACTCTTGGTTTCTTTTCTCTCTCTCTCTCTCTCTCTTTCTCTTTCTCTCTCTCACACACACAGAAATGCTCTAGTACAGTGCTATAGGTTCAAGGTAGAATTAGGGTAATTCTATCATTAGTCCCTATTCCCTTGGTGTTGCTTCCAGAATTTATAACACAGGAACAGTAGTTAAATGGAAAACAAAGTACAGTATTCCAAAGTTGTGTGAGAACTCCTCAAATTACTGCCCATCAGTTAGGAACGTCAGGACTGGAGAGAGATACACCCTCTCTGTTGGCACATAAGCTCTTCCCATCTGGGAGAAGGAAGTGCTAAAGAAAAGGGGAAGTTTAGGTTCCTGCCTCTATAGCTCTTGCCTCTCCCAGGTAAAACATGACCCAATAAAAACCTTAGACTGATCAATTGTCTTATCTTTCTTCCTGGGACAGAATCTAGATACTGGATAACAGAAGGGTGGAAGTATCCCCTCCCCAATGATAGGTACTCAAGAAGCATAACTAATATTTGTTTAAGAAGCCTGAGCATCATCATTCCCATCATATTGGAGAAAATGAGTCTCCAAGATGTCATGTGGGATCAAAATTGGTTCAGGATGGCAGAGTAGAAGGATGTGCACTCACTCCCTCTTGCAAGAGCATTGGAACCACAACTAACTGCTGAACAATCATCGATGGGAAGACACTGGAACTCACCAAAAAAGACACCCCACATCCAAAGACAAAAGGGAAGCCGCAATGAGATGGTAGGAGGGATGCAATCACGATAAAATCAAATCCCATAACCGCTGGGTGGGTGACTCACAAGCTGGAGAACAATTATACCACAGAAGTCCACCCACTGGACCAAATGTTCTGAGCCCCACGTCAGGTTTCCCACTCTGGGGGTCTGGCAATGGGAGGAGGAATGCCCAGAGAATCAGACTTTGAAGGCTACTGGGATTTGATTGCAGGACTTTGACAGGACTGGGGGAAACAGAGATTCCACGCTTAGAGGGCACACATAAAGTACTGTGCACATCAGGACCCGGGGGGAAGGAGCAATGACCCCACAGGAGACTGAACCAGACCTACCTGCTAGTGTTGGAGGGTCTCCCGCAGAGGCTGGGGGTGCCTGTGGCTCACCACAGGAACAAGGACACTGGCAGCAGAAGTTCTGGGAAGTACTCCTTGGCTTGAGCCTTCCTGGAGTCCACCATTAGCCCTACCAAAGAGACTGTAGGCTCCGGTCCTGGGTCTCCACAGACCAAACAACCAACAGGGAGGGAACTCAGCCCCACCCATCAGCAGACAAGCAGATTAAAGTTTTACTGACCTCTGCCCACCAGAGCAACACCCAGGTCTACCTACCACCAGTTGCTCCTATCAGGAAGCTTGCACAAGGCTCTTAAATTAGCCTCATCCACCAGAGGGCAGACAGCAGAAGGAAGAACAACTACAATCCTGCACCCTGTGGAACAAAAACCACATTCACAGAAAGACAGACAAAATGAAAACACAGAGGACTATATACCAGATGAAGGAACAAGATGAAACCCTAGAAAAGGAACTACACGAACTGGAGATAGGCAATCTTCCAGAAAAAGAATTCAGAATAATGATAGTAAAGATGATCCAGGACCTCAGAAAAAGAATGGAGGCAAAGATCAAGAAGATGCAAGAAATGTTTAACAAAGACCTAGAAGAATTAAAGAACAAACAAACAGAGATGAACAATACAATAACTGAAATGAAAAATACACTAGAAGGAATCAATAGCAGAATAACTCAGGCAGAAGAACAGATAAGTGAGCTGGAAGAAAGAATGGTGGAAATCACTGACACAGAACAGAATAAAGAAAAAAGAATGAAAAGAAATGAAGACCAAAAAAAAAAAAAAAAAAGAAATGAAGACAGCCTAACAGACCTCTGGGACAACATTAAATGCACTAACACTCACATTATAGGGGTCCCAGAAGAAGAAGAGAGAGAGAAACGACCCAAGAAATTATTTGAAGAGATTAGAGTCGAAAACTTCCCTAACATGGGAAACGAAATAGCCGCCCAAGTCCAGGGAGCACAGAGAGTCCCAGGCAGGATAAACCCAAGGAGAAACATGCCGAGACATAATAATAATCAAATTAACAAAAATTAAAGACAAAGAAAAATTATTAAAAGCAACAAGGGAAAAACGGCAAATAACATACAAGGGTACTCCCATAAGTTTAACAGCTGATTTCTCAGCAGAAACTCTACAATCCATGAAGGGAGTGGCATGATATATTCAAAGTGATGAAAGGGAAGAACCTACAACCATGATTACTCTACCCAGCAAGGATCTCATTCAGATTTGATGGAGAAATCTAAACCTTTACAGACAAGCAAAAGCTAAGAGAATTCAGCACCACCAAACCAGCTCTACAACAAATGCTAAAGGAACTTCTCTAAGTAGGAAACACAAGAGAAGAAAAGGACCTACAAAAAAAAAAGCCCAAAACAATTAAGAAAACGGTCATAGGAACATACATATCGATAATTACCTTAAACGTGAACGGATTAAATGCTCCAACCAAAAGACACAGGCTCGCTGAATGAACACAAAAACAAGACCCATATATATGCTGTCTAGAAAAGACCCACTTCAGACCTACAGACACATACAGACTGAAAGTGAGGGGATGGAAAAAGATATTCCATGCAAATGGAAATCAAAAGAAAGCTGGAGTAGCAATACTCATATCAGATAAAATAGACTTTAAAATAAAGAATGTTACAAGAGACAAGGAGGGACACCATATAATGATCAAGGGATCAATCCAAGAAGATATAATAATTATACATATATATGCACACAACATAGGAGCACCTCAATACAGAAGGCAAATGCTAAGAGGTCTAAAAGAGGAAATCGACAGTAACACAATAATAGTGGGGGACTTTAACATCTCACGTACACCAGTGGACAGATCAGCCAGACAGAAAATTAATAAGGGAACAAGAGCTTTAAATGACACAACAAACCAGATAGATTTAATTGATATTTATAGGACATTCCATTCGAAAACAGCAGATTACACTTTCTTCTCAAGTGTACACGGAACATTCTCCAGGATAGATCATATGTTGTGTCACAAATCACGCCTCGGAAAATTTAACAAAATTAAAATCATATCAAGCATCTTTTCCAACCACGACATTATAAGATTAGAAATAAATTACAGGGGAAAAAAATTTTAAACACAAACACATGGAGCCTAAATAATATGTTACTAAATAACCAAGAGATCACTGAAGAAATCAAAGAGGAAATCAAAAAATACCTAGAGACAAATGACAATGAAAACATGACGATCCAAAACCTATGAGATGCAGCCAAAGCAGTTCTAAGAGGAAAGTTTATAGCAATACAATCCTACCTCAAGAAACAAGAAAAATCTCAAATAAATAATCTAACCTTACACCTAAAGGAACTAGAGAAAGAAGAACAAAACATAAAGTTAGTAAAATGAAAGAAATCATAAAGATCAGAGCAGAAATAAGTGAAATAAAAACAAAGAAAACAATAGCAAAGTTCAATAAAACTAAAAGCTGGTTCTTTGAGCTTTAGCTCAATATTGATAAACGTTTAGCAAGACTCATCAGGAAAAAGAGAGAGAGGACTCAAATCAATAATATTAGAAATGAAAAAGGAGTAGTTACAGTGGACACTGCAGAAATATGAAGCATCATAAGAGACTACTACAAGCAACTCTATGCCAATAAAATGGACAACCTGGAAGAAATGAACAAATTCTTAGAAAAGCACAACCTTCCGAGACTGAACTAGGAAGAAATAGAAAATATAAACAGACCAATCACAAGCACTGAAGTTGAGAATGTGATTAAAAATCTTCCAACAGGGCTTCCCTGGTGGCGCAGTGGTCGAGAGTCCGCCTGCCAATGCAAGGGACACGGGTTCGTGCCCCGGTCCAGGAAGATCCCATATGCTGTGGAGCACCCAGGCCCGTGAGCCACGGCCACTGAGCCTGCACGTCCGAAGCCTGTGCTCCGCAACGGAAGAGTCCACAACAGAGAGAGGCCCACGTACTGCAAAAAAAAAAACTTCCAACAAACTACACCCCAGGACCAGGTGGCTTCACAGGTGAATTTGATCAAACATTTAGAGAAGAGCTAACACCCATCCTCCTCAAACTCTTCCCAAAAATTGCAGAGGAAGGAACACTCCCAAACTCATTCTATGAGGCCACCATCACCCTGATACCAAAACCAGACAAGGATACTACAAAAAAAATTATAGACCAATATCACTGGTGAATACAGATGCAAAAATCCTCAACAAAATACTAGGAAACAGAATCCAACAACACATTAAAAAGATCATACACCATGATCAAGTGGGATTTTTCCCATGGATGCAAGGATTCTTCAATATATGTAAATCAATCAATGTGATACACCATATTCACAAATTGAAAAATAAAAACCATATGATCATCTTCAATAGATGCAGAAAAAGCTTTTGACAAAATTCAACACCCATTTATGATAAAAACTCTCCAAAAAGTGGCCATAGAGGGAACCTACCTCAACATAATAAAAGCCATATATGACAAACCCAGAGCAAACATCATTCTCAATGGTGAAAAACTGAAGGCATTTCCTCTATGATCAGGAACAAGAAAAGGATGCCCACTCTCACCACTATTACTCAACATAGTTTTGGAAGTCCTAGCCATGGCAATCAGAGAAGAAAAAGAAATAAAAGGAATACACATTGGAAAAGAAGAAGTAAAACTGTCACTGTTTGCAGATGACATGATGCTATACATAGATAATCCAAAAAATGCCACCAGAAAACTACTAGAGCTAATCAATGAATTTGGTAAAGTTGCAGGATACAAAACTAATGCACAGAAATCTCTTGCATTCCTATATACTAACAACAAAAGATCAGAAAGAGAAATTAAGGAAATAATCCCATTCAGCATTGCAACAAAAAGAATAAAATACCTAGGAATAAACCTACCTAAGAAGGTGAAAGACCTGTACTCAGAAAACTATAAGACACTGATGAAAGAAATCAAAGATGACACAGATGGAGACATATACCATGCTCTTGGATTGGAACAATCAATATTGTAAAAATGACTATACTACCCAAAGCAATCTACAGATTCAATGCAATCCCTATCAAATTACCAATGGCATTTTTTACAGAAGTAGAACCAAAAAATCTTAAAATTTTTATGGAGACACAAAACACCACGTATAGCCAAAGCAATCTTGAGGGAAAAAAATGGAGCTGAAGGACTCAGACTCCCTAAATTCAGACTATACTACAAAGCTACAGTAATCAAGACAATATGGCACAAAACTGGCACAAAAATAGAAATACAGATCGATGGAACAGGTTAGAAAGCCCAGAGATAAACCCACGCACCTATGGTTAACTAATCTATGTCAAAGGAGGCAAGGATAAACAATGGAGAAAAGACAGCCTCTTCAATAAGTGGTGCTGGGAAAACTGGACAGCTACATGTAAAAGGATAAAATTAGAACTGTCCCTAACACCATACACAAAAATAAACTCAAGATGGATTAAAGACCTAAATGTAAGACCGGACACTGTAAAACTCTCAGAGGAAAACATAGGAAGAACATTCTTTGACATAAATCACAGCAAGATCTTTTTTGACCCACCTCCTAGAATAATGAAAATAAAAACAAAAATAAACAAATGAGACCTAATGAAACTTAAAAGCTTTTGCACAGCAAAGGAAGCTATCACCAAAACGAAAGACAACCCTTAGAATGGGAGAAAATATTTGCAAACGCATCAACGGACAAAGGATTAATCTCCAAAATATATAAACAGCTCATGCAGCTCAATATTGAAAAAACAAACATCCCAATCAAAAAATGGGCAGAAGACCTAAATAGACATTTCTTTAAAGAAGACATACAAATGGCCAAGAGGCACATAAAAAGCTGCTCAACATCACTAATTACCAGAGAAATGCAAATCAAAACTACAATGAGGGGCTTCCCTGGTGGCGCAGTGGTTGAGAGTCCACCTGCCGATGCAGGGGACGCGGGTTCGTGCCCCGGTCCGGGAAGATCCCACATGCCATGGAGCGGCTGGGCCCGTGAGCCATGGCCGCTGAGCCTGCGCGTTCAGAGCCTGTGCTCCGCAACGGGAGAGGCCACAGCAGTGAGAGGCCCGCGTACCGCAAAAAGAAAAAAAACAAAAAAAAACTACGAGGTATCACCTTACCCCAGTTAGAATGGGCATCATCAGAAAATCTACAAACAACAAATGCTGGAGAGGGTGTGGAGAAAAGGGAAACCTCTTGCACTTGTTGGTGGGAATGTAAATTGTTACAACCACTATGGAGAACAGTATGGAGGTTCCTTAAAAAACTAAAAATAGAATTACAATATGACCCAGCAATCCCACTACTGGGCATATACCCATAGAAAACTGTAATTCAAAAAGACACATGTACCACAATGTTCATTGCAGCACTATTTACAATAGCCAGGTCATGTAAGCTACCTAAGTGTCCATGGACAGATGAATGGATAAAGAAGATGTGGTACATATAAACAATGTAATATCACTCAGCCATATAACGGAATGAATTGGGTCATTTGAAGAGATGTGGATGGACCTAGAGACTGTCATACAGAGTGAAGTCAGAAAGAGAAAAACAAATATCGTATATTAACACATATATGTGGAATCTAGAAAAATGGTACAGATGAACCAGTTTGCAAGGCAGAAATAGAGACACAGATGTAGAGAACAAACATATGGACACCAAGGGGGGAAAGCAGGGAGGGGGTGGTGGTGGGATGAATTGGGAGATTGGGATTGACACATATACATTAATTTGTATAAAATAGATAACTAATAAGAACCTGCTATATAAAAAATATAAAATAGGGCTTCCCTGGTGGCACAGTGGTTGGGAGTCCGCCTGTCAATGCAGGGGACACAGGTTCGATCCCTGGTCCGGGAAGATCCCACATGCCATGGATCAACTAAGCCCATATGCCACAACTATTGAGCCTGCCCTCTAGAGCCCACAAGCCACAACTGCTGAGGCCTGCATGCCTAGAGCCCGTGCTCCACAGCAGGAGAAGCCACTGCAATGAGAAGCCCATGCAGCGCAATGAAGAGTAGCCCCTGCTTGCCACAACTAGAGAGAGCCCGCGTGCAGCAACGAAGACCCAATGAAGCCAAAAATATAATATATATAAAATAAAGTAAAATTCAAATCAGCAAAAAAATAGATGTCATGTGGTATGTTCAAGTTTAGAAATATAGAATTGGGCTAAAATCTAGGTGTTTTTATTCAAATCCTCCATCCAGAGCACACTACTAAGTGGTGCCACTTCTGTGAGATCTGTCCAGGAGATTTGGACTATCTCACTAAACGTGTCAGGAGGTAGTATGTGGACAGCCGAGAAACAGGTATAATTTTATCAGCCTCTGACTCCTGCACCTCCCAGGTGTGTAGTGCTTTTTGCTTCTGAAGAACAGCATCTGGAAATCATATTTCAGTCATCAAAAATGGTTCTTAACTTTGCACATTGGATTCCCCTGGGGAGATTTAACATTCACTGATGTCATGGTCCCTCCCGCTAGAGATTCAGATTTAATCAGCCAGGCATCAGGAGTTTTCAAAACTCCCAGGTAATTCTAATGTGGAGCCAGCCTGTTGAGCACCACAGCTGCAAACTCCCCCTGAGGCTGAACCTGAGCCTTTTACTGAGAAAAACCCTGGCTTTGCTGGGGCAGAGAGAGCGAATGCCCCTTTCCTACCACCTGGGCCACACAGGAAACTTGGATCTGAATCCTGTTCCTGGATGCTAACGCTTCACTTGCCAAATCCAAAGAATCTATTAGTAATAATAATAATTACTCTTAGAAAGCACTGACTTTGTACCAGACACTGTACTAAATGCTTTGTGTACATTATCTCATTTGAACCTCAGCAGCACCTGTGATACGGGCACCATTATTTTCTTCCCCATTTCCCGGTTGAAGGCTCAGAAAGTTTACATAACTTAGTCAAGTTTATCCAGCTCCGAAAAGGCAGAACTGGATTCCATCATGGCCTGATCCCAAAGCCTGAGCTCTTAATCATGCCACTCTGTCCAACCTATAACTTGCCAGCAGCCCACACATAGTTTTATTTCTACAAAACAGATAATACAATTTCAATACTGTTAGCAAAAATAGAATTATGTTGACTAGTGGTTAAGAGCAAGGGCTCTGGATCCAGGCAGTCAGGGTTCCAGTCCCATCCCCTCACTCACGACCTGGGTGATTTTGGGCAAGGCACTTGTCCTTCATCGATCTCAATTTATTTTCTCCAGAGGAGGGCTAATAATAGTACTAGACCATAGAGCTTTAGTGATGAGTAAATGACATTAGCAGATTAAGAGCACACAGCACAGTGCTTGACTCACAGTATTTAATAAACAGCATATTAAATTTATTTTTTATCATAATAATAATTATTATTACTATGCAACATTCAGGAAGACAGGTGAGTCCTTAGACCTTGTTTGCACAGATGAGTATGTGCTTAGTTTCACTTTTGTTTGTGATACTTAAGGACCCACTAGGCTTCAAAATGTATCTAAAACTTGCTACTAAATACAGGCCTCTGATTCAATATGTATATAGAGAATTAGAACAAGTACCAAGGGGCAGAACCCTCCTTTCTGATGGCTCAGTGATCTGCCATCAAATTTGTACATACCCTGCAACATCAGAAAGCTCAAGCCAAGGGAACTAATTCTATTCTCTTGCTGAAGCAGAGAGCTGAGGTCTTGGAGCAAGTTTACTTTGGAGGAATTTATAATCCAGATCAGATAGCTGTCTAAGATACAAAGACTACCAAACAAGGCTCAGTAAAGAGTTTCAATACTCATGAAAATAAATAAAGTTGGTATTATAACTATGTAATAATCAGGGTTAAACATATTCTCTGGAAGGGGAAAGGAAGGTAATGTGTTGTTTGAAATTCCAGGGATTGGGGCAGTATATATAGAAGACACACAACATTTAGCACATTGACACGGACAAGTAGGCACTTCATAAATGTTTTATTATCATAGTAATTAAAATCCAGAACTACTTATTTATAGTTTAACCTTCTAAATTATTTTTGAAGCCCTTTCTCCAAAGGCTTTCTTATTATAATCTCACCTCTGAGTATAATTTCAAGTCTGAAAAGAAAGTGGGGAAGGATAAGAAGATTATCTGAATATTTAGAACGTTCAAGAGCCCACATATTCTACCTGGGATTCTCTGACCTGGTGGTTCTAAATTGGCTGTTGGACAAGCTTCATTCTCTGTGGTCTGTCAGCTGTGTTCCCAGTTTGCTGTTTTATCAATACATGCATGTAGATGTGTGTCTGTGTGTTAGGATACTTTGCATTTTAGGGGAAAAAAAGACAAGAGGTCTTAGCAGTGTGTCTGATCCAATTACACGAGCCCACAGAAAAGCACAGAAAGGTTCAAAGGATCCCACAGTGGGAGAGGATTCCAGGATGACTTTATTGGTGGTCTTGAAGAGTTGGGCTAATATACCTCAATGAGCCATTAAAGGAGGAAGGGGAAAGAAAGAGGGTGACAAAGATGCATCTTAGTCCCAAATGTACTCATCACAAAAAGCCCACTTTTTCCATATGGACAATACCCAACCGCTGTTCATTTTTAAGTAATGATAAGAGCTATTGAAGCAGATAGGACCCTTACCTGGAATACTATTAACAAAAACTCTTAACCAGAGGTGGGCAAGGGCTTATGACCACACATTTATCTTCTCAGCTAAGTGCATATATTCAGAAAGCAATTCTATTCAAGGGTTATCTTCAGAAAACAAATATACACATACTGCTCTTAAGCTAAATACATGGCACAAGATGTTCATCTATATGGCAAAGCCCACATGCAAAACACAGCCCTTTTTCAAAGAGTGTGGCCTTTCTGAAAATCTGTAGGTAGAACCTATCTGTGTATGGAGAAATATTTTTATTCAGGATGCAAATAAAAACAAGGTAATAGTATAGCATTTTCACTGTACTGAAAAGTCAACAAGTTATTTTAATGAAGTGAATTCTCATTTGTAATGTATTCAATAACTGGCTTTTAATTAGATAAACAATATTTTTATCCAAAAAGTTGGTTTTTGGCTTCTTAGTCATTTTCCTCTGTTCTTTAGGCATTTGTCAAGGAAGAGGCATTGTTCCTTCTCTGCTGTTTCTCTTACAACATAGGACTCCAGAAGTTTATCCAAAGCCACAAGTCAAAGAATTATTCACGGGCTGGCTTAAAGTTCTAAGATCCTTGAGAACAGCACCAACAGTCAATGAGAACATCAAAGAAGTCCATAACAGAAGATGTCTTAGTCCATTTGGGCTAACAGATGAAACAAAATATAACAAAATATCATAGGCTGGGTAACTTTTAACAACAGGAATTTATTTCTCACAGTTCTGCAGGCTGGGAAGTCCAAGAACAAGACGCTGGAGGATTTAGTATCTCATGAGAGCCTGCTTCCTGGTTTATAGACAGCTGTCTTTCTGCTGTGCCCTTACATGATGGAAGAGGTGAAGGAGCTCTCTGGAGTCTCTTTTATAAGAGCACTAATCTTATTCTACCCTCATGACCTAATGACCTCCCAAAGGTTCCACCTCCAAACACCATCACATTGGCGATTAGGTTTCAACATGTGAATTTGGGAGACACAAAAATTCAGTCTATAGCAGAATAAAATAAAAAGAAAACTAGAATCAGGATTAAGGATGTCTGAGTTCTGGGCCCAGGTGCTTCCTGACCTTGGTCAAATCATCTTTTCCCATAAAATCAATAAGTTGGACTGAGGTCTCTTCCTGGACTTTATAAAGTAGGACAATTATAGGAGCTAAAACCACTGTTGAGGTGGGGGAAAGGGCATATAGAGTCAACAGCAGGCCCAAAACAGAGCTACAAAGTGGTAAGGAAGAACAGAAGAGGTAGGGACTAATTCTGACTGAAGAAGAGCAAGGGCCTCAGAAGATCTGAGCTTCAGTAACTTGGTATGCAGGGTCATCAGAGAAAAGGGGCATTATTTTCTATCTATTATGGAAGATCTCTTTAAATATGTCCAAGAGATTATGACTACTTTATTAAAAGTGCTTGGAACCTATTTTTGGAACTAGTCTTCATTGCATGGTCCTGAGTTTATTCTAAGGTATGATTAGATCAATGATTTTTCCCTCTTGACAGGGCCCCCTTTCCTGTTCAGAACCCAGGCACAAACTCAAAGATATAACCTCAGAAGCTGAGCTTCTAAAAATGAAGATAATACCATTCCTTACAAACTAGCCTTACCACTATCCCCAGGATCAACTCCACAACAATTCTAGGGCTTCCAGGTCTTATAAACACCCAGTCAAAAACAGAAGATGTGCTCAACCGTCCAACAGAGGCACCAAAGGATCTCAGCAGACCCTTGGATCCTGACTACCTTTATTTACATTCATTCTGACAAACATTAAGTGCCCACGATGTATAAAACACTATGAAGAAGAAAAATATTAAGAATCTTGTTCCTTTTCTCAAGGAGTTTATGACCCACTGGGGAAGAGACTGAGTTGAAGCTGAAATATCTTATGATATCTTACGATTGAGGCACAAAATTCTATGATATCACAAAGACTGTGGTCCCATGAAGAAGGATGGGGAGGCCCCTTAAGAGGAACTGCATTCTCACTAGTCTAACTGAGGTTCTTCATGTTCCCCTCCCCCTGGCCTACCTTGAGCCCTATTAACCTGATCTGTGGGACTAAGCTATTGGCTGACCTTAGATAATCCTTAGACCTAGCAAGTAAAACATGCCTTGTTCACTGCCCAACTGAGTGTTGGGGATTTTGACACAAAATTTGTCACATTGTGAAATTGCCTACAATTGAGCCAATGGGGTGATCCTAGCATTTCCAGCCAGATTACCAAGTTGGAATACCAGGACAAACTTCCCAGAGGAAGTGGATTTCAAGCTATCTCTTGAAAAAATAAATACAATTTCAATGACTGTTTGTATATCTCTGCTGGAGTTCAGAGGAAAGGAGAGAAAAAGGGCATGATTAAAAAAAAAGAGAGAGAGATGATAATAACAAAGGCACAAGGATGGGTACATGTATTCTCAAAAGGAACATAGGTTAACCTTATGCCAGTGGGGAATACAGAGGTGGATACACCAAGTTACAGCAGGCTTTGGGGCTCCTGTACTGACTGAGCGTATTCATGGATACTAATGTTCCTACCACAGTGTTAGACACATATAATAGGTAAGGAAAACAAAAACTCATGGATTAATTTGATTACCTCAGCCATTGGGATGTATCATCCAAATGCTATGGTCTTAAAGTACCAGAGACTCATAATCTGTTAAAATAAATTTGCATGATAGAACCTTTGACTGCTTATACATACAGTGAAGAGATATTGGTTAAATTATCCTTGAATAATATCCTCTTGTTATCATATGTGAAGACCAAATTTAACTGATGAGTGACAGTAGAATGAGTCCAACAAAGGGCTAGAAACGAGAGTTGTGTAAATCTCAAGAACAGACTCTTGCCAGGTTTTAGGGAGGGATGGAGGCAAAAGGGAGAATAAGAATGCCAGCACTTACTTTCCATCAACTCTTGTGTAATGATGCTAAGGAAGGCTCATCATGACTGAGACCTTAAATCCCAACTCAATGTGTCTGGGTGGGCTAACGAGGTTGGGTACACTGCAGCTGTCAGGTACTTCCTGCCCACACCTCTAAGGCTTCCTCAATAGCTACAAAGCCACTTAGTCAGTCATGTGGCTTGGCAGCTATGGAAGCCACCAGCTAAGAACTGAATGGCTATCTACTGGAACCAAGCAGAGAATGAGAAAGGAGGACAGAATTTGGGTGATTCCTTTTCATCTGTAGCTCTGTCAGGTATGAATGGCAGAGAGATGAAGTATATTTGTCTTTACAAACCTGTTTTCCATCCTGCTTTTATTTCTGTCAACTCCCTCCACACTATCCCTGGGGCTTCAATTCTTCTCCATCAACCACCCAACTTGGTGTGCAGTGCATAAGGAAAGTTGTCAGAAGTGACAACTTGACATTTTCTACCAGAATGATTTTTAAAAGTATTAAAAATTTTTACAATAAAAAGGTAAATCATTCATCTTCTGCAGATGCTGCTGGTATAAGAAGACTAAGGCTAATCTGACATTCCACTTTGCTTTCAGTGACCTCCACCCCTAAAATTAACTGTATGGAGGGGTTAACCCAGCAATAATTTGGCAACAGTCTGCTCAGTGCCCACTTATCCATATTCAGAGGGAACCCAGGCCAAAAGCCAGGCAGCATGCATGCCAGCATCAAGGAATTCAAGCTTTCTTATGCCAAATTCTATGCAACAGATGTACCCTTCTATTGATGTTAAACTTGGGCTCTATTGAATTATTTTGCTTTCCCTGAACCCATATAATCAAAGCTATTCAATTAATTCAACAAATATCTATTAAGTACTGCTGTGTGTGAGGCACAGTTCTAGATGCTAGGGATATGGCAGTTCACAAGAGAGACAAAACCATGTTCTTATAAAGCTTTACCCTAGTTGGGGAGGCTATACAATGAAGGAAGAAAGGAAGGAAGGAAGGAAGGAAAGGAGGGTGGGGAGGAGGTATGGGGAAGGGAGGCGAGGGAGGGGAGGAGGAAAGATAGTGATAAATTAAATGAAGATAAATAAGACAGAGAGTAACAGGGAGATGGAAATGAGAAACTGCTATTTTAAATAAGGTGATCAAGGAAGACTCTAAAAAGGAAATATTTGAGCCAAGCCCTAAATGAAGTGAGGGAGCAAGCCATGCAGATATCTGGGGAAACAGCACAAAAGAAAGAAGAGACTATCACTGCAAAGGCAGTAAGGAATGTACTTGGGGTATACAATAAACAGCAGGGACTATAGTGCTGAAACACAGCACGCAAGAGGGAAGAGGTAACAGAGGAAGTTGGAGTAGTAAGATGTGATGGAGGGTTGCCCCTAAGTCATGTAGGGCCTTGTGGACCACTGTTAAATCCCAGCTTTTATTCTGAGAAAGCCATTGCAGGGTTTTGCACAGAAATATAGCATCATTAAACTTGTGTTTTGGAAGGATAACTCTGGCCGCTGGATAGAAAGCAATGTGTAAGGGTATTACTGCCTCAGCAGCAACTTCCAAGTCTCCCAATGGAGCAGACCTGAGCCAGGGGGCCTCTTGCCTCCCTCGGCTCTCACCCCAGTGGCATTGCTCTCTTCATTCTATAAAACAGTTTTAACATATTCACTATGCAGCTTTAGAGAAGCATTTGATCTCTTAATGCACTTCTCCCTCAACATTACTGTTCAGAGATGAGCAAGAAAAGCTACAATCCATATCCTTAGGCAAGGCAAATGCTGCCAACAGACAATTCTCATCACCCACTTATCATTCTCCAGGTACCCAGGCAATAAGTGATCCAACCTCTTTGGATACAGCCTAAATTATACTAGGTGCTATTCTGCGCATGCAGACCCCATTCCAAGTAAATTTCTTGAAAGGAAAACAAAAGAAAGGACCCTTAAATCAGAAAAGTTATTCCTGGTCTCAACTCTACCACCAACTCATTCTGTGTCTTTGGGAAGGACTTAGTGTCTGCACATGAAAGTAAGAAGATCAGGCCCATCTATCTTCATTCCACCCACATTTAATGAACACGTTTCATGGGCCAGGCCCCTGTCCAAAGTGCTAAAGATAAAAAAGATAAGATTTGGTCCTTGTTCTCAAGAAGCTTTCAATAAATTGGGAGAGACGGCTCTGACAATTACATATAATATGATATGATAATTACAATAATAAAGATGAGAACAAAAGTTCTGGAGCTTATAAAAAAGGAAGCCATGCCTAAGTATCTTTGCAGCTCTAGTACTCTATGACCTCTGAATCTACTCCAGGGAGTCTGCCAGTCAATGGCCTTAGGAAAGCCTGCCCATAGACAGTAATATCCCAACTTTGGCTCATGGAGTCAGTTCTTCAGTACAATGCTCACTTCACTCTTAGCAGCTAATAGGAAAGAGTCATCAAGAAAATCAGGCCTTTCTGCTAAATTTAGAAAAATTGGCATTCATCCCAATCTTAAAAAATACACATCTCTAAAAAATTATCTCCTGAAACTTGGTAATGTGTCTCAAAGTGGCTTTCCTGGGAGCACGTGGACCTTGGCTTAGCAGCTGGAAGAGAGGGCATCCCCTTGGGAGTGGGGGGAAGGGGTGGCTGACACCAGTGGCTCCTCCACCTGACTGGCACCAATCCCTGAAACCACACCTTGACAACTTTCTTCACTAGCCCCCTGACTGATGATAGGCCCAATGTGAAACATAGAGGGACTCTGACCCAGACAGCTGTCTTCATTTACCCAAATACTCATTCTCCAAGAATGGCTGCAGTAGTCAGTATATGCTTATCTCCACACCAGGTATGTATATAAGAAATCCCTCTGTCCCTCAGATAGCTAATCTTGATCCAACCTTAGTCCCTGACTTTCTGATGTCCTAAGCCCTCCTTGTGGATTCAGGGAGCAAGCCGGACTTTCTGCCCAAGCATCACTCTGTCCCTGTGGACCAGCAGCAGCACATGCTGCCTCAGTTCTCACTTTTGTGTTGATTTTGGTGTAATTCTCAGCACAGAGGTAAGTTTTCACAAAGCTAATTTACATACCTTCTCACACAAACACACACACACACAAACACAAAATATTCACTTGAACCCAAGCATTTGGTAAATTAATTTTACTAAAGATTTTGGAGTTAGGGTCAGAGGAAGAGTTGACATCAGAGAATTTGCAACCTTCCAGCCATTCTTTCATAGCCTCCACCCTGTTTTCTTTTCCTTCTCTATCTCCATTATCTCCGCAGAGCAACAGACAGGATATATCCTCTCTTCTCATGCAGAACAGACATGCTAACCTTCAGGGCCCCTCTAGGGGGTCTCTTTTTTACCCCAAGCTTTCATCAAAGCATTTTCTTCAAACAAATAAGGCACAGTTCCTAAGAAGAATTCTGGTTAATAAAATATTCTTTTGCTGCATAAAGAATTATGCAAATAGAGAAATTTCAGAAAACCAGACAGATGTCACCCAGACCAGTGTTATTGGAAAACTACAACAGAAGGGAATATATGGAAATTCTAAAGGTTAACTAATAACTAGATACAACCTACTCTCAAGTATTTGACATCATTTAATATAACCTTATTCCTTTAACAAATATGTATTGAATGTCAACTATGTACCAGGCATTATATTTAAAAGTTATGATACTTTTAAAAAGAATGCTTAAGTACCAGTCCCTGCTTCACTGAACTCCATATTTACCAAAACAAGATTGATAGATGGAGAATAATACAACGTCTGAGAGTGATAAGTAGTATGTTTAAAAAAATAAATCTTAATGAAACTTTGCTAAGGAGCTTGTGTAACCCACCTGAATGTAGGCAAGCAAAGGTTAAACAGGAATCCACCAGCAAGAACTTCCTAAGCAACTGTGAGAAACTATGCCATGTAACACTTCTTTTCCATCTTAAAGTCAAGAAAATCTATAAAACCCCTCATCCCTAGTCCTTGAAGAGAGTCACCAACAACTGTTCATTAACACTGAAGGAAAGTCACACCTCTCACAATCACATGGATTTTACAGTTAGCAATTAAGCACATAAATAGCTTGGAGTCTAAGAATGCAGTTTACAAGCCTGTGTAGCACAAGCCAAAAGTCTGTCCCTTAGAAAAGTAACTTGGAGTAATTACCAATGTAGATACTGAGTGTTCTCCATCATTGGTGTGCTAGCTCTGACACAAGAAGTGACTACTCTAACAAGGATGGTGTGAGGCTAAAGTCATCTGGATCAGGGAGATGCCAGGGTGAGGCTGAGACATTAAGATATATAAACAGAAGAACAAAAGCTAGACTAAACAGAAGTTCCCTGGATACTCCTGTCTAAAAACCTCACCAATACCCTGGTGAGATGGTGTAAGAATTAACACCAAAACACACTGAAATTCCATGTGTATTTGGTATTTAGTGTTCCATGTATGTGCACATGGAATAGAAGCCTTCTCGCCATTGCAATAATCCCATGGTTGATCAGCTACTTGAAAAAATTGGTTAGGAAAAAAATTAAAATAGTGATGGATTTATACCTTAAACTTTGTTAGTTAATCTTAAAACATATGTATATATTCATTTGTTAATCATCCGAAGTAGGGCAGAGGCCGGAGTGTGGGTTCTCTGATTGGGGTTCTGTAAAGTCTTGCTTATATGTACTACACTCATAATGCCTTCACTACAACTTCCAGTTTCCGTTTCTTTAAAATAGAATGATAACCTAAAGGTACTTAAAAAGTATCTGATTTGTAGGTTTTTCTAATTTATTTCAATCACATACAGTCATCTCATCCATACCTTATACAACAGCAAAAATTTTAGACACTTGATGTTATCAAGCCTTTCCAAAGTACTCAGATTAGTTTTAGGAGAAACAATTCTTCATTTTTACATTCACTTCACAGATTATGTAAAGTTTATGCAATATTTAGCTAAATTATGTAATTACAATATAAGTACAAGTGGCATAAACAGGTTTGGGAACAAACAAAATTGTCTCTTGATAACAATTAACTAACCTGGCATGAGTGTCCTGAGTGCCAGCCTACTGGCTGCAGCAGTTCAACGTGTCTTGGGCTCAGTCAGTATGCTCCCCAGAGGGCTTGGGAAGCCGGTTAAGTGAAGGCTGGATAAGAGAGAATTTGTGGTACAAACTTGTGCATATACACACATATTCAAAGTCAAAATAACCCCTTCTGTTTGAGTGTTCCACCTCTTTTCCCTTCAACTCAGAAAAAATGCCTTCTCATTCCCTTCTTAACTGAACTTCATGAATACAAAAGGAAAGGTCATAGGATATTCTAGTGTCCCCTTGCTGTAACTCCAAAATAATTGGGTAAGTGAAATAATGAGGTAAGAAATGCAATGAGAATAGCTTAGATATTGAAGGAGGAGTAACAGGGCCAGCTTTCAGCTCAGTGCAATGGGATATCCCACAACACCCTCTTGCCTCATGTATCATATCTACAAGTACTGAAATCATTTATATCCATGTTTATTGACTGAGGCTTACTGTAAGACAAAGAGAGCATTAATTTGCTCTATGTAATAAAATAACCAAGTTTTTCTTTTCTGATTTTCTGGCGCATCCAAGTCAGAAGGCTGAGAGCCCTGGACCTGGGAAAATAGGAGAGAGGAAATATGTGGCCCAGAATTATAAGCTATCTAGCAGCAGTCAGGGAACGAAAGGAAAGATGGCCAAGGAAATGCTCCCAGCTACAGAGAAGACTGGGAAACTTCAGGTCAATTATGCTGACCACGTTTATTTAACATATTTACTTGTCTGTGCAGTGATGAACCACTCCTCAGATTCCCCAAAACCTCCCATTAAAGACTATGACTTGTAATACCTTTTCTTGATGGTACTTTGGTGCAACACTTCTGTTCCCTGCTTAGAGTAATGTGGGCTTGACAAAAAACAGAAGCTTCAGGATGCAAAACACTGGATGGGGACGGAGAGTCAAGTAGAGGCAGGAATTTGAAGCAAGAAGTGACAGAAATCCCTTGGGATAGTCCTAGGAATATGAGGCGCTGTTTGAGACAGCAAAGGTAGACTGTGTCATCAAGAAGCTTACTGTCCTACCAAGGAAACTGTAATGCGTCCATGTGAAATATTATAGTAACAAAAGAAAAGAGGATATCAGGTACTAATGTAAATGGCAAGTTGCTGGTGTAGTGGAAGTTGTACACTAAGCAGGTTGGCAGTACTGACTGAAAAGTATTTAGTAGGTTAGAAAAGTGGGGATGTGCTTCAGATTCATGATATCCTTATCAGAAACTACTGTTTACAACTAAAGTGAACAACAGCACTAAAAAAGCAGTATACTTCCTCAGACACTGTCCCCACCATTGTTATCTCTCTATGAGAGGCATGATGTGCATGGATAATTACTACTGTCACAAATTTAGACACATTTTCCACATTGATTTTTGCTGAAAGTTTAGTTTACCAATATTTGAAATGTATATACATAAGGAATAGGCAAATGTTCCAATATGTATGAATAGAGAAGGTGCAGTTCCAGGGGCTCAAGAGGCACATGGTCATTACTCATATTCCTTGGATTCTATGATGCATGTCCTGACAGGAAGCACAGCTTTCTTTGTCACTGTCCACTCTCTCTGCAGTGGCCCGTGGTGGCCCTTTCCATGGTGCTATGGCTTCAGTGCCCAGTAGGGCAGAGATACATGTAAAGTGGATATACATGAAGCCTGCCTGACATGGCCCAGAAATATACCTGAAAACACCTGTGGAACTGAATAGTTCTCAAGCTTCACAGATTTCTAAAAAGATAAAATTTAAACATTCTATTCTGCACAAATGTGTTGACAAAGAATGAAGTGAGAGTCAAAGGAAGTTTCTAGTACAGGTCCTTGGGAAAGTGTACCCACTCCATCGTTGTCACACACTTCAAGTAATTAGTACTGCAGGAAAGTAAAATGCTTTTCTCAAACCATTTTTCCCCCACCCATCTGCTGTCAGAAAGATCATTATGATGGAAGACTTGTCTACAGAATTGCATAGGACCAAACAAAACACAGCACTACTAACAAAGGCAATCGTGCATCCACATAACAGAATATGAAGTCCCTGTTTGCCATCCCAGTAATATGCCTTAGGTTATGATACACACGTTTGTAAGATGGAATAAGAGATAAACTGTACAGACACATGCTGTGTCCTTCACGTACATGCACACATTTGATTTTAAACGAAAAGGTCTTAAAGTCATGTTTTAGCCCATATTTCCCTGCACCCTTCACAGTTGGTTTTGAACTTTACCTTCAACATGCTGTGTTTATCATTCTTAAAAGGTAGGGGATATAGAACTGGCAATAACACTAAGTCATTTGAAGCATGCATTATAAGTTACAGAGAAAATAGAGGCTCTGGTTTATTATGCTGAAGCTGTAAAGCCACGAATACAAAATATGACTAGCTGTCACCTTGCTTTATTCTTCTTTTAACAACTTACTAACAGTGTGTAAATATAAAAGCAAACTTTGATTTTTCCATCAGAGCTCTCTGAAATGGATACTAGAGTGCATTTAACATTGTGACCAGAAATATTGAAATTTGACAGCTGAGAGGTTAAAGGTCTCAAATTTATACACTGAGGTGTTTGTTCCTGTCATTGTCCCAGCAGCTTGCTCAGAATAACCACTTTTGCTTACTGAACCTTTGAGAAACAGAGAACATTAAGTAATACATCTTGGCAGACGTCCTGGGATTCTACTTCTATCAGGAAGCAAGCCATCCTAAGCTCACTGAAAGAATTCTAGGAATATTAAAGGATATCTGTGCAACCTTGATATTTAACTATATTGGGTGGAAAAAACTCCTATTGTTTGGGTCCCCACTCTAAATACGTTAGCCTAAAATTCTGGGCTTTGTGCTTAGTTTTCTACATACCTCTCATCTGACACCTCCTTCTGCCAAAATTGTATTTGCTGATAACACAGAAAAATGACTGCTTGAATTCTTCCTGAAAAGGCAGGAATATCACCTCACTCAGGCAAAAATTACCTTCAGCACAAACATTTCCTTTCATTTCACTGCCCATTTCAGTGCCTACCTCCCCTTTTAGGTAACATCCCATCCTCCATGCCCACTCCCCAGGTACCCCAACTGCCCTGTCCTCCCCGCTGCCCAAACTAAGCAGTTAATCAGAATGCAAACTGTTAGTATCAAGATTTGGATCCACGTCAAAATCTAGGTCCTTCAAATGTGTAAATCCAGTAACCAAGTTGCAAAATCTACAGCAGTAATTTCTCCAATTAGAACAGTAAAAAACCATAACAAGAGTTCATTCTAAAGGAACAAGGAGACGATTGTCACAATATCTCACACGTTTTAAGTATTTATCTGGCCTTATTCTAAACCCATGTATTAATTCATTTAATCTTCATAACAATCCCATTAGTCTTATGCCATTTTATTGCCCCTCCCCACTTTTTTACAATAAACAACAAAATGGCAAAGATTCTTTTTCAAAAGCTGCCTTAAGATAAAGATTCTGGGTAGTCTTCCAGGGTTACACATCAGTTACTATATTATGAATCCTCAGGATCACTAGTGTATCGTTGGAGCTTAGAACGGTAAACCCTGGAATACCAAGATTCTGCCACAAACCAATTCTTAATAAAATATATTTCAGTAAGTGGTTAACGTGTTATCCCTCCCAGGGATACCTGCCGTCTAGTAATATCTTAAACCACAGGGAATAATAGTCAAAGGCTGAACATTAGACATGACCTTCCTGCAAAAAAAAGAGAGATTTTTGTACCCTTTCAAATTATGCTAAACCAAATAACCACTTCTTCATCTATATACAAGGCCTTACTTGGTTGAAGTAAAATAAAACAGGCCACACTCAACACTGCTGTACCCCTGCTTCCAGGTTTTTCAGAGGGAAAGGACATAAAAACTATAACTGAACAGTTAAGAAGTGAAATATAATTATTTATTTTTCATGCATTGATAATACTTGTGAATTGCCCCATTAATGCTGTGCTGACAAGAAAACACTTGAAACATTCCCTTCGAACTTGAGTTTGCATCAGAATGATCTGGAGGGATTGTTCATTTCTGGGCCCCAAATCAGAGTTTCTGATTAACAAGTTCCCAAGTAATGCTGATGCTGCTGATACAGGGACCACACTTTGAGATTCAATGCTCCTTGCCAGGGCAGGAAAAGAATGTTCTGAGTTTCCCTAGGTGTTTTGGGATGGATGAGGGAGCTAATATAGGTGTATTTCCAGCAGTGACTCTCAAGGTAGCTCTCAGCATCAAATAGGCACTGAGCTCTTGTAATGTACCAAACACTGTATTAGGCATTGAGGGAGACATAGTGAGGGAGCCAGACATCAGTACATTGTGCTCAGGGAGGTAAGCAAGTGAGGCTGGAGCTGAGATCTGCAGGATAGATGGGAGTCAGTGCAACCAAGTGGTCTTGGGAAGAGCTTTCCACCAAGAAAGTGTCAGACTGACTGACGCTGCGGAGTCAGACTGGGCGAGCCTCACCCAGGAGGCTGAGCTGGAGGCCCCCAAGGATGTGGACAATCAGATCAGCATCATGACAGGGAGAGAACTCTGCTGCTCAGAAACATGACCTCCATCAGGGTACTCAAGGCTGAGTGGAGGGAGCAGTGCACACAGGCACACGAACGCACACACACACACGCACACACAGACACACACACGTACACACACCCCTCAAAAACTACACAAAGCAGAGAAGGTAGATGAAAATGATCACTTTGGGTAAGCCCAGACCAAGGGTGGTCAGTTTACTTCTGTCCAAAGAAATTGATATTGATATGAACTCCCCTAAACCTAAGCAGAAGCATAGAGTTAAAAGGGAAAAAAACACTACAAACAAATAGGTATTTTATGTCTGTCATGAAACACCTGCGTAAAAGAGAAAAGGGAGAAAAATCTATTTTACACCTCAAATCTGAAGATTTTACATTCCCTTCCAGTTTTTATATTAGGGCCTGGACTTGGCATGTATACATGAATCCCACTCTTTATAGCTCTGATAGAATAAATGTGAGGGGAAAAAACAGGCTAAACAAGTTAACCACATTGCCCCTTCCTCATATTTTGTGAAAATTATCTTTTCTAAGACTCACAAAAGCCTCAAACTCTGCATGATTTACTAGGAAGGTTTTAGAAGCCAAAGCTTTTGTAGACTGTTCAGCCATAGCATATAGGCCCCAGTTTTTCTTAACTCATCGTCAGGTACCAGATTTATCACCTCTCACAGTCAGAAAAACACAGCTATGCTATGTGAAGTTTTGAATGACCTGAGATCACTCTTTTGCCCCAGTTATGTCCTCTAAAGTTTGAATTAAACTGCACAAACTGTTTCAGCAGCCATGAAACCTATTTCTTAGTTCCCATCTAAGAACAACAAGCCAATAAGCTCACATCAGCTGTTGCCGATTCCTGGCATGAAAGCTCATCGGCTAAGCCCCAGCATCCCCTCCCAAAACGGAACATTCTCTGCTGATGCCCACATATCACAGCTTCTTTGAGTAATGCATTCTCCCTCAAGCTTTAAAACTTGTTATTAAGGCACCTACAGCACCATTAAGTGGCTTGGAAGCAAGCCTCTCACTAATGAATATTAAATCTCTTGGGTCAATGAGGTCCTCCTGCCCCTTCGCAGACAGAGTTAGAAAAGATGCCATTTTTTTCCTTGGCTACCTAATGAATCTCTAACTGCTGATTTGTTTCCATTTTCAGTCTGGCATAAAGAAAAAGGCCTGCAGCCCCCTTTTGTGGTCGCCTGACTCACCAACCACTATGCAAAGGCAGCAATTTTTCATTATTGATAAAATGTAATGTCATAATGTCATGGCCTCTCAGGTCATCATCTTGGTAAGTCAGCAACGACATTATCACGCTTTATAATGATAACAAATGGCCATAATGTTTGCATGTAATTTTCATTGGCTCCTTCAGAATTCTAATTCGACCCCATCAACAAACAGAACTCAATAGCAACTTCAGATGTCTACTTCCTTAGATCTGCTCAAGGCTAATAGCAAAGTCTGCATGAATCAAAGCTCATTAAAGATACAGGGGCCATTCCCCCCCCCCAACTCTTTGACTAAATGTTTTACTTTTAGAAAGAAGAATTTTCACAGAATGTATTTGCACTGTTGAATTTGGGCATGTAAATGCATTAAATACATCTACTTGCTATTCATTCATGAACTCTCACTAACCCCTTTCTGTCCTGTTCATGCCTGTATTTCTCTAATCTGTCTAGTGATTTTTGAGTGCTGTGTCCTGCCTGTTTCACAGTAATCATAGAACACTAATTGGTCTAAATGATAAGAATCATTCATGGGGCACTTATTTCCATATATTAGCCTTCTCACTTCTCTCTTCCCTGAGAAAGTGGAAATGTTTCACTGTCTAAGCCCAGAACTAAACCCAGCATTCTTTTTTTATTGAAGTACAGTGGATTTACAATATCATGTTAGTTTCATGTGTACAGCACAGTGATTCAGTTATATATATTTATAAATATTCCTTTTCAGATTCTTTTCCCTTGTAGTTTATTACAAAATATTGAGTATAGCGCCCTGTGCTATACAGTAGGTCCTTGTTGGTTATTTATTTTATATATAATGTGTATATTTTAACACCAACCTCCTAACTTATCCCTCCCCCAACCTCCTTTCCCCTTGGGTAACCAGGAGTTTGTTTTCTATGTCTGTGAGTCTGTTTCTGTTTTGTAAATAAGTTCATTTGTATCACTTTTTTAGATACCACATACAAGCGATATCATATGATATTTGTCTTTGTCTGACTTACTTCACTTAGTATGATAATCTGTAGGTCCATCCATGTTGCTATAAATGGCATTATTTCATTCTTTTTATGGCTGAGTAATATTCCATTGTATATACGTACCACATCTTTATGCACTCCTCTGCTGATGCACATTTAGGTCGCTTCCATGTCCTGGCTATTGTAAACAGTGCTTCTATGAATACTGGGGTGCATGTATCTTTTTGAATTATGGTTTTCTCCAGATATATGCCCAGGAGTGGGGTTGCAGGATCATACTGTAGCTCTATTTGTATTTTTTTAAGGAAACTCCATACTGTTTTCCATAGTGGCTGTACCAATTTACATTCCCACCAACAGTGTAGGAGGGCTCCCTTTTCTCCACACCCTCTCCAGCATTTATTGTTTGTAGATTTTTTGATGATGGCCATTCTGACTGGTGTGAAGTGATACCTCATTGTAGTTTTGATTTGCATTTCTCTAAACCCAACATTCTTTAGAAAGCCTTTTTTTAATTCATTGACAACAGAGAGTAAAAAAAATAAAAAGAGTAGAGCTAGAACAGATTCACACTTCAGTCCTAAAAACATTAAGTCTAAACTACACTTGGTAGATCTCCAGAAATATTTTACAACTTATTTAGCACTTCATGAAGAGGGAAGGAAAGGAGGGGTGAAGGAGAATTGTCATCCACTGAGCTCTATGCTAGGATATGCCTACATGTATCAACTCATCTAATCTTCACAACCACCCCCAAAAGATAAGACTCATCCTCTGCTTCTAACAGAAGAGGAAACTGAGGTTCAGGGAGTTTAAACAGCTAAGGAGTCACTCAGACTTAGCAGTTCTGATGCCAAAACCCATGTATGTTCCATTGCCCAAAACTCCCAAAGCAGGTATTCCACTATAGAAGGAAGACTCAAATTGTCAAGCCAGCCCAAATAAAATCATCATACATTCAGAGAACCAAGAAATTATGAGTAGATTTCAGATGCAGAAACTCTTTATCTTGGCATAATTACATCCATTTATACTGTTATTGGTACCACATTCTCGGAGCAGGCACATATAATTGAGTTAATGGTTTCAATGCATCTGTGTGATTCTTCATTGATGTTCTTTCCACATTATTCAGTAGATTTCACTATTGTCATTGGAAATGGGGCCAAATTAGGTAGTTTCATCAGATTTGTAGATCAGCAGCCCTTTAGTTGACACAATAAAACCATGTAAAGAGTATATAATGATGTTGGTATGAGAACTTCCCGAGCCTGCTCTAGTTGATCAGAGGAGGCACTCATTACCACTTCCACTTAAAATAGCAAACATTTCAGAAGACTTCACCACTCAAAAAGCACTATCCATTACACTATCGTAATTATTTTCTCAGCAAGGAAACAGTAAGGAAACAGATTACTTGATTTGTCTAAGTTCATAGAGACACCAAATGGCAAAAATAAGATCCAAACAAAGGTCTTCTGGATCAACTGTCCATGCTTTTCACTCTACCAAGGACTTTAGTGCATTCAGGGAAAGTGACTTCTAAAAGCAATGCACCAGTATTCAGGGAAAGATTACCCCTCCATCTGAGGAGAAGGCCAGGCAAGGGTCAGGAACACAAAGAAATTGAACGCTTCTGGAAATGAAACGCTGCTATGGCGGAATGTAGAGAAAGGACTTCCAGAGACTGAGTTTAACAAGCTATTATGTCCAATAAATTATAAGCACATATTGGAGAAGGGGAAAGTCTTCCTTTCACTCCTTTTTATTCATTCAACAGATCCTGGGGGTGTCCTCTTTATTCATTCATTTGTTCATTCATTCAACATGCATTACTGAGCACCTCTTCTAGGCCAACATTATGCCAAGAACTGAACTACAACAGTGAACAAAATACACATGGACCTGCCCTCACCTGTGGATCTGTGGAGCTCACATTTGTGCAGATGAGATGGTCATTAAACAGCTGATGTCATGACAACCCATCTCACTACCACTGATATAGGTGAAGACCAGTTGTGAGGATGGAGTGTTAGGAGGATTTGACCAATCCTATGGAGGTAAAGAAGACCTCTCTAAGGATGAGATGTTTACATTGAGATTTGAAGTGTGACTGAGTAGGAATCACAAGACAAAACACTAGGGAACCAAGGGAATTTTCCATTCTTGCCTCCCTTCTTTAGGCTCCTTCCTGCTTGATTTCCCTTGCTTTCTTAGCCACATTCCATGACTACCATAATGACTTACCTGGTTTAACTCATTGAGAATTTGGAGATCTGTATATGTATAATTTTGACAGGTCACAGGCAGTCTTACTGATATGCCTGATGATTTTCTGCAAAGTTTGATTTTAAATCATAGTTAGCCTGGCAGTTGCTACACTGACCATCCCTCTTCTCCTTTGTTCTCTCTGTACAGCTCCTCACACTGAGCCAGACACACCCCTCTGCACACTAAACCACTCAAAACTCCACATTCCCTTATTTCTGGGCCCTCTCTTTCCTTTTACCATTTTTATGTACTTGGATATTGCTATGGACTGATTTGTATTCCCCCAACATTCATATGATGAAAGTTTAACCCCCAATGTGGTTTGATTTGGAGATTGGGCCTTTTGGGAGGTAATTACGGTTAAATGAGGTCATAAGAGTAAGACCTTAATCCAACAGTATTGGTGTCCTTAAAAGAAGAAGAAGAGATGCCAGAAAGCTCTCTCTTTCTCCCTCCGTGAACCCACAAAGGAAATACCATAGGAGGACACACCAAGATGGCAACCATCAACCATCTCCAAGCCAGAGAGGCCTCACCAGAAACCAACCCTGCCAGCATCTTAATCTTGGACTTCAAGTCTCCAGAATTGTGATAAAATTAATTTCTGTTGTTTAAGTCACCCAGTCTTCAGTATTGTGTGAAGGCACCTAAAACTGACTAATACAGATGTGAAAACAGAAATCTGCAGGGTGTAACACATGCATAAGTAGTGTTAATGGGGCTGTATATGAGTATTGAAAAGGTAATAACTGCACAACTTATGCTCCTAGCTCTGGCACCTAGAAAGAGGAAATGACAGTGACTTGGGGGAAAAAATCATTGTGGGGATTGTCCAAGTAGGAAGGCTATGAGCTTGCAAAGGCAAAATGTAGTGCTATTAGAATGTTTCTGAGCATAAATATATCCTGAAATGTGGTTGGGGGATTATCAGTGGATGTATACCCCATCCTTGTTTTTTCTAACTCCCATTTACCATAGACAATTGGAAATTGACAAAATCAGATGGACAATAAATAGGCTGGCAATTTCTTTCTAATAAAAGTAAATCAACCCCTTATACTCCTCTCTTTCTCCATCCTTCCTTACACTGTTAGCTAAAATATGACTTACATATATACATATATATGTAAATATAACACTTAAACAGCCAGAATTATAAAGTTAAATTACAAATCAATAAGAAAAGCCTCTATCTTTTGACGCTTCGAGAACCAGCCTCACTGCACCCTCTCAGATGTGCCAGCACTAGAGGGGCAGCACCCTTTTCTCAGAGAGCTCAGCCCCCATGGCTACATGGTTCTCAAAATGCACCAGTAACACAGCATCACCTTTGTATGTTAGAAGTGCAACTTCTCACCACAGGAGACAAGACGGCAAAGTAGAAGGACTTGAGCTCACATCCTCTCATGAAAACACCAAAATCACAACTAATAGTTGAACAACCATCAACATAGAAGACTAGAACCTACCAAAAAAGATATTCTACATCCAAAGACAAAGAAGAAGCCACAACGAGACAGTAGGAGAGGCGCTTTTGCAATATAATCAAATCCCATATCCACTGGGTAGACAACCTACAAACTGGAAAATAATTATATTGCAGAGGTTCTCCCATAAGAGTGAGAGTTCTGAGCCCCACATCAGTCTCCACAGCCTGGGGGTCTGGCATTGGGAGTAGGAGCCCCCAGAGCATTTAGCTTTGAAGGCCAGTAGGCTTGAGTACAGGAGCTGCACAGGACTGGGGGAAATAGAGACTCCATTCTTGGTGGGTGCAAACAAGATTTCGCATGCACTTGGACCCAGAGGAAAGCAGTGACTCCATAGGAGCCTGGGCCAGACCTACCTCTGGGTCTTGGAGGCTCTCCTGGGGAGGTGAGTGTCAGCTGTGGCTCACTGGGAGGAGGCAAGGACACTGGTGGCCCTAGGGAATACTCAGCAACATAAGCTCTCCCAGAGGTCACCATTTTGGCACCAAAACCTGGCCCCACCCACCAGCCTGCAGGCTCCAGTGCTGGGTCACCTTAGGCCAAACAACCAACAGGGTGGGAACACAGCCTTTCCCATCCACAGACAGGCTGCCTAAAGTTGTCCTGAGCACACAGCACCTTTAAACACACCCCTTGACATGGCCCTGCCCACCAGAGGGACAAGACCCAGCTCCACCCACCAGTGGGCAAGCACCAGTCCCTCCCACCAGGAAGCCCACACAAGCCCCTGGACTAACCTCACCCACCACGGGGGCAGACACCAGAAGCAAGAGGAGCTACAAACTTGCAGCCTGAGAAACAGAGACCACAGACACAGAAGGTAAGACAAAATGAGATGGCAGAGAAATATGTCCCAGATGAAGGAACAAGATAAAATTTTGGAAGAACAACTAAGTGAAGTGGAGATAGGCAATTTGCCTGAAAAAGAATTGGGAGTAATGACAGTAAAGATGGTCCAAGATCTCAAAAAAGAATGGAGGCACAGATTGAGAAGATACAAGAAATGTTTAACAAAGAGCTAGAAGATTTAAAGAACAAACAAACAGAGATGAACAATACAATAATTGAAATGAAAAATACGCTGGAAGAAATTAATAGCAGAATAAATGAGGCAGAAGAACAAGTAAGTGAGCTGGGAGAAAGATTGCTGGAAATCACTGCTGCAGAACCAAATAACGAAAAAAGAATGAAAAGAAATGAGGACAGTCTAAGAGACCTCTGGGACAACATTAAACACACAAACATTCACATTATAGAGGTCCCAGAAGGAGAAGAGAGAGAGAAAAGGCCTGAGAAAATATTTGTAGAGATAATAGTCAAAAACTTCCCTAACGTGGGAAAGGATACACTCACTCAAGTCCAGGAAGTACAGAGAGTCCCATACAGGATAAACCCAAAGAGGAACAAGCCAAGACAAAGAGAAATTTAATCGAATTGACAAAAATTAAAGACAAAGAGAAAAAATTAAAAGCAATGAGGGAAAAGCAACAAATAATATATAAGGTAATCCCCATACAGTTATCAGCTGATTTTTCAGCAGAAACTCTGCAGGCCAGAAGAGAGTGACACAGTATATTTAAAGTCATGATTGGGAAAAACCTACAACCAAGAATACTCTACCAAGCAAGGCTCTCATAGAAATTCAATGGAGAAACTGAAAAGATTTAAGCAAAAGCTAAGAGACAAGCAAAAGCTAAGAGAATTCAGCACCACCAAACCAGCTTTATAACAAATGCTAAAGGAAATTCACTAGGTGGAAAAGAAAAGGCCAAAACTGGAAACAAGAAAATTACGAATGGGAAAGCTCACCGATAAAGGCAAACATACAGTAAAGGTAGGAAATCATCCACACACAAATATGATATCAAAAACAGCAATTGTGAGAAGAGGAAAGCATAAATGCGGGTATTGGAAATGCATTTGAAATTAAGAGACCCAGCAACTTAAAACAATCTTTTATATATATAGACTGCTATATCAAACTCTCATGGGAAATGCAAACCAAAAATCTACAAGAGATACACACACAAAAAAAGAAAAAGCAATACAAGCACAACTCTAAAGATAGTCATCAAATCACAAGAGAACAAAAGAGGAAGGGAAGAAAAAAGGCCTACAAAAACTAATCTTAAAAAATTAACAAAATGGCAATAAGAACATACATATTGATAATTACCTTAAATGCAAATGGATTAAATGCTCCAACCAAAACACATAGACTGGCTGAATGGATACAAACACAAGACCCATATATACAAGAGACCCACTTCAGATGTAGGGACACATACAGACTGAAAGTGAGGGAATGAAAGAAGGTATTCCATGCAAATGGAAATCAAAAGAAAGCTGGAGTAGCAATACTCATATCAGACAAAATAGACTTTAAAATAAAGACTGTTACAAGAGACAAAGAAGGACACTACATAATGATCAAAGGATCAATCCAAGAAGGAGATATAACAATCGTAAATATATATGCACCCAACATAGGAGCACCTCAATATATAAAGCAAATGCTAACAGTCATAAAAGGAGAAATTGACAGTAACACAATAATAGTGGGGGACTTTAACACCCCACTTACATCAATGCACAGATCACTCAAGACAGAAAATCAATAAGGAAACATAGGTCTTAAATGACACATTACACGAGATGTACTTAATTGATCTTTATAGAACATTCCATCTAAAAGCAGCAGAATACACATTCTTCTCAAGTGCACATGGAACATTCTCCAGGATAGATCATGTGCTGGGCCACAAAGCAAACTTCGGTAAATTTAAGAAAAATGAAATCATGTCAAGCATCTTTTCCATCTGGAATGTTCTGAGGCTAGAAAACTACAAGAAAAAAAAACTGTAAAAATCACAAACACATGGAGGCTAAACAATATGTTACTAAACAACCAGTGGATCACTGAAGAAATCAAAGAGGAAATCAGAAAATACCTAGAGGTAAATGACAATGAAAACATGACAATCCAAAAGCTTTGGGACACAGAAAAAGCAGTGCTAAAAGGGAAGTTTATAAGAATAAAATCTTACCTCAGGAAACAAGAAAAATTTCAAATAAACAACCTAATCTTACAGCTAAAGCAACTACAGAAGGAAGAACAAACAAAACCCAAAGTTAGCAGAAGGAAATCTTAAAGATCAGAGCAAAAACAAATGAAATACAGATGAAGAAAACAATAGAAAATATCAATGAAACTAAAAGCTGATTCTTTGAAAAGATATGATAAACCTATAGCCAGACTCGTCAAGATAAAAAGGAAAATGGCTCAAATCAATAAAATTAGAAATGAAAAAGGAGGACTTCCCTGGTGGTACAGTGGTTAAGAATCCACCTGCCAATGCAGGGGACACAGGTTCAAGCCCTGGTCCGGGAAGGTCCCACATGCTGTGGAACTAAGCCCATGTGCCACAACTACTGAGCCTGCTCTCTAGAGCCTGCGAGCCACAACTACTGACCCTACATACCACAACTACTGAAGCCCGCGCACCTAGAGCCCGTGCTCCACAACAAGAAAACCCACTGCAATGAGAAGCCCACGCGCCACAATGAAGAGTAGCCCCTGCTCGCCACAACTAGAGAAAGCTCTCATGCAGCAAGGAAGACCCAGTGCAGCCAAGAAGGAAGGAAGGAAGAAGGAAGGAAGGAAGGAAGGAAGGAAGGAAGGAGAAAGAAAGAGAGAGAGACAGAGAGACAGAGAGACAGAAAGAGAGAGAGAGAGAGAGAGAGAGAAAGAAAGAAAGAAAGAGAAAAAAGAGAGAGAAAGAAAGAAAGAGACAGAGAAAGAAAGAATGAAAGAAAGAAAGAAAGAAAGGAGGGAGGGAGGGAGGGAAGAAAGAAAGAGAGAGAGAAAGAGAGAAAGGAAAAAGGAGAAGTTACAACAGACACTACGAAAATACAAAGGATCATAAGAGACTACTACAAGCAACTATATGCCAATAAAATGGACAACCTCGAAGAAATGGACATATTCTTAGAAAGGTACAATCTTCCAAGACTGAACCAGGAAGAAATAGAAAATATCAACAGACAAATCACAAGTAATGAAATTGAAACTGTGATTTAAAAACTTCCAACAAACAAAAGCCAGGACCAGATGGCTTTACAGGCGAATTCTATCAAACATTTAGAGAAGAGTTAACATCTATACTTCTGAAACTATTCCAAAAAATTGCAGAGGAAGGAACACTCCCACACTCATATGAGGCCACCGTCACCCTGACACCAAAACCAGACAAAGACACCAAGAAAAACGAAAGTTACAGGCCAATATCACTGATGGACATAGATGCAAAAATCCTCAACAAAATACTAGCAACCAAATCCAACTATACATTAAAACACATACACCATGATCAAGTGGGATTCATCCCAGGGATGCAAGGATTTTTCAATACCTGCAAATCAATCAGTGTAGTACACCACATTAACAAACTGAAGAATAAAAACCATATGATCATCTCAATAGATTCAGGAAAAGCTTTTGACAAAATTCAACACCAATTTATGATAAAAACTCTTCAGAAAGTGGACATAGAGAAACCTACCTGAACATAATAAAGGCCATATATGACAAACCCACAGCAAACATCATACTCAATGGTGAAAAACTGAAAGCATTTCCTCTAAGACCAGGAACAAGACAAGGGTGTCTACTCATGCCACTTTTATTCAACATAGTTTTGGAAGTCCTAGCAATGGCAATCAGAGAAGAAAAGGAAATAAAAGGAATCCAAATTGGAAAAGAAGTAAAACTGTCACTATTTGCAGATGACATGATACTATACATAGAAAATCCTAAAGATGCTGCCAGAAAACTACTAAAACTCATCAATGAATTCAGTAAGGTTACAGGATACAAAATTAATACACAGAAATCTCTTGAATTTCTATACACTAACAATGAAAGGTCAGAAAATGAAATTAAGGAAACAATCCCATTTACCATCATATCAAAAAGAATAAAATACCTAGGAATAAACCTACCTAAGGAGGCAAAAGACCTGTACTCTGAAATCTATAAGACGCTGATGAAAGAAATCAAAGATGACACAAACAGATGGAAAGATATACCATATCCTTGAATTGGAAGAATCAATATTGTCAAAATGACTATACTACCCAAGGCAATCTACAGATTCAGTGCAATCCCTATCAAATTACCAGTGGCATTTTTCACAGAACTAGAACAAAAAAATTCTTAATTTTTTATGGAAACACAAAAAACCCTGAATAGCAAAAGCAATCCCGAGAAAGAAAAACAGAGCTGGAGGAATCAGGCTCCCTGACTTCACACTATACTACAAAGCTACAGTAATCAAAACAATATGATACTGGTACAAGAACAGACACATAGATCAATGGAAGAGGATAGAAGGCCCAGAGATAAACCCATGCACCTATGGTCAATTAATATATGACTAAGGAGGCACGAATATACAATGAAGAAAAGACAGTCTTGTCAATAAATGGTGCTGGGAAAACTGGACAGCTATATGTAAAAAAAATGAAATTAGAACATTCTTTAACACCATACACAAAAATAAGCTCAAAATGAACTAAAGACTTAAATGTAAGACCAGATACTATAAAACTCTTAGAGGAAAACATAGGCAGAACACTCTTTGACATAAATCGCAACAACAACATCTATTCCTATCTGTCTCCTAGAGTAATAGAGTAATAGAAATAAAAACAAAAATAAACACATGGGACCAAATTAAGCTCAAAAGCTTCTGCACAGTAAAGCAAACCATAAACAAAATGGTTTTTCTCCCACAGAATGGGAGAAAATACTTGCAAAAGATGTGACCAACAAGGGATTAATCTCCAAAATTTACAAACAGCTCCTGTGACTCAATAACAAAAAAACAAACAACCCAATCAAAAAGTGGGCAGAAGATCTACATAGGCATTTCTTCAAAGAACACATACAGATGGCCAAGAGGCCCATGAAAAGATGCACAACATAGCTGACTATTAGAGAAATACAAATCAAAACTACAGTGAGATGATCATCTCACACCAGTCAGAATGGCCATCAGTAAAAGTCTACAAACAATAAATGCTGGAGATGGTGTGGAGAAAAGGGAACCCTCCTGTACTGCTTGTGGGAATGTAAATTGGTACAGACACTATGGAAGACAGTATGGAGGTTCCTTAAGAAACTAAAAATAGAACTACCATATGATCCAGCAATTCCATTCCTGGGCATATATCCACAGAAAAACATGGTTCAAAAGGATACATGCACCCCAGTGTTCATTGCAGCGCTGTTTACAATAGCCAAGACATGGAAGCAATCTAAATGTTCATTGACAGATGAATGGATAAAGAAGATGTGGCACATATAAACAATGGAACATTACTCAGCCATTAAAAAAATGAAATAATGCCATTTTCAGGAACATTGGATGGACCTGGAGATTATCATACTAAGTGAAGTAAGTCAGAAAGAGAAAGGCAAATATCATATGATGTTTATATGCAGAATCTAAAAAAAAAAAAAAAGAACTTAGTTACAGAACAGAACAGGCTCACAGACTTAGAGAACAAATTTATGGTTACCAGGGGGTAAGGGTAGGTGGGAGGGATAGATTGGAAGTTTGGGATTGACATGTACACACAGCTATATTTAAAATTGATAACCAACAAGGACCTACTGTATAGAACAGGGAACTCTGCTCAATACTCTGTAATAACCTAATGGGAAAAGAATTTGAAAGACACATGAATATGTATAACTGAATCACTTGCTGTACACCTGAAACTAACACAACACTGTTAATCAACTATACTCCAATATAAAATAAAAATTAAAAAATTAAAAATATACATAAAACTATAACTATTACTATATCAATGAGGAAAAAAGTCTAACATTTCTTACATATAAAGAGTTCCCACAAATCAATAAGAAAAATATGAGCACCCTGTTAAAAAAAGTAAAATCATAACAGCCAATGAACAAAAAAAGAAAATACAAAATCATGAATAAGCATATGAAAAATGTTTAAGCTCACCGATATATATATGTATATAAGAGCAAGACAACATTTCCTGCCTATTATGTTTGCAAGGTATTTTTATCCTTATACTCAATGTTGAAGGATGCAGAAAAGTAAACATGTTTATATAATGCTGCTGGAAGACAGGTGTCATCTTTCGGGAAGGTAACTGGTAATTTATACATATTCTTTTTTTATATGATAATTTCATCCTTAGTAATTTATCCTAAGGAAATAATCAGAGATTTACACAAATATTTACTTATAGTGATGTTTGTTCTCTAAACAGTTTTTTCGAAACACTCTAAATGCTTAATAACAAAGAAAGGCTAAGTAAATGATTATAGTCATACAGTAAAATACTGTGCAACCACTGAAATTATTTAATGGCAGACTGTACTTCCCCAAAATGACTGCAACAATATTTCTGGTCACATGAGCTCTTCCAGAGCCTTGCCATTTCCCACTGTGGTAGGCTGAATAACGGTCCCCCAAAGATGTCCATGTATAGTCCCTGATAATTGTGAACATGTTACCTTAAATGGTAAGAGTAACTTTGAGGATGCGATTAAGCTAAGGATCTTGAGATAGGGAGATAATCCTAGATTATACAGGTGAGCCCAGTGTAATCACAAGGGTCCTTATAAGAGGGAGGCAGAAGTATCGGAGTCTGAAGAAAAAAATGTAATGACAAGAGCACAGGGTCAGAGTCAGAGAGAGATTTGAAGATGCTAGATTCCTGGCCTTAAAGGAACCATGAAAACCAAAGAATGCAGGCAGCCTCTTGAAGCTGGAAAAGGCAACAAAATGGATTCTCCCCTAGAGCCTCCTAGGAGTGTGGCCCTGCCAACACCTTGATTTTGGCCCAGTGAAACCCATTTCAACCTTCTGACTTCCAAAACTGTAAGATAATAAATCTATGTTGTTTTGAATTTGTGACAGCAGTGATAGGAAACTAACAAATTATTCAAAAGGTCTATGTGTCCAGGGGAGAGCTTTTGTGGGCTTTTGGGTTGGCTTCTGTGACTCCCTTGGTGAATAGCATGTGGCAGAAGTCATAAAAGGTAAGTTGGCTTCAGCCTGGTCTTTCACTATGGACATGCACTCATGGGGTCCTGAGCCACCATGTAAGGAGCATGGCTACCCTGAAGCCATCATGCAAGAGAGATACATTAGAGACTGGGAGAAATGTCCAGGAAACCCAGCTGTTCCAGCCTCCAGCTGTTTGAGCCTTTCCAATCCAGGCACTTAGACGTGAGTAAGCAAAGCTCACATAATGAGCCCAAGCCACCACCTGACTACAACTGCATGAAAGATTCTGAGCAAGAACTGCTTAGCCAAGCCTAGTCAACTTCCAGAACCATGAGGAAAGGAATAAAATCCCTCCATTGTTTTATGCCATTAGGTTTTATGTGATTTATTATGCATCAGTAAGTAACTAATACATTAATAATAAAGGGAAGTGCTCAGAATATAATGTTAAGTGAAAAAATACTCTATAGCTTATGTGTGTGTGTGTGTGTGTGTGCGTGTGAGAGAGAGAGAGAGAGAGAACACAGAGAAAAAATTTGGAGTCACCAAAATATGCTGCATATAATGGTTATTGCTGTGTGCTAGGTGAGGAAATTCTTTATATTTTTCTATATTTCCAAAGTCTATATAATAAACACACATTACTTTTGTAATCGGGGAAAAACATTTTTAAGCTCTTTAGACACTATTACTTCTAAATATACCGGATTGAAAAAAACACATGAGTATATCCTGTGTGGAAGCACATGCACACAAGCATGTATGTGCATATTGAAGATAAAATAAAGAGAAAAGGGGAAGGGGTCACTCAGCTAATCTGAGTGAGAACATGAACCTTTAAATCCTACTTTTATTCCTCCCTTTCCTACAGTACAGATGGCAGCAAGTACCTTATAATATGGAGTCAAATACCTAATCCTTTTAGCCACTCCCAACTCAACTGTAGTTGACTGACGCAACTGGGTTTGGATTCTTTTCTGTGACACAGATAAAAGATTATCTATAGCTTCTCTTGGAAGAAGAAAAGTAAGCCATCCCTTTGAAAATCAACTCTTCCCCTGGGCACAGTGCCTAAAATCCACCCAGTTTTGCTGTTCCCCAACAGTACGTCCGAAAGATGAGCACCTGCAGAAGAGTCATGTGCAAAATCAGAGAGTGGAAAAAGGAGGTGGAGATCCTTGGTCTCAGGACTCTATTGCATTCCACTTAATTCTAATGATACACCTGGGGGTGGAATTAACAATCCCTGTTTTACAGATGAGACATTTAGCATCAGAAAGATTAAGTGATATACCCAAGTCAAAAGCTAATAAGTGGCAGAACTGACTTTTAATACAAAGCTTCTTATCACGGCAAGACAGCACTCACCTTCCATTTGCCTCAGTTTCCTAGTTCCCACTTTCAGAGTTGTAGTGCGAATTATATTTTTGAATGTACCTATCCTATACTATTACATGGAACAATGCCTACCACTTGAGAACGCCCTATTACCCTACATTAGCTGCCATTTCAATTGTATGAATCAAAATCGCATCAGAAGGCACACACAGGCACTGGAAATCCACAACTTCCCCCCTTTTGGAAATCCTGCACTCCGTACCTCACCATTTTAGGGGGGGGGCTGCATCCTACCCAGCAGTGGTTGTTTTTCCATGAAAACTAAAGCCAGACCTGGATCCCACAAAGCAGCAACCTAGTGACCCACCTCAGACACACATTTTCCTTGCCCTTTTTCAAACGGCACAACAGCGCTCACACCATCCAAGGGCTCTCATTAAAAGTCCGCTGCTCTCCAAATGTGTCGATTCTGGTGGCACTGACAAGTGAGGTGAGAGGCAGGGGGCCTCCCCCTGCACAAACTGGCCGGTTCTATAAAATAAATGAGCAGGGAAATGGTCTTGGGGTGGGACCTGCCTTCCAAAGGCACTGAAAACTGAGGCTCCTGTCTTTTGGCATTTCCTAAAAGGCCTCTTGAGCTTTCCTTGGCAAGCCTCGAGACTGAGGGTACTTTAGCTGTTTAACCCTTCCTCTTCTAACAGGGGTCAAAGGGCTAGAAAGATCTTCTCAAAAGGATAGAGAAGGAATCATTAAAAGGGAGGAGAGGGTAAGTGACAGAAGGTCAGCCTTTTTTTTCCTAATGGGTGCGTCCCTGAGGGGCAGGCTCAGTGGCCGTCTGCTGCACACAGACACCTAGCTTCCGGAAACCTGCAGCAATTCAATTCACACTTCCCCGCATAGGGAACCCAGAGGAAGCCCAAAAGAGCTGACTGCGGAGGGTGCGGAGATGAAAACAGTCACAATAGAAATCTGATTGTGATAAGTAAATTGCACTGATTGCATTAGCTTAAAATGACAGTGTTTCAATAAGCCAGAGAAAACAAATGCTTGAAATCTTTATGTGTTTTAAGTCTACCATAGAGCTTATTTCCTTCAAATATATATATATATACTAAGAATATCACTTATTGCACCACACAAAGCTTTATCTAATGACTGGTTTGGGATTAAAACTCACCTTTACATGCAACACAAGCACAAAAGTGGTGAAGGTTTTCACTGATTTTTAGTCAACAAGCAATAAACTGCATTTGCACCCACGCACCTATTCCTAACACCACATTGGGTAACACTTCCACATTTCAAGGAAAGAAATCAATAGCAATAATCCGTGTGGGACTCATAGGTGTATATTTTTTTATCACACTGCCATTTGAAGAAAAAATTTTCCCTATCTAATTAGAGCAAAAGATTTTTCTTTTTCTATGTTCACATGGAAATCTCAACATTATTATTAGGGGGGAGAAGGGAAAGGGAGATGAGTCAATTAAAACAAATAAGAGAAAATCTAAACACACGTTTCTAACAACACAGGTTCTATTTGAACTCCGTAAACAATAATCAGTGCACAAGCTGAAAAATCCCCAATCAACCTGCAAAATTCAAAATTACATTTTGACTCTGTTTCTAAGAAAAGGATGCTTAAAATGCATGTTGATGTAACTTAGGAAAGCCATCCTGCTTTCAACTTGCAGTGCCGGGAGAAGACACTATGCCCAAACACTGAAATTTAGAATTATGTCATTGCTGATTTTCTGTGCAAGAAGGAAATATGATTCTTTGTTACTGCTCTTATTTATTGCAGACCTTGTCTGGAATCTGGTATTGAAGCTGTGCTTGATGAGTTGCCGCCTTGAACTTTCCCACTGATCAATGCTGGCCGGTACTGCTGCTGCATGAAAGAATAGCTTTCCCAAGGAGCCACTATCACGTGGGAAACTTAGCAAGCTTTTTTAAAAATGGGCCAGAGTCTTGTATGCTTAAGCTTCGGAACACGCCCCCCACCCCAAAGAAAAACAGCAAATGGTGACTGACCATTTGAAAATTGGAATGTTACAACAGCAAGAGGTAAGGTCAAAAGCAGAAATCCTCCTTTCTGGAAAATGATCGGACACCATGGGATGAAAACGTGCAGGAAAAGGGAAGGCTAATACGAAGCAAGAGGACAGGAATCATATTTCTTCTCAGTGAGGTGACAAATAAAAAGTTGCCTTTATTTTTCTGGGCAAATAAACTTTACTTTAGGAATTGTGGCAGTGTGTTGGTCTCCCATAAAATAGGTTTTATCTGCTGTGGTGACAACCTAAGGCAGGGAGGGGTGAGAGGCAGGGTAATTGCCAGCTTTTCCATTATTTCTGTCAATATTTTTGTTATTTTGTGGCGAGATTGCAGGAGAAGTCTAGACAAATGCTATTAAGAATGAGGGCCAAGAGAAAGGGTTTAATCCAATTCTTCAGCAGTTCATGTAGAAAGCATGTGTCACTGGAGTAGGCAGGACTGAATCTTCAAACACATCCACAGGTTCTACACTTTAGGGACTTCCCTGAATGGGATACCTGTGGTATAAGCATCCACTGGGAAGAAAATAAACTTTGATAAAGAAGTACAGCAAGCCATCAGTAACTGTTGGAAGCCAATGCCTTCTGGAGGGTCCCAACCAATAAACAAAAACCATGAGAAATTGGGACAAGCCATGAACCTCCATGTAGTTTAAGAAATGGAACAAGAACCAGATCTGAGCTTTAGTAAGTTTAACCTACTACCTTCACTCATTGTCTGTCTTCCTGGGCTTTTCCTAGGCAATAAGTATTTTAAATAATTACCAATCCTATGGTGACTCAATTACATGTTACTTTTAATCTCTTCTTTCTCCAGACACTCCTAACACTTTCTATTTCCTAGGGTCATAATTTGTGTGCATGCCACACCATCCACTCTAGACTTCAAGCTGCTCAATCCAGGTCTTTCCTTCCTGTACCCTCTGTGGTTCTATCTCTGTGCTTCACAAATAATAGACACTCAAATATTTGTTGAATGACTGATTGACTGAATGAATATATGAGGACTTCATCCCTAAGTATTACTGTCAAAAAATCACAGCACAATCATTAGAGAAATGCAAATCAAAACCACAGTGAGGTATCACCTCACACCAGTCAGAATGGCCATCATCAAAAAATCTACAAACAATAAATGCTGGAGAGGGTGTAGAGAAAAGGGAACCCTCCTGCACTGTTGGTGGGAATGTAAATTGATACAGCCACTATGGAGAACAGTATAGAGGTTCCTTAAAAAACTAAAAATAGAACTACCATATGACCCAGCAATCCCACTACTGGGCATATACCCTGAGAAAACCATAATTCCAAAAGAGACATGTACCACAATGTTCACTGCAGCACTATTTAAAATAGCCAGGACATGGAAGCAACCTAAACATCCATCTACAGATGAATGGACAGAGAAGATATGGCACATATATACAATGGAATATTAGCCATAAAAAGGAACGAAGTTGAGTTATTTGTAGTGAGGTGGATGGACTTAGAGTCTGTCATACAGAGTGAAGCAAGTCAGAAAGGGAAAAACAAATACTGTATGCTAACTCATATATATGGAATCTAAAAAAAAACAGTACTGATGAACCTAGGGGCAGGACAGGAATAAAGACACAGACATAGAGAACAGACTTAAAGACACCTGGGGTGGGAAGGGGAAGCTGGGATGAAGTGAGAGAGTAGCACTGACATATATACACTACCAAATATAAAATAGATAGCTAGTGGGAAGCTGCTGCATAGCACAGGGAGATTAGCTCGGTGCTTTGTGTCCACCTAGAGAGGTGGGATAGGGAGGGTGGGAGGGAGGCTTAAGAGGGAGGGGATATGGGGATATATGTATACATATAGCTGATTCACTTTGTTGTACAGCAGAAACTAACACAATATTGTAAAGCAATTTTACTCCAATAAAGATGTGGAAAAAAAATCACAGCACAAAATCTCCTCCAGCTCCTGTCCCAATTCCACTCTGCCTGTTCCATCTCTGAGCCTCTAGACCAAGCATCAAACCTATACTCAGACACCTAGCACCCAGCAAGAAGATGCTTTGGGCTCTTGTCCCTATTCACTAAAACCATCCAGGAACTTCTTTATCCTCCACCTTTCCTGGTTCCTCTTCAAGCCCTGTTTTCCTGGCTCTGATTTTGGAATAATATTACCAGGGCTCTTCCATCCCTCTGCCCCAGGACAGAATGGAATGCCCGATTTTTAGCTCCAGGCCTACCCTGAGCATGGTTTTACACCTACCTTCCAACTCCCTCCATATATAGGTGCTATCCCTCTCCCCAGAATTACATTCCCCCTAGATCCAATTCAGGCAGCAGCCTTCTTGACTGATGATTCCCAGGTCAGACCTGGTTCTCCACAGTGGGGAGTGCCTGCTACAACCAGACCTCCAGCTCATACCCACGGGCTCAATCGTAGTTGGCACCCCCCCTCCCTGGCCACACCACCCACCCTGGACCACTGTAAGTGTCACAACCAGTCAGAGAAAACTGCTATACACCACTTCTCACTCCAAGGGTGGAGAGGCAGGTTCTCTGGCTGTTCAAGGGAGAGGAGCTGCCCCTGGGTGCTTTGGGAGCAAAGGTGGGGAGCCTTGTAACTTACAGAAAGACCATGGTCCTGTTTTCCTTTTACAAAGACACCATAATCAGCATTCGTTGGAAGTGGTCATACTTGGCACCAGCCCTGACCACGTGGCGCCCAGTACTGAAGAGAATACATTCATGGTGCAATCCCTGATTTCAATTCATAAAACCTATGCATGGGTTGTTCCTTTGTTTACAAAGTCACATCATGAATATTTCCCCATTTGATCCAAAGCCCTGTGGGGTAGGTAGGACAGCTCTACTTGTGGTCCCATGTTACCCCTTAGAATGTAAGGTACTTCCCAGAAAGTACTATTATACACACACACACACACACACACACACACACACACACACAAATGCTTGCATACACATATGCTTAGACTGAAACCAACTTCTATGTGCAGAAAGCAGAATATCTGGATGAATACTGTTGAATGAATTCTATTGAGTGAGTTCTCAGATTCAGACTGAAGCATCCAGCCCACTTCATGCTAAGCAACTGTAACCTGAGGAAAAATAATCAAGGACGGCTGTTCCCTCTACACCATTTGGCAATATCTGGGGACATTTTTGGTTGTTACACCATGGGAGGTGCTACTTGCATCTAGTGGGTAGAGGCCAGAGATGCTGCTAAGTATCCTACAATGCACAGGACAGCTCCCATGACAAAGAATCATCCTGCCCAAAATGGCAATAGTGCCGAGGTTAAGAAGCCCAGTTCTATACCCTACATTTGAACAGCCAACTTGGATGGACTTTAAGATTTCCCACCAACGCACAAAAGAAGGCTCCAGGCCATCCTTAGGAAATATCCTGACATTTTTGAAAAGAGTTTTTTTTACCATCAGTTTCTGCTCTCCTATCCTCTCTCCTATCTCCAGAGACATGAAAAGTGGCACACATCTGTCCCTTTAATTTCCAAAAAAGAAGCCAGAGAACTAATCAGAGAGTCTTCAATGCCCAGTGGGGAAAAGAGAAAGGAAGAGTCTCAGAAAAGGACACTGAGAATGAAGAGTGGCAGCCCCGAGTCTCTCTACAGAGGGAAAAGTGCTCTGTCACACTCACAGACCTTCTTTGGCCCTGGAGATGATGCATTCTGGCTCCTTTTTAAACTTCTGCAGGACAAAATCAAGTCATAAAGAGTAAGAGACGCTGTCATCTAGGCACACATTTATCCATGCAGAAACATGGATCCATTAGTGAAGACACAGAGAGTGACTTTCACTTCATCCCTCTTCCCTCATGACCCTAGCACTCCGTTCTGGAAAGCAGTCATTCAGGCTTGGATGTGCCTGTGCCCCCACACATTCTCGTGACCCCCCTCCATGAGCCCCACCTCCTAGGAGCAAAGGGTCTATGGAACCAGTCTAGGGAGAAGATAAATCAATAGGCAACTGGTGCCCTGGATAAGAGGGACAGCAACACACAAAAAACAGGCAAGATATGTGCCCTTCTTTCACTCCCATTCCAGGTGTATAGTGCACTCTCAGTCCCCATCAATCAAGGACTGATCCAATATCAATCATCTACAGTTTAGTATAAATAAATTTCCAGGTCCTGGAACTGTTGGTGGCCAACCCCAGATTCTGTCTTCTTCAGCCTATGGTATGATACTTTAATAGTAGCTAACATTTATCAGACATGTTCCATATACCAGGTTCTTGGCACTTCACAACTCTTCCCTCAGTCAAATCTCTCTATTACCTTAAGAGATAAAATTTGGCTTTAAACTGCTCCTTACCCAGGAGCACTGAGGCAAGGGAACTCTATCCAGCGATCAGGGGAGCGTAGAAGGTATGTGTAGGCTCAAAGCCTTCTTTTCCTCATCTATCAAGTGGCGAAAATAAAAAGTGCCCAACTCATAAAGTCACTGTGAGGAATAAATTAAGTAATATGTGAAATACTTATCCCAGTGCCTGACACATAGTAGGCTCTCTAAAAATGGCACATAGTTAGCCATTATCATTATTATTATTATTATTATTATCACAAAGCTAGCTAGCTTAGTGAGTGATGGAGTCAGGAAGCAATCTCAGCTTTCTTCAGCTTCAAAGTCTAGACTAGAGAACTATAAAAGGAAAAAAAGAAATACTTCAAAAATTAGTTTAACTATTTAGAAATGAGCTCCTTCCCAATTAAAGATAACTGCCAAATGTACAAATTATTTAACGCATCACAGTAATTTGGTGGTCTTATTTTTTTTATCCTAAACTGTGTTTCCTTTTGACTTCATGGGCTTATAGCTTGTGGCTCAGGCAGAAAGATCATCTGTACTTTGAGAATCTGAAGACGGGATGATAATGATTCCATAAGTCTGGGCTAAATTTAAAACTAATGTTGGAGGCTTATGGTCTGAACATTACATGAGTTTGGTCTTGAGCCAAAGAATCATTAAGCCATGGAGCTTAACCAAAGGGATTTCAAGAGGTCACACAGCCATCCCTCTATATCCAGAGGGACAGAAGCCCACTTTACTTCACTTAGCAACTTTGCATTTTCTGAAAAAAGAAATCATTACACTGCAGCTTAGTATCTTCTTCAGCACATGTTGAAAATATAAATAGAAATTGTGCTTCTTAAAAAACTATCATATATAAATTAAGCTTTTTCAAATTCATTCCTTACATTTCAATACAATTCTTATATTTTTCTGGTCATTCTTCTATTATGATTTTCCAAATCCATGAAGCAATCCAACTTGTTATAGGTTTAGTATACTACCACTACTATCACCTCAGTGAAAAATCTAAGAATGCCTAACACAGTATTTGGCACATAGCACATGATCACTCAGTAGCTGATAAAGGTCATGACACCTAGCAGCCCATTCAAGGTCCACCTTTGAGGGTAATTTCCTCTTCTTCTCATTTGAGTTCATAAGGAACATCCACATCAAGCTGATTATGGGTCATTGAAACCCTTCTACATAGCAATTAAATATTTATAAGCAGTTACCATGATCTGAACTTTGTTTTACAGTTACATTTGGCCTCCCATTCCTAAGAAGTTTATCTTCCATTTGAATCTCCATTCCATACCTTTTGCAAGGCTACCATGTTATACAACTCCAGGGGCACCATAAACATCATGATCCATGTAGTTAGACCATGGAGTTATTTAGCCCTCTTGGTGATATTCAATGTACGGCCTGTACAGCTGTACACAATAGCTTCTTACAATTCAAGAAACATTTTAGCAAAAGGAGTCAACCCTTTTGTGAGAAGGGCCTGGTTGCATTTCCCTGAACTACTTGGGCAGGAAGGAGAGAAGCAGTTTTTGGCAAAATTCCTGATAGATATGAAAAAGTGAAAGCTAAGTCTTGCTCCCTGCAGAGAATTTCAGCAAATCTCAAAGAGGTGATATAGTAGAAACCATGACCTTTGAACCCCAGTGTTTAAGCTTCAAGATCTACTCATGGTTCTAATATTCTGGCTGGAAAGCCCTGTCCTGAGACCTTGATCCAGGCAGCAGCAATTCTGATCCTGAAAAACACAAAATGATGCTTCTTCAAAGCCCAAAGAATGTATCTTTTTGTTGGAGAGCACTCCAAGCAAACAGCCTTCCCTCTTCCCTTTAGCTTCACTCTATCATTTAGCCAAACGCAAATTTTATTTACTTCCTCATATATTCTTAGACCATCAACACTAATTAACTTATAAGAGTTTCAGCTTTTCAAGTCCTTTAATTTAATTCTGCAATTGCAAATGTCTTAAACTAGCAACACTTTTGTTAAAGCACATTATGTTTAGAGCATAATGATTTCCAGCTGAAGTAGGTGTCAATCTCCTCTGAATATCTAATTTAGACACAATGTTCTAACTATAAAATTAAACCAACAAGAAGTTTTTGATTTTTAGAAATCTCATATTTTAATATATATGATGACCATTTGTTGCTACCTAAGTTGGGGTTCTTAAAAGTCATTTTACATCCAGATGTGTCATTGAACTTTATAAGTATATTAGCATCACTTAACCATAAGATTTAAACATCCCTGAGAGATTATTTAGTTCAGTGACCTGTCTTCGCTCAAGTAATTATCCTAAATAGATGAGATCTCCTGCTTCTCCGTAAGGAGTGATTACTCTAGAAGTAAAGACACTGAGTGTAGGGAAATGCTTCCAGGAGTCTGACTGGAAAGGGGGCCAAAGAGAGATAGGACATGGAGGAAAAACAGGATACAAAATGACTGGACTCTTGTTTTAAAGGTGGGAGAAATTTAATCATTATGATTTTGAGAGACAAGAGCCCACAGAGATGGAGACATTGTAAGCACAAGAGAGGAAAGATAATCACCAGGGTGCATCCCTGAGGAGGTTTCAGGGGATAGAACCCTGCACAGTGGAGGGATTAGTCTTTCACAGAAGGAGAAATGCTTTCTCTGGCTACAGTTTGTTTTGTTGAAGGGCAGAAGAAGTTCGTCTCCCTTTACTCTGACCACAGTATTATCTCAGGTCAAACCACCAAAAAGTGGAGAAAATTCTTGGATTTAACTTACCTCTGGATACCACATCTTGATCTTTGTACTTTAACCAGCAGAGTATGTTCCCTTCCTCCACAATTATGCGTTAGTGTTCATGTGCATTATTTTTACTTAACTGCTCATAGCATGCCAAAAAAATTTTATGTTCTCTGTTTCTAAGATTTTTAAAACAAATTTGAAATCCATTAGTACTTTTAATTGCTGCTCTTTCCTAACAGATGTGAACTTTTTTAAGTAGAAAGATTGCAGTGAGATGATTCAAAGCGGTAACGACATATATGTGGTTTTTAAAACCCTTGAACCAGAACAAAACTAGAATTTCAGAGCATTCTCTATCACTGCCCTGAAACTGTTCCCTTGAAAGTCACTATTCACTTATTTCTTGTGAAACCCAAGTCTTTTCTCTTGATCCCTTGCCAGACATGTCACTTTTAAATTCAACTCCACAAGCATTACTCAAGCATAAATTGGTGTGCAAAAACCTATGTGAGGCCATGGTGAGAGGCAGTGAATAAGACATAGCCCAAGCCTTCAAGTCATTTACAAACTAAAAGACCAACACACACACACACACACACACACACACACATACACACCACTAAGTATAATATAATGTAATAAGTGCTACACAAAGAATACGAACAAGGGGTTTGGAGAACCAAGGGGAGAACAACTAAGTCTGCCTGAAGAAGATCAGGAAAGCCACACAGGAGGGATTCTCCTGGGCCTTGAAGTATGAATAGGAGTCTGAGATTTCAGCTGTTGTGCAGCCCTCACAGCACTGTCTTCTTCACCACCAACTCCTCTTCCCCCCTTCTAAGGTCAGGTCTCCCCACTCTGTACCAACCCCAAGTATGTCCTCAGTTCTTCATTCTTCTCCAAATAGACTTGCTCCCTCTGTCAGCTCATCTCCTCTCTTTGCTTTTAATTATCAATATTCTGATGACGATGATGATGATGCCATCCCAAACTCTTTCCCATGGTCTTTCCCTCTGCACATGACATTTCTACCTGTAAGATGCTCCATCACTCAGAACTCAATAGTCTCAGAACTGCCCTCACTCTCTTGGCTGTGGCAGGTCTCCTGGGCCCTCTTCCTGGATGAACATGCCTTCCAAGATCTCTGAAGCCCATAAGGACCTCTCCCTTTCCCAAAATCTATCATTTTCCTATACTTGCACAGTTTAAACTTTTACTGCATACTATCTGCAACTGTTTCACCAGCTCACATCATTCCTCTCCAACTAAACTGCAAGTTCCTTTGGTTAAGAACTATATCTACTGCTTCTCTAGAGAAACTTCTCACTCCTCTCACTCATAATCACCCCATTTCCTTAGGGCCTAATCAGAGAAAGCAGACACACGCCTTCAGAGCTCCCCCTTGGCACCCTGTGCTCATGGCAGACATTACCAATTAGACACAAAATTAAAATTTGTCTCACAATTCTTTTCAACATGACATTTCAGGCAACCATTCCCAAGCCAATGGAAATGTCTCTCAGGTTAAAATCTACTACATAATACCTTAATAGACACAGACTTGCTCTTTAATCCATATTTGTTGATCGGTTGAATTTTGGCCTTCTTAACAAGGTGGCCACAAAATTCTTAAAAACAATTTAATAGTAAATGTAGGTAACCGGCACTAGGTGTGGGGTTTATAAGAGAGGGTGTGACGTTTCATTGATAATATGTGCTGAGCTCCTGCTTCCACTTAAGATGTAGAAAGCTGGAAAGAACATTTTCTCCATCCTTACAATGAGGGAAAAGCGAGATAATATTGAAAGTCATAATTTTTCTTGAACCTACATGAGATCTGAGGTTGCAGGGCAAATAAGTAGCCTGGAAACTAAGGAAAAACAAGTGCCTCCAAGAAGAACAGGACACAATCCCTGATTCGTCTGCGACAAAGGCCACCATACAAACTGGTAAGGAAAATTCAGCTAAAATTTTTAACCAATTGCTAAAGGCTGAGAGTGGGCCAGCATGAGATTATAGAATCTCTGGAAGCCACAGACACAGGGAAAACTCAACCATTCACAGGTTCTTTACAGACCTCATGGGGCACTCATAGAAGACTGAAAATAGAGTGAGGGACTGGAGAAAACCACCCTCCGTGGCACAGGCGTGGTAAAGGAGAGCAGTTGCCACCGCAGGAAAGGCACAAAGTCCTGCACAAAGTCTCCCCAAAAGGAATAAAAACTTTACATTTTTGTGGAAAGGGCAACAAACCCATTCACCCTCAGAGCATAGGTGAAGACCCATTGCAGCTGGGATAAAGAGGAAAAACCTCTATCTCTAGGGGAGCGACAGGAAACATGACGGACCCAAACCATTAAAGATCCTTAAACTTGGGAAGGTATAGACTACTGAGAAGGCCCTACCCTCAAAAACCAGGAGCACACAGCCTGCCAAAGACTGAAGCCAAATCCTGAAAACAGAACATTCCTCATCCCACCTTTCCAACACCAGGCTAGCAAGAATCAATTAGCAAGCAACAGCAGGGAAACAAGAGCATGAGAGAGAGAAAGTCTCTGAAGTGCAGACTAAATGGACAGGCTAAAACTTAAAATGGAACAAAAGCATTGGGGAAAAAGTTCCAGAAGCCTAACTCCAATCTAAGTTTAAAATCATTAGAAGAATTTGAAGCCTGTGGTGTTCTGAGGGTAACCATAGCAACGACAAAATCCTAATCAATTCCTGGCTAGATTCATACAAAAATGTACACACACACAAACACACGCTAAGGGCCTAGAAAATAAAAGAGGTATGCCCATTTTGGCCATACATATATTTACTTCAACTGCTAATGTCCTACACAAGATATCCAGCTTTCAACCAAGAATTATGACACACATAAAAAAGAAAAAAAATACACTGCCCAGGGAAAAAGCAATCAACAGAACCATAGTCAGATATGACCTGGATGTTGGAACTTTCAGACATGGAACTTAAAAAAATTATGATTAATATGTCAAAGACTCAAGTGTAAAAGGTGGAAAGTATGCATAAACAGATGGAAAATTCAACACAGAGAGAACTACTAACCAATATTCTTCATTGCATATAGATATAAAACCCTCAACAACATTCTATAAAGTTTAAATCAGCAATATATTTTTTAAAAAAAGAATATATCATGACCAAGTGGGATTTATTTTACAGAATGCAATGCTAATTCAATATTTGAAAATTAGTTGATGTAGTTTACCATACCAACAGATTAAAGGAGAAAAACCATATGATCATCTAAATAGTTGCAGAAAAACCCTCTAACAAAATCCAACATCCATTCTTGTTTAAAAAAAAAAAACACTCAGAAAATCAGGAAAGGAATAGAAGAGAATATCTACAACCTGACAAAGAGCATCTACAAAAAAATCTACAGCAAACACCATAATTAATGGTGAATGACTAAATGCTTTTCCCTTAAGACTGAGAACAACGCAAGGTTGTCAACTCCCTCCACTGATATTCAACATTATCCTGGAAGTTCTAGCCACTGCAATAAAACAAAAAACATATATATTATTAAAAGAAGAAATAAAACTCTCTCCTGTCTATGTGATTGTCTATGTAGAAAAATCCCAAAGAATCTGACAAAAGCCTACCATAACTCCACCCTGCATCTAGTAGAATGACCAAAATCTGGAACACTGACAACACTAAATGTTGTCATCCAATGATCATGTGGAGCAAGAGGAACTCTCATTCATTGCTAATGGGAATGCAGAATGGTACAGCCACTTTGGAAGACACTTTGGCTGTTTCTTACAATATTAAACATACTCTTATCATACAATCAAGCAACTGGGCTCCTTGGTATTTACCCAAAGGAGTTGCAAACTTATGTCTCCACAAAAACCTGCACACAAATGTTTATAGCAGCTTTATTCACAATGGCCAAAACTTGGAAGCAACCAAATGTCTTTTCACAGAAAAACGGATAAATAAAATGTGGTACAGCCAAACAATGGGATGTTACTCAGCACTAAAAGGAAATGAGAAACTATCAAACCAAGAAATGACATGAAGAAACTTAACTGTGTGTAACCAAATGAAAGAAGCCAGTCTGAAAATGCTGCATACTATATGAGTCCCACTATATGACATTCTGGAAAAGGCAAAGCTATGAAGACAGTAAAAAGATCAGTGGTTGCCAGGGGTTAGGGAGAGGGAAGGATAAACAGGTGGTGAACAGAGGATTTTTAGGACAGTGAAGCTACTCTGCATGATATAATGGTGGATACATGTCATTGTACATTTGTCCAAACCCATAGAATGTACAACACCAAGAATGATCCCTAATGTGAACAATAGACTTTGGGTGATAATGATGTGTCAGTGTAGGTTCATCTGTTGTAACAAACGTACCACTCTGGTGGGGGATGTTGATAGTGGGGGAGGCTATGCAAGTGTGGAGGCAGGGGTATAACAAGAAACCTCTATACTTTCCTCTCAATTTTGCTATGAATTAAAACTGCTCTAAAAAATAAAGTCTATTTTTTAAAAAGCATCTATAACCAGTAAGTGAGTTAAGCAAGGTCAATGTACAAAAAAATTAATTGTAACCATAATTCAAAAAGAGTCATGTGCCACAATGTTCACTGCAGCACTATTTACAATAGCCAGGACATGGAAGCAACCTAAGTGTCCACTGACAGATGAATGGATAAAGAAGATGTGGCACATATATACAATGGAATATTACTCAGCCATAAAAAGAAATGAAATTGAGTTATTCGTAGTGAGGTGGATGGACCTAGAGACTGTCATACAGAGTGAAGTAAGTCAGAAAGAGAAAAACAAATACCGTACGCTAACACATATATATGGAATCTAAAAAAAAAATTTTGGTTATGAAGAATTTAGGGGCAGGAAGGAATAAAGATGTGGTCGTAGAGAATGGACTTGAGGACACCATGGAGGGGGAAGGGTAAGCTGGGACAAAGTGAAAGAGTGGCATGGACTTAATATATACTACCAACTGTAAAATAGATAGCTAGTAGGAAGCAGCCGCATACTAGTTGTAAGGGGGAAGCCCCTTACAACTAGTATGAAAAAAGGAGTAGAGATATCTAACTCTGCCTCTTTACCTAGTAGGAATAGAGGGAGGAACAGAGGGAGGAAGGGAGGGAGGGTGAAATGCAGGAATTTATATGTGCATTACTGACACAGCATGCCTGTAGACAAAAGTTTTCTGCCATTAAGGCATCTAAGAATTCATGCTAACCTTAAAGTTTGTTCAATGTGGCACCTGGTAAAATCCATGTTAGTTTTGGTAATCCCTAATTTACTAATCCAAACAAACAGTCATGTCAATGAGGGATTTATTCTAGGCAGCCAAGGCACCATGCATTAGAGTCAATAAACATGAAAACATACATAATGCATTCTTTGTAACCTAAGTGAGTCTAAATGGGGAATCTTGAAAGCTTAGCAAATTTCAAAAGTATCACAAGTCACATTTATTTGTTTCATCAGTTGGAGAAATGAGGACAAAGAGTTTTTATGCTAAGGAGAAGTTATATTCATCATTTCCACTTTAGAAATTTGCCCAAGAGTTTGATGTTTCCCAGGATTCACTGAGAATAATAAAACTTTGCTAGTTTACAAATTTCACACACAACACTTATTCTTATGACTTGAAACTATTAATTAAGGCCCTACAAGCAAATGGCACTGTGAAACTTGTCAGCTACTAGAGATTACTGCACTAGAGATTACAATCTCAATAGCCTGCATTTATATGAACAAACAGCACACAATAGAACAATGGAAAACTGCAAATAATAATTTAATTAAATTACTAATTCAATATCTTCTGTATGTAGCGGTATTATGTGACAAATATTGGAGTAGTTTCGGAGCCTCAACAGATTCAGAAGGCTTTATCAACACTGAAAGAACCTGCCTTTTGAGTGGACCAGATTATTGGGTATTAGATAAAGGAGGCAGCAAGGTAGTTGAGAGACAATGAAATGAGGGGTCAGGGGAAGAAGAAGAAAGTATAAAGACAAGACTGTCTAGTCGAGGTAATTATTTTTAAGAAATTTTATTTTGAAGATGGGAGATTGTTAATAGTTTTTGGATCAAGTTAATAGTCTTGATCACCACTATGTGATTAAAATGGTGCCAGAGGAAAATTACTTTGCATGAGTGTGTTTGACAGATAATAAAGGGCAAGGGCCAGAGGCAAGGACATTAGTCTGCAAATCAGACAGAATAGATGGAGGCTATTCTGAGCTCTAGAGAAAGAGCAGATGGAGCAGAAGATGGCAAGAAGTGGAAGGTGTTGTGATCTGCTGTACAACACAGTACGTGTAGTTAACAATAGGTATGTGCACTTTAAAATATGTTAAGAGGGCAGATTTCATGTTAAGTGTTCTTACCAAAACACACACACAAGAACACAAAACATAAGGAAATTTTTGGAGGTGATGGATATGTTTAGAACCTTGGTTGTGGCAGTGGCATCACAGATATATGTATATGTCCAAACTCATCAAGATGTATATATTAAATGTGTGCAATTTTTGTCTACCAATTATGTATCAATAAAGCTTAAAAAAAGGACTACTTATATACAATAAAATACTACTCTTAAAAAAGTAGTGTGTCATTCCAGGAAATCTGCATGCTTTGCAAAAAAGGAAAACAAGATGAATCCAGGGCACAAACTAAAGGAACCTCATGATTGTGAAAATCAGTGACACTGAAGATGCCTGTGAGATGAGACTTCAGAGACCAAAGAACATGCGGAAAGAGCAGAGATTGCCAAAACTTGAAAAAGATCAGAAGGGAGATTAGAGAGATGACAAGCATTCCCTTTAATGCAAACATACCCATGGCAAACTTGGTGGAGTATATTTTTGCAAAATAAAAAGATGAAAACAATCTCCCCAGGCAAGGGAGTGACTAAGTCAGGTGTTTCCAAACTCTTTTTTTAGGCTCAGAACCTTTGTTCAAAGGATATCCTACATGAATATGCAAAGAAATACTGTGATGTGAGTCTGCTCTGGCTAAGGAAGGAGTGCAGAGCCCCACCTGGTGAATGCCCTCTTCCCATCCTAGCAGTAGCTCCTGGAGGGAGTCTGTAGGATCTCAAGAGGTCCCTAACGCAAAGTTTAAAACCACTAGAAGTCACCCCAAAGAGATGTTTCCTTTCATGCTTTTGTGAAAATTTTCTGAGAGCGCTGCTCAAATTAACCCACACAGTAAATATCCTTAAAACACTGCCTCCTCAAACACACAGGGTCTGGGCTTATCCATCAACAGGAATCCTATTCATTCTTCTTTACTTAAATTCTTCAAGTGTGCAGTAATAAAGTGAACATCAATGTACCACCACCATATCTAATGGATGTGAACATTTAACCATATTTGATTACATCATTTTTAAAGAAATAAAATATTACAGAAACAGTTGAAAACCCCTTTCCCCTCCTTTCCAATCCTTTTCTTCTTCTGCCTCTCCTATCCCAGATAACCACTCTTCTGAGGCTGCTGTTTACTCTTGCTATCAGCAACTTCCTTCCTTTAATCTACATGCATATATCCCTAAATCCATGGTGTTATTTTCTATGTTTTTATAATGACATGTATTATACTATATTCAACCTTCTGCAGCCCTGCTTTTTTCACTCAAGATAATGTTTTCAAGATTTATTCCTACTGATATACATATATACACACACACATATATACAGTAAGTCCCCTGCATACAAACCTTCAAGTTGAGAACTTTCAAAGACTTGAACGTGCGTTCCGTCAATGTCAGGCATGAGTGAAATTGCAGCTTGCCCTCCGTCTCCTATTGCTGATGATCCTTCAGCTCTACCATCTCCCACCTCCTCTCCCTCCTCCAGTAACTCTTCTTGCCTGTTCACTTGATGCCAGCCCCCGTATGCCAGCTGTTATACAGTACTACTGCACTTTTCAAGGTACTGTACTGCAGGATTTTAAATGTTTTCTTTTTGTGTGTGTTTGTTTTTTATGTATTGTTTGTGTGAAAAGTATTATAAACCTATCACAATACAGTACTATATAGCTGATTGTGTTAGCTGTGCGCCTAGGCTAACTTTGTTGGACTTACGAACATGCTCTCAGAATGGAACTTGTTCGTATGTATGGGACTTACACATGTATATGTGTGTCTATATATATATATATATATATACACACACACACACACACACACACATATATATGGTTTGCTTATTTTAAGGGCTAAATATTATTCTATTATCTAACTATCCCACATTTATTCATTTCCCTATTGTGGACATTTAGTTTGCTACCAATTTTTCACTATTACAAACAATGCTATAATGACCAGCCTGTACTTGTCGTATTGTGTGCATGTTTAAGATATTTTTTTAGGATATAACTGAAGTGGAATTACTGAACATAAACAAATGATCTTGATCTTTTAAGCCTCAGCTCAGTTGTCACCTGATTCAAGAGGCCTCTCCTGGCCTGGTTGAGCAGAGTGAAGAGCTTTCCCTTCTCTGGTCCCAAAAGATGTTGCAAATACTTCTATCTTGTCCTGCACTCACCACAGAGGTGTAAGTATCTGTTTGTGTGACTGTCTCCCCAAATGAGCCATGATCCCCCCGAGGGCAGGAATCCTGTGCCTAGCACAGAGTAGGTTCTTAGTCAGTGCTTGCTGAATAACAATTGAAGGTAACTGACAAAAGAAGATGTGGTACATATATACAATGGAATACTACTCAGCCATAAAAAAGGACCAAAAATGCCATTTGCAGCAACATGGATGGACCTAGAGATTGCCATACCGAGTGAAGTCAGTCAGACAGAGAAAGACAAATATCATATGATATCACTTCTAAAAAAAAATGGTACAAGGAACTTATTTACAAAACAGAAATAGAGTCACAGATGTAGAAAACAAAATTATGGTTACCAGGGGGGAGAAGGGGACAGGGAGAGATAAATTGGGAGATTGGGATTGACATATACACACTACTATATATAAAACAGATAACTAAGGGACTTCCCTGATGGTGTAGTTGTTAAGAATTTGCCTGCCAATGCAGGGGACACGGGTTTGAGCCCTGGTCCAGGAAGATACCACATGCCATGGAGCAACTAAGCCTGTGCGCCACAACTACTGAGCCTGCGTTCTAGAGCCCAGGTGCCACAACTACTGAGCCCACGCACCACAACTACTAAAGCCCGCGCACCCTAGAGCCTGTGTGCCACAACTACTGAGCCCATGTGCTGCAACTACTGAAGCCCATGGGCTGCAGCTACTTAAGCCCACGCACCTAGAGCCCATGCTCCACGACAAGAGAAGCCACCACAATGAGAAGCCCACGCACTGCAACAAAGAGCCCCCGCTCGCCGCAACTAGTGAAAGCCTGCAGGCAACAAAGACCCAATGCAGCCAAAATAATAATAATAAAATAAATAAAACAAAAGGCAGAGTAAAAAAAATAGATAACTAATAAGGACCTACTGTATAGCTCTACTCAATACTCTAATGACCTATATGGGAAAAGAATCTAAAAAAGAGTGGATATATGTATATGTATAACTGATTCACTTTGCTATACAGCAGAAACTAACACAACATTGTAAATCAACTATACTCCAATAAAAATATTTTTAAAAAAAGAAGTCCCTTGCCTGTGTCAGAAGTTATAGGAATGGCAGTGTAAACTCTGGGAGATGGCACAGATTCCACCTAGGGAGCTATACATAAGCCCAGGAAGGGGCCCAAATCAAGAATTTATGAGAAAAGAGATTGTACAAAATCTGGGGAGAATATGGAAATGAATCCAGGCCACCTCTGGGTCACACTGCAAACGCAACACCTTAGAGGACCTCATTTTAAGTAAAATAAGAAAACAGTACTAAAAGTAATAAAGATATTAGCCTGAAGCAAAAAACCAAGGTAAGAGGTCATAGATGATAGAGGAAGGACCAATAGTTAAGGCTAATAAAACTATTGAAGTAATTACAGGTCTTTAAGTCTCAATTTTGCCCTAAATGCATATATTTTTCAGTTGTGTGGCTTTGTGGGTAAACACACACTCTCAGAGCTTCTTAGCAGGCATGTGGATTAGTGTATCCTTATTTGACAACACCTAGCACAATGATAATTGTGAGCATCTTTTGACCCATTAATACCACTGCTAGAATTTGTCCTGTGAATAAATATATTTATAAAATCATTAAACAATTACAGTGGTAAAGCTTTAAACAGCCTAAGTGCTCAACAACAATTAATATATATAAATATATAATATATTAACATTATATATTAATGGCCATATAATATATATAGAATATTATATGGCCATTAAAAAGAATAAGTTAGGGTTACTCCTGGAAAGGAGTTACACAATGTGTTAAGCTGGGGAAATGTGCTGTTAAATTATAAAAACATAGAACAAGGCAATAATTCCATTTTTATAAAATGTATATACATGAGAAAAAGACACCAGAACATCAACGGTGGCTACCTTTGGGTTTTGAAAAGTGTAGGGGGAGTAGAATTAGCTTTTACTATTTATTTATGCCTTTTGGTGTTATTTGAATTTATGTGTGTGCTGCATTACCTTTATTTTTTCTATTTGTAAATGTCAAAAATGAATTGCTTGAGGTAGGTTATAATGTTTATCTATCTTAACAGTTATGATTGCTTTTACATTCCAAGAAGAGAATGAGGTGAAAAATCATGTATCCTCCTGTAGTCCACAAGGAATGCTGCAGCCTAAACTGCTTGTCCAGAATCTGGCTCATTTCCTAGGCTCCACATTGACTTAATACAGCACATCCTAACAAGGAATAATAAGAACAAAGCAAACAGTCCCTTGCTAGAAGACACTGAGCTTCTTTGCATTTGAATGAGCCCTGAGAAATCTTTCCAGCTTTTCCAGGCTAATCAGAACTCTCCTCAACTCAGGTATCACTTCAACTCATTTTTTAAAATCAACACTAATGGACAAAATACAAGGCAATTAAGTTCAGTACTACATTTCTTTAATATTTAGGTAACCAGCCTAGTACAAATAACAGTTGTTGTCTTTGACTATTCGAATTCACATCCATTCAAGTTGGGGTGGCAGACTTGGGTTTTACCTTGTGTACAAACAGAACAGAGACTATTTGACTCTAATCAAATGTCCTCCTGAGAGCTCCCTCTCCCTCTTTCCTTGTGTACAAGCTCATCCTAGCAGGGGTTGATGTATCCCTATGGGATTTAGGGCAATATTTTGTTGTTCTGATTGAAATGTGTGCTGTCTGGTCCCTATAGTTTAATTTAGAACAGTTAAGGTTCAGGGTACATGAGCTGGCAAAGCACATTACAAACAATGGTGGCAGAATAAACTGTAAATCAATCCACACTAAATCACCCTGAAAATCCCTGCCAGTGCTGCAAAGCTATCCCCATTCCAGCCCTGCCTCCTCTCCCCCTCCATCTTCACCACAATAAGGAAGTCGCCATTGTTCAGTTTAGTAATGATTTTGCAGAAGCACTCATCCTTCCAGACATAAAACTTCACAGTCTTGGGCTGGGGTCAAGAGCAGAGAGGAAAAAGATGCTGAGAGGGGTGTAGCTCAGTTCATAATTGTTTTGCCCCACAAATGGGGAATACTTTTTCTGTTTCCCAACTCTGATATTGACACATTAAGAAAATGTGTCACCACACCAGGCTGACTTAACTTATCAGAAATATTTGCTCTTTGGGTCATCTTCTTGTTTATTTATTTTGACTCCTGACTGGGCAGCTTCTTTCTTCCACACCCCAATATATGCATCTGCCCCATAAAACTACTTGGTCAAAGAGGATGAACTACCCCATAAAAGAATCTTCTTCAGCTACAACCTACAAGTATTCTAGGAACTCACCTTCCACATCTTCTTTTGTTTTATAAATGGAAGAGGGCTAGGATAAGCAGCTCTTCCTGTTGTTCTGGGTAGGGACACTCACTGCAGGGCTGGTACAGACCACGTTTCCAAATTCCAAGGAAGTTATAAAGGCACGTTGCATGGCATCAAAATTTTAAATGTGTACATCTTTCCATCTAGCAGTTTCACTATCAGGTTTTTTCCAATAGGACTCTTTTCTCAAAAAGGCAAAGACAGGTATGTGAACACTGCTTGAAATGTAGTATAGTACAGCAAAAAAAAATTATAACCAATGTAAATTTCCTCCAAGTGGGCAATAAATGCAATCTTGTGATAGATACTGTGCAACCCTTAAAAAGAAATGTACTTCTATATGAACTGATTCAGAAAAACTATCTTAAGATACAGCTAAATTTAAAAATGACTTGTAGAACAGATTGAATAGTATAAACCCATTTTTGTAAAATGCACATATGTTAGTATATGCATTTTTTAAATCAGGGACAATAGATGCAAAATCCATGATAACTGCTATCCCTGGGGGTGGAATTTCAAGGGAATTTTTCCTTTATTTTGGTATTGTTTAATTTTGTACAAGAAGCATATATTACTTTTCTAATCAGAAAATGTATACTTATATAAATACAAATATATATGTAGCAAAGCATAATGTAAAAAATAGAATCTATCTTCTATTTTCCCTCATTTCTCTATCCATTCAGCAGTTATTAAAAGCCTGTTGACCTGTTGAGTACCACTGTGGCAGGTTCTGAGAATACAAAAACAAGGCTTTCATAGATGTTAAAGAGATAGAGGGGAAATGCCACTCCTCTGTACACCTCCATTAGAGCCCAGAATCTTGGGTTGGCTTCCCAATCAAGCAAGACAAAGGATTCAAATAATGACCTTGTTCAATTCAAGTTCTTTGTCTTTCCCTAACTCACCTATAGACATAAGGATGATAGCTGTCACTCTACAACTCAGGAGTTGGTCACTTGAGATCCCTCTAACCTCTGGATACTCAAATCTTCTTGGGGCTTACTAATAGTAGAACTATAATCACTAGCATTTATTCAGCACCTATTGCATGTCAGACGCTGCCCCAAATTCTTTACTCACATTATCTCATGTCATCCTCAAAGCAGCCTTATGAAATAGTTACCATCACATATATTATCTTTTTTTTCTTAACGTAAATGACTGAAGAGACCTGCCAAGGTCATTCAGCTAATACATGGCAGAGCCAGGACTGCATACAGCCCAAATCTCCAGACCCCTATAGCAATGATAGGCACACAGTTGGTGCTCACACCAGGAGTGGTCACTGCAGTAGCTGGTAGTTCTAGTAACATTTGCTAAGCTGTCACCCTGTGAAAGGAAACTGACAAAGCAAGGGAAAAACAAAACATAATTATAAGATTTGGAAAGTCCATGCCAGTATCCTGTCAAACTCATGATTTATGAAAAGCGTTAATGAAGTATAAACAATTCCAGGTGGGTCATTCAATCAAGCTCTTGATGGTGTGCTTTCACTGTTCGGAATCTGGTGGTTACTGAATTGAATACTAATTCCTTATGGGAGAAAACTTCAGACTGAATTACGTTGTAATTATGAACTCAGGAAAGGGGCTGGCATATAAGCGTGTCTATGTGTTGACTGTGTGCGTTGGCTACAAGACCAGTACTATTGCATCAAGCTCTCACCGAATGCAGGATGCTCTGGATTCAAGTCCAAGCTTTGATTACAGGATTTGAAATGTGAACTCACCTCACCTTCAGTTTCCTCCCCAGCCAATGAAGACACTGGAGCTGCTCACCTCAAAGCGAGACAATGTGTAGAAGCCAATGCAACAGGCAATCCTTGCTGGGTTTCCACCTCTTAACCCTTAAGGTTCAACTTCCTCCCCAGTTTCATCCAATGAATAATCTTCTAGCATCTAGCATATGCTTGAAACTATGCTTCAACACAAATTCAAAAATGCACATCTCTACCCCTAATTAGTTCCAAATCTGGTCATGAAGTTCAATTCTATTAGAGAGTCTACAGATAGTTTCCCAGATAGCACACTTTTAGCATGCCACTCCCTTCTTAAGAATTATTAAAGGCTGCCTACCTATTCTCAGATTTCAAACAGAAAAATCTACCCACCTTCTGGCCCAAAGTATGACCTCTTTCCTTTATAAAATTCACAGCTGTCTTTCCTCAACTCTGAATGACTTCAGCACAGTACTTAAAATCTGTTTTAGATCTCAGAGTTTGTCGCCCCCGCATGCTAGGTACACAATTGGATCTTAAAGACATTTTGATCAAAATAATAAAGAAGAAGCAATTACAAATGGGGAAATGGGGGATTATTATTAAGATATTCTCATAATGAAGTTAGTCTTCTTTTACTTACTATCAAATTACTATTTCTCATATGCTCCTGGTGTTTTTAGAACCAAACAGGTCCTCAGAAGTCACCTAATTCAACCTCTCATTGTCCAAATAAGCAAATTACCATGCAGAGAGAGAAAATTATCTGTGGATTGAACATCCATCCACTTATTTGATAAATATTTATTGAACATATATGGCATGCCAGCACTATTCTAGGCCCTGGGGAAATTGACAAAAGTCCCAATCCTCATATAGTTTACACTATAATGGGAGAGAAAGACAATAAACAACTAAACAAATCAATATATGCTAAAATTTCAAGAAGTGGTGAGTGTGATGAAGAAAAAAAGGAGTAAAAAGGTGGTGGGGTTGGCATGTTACTTTAGATAATATGTCAGGGAAAGGAAGCAACCAGTACAAAGGTCCTGAGGCAAGAATGAACTTAGTGTGCTTAGGGGACTAAGACTGGTGTCCTTGGAGCATGGCATATGAGGAGTAAGAGAATTTAAAGAAGTAGAAAAGGGCCATGTTGTTAGAGCCATGTAAGCTATGATAGACTCTGGGTTTCACTCAAAGTGTGATAGGAAACCATCTGTAGAATCTTAAGTATAGGAGTGACATGATTTTATTACCTTTCTAAGAGATCATTCTGTGTAGAACAAAAGGAACTCTCATTCATTGCTAATGGGGATGCAAAATGGTACAGCCACTTTGGAAGACAGTTTGGTGGTTTCTTATAAAACAAAACATACTCTTAATATACGATCCAGTAATTGTGCTCCTTGGTATTAACCCAAAGGAGTTGAAAATGTATGTCCATACAAACACCTGCATACAAATGTTTGCATTAGCTTTAGTCATCATTTCTAAAACTTGGTAGCAACCAAGATGTCCTTCAGTAGGTGAATGGATAAATGAAATGTGGTACATCCAGACAACAGAATATTATTCAGCACTAAAAATGAATGAGCTACTATCAAACCATGAAAAGATATGAAGGAAACTTAAGTGCATATTACCAAGTGAAAGAAGCCAATCTGAAAAAGCTACATACTGCATAGTTCCAACTATACTGACATTCTTAAAAAGGCAAAACTATGGAGACAATAAAAATATCAGTGATTCAGAACCAGAATTTAAAAAATCTTAAAATTTGTATGGAGACACAAAAGACCCTGAATAGCCAAAGCGATCTTGAGAAAGAAAAACGGAGCTGGAGGTATCAGGTTCCCTGACTTCAGACTATACTACAAAGCTACAGTCATCAAAACAGTATGGTACTGGCACAAAAACAGAAATATAGATCAAAAGAACAGGACAGAAAGCACAGAAATAAACCCATGCACCTATGGTCAATTAATCTACAACAAAGGAGGCAAGGCAGTCTTTCCTCCAATGGAGGAAAGACAGTCTCTTCAATAAATGGTGCTGGGAAAACAGGACAGCTACATGTCAAAAAATGAAATTAGACATTCTTTAACACCATACACAAATATAAACTCAAAATGGATTAAAGACCTAAATGTGAGACTGGACACTATAAAACTCCTAGAGGAAAACACAGGCTGAACACTCTGACATAAATCACAGCAATATCTTTTTCAATCCATCTCCCAGAGTAATGGAAATAAAAACAAAAATAAACAAATGGGACCTAATGAAAAAAACATAAACAAAACAAAAAGACAGCTCACAGAATGGGAAAAAATATTTGCAAATGATGCGACTGACAAGGGGTTAATCTCCAAAATTTACAAACAGCTCATGCATCTTAATAACATCAAAGCAAACAACCCAATCAAAACATGGGCAGAAGACCTAAATAGATATTTCTCCAAAGAAGACATACATATGGCCAAGAGACACATGAAAAGATGTTCAACATCACTAATTATTAGAGAAATGCAAATCAAAACTACAATAAGATATCACTTCACACCAGCCAGAATGGCTATTATCAAAAAATCCACAAACAATAAATGGTGGAGAGGGTGTGGAGAGAAGGGAACCCTCCTAAACTGTTGGTGGGAATGTAAATTGGTGCAGCCACTATGGAAAATAGTATGGAGGTTCCTTAAGAAACTAAAAATAGAGCTACCATATGATCCTGCAGTCCCACTCCTGGGCATATATCCAGGGAAAAGCATGGTCCAAAAGGATAAACGCACCCCAATGTTCATTGCAGCGCTATTTACAACACCCGAGACATGGAAACAACTTAAATGCCATCAACAGAAGAATGCAAAAAGAAGATGTGGTACATATATACAATGGAATATTACTCAGCCATTAAAAAGAATGAAATAATGCCATTTGAAGCAACATGGATGGAACTAGATATTGTCATACTGAGTGAAGTAAGTCAGAGAAAGAAAGAGAAATATCATATGATATCGTTTATATGCAGAATCTAAAAAACAAAATGATACAAATGATCTTATTTACAAAACAGAAACAGACTCACAGACTTAGAGAACGAACTTATGGTCACCAGGAAGAACAGTGGGGGATGGGGATAATTAGGGAGTTTGAGATTGACATGTACGCACTGCTATTTTTAAAAAGGATAACCAACAAGGACCTCCTGTATAGCGCAGGAACTCTGCTCAATATTATGTAACAACCTAACTGGGAAAAGAATTTGAAAAAGAATAGATCCATGTACATGTGTAACTGAATCACTTTGTTGCACAACTGAAACTGACAACATTATTAATCAACTATACTCCAATATAAGACAAAAAGTTAAAAAAAAAAGGCCACTATACTTTGGAACTCTCAAAAAAACAAAAATTGGTGGTTGCCAGTGGTTAGAGAGAGGGAGGGATGAATAGACAGAGCACAGAGAATTTTTAGGACAGTGAAACTATACTCTGTATGATACTATAATGGTAGATATGTCCTTATACATTTGTCCAAACCTATAGAATGCACAACACCAAGAATAAACTCTAGTGCAGACTATGGACTTTGGGTGATAATGATGTGTCAGTGTAGGTTCATCAGTTGTAACAAATGTACCACTCAGGGAGGGATGTTGATGATAGAGAGGTTATGCATATGTGGGCAAGAGGTGTATGGAAAACCTCTGGTAACTTCCACCCAGCTCTGCTGTGAGCTTAAAAGTGATCCAAAAAACAAAGTCTATTTTAAAAAAAAGAAAGATTATTATGGCAGCTGTATGGAAAATAAAACAAAGCCCAATGAATGCAGAAGTAGATAAATCAGTGAAGAAGCTACTACTAGTCTAGATAAGAGATAGAGGAAAGCCAGGACTAAGATGGCAGCGGGGGAGGAAGTAAGACAGTCAGAACTGGAGTATGTTTTGAAGGTAGAACGAACAGACTTGTTGATGAACTGGATGTGAAATGTGAAGGAGAAAAAGATCTTTGACCTGATGATGCTGAGAACGAAAGACAGGAGGAAGCAGACCTGGAGTGAAATCAAGTCTCTGCTCTGGATATTTTAAGTCTGAAATGATGTGTTGGACACCTGGATGGTAACGTTGAGCAGCAGTTAAATGTAAATATCTAAGATTCAGAGGCACTTTCAGGCCTAGAGATATAAAATTGGGAATCACCAGCTTACACATGACATCAAAAGCCATGGGGCTAGATGAGGTGACCAGTGAGAGTAGACAGCAAAGCGAAGAGAAGTGAACTGAACTCTGTGCCCAGGAGCACACCAACACTTAGAGTACAATAACAAGATAGTGCCTAGAAGTTGAAAACCAGTGTGGAAGCAGAGGCATTTAAAGAGACAGACAAGAACCCAGATCCTCACCAGCTAGAATCCTGAACCAGGAACCCAGAATCTTGAACCACAAGACTGAAATGCTACAGCCTCTATCCCTTTCTGGTGGGTATAAGGGGGCAAGGACCATGGGAGGGGGCACAGATCCACTTACATGTGCCTTCTCAGAGCTAGTGTAACTTGTGTGTGCCTATACACCCTTGGTGCAGCTTCCTGCCCAAGAGGAAAAAAAGCTCTTTCTTACAGCAGCAAGAAAGTTGCCTAAACCTTCAGCATGAATACCCAGTACCAGACTATGGGCAGCAGACAAGGGCAAGAAAAAGAACTCATTAGGTGGAGAATAGGCACTGCCTTTTGCCTTGGGAAAGTTGGGACTTTCCTCAAGTAAAATGGATCCAATGATCATAGAATGCTGGGGGCTAAACCCTGCATTAGGTACTACACAGCAGCTACGGAGATGTGTAAGACAAGTCCCAGATCTTCAAAGAGATGCCAGCCAGGTGGATTGAGGACAAAGTGGCTAGAAGCTGGGTACCTAATCCTGAAATGTGGGAGAAGAAGCCTCATCCCACATTATCCTCCACCTTCACCTTCCTGGACTTCCACTGCGAAAAGTAAGTTGGGTTTTCCAACACCCTATGTTAAAAGACATCTTGGTAGTGTGTGCCTAAGAAAGTCCTGGAGCAAGCCCCCTTCTCTGTCTCCTGCATGTAACAGTCCTGGTCTCCTGCTACAAGAGCGCAGTGCATGCCAGTCAAAGCTCTCTTGACAGCAGATAGGATAAAGGAGTTTGTAAGGAGGGATTTTCACAAATGCTTGATTAGGACCCTTCAAAAGTCCAGTGGTCTAAGGCTCTCTGCCCCTTCTTAAGGGGACATGAGTTCTTCTCCTGATTTTTCTGACCTTTAAGGAGGTTCTGTTGTTGATCTTCTTAATAAAATGAGCGGTATTAAAATGTGCATTATAGGGCTTCCCTGGTGGCGCAGTGGTTGAGAGTCCGCCTGCCGATGCAGGGAACACGGGTTCGTGCCCCGGTCCGGGAGGATCCCACATGCCGCGGAGCGGCTAGGCCCGTGAGCCATGGCCTCTGAGCCTGCGTGTCCAGAGCCTGTCCACAACGGGAGAGGCCACAACAGTGAGAGGCCCGTGTACCACAAAAAAAAAAAATGTGCATTATAGTATTTGCATGGGGCAAATTGACTGTCTTGTGGACCTTCTCTCTCCAATCCTTCACCCATGGCAGCCACCATTAATCAATCATGGTAGACTTCTCCACTGCAAAGGATGCAACCTTTTCACCACAGCACTGCAGGCAGCACTGTAAGTCAAAATTACCATGTAACATGAAACCTGTTTCTCATCTTTGGCATGGTAGTCAGCAGTAGAGCACTTAGAATCGAACACGGTTCTGAATCCTGGTTCTGTCATTACTGGTCTTGCGACCCTGGGTCCCAGTTTCACTGCTTATTAGCTGTTTAACTTTGGACACATAAACCAAAACCTCTCTAAGCCTCAGTTTCTTCATATGTTCTTCAGAGGAAAAGCCCATTTTCCTTTGAGAGCTGGGGATGAGGGGACATATTTGGATTGGGAGGAGTCAGGCAAAGCTTCCCTAAAGAGGGAATGCGTGGGCTAAGATGTAAGGGAGGATGAGAGCAGTCTCCCACAGGAGAGGACGGTGCTGCATGAGAGAAGGTCCACGAGGATGGAGAACAGAGATCAAGGGGTCAACAGGCAAGGGCCGGGCTATATAAGCCTTTTAGAACAACTTAAGAATTTTGATAATTATAAATGCCATGGTTAACCATACAGAGGATTAAGCAGGGTGGGCAACGTGATCAATTGCTAATCTGGAAGACTTTACCATGTCTCTTACGGGGAAAACATATCAGAGAGAGGCAAGGTTTGAGATGAGAAGACTAGTTAGAAGGCAGCTGCAGTGCTCAGGGGAAAGTTGTATTAACTCAGACTAGGGAGGCAGCTTTTGAGACTGGGAGAAGTAGAGAAAAGTCAGACATCTAAAACAGGCTTTAAAAAATTGAGGAGGAATTGGTGATGAATTTAGGGAGCCATCAAGGATAATGCCTGGGGTGTTGTCTTAGTCTTCAAGGTGGATAGTTGTGGCATTCACTAAGACAGGAAAAATCAAAGAAGACCTGATATTTGGGGGGGTGTGTTTTGTGTTTTTGTGGGAGAAGCCTTGCAGATCCAAGTAAAAGTGTTAAATAGGCAGATGGATACACAATAAGAAGGATTCAAATTAAAGATGAAATAATGGAGTCCAAAATCAGTCCTGCTGGCATATTTAGTCAATGCATGAACAATGATAAGTCTCCCTCCCCAAGATAACTGAGAGAAGAGACAGCCAACTCATTCTCTCAGCCCAGCCTGGACATACAACACCCACAATAGTACTAACATCTACCCAAATGCCTGCCTACACTGAACATGCTTGTCTTTGCTGCTTTTGCCCAGAGTCTGGATGCTGAGTAACTGAATCCTGGCGTTGAAGAAGGTTAGCTCTAGAAGGAGATGTAGAGATCATCCAATGCTGATGCATGACCATGTGGAGATGTGTTGAAATGCACAGCTGTTTAGAAAGGGTGCTGGCCTCGGAGAAAGAACACCTGGATATTTTCCCTGCCCACTAACACTCTGCTGACCTCATTTTACAGATTTGAAAACTAAGGTCCTTCCAAGTGAAATGACTTGTCCAAGGAGTTAGTTGCAGGGTAGGGACCTAAATCCACATACTTCCAAAATTTTTCAGCGTTTCTGATTTTTCAAAATATTTTAAGTCCACAATTATAATAATAAGTACATGGAAGAGGTATTAGCAAATCCATGAACTTAACCCCTGTCCAGACTTCTAACTTCACTCATTCATTCAATAAATATGCACTGAGAACCCACTAAGTGCCAGGCACACGGCCAAAGAGAAGTGTTGGTATAAACTCAGACCTTAGTCAGTCCAAGAAATGGGTAAAGCGCCTAACCGTACAGGTGAAATACAAAGCTTTGAATATTCAATCATACTGGTGGAAATTTTTAAACATTTTCCAGCTTTCTAAAGGTAGTTGCCAAAGACCCATACAAGAATTTACTTTCATCAAATGATTTGCCCTCATAAAGTCAGAGGTATAGAAGCTCAGGTAGCCAAGGATTTGAGTTTAACACAGGGCAGGAGCACACAAAAGGTGTGACTCCTACCTGCTTTCTGCAAGGAACATGCTTCCTCATGTGGGATCAGAAAGACTGTGTTCCACAAGTAACAATGGCCCTGACTCACGAGGGTCACAGATTAGTTCAGTGAGGCCTCTGAAAGTTCAGATCTCTATTAGGGACAGCCCAATGTGTTTGAGCCCTTTGATATCTGGTTATCAGGATGAAAACAGGACTCCTGGCACTAGATACTGCTGATGAACCACAGTAAGCAAGAAGTCTTTATTGCTACTCTGCCTAGAGTCAGCTAAAAGAAACTGAATAAAAGAGAAAAACAAAGTAAAAGATTAACAGGGGCTTTCCAAACTGTAAACTTGCCATTATAATTTGTGTTTTGCACAAACTTCAGTCTCCATGTTCCTTCCACCCTCTACATGGGACAGTGGATTATTTATTTACCATCATATAAACTGTGACTAAAGGCAGATTGGAGTATTCACCCATACAAGTGCTTTCAGCCTTCTTGCTATGCATGGATCACTTACACAAATTTGTGACCTACATGGGTAAGTTTGATGATATAAAATGGATGGGACATTTTACAATCATGAAAATTAAAATTATGAAGACAAGACAGCAGCCTGAAAAATGCTTATGATATAACACTAACGAAAGAATGTAAACTGTCACATATGCTGTGATTATGACTTGTAAAATCAGGTTTGCCTTCAGTAAGACTAGATATGCAAATGGAATATTGCTGGTTGTAAATGGTAAGATGTTGTATTAAAGTGAAAGGATTAAGGGTTAGTAGGGGAAAAGAAATATTTTTCAGTTTTCTTTAGTGTGGTTTATTTGAGAGGTTTTTAAATTTTATTTTTTTGACAGGGTGTGAACTCTATATGGTTCAGAGAAATAGTCTCCACAATAAGCAGAGAATAGAACAGAATGCTCTCACTTTTTCTCCTTGTCTGTGTGTCTGTAATCATTATTTGTTCAATTTCAGCCTGTAACAAAGCAGAAGACACTTATTTGAAATCCAAGCCTTGATGAAAATTTCACAGGGAGTAGCTTGGGTCCATGTAGACAGGGAGCATCTGCGGGAGTAAAAAGACTGGATTCAAATCCCAGTCTGGCAAATTCCTGGATTCAAATCCCAGTCTGGCAAATTCCTTCATTTCCTTGCCTATTAAGTGGGAAGGAGGAGAAGAAAGGAATTTTTGCTGAGTGGTTACCATGGACCAAGCTCTGGGCTTGGCAATTTCTCATACATCATTTCATCTAATCTTCACAACAGCCCCATGAGACAAGTATTAGCCTTCAATTTACCAGTGATACACTGAGGCTTCAAGACACTAAATAATGTGCTCACAGTCATATAGCTAGCAAGTGGCCAAGCCAAAATCCAAACCAAGGATTGTCTGTCCCCAGAATCTGCTCCTGTCACTCTCTGGATGCAACTCCCCAGTTATTCTGGGACGCAATTAGCTAATGGATCAGGCTCACAGTGGGGGGCCTGATAAATATTTGTTGAATCAGAACTCACCATTACCATCAAAACTCTCTGAGCCCCTACTCTAGCTTCTTCAGCTCCCTTGACCAGCCCAGGAGAGAGAGTTTTCCCGTTTGCCACTGAGTGAGGCTCAGCCCACCCATCCCATGGAGAACAGGCACCCACAGACCTCCAGTGGGTGGGAGGCAGAACAGCAGCCTGGAGGGGTCCTGTTAGTGGAGGCGTCTGAGACAGAGCAGCACCCAGACACCCAGCCCTAGAGTACAGGTCCTGAGCATTCTTCGAGCCCAACAGTGTGCTGATGCACAGCCTTAAGTAAGAAGTTCTACACTGCCCAGTTAGGGCTTGAAAAGGACTAAGGAGGAGAAGCGAGAGGAAGCACTGGGGGGTAAGGGGGGTGTTCAAAGGGCTCCCTCTTTCTCTCCATCTTGAGCCACAGGCTTTAATATAGTCTGAAGTGACAGTGCAGCCTGGTTCCTTTTTAAGGCAGACTCCTAATTCCAATTCAGCACTGCTCCACAGAAAGCACATAGAGGTATTTATTTTCTTACATTCACCATAATCACATAAACAGAACTTGCCTTGCCTTTTCTCCTTTTGTTCACGGTGAAGATAATTTCCCTTTTTAATAAGATCAAGACTATTTTTTCCCTTCAAATGCAAGAAAAGAGTAGGAACATTAACAACCCCAAACTGTTCCAGAATATAGTCTTTTCACTGGCCTTTTCACATTACAATACACTTAAAGGCTCAGATAGAGAGCAGAATTAAAGATAGACACTTCCCTAGTATTTTGAAATCATTATGAGTTACAATCCTTTTGATGCAAAGGGCTCCTTTTTTTAACCATGATGTCCTTTACGTGAATAGTAAAAAAATGTTCACGGTAATAAATGCACCAGGAAAAAAAGGTTAGAAAAAAAATGGAAATCCTGTTTGTGTCCATAGGTGAATTGCTGCTGTGAGGCGGCTGCAATTTGACTTTGTACAAAAAGGGTCACTGAACAGAAGGTCAGGCAGCTGGCCATTTCCATTTCAAAGATGCTATCAAAAGGCCAAGAGGCAGTTCACCCAGCAGCCCTTTAGCAAACAAGATTTTCTCCTCTCTCATTTATGATATTTTTTTATGCCAAATAGTTTAGCAAGAAGGTCCCTGATTCATTTCCCCCAGAACACAAGCAGCCTGTATGAGGTTTGGGGAGGACTTTAGTTTAAGGAATTGGAAGAGTTTTGAGTAATGAGGAACCATTTGGTGGCCACTTATCAAAGATTTTGCAGCAAAGTAATAAATCACAGCAGAGCCTTCACTCCAGGCTGAGACAAGTGGGGAAAGGTAGCTCTGTTATTACGAATTATGGCTTGTCACGTCTGCAATGAGAGAATTTGGTTTCACAAACACCTCACTCGTTAATTGAGGCCCTTTTGCAAAAAACCATAGGAGGAAAGCACAACATTTGGGGAGATTATGATTTTGGTTGAGTTTGAGGTCTCTGTAGTTAGAGCTGACCTACTAGCTGTTCCCAGGCAAAATGATGCTGGAAGAGCTAAAAATTACAAAACCCTAAATTGCATGGGCCTATCCAACGTAAACACCACAGGAGTGGAACGTAGTCTGGAATACGGAAGAACAATCACCTGGCCTGATACTTTCCACCACTGAAATCCCTTGTAGAGATTCCTATGAGCAGATTTCTAATCACTACATTAAAAAAAGCACAATAGTCAACACTAAAAGCACCACTCTTTGGCCTGCCCATCAGGAATACCAGGGGAGGCTGGACCAATGCTAGGAGAGTCTTGGGCCACTTGTGACCAGAACCACCAGCATGAGGCCAACCGAAAACAAGGCAAAGGTCAAAACCAGGGAAGTCCCATCCATCGGCTGGTCCTAGGAACGCAGAAGAAAGCTAAGAAAAGTTCAGGAGCTGCATAAATGCAGGAATAGGGTGACACAAAGAGCAAGAGTGGATGAAAAATACAAGGTCCACAATAATTGATTTAAACGGGGTGTTTAGTGGAACAGGACTTTGTCATGAGAGAAGGGATGGTATCTAGTGAAGTCTCAAAGCATAAGCCAGGTCAGATATGTATGGGCCCTAATATTCCCCCAAGCTATCTTTACAAAGCCCTCATACTTAGCCATCTTTAACGCTTTTCTCTGTAAAATGATACAAATAGCTTCCCAGCTGGTCCTTTTACCTCCGTGACAGCATGAGACTTGATTGACCTATCCCTGGATGACCAGTCATTAAGAGCACAGAGCATCCACAGAAATCTCAAAGAGGTCAAGGTGGGGTCTGGAAACAGCCCCCTGGGGGAGTACACCAGCAATTTCTTTGCAGTTTTGGCCATGCTAGTGAACTCTGTCGCAATGGTAAATATAATTCTAACATTCTTGAGGAATAAATGAAAAAAAGACTGACTAATAACTGCTCTATTTTGAAGATGTACTTAATACTATGAAGGAAAAGTGTGATTGCCCCAAAATATTCTAGTAGTTTTAATTGAGTGCTATCTAAAGGCTAATTAGAATGAATGACCTTGCATTTTCTTATTATTTTATCTTTTAAAGTGACCCTTGTTTAAGTCATTTTATGCTTACAGGGGCAAAAAAGATATTCCCTCTTGCTCTTTACATTTTTCCAGAATTTTCGGTCTCCAATGCTTAGGAGAAATGTCTGGTGGCTGGAAGGGGTGGGGGGTGGGGGTGTAGAGGGGGAAAAAAGGAAGAGAGAAAAGGAGGAAGGGAGGGAGGGAGGAAGGAAGGGAGGGAAGGAAGGAAGGAAAGAGGGAGGGAGGGAGGGAGATACAAATCCAATGCTGCCTGGCTGCTACTTCAAGAAGTAATCGCTGGCATCTGTCAGGACTCCCACTAAATGAGGATTGGTCTTATTGGGTGTTTGCTCTGCTCCCATACACCTAATTGTGTGCCTTGACTATGATGGAATTTGTTCCTTAAGTAAAAGGGGAAACATGAGCCTTAGTGCTTTAATAGCATGGTATCTTCTGAAGTAATAAATGACCCAGAGGTTGGATTTGGCAGCAGGGGACCTACTTCCTATGTTCTCCCCAGAAGTGTCATGAGCCGCTGAGATCATTAGAGAAAAAAAGGGAGTTTGGAGGAAGATGGAGTGAGTGGAGAGGGGAAGGAAAGTGTGAGGTGATGTTATGGAAGAGAAAGATCTTGCGGATTCTCTGCCTGTAACAGCTAGGCTTTTACCAGTTTGAAACAGTACACTTTGAAGAGCGTGACCTGCAGCTCTTTCGTCACTGAACAAATTCATTAATAAGAACCTTAACAGGCTCTGCCTGTTCCCCAGTGGTGGCTGGTGGGCTTCAAGAATGAGAGACAGGGCTTCCCTGGTGGCGCAGTGGTTGAGAATCTGCCTGCCAATGCAGTGGACACAAGTTCGAGCCCTGGTCTGGGAAGATCCCACATGCCGCGGAGCAACTAGGCCCATGAGCCACAACTACTGAGCCTGCGCATCTGGAGCCTGTGCTCCGCAACAAGAGAGGCCACGATAGTGAGAGGCCCGCGCACCGCGATAAAGAGGGGCCCCCACTTGCCACAACTCGAGAAAGCCCTCGCACAGGAATGAAGACCCAACACAGCCATAAATAAATAAATAATTAAAAAAAAAAAAAAAAAAGAATGAGAGACACTGAATCTGGACTTGTAGTGATGTTGTCACTGTCCCTTAATGTCTCTCTAAACTTGTTCTGCATGAGGGCTCTCCTTGCATTTCCAGCCCCACATCCTGAGGACCCCCCGGGAGAGTCCCTGCAAGCCCAAGGCAAAGCCACGTTCAAATCCCCAGGGTGGGCTCCCATGGCCATTCCCTGCATGAGCCTCAACTGAGAGGGCAACTAGCAGAGGTAAGGAGCACACACACATCTGTGGTCAGATTTTCACATCCCCTCTGAACATAGTAGGCGATCCTATGATTCCCCCTCAGAACTGCTGCAGGGAGGAAAGAATGTTGGCATCCAAGAGATGTGGGCCAGAGTAGTCTGACCAAAATTCACACCCTAGGCATGAAGACAATTGAGGGAGCTTGCAATGGCCCATAATATTAATGCCTTTTTCTTCAGTGTGAAAGCCTTTTCATCTACCTGCTTTCTTTATTCATGTAGAATAAAAATCCTGTTGGGTCATTAGTTTCCTTCCCATTTAACATATAAGGAAAACTGAGACTCAGGTTAAATGGCTACTCCAAGCTAGTGAATGACAGAGCCAGGACAGACACTCTGATCCCCTGACTCCAAGTCCACTCGTCCCAGAGCCAGGACTGGGTCTGCTTGAGGGGTGTGGAAAGTTTTTTCCATCTAAACAATAAGCCCCTAATAACCTGAGATGGTACTGAGGATTTCCACTGTTTGACACCCTTCTGGGTTAAAGAATAGAATCTCCAGTGTCTTCTCTGGACTTGGCAAATCAGACAGCATCTCCTAGCCCTGAGCGAGGCAACGACAAGAGGAATACAGAACGAGTTCCTCATGCTCACAAGTCCTGATGGGTAGAGGGCCGCCAGGAGAAAGTCAGTACTCTTGGGAAGCAGTTGGAATGTCCCTGGTACCAGGTAAAGAGCAGGGAGGATGGAGATGAAGAGATGGGAAAAAAGAAAAGAAAAATAAAGATTGTCCACTCAGAAAGAGAAGCCACCAGGAATCATAACACAGCTGCAGGAGGCAATCAACTGGCCCCTCCTTGAGTAAGCCTAATGCAGGCACCAGCTAGAGAAAGGGTGGGAGACTGGCCAAGGGTAGAATTTGGGGGAGTGCCCTGGCCTGGCCCAGCCGACATTTCCTGCCAAGCCCTCTAGACCTCAATCTAAAAATCTCAGATAATACCCTTTTACCCTGGGTCACTTGCAAACCAAGCAGATTTCTCGCTGAGGGATCTACGACACTTAGGCTTGTGGGAGAATAATTTACGTAATCAGCCGCTCAAAACTCAGAGAGTGATTGTCAAGACAGAGACAACTAGGCTATCATGAAAAGAGGACTGACCCCAATCTGGGACACAGAGAGGAAAGAACAAGCATCTACTGAGTTCCCACCACAAACCAGGTACTGTGCCAGGCACTGTATATGTATTGCTCACTTAATCCTCTAAACAGCCCTATAAGGTAGGCATGATTATCCTCATTTTACAGTTGGGGAAACTGAGGCTCCGAGATTAAGTAACTTGTCCAGGGTCACACAGCTAGTTAAGTGACAAAAGTAGAATTCAAACAATCCAGCATGGATTATGCTTTTTCTAAATGACTCCAGTAAATTTCATAGAATTATCTCAAGAACTAAATAAGATGATGATAATAAAACCTGGATAAACCCAAAGCACTATGCAAATATTGGCTCTGTGTGTGCATGTGTGTACAAACAATACTTGCATACAGGCAAGTATTCATATCTACAGTTCCTTGTACAGAATAGCCATGTGATTTAGTATCAGTGGCATGTTTCTCTCCAGAAAGCAAATATCTGTACCTTACACAATTCCCCTATGAACACCATCACCACCACAGCCATTAAGTGTGGTCCCCAGATGAAGTATGAGCATGCTGGTCAAAAATGGATATTCACAGGCTGAAAGCACTTTATGATTATCAGGGGACAAAAAATGAATTAAAATCACACCCTGCTAAGTGCCACAGAAGTATTTTCAAATTAGCATCGTTGCTGCTATCTCCCTAGTCCCTGGTATGTGGGTTGTACCTGCTGACATGTCCCTCAGGAAAACTAAAATGTTCAAATCGGACCAGAGACAGCTGATTACAGTTTATTTTCCATGCCAACGACAACAGAAACGGTCTGCTTTCTCAAAGCTTCTCTCTCCCTGTCCTAATGAAATGTGTGTCTTTTCTGAGGATCATTCCTTGGATTTACAAATTCTCGGGTCATACAAGTGCCGACTCTGTACATGCATGTCCCTTAGAGTGAGCACTGCCTTAAAGCTTGCACCCCAGGCACCTTTCTTACTTCACCCGAATGGAGGTCCCAAATTTCCTAGCACCAGCACAGGCACCAGACCATGAAAGACAGCAAGAGCCTCTTGGAAGAGAGTGCCTGCCCTCATAGAATGCCACTGAAGCCACCACAAGTGTGGTGATATATTTTTCTAAACCACAAGGCAAGAGAAACCAATATATGGAAATGCATAAGAGCCAGACAACACTATTGCCCCAGCACTTAGAAATCATGATATACAGCCTACTGCTCAGGTGCCCACCCTTCCATTATCCTAAATTCCAAGTGATGGGAAGAAGTGAGAGCAGGGCTAACTATTGTATCTCTGCAGGCTGCCTTCCCTCCTCCCAACCCCTGAGCTCCAACATACTTCAGAGGAAGGAGTGAAGGCATGACAAAGGGCTTTCCTGCCTGCCTAGCTTACATCATAGATCACACCCTGTTAGAAGTCCCAGCCTAATGCAACACCAACTCACAGGTGAGAACTTGCTGTGCAATCAAATGTACTTAATGAACTCAGGAAATGATCATATATCCAGGTTAGACAGTAACACTTTCTACACCAACCCCACGTAGAGAGGGTTACCCTAGCTTTACCATTGAAGGGAACAAAGGTAAGAAATATTTCAGTGTTCAGATGATCCAGGCTGCATTTCTAGCAAACAGAATCAGTGGGTGTTAACCAACAACCAATACCTCAGATGGTGTGAAACAACTGAGCATAAGTCAGACACTTCATTCTATGGAGCCTAATAATAACCGCACTTCTCCATGATGCCACAGGAGAATGGAGTTGGGGTTCCACTGTGTCTCCGGGAACATGGTGCCCTCCAAAGCAGTAAGACGGGGGTTCCCTCCTCCACCTGCCAGGCAGTGGGACCAAAAACCCACCTTCCCCAGCTCCAAAACAATGGTTCCTGGGATAGGGAATGAGAGGAAACCTGAGATGTGAGGGCTCTCCAGAGGGCAAAGGGTAGAGGTCATACGGCTGCCTCTGCATGCTGCAGCCCCAAGGGCTCACACCAACTCCCAGGCAAACAGCCTGTTCACCCTCTTTCTGTAATTCTTTGGACTTCAAAGAGTGGCCTTTTCCATTGTTACCACCTACAAATTCCAAACACGGTCTCTCCCCTAAAAGAGATAGAAAACAGACATCATTTACCAGCTGTGAGACTTCAGGTAAGTCAACTTTTCTGAGCCTCAGCTTCCTCATCCATAAAAGGGCAATGAAGCCCAGTGCAATACTTGCTGTTCAATAAATATCAGTTACGTAATTAGAGATATCACATTAAAGCACAGAGCCAAGCCTAGCTCAAAATACATAAGTAAATCCATTTCTTTTGCTCTCCCTACCCTTGCCGGCCAAGTCCACACAAACATATCTCTCTGGTCCAGATAGGTCCAGACAGAGATACAATCAAAAGGTTGGGGTATTGTCAAGATCTAAACTTTCCTGGGTATTTCATCATCACAGAAGTTCAGCCTGGGGTTCAGACGGAGGCCATGGAGTGAAAACCCAGTGGGACCTGATGTGGAGGAACCTTCAAGGAGAAGGGATAAACCCCAAAACAACCAGCCCCAGCAGTGGAGGAGTGGCAAGAGAGCCACCTTCTCATTACCCTTTCCTTCTTCCCACCCATCCTGCCATTCACACCCTGGAGAACAGGAGACCCAGGAATGGTGGGAATAAGATGAGAGATGACTCCAGTCAACTGTGTGCTGAGGGGGCAGGTGAATGAGGAAGGAAGAGGAATCCTGTGGCCACCATGCCATGCAACCCAGGCAGCTATTCCTAAGAGCTATTCCAACTCGAGAGATGGAAGTTAGGAACCGACTGAATTTCCATCCCCAGTGTATGTGTTTGGTTAATAATAACCCTCTCTATATCCCAGGACCCCATAAGACAAGTTATTACACAACCTTCATTAAGTGAAGAAGGCTAATCAGCCAGAATCTCCAGATTAAAAGAAAAAAATTACTGCAACACAAATGACCTGGATGCTTTTTATCTGAATTATCCTGACAGTAAACAAAATTCTCTACCTGACTTCAGGAGTATAGGAAGAACCTGCTCCAAGCCTGCTGACCAAAGGCCACATCTATTGAATACACCATTCTCTCTTTGCTTACTTTCTAAAAGACATAATCCATATGAGTATAAAATCCTGTATATCTGCAGATTTTCTTAAGATTAGGCATGCTGATATTTCACATAAGTTAACAGAGTCATTTTTTCCCTTATATTTGCCATTTTTAAATTCTAGAAAAGGTGAAATTATAGTGACAGAAGCAGATCAGTGGTTGCCTGAGACTGGAGATCAGGGGAGAGAACTGACTGCAAAGAGGCAGGATATAACTTTTTAGGGTAATGGAGCTGTTCTGTGTCTTGATGTGAGGGAGATTCACCAAACTGTACACATAGAATTACCAAATTTTCTTCTATGTAAATTATACCTCAATAGAAATGAAAAATGCCATTTTTCACAATAGAGCAGTATAACTTAAAAACGTCAGTGAAAATGTTTCTGTTACACATTTCTGTTACACAAATGTTTCTGTTACACATTTCCTAGATGGAAATACTAGGTCTGCCAAAATGTCTCAATAACAGGGTACTTCATCAGAATATGTCAATATTTTATGGTATAAATCACCATCTGTTAGCTGCCTGAGGTGGAGCCGTGTAACACTGAACATACCCAGAGTGTATGTTTCTCCATCACATTCTCTAGGAGTATTAGTTAACCCATTAGAAATTAAAGGCAATAGCATTCCTCAGGCGGACAATCAGTAGGGCTGTCTGGTACACTAGAAAAAAGAAGGCAAAAGTTTTGAGTCAATGGAACTCTGTCTTTCCATTGCCCAAATGTGTAGAATTGACAGAGCCTTATCCTAACACCATTTCCATATTTACTTGGCAAATCAAAAACTTGAGGCCCAAATGTTTTTGCCTTACCTATCTGATTTACCAAGGGACAGCCTGGTGGCACCCCAAAATACTCTGGGAATCCATAAGGTTGGAGACTACAACGGCTGGTGACAGTAGAAGAAATTTCTCCTACCCTGTTATCTCCAAGGCTGAGATATGTAGGGCTGTGTGGGTAAAAGTATAACTCCACCCTTTATAAAGATCTGCTTGGGTGCACCCCTCTCAGACCCACCCAGAAATGTGTAGAGAAAGGAGGTTCATGAAGAAACATGCACACACCTTTTGGAATCCCACACAACCAGCCTTAAGAGGAAGGGACAGATAAGGTCTCAGGTCAGGGGCCTGACACTCAGACTCCTGGCTGAAACCTCAGGCTGGGAGGAGAAAGAGGAAAACAATGGTCTACTGATATCTCTCACTATCCAAGGAACTTCCAAATCAAAATTTCAAGAACAATCATTGTCATTTTCAGTCCATTAATTCTTCATCGATGAAACTGGGCCTGGGACTAGAATGAGCAGGTTGGGTCCAAAGCACTGCAGAGCTTTCTATGACATTATCTGTTTTGTCTTTCTTTCCTTTGGCAATCTCATCTACCCCTCAGCTTGGATTGCCAAACTCACCCTGATGATGTCTAAAAATCTCTAGCTCAGTTCCCTGTCCTAAGCTACAGCAATGGATTCCCACTTGTCCACTAATCATTACTCCCTGGATATCTGGCAAGAAACCCTAATTCGATTAAAGCAAATCCAAACTCAACATCATTATTCTCAAATCTACCCCTCACCTGGACCACTAAATGAGAGATTAGTACCCAGACAATAGGCACCCAGTCACCTAAGCCCCAAACTAAGATGGCCCCTGGAACCTGTTCTCTTCAACTACCATCATATTAATTGGTCACCAAATTCCATCAGTTCTACCTCAAGGATATCTCTTAAATCCACTCCTTTCTCTCTCTCTGTTACATCTCACACTTTTCCTGAAAACTCCCAATTTTTCCTCCACTTCCAGCAGGATGATCCTCTGATCCATCCCATTTGGCCATTGCTTTTGGAACTCCACTCAGGTCCCCTAACACTGATACACTCATCCCTCAGATGCTGTAGGTTTGGACTGGTAGCAACTCACACTCATGCCCTTTTCTAAAAGAGTATCAACAGCTGATGGAACCGTCTTTATCTGGAGATGCCTGGGATGCCATCCTCCCCTTGGAGGTGGCAGGACAACCTCTGAGGTGCAGTTCATGCTCCAGAGCTCCCCATGAGATCAAGCTGAGTCCAGATTCTTCCTGAAACCACATTTTTGACCAGCTTCTTCCCCTGCCCCATCCCACTTCCCTCACTGCCTTAAAGTATTTTCCCCTGAGAGCCCCCCTTCAATAAATCACTTATACAAGAATCCCCATCTCAGGCTCTGTTTCTAGGGATTCTAAGATGTCCTTCATATTGGCACAGAAGAATTTCTTTTTAAAGGCATAGTAGCTCAAGTAACTCCCTGGCATACATTTTTTAAGTTTATACTTCATTAGGTACATATAAGGCAAAGACCTTAGTGTATCATATAAGCTCTTGCCTACTGCTCTAGACACCCCTCCCACCTGTCCCCTGTCCCTAATTCCCCACTCCAACCAGGCTTTCTACTTTCCTCTCTACTAAACTACTGCACCTCCCCCCAAAACCATGCTCTTTCATACCTCAATATAAGCTCATGTTCTTCCCTTTGCCTGAAGTTTATTTCACCATCTTGTCTAAGCTCCTGTTCATCCTTTAAGACTCAGCTTAAACCTCACCACCTCCTTGAACTTTTCCTGAGCCTTCCCACCCTCTTAGGCAGTCAGATGTCCCATCCTTCATAGTCAAGTGGTGTCATGTACATACCTTTATTACATTTGCCCTGTTGTATTGTATTTTCATGTTACCAGCAAGATAATTCACTGAATGTTACTGCGAGTTTTATCAGAACAGAAACTGTGTCTTAGACATCTTTGCATTCCCAGTGCCAATGCACAGTGCCAACACACAGCAGGTGCTCAACAAATACTTACTGAATACAAGCAGCAGTCTTCATTCTCTCGTCCTGGAAATGCCCTTTCCTTTTGTCTCCTTGTTTCAATGGTGTAACCTCCTTGTTCTTCTTTATCCTGCTTCCTACAAAGTCCAGTCTTTACCCTGGTTTCCCTACCCATGTATTTCGAGGTGTGGGGGAACGTAGGTCTGAGGCATATATTTGTATCACAGGGGTCATCTGGCTGTCACTTGTCACATACAGATCTGGAATAATACTCTAGGCTTCTCTGTGGGTCACTGCTCGGCATGGCCAGTTTCTCCAGGCCACCTGAGTACTCTCAGTGCCAATTCTTCCTAAGTGAGGTCACTGACGCTCCTTTAATTTCCCAACACATGGTCTTAGGCAAACTGTCTTGTTCAGCAGAGTTTTACCGAAGGCTTGGGGGTACCAGAGGGGAGTTACAACAAGGAAGACCCATAAAACCTGGTGTGAGCCATCATTGCTCCAAAGTCCACTTGTCCTTTCCAAGCAGGATCTGCACTTTACCTTTGCATTACCGAAGGCATAGTAAAATGTCAGAGTCCCCAGACCAAAAGAAAAAGAAAGAGTACAGTCTTCCTGTCTTCCATAATATAAAATCTCTACCTCTGAAAAACAGAAAACTGCTATTATCTTTAAAATAGAAAATTTCACTCACCATCAAGCTTTCACAAACATTGTATTCTAGGTTCAGAGTACTGTCCTACTGAAATGAATAAATAAATGAATGGATGAAAGAATAAACCAAAAATATCTACACAAAGGGATTAAATAAGGCTTTAGGAAAGGCACGTGAGAGAAGGAATCATTTAAACCTACAGGCAATGGGGAAACTCATTCCAGGAGAAAGAATACAGAGCATTGGTCGGAGGCCAGCAAACAGAAACTTTCTGGCACTTTCTAGGAAAACTATGGGAGATAGTTTAGGAGCATCAACTAGGAGCAGTCCGACTGGAAAGTGAGTAAGATCCCTTCCAGCACTGATATCTACTCCAACTACAAGGGAAGTGATTTGAATTAAAATGTGTATTTAAAGTGATAGGCAAGGGACTTCCCTGGTGGTGCAGTGGATAAGACTCCATGGTCCCAATGCAGGGGGCCCGGGTTTGATCCCTGGTCAGGGAACTAGATCCCACATGCATGCTTCAACTAAGAGTTCACATGCCACAACTAAGGAGCCCATGTGCCGCATCTAAGGAGCCGGCGAGCCACAACTAAGGAGCCCTGGAGCCACAACTAAGGAGCCCGCCTGCCACAACTAAGACACGGCACAACCAAATAAATAAATAAATATTTTTAAAACATAAAATGTATTATCATTTAATTATAAAAATAAAGTGGTAGGCAATGGCAAATCTTTCAAGGTTTATGCTTAGTATCATATCATTTGTGGGTTGCTAACTTTTGGTAGAAAGAGTTGCACTGAACCATGTCATCAAATTAGAAAAATGATGAAAGAAAAAAATGCCAAAATGTTAACCGTGTCTGCCTCTTGGTGGTGAAATTATGATTGAATTGTTTTTGTTGTTCTGTTTTTAGTGCTGCATCTTTATACATTTCTGCATGATGTCCCAAAAATTTTTGCAAGCATTTACCATTTCATGATAAATCTAAGGAAAACATTGCTACAATATTCATAATTTTTAAAACAAACTCTAAGGAAAATCTGTCAAATTAAAAAGAAAGAGTACTCATTTAGCAAACTTAGCCCTTTCTAATGGCTCGTTTACTGAGAAGGTTAATTCAGCCCCAAAAAGCATTACCTCTCAAAAACTGCAGAGAATTGCAATGACCAAGTCAGCATTAAAATTCAAAAAGTTGTATCTCCTATGTCCAAGCCACCTTATCTTGATGAGGACACAGAGGCATAAGTATTCCTTTGGCAAATCTTAGCAAGAGCCAGAGACAAGCAGGATATCATGGTGTGGGGGAGGTTTGCTTCATCCCAGGAACACATTTTTCTAGGAGTTAAATCCTAGTGGCATCGGTCTGCAAAGAGCAAGTAAACTTACTTGCAGGATACTTACTGAGAGTACCTAAAAAAGAAATTGTACTGGAGATTTCAAATAATTGAAGCCCACATTAGAGGAGGAATGAACGAGTTCAAAACGACATGCTTCTCAGAAAGAAAGCTTTCAAAGAGGTATGAAAAAAGGAAGCCATAGAGTTAGAATGTGGCCTGGTCCATGGTGTGAAAGAAATCCCTCATGGACTTGGGAATCATCATCAGGATTACTGCTGGACTCACATGAAGAGCATGAGGCATCATTTGGAAGATGGGAGCATCAATATGAAATAACTGAATGAGCCTAACAGTGAGAAAACAATGCCTGGAAAGGAGAAGACAACGGAGAGGCCATGTGATCATTCAAAGTGAACACGTGGATCATTGCAGCTCTATTTACAATAGCCAGGACATGGAAGCAACCTAAGTGTCCATCGACAGATGAATGGACAAATAAGATGTGGCACATATATACAATGGAATATTACTCAGCCATAAAAGGGAACGAAATTGGGTCATTTGTAGAGACATGAATGGACCTAGAGAGTATCATACAGAGTGAAGTAAGTCAAAAAGAGAAAAACAAATATCATATATTAACGTATATATATGGAATCTAGAAAAATGGTATATATGATCTTACTTGAAAAGCAGAAATAGAGACACAGACATAGAGAACAAATGTACGGATACCAAGGGAGAAGGGGGGTGGTGGGAGGAACTGGGAGATTGGGATTGACACATATACACTATTGATACTATGTATAAAATAGACAACTAATGAGAACATACTGTATAGCACAGGGAACTCTACTCAATGCACTGTGGTGACCTAAATGGGAAGGAAATCCAAAGATGAGGAGATATATGTATATGTATAGCTGATTCATTTTGCTGCACAGTAGAAACTAACACAACATTGTGAAGCAACTATACTCCAATAAAAATTAATTTTTAAAAAAAAGTGAACATGTGGAGGAGGCAAAGGTCGATGGTGAGATGGGAAGAGCTGTTAACGGGATGAACTGGATGAAGGATGAAGTGAGCACAGGGACAGAGGAAAGGGAGCATCAAATGAAGAGGTCACCGTACCATACACAACCTTCTCTGTAAAGGGACTCGGCCACCAGCCAATAATTCTTCAAGATAAAGAAGAAATTATCTGCCAGTTTTGAGCTCTGTGACTGTCATAGCTCGTAGCTAAGGTCCCAGCTTTTGATCAGGTGCTCCAGATCAGCACACTTCAATATAGACACCAAATGAAATTTTGAAATAAAATAAGTCAGTGAATTCAGGCCACATGTCTGAGTCTTAAAGCAAAAAGTAGTAGCAAACATTGAGGGAAACATTAGCTTAAGAAACACAGGTTGACAATCCAAAGGGTTCTCTAGGTCAAAGGAGGGGTCATACTAGGGCTTTGGGCTTAGTCACTGTGGAATTAATTGCCCTGTCCTGGGCATCCAAACCGATGGCAAATCCCTGAAAAAAATGTATTAAGGGAATCCCAATTCTACAGAGAGAACTGAAAAAGAAGTCTGCACATAAAATGCAAAAAGCATGGGGAGAACTCATACATTTTCTTATTACCCTCAGGGAAGAGAGAAAGAGGTTGATCAGCCCTGGAATACCGAGAAAAGGGGGACTTAACCAAAGATAAAACAAAGTCTATGCCTCAGTTACGTAGACTCACAAGGCAAATAAAAGTTCTTTTTCTTTTAATTGATTTTATACCCCCAAATGACATTTATAATCTACTTGCACTAAAGTGGGATCTATTCATTCTATATCACACATGAACTAACATATGCAAAAGAAGTTACATAACAATATACATTGAAGAAGCAGGAATAATACCTGGTCCATAACTGGTACTCAATAGATAGCATATAGTCATTCACTTATTTATTCATTTATTCAATATTTATTGACTGTCTACTATATGCAAGGCACTATTCTAGGGCACTGAGAATTCAGCATTTAAAAAAAAAAAAGGACAAAGCCCTCATGGAGCTTGCATTCCAGTGGGGGAGACTGGCAAATATGCAAATAATGCACATAACAAAGGCAGAGAATAATGAGTGCTATGAAAAGAAAGAAGCAGATCAAGGAGACAGAGAGTGCCTAGGGGTCTCTTTAGATAGGGCAGTTGGGGATCGCCCTGAGGAGACGATCAAGTAGAGACCTGCATGAAGTGAGGGAGCCAGTCACATGGAGACCTCAGGAAGCATCATGCAGAAAGAGGGCAAAATAAGGCCTTGAGTCAAAGACCAGCAAGGAGGTGAGTGAGGCAGGATCAGAGTAAGGGAGGAGAGAAAGGTGGGAAGCCGGCGGGAAAGGGAGGTGAGTGCCAGGGTTTGATGGCCTTGGTGGGCCAGGAGAAGGACTTTGGATAGTATTCGAAATGTGGGGGGAAGCCATTTGAGGGTCCTAAGCAGGAAAGGCACATGATCTGATTTCTATGTTAAAATAACCACTCTGACAGGTTTATAGAGAGTGGAATGTGGGGGGGGGGTATGGGAGCAAGAGTAGAAGCAGGGAGAAAGCTGGATCAAGGAATGAGAAGAGGGCCTTGCAGATGCTGCCTCCTGGAGCCTCTCCCACCGTCCAGGCATGGTCAACCCACCGTGTTCTTCGACATTGCCATCGACGGTGAGCCCTTGGACTGTGTCTCCTTCAAGCTGTTCGCAGACAAAGTTCCAAAGATAGCAGAAAATTTCCGTGCTCTGAGCACTGGGGAGAAAGGATGTGTTTATAAAGGTTCCTGCTTTCACAGAATACTGTAATTCCAGGATTTATGTGCCAGGGTTGTGACTTCACACACCATAATGGCATTGGTGGCAAGTCCATCTATGGGGAGAAGTTTGATAAGAGTTTCATCCTGAAGCATATGGGTCCTGGCATCTTTTCCATGGCAAATGCTGGAACCAACACAAGCTGTTTCCAGTTTTTCATCTGCACTGCCAAGACTGAGTGGTTGGATGGCAAACCTGTGGTTTTTGGCAAGGTGAAAGAGGGAATGAATATTGTGGAAGCCATGGAGTGCTTTGGGTCCAGGAATGGCAAGACCAGCAAGATCACCACTGCTGACTGTGGACAAATCTAATAAATTTGACTTGTGTTTTATCTTAACCACCAGACCATTCTTTCTGCTCAGGAGAGCACCCCTTCACCCCCATCTGCTCGAAATATCCTATAATCTTTGTGCTCCCACTGCAGTTCTTTGGGTTCGATATTTTCCTCATCCCTCTCCAAGCTTAGCTGGATTGCAAAATTAACTTTATGCCTATGAAATAAAAACTAAACAGAAAAAAAAGGAATGAGAAGAGGATGGTAGCTCAGGAGATGAAATAGAAGGCATCTCCCATTTCCGCAAATAGAGGGTCCCCAAAAAGTATTTTAGCCAACTTGAATATACGATTTCCAGAATGTGAATTAAATAGTCAAATTTCTACTTAGAGAAAGCTAGTATTTTAATTTCATTCACATATACATATTTAAATAACATCCACAGAATCAATCTAGAATTACCAATTTACAAATACTTCTTCTTTGCCAATCTCACGTTACATGAAGTAATTTTAATAAAACTCATCATAAGCATGTTTGACATCTTTTTAGAGCCACCTTTTGGGTCACTTCGCACAAATTCCTAGGGCAGGCCATCTTCACTTCCCTCTAGGCCTGTTTTGAATCCGTGTATGATACTGTAGCTGAATGCTTAGCCCAAACCACAAATGCCTGTTGGTGAAGATTTAGATTTTAAAGTAGAATTTATATCAGAATGTAGATTCTTTGAAATCAAGGATACTGTTTTCTGAACTACTGTATCCCCAGTGCCTAGGGCAGGGATCAGCAAATATGGCCTATGGGCCAAATCTGTGAACATAGGTTTTATAAACAGTTTTATTGGAACACCGTCAGGCCTATTAATTTGTGTATTGTCTATGGCTGGTTTTGCTCTGTAACAGCAGAATTGAACAGTTGTGACAGAGACTGTATAACTTGCAAAGCCTAAAATATTTACTATCTGGCCCTTTACAGAAAAAGTTTGCTGACCCCTGGTTTAGAGCATTGTCTAGCACATAGTAGGCGTTCAACAGAAATTTGGTATTGACTAAAGAGCTATAAGAAAACTCCTTATTTTCCGAAAAATAATTTGCAGAAAGGAAAAAACAAAACCTTATACTCTGCAGTATTTGTCAAATTCTTCCTCAAGCGCCCTCCACACTGGCCCCTTCTAGTGGTTCTTTTCAAACACTAAGTGGCATGAAAGCCTTTCTGTCTGGTTCCTAAGGGAGCATTTTCTAAGGCAGCTCTCCTTCCCTCCGCACCATGAATAACTCTACAGACATCACTTCTCTCTTCTGTGCCTCCATTTTCCACAACTTGAAAACAGAGTGTTTGTGAAACTCACGGATCAAGTGTTTTCAGAGAAAAGGAACAGCAGTAGGAGTGTTTGACTTTTATATCTGGAAAAAGCAAAGGGGCAGGAGCATGGGAAGCCCATACACACACGGAGGGGTGGAAGGGCCGGTCAGCAGCTTGAGCCAGGAGAGAGAGGGCCCGTGGAAAGCAGCTTTAGAAAAGGGATTTCTTTCTCCATGTGTGCAAGATACTTTATAAAAGCATGCTTTGAAGGGGTCCTGAAACTCTGTTCCATTCCATGTTCAAAAGCTATGTACACATTTTCTGATTTTTATCGTATGCAGGGGCTCTCAGAAAAGAGTTTCCAGTGTTCCTATGGAGGTATGTTGGAAAGGTTTGCAGGTAGCTCAGCCTAGCTAAGGCTCTGTCGACAGCCACACTGCTGGATATAAAATCAGCTGAAAGAATGCCAAGCTAGAAAACTGACAGAATGGTGATTGCTTTATTTATTCTTGTAGAGCAAAGTGGAAATTACCTCCCTCTGTTGAAAGAGAATCTAGTCTTAAGAGGCAGAGAGCCTATATTTTTTGGCATTGTAAGGGCTCAAAATTGTTCTGCTTTATCCTGTCTCTTTTGTCTTCTGCCGCCTGGAAAGGAACAGAGAAGAGCTCTGAGAGAAGTGAGATGAACTCTTTTAAAGTGTTTTAGCAGCAATTTGTACAGAGGACGGACCTACGAGTGATTTTCTGTCAGCTGAACTATTGCCGGGGGCAGCAGGGAGAAGCTGTGAGGGCTCTTGCGGCCAAGCCTGAAGACCTGAAGGTATAGCCCTGCCCTGGAGCAGCCTACTCCACGACAGATTTCACGGTCAGTGAGCGAGGAAGTCGTCTATGAAAGTCAGGCTGGTAACCAAGCCTCACTTTCCTCATTAAACACTGTAAAGAATTAACTCAGAATGTTAGAACACCTAGGGCAAAAAAGGTCACCTTAGCATGGGATCCCCTTGAGGCAGACCCCAAATGAGGCACAGGGTGTATACTTGTGAGGCATAGGAAACACCTGTGTAGGCAAGTGACAAAGTGAGACCTGGCAGGGAAGGAAGCAATAAAGGGTCAGATAGCAAGCCACCTACTCTGTGGACAACTGGGGCTTATTCCCAGGGAGAAACTCTGGGACATTGTGTAAAACAAGAGCCACTGGGTTATCCCACCCAAGGGGCAAGGGAGCTGAGCTCAGTGATTGATTGACAGTTAATTCAATTAACTGTGTTAATTCCCCCAGCACTCCCACCCTGGGCGAAGAGATGCAGATGCTGGCAGCGGGAAGCAACAGAGCAGCTTAATATGGTAAGTTCCAATGGATATGGGTGGCACACTCACCACATCTGCTACAGAGCTTCTCGATAAAACTTTCCTCTGGTCTTTTCTTGCCCACATGTCACTCCTTCATATACTTGGAAGCAGGAAGTTGGCTGGGATGGAGTAGTGACATCTGCCACTTTCACAGGGCCCATTAGCTTTTGAATCAACTTCCTGTGTCTGGGGAAAATCCCCACATTGTGAATCCAACCTCCCCAAAGTAGAACACAAATGCCCAGCCTCCCTTGCAGCTAGGGCACAGGCCTGAGGTTTAGGCTCTACCAATCAGGCACACAAAGATGACACTGTTTGGGGGAAGTATGCAGTGCTGATGACAGGCTGATGGGATGTCCCTTGCTCCTGGAGAAAGGAGTGGCAGAGACATGTAGTTTGGGGTGGTGGAGGCAGCAATGCCTGTGGAGGTTTTCTGGTAGTTCAAGGTAGAATTTCTAGCACAAAACTGGCAGCTAGCCCACTTTGATCTCCATTATATTGCAAACTGCTTAAGGGCAGAGAGAGTATTTTGTTCATGGCAGTAATCTATCCTGTACCCCTCCCCACAGTACACACACACATACTCCAGGAAAACTGCTGTGGCACACTGTAGGTCCTTTAAAAAAACATGCTTGTTTGCATATCTTTTTGAAGTTAAATGTTCCTCTCTTGGCATTTAGTACACAGTGGGTTATTTTGTGCTGAATTCCTTGCTCCCTGCAGGCTCAGAACATCAAAAGTAACCAGAAAAATCTTAGAAAGATGTATCTTCAGAACCAGAGGCAGCCATGCCTTAAACACCACCCAAAGGAGGGCACCAGCCTGGGCCCACAGAGCCCACAGCTGTCTCTAGAGAGTCAGGAAAACATCCCAGGTCAACTCCACTGGTTTGCAGAGAATGTCAGAGTCACAAGATGTTTGAGACAGGAAGGACTTCAGGGGTCCTACTGCCCAACCTCTTCAATCAGTAGGTGAAGAAACAGAACAAGAAGGGAGAAAGTGACTTGCTCAAAGTCATCCAGATGTTCTGCCCAAGAAGGGCCTGGAGCCCCCAGCCTTTCTCTACTCAATCTCATTCTGAGAGCATGGCCTGGGGAGGTCAAACCACTCTTTGCAGTGTCTGAGAAGCCCTTCCATCCTCTTCAGGGCCATTGGGAAACCAAGAGTGAACCTGGCAGCAGCCTTTCCCCAGAAATCCCAGGTGATGGCAGGGACAGTGACCTCATTGATAGGTCCCTCAGCACTCCCTCAGCATCGCCATACCCTACCCTGCCCCCAGTCAGTCGCTCTAACCCTTCATTTATCACCCCAGAACTTGAGAGTGAAGCCAGAATGAGAGAAAGCCACCATTACTGGGTGCCCCCCCACACCACCCTTCCTGCCCATAATCTCTGGGTAATGATTCCTTTTGCCAGAAGCCCAGCTCCCGAAATAGTGTGGTGTATTGGCAGAGGCCCAGGAGCTAATAGACATGGCAGCATTGTGTCTTATGACCCGATTTAACTGAGCTAATTTAGAATTTACCTGACCAAGAGTACCATAAAATGTACTCCTCATGATGAGATTGTTAATTACCACAGGATGACTGCCTGTGTTTGGCAGCTGGGGGGAGAACTGGAGGGGAAAGAATGGTTTCCAGAAATAATCCTTCCCTCTGCACCAAATAGGAATTAAATGTGGGAAAGGGCAAAGGGGATGAACAGAGAGATTCACCCACAGGAACTAAACAGGGTTATAATTAGTTTGTGTGTTTGCACGTGTCATCTTTCACCCTCTGCCCGGGGAGGAGACTGCTAGTAAGCTCAGAATCCTTTGTGTCTCTTGGAGAAGGGCATGAGATCCTTGGGGTGTTAAAGAAAGAGCTGGAAACAAGATGACTGCTAGAAGCAAGGCAAGTGAAGTCTCTGCTGTGCAGAGAGACACCCGATGCAATGACCCCCCGAATGTAACACTGTTTACTGATAGCTGCTCCCCACAGCTATTACAGAGCTGCCTGAGAGCATCCTAATTAGTGAGGGTTGTCAGCACTCCCATTATAATCCCCAGCTGAGTGAGCTGTTTACCTCAGCCACTTCAAGTCACAGCCTCTGAAACATAGCCTTAAGTAGCCAGTCTCAATTTGTTTTTACTCCGTGCCTTATTCCAAAAACTCCATGTTTCATAAGCATATCAAATGTATATTTAAGCAGAGCAATCTCAAATCATATAAACTGGATTCTCACAGCTGTCTTATTGCTGAGATATCTATCATTTTACAAAAATGTCCTAAGTACCTTCTATCCAAATATGTTTAAGATAGGACTTATAAGTTAGATTCAAAGCATTTTTTCCCACCATTTCATTTGCTGTTTTCTCTCAGGCTGGCTCGATATACTGGGACTTGACCTTACCACAATGGTTCTGAGTAAGCAGGAATATATTCCTGCTTTGGGCTGTATTAGAGTATAGTCTTGTGTATTAGTCAAGAACTGTGTTCTGTGAATTCATCCTAAGCATGCTCTCCTTAAAATTCATTCATTCATGAAACCCATGTGAAATTTGGACTGTGTGAGATATTTAATCTTACTGTTATGCCATAAACCTTACATGACATGATCCTCCTTGATGTAAAGACCAGCCTTATTAAAAGTAACAGTGTCTTGCATTCTGAATCAAGACAGCACTTTGAAGAACAGGAATAAAACTCAAATGGGGTGACATAGGTATAAAAACGTGATTCACGTGGATACAGTCTTGTGAGCACTGCCTCCCCCTCTCCGCTCTCAGAATGCCCCTTCTCCATAGCCACAATTGTCAGGAGAACTCTAGGGTGAAGGGATGTGGAGGGGGATCCTTATTTTCTTGAAGTACCAGGCAATACCCTAGGTAAGTATATCAAATGTCAGGCTTCCCTTAGGCAGTGACCTTAGGAGCTGACCTACGCTTAAGGCTGACACCAAAACCAGTGGTTTTGTGAAAAGAGAGAAGTCCAAGAGGAACTAAGAAAATAGAGTCCACATTGAATCCTTTTTGAGATCAACGTAAAATTAGGATTAAAGATGCTTGATATGGATTCATCTATTAAACAATGCAAGATCATTAACAATAATCAAGTCAATGTAATTTCAGTTTACAGAGTCATAACCTACCACTTCAAGGAACTGAATATCATTTTTTAACTTTGTATTGTAGGGATTTTAAAACATATGCAAAAGCAGAGAGAATAGTTTAATGAACCCCATATATTCATCACCCAGCTTCAACACTATAAATTCCTGGTAAATCTTATTTCATCTCTACTTGCCATCAACACCTCTACTCACCCATCCCCAGATTATTTTAAAGCTAAATTCAGACTATTTCAAGAAATTTAAACAGGAATTTCACCTGCCTTAGAAACTCCATTCTGGATGGATCGCCACCTCTAGTTAGTGCACTGGGCGTACCCCCTGCTACACTCTCACACCCCTACCACCCTCAAGAAGCCCTCACAACTGACCACTGCCACCAGAGATGTCCTTGCAGGGGTGTCTTCAAACACACTATGAACCTCATCAGTGGCCCAAAATCGAAGGAAGTGACTAGGCGTCCCAAGTAAGAGCAGCTACCAGATGAATCTTACAACCTGAGGGACATCACTACTCTTGGCCTAAGAATGGCCCTCATGAGCCAGCATGGGACAGCGTTTCCCAGTCACTATGGCAACGATAGCAAATGCTCTATTATCAATGAATTAAAACAAGAAAGCATCGTCCTTACCACTGAAAAGCTCATTTTCCTTAAAACAAAAACAAAAAATAAACACTCACATGTGGTTTGTGAAAAAGTGTAGTCTTTATTCTGGAGAAATGCATATGGAGAGTAGTATCATTGCAATGAATCCCCCCCAAAAAAGTTTTTTTAAATACAGCTTGTACTATGATACCAAAAGCTGGAGACTCCCATGTCCTCACCACTATTTATATATTTGAGATTATTCTTTCCAGAATCATATTAGGAGGACATGCAAAGGAAAAAACACATTTGCACCCCCTGAACAGCAACTTAACTTACTCCTCAGAGTGTGTAGAAACTTGAAGATGTAAATAAATGTGTGAAATCAATACCTAAGGTGGTAATAACCACTGAGAATTTTAAGGGTCTAAAAATATTTTTTAAATCAGCAAGCCGCTGATCTTGGCACATTAGCAGCTATTACTATACTAAAATGATCTGCCAGGAAGGCACAGAAAAATCAAAGACATTTTCCACTGGGAAGCAAACAAGTTTGATTATCAAGATGAGCCTGTACTAAACATAATTTTCCCCATCAGGGCAATGGTAAATGAAGCCATTAATGAGCAAATACACGTTTTTAGATGACATTCTAGAAATACACATCGAAGAAAATATGCATCCACAGAATAGCTAACTTGGAAAGAAGGAACGAATTTGAGATACTGGTTAGTAGGAAAAAAGAAAGGAGACCCTCTTAATCAGCCTTTGTCAATCACCACCTGAAACACAAGGCGAATGGCAACACCAGTAACCAGGCCTTGTCAGTAGGGAAGGTAGAGCTAAAGGAGCCCTAGGAGTTAAAACCCTGTTTACTATGTCTGGAGGTAGTGCAATCTGTATACCAATCACTGAAGTCATCTGAGGATTGCCCGTTGCTGACAAATGTAGATGGACAGATATGTAAAGATGATGCATCATGAACTACAGCTGATGAATTTCCTGCAGAAGCCCCTGTACTCACATCAGAAGTGTCAAGAGGTGACAGAGCTACATCACACTGAGTCTGGCAGTTTAATTTGGTGTCAGCTATTAGTGTCGACTCTCAGCGCTATTGCCATTCAGTGTTTCTGCTGGCAAGGTGACACAGCCTCAGAGATCGCTAAATTTCTTTGTTGAGTGAAAGAGAGGTTGCCTGGTTTGTGCAGTAATCCCTTGCTGAACAATGGGGATTGCCGAGGGGCCAGGGAAGGAAACAGGGGAAAAAGGAATTCATTTCACAGGGTTCCTTTAAAACATTTCTTGCATAACTTCAGGTAAGGATCTGATGACTTTGTTGGGTAAAAAGCAAATGTCTGGGACAAGGATGATTTATGTTGAAGGTTTGGCTTGGCTGAATTAGAAGCTACTGAGTGTACTGGCATCACGGAAGTACTCTCCCTACATGGGTCCCAGGGAAACCACCACATTCACTCAGGAAGGAGGACGTGGTGGGCTGCTCTGACCTCTGGGCGTCACCCAGTGAGCCCAGTTCCTTCTCCTGGCCCCATGCTTATGGGAGAAGCAGACCTTGGCAGTGTATCCAAGGACACTTCAAACTTCCTTGGTTACCCTTCCTCCAGAGAAAAGAGAAACAGTGTCCATACCCTACACCCCACCCCCAATCTCATGCCACTGCTTGCAGGGTAAGAAGGCATGGGGTGCAGGTCAGGGTGGCCCTGGCCACTTCATACTGCCTATGACTCAAGGAATTTGGTCAAAACCTAAAGATAAATAGCCCCTCCTCCACTCTGCCCAGGACAGCACTGCCATAGATACATGTCCCGGACTTCGCACCATGGAGGCCACAGGAAGGTGATAATGATTACCAGTGCCTAGGATACACACTTCCAGAACTATCTATAAGAGTAGGGGAGGGGTTGGAAGAAACATGGAGAAGGAGTTACAGTCATTAGTAGTAAAATAATCTCTGTAGCAACGAGAAAAACATGGCTTAAAGTTAAAGCAACTTGTCCAAGGCAGCAATTAGGATTAGAATACGGCAAAGGGGAAACCGCGTAGGAGCTCTATATTATAGGAACCAGAGCAGACTGCAAAGCTTCTTAGCACCTGCCCTACCACACTGGACAAGAGCCTGCTCACAATACTGCGCTCCTTATATTTTCATAGAACTCCATACCTGTGGTCTGTGGCTTTTACTCCCATCATCTCATTGGAGCCTCAGTCATTCCTGAGGCTTCCTGAAGCTACTCCCAGAGGCCATCCTCTGATTCTGAGCTCTTTCAATACTCCAACTTCCACCCACATTCTTCCCCTTTATAGAAGAAAGCTGCATATTCCAGGAGAATTTCACCCAATGCCATGGAACTGACCAATCTGAAACCATCACAGTAGCGTAACTCAGACTTTCCGTGGTAGAAGAGTCGGGTAAATTTCTAATAGGTAAATACATAAGTCAGTCCAAGAAATTCTGTATAGACAAGGCATGTCTGGGATAACTATAAACATTTTACAAGAACCTCCTCAGGACACGGGGAGGGGGAGGGGTAAGCTGGGACGAAGTGAGAGAGTGGCACGGACATATATACACTACCAAACATAAAATAGATAGCTAGTGGGAAGCAGCCGCATAGCACAGGGAGATCAGCTCGGTGCTTTGTGATCGCCTGGAGGGGTGGGATAGGGAGGGTGGGAGGGAGACGCAAGAGGGAGGAGATATGGGGGTATATGTATATGTATAGCCGATTCACTTTGTTATAAAGCAGAAACTAACACAACATTGTAAAGCAATTACACCCCAATAAAAATATATATTAAAAAAAAAGAACCTCCTTAGGATGACTTTCCAATCTAAAACTCTTTGGAGATACAAATTCACAATTATAGTGTTCTTATGGGGATTTCTTTTCCTGTGAAAATTTCTCCGGTTTAAGAATGTTAACACTAACATTCTAAGGGTCCTATGTTTCTGAACTCTGCTTTCTGAAACTATCACCCTTCCATAGACATCTTTATAAAAGTTTCAGAAAGCTCCTGTAAGGGATATCTAGCTATATATCTGGACATAATGTACAGAACAAGGTCAGCAAGAGTCACTGCTCCACACTGGTCACCCACCTGGAATATCGTGTCCAGTTGTAGAAGCCACACTTGACGATGGGTATTAACCAGCGGAGCAGCTGCGGTGATGAGGAGTCGACAACACCACAGTGTGTGGTCGAAGGTCCTTGGCCAAAGACAAGATAGCAGGCGTTGGCAGTCCCTTCCAGTTCAGGCTAGCCCCTCGGGAGGTCTTCCTCACTCAAGGCTTTCCCTTCTCAAACTCCCACTGTCTGGGCCTTGCTCTGTTTTTTAAAAGGACCATTTATTTTCTGTCAGCCTTATTTCCAGTTTCTGTTTATGAGTCTGTGGAAGGCCAGCTTAAGACCAGTCAGCGGTTGTTTCTGCCCGTTGTGTGGCCTGAGTGCCAGAGCCGCGGTCCAGTCCCGAGTGGCGCGCTGCGGCTCCTACCCAAACCCTTCAGACCAGCCCGCCACCCAGGGTTGAGAAGCAGTAATTTGGGAGCTGGCACAGCCCATTGTCTCTGAGACGCCTCCTGGGTCACAGCCTTGTCAGCAGCGGCCTCCTTTTCAGTCTCCTCAGGATCTCTGCCGGAGAGCGTGTGACCACGCGAGACCTTCCGCGGGAGTTCACAGGGCGGGGCCGCGCCTGCGCAGAACGTTCGGACCGTCGCCAGCCACCTAAGACCCGCCGGCCCGTGAGTTCCTCTGTGGTGGTAGTGACAGTGTCCACACGCAGAGGAGGGTCTGTGTTATGCAGCAGTGGTTGGCTGGTTAACGTGAGACTCCTCTGTGAGAGGCTGTGGTTGCCCTGGGATCAGCCACCGGCCGACGTCTCGGGTTCCCGGAAGACTGCTTGGATCTCGTTAGGGAAGTTTCCAGATGTGAAGCCGCAAGAGGAGAAGTTCTAGAGGCAGCAGCAGACTTTAGCACAGCTGGCCAGTATTCCTGGAGGGTATGACACTGACCTTTCATAATTAAAGAAACTATATCTTTGTGGGAACATTGAAATAGCTTTGGATTTGAGTCTATTTACCGTTGGAATCTCGATCTAATTGCTAATAGTGAATCCGAGGGCATTCCAGGCCTCCACGCAGTGACTTGATGAAATAGATTAGAGATGGAGGAAGGCAGAGGGGAAAAAACATCAACTCAGCCTTGGGAAATGTCTTAAAATGATCAGGAGTACATAAATTACCTTCAACCAAATACAGTTTTCCTTGATCCTACCACATTTGCTCCCTTTCCAATCCTAACCTTCCCCATCTCCTTTTACTGCTGTTATCTTTCTAATCCATGATTTTTCAACATCAACGATGCTGTCAGTCATCGTAGAAATCCCTTTGACAAGTCAGAAACTTGCCAAAGATTATTATGACCAATGTCATTGTGGAGGAATCAGGAAAAGAGGCATGACTCTGTACCAAGGCTTGGACTCTAGGAAATAAAGCATGGAGGCATGAAGTCGTGGGATTTGATTCTCTCAGCCTCCACATGCTGAGAGAAAGCATTTATTGATAATCGCAAAGGAACATACCTTCAGCTCCCCTACCTACTGTGATGCAGACCCTGGGTGGGTAGGAGTTAATGCGGGTGCAGGGCCCATATCTCCCCCTTCTCTATGTCTCCCACAAGTTCAGCACAGTGTTTTCCACCTCCTAGGAACTCAATAAGCAATTAATAGATTGAAGTGGAGAGTTGCTGTTAGCAATCTCACCCCAGGCACAAAATTCACAATACATACCATAACTAGTGCCTATAGAAATTGATCCAGCTCAAAACTATATATAAATGCAATGGATTTGTAGCCTTAAAGTTTCAAAAGCATTGATATTTCCAATCTGGAGAAATAAAGGTATTTTAATCCTCTTGCATCTTTCAGTTTAAGATACCATATTAGACTGGAATGGAGATTAAAACTTTTACTCAAGAGATATCTCTTCCAGTCTCATTCCATTAGTTACAACAAGGCCCCATCATTAAAGACTTTACTGCCTCGCTGGGAGAGAACTTGTGATGAGTGACTGACTCTCATAATAGGCTTAGGGAACCAGACTCATTCACTGAATCAAGAAAAAGAACATCAAGGAAAGAAGAGAACATCAAAGAATAACTCTATAGGCTCACTTTTTTATTTCTTTCCTTGAGTCAGACTACTAGCATCTTTCTTAGAAATGAGGTAGCATTTCAGAACATGGATCTGAGTGCTCAAGTGACTTCAGTGGATCTGCAGCATTTATTAAGCACTGGCTGTATACAAATCCTTCAATGGGATGATAGCTGCTGCTGAAGAACCCACTGCAGACCTAACCATGCAGGCTCTGCCTGAGAAGCTTATTATCTCATTGAGAAGACTTAAAACAGAGAGGAGGCTTTTTTCAAACTAAAGAAAGAGCAGCATAAAAACTAGTGGAAAATAATAAAATGCAAATGAAATACCCAAGGGCCAGGGACAGTTGGATTAAGGCCACAAGTCAACATAGGCAATAACAAATTATTCCTTCCATGTGTACAATACTCCACAGTTTTCTAACTCTTCACACATATCACCTCTTAATTTTCAAAGAATTTTATGAAATAGGCTTTATCTTCCCCAGTTTCTGGATGAGAAAACAGTCCCACATCAGTGAGGTGACGTGTCCAAGGCTCCTGAGCTAGCAAGTGGCAGAGCTGAACAGAAAATAATTTAGGGCTCTAACCTGCTGACATCTAGCTATCGTTGTTTCCACTTCCCCACATTATCACTCAAAACATATATCTGTACAGAGCTTTACTTTCACAAAGTATTTTTACAGACGTTTTATCATTTGGTCCTCTCAGTGCTGTGTGAGAGGCAGGGCAGAAATTCCACAGGAGGAGAGCAAATTAGGATGTTGGTGAGTTTTCCTGCCTGAAGCCATCCAAACAGAGATTGTTGCTGCATCATGACTCCCAGCACAGGGACCATTGCTTCACACCTAACTGATTTCATGGCAGGGGTGAGCAGGAGAAAGGACTCGTGCAAACAGGGAACGTGCACTTTCATTTATTCCTGGATCTTGTACCTGTCACGTAACAATTCAAACCATGAGACTAGAAGAGGAAAGGGGGTGATATACACACCAGTCTGTTCTCTTAGCAGCTTCCTTGCTTTTCAGAGCATCAGGAATCGCGGGGGTTCCTCACATCTACCACACACTCCTTTGCTTGGATTAAGGTGCTGGATTTGGATGGTGAATTTAAATCATGTCCCCAGCTCCCAGCGCTAAACTGTCTATCCTGTCAGAGGAACTGCCACAGCCTCTCTGTTTTGCATGCCCTCTGTAAAGAAGGAGAACGAGAGAACGATAACCCCAGGGTGAACAGGAGAACCACTTTGGGAAATGTATTCCCGCAGCACCCAGGAAGGAGCAGGCTAATTGGCTCCAGAGGCAGTGGCAGCAGCGTGGGCAGGTAGGATTGTGCCGTCCTTTATTGACTGGTGCAGTCACTTGTTGGGAACCCGTGTTCGTTAGCTGTGTGTAAAGTGATATTAGAGGAGAGATGCTGGGTCCTGTGCTGAATGATTGACCACCCAACCTGATGGGAGGTGCATTATGTAAAAGCGCCTGCAAGAGTAATCAAGTTACTTAAGTGGATGTGTTGAGCGTATCTGAGAGGGTGCTGCTGGGAGAATGCAAGATCAGGGCGTTGAAATGTGAAAGGCCTCAACTGAAATAAGCCCTCAGCCTTTTCATACCCATTATCCACAGCTCTCTCAGGTTATCATACAGAATTAAAGAGTCCTCCCACTCCCCGTGTGCTAACTCTTCACGTTTCCAGGCCAAAATTGGGTGCGTAAGCTGCCAGAACCTGTTTGTCTAGCAGACCCAGGAGGAAAGGGAAGAGGCCAGCTCTTCCTTCAAATCTTCCTTAGTCCCTTCTGTGATAGGAGGAAGCTCATTGGCTAATCCCCAGGCTTTTAAAGATACCATTAAATTTTTAAAAGCTACTAGACCAATGGTGTCTCCTAGGGTGTTTGCTGCTCAAGTCAAAGGTAACAAAGAGTTCACTGTATTTGCCCCCACACCTTTTGGAGGTGACCTTTGGAGGCTGTTAGCATCAACCTTGTGCTGAGACCAAACAAGTTCACCAACCCCCACAATGGTATGTGTCCAAGGGCCGCATCTCTACCACCATTGCTCCAAAAAGTGTTGGTCATCAGTCCCCTTCTTTTCTCCCTAATACACTGCCCTCTGAAGCCCCCTCCTCTTCTCCTAACCACGGCTTCCCAGGGAGACAATGACATGCACGCAAAAGCATTTCTCTGGCTCTACCCCCACCCACTCTGCAGGACCTGCAGACCCCTCCAGATCCTCCCAAATCATCACAAGAATCCCCAGGGGTATTTCCTAGGTGCTCCAAAACCAAAATTATGGGCTACCAATGTCCCCTATCCCTACAATATTTACAGGGTTATAGGAAGTGTCTCCCATCAGAGCTAGCACCAAAAGTAGCACCTCCTGAAGTCTAGAATTCTGGATCCCTTGTGCAAATGGACCACGGCTGGGTCTCCTCACCCCAATTCTCCAAACACACCACGTGCTAGGGAGAACAGAGCTTCAGCTCATGACAGGACCCAGCCAACTTTCAATGGCTGTAAACCACGTATACAACGCAGCCCAGATTCTTCAGCCTGGCATTCAAAGCCCCAGTCACTGCTTCCACTGCAGCTCATCTTCTCCTAAAGCTATCCTTACATCCAAATCATTACCCACCTCCCAGACTACATGCCTTTCACCAAACACACTTTGAATGGTTCCTGTCACGTGCCTTTATCCTAGGTTTCCTGCAGTTGACCTCCCTCCCCTCCACCCACTGCTGCCTTTAAGAATCCAGCCAATCAGTCAGCAAGACCCAGCTCAGGCGTTCCTCCTTCCTTTCATCGCAAACCAGCTTATGTCACAGTCAGTGGTGTGTGTCCCTCCCTAAAGTGTACACTCTGAAGGGCAGGGACCACATCTTATTTATCTAAATCCCTATCGTCAATAACAGAGTACTTTGCACAGAGTGGGTGCTCACTAAGTGGTTATTGGATTGTAGAGGCTATACTATGAATCATTGCCTAACTATGAAATCATATATCCATTTGTTTCTTTTACCTGAAGGTGCTCCAGTGGAATAGGACCCAGAACTGACAAAGTTTGATAGACAAGGTTAGGATTGGAAAATGCCTGAAGCATGGTCCATTGGACACCCAGGTGTAAGGTCCTTACCACTAGTGAGAAACAAAGAAAATGGAGTAAATGGAGAAATGAGGTGGGAGAAGGGAGACAGTCAAACAAAGCAGCACATCCCCAACTCTCTCAGGTCTGACCCCATCACCAATAATGCATGCTAGTTGATATCCTTCAACCTTTGGTATCATCAAATATTAGAATTACATAGTCTAACCTCTTCATTTTGTAGAGTCAGCAATGGAGGCTCAGAGAGGTAAAATGACTTCCCCAAGGTCACACAGCCAATTAGTGGCAATGTCAGAAGTAAAACCAAGGTCTCCTGAGTACACATGTGTATTTTTTACTAATAGTATATATAGTCTTTTCTTTCCATCTATTTATCATTCGTTTTCATAAGAGAAATGGAATGAACTGAAAGAACGAGGAGGAAGAGAAAAGGGAACTAAAACAGAATATTCATTCATAAATCTGTCTTATATCCAATGATCCCCCAGCACAATCAGTAAAAGGCTTTTTAAAATTTCCTTGTCTTCATGAAAAGGGACAAGTAGACATGAAATTCACAAGTGACTGTGTAACCAGATGCTGAATGCTAGGCTCCTCCTGCTAGGTATGGGCCCCTAGAGCTCCTTGCTAGGATCTGGGTGGGCTGAGCACATGGGTGGGAGGCCAGATTCTTGACATTATTGTCTTTGGCAGTAGTCCCTAATCCTGCCAGCCTTACCTCTCTGATTTATTAGCACAAACCCAGCACTCTAAAAATATAATTACTGCATTTAGAGTGTGTTTCCTATCTATAGGCTGCAGGGGCTTAAGCACACATAAACTCTTCTGACACTGGATTATACCCTGGAAAACCAAAACTGTGCACTCTGCAAAGCCAGCCTGACAGCTGGATGATCCGATGGGCTGGTGGTGCTCATTAGCAGCTGCCACGTGAATGAAAGCAGTAATCATTTCTACCATAAAGTACACAATTTACAGCAAGGAAGACAGCCTCATAGATCTTTCTTGCTCATCTTAATATGGACTATTTCGTGAGTTTTAAAAAATACCTCCAGATTCTCACCCTTGACCTGGACAGAAACTATAGAATTTCTTTGTGACGTTACTAATATAAGACAGGTTAAAGAGAGCAGTTAGGCACCATGTTTCTGATGAAAAGAGTGTCTGGGAAACACAGCCTTAAGCATGGGTCCCTCAAACTCAACCATCTACCACCCTTTTATATGACCTTTAAAAGCCCAAGTGGACTATTGCCTTATGCTCCTCAGTCTCCAGGCCCCTCCAGGACTCTGAGAAAGCCTTGAGGTACAGTGACTTCAGTTTCATCCTATCTCTGTAGGTTTGCTGTGCAATCATGGAGAAATGGCTCTCCGTGCTTTGGTCACCACGGCTACAAAATGGGGATAGCAGCCTTCCTGTATGAGTTTACCAGGGCCACCATGACAAAATACCACTGGCTCACGGGCTTAACCAACAGTACTTTTTTTTTTTTTTTTTTTGCGGTATGCGGGCCTCTCACTGCTGTGGCCTCTCCCGCTGCGGAGCACAGGCTCCAGATACGCAGGCCCAGCAGCCATGGCTCACGGGCCCAGCCGCTCCGCGGCATGTGGGATCCTCCCGGACCGGGGCACGAACCCGGGTCCCCTGCATCAGCAGGCGGACTCCCAACCACTGCGCCACCAGGGAAACCCCCCAACAGTACTTTTTTTCTCACAGTTCTGAAAGCTAGAAGTTCAAGATCAAGGTGTCAGCAAAGTTAATTTCATGCTGAGGCATTTCTCCTTGGCATGCATGTTGCCGCTCTCTCCCTGTGTCCTCCACGGTCTTTTCTCCATGCTCACACAACCCTGGTGTCTCTCTGTGTGCCCAAATTTCCTTTTCTTGTAAGGACACCAACCAGATTGGATTAGAGCCCACTCTAAAGGCCTCATTTTAACTTAATGCCTCTTTAAAGACCTTATCTCCAAATACGATTTCATTCTGAAATACTGGGGGTTGGGACTTTAACAGATGAATTTTGGGAGTGGGAGAGGGGGACACAATTCAACCCATAACACCCCGACAGGTGATGTGGTGGTAAGAATCAAGTGCAACAATGTGTATAAAGTGGCTAACACAGAGTCTCTACAAAATAAATGTCAGCTCCTACTATCATCATTATTGACTCTTTTGATAATACAATTTTGAGCTTTAAATAAAATTCAGAGCTCATAACATATATTCCCTGTTTAGAAAGTTTGCAATGTCATTGGAAGCTTTTAGCCAGAATAAGAGTCTAAACACCTTCGCATCACTTACAAACTCTTCAGAGCCAGGGTTTGACCTGTCTTCCCTACCTTAGTCACGCCTTCACATTTCTGATGCTCTCTGTCACTCCAGACTTCTTTCTTCTCCAGACTTGCTGGCTCCATTACACATACAGGTATCTCCTCCCTCCACTATGCGCTGGGTAAACTCATACATACCCCTCAAAACCCACACTAAATTTCACTTCTTTTGTGAAACATTTCCCCTAATCCTGGATCAAATTCAGTTTCTCTTATGTTACGCAACTAAATCAGTTTGCATATAAATTAACAATAGCATGTATTGCTTTGTATTTTAACTATTTATTTATATGACTGCCTATGGTTTATTTACCCTTTTTCACATAGTAGGTGAAATTGTATTAGAATACAAAACAAAACAAAAATTGTATTGGCATTGAATAAAATTGTATTGGAAGGAAAGGAGGGAGTGAGGAAGGAATGGGAGATAAAAGAAGAGAGGGTCAGAGGAAAAAAAGAGAGAGAAAGAAAAGAGAGAAACAGGAAGGGAAAGAAAGGAAGAAAATCCAGCAAACCAAATCTATGAAAAAGCTAAAAACAGCAGGGGCAAAGGAAGCCAGAGGTCAAGCCAAAAGACCAACCTCACCATTTCCCTGCTGATGCAGTGCCCTAGAAGAGACCAAAATCATTAAACAGAAAACCAGATGTCACTGAAGAGGCAAATCTTTTTCAAGAACATCCATACTTCCATTGGTAAAGTGGTGCCTTTTAACCTCAAAGTTGGTGAGGAACAGAGACCGTGTGTCACCTACCTTCCCCAAAGGATCTAACCCATTGCACACCAAATAAATATGAAGTAGGGAACAAACCTAACCACTTCTGGTTTGGTGCTGCCAATTCAAATCGATTTTTGTGCAAACAAGCTCTTAAAATGTTTAATATGCCTCAGTTCATTTTTTAACAGCTCTGGTGTCAGAGAGGGAACTGAGGAGACCCCCAGTAATTCCCAGGAGCAACGAGCAAGCAGGCGTAGGTACCCGTGAGTCCCTTGAGCTTGCTTGCTTAATTAAGTCCAACTTAAATTAGACTGGGTCCATTGTAAGGCCTCGAGTAAATAAAATTCTGTTTTAAGGCTGAACAAGTGGGTTAAAATTACCGAAGATAATCTTAAATTACAGTAGCCACAGTGGAGAACTTCCAACCATCCTGCATAAGCTTATCCATTTACGAGGTGCCCTAGAGAAAAAAGGGTCTTGGCCAAGCACTCAGCATAATGGGTAGAGGGAAAATTATGTTTTGTCATCTACAGTTTTCGGTGACCAGTATGAGACCCACTGGGATGACTTACTCGCTCCAGACCTGGGGAAACTGGCAGAAGCTGTCAAAGGGTGAGGATTCTTAGCAAAGTCAGCTCTCCCAGATCTCTGTCTGTGGTGAGTAATCAAGAGAAGAAGTTAAAATTTCACATTGTTCCTTCCTTTCCAAATTCAGATTGGCAGGAAGAATGCTGGTCATCGATCCTTTCTCTCTCTGCGACAACTATTGCCTTCTTGTTTGTCTCATTTTGTGTCCTGAGACATGGAATGTCTGGACCAGGTGAACACTGGCTGTTTCTGGAAGTCTTGTCCAAGGCCTTCCTCATAGTCCTCACATCATATGAGAGGTGAATCATAACTAATTTAAAGGCCCCCTGACTAACCAGAGAACTCCCCAAGAAGAGAAAAGGAAACAGAAGATGCTGGTAAAGGCACATAAGGAAAACTTGGAATTATGGTGTAAGTTCTAGTCCAAAAGCCAGTAGGCTCAAGGAGCCCGGTTTTCAGTTTGAGTCCAAAGGTAGGAAAAGACTGATGTTCTAGCTCAGTCAGACAGAAGGAGTTCCCTCTTATTCAGCCTTTTCATTCTATTCAGATTTTTTAATTGATTGGATGAGCCCCACCCACATTAATGAGGGCAATATGCTTTACTCAATCTACCAATTCAAATGTTAATCTCATCCAGATATATCCTCACAGATGCACACAGCAATAATATTTGACCAAAGGTCTGGGAACCCCATGTCCCAGTCAGGTTGACACATAAATTTAACCACCTCACACAGTGTTTCCCCAAACTTACCTGACCTCAGAATGCCTCTCTAGAACTGTGTTTCTCAGACAGTGGTGTTCCATGGATCACCAGTCTCAAATTACCTGAGTTGCTCTCTAAAGATTCTGATTCAGAGGTCTAGGTTAGACCCATGAACCAGCATTTTCAGGACGTAATACCTGAACCCATGGGTCAATCACAGGACCACGAAAATGGGACTCCTCCTGCTGTTACACAGTAGGAAACTCGCTGCACCACCTGTCATGTATTCTTGCCCTGAAGTGGAACTAAATCTAGACAATTCTCAGATCTAAGTTACTATCAGTTAACAGGAAATAATGGCAAACTAATTAAAATTCACTAGGATACAGTCAGCCAAATCCAAAATGTTGCATATTCTATAGGATGAATGATTTGGTTTCTTCAACAAATAAGTGGTATTTTTTAAATGGATGGGGGACTGTCATAGATTAAAAGACACTTAAGAAATATAAAATTTAGTACAATGTATAATGTGTAGAAACCACCTTTAAAAGATATTTTGGAGACAAATATGAATCAATTGGGACAATATAAATATGGATTGGGTACTAGCTAATGTGAGGGAATTATTATCAATTTTATTATGTGTGATAATGGTATTGTGAAATGTATAGGAAAAAAAGTGTCATCTGGCAGAGATGCATATTGAAGTACATGCCGATGAAATTATACAATGACTGAGATTTTCCTTAAATTAGTCCATTAAAAAACAGGAGAGATAGATGAAATAATGTTTGCAAAATACTGATAACTGTTGAAAGTGGGTGATAAGGACATAGTTTTAAATATAATTTTCTCTATTGTTTATTATATTTAAATTTTTCCATAATAAAAATATTTAAGAAAAGAGAAAAGGAAAAAGCACCCCTGGGTGATGTTTATGCATTCTAAAGTTCTGCTCTCCAAGTAGAGCTAGGACAAATGGGTCATAAAGCAGCAGAAATCAACTCAGTGTTTCCGAAGCCTTCTAACAATTAGATATACCTGACTCTGGGAGTGTTTAGGGGAATGTCAAGGATAAGGGAAGCTGCAGAGGGCCTTTTTGCATTGTTTTGGGGCGCTGGGCAATGACCCATGTAGCCAACAGCTTGTGCATTCCAGAGTCTTTCTCCTTCACCATTCCTGGCCACCTGATCTCCAAGGAACATGAAGTTCCAGCCACTTGTCCTCACTCAACACAGTTAAGCTCCCATGTTACAGAATGTCTAATTCCCAGCCCTGAGTATGGTGAGGGCCCATAGAATCTTTGCTTGAGACTTAAGTACCCACTTCGAACTTTTAAAGTGGCTTGTGCCAAAGGCAGTGGATCACTCATCTGAGCGTCTCTCCAGCCGGCTATTTGAAATATTTGACAGGCCTTGCAAATAGTCACTTGCTCAGGGCAAGAAACTATTTATTAGGAGCACATAGAAAAGGATATTAATTGCACTTACTGTGCTACATGTATTTGTCCCTAGAGGGCAAGGAGAGATCTAGATTTTTAAAAAAAGAAAAAGAAAAAGAAAAAGCTATTGTGGGCTGAAGAATCCATAAATTTTTAACTATGATGTTTTAAGAATATGTTCAATTTGAATTTGACAAATTCATATGCTGATTGTCTAGCTTCCCCATTTCCTAATAGAGAACCAGTTGGAATTGTGAGAGATCCCAAATAATGAAGAAAAACAAGACATGTCCATTTGTCACAGTTCATGCTGGAGACAGGCTAATGAAGTTGGCTTGCAAAGCATCATTTATACTTTGCTCGTAAGGTTATCTGGAGCATTTTATTTTCCTTCATTTTTTGCCCTTTAAAGCTTTTCTAGCACCTTGGCTTGTAAAAATCACCTTTGCAAGTAGTGGCACAATTGAACATAGAAGTGTGCTCCCTGTTTCAATTCAGAATCATACACACACAATTATTCAGTGACTTTTCCAACCAGCCATGTCCATGATAGCTGCATGGCAAGGGGTGCCACCCCACAGTTATTTTTCTTCTGCAAATTAATGGTGTTGCATGCTTCTATTAATATAAGTGTGTTTGACTTTTCTCTTAAGTTGTATTATCCTAAATGGGCTTTCAGTCAGATTGTCCTCATTAGGCATTCAAAACTCCAAGTTCATCAGGGAATAGATTTAGAATGGTTAATGATTTTACAAAACTCCCAACCCTTATTCATAAGAAAAATTAGCTCTGTGATGTCAGGAATTCATCTCTTCCTTTCTTCTCCCACACAACTTACTCGAATTCAGACCCTCCCTACATCTGACACACACAAAAGCCTTCCCTCCTTCATCTCCACCCACTTCTCTGGGCCTCTGTATACACACACACACACACACACACACACACACACACACACACACACAGCTTTGCTCTTCACTGACATTTAAAGAACCAAACCATCTTTCTGGCATTATCCCTACTCCCATCTTCCCACTAACACCCCACTACCACCACCAAACTGATGTCCCAAACACACCCCACAGTTACCATGCCCTGAACAGATTTAGTATGCCTTGCCACTCTTTCCTGCCTGAATGTCCCTAGCCCACATCTGCACCTGTCAGATTTACCAATTATTCAAAACTTTGTTCACATCTTCCACTTCTAGGAGGACTTTTCATGTCTTCCAAATAGTTAATCTCTTCCTCCTAGGTTCATTCATTTAATTCTGCTTACACCATTCTTACAGCACACCAATAGCCTATATATTTTGTTTTTTCCTTTTTTTTTTTTTTTCTGCGGTACGCGGGCCTCTCACTGTTGTGGCCTCTCCCGTTGCGGAGCACAGGCTCTGGACACGCAGGCTCAGCGGCCATGGCTCAAGGGCCTAGCCGCTCCGCGGCATGTGGGATCTTCCTGGACCGGGGCACGAACCCGTGTCCCCTGCATCAGCAGGCGGAGCCTCAACCACTGCGCCACCAGGGAAGCCCTAGCCTATATTTTTTACAATTATTCAGGTACATACTTTCTCCTCCATGAGACTGTGAGTCTTGGGAGCCAGAGACCTGTCATGTTCATCTTTGCTTCCCAGGCAACAACTGCCTGGCACATGGTAGATGTTCCAAGTATTTTGGGGTTACAATGAAATGTTAGGCAGCCATTCAAAAAATATATGAAACTATGAACAAGTATAACATTAAGTAAAAAGCAAAGGCGGAGAAGTGTTTATACTATGCTGCCATTTATGTAAAATAAAATCAGATATGGATAGAGATATATAGAGATAATAATAGATTGATCTCTGATATATCTCTCAAAAGATACACATACACACACAGAGCAAACAACAAGCAAAAACAAAAAACAAAAAGTCTCTGATAACAGTGGTTGCCATTGAGGAGGGGGCAGATACACAGAGTCAGTGGTGGGACAGAGCTTTACTTTCTCTGTGTACCATTTTATACTGTTTGAATTTTATTACCATTGCATGTATTACCTTGTGCATAAATTACCCACATTACCTATTCAAAGATAACAGTTCAATTCAACTCAATGAAAGTAATCAATGTTTGATTTTAATTGAAGCTGAACTGAACAACCCTGAAATTAATAATAGAACTAGCTGGAGTAGTCAGATTACCCATTCCCAATGAGTTCAGCATTCAGAAAGAGAATTTTATTGCTCTAATTATATGACGATCCAATGCCAAGTTGAATTCATTACTTTTAATAATAGTAATAATAACGAATATGCTTATAAAATTAATAGATCAGATATAATTTTTCATATTGAGAAACTTTATCCGACAGTGCTTAAATTCTATCACCTTGGAAAATCAGTTCACTAACAATGTGAGCTCTCAGCAGTCATTTTTTTTACCCAGGATTATTATTGAAAAGTATTGACAAATAGCAAAAGCTGAAACATTGCAATAAATATATCATTAAATCTTACAGTTGCATAAATTATATCAGTAAGTACTTGCTGGAAACGTGTGCATAGAGGGAATAAAAACTGTCTTGTTCAAGGTATGATATAGCCTGAGAAACGCCTATCCATGAAGACCTGGGACATGGTATTTATAGCTAAGAGGTTCCCAGACTGGGCTGTGTGGCCAGGTTTGCACAAGTCTGTGGAAAAAGTCATCCTTCTTCCAATTTCCACCATACAAGGGAAGCACTCAGTCTATTATACCAACTCAAAATACCATGGCTCCCTCTTTAGCTACTTCTATATCTTTCCTTCCTCATGGTCTATTAGCAAATACAAGAACATTCAAAGGAAGATCAAAAAAATTAAAAGAAACCCTACCACAACATGCATGGACTGCCTTCTTAACCCTATCTGGTGAAAAGACCCTGCTCTGGACCCCAAGCTTTCATTGCTTTCATCATTTTCTTAGCCTCTGGAGCTACAAATGTTACATGTGTCTGGTAAATTGTCCTGCCATCTCTAAGATCCCTTTTTAAAGAATCACCTATGATGTATGAGCAGCAGTGAAACCCCACTCCTGGAGGCTCTCAGTAGAATGTCGAGGGCAGAATGGAGACCCATGCAGCAGCAGCGGCAGACCCTGGGGGATGCTAATGAGGGGCAGGGCACTGCTTGTTATTAACATATTAGCCCCACAGGGCACTGTGCCAGTTTTAATAAGCAACCAATCTGTAATGTCTGCTCAGCTATGAAAGATCTGGAAACTCAGAAAGAAACACCATAACACCTCATTTCCAGCAGTGCCTGAAAAACACTTTTCATAACAACAAATTCTCAGGCACTGCTAGTCACTATACTAATCTTAAGTATTATTGATAATAATAGACATGACTGTTATTACTCTCCACAACCAGTATGTTTATTATAGTGTATACATACTGAATATACTACCATAGCATTCATGCTAACGATAATAAACTATCATACTATATTTTGTTCACCACTGTACCCCCAGGGACTAGCCTGGGATATGGCAGGTGCCTAATATTTGTTGAATCTAATTGAGTATTACATACAATAGGATAGATAATATACTATCTTATTTCCAAGAAAAAAGATACAATTTCTTGAAAAGTGATTTCTGACTCCCATATGTTTTTATCTGTAGATATCATTTACTTGAAAATCACAAAAAAAGAAGACAATAAAAAGTCAGAGATGGGTTACACCAGAAGAAAGACTAAGGAGAAGAAGGGGGCCTCTGAGCAGCTGTACAAGGTTAGTGGCAAGTCATCCTGTCCCTCCTTCCTGAAGTCAGTCCTCCCTGCAAAAGCATGAAGAGCAATCCTCTCCTTTAGATTAAAAAAAAAAAAAAAACTTTTCACATTTAAGTTTCTGACCCTTCTTTTTAGTGCCCATCTCTTCTCTGTGTCCTCTGGTCTATGACAGACTCTGAATTGCTTTTGGAAAGTATTTGGAACCACTTCCCCAGAATCTGGAAAAGACATAAGCAATGCCCTTCAAGTTCCAGGTTCCAATTGTATACTGCTGGTTGGCAAGAATATTGGTACAAGCGTTTTGAAGAGCAATTTGGCAATGTACTAGTAAGAGCTCTAGAATTGTGCATCCCATTTGGTCCAGTAAGTTACCTTCTAGAAAGCTAACCTAAGGAAGTCATCCCAAATACATAAAAGGCTTTCTAGTTAAATTTATTCAGAGCCTCATCTGCAACAGTTAAAATCTGGATTTAACCTGAATTTCTAACAATGGCAGAATGTTTTATTCCATTCACATGTTGGAATGCTATACAGCCATTAAAGATTATTTACGAAAAGCATGTAACAAAGAGGAATCCTTACATTTTGATTATAAGTGGGAAAACATGTGTATATAGGATGATCTTAACTAAATTAAAATGTATTCATAAAAATAAGGGCTCAATTTCACTAAAGGGAATGCAAATAAATATTACAATGAGATACTATTTCACAACATCAGATCAGCAAAATTTAAAGTCTAACAATAGTAAGTGTTGGTGAGGCTGTGGAATAACGGGAACTGGTACCATAAGTTGGCAATATCTATTAAAAGTGAAGACTTTCCTCTCCTGGGTATATAACCAAGAGAAACTTTCTACATGGACATAAAGAGACAACCATGGAAAAGTTTACTATTTATAATAGTGAACCATAAAAACAACTTATCACTTAATCATTAATAAGAGAATGGATGAATAAGTGGTAAGCAAGTCATACAAAGGAATACTATATAACAATGAAAATGAAGGAACTAGAGCTACATCAATATAGCTAACTTTCACAAATTTAGTATTAAGTATCACATGCAGATTGCAGAAACAATAAAGTAAATCTTAAAAACATATAAAGCAATATTTTACATTACTTAATGATAAATGTATATAAATATAAGACTATAGAGAGCTATGGTATAACAATTATCTCTTACAGACAGGGAAAAGGACATAACAGGAAAAGGGCACAAAGGGAGCTTCAATAGAATGGATGAATATTTAATTTCTTAAGCAGGATGATGGGTACCTTGGTGTTGGCTTTACTATTCTTTATATCTTTGGGTATATCTTAAATTGTCCATGACAATTTTAAAATATGTGATAAATAAATACATGATACAAAAGAGAAGGGAATTAACTACAACCAAACAATACAATGACTACCTCTCTGTGGTGGGATAGATATGAGATTCTTCTTTCCACTTTTCACTATTTGCTAAGCAATTATAATCTGGAAAATATAAAATTTATTTACAAATAAAGAGGCAGCAGTCAGAGCCAGGAATTATAGAGACAATTGGCACATAGAGGAGTGTGACCAAAGTGTTGATGAAAAGGCATCCTTTCTGGATCCCCACTGGTGAGTCCCTTTTCTCTGAGTATCCCTGTGCTCAGTCAACTCAGATTGAGTGGGCATAGAACACCAGAGCCACTTACTGCACCTCCCGTGAGTACACTTCAGTTGATCAAACATATACAGAAGGCCTACAATGTACCTGGCACAGTAGAGAAACCTTGTTTCATCTCTTCCCTGTGCCTACCCACCCTAGACTCAAGGCCCAGTTCTGGCCACTGCCAGTCTGTCCCAGGTGCCTTCCAAAACTAACCTGTCCTGAGATGGAACCTAGTGAATCAAGACACACTTGACTCTACCTTGTGATGTAGTGCATGTAAAGATGCAGAAAGAGCTTTACCTCATATCAGTCTACTCTGGGCCCTTTTGCAGAACAAATATAAAACCCAGAAGCACCAGCTGTTCATCTTCATCGGCATTCATGTTTAGATTTTATCAGTTCTACTCAACTGTTTCTTGTCACTTAAAAGCTTACAAAGAGAGAGCTCTGAAAACAGCCAAAGCGCCTTTGAAAAACAGAAGGAAAAAATTTAAAAAGTGTACTTCCAAATGTGCTTAAAGGAAAAAAAAACATTCACCAACTAGCTCATTTAATTTATCTCATTGAACATTTATATGCTGCTTACCATGTGCCAGGTACAATTCTTAGTGCTTTACAGATATTAATATGTTTAGTCCTCATAACAATCTTATGAGATAGGCACGATTAATATCCCATGTTATGGATGAGGAAGCTGAGGCACAGATCATATAGCTGCCAGGTAGTGAAACCAGGAGTCAAACCTAAGCATCTAGGCTTCAGAATCCAGGCCACTCCTCAGTGCTGGACTGCCATCCCATGCACACAATCTTATGGGGAATAGGAATACAAACCCACATTCTATCAATAGGCAAAGAGAAATGTCTCCATGTTCCTTTTTTATACTGGGGTCTCGCTGCTTCTTATAGCCCAGAGTTTGCTCACCTGAACCCAATAATATGACCTGTCTCCATTTCCAATGGAGTAACCAAAGGTCATGGGCTTTACGTGACCTAAAACTACTTACCCTCACAGGACCCAGGCCCTACACCCCACCAACCACCTACATTTGTCCGAGTGCTTTATTCTGGGGGGAAGGTGGGAAGGGAGACCAGTCCTCAGTTCAGAGGTCTCTAGTCAACCCCAGAAGAGGAAGGGATGCTTGCTGGAAGCTGCAAGAGTTTAATGAAAAAAGCTTTCAAGATTTAAAGTCAAAATAACATTAAAATATCTGTCTTTGAATTTTTGCCAGCATAGCAAAACTTTTTATACTGGACAGATAAACGTTTTTATGGTGGTTGGGGAAATGGGCATCCTTATACACTGTTAGAAAGGATAGCCCCAGCCAGCCCATGCGACTCACTGGTAGGCCATGGGTGCACTGCAGGCTGAGGACAATCCTTCAAACACAGACTATGTTTGACTTGGAATCTTCCTTTTTTTTTACTCCATTCAATTGACTTAGCAGGGTTTCAAGAGCAGCATTTGTAAATTTCCAGAGAACAGCCAAGATGGTGGAGTAGAAGGACCCTAACCTCACCTTCTCTCATGAGCACACCAAAATCACAACAATCTGTAGAACGACCGTCATTGAAAAAGTCTGACACCTACTAGAAAAGATCTTCTACAACTAAAGACATAAAGAGGGAACCACAACGAGACTGGTAGTAGGGGCAGATTCGTGATATAATCAAATCCCATACCCCAGGTGGGAGACCCACAAACTGAGAATAATTATATAACAGAGGTTCTCCAACAGGAGTGAGAGTTATGAGCCCCACGTCAGGCCCCCCAGCCCAGGGGTGCAGCACTGGGAACATAAGCACCCAGAGCATTTGGCTTTGAAGACCAGCGGGGCTTGATTACAGGAGCTTCACAGGATTGGGGGAAATAGAGACTTCACTCTTAATGAGCACACACAAAATCTGACACACTCCAGGACCAAGGGCAAAAGCAGTAATTTCATAGGACCCTCAGCCAGACCTATCTGCTGGTCTTGGAGGGTCTCCTGGGGAGGCGGGGGGGGCGGTGGCTGTGGCTCACCCTAGGGACATGGAGACGCTGGTGGTGGACACCCCAATGTTCATTGTAGCACTGTTTACAATAGCAAAACATGGAAGCAACCTAAATGTCCATTGACAGATGAATGGATAAAGAAGATGTGGTGTATGTATACAATGTAACTCAGCCATAAAAAAGAATGAAATAATGTCATTTGCAGCAACATGGATGGACCTAGAGATAATCATACTAACTGAAGTAAGTCAGGCAGAGAAAGACAAATACCATATGATATCGCTTATATGTGGAATCTAAAAAAAAAAATTATACAAATGAACTTATATACGAAACAGAAATAGACCCACAGACATAGAAAACAAATTTATGGTTACCAAAGGGGAAGGGCAGGAAGGGATAAATTAGGAGTTTGGGATTAACATATCCACACTACTGCATATAAAATAGATAACCAACAAGAACCTACTGTATAGCACAGGGAAGTAAACTCAATATTTTGTAATAAACTATAAGGGAAAAGAATCTAAAATATATATATATATATATGTGTATAACTGAATCGCTTTGCTGTATACCTGAAACTAACACAGCATTGTAAATCAACTATACCTCAATTAAAAACTAAACTTATAAAAAAGAAAACCATAAAAAATAAAATAGAAGAATGGAAATATGTTTAAAATATATTACCAAATGAAACAAATTTTTAAAAGACTAACAATAATAGGTATAGTATGCTCTATTTGTGTAACTGTTTTAAAAGAAGATGCCTGCATACACATGGGGGGATTTTAAAGATTTTTAATGTATAAAAGACTACATGAGAAACTGTTGAGAGTGATTCCTGGAGGAGAGGAATAGATGGAGAAAGAGCTTTCTTTTTCTTTTCATATCCTATTGTACTTTTAACATATGTATATATTACTTTCAGCTATATTATTTTTATTTTAAATAAGTTTTTGATTGTTTAGAAATAAGTAGCTATTATTGTGTTTTTTCAAATACCTGTATAGATAAATATTTATATGTACATATGTACATACCTATGTGTGTGTGTATATATGTATATATATTATATATACACACACGTATATATATATATGAAACAGACAAAAGAAGCATCGCTGGATCTGCACTAATAGAGGCATACAAATATTACACAGCATTATTGTGGATTAAATGATACTGACTTTAAACACTTGAAAATATAATTCTGTTTCTTAAACACTTTTTTCACTTCCCTTCCTTCTACCTCCATACATTTTGTTTGTGCTTTTAATTAGAATGGCAAAATATTTCTAGTGGTTAATATAAAGCCCAATGCAACTACTGTAAATTTCAAATAAATAGTCTAAATTGATCACATCTTAGAATGTTTCCTTTGTTATCCCACAAAATACCTATTATTATGGAGGCTTCTTGAAGACTCCATATTATTATGGAGGCTTCTTGAAGAATATGAGTATTCAAAACAACAATTGATGACTAAGTGGGAAGGCAGCTGTAAGAAGAAGAAAGACTATTTGGGGAAGAAAGTGAAAAACTGAAAAAAAAAAGCTAGACAAGACAAGAAAACATTTCTGTGTCTGCTGGGGATAGCTGTGAGCATTAAATGTGATTACAAGGAAAGGGGTGTTTCTTTGTAACTGAAACTTGGCAGGAAGGACATTAAGATATGACAGAGTTTGAACAGACTAGACTTGGAAAGGTAAAATCATAAAGCTTTAAGAAACTCCAAGAGATTTCCTAGAGTGTTGAAAATAATAGCAATTATTTGATGATACAAGATTCTGAAGGGATCTCCCCGGTGTCCAGTGGTTAAAACTCCGCACTCCCAATACAGGGGGGCCAGGTTCGATCCCTGCTCAGGGAACTAGATCCTGAACGCCGCAACTAAAAGATCCCGAACGCGGCAACGAAGATCCCATGAGCTGCAACTAAGACCCGGTGCAGCCAAATAAATAAATAAATAAATATTTTTAAAAAAAAGATTCTGAAAACATGTGAGGCAAAATTAAACATCATAAGAATATAAACCTATACCCTGGGTATATCAGTAAAAGCAATCTTAGTTAAAAGTAGAAAGAACAACTAAATGAAGTGGAGATAGGCAAGCTTCCAGAAAAAGAATTCAGAATAATGATAGTGAAGATGATCCAGGACCTCGGAAAAAGAATGAAGGCAAAGATCGAGAAGATGCAAGAAATGTTTAACAAAGACCTAGAAAAATTAAAGAACAAACACCTAGAAGAATTAAAGAGCAAACAAACAGAGATGAACAATACAATAACTGAAATGAAAAATACACTAGAAGGAATCAATAGCAGAATAACTGAGGCAGAAGAACAGATAAGTGACCTAGAAGACAGAGTGGTAGAATTCACTGCCACAGAACAGAATAAAGAAAAAGGAATGAAAAGAAATGAAGACTGCCTAAGAGGCCTCTGGGACAACATTAAACACACCAACATTTGCATTATAGGGGTCCTAGAAGGAGAAGAGAGAGAAAAAGGACCCAATAAAATATTTGAAGAGATTATAGTAGAATATTCCCTAACATGAGAAAGGAAATAGCCACCCAAGACCAGGAAGCACAGAGAGTCCCAGGCAGGATAAACCCAAGGAGAAATACACCAAGACACATAGTAATCAAACTGACAAAAATTAAAGACAAAGAAAAATTATTAAAAGTAACAAGGGAAAAAAGACAACATACAAGAGAACTCCCACAAGGTTAACAGCTGATTTCTCAGCAGAAACTCTGCAAGCCAGAAGGCAGTGGCATGATATAATTAAAGTGATGAAAGGGAAGAACCTACAACCAAGATTACTCTACACAACAAAGATGTCATTCAGATTTGACAGAGAAATCAAAAGCTCTACAGACAAGCAAAAGCTAAGAGAATTCAGCACCACCAAACCAGCTCTACAAAAATGCTAAAAGAAATGCTTTAAGTGGGAAAAACAAGAGAAGAGAAGGACCTACAAAAACTAACCCAAAACAATTAAGAAAATGGTCATAGGAACATACATATCAATAATTACCTTCAATGTGAATGGATTAAATGCTCCAACTAAAAGACCTAGGCTTGATAAATGAATACAAAAACAAGACCCATATATATGCTGTCTACAAGAGACCCACTTCAGACCTAGGGACACATGCAGACTGAAAGTGAGGGGTTGGAAAAAAATATTCTATGCAAATGGAAATCAAAAGAAAGCTGGAGTAGTAATACTCATATAAGATAAACTAGACTTTAAAATAAAGAATGTTACAAGAGACAAGGAAGGCACAATATAATGATCAAGGGATCAATCCAAAAGAAGATATAACAATTATAAATATATACATATATTTATATTGAGGTGCTCCTCAATATATATGTATTGAGGAGCACCTCAATACATAAGGCAAATGCTAAACAGGTATAAAAGAGGAAATCAACAGTAACACAATAATAGTGGGGGACTTTAACACCTCACTTACACCAATGGACAGGTCATCCAGACAGAAAATTAATAAGGAAACACAAGCTTTAAATGACACAATAGACCAGATAGATTTAATGGATATTTATAGGACATTCCATCTTAAAACAGCAGATTACACTTTCTTCTCAAGTGTACATGGAACATTCTCCAGGATAGATCACATCTTGGGTCACAAATCAAGCCTCAGTAAATTTAAGAAAATTGAAATCATATCAAACATCTTTTCTGACCATAATGCTATGAGACTAGAAATCAATTACAGGGGAAAAAACACAAACACATGGAAGCTAAACAATATGTTACTAAATAACCAAGAGATCACTGAAGAATTCAAAGAGGAAACCAAAAAATATCTAAAGACAAATGACAATGAAAACACAACGATCCAAAACCTATGGGACGCAACAAAAGAAGTTCTAAGAGGGAAGTTTATAGCAATACAAGCCTATCTCAAGAAACAAGAAAATTCTCAAATAAACAATCTAACCTTACACCTAAAGGAACTAGAGAGAGAAGAACAAACAAAACCCAAAGTTAGTAGAAGGAAAGAAATCATAAAGATCAGAGCAGAAATAAATAAAATAGAAACAAAGAAAACAATAGCAAAGATCAATAAAACTAAAAGCTGGTTCTTTGAGCTTTAGCTCAATATCGATAAACTTTTAGCTAGACTCATCAAGAAAAAGACTCATCAAATCAATAAAACTAGAAATGAAAAAGGAGAATTTACAGCGGACACTGCAGAAATACGAAGCGTCATAAGAGACTACTACAGGCAACTCTATGCCAATAAAATGGACAACCTGGAAGAAATGGAAAAATTCTTAGAAAGGTATAACCTTCTAAGACTGAACCAGGAAGAAATAGAAAATATGAAAAGACCAATCACAAGTAATGAAATTGAAACTGTGATGAAAAATCTTCCAACAAACAAAAGCCCAGGACCAGATGGCTTCACAGGTGAATTTGATCAAACATTTAGAGAAGAGCTAACACCCATCCTCCTCAAACTCTTCCAAAAAATTGCAGAGGAAGGAACACTCTCAAACTCATTCTACGAGGCCACCATCACCCTGATACCAAAACCAGACAAGGATACTACAAAAAAAGAAAATTATAGACCAATATCACTGGTGAATACAGATGCAAAAATCCTCAACCAAATACTAGCAAACAGAATTCAACAACACATTAAAAGGATCATACACCATGATCAAGTGGGATTTATCCCACGGATGCTAAGATTCTTCAATATATGCAAATCAATCAATGTGATACACCATATTCACAAATTGAAAAATAAAAACCGTATGATCATCTCAATAGATGCAGAAAAAGCTTTTGACAAAATTCAACACCCATTTATGATAAAAACTCTCCAGAAAGTGGGCATAAAGGGAACCTACCTCAACATAATAAAGGCCATATATAACAAACCCACAGCAAACATCATTCTCAATGGTGAAAAACTGGAAGCATTTCCTCTATCAGGAACAAGACAAGGATGTCCACTCCCACCACTATTATTCAACATAGTTTTGGAAGTCCTAGCCATGGCAATCAGAGAAGAAAAAGAAATAAAAGAAATACACATTGGAAAAGAAGAAGTAAAACTGTCACTGTTTGCATATGACATGATACTATACATAGATAATCCTAAAGATGCCACCAGAAAAGTACTAGAACTAATCAATGAATTTGGTAAAGTTGCAGGATACAAAATTAATGCACAGAAATCTCTCATTCCTATACACTAACAATGAAAGATCAGAAGGAGAAATTAAGGAAGCAATCCTATTCACCATTGCAACAAAAAGAATAAAATACCTAGGAATAAACCTACCTAAGGAGGTAAAAGACCTGTGCTCAGAAAACTATAAGGCACTGATAAAAGAAATCAAAGATGACACAAACAGATGGAGAGAAATACCATGTTCTTGGATTGGAACAATCAATATCGTGGAAATGACTATACTACGCAAAGCAATCTACAGATTCAATGCAATCCCTATCAAATTACCAATGGCATTTTTTACAGAAGTAGAACCAAAAAATCTTAAAATTTATATGTAGAGACAAAAGACCCCGAATAGCCAAAGAAATCTTGAGGGAAAAAAATGGAGCTGGAGAAATCAGACTCCCTAAATTCAGACTATACTACAAAGCTACAGTAATCAAGACAATATGTTACTCTGGCACAAAAACAGAAATATAGATCAATGGAACAGGATAGAAAGCCCAGAGATAATCCCATGCACCTATGGTCAACTAATCTATGACAAAGGAGGCAAGGATATACAATGGAGAAAAGACAGCCTCTTCAATAAGTGGTGCTGGGAAAACTGGACAGCTACATGTAAAAGGATGAAATTAGAACACTCCCTAACACCATAAACAAAAATAAACTCAAAATGGATCAAAGACCTAAATGTAAGACCGGACACTATAAAACTCTTAAAGGAAAATATAGGAAGAACACTCTTTGATATAAATCACAGTAAGATCTTTTTTGACCCACCTCCTAGAATAATGGAAATAAAAACAATAATAAACAAATGGGACCTAATGAAACTTAAAAGCTTTTGCACAGCAAAGGAAACTGTAAACAAGATGAAAAGACAACCCTCAGAATGGGAGAAAATATTTGAAAATGAATCAACAAACAAAGGATTCATCTCCAAATATATAAACAGCTCATGCAGCTCAATATTAAAAAACAAACAACCCAATCAAAAAATGGGCAGAAGGTACAGATGAACCAGTTTGCAAGGCAGAAATAGAGACACAGATGTAGAGAACAAACGTATGGACACCAAGGGGGGAAGGGGGGGTAGGATGAATTGGGAGGTTGGGATTGACATGTATACACTAATTTGCATAAAATAGATAACTAATAAGAACCTGCTGTATAGCACAGGGAAATCCACTTTGCTGTACAGTAGAAACTAACACAACATTGTAAAACTACTCTATCCCAATTTAAAAAAAAAAATGGGCAGAAGACCTAAATAGACATTTCTCAGAAGAAGACATGCAGATGGTCAAGAGGCACATGAAAAGCTGCTCAACATCACTAATTACTAGAGAAATGCAAATCAAAACTACAATGAGGTATCATCTCACCCCAGTTAGAATGGGCATCATCAGAAAATCTGCAAACAACAAATGCTGGAGAGGGTGTGGAGAAAAGGGAACCCTCTTGCACTGTTGCTGGGAATGTAAATTAATACAGCCACTATGGAGAACAGTATGGAGGTTCCTTAAAAAGCTAAACATAGAATTACCATATGGCCCAGCAATCCCACTACTGGGCATATACCCAGAGAAAACCGTAATTCAAAATGACACATGCACCCCAGTGTTCCTTGCAGCACTATTTACAATAGCCAGGTTGTAGAAGCAACCTAAATATCCATCGACAGATGAATGGATAAAGAAGATGTGGTACATATATACAATGGAATATTAGTCATAAAAAGGAACGAAATTGGGTCATTTGTAGAGACACGGGTGGACCTAGAGACTGTCATACAGAGTGAAGTAAGTCAGAAAGAGAAAAGCAAATATCACATATTAACGCATATATGTGGAATCTAGAAAAATGGTACAATTGAACCAGTTTGCAAGGCAGAAATAGAGACACAGATGTAGAGAGCAAATGTATGAACACCAAGGGGGGAAAGCGTGGGTGGGGGGGATGAACTGGGAGATCGGGATTGACATGTATACACTAATATGTATAAAATAGATAACTAATAAGAACCTTCTGTATAAAAAAAATAAAATTAAAAAAAAATTTTAATAAAATAAAAAACTTCTGTTGGTTCCCTGTTGATTAAATGATAAAACCCAAACCGAACTTGGCAACAGGGCCCTTCACATGTCCTAGCTGACTTTCTTCTTAAGTTGTACACTCTCACACTGGCTAGGTTGAACTCTCAGACCTTAGTGCCCTTGCACATATTATTCATTGTCTTTATTTCTATGTCCTTCCCCCATCCTCATCTTCACTTGCCCAACTCCATCTCTCCTCCTGAGTTTGAGGGGTTGCTTCCTTGAGAAAGCCATCAGTGACAAACTCCCTACCCAGATAGCTGCCCATCCTCTCTATTCTTACAGCTTTCTTCAGATCTCTGAAATAGCACCTAAATATCTGTCAGTTCCCTCGGATCAGGAACAAGGACCACTTCTGGCTTCCTCTTAACCCCTGTGCAACAGGCATTGGATGGCTAAGCAAACATGAAGCTTTCCATACTGTAAATCACTTTCCACTCTGTTCCTAAGAGCATCAGGGCAACTTCCCATATTTTAACTACAAGAGGCCCATCGCCCTCACTCAGGAGGCCCAAGAAATAGGTAATGAGAGTTCTGTAAGCCCATTCCTATAGAATTCCTATAGGAATTTCTATAGAATGAATGGTGTCCTCAGAAAGTATACTCTGGGACACTCCTGGGAGCCACTTGTCAAAAACATTCCTCATGGGTATCTCAAAACAAAATGTTGGGGGGAGGGGACAATAAAAAATATTTCCCTTTCTATTTTATGCAGTGATCCGTGGCCTGTTAGGAACCGGGCCACAGAGCAGGCGCTGAGTGGTGGGTGAGCAAGTGAAGCTTCATCTACCGCTCCCATCTCTCCCATTACTGCTTAAATTACCGCCTGAACTATCCCCACCCCCCTTCCATGGAATAATTGTCTTCCACGAAACTGGTCCCTGGTGCCAAAAAGGTTGGGGACCGCTGATTTAATGCATCATCACAGAGCATAAAGAGAAAGTGAGAGAAAAACAGAGAGAGCAGGAGGGAGGAAGAGCAGTGCAAGGAAGAGAGAATGAGCTATTCAATGTCAGACTCTTGCTGTCTCCCTATACCTCCTACTACTGCCTTTTCCTTGAGAAATCATCCCAGCCAATGCCTTGCCCCTTTCCCATTGATCCTTCTATCTGGGATTTTCCACTGCTGACCAAAAATAAAAAGGAAAATTTGGGTTGTACCAAAAATCCAAATTGTGTGATTTTACTAGGATATTTATCTAGATAAATGTCTATCTTATCAATATAAGTGCCTATATTACATTAAGTAGTATTTATTTTGTTCTGGCAAATAAGAATAATGCAGGGTTTCTCTTGTCTCTGTAACCAGCAACATCCAACAAGTCAATTTGGTTTTTCCTCAGATTCTTTGAGAAATATTCTCACAATAAGATGGCTTATCTTTCTAATGTTTTAAATGTAGATTGTCTGAAGCTGCTTTTCCTTTCTTCAGCTGTTTACTCTAATGTTTGGCATCTGTGGATTTTAGTCCCAGAGTTAGATCAGCCTGGAGAGTTTCTAATTTCTTGATCTCTCAGTTCTGGCCTGATTCCTGCCCCCTGGGAAATATAATGCTGCTTCTGGAATCTTTCTAAATCACACAAGGACTGTTGTATAACAACATATCAGTGATCAGAGTTTATGACTCAGAGCTTTTGAAAGTCTAAATTCTAGTATCTGTTCTTACACTGTCTCCTGGTCAGGGTTTAGGCCTCCCAGTTTTTCCCCACTTCACATTATAGAAACTAGATCCAAGAATTGATGAGACAAACCACATTTGCAAAGATAATGTTAGATTATGATAAGGGCATAGTTTAGAGAAGACAAGAATAGACATAAGAGGAGAGAAAGGTTAGTGAATATTTGGCAGTCATTTAGAAATTAACCCAATATTGAGTATCTACTATATGCCAAGTAATTTCACATATATTCTCCCATTTAATCATTAAAGTAACCCTGTGGCATAGGCATTAGTTGTCTCATTAAAAGAGAAAACTGAAGCTCAGAGGGGTTAAATGCCTTGCCCAAGGGTCCCACTGCTAGTGAGTGTCACAGGATTTGAACTTAGGTCCTTTGACTCCTGGTACTGAATTATTTTCACTGCACCACTCTGTTGAAAAGACTAGTACATTCCACTGTTGGCAATTTGTCATCCTTTACCTGTGATTCACTTTTTAATGTAAGCTTTACTAAAATAAATTCATTTTTATTCTAGTACAACCTCAAAGGTTACCTTGTCTAGAAAAGTGAAACTGAGAGGTTGTCCCTATTCTTAGAATAGTCTAAGCAAGAACTGGGAAAGGTGGAATTTGTAGAGAGTTGATACCATTCCCTGGATCCTTTACAAACAAGAATAAACCCCTATCTAATGCAGACTACTCAATGCTGCCTCCTTTTAGACTAAGTGGGGCTCTTTTACTGAGGAAGCTGCTAATATGGCATCAGGCTATTAATGGGAAAAGCATTTACTTTAGATTAAGAACAGTGTAAAGTAGAGCGGGGCCCTCTATGACTGCCTATTAGGGATGTTAATTAAATATTTATAATGTCTAAATTAGCATAGTGAAAGCTCAATTCATCAATTTGTTCTGGTCTGTAAGGGGGAAAAAAATAACTCCAAATGCCCCTGAAGAAAGATGCTATGTGAGCCAATAGGAAGATGACTGAACAATTTATTATGATTGTGGTAAACTTTTTATTTTGATTTTATTTAAAGGTACTTGTTGCAGCACCTTACCTTAAAGACCATTTACCACAGTCAATATACTGGAGGGCCATGTATTATTCATTGTTATCCAATGAAAAATTTGCTAAGGTGCTTCAATGCTGAATGTCTGATTGATTAATTGATTTCTTGATAGTTACTTCCAAAAAGTAAAGACTAGGTTTAATATTGAGAAGTGGGGCTGGAAGCCAGAAGCCCCAGTTCCTTCCTCTATTACTAACTAGCCTGCTGAAGGACCTAGTTTTCCAAGCCTTGAAATGATATCTTGCTAATAGAGTTGTTTTCAGGCTTCATGGTTAATAATTGAGAGGAATAGTTGGAACTTCTGCTGAAAACTGCTAAGTATGTGGCTGCTTCTCCTTCTGTCTAGTGTAGGGAAGCCAGGAATATTAACACCTAAATGCCCACAGCCTGTGAATGCTTAATGAATGTATTTTACGAATTCCTTTTAAAATTATTTTAACCTCATTTTATTATCAGAAAGTCCCAACCGTCCAATGTATTTTCAACTGTAGATGAGGCTGGCTGCAGTGGAGACTTCGTCACCAATACTTTAAAGGAAGTTGTCTGTAGCTGGCTTAGGACTACAGGTTGTCTGTAGTGGCTCATCACCACTCACACATGTTTGGGTAAATACACTTAATTATGGGTGGAGTTTGGAATTTTTTACAAATCCATTCTCCCCACACTGGCCCAGTAGTTCCCTGATCATATTTAATGAATGTACTTCTCCCCCAAAGCTAAAAATTAAAAAATAAAACTATTAAGATCTTATAGTTTGTTTTGGCTATAATGAACTGTTTTCCTTCTACCTTGTAGGTTTTCTTCTCCAATGAAGAAGTGACCCAAAATACAATCTGACCCCTCTTTATATGGGTGCATCTAAGCACCCTCTTTCTTTCCTGCATCAGACAAGCTGGCCTTCCCTAGAGGGCGGGCTGGCGTGAAAGGGTTAAAGGTTCTCTGGTCAAAATGACCCAACAGAAGGAGCCCGGCCCAGAGCTGAAATCTAAGTGCTAATGACCGCTGCCCTTCACCCTGCTGCTGTCCACCGGCCGAACCTGAGGCCGGGTGGGGGCCGGGACTGGGAGAGGGCACAATGTTCTGCATTTAACATTTGAACTTCTCCTATCCGAGGCAGCAGGCCGTTTTGTCCTGAGGTCGCTGACCCTGGCTCCCCCATCAGCTGCCCTGAAACCTTAATTGAATGACAGATGGTCATCTTCTGGGGCGCCAGAAGCTGCGGGCTGCCAGCCGCGCGGGGGCTGCGGCCCCAGGCCCCAGCGGTCCTGCCCCGGCCCTGCCAGCAAGGGGCGGGCCGGCAGAGGCAGCAGGCGGCCCGCTGGCGCGGCGGGGACAGTGGGCTTAGGCCAAACGCGCGGCCCCGCACCCCCTGGGTAACCAAGGGTCTAAGTGGCCGCGCAGGCGAAAAACCTCTGGATCCTATAGCGCCCTTCCCGGCCTCCCAGGCAAACCGCCCGACACAGGGTAGGCCCAAGTTAGGCCTTGGGCCCTGGAAGGCGGCCGAAAAGGGACAAAACTTCTCGCCGTCTGTGCCGGAATGCCCATATTCCAGCAACCGGGGGCCCAGAGCGTCGAGGTCTGGGATCCGTGCGGCCTGAGACCGACAGGGCAGCGTCCAAGCCCAAGATGCCCACCTACAGGCTTGCCCATCCGCCTGGGCCGGCGATCAGGCCCGGAAAAGGCCGGATTCCACGCCGTATGCCCTGCCGCACGCGTCCTGCCCTGAGCCACCACGAGCGCCTTCGGGCGAGCGCCATTCCCTGCCGGAGGCCACGCGAGCCAAGCTGATGTTCGCACGCTGGGGTCCCGAAACCACCCCATTGCGAGGAGCTTTCAGGGCTCTAGGGTAAAAGATGGGCGCCCGGAGGCACCAAGGTCCAGCAGCGCTATCTCAGCCGCCCGCCCGCGCTCTAGTGTCCTATTTCTTTAAAATAAAAGCTGCGAGCCCTACAATTACTGGGATTACAGTGAGCGGGTATTGATCCGCAGCCGGCATTGTAGGATCAAGCAGGCGGGCGGAGGCAGACGTCGCCGCCCCCACCCCTCGCCGCCGCCTAGTCCTGCAAAGCGCTAGAAAACCGTTTCCAAATGTTTGATTTCAAACGCACCATCAACACCTGCTGCAAAAGAACGACCACCCCCCTCCTCCTCTTTGCCCCCACCTCCTCCTCTCCGCCCGTGGGCCTCCCAGGCCCGAACCAACTACACAGCCACCTTAAGCCCTTTTTTCCCTTCTTTCTTTCTTTCTTTTTCTTTCTTTCCTTCCTTCTTTCCTTCCTTCCTTCTTTCTTTCTTTCTTTCTTTTTCTTTCTTTCTTTCTGTCTGTCTTTCTTCCTCCTTCCTTCCTTCCTTCCTTTCTCTTTCTTTTTTTCTTCCTTTCTTCCTTTCTTTCTTTCCTCTCTCTTTCTCTCTTCTTTCTTTCTCTCTTTTTTTAAATTACTGAGGGAAATATACACATAAGCCAAAAAAAAAAAAAAAAGCCTCCCCGGCAGGCGCGAGCGGGGGTGTTGAGGAGGCCGGCGAAGGCGGTAATGCAATCCTAATGCATAGACAGCTGACATCAACTTCCGTCAGGAAGCTCCTGGAGATCGAACCTTTCGATTGTAACTGGGACAATTTGCATAGTGATTCCTTTTCAGTGCTTTCCCGGGTCCGTAACAAGCCCAGGCAGCTATTCAAATGCAAGATGCAACCCCAAATGCAAGACTGGCCCGACCAAAAAGAGCCATACGGCGCCCGGGAGAAGCGAGACCGTTGCTCTGGATCTCATCCTTCTCTCTTCTTCTTTCTTCTCTCTGTCTCTTCTCGGGTTCCTGATTTAGCTGGGAGCTGTTTATTTATGGCTGCAAATGTGTGCGTGCGAGAGAAAGGGAGAATTGATCTTTGCCTGGACTTAAAGATGGAGCCGAAGACGCTGGAGGGAAGTTGGGTTTGTGCGCCTAGTTCAGACCCCGGGCACCGAAGGGGGCCGTTTGGCACGAAGCCCGAGGTCTCTCTTTTCCGCACCCCTCACCTCGCGACCTTGCAGCAATCTGCGGGCCCTGTAGCTGCCTGGTTGACCCACCTGCCCGGGGCCGAACTGCCGAGAAAGGCTTCATGAAGGGAGCCATCCCGTCCCTGTCTTTAAAATGAGAGCAATAAAAGGTATCACCGGCGACGTGTGCGGATCACTATTTCTTACTGTGCGTTGGCTGAGGGGGGCGGGGAGGGGGGTGGCTTATAGGATACGTGGGAGGGGGAAATTAGGGGACTAGAAATTGGGCTCCCCCGCTTCGTTTCCCGGTTTCTTTCTCATTTGAAATTACGCAGATTGACTCTCGCTTCCCTCCCTCCTAGGGGTCAAATCCTTAAACGCGAACCTGATCACTTGTCACAGAAGCAACTTGCCATGAAATCTGCTAATGCGCACCGACTCGCCCACCAGGGTAAGCCAGTCTCACAGGCGCGTGCGGGGGTGGGGGTGGGGGGTAGGACGGGGCAGGGGCTCCAGGGTCCCGGCGTCGCTGGTCCTGCTGAGCCTGTAGCCACGCAAACAGGGTGGGAGCCGAGGGAGGAGGGCAGAAGCCGCGTCACGGCCAGCGAGCCGAACGAGGGCGCCCCCCTCCCAGCCTGCCCTCACGGCCTCGGCCGCTAACAAGTCCTCCTGGCAAATTTAAAGCAGCAAATGAGGGCGGGGATGAGGCCTCCCAAACAGGGTGTAAATAATCCTGGCGCGCCCAGCGTGGTGGCGGGTGTGCGAGCGCGCGTCTGCGGTTTGTGCGCGGTTCTCCCGCGAAGCCGCGTGAAGCGGCAGAACCGCACCTGCTGTCGTGCGCGTCGTAGAAGTGCAGCTAGCCAGATTCACTGACCCGAGGAAATCCCCAAATTAGAACTTGTCCACACTTCCCTAGGCCGGTTGCCGCTTTCTAAATCTCCCAGGTTGCTTGGCTGTCTCTCCAAATCCAGCCCAAACCTGCTAAGGATGATCACAGGCCACTGTCCTTGCAGCACTGACCGTTCTCTCGATGGCAGAAACAGCTCCTCTGGTCAGACAGCTTAAAGCAGCAGCTAAATTCGTGTCTTTTTTTTTTTCCTTTAATGACGAAAAGAAGCACAGATTTCCTAATGTTCTTTGTTTATATCGGTTCGGGTGCTGCAAGCTGTCTGACCATGAGCTTTTTCGTTGCGCCTGTTTCATGCAGAGCACTCGGGATGTTTTTTAGTCTTGTATCTTAAAATATATATATAGAGAGAGAATGCTTTCCCGATCGTCTTGCAATAGGTTTCTTAAGAACCAGACATGTAGGGAAGCTTTGGGGATTGGATGGTGAGAAAAGCAGACTGGAAGGTACAAATAAACCCAATGCAAATTGAAAACAAATTGAACAGAGGAAATGATTACGAGAGAAGATGAGGGAATTAACTGGTCTGGAAAGAGCAATTTTAAGGTCTGAATTTTTCAGATTTAATGGCCACACATAACAAATTGAAAGGAATTAAATCTATTCTTTTACCTGTGTATTTTTTATTCACAACCAAAGAACACAGGCACTCCTGGGTTTCTTGGTCAAGTGCACATTCTGAGGCATTTCAAAGGACAAGTCAGCTTTGGGGTGCTTTCCTACTTTTTCCATAAACTACAACCAGTTTAATTCTGATGGAAAACAATTTAAGATTTACTTTTGGTTGTAGAAAAAAAGAAAAAATTTTAAATCCTGACAGTTAAACTATTACCAGATTCTAAGGGGTTAATTTGATATAAATAACCTACTTGCCTGTGAGCACAGAATCTGGAAGTTAGAGGCCCTGGTGGCAAAAAGACTCTGTCTGGTGGTGACAGAGCTTTGTGCGTCTGAGGGGGTCTGGAGAGGCTCTAAGCCTAGCTTTGGGTTTGTTGCATCCCTCTCACTCTCTTAAAACAGTAACTCAAGATGTAAGTAAAAGTGTTTTCATTTTTTATTGATCCCACTAACATCTTTCATTATCCAGCATGTAGCCACAGCAAATTATTGCTCATTTGATACCGAGAATTCTATTGACCATCGCTTTCGTTGGAGAGAGAATTCTAACTACTCTGGCTTCTCTGTAGTCAGAGCTGAGGCTGAGGACATTCCTCGGCTAAAACCCAAGTAAATTGAGCCCTCAGCCTCCAGGAATTGATGGAGATGTGTTCATTACATTGAGCCACATGAACATGCATAGAGATCTGCTTTTTACTCTGCCTGCCTTGCCCCCACTCATGCAAAAGGTCGGCCCCTTTGGAACAGATCTGCCTTCTTAGGAGGCTGGGCATTCGTTTCCCTCTCCTGGACCCCTTCTGGCAACTTCTTTTTAGCTCTGGCCAGGGTTAAGGCAAGGGAAATGACACAATGAAAGCCTGCTCTTGTGATCAATCCTGTGCTCAAAACCACCCCAATGTGGACACCTGCGGAAATCATTACCCCCGCCCCCCCACCAAAAAACTCCTAAAATATCCAGATGAGTGACTTTATAGTCTCGATATAATTTTCTAAATTAAGCTGTCATCCCCTTCAAGATCCCATGTCATCAAAGAGGGCTAAGTACGGGAGGAGGGAGCTCTGAGTTCAGCGTCTGTTCTCTCTTTAGTTGGCAATGGGCGTCCAGCCCCGAATGATAGCCCGGGCAACTCACGTACTTGGCCAGTGCCTGAACGAGGATGTGCCCTCTCCCACCCTGGCCTGGTGAAGGCCTGACCTTTGACCCTAGGGCTAGCAGCTCCAGGGCACTCAAGGCTGAAGAGGGACGAAGGTAGGAAAAAGAGGCTGGAGACATGGTCCGGGAGAGGAAACGAGAGGCCAGGTTTGTTCCCCAAGAAGTTAGTGGCTGAATCTGCCTTCACGCCGAAAGGAACCCGAAGCTGCCCTACAGCAGGGGCCACCCGACGTCTCAACCCTCGGGCTGCCTTCCGCCTCCCCAGGGTGGCTTCCTCGGACCTGCGTGTCTGGACCCATGCGCCTTCGTGGCCTCCCTTTGGGCGTCTCCATGAAAAACGACTTGCGGGTGCGCTGACCTGACACTACCCGGGAGAAGAGGGAGACGTCGAGCCCGGCAGCGGGTGGGGCTCAACCACCGCTAGCCCGCCATCGGCGCCCAGCCAGGCCTGTCACATTTCTCAGTAATACATAATCCACGGCTGCTGCCCCATAAGCCCTCAACCCCAAGAGAAGGCAAGGACGACCTTGGAGAAGCCATGCCCGTGGGAACTCGGTGGAGGAGATGGTTCGGTTGGGTTTCATTTCCACAACCACCAGGAGATAAGTCCCCTCGGTTCCAGAACAAAAGGAGAACAAATTACCGACTATAACAAATGAGTCGGCGTGTGCAGCCCACCAAACAGCTCCAACTCCAAAGGTGAAGGCACAATTGGGGCTCTAAGGGATCCGTCTTGGCAGTTATTTTCCTAACGGTGCTAAGTGTGCGTGAAACTGTTCGCACTCTCTCGGCGCTCCATGAAACCTCACGCGTTTGGGAGCTACTTTGTTCTAGAACAAGGTAGTAACGGGGTGGCAGCATGCTCTGCGCACGCTGGACTCTCACCCAAGAGCAGCGGCCTAGAGACGAGAGTAGATTCTAACTCAGCTTGTGGGGATGGGGGGATAGGGGAGGAGTATTTACGCTGAGATTCACACAGTGGATTTTTAGTTGCTGTTGTTGTTTTTTTCTTTTTGTTTTTAACGTAGATAGATAACCCTGGCGTTGGTGTAACCAGCGCGCGCGCGCCCAATGCAGTCGTGTTCCTCGAATGCACGCCCCGCCGGCCACACTTGGAGAATCCAGCCCACAGTGGTTTCGGAAACCCCATTTTCCTGATTGCATCCCAGGCTCTGGAACCCCGCGAGACTTCCGGGGGAGGGAGCCCCATCCGGGCTAAGTAATGGATTAGACACACACACACACACACACACACACACACACACACACACACACAGACGGAGGCAGTGCTTCGTAGGATCGAAGATCCAGGGTGGCTAGATGGGGGTCTGGGAGGCTACGACTGAGGGAGGCCCTGGCGCTGCCGGAGTTGTGCAACCACTAAAGCAGCGCAATCCTGATAATTATTTTGGGAAGAAAGACCTGGGACCTAGGTTTGAGCTAAAGAGGGTAGGGGCAAGTGACAAATGACCGAGCATTTCTTTGGAATGAGGGGGAACTGAGAACTACCCAGCTGGCCCGGAGTTGCCGCAATCTGGACATTAGGAAATATATTCTCCTCGCACACACAGCAGCACACATCTCCGATGGCAAGCTCACCCCTGCCCAGGGAGCCTCTGGCTCGGCCACTGCACCTCCCAACTGCTTTTTCAGCCTCCTTCAGGTTTTACCAGGCAAATGAAACAAGAAGAACTCGATAGTAAATTATTTTATTCAGACTTCTGTCTTTTTATGAAAATAAAAGGCAACACTTTGTCATTTTTAATCATATAAGCAGACAATAAACCTAATTTCGATATTGATTTTTTCCAGAATCAAGTGATTTTGTGCAGTGTCTGTTGTATTTCCTTTCCGAGGAAGGGCCATTTGCTGGTAGATTGTGTGGCTCTAAGACTTCACTACATATAGTTGATTGTGGACTTTGAAGCCAGGTAGCTGAGAGGGGGCTTTTCCTGGGTGGCAGGAAGTTTGGTTTTTGTCTAATTATCTAGATAATGGTTTCAACTTGGCCTCTCCTGGTGCCCTAGGACAGATTTAAGGCTCAAATGGTGCTTTTCGGAGTTATGGCCTCAGAAATTCACTTTAATTTTTTTCAAAATCAAAATCAAATGAACAAAAATAAAAACAACAACCCCCAAAATCTTGATGATGTCAAGGGCCCAGACAACACCATGAGGAGCGTTAGCAAGGGGAGTGCACTCTCCCAGCAGCCCCAAGTTCAGGAAATGGGCATGACCCTGAGCTGGCCAATCTTGGACTGCTGCAAAGGCCCAGCGGAGAAGTGTCAGGGGATGCCAGTTACTGCCAAAGGGCTCAGAGGCATGGATGATTCCTCCGAGTTCTGGTGCTCTCTTTCTTTTTTCAAAAACAATATTATATTTGATGTTGATGCCAAATGGAGTTGGCACCTCTCTTGTGAAAGTCTAGAGGTGCAGAGAGATCGGCCAGGCCTCCACCTAGCTCTAGAAGGAAGAGAAGGAGGGAGGGAATGAGGGGAGAAAGCTGCACAGAAGAAAAGAGTGAGGTGGAGAGAGGAAGGAAAGAAGAAATCAAGAAAAGAGGTGGAGAGGAAAGAAAAACGGAAGGAAGAGGGGGAAGATAGAAATAAAAGGGAAAAGGAGAAGTGAAAAGGACGGTGAAGGAGAGGAAGAAAGGAAAAGAAAAAGGAAAAATAGATTTTAAAAGACCTAATAAAAAAAGTACCCCATCCTTAAGAGGGAAACTGTTTGCTCTGTGGACTACCTGGGACTTTCCCCGCAGCTCCGGGTGGTTTCTCCTCCCCACAGGAACACAGAACAAATGACAGTCCCGAGCATAAATTCAAAGACCCTCAACTCCTACTCCAATCCAAAAGGCTGGACTCAGGGCACACGGACCGCTGGGACCCACCTACTAACCCAGCGTCCGCCGATGCCCCCCACACCCCCCGCGGTGAATGGCAAAGGTTACCCTCTCCCCCCTATCCCCCGACCCCCGCCGCTGCTTCCAAGGGCCTAGGACCCTGGCTCGGGGGAGGGGACCTGGCGGTTCTATGCCTGGCAGAGGGGTATGGAACCTAGGGCCTTCGAGTGACCCTAGGGCTCTGACCTTTTCCGCCGTCCTCCAGGGTCAGTAGTTAACCTTTCGCTCCCCGCCCCCGCCACTCAGTGGCCCTCGGCTAGGGAGAGTGGGTCAATATTTGGGACCAGCATAGGAGCGGGCGGCGCCCAGGCCGAATTGCAAGAGGATGGGGCCCAAACCAGCATGCTCATTCTGCTCCCCACGCCCAGAAAACCGAGCTTCATGGATCCCTCGCTTGCCCGGCGCTGGATGCCAAGGCCCGGTTAAACCCCGTACCTGGTAAAGAACCCGCTGAGGCACATAGGAAGAGAGTGGACTTCTTTCCCATTTTTCCTGCCCTGTTTAGAGCAGTTTCTCTTCTTTCAAAGTGTCACGCACCCCTCAGACACCAGCCACCCGTTTGCATTTTGGGGATACGAAGAGCTTTGGTCAGGTGGGAGGCAGTGCAGAGTCAGACTTGTGCCCCCCTCAAGCCCGAAGCATTTAACTCCTCTGTGGGAATAGGTGCCAAGAGAACCAGTGAAGAAATCGAGCCAAAGTCCGTGCTGCCGGGCCCAGCTGATTGCCTCACCATCCCTGCCGGGACAGCAGGAACCAGCCTAGCGCCTGCCCCGTTCCACTAACTTCCGAAAGCGCCTGCGACCGGCGCCCCAGAGGGCTCTCCCGGCGGGGACCGGGGAAAGGTGGGCGGCAAACCGGAGGCTGCAGAGGCTGGCGGAGCAACCCCCGCCCCCAGCTCCCCGCGGCTTGGGGTTTTCGCGGTCTCCCCAGCTGGAGCCGGGGCCGCCAGGAGCCGAGAGCGTTAGGTTCAGATGCATCAAGGATCTGAAGTCATTCATCCGGTTTCATAAATAATTTTCTTATTACACTTAAGCCCGATGCCTGCCCCCTTCCCGTTTTTATTGCGGGGTTTCAGCGGCTAAAAAGTTTCTAAGTCGGGTGGGCCGTTGTTTTCCTTTTTCCATCATTAACATCTTTAATATAAGCTATCAATAACCCTGTCGTTCGGAGCCGAGTTTCACGGTATTGATCCACGCGGCTATTCATCTCTGCCATGCAAGACACGGAATAATTTTCGCATTACAGTAGCTTGGATTTGCTTTTAATTCATATTTAAAGCTGCAACCGGCTCGGTGGAGCGCTCTGCGAAAGACTAGAGGCGCCTAATTAATAATAAGTTAGAAACGAAGGAAGGCACCGGCGAATAAATAATTAATACAGACATCTATGTCTCTTTGAATATTGCTCCTTTAAAAATTTAGACTTACCAGGACCATACTGTAAGTCTGCAATTTATATTGCAGGGATGATTTAAGAAAGCTATTTTTTTCCTTGAAATACAATACTAAATTATTTACAGTGTTTTTGCAAACCTAAGTTCCTTCATTAGCCAGCCCCTCCGGCTTGTTCCTTCCAGGTGGAAAACACTAATTTAAAAAAATAATCATAATAAGAATCATAATAAACTCCCAGGAACCACTGTCTGCAATTAGCGAAGGGTGGCAAGGGTGGGGGCTGATTGGCTGGAAAAGAGGAGTATGGGGTCTTCAGCCCTCCGAGGGGCTGAGAGCTGCCCCGTGGTGGTGGGCGGGGGCGGGGGGTTGTTAGGAAGAGAAAACAACAAAATCCAAAATCATTGGGCAGTGACTCTGGGCATTCGATGGTTGCAGAAGAAACAAAGTTTTAGGTAAACTCAGAGTCCTCAAGGGGACTCCAAGTGGGAGGAGGCTATGATTGGGAGGGTCCCAAGTCCTTCCCCCTACACCCCATGCAGGAAAAAAATAGAATTTTTAGAGAAAAGCTATTCAAAGCCAGGTCTGGATTCCAGGCTATCCAGGAGCTGCCAGTGGGCTAGAAGAGATAACAAAATTCAAGTGGGTCAGAGTGACTGAAGATCTGACGATCGGACGAGGTTTTGTGTGAGAGAGACTAGGATTTGTTTGCCATATTGTTAGCAATATTGATTTTTTTTGTTACTTGGATTAATGTATGTTAAACAGGGAAATGCAGGCATTAGTCAAGTACATTGTAATCATCTATTGTTGAGACCGACCTTTCTCAGGTGAGTGCTGGAGGCTCAGGACTATGAGGCACTTCCAGGGGCTGAAGACCATCCAGGCCCAGGTAAGGGCATCCGAGATCCCCCAGGGTCTGCCGGTGTAGGGAGAAGACAACCTCAACTCCAGCTCGCTCTCCCTCCCCCCTCCTTTTAGAATTACAGGCTTATTTAACCAACCCACTACCCCGGTATGTCGGGCTCAATCTGTTGCTGGGTTAAATGATGATTAGAGAAATTGAGAGGCGGAGGCATTCTTGACACCCAAAGTTCCTCACTGCTCCCCCACGCATCTTCCCCCACAGCCTCCTAGCCCCGCCTCCAGGTCTATTGGCCCTGGCGACCATCCCATCAACCCCCTTGGGTCTCGACCAAGAGTCCCCAAGGCTGGGGACTCGCACATGCCAGTCAGTGGCCTGAGGCTTGGAGGGGAGCACAGCCCCTGCGCCTACACAAGTACATCAAGTACATGCATAACATGCATCTACACCGTTAGGCCTGAAAAAAAGATAAGAGGTGGGGAGGGAGACGCCTGGAGACCCTCCCGGCCCGACTCAGGACCTTGGGTGCTGGCCCGGCCCTGAGAAGCGTGCTCAGAGACAACGCCCCTCCCCCCATATCGGTCCTCAGGGTCGTCTTCCCCTCACCCAATCCCAGCCCCGCCCCCCACCCCCGCAGGCCTTGCCGCCTCACCCTGCCATTGGGGGAGAGGGGTTCTAAGGTCACACACTCTGCTTTTCTTCCCAACCCCCCTCCCGCGCCCTGGGTCACCGCATTTATGGGGCAAGATACCTTCACGCACGAAGGTCCTGCCGCATCAAGGTGAAGGTCTTTTCCGAGCTCCACCGACCCTGAAGGGCTTGCACAGAATCCCTTGGGCCTTGGACGGTTCAGAAGGGGGCAAGAGGGTGAGCTTCAGGGTTAAAGGGCGGGGATGGGGGTGGGGGAGAGACTTTTGGGCGCCTGACGACTCCATAATCCTTCGCCGGAATGGCGCTCGGGCAGGCGCTCGCCCAGAGCCGGAGGGTCCCACAGCCAGAGGCTGCATCTCGTGCCAGCCACGAGGGTGAAGGGATGAGGAGGCCGAGACATGCAAGGCGGACAGGGCCGGATGGGCAAGAAAAGAAGGAAACGTGTGGAAAGTGTGAAGGGAAAGGAGAGACAAAGGTTGGGAGGGAAAAAGGAGGCTCGGCCTGGAGAAAACACAAGGCCCGGCGCAGCCCGGGAGGGAGGCACAAACAAGGGATGGGGAGCCCAGAACACCGGCGTTTCATTTTTAAATCTTCTAGGTGTCTGCGGGTCAAATAAAGACAAGGGCCGTAACGATTATTCTGTTAAATCTATGGTACTTGACTTCGCAAACACTAATTGATTAGACACCAAAATGATTTGTTTAAAGAGTTTTCCTTCCCAAGGGCAGCTGCTCTCGGGCCCGGGTCGGCGTTATCCTGCGAGGCTGCGGAAGAGATCGGCCAACGCGCCGCGCGCCAGGCCGCAGAGGCCGCAGTCGGCCCGGGGCTGTCGGCGCGGGTCCACGCCCCTTCAGCCTCAGGCTCCCGGCTGGCCCGCACCCCGCTACCTCCGCCCTTCCTGTCCTCCAGGTCCGGAGCTTGCTCCACCTGGGGACCTTCTTGAGCCCACTGTGCTTTCTGCCGCCCCCTTTGCTCTGAGTTGTCCACACTTTGGGTCGCTTTGATCTGCTCCAGAGAAAGGGCCCCCCTCTCCCTTGCCTCTGGCCTCCCCAGCCTCCAGCCCTGGCATTCTCTACCTCGGCGGCGCACGGCTAACCCAGAGTAGAGCCCCAGAAGGGAGGCACTGGAAGAGCATTAACCACCTCCCCAAATCTGGTAAATTCTTTGCCCCTACCCCATCCCGCAGTCCGGATAGGTCTCCTTTGTAAAATACTTCAACAGTACAAAGATAAGACCAAGAAAGAAAATCCACTGAAGGGTTGGCCAGAGAAGGTCACCTGCCCCGGCATCTAGCTGGCTGCGTCCGCAGCGGGGTCCTGAAGCCAGCATGTCCCACCTGGGAGCCTTGGACCCCACCCGAAGCCCCAAGGCATCAGGACACCCCTTATCCCTTCAGCGCTCTCAGCTGGAGACCTTGAAAAGCCCTCGCCGAAGTGGGCAACCGTTGGAACGAATCTAAGTCCAAGAGAAGCCGCCTCTAGCTTATCGGATGGAAGTAACCGGAGATGCTCCCAGAGGGGTCTGAGGTCCTAGAAGCGCTGCCCCGACCGCCCTGTGCACCTCCTATAACCTGGAGTCCTCTGGGGTTGGCACCAGCTGTCAAAGAGCTCTTCACCAGAGCGTCTTCTCTGGGATGTGGAGGGTGCGGTTAGGAGATGGAACAAAGGAGAGTGCAAAACACAGAATAAAAAAATACATTGTTATGAGCAAAAACCGTAATTTACATTAAAAAGGAACAAAGGAAACCGAACAGATGAATAAAAAGTATATGAAGGTCAAAGGTTGATGAAGAGGGCTAGAATAATTGATTACCGCTTCCTTCGGCCCCCATAAAGTGGAGAGAAGCCATTGACTAACTTTTTTTAACTGTTGTCAATAATGAATCATCAGGCCACCCTCTTCTGAATTTTTTGGCGTTCCATTGTAAGCCAATAGCAATTTTCTGGGGGAAAAACAAAAATCTGCAGAGGTGGGAAGAAGACAGGAGAACCTGGCCAGAAGCACCCAGGACCAAATCCTTCACCCACAGTTATCAAGTGCCCTACTGTGCCAGACACCAAAAAAATGGTTCCTCACCGAGGGTTTAATTCTAGACTTGCTACAGGCATCAGAAATGCTGGTGAGCGGACTTCCCTGGTGGCGCAGTGGTTAAGAATCCGCCTACCAATGCAGGGGACACGGGTTTGAGCCCTGGTCCAGGAAGATCCCACATGCCGCGGAGCAACTAAGCCCGTGCAACACAGCTACTGAGCCTGTACTCTGAAGCCTGCGAGCCACAACTACTGAGCCCACGTACCACAACTACTGAAGCCCATGCGCCTAGAGCCCCTGCTCCGCAAGAAGAGAAGCTACTGCAATGAGAAGCCTGCGCACAGCAACAAAGAGTAGCCCCCGCTCTCTGCAACTAGAGAATGTCCGTGCGCAGCAACAAAGACCCAATGCAGCCAAAAATTAATTAATTAATTAATTTTTTTAAAAAGAGAGAGCCTTAAAAAAAAAAAAAGAAAGAAATGCTGGTGAGTTACATTCTGAGGCCCTGGCCAAGGTGTCAGACTCTCCGTGGAGCCCTGGGTGAGGGAATCTTCCCTGACACCCAGGTTTGCTGTTTGTGCGGTCAACAAATGGGAAGTTAGCATTTGATGGCTCAGAGGGGCTAGAAACAGTTTTTTGGAATGGTCCTGAAAACTGGGACTGGGCCATATGTTACATCTCTGTTACTCACAAAAAGCACTAAAGCAGTAACTCTGAAACTCACGGAAGGTTCTCAAAGAACGTTGTGTGGCCAGCATTTGGAGGAAAGACCTTATTCTCATTCTCTTTTCTAAGCCTAGTGGGGTCACCTGGCAAGCTCTAGCCCACCCAGCATAGGAAGGATTGCACCTGTCTCACCACCACCAGCAGCACCCCAACATCTACAAAATAAGTAGTCTAAAATACTTGTTTCCACACTGAAAACATTGCCAGCCACAAGCATCCAGCCCATAGTCTTATTTCCCTTTTTCTTAAATATATACATGTATGAAATGGGGTGGTGACTGACATTATTTTTTTCTTTAAGTTCCCTGCAGCTACTCAAAATCTAACCAGCTGACAATGAGCCCTCCCTTCAGGCTTCTTGGCTGTGATAAAGAACTGTACAGTATCCTGTAATCACATACACTAGACCCACTGAGTAATTTCAAGAGACCCCTCCCTGGCCTCTTTAATCCTCCATAGTGCACCTGATGTTATGCTGGGCAGTGGAAGAGGGAAGGGGAGAGAGGGACAAAATGACAAAAAGCTATCCTAGCCCTCCTGTCCTTCCCCCCCACCCCGCCACACACACACACACACACACACACGCATACATGTGCATTCACCCTAACTAGGCCTAAGAGCATCCATCCCACCCATCATACATTCTTAGTATAGGAAAGTTTTCCAAGACATTGAATAAGAATAAAATGTTTCTGAGAAATTACTGCAATTCAGTCAACTACAAGAAAACAAAGGTTAAATGAAAGGAATGAACAGCCAAGAAAGATTAGGGAGATTTGCAAACTCCCCAAGCAAGTCCTGCACTCACATTAGTCCACCATATACAATACTTATCCAGATTTTTACTTTGGCTACTCCTTTAGGGACCAGCACTGAACCAGGCCCCCTTTTCATGGGGGGTGGGGTGGGGCCGGGGGGGCAGAGGGAGTTAAGCTCACCTGATCCCAGCCCTCTTCAGGTAGACTCCAGGGGCTCAGTCGAGAGCCTCACATGAAGGAGCGTTTCCAGGATCAAGTCCCTAATTAGTTACACAAATAGAAAACCATGAACAATTTGTGCATTTGGTGGTATTTACTTCTTTCTTTTAACAAACTGCCTTTGGGAAAGAGAGTTGTCATAAGGGCAAATCGATCACTTCAGGGGGATTAAAATATGGGGGGGCAAACGGTTTAGCTCAAATTCTGCCTTCTACGTTAACCCGTTGTTTGGTCTCATATAAGAGCTACATGCTCTATGTTGTAAGAAATGAGAACAGAAACAATAAGGAGCCAAGAATTCAGCTTCCCACCAACATATTGTGATCCACTAGGCAGAAAATACGTTTTAAGTTTGCGTATATGTATGTATGACTAGAGAGATGTAGATACAAGAGTAACTTTAAATAGAGTAATTTTGTTTTCTGAGTTCCTTTTTGTCACTGTATTTTTCCCAAAGACCTTCTACTCTCTGGAGGTTTTAAATTCCTAAATATTCATTGTGCAAGCTGATGCTAAGTCCACTGAGATGGACCCCCATCTCCAGGACCTCCATAGGATTGTTTGGACAAAACAGGAATGTCCGTGGTGATGAAACCAACCAGGTTAACCGATCTCAGGACATGACCACTTTCAAGGAAGGCAGGTAGAGTAACCCACTGGCCTTGACCTACCTTGATCTTGATGTTGCCCAGGCGGTGGTAGGGACCTGGGCAGAGACTGGCCTGCTCATGCCTTAGCTGGTGAGAAGTTTCCCCCAAGGATAGACTGGCCCAAGCTTTTGCCTAAGGGACTCAGCCACCACTACTACTACCATTCCACCACCCTGACCTCTCCTAGAGTCGGGAACATTCCCAGCAGAGACACCGGTGGTGGGCTCCGACCCGGTGCCCCAGGAAAGGAACATACAATCTGAGTTTGGCCACACTCACTTTGTTCCATATCCGAACCCATATACCCAGGTTCTGAGAAGCCGTCCCCCATTGTGACCACCACTCGCCCGGGGCTGAGGCTCGGGCTGACCGGGTCATAACTGCCAAGGGCTGGACAATGGGCACATCTGTCCTTTCTCTGAGGGATGAAAGCACCTAAGCAGACACGCTCTGCCTTTTGTTACGGTTTTTTTTCCCTTTCTTTTGTAAATGAAAGAAAGCCGCGGCATGTGGCGGCCGGGTATACGTCCCACACTGGGGGCCTCCCCACGTGTCCCCACCAGGCCCAAGGACCAGGTTCGATTCCGGATTGGACCGTGATTGTGGGAAGCGAACAATTACGCCCGAAGCTGAATTGATTTTCAAATCTGGAGGCTTCTCGCAGGGACGCCGGGAAGAGGGCGTCCCTACGGGCCAAGAAGAGACCGGCGCGCCTGGTCCACCCTGCCGGCGTCAGTCCTTCCCGCAAGCAGCGGCCTCTTGGTGTTTTACCAAGAGGGCCATGAAGAAACCGCAGGAACAGCCCGAGCCTCGGCGGCCCCACCAGAACCGACGAGTTAACATAGGAACCCACCAGGGCACTCAACACACACACACACACACACACACACACACACACACGCCGAGTCATTCACGAAGCGGCGCGCCGCCTTAATTATCAGCTGAACCGGAGAAGGACCCAGGCGGAGGAGGACAGCGAGGTATGGCCGGGGCTGGGACTCTTGGCACTAAGCTCACCTCTTCGCAGAGCATGGAAGAGTCAGGGTGGGCAGAGAATTATCAGGGAGGACAGAGGTTGTCGGGTCAACAGCCACCAGGTTGACCAAGGCCTTTGAAATATTTGTTCCCCTCCCCCTCGAAAGGCCAAGCACCTGAAGATGGGGAGAGCGTGGACTCCCAGAGGCCCTCCCGGGAAACAAGCCAGGGTGGAAGGAGTGATGACACCAGCTGAGGCTCCCCGGGAAACCTGCACCGGGAGGCAGCAACTGGAGAGAGGGGCGATGGCTCTCTAGGCATACTGCGCCACCCGGCAGGCGAGCCCAGCAAGTGTGGCCGAGGGCTGGGAAGGGAGCCCACCCGAGCCAGGGAGCCGAGAGGGGCCCAAGTTTCCCAGGGTTGCGGTAGCAGCCCCAGATCGCGCTCTACGTTAGACACTCGCACGTGCGCACCGCTCCCCCGCAGCCCAGCGCCTTACCAGCGGCGCTGGGACCCCCACCTTCATTTGTACGGGGACGTCACCGGCCGCGCGCGCGGGGACTGAGGGGGCGGGGCTGATCCGCGCGCCTGCGCGCTGCGCCCGGCGGGCGTGAGGGCGGGCCGCGGCGGCGGCGGCGGAACAGCGGCCACAGAGTCTGCAACAGTAACCGAGCCATGGCTGGAGCTGGCCAGCGGCGGGGGCAGGCAGCAGCCGCGGAAGGCGCAAGGGGTGCGTCAGGCGAGCCGGGGGCCTCACAATTCTAGGAAGGAGAGGGACGTGAGGGGGCCGGGGGCGGGCGGGCTGGGGGCACCGCGCTCGCCCAACGGCGCGGATCCTTTCTGGAAATTAATATTTAAAAAAAAAAAAAAGCCGAGGACGCAGAGGGGAAGGTGGGGGCAAGAGGGAAGGCGAGACACACTGAGAGGGAGACAGAGCCCCACAGTGAGAGGAAGGAAGGAAGGAAGGCAGCAGTCGCCAGCAGCCGATGTGAAGACCGGACTGCGTGCGCCCTTCGCCGCCTCTGCCCGGCCTCATCGATGTTGTGTCCGCCGCCCGCTCGCCCAGATCACGATGAACGCGCAGCTGACCATGGAGGCGATCGGGGAGCTGCACGGGGTGAGCCATGAGCCGGTGCCTGCCCCTGCTGACTTGCTGGGCGGTAGCCCCCACGCGCGAAGCTCCGTGGCGCACCGCGGCAGCCACCTGCCCCCCGCGCACCCGCGCTCGATGGGCATGGCGTCCTTGCTGGACGGCGGCAGCGGCAGCGGCGATTACCACCACCACCACCGGGCCCCCGAGCACAGCCTGGCCGGCCCCCTGCACCCCACCATGACCATGGCCTGCGAGACTCCCCCAGGTATGAGCATGCCCACCACCTACACCACCTTAACCCCTCTGCAGCCGCTGCCGCCCATCTCCACCGTCTCGGACAAGTTCCCCCACCATCACCACCACCACCACCACCACCACCACCCGCACCACCACCAGCGCCTGGCAGGCAACGTGAGCGGTAGCTTCACGCTCATGCGGGACGAGCGCGGGCTGGCCTCCATGAATAACCTCTATACCCCCTATCACAAGGACGTGGCCGGCATGGGCCAGAGCCTCTCTCCCCTCTCCGGCTCCGGTCTGGGCGGCATCCACAACTCCCAGCAAGGGCTCCCCCACTATGCCCACCCGGGCGCCGCCATGCCCACCGACAAGATGCTCACCCCCAATGGCTTCGAAGCCCACCACCCGGCCATGCTCGGCCGTCACGGGGAGCAGCACCTCACGCCCACCTCGGCCGGCATGGTTCCCATCAACGGCCTTCCTCCACACCACCCACATGCCCACCTGAACGCCCAGGGCCACGGGCAACTCCTGGGCACGGCCCGGGAGCCCAACCCTTCGGTAACCGGTGCGCAGGTCAGCAATGGAAGTAATTCAGGGCAGATGGAAGAGATCAATACCAAAGAGGTGGCGCAGCGTATCACCACCGAGCTTAAGCGCTACAGCATACCACAGGCCATCTTCGCGCAGAGGGTGCTCTGTCGCTCCCAAGGGACCCTCTCGGACCTGCTGCGCAACCCCAAACCCTGGAGCAAACTCAAATCCGGCCGGGAGACCTTCCGGAGGATGTGGAAGTGGCTGCAGGAGCCGGAGTTCCAGCGCATGTCTGCGCTCCGCTTAGCAGGTGAGCGGGCCAAGGAGCTGGGCGCGCGGGGAGATAAGGTATTGGGGAAGCTGAAGGGACCCAAGGAGGCAGGGTGGGAGAGAGCTCTGTGCACGCTTCATCCCGTCCTCCTTTCACCGAGAGGGGGGTCCCTAGGCCTGGAAGAGCCAGAGCGTGGCTCCCGGGAGCAGACAGCCTCTTCCAGGACTCAGTGCATTGGGCTGTGGAAGGCTCCGGGAACTGAGCAGCGCGGCCTGGGTGATTGCAGAGGAGCATTTGTGCTGGGAGACAGCGCAGGAAGCTCCCACGACCGTAGGAGGAAAGAAATCCCAGCACCTGGCTGGATACGGTCTGTGCATCGCTTCTGGGTTTGGCACTCCAGGTTTGTGGGGGCGAGAGAGGCGACGCGTGCGTGGAACTGCGCGCAGGTGCTGCCAGCCAGTATCCCTGGCGCATACCCGGGCGCTGTGCTGGAGCGTGCGGGAGCTGCCCGCCAATGTTTAGCTGAACTCGCTGCGGTGACCCCGCTCCCGCGCTCACTTTAGTGGCGCGGGGCGGGGTGGGGGGCTGGAGCGTGGGGAGCGCACTCTGGGAGTTCCAGCAAAGGTTCCGAAGCCGCGCGGCGGTGGGTGTGTGGCGCAGACGCTCCGTTAAGGTTTAGGACGCACTCTGCCCTTGTGACCGGCTGTAGAGAGGGAGGCAGATCGTGCCAAGGTCCAGGTGAGGGCGGCCGAGCAACAAGGGAGCTTCTAGCTTAGCCCAGAGACCGATTTCGCTGCCGACTCGCTTAGCGCTTCGCATTTTGTTTTATTCCTCTGCATGAATTTTCGTCTGAATCCCACGCAGGGGGTGGGAGTGTGAGGGAAAAAAACAAGTCTTCGAGCAGAGGTCTCTGGGCCCAAACACCCCGAGGGCCTGGTGTTTCCGATTTGAGCGGGAAGGTCTTGGCGGCGCTGCGTAGACACTGCGCCCAGTTCCCCCAGCCTCTCTAAGCCAAGGTAAGGGGAAGGCTCTGGCCGGCCCACCGGCGGAGGGGACAACTGACCCCAGCCTGAATCACACGGGGGATTTCAATCAGATTCAGCGACTCCCTAGGGCGAAGGACAAGCGGAGAGGTACAGCCAAGGGCAGCTGAGGGTGGACTCGGTTTGATGAGACCCGGGCTGAGTTGATTGACTCCTGGGGTACATGCTGCCACACCCCCACCCAATCTCAGCCCGGCGACCTAGCCTGAGTCTTGGCGAAGAAAAAGGTAAAAGCCGGAATGAGGGTTTGTTAATTAACTGATCGTTCTCCATTAATTCGTCCCTGGAGAACGAGAGAGCGTCAGTCCGCGCAGAGCCGTGGGCACTGAGCCGTTTCACAGTCTAAAATCAAAGCAAGAGGCCAGGGCCCCCTCCGCCACATCGTGCGGGCCAATGAGAAGCTAGAGGGAAGCGGGTGCCGGCGTCCCCGCGAGCCTGCGACTCCAGCCGGATGCGACCCAAAGCAGTCCTGGGGTCTGGGTTCTTGTGGCCTCCCTGCTGGAGCTCCGCACCGTCTGAGCCTCTGCCCCGCCAGGTTTTCCAGACCAACCCCGCGCTCGTTGGCTCCAAAGTCCCCACGAGGACTCTTGCAGCCTGAGCCCAGAAGCCAGGAGAGGCTGGGGTAAGGGGACGGGAGGGGGAAGAAAGAGGTTGACAGGGTACCCTCTGGGGCTCCCGCAATTCCACTCTCTAGCTTTGTGTGCAGCCACCAGATCGCCCCCATCCCATGGGTAGACCGAGACCCGAGGGCAGCTGAAGTTCTGGAAGGGACGGCCGAAAACGCTATTCCTCTCCCAGACTGATATGCCTATGCCGGCGTCCAAGGTAGTGCCTTTTCACACGCACACGCCAGCCTCGAGCCCGGCTTCAGGACTTTTTACCGAGGCAGTGCACACACAGGCAGGTTAATGGGGCTGGGGGAATGGAGGGAGGGGATGCAAATGGAGAGCCGTTCCCCCCCCCACCCCCAGGGAAGCTCGGTCCAAACCCCCCACCTCCTGAAGGCGCTTGCTCAGGACTTAAATGACTCTCCTTCCCCACTGCCTCCTATTGTCCCCTGGAAAGACAGACTGATAAATTAGGTTCAGGGACGACCCCGGAGCCCTGGATACCCGCCTTAGCGCCCTGCCCTGTACGAGCGCCCTCTCACCTCCTCGCATGGGCAGCCCTAGTACTGCTACCTGCACACGGGACGTGCGGTGGGCGTACCCGCCCGGGCTCACGGGACCCAGGAGGTTATCGAAGGGGCCGCTGCCTGGCACCCAGCAGCGCGTAGAAAGTCCTGCCCAGCCTTTGGACAGAGGCGCGTGGCCTTTTCCTCGAGGAAAAAAAAAAAAAAAAAGGAAAATCGGAGACTCTGGCGGGACGTGAGTTTGGCGCCAAACCCGCAGCGAACTCTTTATCCTAAGACCCGGATGCGGGGTTGTCTCTCCCATTTTCCTTTCTTTAACTTCATTAAAGGGGTGGGGCGGGCTGGGATGAGCGCGCGTGCGGAGCCAGCCGGGATCAATCCCATTACGCAGCAAGAGCCAAGGCTTGTTTTTAAGTCACCGAAGAACGACAAGACCTCCCGTTAACATTTTAATTTGGTGGTGGGGGCGGGGGCGGGCGGAACGAGGCCGTTTCCTGAACCGTTCAATGATCTCTGGTAGGCCCTGACTGCAGGTGACTAAAAACGGATTGCAGGGCATGTTGGACGCAGCTGTGAGACATTGCCCCCTGCTCCCCACTGCCAGCTCCCGTGCACGGAGGGAGGTGCCACTTGCAGCTCTTGCTCGCCGTTGCACTCAAAGACCCCTTAAACTCGTTTCTACCCCATGCGAGGCAAGGCCCATCGAGGTCGGCTCCTTCGCTGGGTAGCGGGAGAGTGGCTTCTTCATGCCCTCCTGGTACCCCAGGTTCCATACAGCCTGGTGTGGAGGGTCAAAACCCTCCGCCCGCCCGCGGCAGCGTGTTTGGAGAGGCGCTTTCTCTTCACGAAATTACATCGGCTGGGAGACAGGAGGAAATTCTCACCAAATTAACTACCTTTAAAAAATCAATATATGTTCCCTCAATGTAACACTTGCTGCTTCCCCATTAAAGTGCAGCGCAACCAGGCTCACGCTGCGTCTCATCCCAGGTGGGGAGGGGGGGCTGGGCTGTGCCGGTGGGTGGGTGCCCCGCCTCTGACGTGGGCGCCTATTAAGACGCGGGGAGATTAAGCTTCCAATTAAAGATTCCAGAAGGCTCCGGCCTCAGTAGGGGAGCTGCCGGCGCAGGAAGAAGCTGCCACTGCACACCCACCAACGGGTGCTGCAGAGACTCAGCAGGCGAGGCCCGGGGTCGGGCAGGGGTGGGTGCTGCGCCGCTTCGACCCTGCGGTACCTGGAGGCGAAGAAACCTCCCAACAGCGGCGCCAGGGAGCCAGACGGGTCTCCAGCACCCGGGACTGCTCCTGTTTCCTGGACGGGATTTGCCCCAGGACCACCCGGGGACCGGGGGGCGTGGGGCGGGGGCAGTCTGACCAGGAGGTGGCCATGAGAAAGTCTCGCCCGGACCAACATGGGCCATGTTTGCCATAAGTGGCCTTGCTGCCTGGTTGATTGATAACTAACTGGCTCCCGCGCAAGTCCATTTGCTTTTTGTTAATATTTATACCAACGGGCGACGTTTCAACTGTCCCCTCACTTCTCTGGGCCATGGGAGCAAAGCAGAAGGAGTTCGATGCTGGGCCCTGGGAACTCCACTTCTCCAGTCCTCGAAGACTCTGGGCCGGGAGAAAAGCCACAACTGGGCGTGTGGAATGCAGGAACTGGAAGGGTTCCTGGGCCCAAGAGTCGGAGGAGAAGGTGCCAAGTGGACTGGTTCCCCGCCACGCCCGGCGTCTCTGCGGGGCGGTTCTCGGGCAGTGCAGCTGCTCTCAGCCGGCTGCGGCGGCCCGAACAAAGGGCCCGCAGGGCGCTGCCGACAGCGTCCGCCTAGCAGCCTGGGGGCGATGGGGGCTGGCTGCCCCGGACGAGAGCCACCTCCGAAGCTTTATGCTAGACTACTCCCAGCGTGGCCTGGGGGCCAGCCAGTCGTCAGGCGGAGGCCGAGGAGTTCCAGAGTCCTCACCAACTCAGGCCTAAGGGTCGCCCGTGCTCCCGGAGAGTTGGCTAGGAACCCCCGCCCACACATACACACACACGCCAGCCGAACAGGTCTGGCTGTTGGGGACAATCCCCAGAAGGCTCTGCGTGGGCCTTTCTCACAGCCCATGTCTGACCCCTGGAGGGTGTGGAACAATAGTTCTCTCTTGCGGCCCCCACTGGGGAGCACAAACCCCAGGGAGGAGAGGAAGGGGCGCATGGAGTTAAGAAGTGTGCACGTGGTGAAGGTTGGAGCGGAGAGTTTGACTAGAGTGGAGGAGACCTGCTGCTGTGGCTTGAGGAGGCCTGATGGTTATTTTGTGGTGACCTGGTGTCAGAGCATCGAGCACGGCTGCCTGAGACAATAAACCCTGCGACCTGTCCCGAGGGTGGCTGGCTCTCCCGCCAGCGGGTGCAGCCCCAGGCCCTTTGGAAGCACCCAGTGGGCGATTGGGGTCAGTAGAGACCCAGTCCTGCCGTCGCTGTTTTGCAGCTGGCACTTGGGACGGTCTGTGCCAACAATAGCACCGTTGTGTTGTAGCAGCAAAGCAACTCAAAGCCCAGGCTGCATCTTTCTTTATCTTCAAGCGCTCAGCGCACCACAGGAAGCTAAGCTTGTGCCCTCACTGATGCCCTCCTTGTGAACTCATCTTCCCCGGTAGCTACGCATGCCCCCTGCGGGCCGCGAGGCCAGGCACCCAGAAAGCCTCTGTGGTTCAACCCGCTGCGGAGAGGAGAGGCTTTGTTTTTAGAACATTGATGTCTTAGTGATTTTCAAAATGAAAACTATTTTGACAGGTAGAGAGTGTAGTGGAGGGAGAAAAGGATACCTAGTGGATCTGTCTTGCTCCTAAACAATTCCTGGGTATTACCCCACTGATGAGACAAAATTGCCATCCCCCCAAATTATACCCCAACTCTAACCTCTCAAGATGCATGTTTGGAAATTATATCCAAATTATACTTTTGCTGGCATGTTTTTGTTTGAGACTATCAGGGTCACAGTAGAGAAGGTGACCCTGGCAGTCTGAAATGGGAGGTTGGGGCTCGGGGTATAGTGAAGGGAGGGTGGATTAGCGTTCCCTTTGTTGTTTCCCCTTCCAGCTAACTGATGGGAGTTAGAAGGCTGCCCTGAGGCTTTGAGCTTGAAGGTCTTTGTTTGTTGTCTGGTGGGCTGGGTGAAGGGCTCTGGGAGGCCTAGCGGCCTGGAGCCCTGGTGCGGAGTCAGGACCCTGGACAGGGCCTAGCCAGGCCTGTTGCCAGGGTTTCTCTTGCCGCTGGTGGGTGGCTAGGATGGCTTTGAACAGTTGTGATGAGGAAACAAAAACTAACAGCTAATATTTCAAAGTTTATGAGAAATCGTGAGGCCCCACCAGTAGTACACACGGGCACAGTCAAGTAATGGAAAAGATCAAACCTATCCTCGTCGATCAGGTGGTTGATCTTTTTCCTCCCTCTCCAGCAGCTTTCTGTGTGCGTCTGAGTCCATGGGCACACCTGCTTATACAATCGGAATTCGAGTCCCTATGGGTGTGACAGGGGTTGGATCATTAAGCTAAAACGTTCAATTCAGTCCCTTTGATCCGTGCTGGGGAAAATCTATAGTCATCTCTAATCTACAAGGTCTTTGAGGAGGTTGTTACATGAGCTGTTTTGATGTCATCATTTCCACATTCATGGCAAATTCAGCTAATCAAACAGACGCTGCTACCCAAAGTTCTCAGAAGAAATAGTTCTTACAGTGTATATCGGTAACATTTATTCTTGATTTCCTTGCAAGAAAGAAAATCCTCAAGTCTAATGAAGGTGGGTAATTAAAAAGGAGGTTCTCAGGTGTCTTGCTCCTCAAAATCCATAGTTAGAAGCCTTGCCCTTCAAGTAAGAGTGCTCAGTGTTCTTTGTAAATTCCATATATTGGAATAGTTAAACACCAATTTACTATTTTAAGTCAACCAAGGAGCCTTGACGGATTGGATGAGAAGTGACTAGTCTCATTTCAGTCCCCTTGAAAACAGCAGTTTCCACACTCTTGGCAAAATTGAATGGTCCCCAACCTAAAGTAGCAACAGAAGGAGGGTCCTATTGAAGTCATAGTAGTTAGAGGATAGATTTCCTATAATCTTGGATAAAGGATTCAACAAGTATCCATTTTGTGTGTATTTAAATAAGATGGGTAAGCACCTTTGGGAGAAGAAAGCCACATTATTTTTACATGAAAAGTGTCAGCCTCACAGAGTTTAGCAAAAAGTAAAAAACTGATTTCTAATGTGAATGAATTTAGTGCATAATCATAAATTACTGTCTTCTATCAACAGATTTGCACAGACTTTTATTTTAATACAAGTATGTTAATACTAATGAAGCTTAATTTTCTTCTGAAACTGTAGGATTGGCTTAGATGACCAGACCAATCACAGGGCAATCTTATTATTTTGATAAAAACATATAAATTTATGTCTTATCACAGGGTCTTGCTATAGAATCATCCCCATTATGTTCCTCCCAAAAGATGTTACATGATCATAAAGTTGGAACAAATTAGCTTCTAGAAATTTTCTTCTCCTTAGGTGAGACAATTTGATAAGATAACAGCTGAACAGAACCAGACCTTGAAGTACAACCCTCACATTTGTCTTGGCAAGTGATAAGGAAGTCAATTGATAAGGAAGGAGTTTGTGTCCATTGTGTACATTTTATTAGCCAGGTACTGTGCTAGGCACATAGATGTTCTCATTTAATACTCACTGTCTGTGGCAGTGGCTCCCAAATCTTGCTATGCATTGGAATCATTTAGGGATCTTTAAAAAAAAATGATTCCTGGCTAAAACCTCAAATATCCTGGCATTAGTAGTATAGGGCATGACCTGGGCACTAGGATATTTAAGAGCTCTGAGGTGATTTTAATGTGCAGCAAAGTTTGGGAGCTGCTAGTTTACAGGGAAATTACCATTATTTTTCCTGTTTCTCTGTTCAATGAGGTTGAATAACTTACCTGTGGTAACAGAGCTGGAAATCACTGAGACCCTGAACTCAGCTTTCCCAGCTCAAAGCTCAGAACACCCTTACCCTCCACCCTGTGCCTCGATTATGGGTGCAAGTCCACTAGGTCAGTGGACCCAGAATGTGGAAATGTCTGATCCACTGTCATAAACACCAATCTGGAAAGTCTCTGCATAATAAGGTCTCGAAATTAGAGAATGTGTGTCTTCCCTCTGGGACTCTCAAAGAGAGTTACTTGTGGAAACTTATTTCTTTTTTACTCAAGACTTATAAGAGAGACTTTTTATTGCTCTCTTTTGAGGAAGCAGCCAGAGGGAATGTGAGGCAGTCACAGAGCTAGACGCGGAACCCAAGTCTCTCCATCCATTTGTTCACGTAAACAATTATTCACAGGCAAGACCCATCTCATTAGATGTTTTCTGTGGGTAGGACTGGTCCATTGGGAGCCAGCCTGGAGGAGGGCCCAAAGGCCCAAACCTCCCATTCTTTCAGGCATTGGTGTTGTGATCTGCACTTGCACGGCAGTTATATTTCTTGGCTTCACATCAGTGCCTGTCTTGCTATTCCAAGCTTGCCTGTTACTCATGTTTTAGGACTCTGCACTAAAAAATAATAAATTGACTTAAACTCTGTATATATGTTGGCAATCATCCAGAGGGCAACTTACAATTTCCCTCAAGCACCGCAAGTTTCCAGTTACCCATGCGTTTCTCATCTCCCTTTGCATATGCCATAGGGTACGCAGAATCGACAGTTTCTGAAATCGCTGCTTTCATTTTGCATCTGGTGATGACCTCGTAGTCCCAAAGAGAGGTTATCAAAGGAACATAATAAACTCTATGCTTTTCGCTTTCTTTCCTGATGTCTTCTAAAACAGATCAATGGGGGAAATTAAATAAATAAACGAGCGAAGCGCGCCACCTAGTGACCCGTCTGCTCACTGCAGGTGAAGTGCGTGAGAGGAGTGGCTAACGCGATTCAAGTATTGATGGAGTCACAAAAATCGTTCATTAAGGCAATTTAATCTTTACTATTAAATGTCCTTTCAATTCATTTAGGGTAATTAAGATGCAGTTAAAGTGATTAAATTCTAATTACTTATGCTAGACAAAGACATATTTGTCACACTAATGCGGTTAACTAAGGACTCAGAAAGAAAGTTAACATTTACTTCAAATGATGCAACTGGAAAAATCAGTTCCTCTTTTCGTCATTAATCCAGTGAGCTGGGTGATTATGTAATGGCACTACAAGCTCATTAAATAGGGGAAGTGCTGATTAAAATGACTGCTGGGAGGAAAACCTGAACCAGGAGTACCTCGGTATTGTTTGGTCAGCATTCCTAGCAAAATTACTTGGTGTCCTTTCCCTCCAAGCCCGCCCCCCGCCCCAAAGCAATAAGCAGCTCCTGAGTCGTATCCTGACATTAAAAGAGGGATGCCGGGCTTCCCTGGTGGTGCAGTGGTTGAGAGTCCGCCTGCCGATGCAGGGGACACGGGTTCGTGCCCCGGTCCGGGAAGATCCCACTATGCCGCGGAGCGGCTGGGCCCGTGAGCCATGGCTGCTGAGGCTGCGCGTCCGGAGCCTGTGCTCCCCAACGGGAGAAGCCACAACAGTGAGAGGCCCGTGTACCGCAAAAAAAAAAAAAAAAGATGGATGCCTCTTGGAAAGCTTTTATTGCCAGCCTGCCGACATTGTTAAACCAAAGATATTTTCAAATGGTAAATGGATTCTTGGGGTAGAGAGGAGCAAGGCATTTGGACAGGGGAGGTGGAGGGAGGGGTCCCTGTAGGAAACAGCTCCAGGATGAAGATTTCCACTGCAGGCTTTCGAAGCCACTCTCCTTCACACAGACACCCTTCCTATTCGGCAGTCTTCCCCCCCTCCCCAGTTGCATTTTTACTGCTTCGTATGTGGGGACAGATTCCTTTGTACACATCATGCTTCTTATGCACACTCTGAAGAGCACTAAGTACCTCAGCTGCAAACTGATCTCTTTTCAGAGTTTTCCGACATTCACAAGTAAAGGCGTCTAAGATTATATACCATCGGATTACTGAGGCTCTTTTGCCATAATATCCACAAACAGTTCCCAGCCTCCTACGATAGGTTAATTTTGAGTACTCAGAAGAGGAGGATGAATTGAAATTTCACTGCATTTGAAGTTGGCCTTCCTCATAAAATGGCTTCTTAAGCCCACGCCTATCATTTGCCTGGGGGGATGATCCAAGGATGAGGATGATCCGTTAAAAAATTGGGAATTAATTTCCCCAGGGGATCAGTGTCTTTTAATACTGTTAAATTTGCCTATTGAAAACCGTTACTATGGAGATTGCATCTTTCTCCTATTTATCCCATTGAAATTCAGTATTACTGTTTACTTCACAAGAAGCTGAAGTTATCAAATTCATCAGTCACGGAAGTCAAACAACTACCTTTTAAAGATAAATTAGCAGGTATTTGAATATTTACGGAGTCATTTTTAATTTACTAGATTGTGTTACCTTAAATTACTAAACCAAATAAACATGTTTAAAAAAAAAGCTCTAGACTAAGAAATGAGAGCCCCAGAGACAAGTTCTTGTACTAATTAGCTCTGAGAACTTCTCATTTAACCTTTCTGGGTCTCAGTCTCCTTAAATGTAGAATGAAGGATTTGGCCTTAGGGTCCTTCCAGATCGCACATTCTATGAATGATTGCCTTCTATGATGACTGTGTATCCATGACAGTCTCTTTTCTCAATTTAATGCTCTGTCCCAAAGTCAGGATTCAACAAGGTGTAAGTCCCTGGCACCCATCTCTTGGGCAGAGTCTCAGATCAGGCTCTCCTATCAGATGGCCAGTAGGAAAGAGCCTTTCCAGTCAGGAGCACTGCCTTCTGGCACAAAAATATTTCAGCTTGAGGTTACAATACCTGCGTTGGTAAGGATATGGATCATCAGGAATTCATGCACTGCTGGTGGGGATGTAAATTGCCACCGTTGCTTCAAAAGATAATTTGGCTTATAAACCTGCACCCACAGCTGAACGAAGTCTACCCCTTGGTATATACCCTAGATAAGCTCACAGGTGCTCCTGAAGATGAGTACAAGGATGGTCTGTAACAGCGTTGCTTCTAAGAACAAATAACCAGAAACATCCCAAATGCCCACTGACGAGGAATGCAGGAATAAACTGTGATGTCTTCATATAATGCAGGAGTATATTGGAGTGATGAAAATGAATGAGCCACAGCTATACACAACAGCATAGTTGAGTCTTAGGAACAGTGTTGAATTTCTTTTTTTTAAAAAAAAAAGAAGAACAAGCTATAGAAAATCACACCAGAACAATACCATTTTTACAGCGCTTAAAAGCAAGAAATGCTAAACAACTTACTGTTTAGAGATACATAGGTATGTGGAAAAAACAAGTTAATAATAAACTCAAGTTCCTAAGAGTGGTACCTCCAGTAGGGAAAGGCTAGAGATAAAAGGAGAAAACACCCTTGTAGCTTCACAGACAGCAGATATTCTAGTTCTTTTGTCAGGTGCTGCCTTCACCAGTGTTCATTTAGTTCCTGTGCTTCCTATCTTAAATATACATGTTTTGTAACAGGTAAATATTATTTAATTTTAACTTTGGGGAGGAAAAAGATTGTTTCTGTCTGGTTCCCCAACCCGAACAACTTGGACCAAATAAACCCCAGGACATTTCAATTGTCATTTACACAGTTCTTAGCCCTGTATTAAATGTCAGCTCTCGTAGGAATTATATCTGGCCAACTGTGGACAGGGCATAAGATGTGAAAGAGGAAATTTCATTAGATATGGAAAGAGTGGTTTTTTCTTTTTTCATTTGAGTACAGCTATGACAGTGCTGTGCTCAGTACTGGGGATGTACTGAGCACAAACAAATCTTTTGGAGCTCATAGTCTAGTGGGGAAGAGAGACAAATAGCTTGGTTGCTTTTTTGTGCCAAGAAGGAACGGTTTAGGGTGTGATGAAGGAATAGTTTTGAAGCTCTGGAAAAAAAAAAAAAAAAAACAGGACTTGGTCAGAAATGGGGAAAGAGGTTTTCAGGCAGAGGGAACAATAGCATGTGTGGATGCCGTGGGTAAAACCCTTTTGCAGAAGATTTCTTGGATCCGAATTATTGTATAGCTGGAAGCTTGTTTCTTCCCCAGCACAGCTGAGTGAAATGATGCCTTCCCATCAGTAACAAAAGCTTTCTCCAAGGCTGTAGTTTTTTGTAGTGGGAGGGGTGGGTGGAGAGTTTCACATTCCTCAAATCAGGTTGGTGGCAGAGAGGTGGCAAGAAAATATATGCTGATTAAAAAGCCTCCCAGGTGATTCTACTATAACTCCAAGTTGATAATTAGAATATTGATATTGAGCACTACTATGTATAAAATAAACAAGGACCTACTGTATAGCACAGAGAACTATATTCAATATATTGTAATAACCTATAATGGAAAAGAATCTGAAAATCAATATATATATATATATATATGTGTATAACTGAATCACTTTGCTGTACACCAGGAACTAACACAACATTGTAAATCAACTATACTTCTATTAAAAAAAGAATATTGATATTGAGAATTTAAGAGCAAATGACTTATATTTTTGCCCCTTTGTTATTTATTTTACCCTTTTTCTGGAATAACCTATAGTTCCATAGCTTTACGTTTATTTTTTAATGATATATTATATATATATTATATCATTATATAATATTTTACTTCTTTTATCTCTTTTGACGTTAAAAGTTCCCTCAAAAATTCAATATTCCTAATTACTTAGCCATAAAAAGAAACGAAATTGAGTTATTTGTAGTGAGGTGGATGGACCTAGAGTCTGTCATACAGAGTGAAGTAAGTCAGAAAGAGCAAAACAAATACCGTATGCTAACACATATATATAGAATCTAAAAAAAAAAAAAATTGGTTCTGAAGAACCTAGGGACAGGACAGGAATAAAGATGCAGATGTAGAGAATGGACTTGAGGACACGGGGAGGGGGAAGGGTAAGCTGGGACAAACTGAGAGAGTGGCATGGACATATATACACTACCAAATGTAAAATAGATAGCTAGTGGGAAGCAGCCACATAGCACAGGGAGATCAGCTCAGTACTTTGTGACCACCCAGAGGGGTGGGATAGGGAGGGTGGGAGGGAGACGCAAGAGGGAGGAGATATGGGGATATATGTATATGTGTAACTGATTCACCTTGTTATACAGCAGAAACTAACACACCATTGTAAAGCAATAATACTCCAATGAAGATGTTAAAAAAATTCAATATTCCTATAAGAATGATTGTATCCATACTCTCCTCCATCTGAAAAACTCTTACTGTTCTCTGGGTCCTTACTACTCAGTGTGGTCCCCAGACCAGCAGCAGAACATTAGGAAATGCAGACTCTCAGGTTCCACCCCAGACCTACTGAATCTGAACCTGCACCTTGACAAGATCCCTAGGAAATTCATGTGCCCATTCAAGTCACTGAGGGTCATATTACATCATTCAGAAGGTGCATTTTCCTTCATTTGCCCTCAGGCTGATGGAGTACCTCCTATGTGAAGGGCGCTGGGCTAAGTACTGGGGCTCAAAAGAGGCACAATGTGCGGTATCCTGGAGGAGCTCACGGGAGGACGTGTGCGGGGAAACAAATACTTACAATGTCCTTGATGAGTGCTGGGATAGGCAGGAAAACAGTTATGTGGGAGCAGGGAGGAGACTGGAAAGAAGACTGAAAAGAGAGTACATAGTACCTTGTATGCCTGTGCCATCCAAGGGACTTGGGTCTGTGACAGCAGGAGCTGAAGGAAGTTGTGACCTCTAGTAGAGTGAAGTTGTCAGGCTTGTGCTTTTGAAAGGTAGCATTGTGTGAGCCGATAGGAGAAGTAGCAGCAGCAGGGGACTAGCTAGGAGGGTGGCAATAGATGATGAGGGTCGGATTGCCTGCCATTGTCAGCAGGGATGAAGAAAATATATATTCTTTTTCAGATTCTTTTCCATTATAAGTTACTACAAGACACTGAATATAGATCCCCATGCCATACAACAGTTCCTTGCTGTTCATCTAGCTTATATTTTGTCGTGTGTATCTGTTAATCCCAAACTCCTAATTTATCTCCCCCTCCCACCCCATTATCCCCTTTGGTAGTCGCAAATTTGTTTGCCATGTCTGTGAGTTTATTTCTGTTTTGTAAATAAGTTTATTTGTATCATTTTTTAGATTCCACATATAAGCGATATCACATGATATTGTCTTTCTCTGTCTAACTTACTTCATTTAATATGACAATCTCTAGGTCCATCCATGTCACTGCAAATAGCATTATTTCATTCTTCTTTATGGCTGAGTAATATTCCATTGTATATCTACACCACATTTTTGTGTTTTTTTTTGTGGTACGCGGGCCTCTCGCTGTTGCGGCCTCTCCCGTTGCGGAGCACAGGCTCTGGACATGCAGGCTCGGCGGCCATGGCTCACGGGTCCTGCCGCTCCGCTGCATGTGGGATCCTCCCGGACCGGGGCACGAACCCGCGTCCCCTGCATTGGCAGGCGGACTCCCAACCACTGCGCCACCAGGGAAGCCCCTGCACCACATTTTCTTTATCCATTCATCTGTCAATGGACATTTAGGTTGCTTCCATGTCTTGGCTATTGTAAATAGTGCTGCAATTAACATAGGGGTGCATATATCTTTTCAAATTAGAGTTTTCCCCAGATATATGCCTAGGAGTGGATTGCAGGATTATATGATAACTTTTTTTTAGTTTTTTAAGGAACCTCCATCTGTTCTCCATAGTGGCTGCACCAATTTACATTCCCACCGACAGTGCAAGAAGTTCCCTTTTCTCCACACCCTCTCCAGCATTTATTATTTGTAGACTTTTTAATGATGATCCAGTGCCTTTTAAAAATAACTTCTTTGTAAAATTATTACTACTAATCAAGAAAAAAGGTGACAAGGATCACCCATAACACCCCCAAACAGAGATAACCCCCTTTTTGTGAATATCTTTCCAATCTCTTCTCAATGAGATGATCCATACATACTATATTATAACTTTTTAAATTAAAAATCCCATGTTATTAAATTTATGATAGAATATTTGAAAATACATAAAAGAAAACTGGAGACAATAAAACCCCCTGGTAATTCCACCATTCCTGACCCCCCCCCAAATACCTCACCAGTAGCACTTATTCATTTAGCAGATATGTATAGATAGGGTATTTACAGTTTGCAAGACAGCAAAGAGGTCAAAGCCCTCCCTCTGCTCCTGGAGCGCTCTGGATCAAAAAGCTTTCTGCACATTTTATGTTTTACAGCTATGCTATAATTTAACCAATCCCCTATTTTTGGATGCTTAGGTTGGTCCATAAATTGATTGGGCAAACATAAATTTTATGACTATATAATATTTCAGAAGCATCATAATTTACATAACCTCTCCAACAACCTTTCATTGGACATTTCAATGATTTCAAGTTTTTGGTTTTGTTTTGTTTTTGCTATTATCAGTCAATGGCACAGCAGTCAGCAACATATGCAGAACTTTTCTGAATATTTGTTTTCCTCTTTCAAAAATAATTTTTCTCTCATAACTTTGGAAAATATGAAACACTATAAACATACGACAGGATCAAATCATCCATAATCCCATAACCCAGGGATGATACCTGTTTATGTGTTGGTTTGTTTCCTTCTAGCTTTTTTAAATTACGTAAATAAGGTATATTTTTAATTTTTATTTTTCACAAATAAAGAATTTACAGTCAAATTGATCTCAGTGTCATTAAATATTATTCAAAAGCATGATTTAAGAAAATTTTATTTGGAAGTTTTTTTCAAATTTTTCAAAAGGTGCAAAAATAAAATAAGAACTTAAGCCATTTACCCACCAGTTGACCAGTTGTTAACATTTGACCCATTTGCTTTATCATCTGTGCACACATGCATGCTCTCTCTCTCTCTCTCTCTCAATCTCTCTTTCTCTCTCACTCTCAAATGCACAGAATTTTTTTTCATGAACCGTTTCAGAGTACGTTACATACATCATGGCCCCTCACCCCTACATACTTTAGAATGTATTTCCACGAGTATGAACCTTCCCTTCTGTAGCCACAGTTCACTTTTGTCCGTTGACCCAGTAATGTCCTTCACAGCATTGTTCTCCAGGAGAGGATCCAGTCTGGGATTAAGTTTCATATCTCTTCTTTTCTTTAATCTTAAACATTTCCACAGCCTTTTTTAACCTTTTATAACATCGAAATGTTTGAAGAATATAGTCCCCACTTTAAAAAAAAAAAGATATTTCTCATTTTATGTTTATCTGATGTTTCCTCGTGATGAGATTGAGGCAGTGCTTTCTTGCCCAGAAAGCTGCATGGGTGACGTGTGTCCTTCTCTGGCGATCACATCTGGAGGCCCATGAAGTCTGTCTGTCTCCCACTTAACTGGAGAGTTAATTCTGATCACTTGGTCGAGGTGTTGCCTAATTTCTCCACTGTATAATCACATATTTTTTTCTCTTTCTCTCTTACAGCTAATAAGCAGTCTGTGGGGAGATACTTTAAGATTATGCAGATATCCTACTCTTCATCAGAGTTCCCCACAGATTTAGCATCTATTGATTCTTGCCTGACCTGTTTATCACGACGGCTTCAAAATGATTTTCCATCTCCGGCATTCCTGCCTTGTTTGACAGTCAGCTCTCAGCTTTCTTCTGTGAGCAAGAGCCCCTTCTCTCTCGTTTACTTATCCATTTGTTATTGGATAAGATTCACACATTCCTTTTCTCCCAATGGTTTCTAATTCAGTTCTGTACTTACCTATTTTGGTGCTCAAGCTGTCTCACATTTGACAGTGGGAGCCCCTTTAATCTGGCTCCTCTGTTCTTGTGACTTGTTTCCATCGTTCTTTTCCTCCTCCTTCTCCTCCATTTTTTTTTTCTTTTACTTTCTGGCATCATAATAAGATGTTCCAAGCTCATCTGTTACCTACCCTGTCCCAGCCCTAGAATCTGCCCTTTCCTTGATGAGCCCTGGTTTTTTCTGGTGGGGAATGGTATGAGAGACCAAGAAGGCCTGGTCACTAGTTGTGCTCATGGCTAGTAGCATGACTTTGTTTTTTGGCCTCCTCAGAAAAATCCAGGAAAAATATGCATGTATATTTACACACACACACACACACACACACACCACAAATATACATATGCACTCATACATATATAATATACATGTGCACATAAACATGCTTACATACATATTTTTTAAATCATGAGTTCGCACAAGTACCTCCACATCTAATTGCAATATATCCCCATAGGATTTCTTCTTGCCTACCCTCATTCCATAATTGTGTGTCCCTTCCTCTACAGTGAGAACCCTGGCACTCAATAACATATCCACCCCCCAGCACACACACACACTTACTCATTTGCTCAATCCTAAAATACATCTAAAATAATTTCAAAATTGCTTCAGCCATACCTGTAAAATAAACAAACCTGCTAAAAAATTTTTCTGTAACATTCATTTTCAATTCTTCCCCCATTCATATGCCCCAACATCACTTGGGAACTTGCTAGAAATCCTGCTGATTCAGAAACTCAGGGGAAGAGCCCAGTAATCTGTCTTCTTACAGGCTCTCTAAATGATTCTAAAGCATACTAAAGTTTGAGAAGCACAGCCTGAAATATGCAGAACAGGTTTGTGATATGTGTGTGTGTGTGTGTGTGTGCCTTTGTGCCGACATGTTATTATGTAAAATAATACTTTAAAAGATCCTAAATGTAGCAACCATAAAACAGGTGCAGTGCAGACTAATCACAGTCCTTTTGTCAGCATGTGTGTGGAGGTGTGATGTAAAAGAAGGTAAGCCCCCAGTTATTTGTTTCTGTTCTGTTGCCAGCCTGGTGCATAATCAGGAGGAAGAGGGAGGCATGGGTGTGAAGTACCCTCATTTGCCAGAGGGGGTGCTCTCCAGCTCCACAGCAGCCGCCCCTCTGCCCCTTGGCATTAGGAAGTTCTATCAGTTAATGACAGAATCTCCTCCAACTTTATTCCAAATTACCTGGGAAACTTGTTTAAAATGTGTGTTTCTGAATCCCATTCTCTCAGAGAATCTAATTCAGTAGGGATAAGATAGGGTTCCGGAATATACATTTTGAACAAGCCTCCCCGTCATGCTCCCAGGTGATGTTGATGTATTTGACCCACGCCTTACAATTTCTGCTCTGGACTCTAGACCCTGTTTACTCAGAGTGCCATCCTGGACCAGCAACTGAGTAGTGAGCAACTGGGAGCTTGTTAAATGTGCAGAATCTCAGGCTCTGCCCAAACCTGCTGGATCAGAATCTTCACCTTAACAAAATGTCCAAATGACTCGTTTGTACACTCAAGTTTGAGAAGCACTAATTTAGAATAGTGGTTCTCAGCCTAGCCTATGTGTTAGAATCACCTGGGGACTTTAAAAGGACTGTGTCTCGGATGTCTCCCCATGTTCTCTGGGGCCACATCTGACTTATTTATCCAACAAGGATGCTGAGTATGCCAAAGAAATAATCCATGGTCTACTCTTACAGAACTCATGGATTCCTAGTGAGAGAGATGGGTAGGTAATAACTAATTATCTGGGGAGCACTATGGGTACAGGAGACCACAATTCACCCCAGATGAGAGAGGGGATGGAGAAGCCTTAATAGAAAATGAAATGCTTGAGCTGGGCCTTAATTACATAGGGACAAGAAAGAGAAGGAAGGACATTCTGAGTGAGGGAGCAGCTTGAGCAAAGCAATAGAGGTGTGAACATTCATAATGTATTTAGGACTGACTTCTGAACAGTGTGGCTCAGTGTGGATGGTGGGTGAGCAGTTGTGGGAAGTGAAGTGAAAAAGGTGATTGGGGTCAGAGGGTCAAGGTCCTTGACTATCTTAATGGAGCAGCCAAGAAGGGCTTTCCTCTCAAGCTTACTAGAGACCTTTGTGAAGCCAATTGTATACTACATGTGTCATTGGGAGAACAGCATTTACAATTGACTCTACAGATGACTTTCCAGAAATGCAAACAAGGAAAACCACTAATTTGAAATTAACTGTGAAAAACGTCTGATGACTTGGCGAAAAGTCAAAATTGTAGGTTATTTTTTAAGGAGTTCCATTTTATAACTTCCAATTGCTGTGAATATTATAAAGTGTTATATATGGCTATTAATTAAAGAAATGGGATCAATAAGCTAAGACTTACAATTCACAATAGGCCTGCATGAGATAATAATGCATAATAAGCATGTAATTCATCAGGTCTGCCATTTGTTTTGACTGTTTTGCAGAATCAACATCATAACTAGGGCATCGATATCACATATTTCCAATTATTATTATTATAGCCCAAACTATTGAGGGGCTCTTTAAGATGAGGGAGACTGATGTGATAAAACCCCAATGGATCAGGCATTAACAGAAGTTTAGGAATTTAAAAATCAGAATTCCTGAGCCAACCTTTCATCAAAGAGCCACATTACCTTTTGTTACTGACTGAAGGAGCAGGTGCGAGGCAGCAGCTTTTCTTCCCACCGGTTTTTCTGAAGCTGCAATGCAGGGAAAGAGCTTCGAGGAGGGAAGGGTCTGGTGGTCATGTCTTCTGGTGAGTCTCAAAAAGCTTGGGCCTGTGCCCAGGAAAATGTGTGCATGTGACAGTGAATGGCCAGCTCCTCCTGCCCGTGTAACCATCCTGGGGAGAGTTTTCATGATGTGTCCACCTTGCTGACATCTGCCTCCAGGGCACAGTGGAGTTGGAGGTCACCCAATGAGCCAGCTGCGTGCCCATAGGCGAGTCTCCTGACCTCTTTGACATTGTTTCTTCGCCTACAGAAAAAGACATAATACCCATTTCTACCTCACCTGAGTTTTGTGGGGATCACGTGGGAAGGTTTAATGGAGGTGATTTAAGTACCATAAAGCAAGGTACAGGGGTGAGTTATAGTGATCATTCTTGACTAAGAACGTCTGCTCTTTGCATGTTTTTATTAGGTCTTTCACACTCATGCCCAGATGAGTTTCCATAGGTGCTTGAGCTACCCACAAAGTCAAAGATACCAGAAAAGCTAGCTTGTGTCCAGCAGGTTGTATCGGCCCCACCTCCCTCTCCTGGGCATCACTGTTTCCAGATAGTCTGTGCAGGAGTTCCCTTCCCATGTAAAGGCTGCCCGTGGCCATATCAGTTAGAACTCACTGGAGTAGCTTTTCAAATTGTACTTTATACTGTGTTCTCCAAATTTGCTGCTTAAGAGCTGACAAAACAACTGGGGGCCTGGCTTATAAAAATATGCACAGGACAGCACAGTAACTCAAGGCAAAGCAGATAACACTATGACCCAGCACTCCTGGAGTCTGAGCTCTAATCCTGAAGCTGTGGCAGCCCACCCACTGGCTCTGTGATCTCCACAGGATGGGTGCTGGCCTGTAAAATGGGCTTGGGAACCTGCCACGTTCACTTCCATGGTTCCTCCATTCTTGTTTTACTGAAATCTGTTTTATTTGCATGCTTGTTCCTCCACGAACATGTATTGTCTTGTAGAGTTTACTTTGAAAAGCAGTTTCAGCTGTCAAGAGACAGTGTTTGGGGGCTCAGTAGACATGAACAGCAACCCCCCTTGTCCCTGCCCCAGTCCAGAAGAGGTTTCCTCTCGGTGGCAAGTGGGAAGTGAGAGCAGAGGGCTCACCCTGTATGCACGCCCAGCTACTTCTTTCTTCAATAGTTTTACTAAGAAGTAATTTACATACCATACAATTGACCCATTTAAAGAGTATAAGTCAGTGGTTTTTAATATACTCACAGAGCTGTGCAACCGTCACCACAATCAATTTTAGAACCTTTTTATCATCTCCCCCCAAAGAAACCCCATACCCATTAGCAGTCCCACCCATTTCCCCCCACTACGTACTCAGCCACAGGCAACCACCAACTTCTTTCTGTCCCTATGGATTTGCCTATTCTGGCCCCGCTGCTTTTTTATCCTTTTTCTCTGTCCCCGAAGCCCCAAGCTCCCCAGAGCAGGGTGTGCAGGAATGTTACTACCAAGTTGGTCAGGAATCTGGGTAGAATTTCAGAATGTGCTTTTTGCCTTCCCAGTGCACCCTACCTTCCCTGGAGGCACTGGAGCAGCAAAGGAGCTGAGGGCCCTAGCAGCTGCCTGGACCCGCCTCCTCCAAATCCAGGCCGGACCTCCCCTGAGTGACTTGGGACATCGCAGGCTTACCTGTTCAAGAGCCCTTGGCCCTGCAGGTTGCAGTTTTCAGCACTGGCACCGGCCTTCGGGGGAAGACACTGCGTCACTAGCAGACCCCTTGAGATGACAGGGCAGTTTCACCATGCCCTGGAATCCCAGCCCTTTCCCTTACTGCTCCCTGGCCCACCTCGCCTCAATCACATTAGGACAGCAGACGCTGGAGCAGTTGTATGGAGGAAGTACACGGCCATAGTGCAAGGACTCTCAGGGTAGAAGCCACATGTGATTGGGGAAGCTGCAGGCATACAGTCTCCTTCCTCAGTCCCTCAGAATCAGACCACCAAATAAATGTGATTTGAATCACCCAGGCCTGGCTCTGTCTCAGCCCCGCCCGCGCAGGCCTTTCATCCTGCCTCTCTAGGATTCACCATCCAGGCCCTGAGGCCCAAACTGTCCTCTCCTCAGGTTAAATTCCCAAATTTCCTATTAGATTCGATGCCTCACAGAGCTGTTGCTAAAATTAAATAATGTCTCTACAGTGACAGACCCATGGCTTACCATTCATCTGGCTGCATCCCCATCTTATTCTAGCAGATACTGTGGCTCCCCGGTCACTTGTCTGTGCATCCACCACACACACACATTTCTCCATATTCCTCTTCAGTATAACTAAGATCAGTGAAAATTTTCTAAAGGACCTTTACAAATTGTGATTACAGTTCATGAAGTTCAATTTTCGGGTCTTACCTGGTAGTATTGTTTACTAAGCACACAGGTCTTGTTCCCTTTCCTACCTCACCTGCAAGTGTTCCGTCCCAAAAGTCTTCTCTCCCCACTGCCTGCCAGGAGGGAGAAGGAGGTGGTGGCACAGGGATGGCCTTACAAAAGGGGGGAGGGGGCCCGGGAGGGGCCAGCTAGAGTGAACCGTTCAACGCTCACACTTCTCCGAGTGCCCATTTATGACATAGAAATCTGAACTGTACATCTTCCCTCTGGAGTCATGTTGACTTTACATACATCAAGTCATAGAGCTGCACCTAGAAGGGGTTGCAAGTTATTTAGTCAAGTCCCTTCATTATACAGTTAAGGAAGCTGGACCCAGCCTGGTTAAGGGGTTTAACCCAGCCATTCAACTAATTAATGACAGAGCCAGAACCCTAAACTTTTGACAACTAGAGCAGTGTTTTTACAGAACCTTCCTCCCTCATAGACTGGGAATATAACGTACACCCTCATTCTACCTGGACCCTTGGCGTTCCTTCCATAAGGGCACGTTGAAACATACACTACTGCCCCCATGAAGACAGCCTCTTCTAATCCACAATTCCATCCTATGTGAAGCAGCCAACTCTGGGACAAATATGCCAAGAACCTCAGGGAGCAAGTTAAGCAAATTTTCCTACATTTTTAATGAAAAAGTAGAAACTAGTAAAAATATAGAGTACCTATTGTTTAATGGCTCAGCGTCCTAGGAGGGCAAATGCATAACTGTTCGCAGGGTCTGTGGTAGTTGCTGTTGGTATTGTTTTAATCTCTAAAGCTTATGAGGTCGAAGCAACTGTGAGGAATGTGAGTTTGTGTTTGATCGCCTTCATTCAGGTGAACGTGGATCTGGATTATTTGCAGGACTGGCTGGTGTCCCTGCAGAGCCATTACCTGCTCTTTTTGAGAAGCCATAAGGATGGAGAAGGTGAAATGGAATAGTCAACATAGTGGCTATATATTCTAAAAGACACAGTAAGGTTACCTTGGAAATTTTTTAACTGCGATAATATTAGACTTTGGAAACCAGGAAAGACACTACAGGGGTGTATTCATTGACTCACAGGGCTTTCAAGCCTGCCGGGGCCTTAGAATACTGCCTGCTCATTGAAAGGATGCAGAAAAACAGATCAAGTCATGTGTCCAAGTTTATACCACAGGCTAGAGACAGAGCAAAGACCTGAGCCTGCTGTGTAAATTCAGTGTTTATACTTGCATCTTGACCAAAGAAAAAAGGAAGGATCTGAAAATTAATTTGCAAACATCTAGAACACTTCTTAAGCGTTTATAGTTTTAACAATCACTTCAGCATAGCTTATCTTATTTAACGCTTATTATAATCCTGTGAGGAAAGAAGGCCATTGTCCTCTGTTTTGCAGCTGGGTAAACTAAGGCTCCAGAAGGCGATGGACTTGCCCAAGATGACACATCTATCAGTGGCCACAGAGCTGGGCCTTGAGCTTGTGTCCTGTGAGCCCAGGTTCATCTAAGAAGTTGTATTGTAAGTCCGTCTGGCTTTATAAATGTCTCCCAGGCCCACATGTCTGTGCCTACTTATTTTTTTAATTTGGTACAACAGATCTTTTTTTGGTAATTGTTATTGAACTATAGTTGATGTACAACGTTGTGTTGTTTTCAGGTGTAGAGCAATGTGCCTGCTTGTTCCCGGAAAAATTCTTGGCAGACTTTTGCATAGTTCAATCAGCAGTTTAGATGTTGTAATGTCCTTTGTGACGTTAAATCAGGAAAATGAATATAAGTTGATATACAAATGCTTGGCTGACAGCCGATTCTAGGATGTTACTGTATATCATGTTTTATAAAGTGTATTCTAGGACAGGGCTTCTTAAACAGTGAAGGAGTAGTTGTTTGTTTCCAATTTCCATCTGTTCTGGACCAATAGTTTTGATAATACAATAAAAAATGTATTAGTAAAACAATAATCACAGAATGTTGGAGCAATGTCAAACTGCCACAAAACTTTCTAATTGCTTATTCTCAATTTTCTGATCTTGCTGCAGGTCAGTAACAGTTTACAGACCAACATAGGTCTGGCAACCACATTTTGAGAGACACTGTTCTAAGCAACACCATTCCTGAGAGAAATTCCCTGAATAAAGAGTTGCTTAATCAAATAAGTTTGGGAGACCCCATACGCTAGAAAGTATCAGTGCACATTAGCATATTAAAGGCTCTGAGAAGTCCTGCATTAAAGAAGCTTGCTTAATCATTAATTAACTCAGCATTTCCCAAACTGCCTGACCTCGAAACTCAATATTCATGGAATGCCTTTCAACATCCTGCAGAATTCATATTTCTTGAAATACCCTTGGCTCTGTCCTGCCAACTATGGGCAAAGCATAGGCCCCAGTCATGCCTGAGATGAAAGCTTGTCCTTTGCCCACAGCCTCATGCATTGCTTTTTTTAAAAAAAAAATTCTTTATAATCTTTTATTCTTGTGGTGCACAAAATCATTCTCTGCCTTTTACCGTCTTCCACGTCTGCTTCTGTCTCCCATATAGTACTGACTGTAGGTGACCTCATTCCCAGAGAAGATCAAAGTCACCTGAGACAGCCCCACTACACTTTGCCACTGCATCCTGCAAACATATCTGCTTGCCCACCTTCATGGAGGTGACTCATGACGGGTCTTCTTCCTCTTCAGTACTACCTTACACGTGCAACAGGAATCTTCTTCCCTTTAATCCAGTTCTATAATAACTATTCTATCTTTAATGAAAACTGTACACCCACACAAAAAAGTATAACTTACCCATAAAACACATGCAATGCTCTTCCCTAAGCAGCAGTTCCTGTTGTCAGACTTTGCTCCCACTCTCTCTCTCTCTCTCCACTGCACACTTGTGTGGACCAGTTGCTGATTTCCTACCTTATAATGGGTAATCTCTACCTTGAAATGAATTCCATGGGAATGCCAAAGCACTGCTCTCATTTATATTCTCTTAACAGGTCTCACAACTATAATTCTGTGCAAGCTTCTAGAAGCATGATTTTATTTCTATGGGTTGCTTCTCCTGGGCACCTTGTTGAGGTTACCCACTGACTGTCAACAAGCTTTAGTCCACTCTCCATTCTACAGATATCTCTGCTTCCTTCCTTCCAGAAGCCACTCCAGCTTCTGCACAAAGTTCTTTCCAGGTAAAACCACACACATTTAATCACAGACACCCCATCCAGCACCCATATGGGTACTGAGATCCCCTTATAGCCAGGCACTATGCCAGCCTGCCCTGGAGAGACATTATGAGTCTGCCAGTCTCCTTGCTCCAGGAGAATCCCACTTTCCAGGTTCTAACATTGAGAGCTCGGGTCAGGGACTTCCAAACTGCATTTCCACAACATTAGTATTATATGAGACACTGATAGACAGTCTCTACCAAACAAGGTTCTGGAATTAAATAAATTTGGGAAACAAAATTATATTTGTTAAACACATATTACACTTTTTTTCTTTTTTTTTTTTTTGCGCTGCGCGGGCCTCTCACTGCTGTGGCCTCTCCCGTTGCGGAGCACCGGCTCCGGACGCGCAGGCTCAGCGGCCATGGCTCACGGGCCCAGCCGCTCCGCGGCATGTGGGATCTTCCCGGACCGGGGCACGAACCCGCGTCCCCTGCATCGGCAGGCGGACTATCAACCACTGCGCCACCAGGGAAGCCCACGTATTACTCATTTTGAGGAAGAGGCTATATAGTAGGTTTTTCTAAATGTACTTGGCCTGCAAACCATCTTTTCAAGTAACTCCTATTTGAGGCAGTATCATGCCTCCGATGCCATTTGGGAAAGGGTGGCTCTGCAGTAGCTTCAGCCCACTCAGTCCTGCCAAATGCTAAGGACCACATTGAAGTCATTCAGATACCCTAGTTATGTAGAAAATAGATATCTCTTTGTGATTTCCCTTAGTTCTGCCTTTTTTTTTTAAGATTTATTTTGATGTGGACCATTTTTAAAGTCTTTGTTGAATTTGTTACAATATTGCTTCTGTTTTATGTTTTGGCTTTTTGGCTGTGAGGCATATGGGATCGTAGCCCCCTGATCAGGGATCGAACCTTCACCCCTTGCATTGGAAAGCGAAGTCTTAACCACTGGACCACCAGGGAAGTCCCTGTCCTGCCTTTTGAATGATAAATAAGTTGAGTCTGCACCTGATGCTCAGTTATTTATTTTTCCATAGGTATGTGTTCTGTGCAATTTTCCATCTAGGTCCCTAATGACTTCCCAGTCTGTATTCCTAACCCAGATCTCTTCCCTGAGCTCCAGGCCCCATATATCCTGCCGTCTGCTAGACAACCACCTACTGGAGATCTTTAATAGGATGTCCAACACGCATTTCAAATGGATTTGTCCCACATAGAAGTGATTACTGCTCTCATAAAACTCATTTCTCCATCTGCATTCCCTAATGGCCTTATTACTACCATCCAGTCAGAAACCTGGGAGATGTTCCGAACTCCAGCCTCCCAGCCAGGTTGTTATTACTGATTCCTCTTGATTCTATCTTCCAAGAAGCTCTTAAATTTGCTTCCTATTTTCCATCTTCAACTGCCATTGTCTATATTGGGGTCCTCCTTACACTGATTTTCTAATTGGCTTCTGTCTTAGGTCAGGTTTTCTGAGAAACAGACTCTGAGACTTGCATGCAGGAAGGTTATTGAAGAGGGCTATGGAGATTAACCCCTGTAGGGGGAGTGGAGGAAGTAAGACCAGGCAGATGGATTTGAACTTTGATGTAGCTGCAAAAATAGCCTCAACCAATCCTACAGGGTGCTCTGGAACTAGATAACCCTTCAGAGTTGTCCCTACTTGATGCAAGGGTTTGGGGTGGGGGAGCCTTAAACCAACACATCCCTACTTTCTTCAGCCTCCACCATCCATACTCCCATCCCCTACTCCCCCCATCCCCCACTGGGTGTGGCTAGTCCCCCAACTGCACCCCAGGGTGGCATAACCTTTGGCCAAGGGCAATTCCCAGTATGGACCTCAGCTGAGAGCCACCAGCCTCTTCCAGCAGGTACAAGAATGAGCGAGTGCCTTAGTCCTGAAGGGGGTCAGAATGGCATACACAGAGTACTGGTCCTGAATCTTGATGCTTTCCAATTCATCCCCCACACCACCACCAGAGGGGTTTTTCTAAACCCAAATTTAATCACACGACACTCTTACTCAAAACCTTACCTACAAGATAGTTCAAATTTGATCTCTGTCTACCTGTGAAGTATGTATGTGCTTGCATATACTCTTGCCCCACTACCAATCTACTACTACTTATCAGTCCTTCACGAATGCTGTTCCCCCTGCTGGGAATGAGTTTTTCCCACTTTTCTCACTAGCAAACTCCTATTCATCCTTTAGGGCCTAGTGTAAGCACCCCTCTTGTGTGATGCCTTCCTTAATATCCTCAAGCAGAGATAATATCCCGTATACTCTTTTCATGCTTTTGCAGTTATTTGCTTACATAACCACAGACTGACCTCCTTAACAGAAAGGCTTGTGTTATATTCATCTTTGAATGTAAGTGAATGAATCAACCAGCCATGTGTTTCAGTATTATATAAAGCTGTGTCTACATGGGCTGACTCAAACTAACTAGGCTTGACTTCAGCCTAGTCAGCTTTTATTTTCAGGGACTTAAATCTAGTTGCCCAGTGAAGGCTATGGGTTCCTGGTGGGGAGGGACTGTATTTGGGGACTCTCACCTAGTTTAGTATATATAGCTCAATGCTCTGAGGGAGCTGGGTGTTTAATAAATCTTTCCCATTATGTTGATGCTTTCCATCATGGTGGGCAAAGGGCATAGCCAATGATCTATGGAATGTGTTATAAAAGAAGACCTGGCTAGCCTAAAAATCTCTCTTTTATGACTGAGGTCTCCCCTCATGTCCATTCTGAAATTCTTATTCTTATATTTCCTGATATATTGGACCTGTGGTCCCTGGAGTTAGGCAAATGCACTCTGGGGCCTGGGCAAGCTGATGCACCTGTAGAAGAGAATTTCTATATCTATTTATGTTATTTTACCCCTTTAAAATTTTCTATATTTTGTGTATGCTTTTTAATTATACTACTGTATAATAATACAGTAGTATAGTAACACATGCATATCATTTATAAAGAAATAATGTAAGGGAATGTAATACTCAAAACATTTTTTACTAAATTGCACATGATTAAAAAAACCTGGAGGGCTTCCCTGGTGGGACAGTTGTTGAGGGTCCGCCTGCCGATTCAGGGGACGCGGGTTCATGCCCCAGTCCGGGAGGATCCCACATGCCGCGGAGCGGCTGGGCCTGTGAGCCATGGCCGCTGAGCCTGCACGTCCGGAGCCTATGCTCCGCAACGGGAGAGGCCATGGCAGTGAGAGGCCCACGTACCGCAAAAAAACAAAAAAAAAAACCCCAAAACCTGGGGCTTCCCTGGTGGCGCAGTGGTTGAGAGTCCACCTGCCGGTGCAGGGGGCGCGGGTTCGTGCCCCGGTCCAGGAGGGTCCCGCATGCCGCGGAGCGGCTGGGCCCGTGGGCCATGGCCGCTGGGCCTGCGCGTCTGGAGCCTGTGCTCCGCGGCGGGAGAGGCTGCAGCGGTGAGAGGCACGCGTACCGCAAAAAAAAAAAAAAAAATACAAAACCTGGAGACTCCTAGATTGAACTCCAAAGACTGGAGGCTTCTTCAACCTTTACCCCTTAGCTTTTTAGCTGCTCCGATTGCCTAGCTAATTTGTGCTAACGGGCACCTAAGGCCTTAGGGGATTCCACGATGTGGAGCAGCTGGGAATGAAAGGTAGGGGCAGGCTGAAGAGCAGGGCTACCTGGGGAGAGTACAGAGGCTGAATCTAGCCAGAGCTGGTGAACCATCTAAGGAGGAATTGAGAACCTGGGATACAAAAGGACGGGGTGGGGGGGGGGCGGTGGAGCAGGAGAGAGCAGTAGGCAGGGCAGCCAGCTGGAGGCGACATGAAAGAGCGACAGTCCCTACCTCCGCCAGGAAGACGCCCTGCCCTGTTTGCCTTTCGCTGTGGTTGGAGCGCACATCAGAGTGTAGCCAGCCAGGTGTGACGGTAGCCATGGCTGCTCCAGAACCCCTACACAGGGGAGCTGCGGGACAGGAAGCTGATTGGAGTTAGGGCATAGGAGCTAACCAGAGCACTGTTCTTACTTGAGTTGCATGGTTATTTGGGGATGGCTTGCAGGGATACATTGATGGTGGAGATTGGGGACGGGGAGCGGGAGGGAGTCATTAGCAATTCAGTGCCCCTTTGGCAGGTGGAAGCTAGTGATCTACATTAGGCGAGAAAGAGGAGTACAGCATCTGAGGTGAGGAGACCCTGATCCAGCACCAAACCCTGCGGACCTGAGGACCACATTGAGATGATGCACCAGAATAGCTCTAGCAGCCTAGAGGCAGCTTCATGATACAGGACCAAAAGGCGTGCGTAGGGAATGGGCCTTCTCAGTGGAGATGAGGTGAGGGAGGAGGGGGACTCCAAGAGTAAGACTCTCGTGAAGAACAAAAGAGAGGCACACGGAGACCCCAAAGGTGAACGAGGCTAATGTCACAGGTTTAGCCCCAGTGTCGAGGAAGCGGGTTTCACCACAGCTCCCCAAGTCCTGGTTCCACTGAAGAATCAGTGGAAAACTGTTTGATGGGCATGGTAGGACACTCTGTACAGAGTTTTCTTACATACAGTTTCTTAGGAAACACAAAAAATCAGAAAGGGAGCGAATGCAATTCCTTTTTATTTGGTTTTTACACCCTCACGTAAGCTCTTAGTATTCTACTGGCAGCAGACCGTAAATCCTTTGAGGGCTACAACCACGTCTAGGTGATAAAACTTTGCATTTGTAAAGCACTTTAGTTAACAGTATCTTTTACATATTATTTCATATATGCTTAGCACACCCAGCAAGGTAGATGTTCTTATATCCACTTTACAGATAGTGATATAAAAATTCGAACAATAAGTTCATTTGTCTAAAACCCAACATTCTGCAGATGAGAAATCGAGGCCCAGGTGTCGGTTAATTGATTTACCACCAACAAAATACAGATACTCATCAAAGCCAGGACCCATGCCCAGGACTCACAGAACTCCACCTTCTTCTCACTCTCCATGCTTTTGGTACACTTCCCTCGCAGCCCACGATGGTGCTAAAGTCAGAGGTCAGCAGACAGAACGTGGCCATGAGGAGTGCCTAACAGATTTTATGGGCTGTGCCTTTCTACTCTCGATTCTCCCAGGCAGTCTCTTCTAACACCCCCTGTGCTTCTTTGCAGCATGCAAAAGGAAAGAGCAAGAACACGGGAAAGATAGAGGCAACACACCCAAAAAGCCCAGGCTGGTCTTCACAGATGTCCAGCGTCGAACTCTACACGCAATATTCAAGGAAAATAAGCGTCCATCCAAAGAATTGCAAATCACCATTTCCCAGCAGCTGGGGTTGGAGCTGAGCACCGTCAGCAACTTCTTCATGAACGCAAGGAGGAGGAGTCTGGACAAGTGGCAGGACGAGGGCAGCTCCAATTCGGGCAACTCATCTTCTTCATCAAGCACTTGTACCAAAGCATGAAGGAATAACCACGAACTGAAACCTCGGTGGAAAAGCTTTAAAAGAAAAAAAAAAATTTTTAAAGACCAGGACCTCAAGATAGCAGGTTTATACTTAGAAATATTTGAAGAAAAAAAAAGTGTTATTTATAGTCCAAAGAAACCAAAGACTTAGCTCACCTGCATTCGGACTTTGTTTGGAGACACACACTTCAGCCAGGTGATGACTTGGCAAGAAAAATTACTAGCGGGAAGACACCACTGGATCTTACAGCTTTAGTCCATGATCATCCTCGCTGTGCTTGGCTGTTTCATGGTTTGGAGCTTAGTGATTTTGAGCCATTGAGTGGACGTCTTTAAGATCAGACTTTCTCATCCACTCCACTGCGCCACGAAGGTGTATGGTGTCTCAGTACTGTGTGTGGGTATGTGCATGAATATACACACATACACACACACACCACCACCACCTCCACCACCACCACCATCACCACCACCATCTCCACCACCACCAGTGGTTAGGGACTTAGGCAGGGCTGGTCTTCAGGAAGGGTTGTGCTGTAGGAGTGCAACCAACATAGTGTGGGGTTGTCTGAGTTCATTGGCTTAGGAGTGTGGTTTTGCTCATCTAGCCTAGCGTTTGAACCTGCAGGCCCGCGACCTAAATGCAGATTCAAACTCGGCAAAGAAATTTGAATGACACCTAAACCAGTGCATTCTCTTTGTTTGTTAAGGACTGTTCAGATATTTTTTAAGAAATGAAACAAGAGTCCATCCATTAAAAAACAAAATCACCTAGGTACCAAAGAACACAATATTATAGTGCAGGTATTTTATTGCAATGATTTTAATAACCAAAGCTATTTTTACACAAGATACTATGTAAAGTTATACGTATGAACTGATCTAGCTGTAATACACATACCACGTAGAATCATGACTATTATTTATGACTCTTGAAGCATTTGAAATATTACTTTGCAGAACTGGCAAGAAAGAATGTAGCTTCAGGGAAGCAATATCAGAACAGAGAGGTCAGTGCAGTATACATATACATCCAGATGGCACCCTCCCTTTCGGGATCCATAAATGTCACTTAAGTAAACATATAGACATGATTCCATGGTCTGATCATAGCTGAGAAAACCTAGGGATTCTTCTGAAGTAGGACTGATTTGTAAACTTAGAAAACTAAGTTTAACAGGACAGGTAACTAAATTAGAAAATTCGTTCAAAGTAATGCTCTTTAGTAAAAGGCCACTGAATAAAGGACCCCATACTTAGGTTAATTCGACTTAAGTTTGCTTTATGCATTTGACACCAAATACCTGTTTAAAATACTTTACAAACACACAAAATAAGCAGACCAACATTATTATTAAAATGAACAATGCAGTTCATTATATCCTGAAAATATAATCAACTGATTTTATCGCCAACCCCAGACATTTTGTGACTTGGACACCAATAAAAATAGCAAGTGCAACAGAGAAATGGTGGAACTGCATAGAAAAAGCAAGAGTTCTAGTGGAAGACAAGACCTTGGGTTCCATAGGTATTAAGCTATTTATTTCACTAAGCATAGCCTCTAAAGAATACTACATTCTTTCTTGCTACTACATTAAGCTGGAAATTTTATAACATAGATTCCACTCTCTAACAGGGACAGATTAAAAACTAGACCTGAACTTACAAATACAAAATTTTAAATTTCTATTTTTCCAAATCACTTAACCAGGGCTATAGAAATCAAGGCAAAAAATAATAATAATAATAATAGTAGTACAGTTGTTCTGGTAGTACCCAAGTGAATTGCTTGATTCCCAGGAAAATTCTCTCTGGATTCAGTTGAACTGTAACTCTTGTAAGTAGATGCCTTTTGTACTAGTAGGTAAAGAATTGGGTACTCTTAATCACCACAACTAACTAGAAATATAAAATTAAATATTATCTCAACAGTAAGCTGTTTATTGAGATTTGTTAAAATGCTAAAGAAAAAATTAAACTATTTTGACACAAAACCTAACTCCTTAGGATCAAATCTCAGCATCTTGTCCAGGTCTAGAAGCAGCAGGCACCTGGAGAGATGAGGCTAAACCCACAATCCATCTGTGTCTCCTTCATGTCTGCTGTGGGATGAGAAAAGGAAACCAAGACATACTTCTCCTTTGATGAAATAGTGCATTTGCCTTGACACATTTTGTCTTAGTATTATTTTTAATCTCGCCCCAAATTCCATCTTTAAATTTTCCCTTCTAAATATGGCACAATTATAGTTCAGCTATTAAAAGAGATCATTTAAATGGCCACCCTTCGAGATTTGCTAAAAATGTAATCTTGTTAATGACATAAATGAAAAAGAAAAAAACTGATGAACTTTTTCTCTCTCTCCAGGAAAGGAAGGGGCCAGGGTACAGCTGTATAATGTATTTATCATGTAGGAGGGAGGAAAGCCTTATTTATTTAAAACATGAGCATTTTAAATGCAGGGAAATTCAAGTTGTGTCTACACACAATCTTACCAAATTCAATACCCCAGGAAAAACAAAAGTTGAATTCAGACAACCATGTCTTTTGCTTTGTTTTTCCTATATAACCCCCTCAGATTAATCTGTGATTTACATTTTCAACCAATTATTTTGGTACTGTGTAGACACAGTCTCAAAGAATATTGCTACATTTTTAATATTCCCACCATAATGTTTTTTTTTTTTGGCTGCGCCTCCCAGAATTCAGGATCTTAGTTCCCCAACCAGGGATCAAACCCGTGCCCCCTGCAGTGGAAGCATGGAGTCCTAACCACTGGACCACCAGGGAAGTCCCCATAATGTTTTTTTTTCTTTTTGAAAAATAACCAGTGATCCTATTTGCTAACACCAAAGATAATTTTCATACCAGCATTGGATTTGCACCCATTATGCAATTTCAGGGCCTAGAGATATATTTTCTCATAAACAGATGCACAAATCAGAGCCTGAAAAGCAGTTTTTTTTACTTGACTGTTTAAGCATACCCACAACCTTTGCTTTTTAGAAATCCTAGTGGACAAGCTCAGCTTCTCACAAGCAATACATGTATTACATCATGTATGAGTGACTCTTTATTGCTTCTGACTTGGCACATAGAAAATGCTTCTATTCTTGTTTAGTCTAGCGTTAATTTATGACTCAGGTTTCTTCACCTACCACACTCTACAGAGCAGATCCCGTGCCATTTGTTCATGCATCGTTTCTCAATCCTTTAGCAAAATTCACCTAAAAAGATATCTCACTCTTTTCTTTGTATGCGTGTTTATTCCAAAACTGCACTCCAAATAACACATTTTGGGTTTTTTTGGTAGAATGGAAGTTAGACTGGTTTGGGCCATAAATCATTCAGGTCCTCTCATGACCGGAAGCTTCCCTGAAAGGGGGCCAAGAGAAAGAGTGGGAGGTGTGATGTCTGGACATTCCAAAAGCCCAGACATCAGTAAATGTTCAGGTAAAAGGATTCTGTGTGTCAGACACTGAGTATTCCAGTTCCTGGGTGAAGCTGGAACAGACCCCCAAACCCAAAGAAAATGTGTGGGGAAATTTAGAAGTTCTAACTGAACATGTCACTCACTCTGCCCCTCAAAAGCATAATTTTCCAGGAAAAAAAGTAAAATCTCTGTGCTGTTTTTGGATTCATGCCACTCCCATTGCTACCCCAGGTGAACGACCGGTCTTTGCAGGTTAAATGCAAACTTTGCTATACCAAAGAGTCCTAGGACATTTTCACATGAGCTATAAAGGCATTTTCCCTAAGAAAGGTTCTCCCTTCTTTGTACATAAAGGATGAAAACTATGCATTTAGCAAACAAAGAGAAAGCACTTCTCCCTTTCCTATCTATTTGTTTAGGGTGCGTTCAAACACCAGGGGCCGTTTTGAGATGCGACTGGCTTTCTGGATTATTCTTGTGGTGTGGTTAGCTTTACAGTACATTTGGTAACTATTTCCTGAATAGTAAGGACAAAGAAGCAGAAGGTAAGAAATAGCTACTTCCATGTGTATTAAAAAAAAAAAAAGTGTAAAGATCTACTATTTATAGTGTGAACCAAAGACGCTACCTCACTCGATTTCCATTGGTGATTTTAATCACATTGATGATACCAAAGAATACCAAAGATATTTTCATGCACGGCCTTGGTCTGCAGAGGGAACTCCGCCCCTTCTCCTCCCCCGCCTCTTCTCCCCACCTCACTCTTCACTCAGTGTGTAATCTTGTCTTCATTCTTAATGATAATAATACGATAATGATAACAACAACGTTAGGAGATACTACTCTTATTACTGGTAGCTCTACTTGTAAATCTCTAGGCAAACATGTTGCAACCTTTGTAAACTCCTAGGACGAGTGCCTTGCTTGAACCAAAGTGTTAAACCGCTGTTGACCTCTCTCACCTTATACTCTTTGAATACCTCAGCCTCTTAGAAAGGCCACTAATGAAAAAAAAAAAAAAAGGAATAATTATTCACCGTGGTGCTTTTTCCGTGCAACCATGCAATGAAACTTTCTTTGATACCAAAGGATGACTTTTTTTCCCCCCAATTTCTTGCTGATAGACCAAAGCTCCTCCTCCTTGCTCCCTCTCAGAGTTCCCCCCACTTCACCGAGTCCCTTCGCCAGGCAGGCCGTGCATCACTTTTACCAATTCCTCCAAATACCTCATAGTAAGAAAGTTTTAGGGTTATGTTGTATAGAGAGTCTATGTGATAAGGCAGAACTCACTAGTTTGATAACTGTTAAGGTTACTTTTAAAAAAACTTTATAATTCTTATTTATTTTGTAGTTTGTATGTTGGGGATGTCCCCCACCCCCCACTTCGGTTTGGGGTTTATTTTCTCAGAAGAACTGCTCTGTTGCTCAAGGAAGACTTAATTTCTGGAAATGTTCCCCAGGTGGGTTAAGGGTTGTGTAAAAATGCAAGAATGGAATAAGAAATGATTTTCATTTTGATGGTTACTTATGAAGTTTTGTGTTTCGTAGTAAATTTGTTTCCACAGGGTAAAAAAAGTATGTATAATCTCTTTTTTGTGAAACTGGTTCCTATTTTTCTCTATAATGTGCTGTGATTTTTTTTAATTTAAATTACACTTTATATGAGCTTATTTAATCACTGCATTAATTTATGACTGTGTTGTTTTTAAAATGTATATAGTAGAATGGAAATGGCCAAAGCTTTACGTTACAATCTTTTTGTTCTTGATGCTAAGATAAGCTGAAGGCAAGAGCTTCTCTTAACTGCAGGGTGTATCTTTAGCTTTTCTTAGCAGGCACTTCAATGTGTGTTGTGAACACTGCCAGGCTCCCCCCTCAAAATTTTGTACATGCCAAAATGGGTGTTTCGAGGTAGTCTTTTTTTTTTTGTCACTTAGAGAGAAGAAAGGCATTATTCTTCTTCTTCCTTTAATTTATTAAGTTGTTTTTTTTTTTAAGAAAAGATTACTTTGCAGGTTAGACCTGAAATTCCAAAGAATTTAAGACTTGTTTAATGTTTCAAAGCACCGGCATTTGTGAGAAACTTTGCTACTTTTTTTTTTTTTAACCATTCCCCCGGGTGTGAGAAGTAAAAAGTGTAAAAACCCAAAGAGACAAGCTAACTTGAATTTGGAAATCCTCTTAAGTTTCACCAAGTTTCTGAACTGCTTCAAGGCAGGGGACAGGGCATGGAGACACAGTTCCTTTCACAGAGCTAAGAGAGTATCACAGTTCCATACCATACAGAGAAAGTCAAGCGTAAGGGGCAGCTGACCTGGCCCCAGCCTTTCTAGCCACCCCACGGAAGAAGCAAAACACGATTGCTGAGCCCCAATTAGCAATCAAGTTTAAGAAAGATGTTTCAAAGCTATGTATTCGTCCCCACGTTTTTTTCTTGCAATCTACTACCCACAATTACTCCCTTCTCACCCCAAACCACCTCCCCACAACCAGAATTAGAAGAATTCTCAAATGTCAGAGTCCCAGGGCTGAATGAACTTCAGACTTATTTCAGTTCTCACTCTTCATCTTCCCACTAGTTTTCTTGTCCACACTAAAGATGGTCCCTGCCCCAGGCCCCCTTAATTGAGGCTGTTCAGATAGATACTTGGCCCTGCTTCAGATCAGCACACATGAAGAATTCTCAGCTGACTAGGGCATCCTCAGAACACCCGGTGCCCACTATTTCGTTTTGTTTTGCTAAAATAAGTTGCTTCAACTACATGGCATAAATCCATAGATGTAAATACTTTTTCTCCCAATACAAGAATTTTACCTTATTTTCTTTTGCAGGGGTGTTTGGGGTGGGGAAGGTAAGGGAGGGTTTAGACTTTGGGTCAAATGTTACATTTTCTTAGAAACATTTTTATACTCGTTATGTATTTTAATAGGGCAATAAATCTGCTCTGAGTTGCAGGATCATTCAGTGCTCTGTTGGTAAGCATTGATTAATTACTTGTTTTTAATACAAATGCTGTGAAGTGAATTATAGAAAGCCCAGGAAAATGGTTGAGGGAGTAGACTTTTACCATCAGCAATGAAACGCTGAACAGAGTTATATTCACAAGGTCGTATTTTCTGTTTCTGTGTGAGTCTCGATTTTTTCATGGTATGTTCTGCATTTATTACATAATCATTGTGGGTTCATTTTACATTTGCCGTCTAAACCAAATGACAAGTATTTTTTAACAAAATAAACTTTAAAACATTGTCTTCCACTTGCTTCGGTAGTTGTCTTCATATCTCCCTGTGTTTCCTGTCCCGTCTGAAGTCAGCCCATCTGTCACTCACTTAGACCTGTCCTTTCCCCCTCTTCTATTTTCAGTACCTTTGACCTTAGCTATTGTTTGAGTGTGACTCAGTTTCCCTGTTCAAGTTAGCTTGATGGTTTATTATGTAAGGAGGGTGCCTAAGACAATCATCAGGTAAAAAAAAAAAAAAAAAAAAAATTAAATTAAAAAAAAGATCAGTAGAGTAGAAAATCTTCCAAGAGCAGAGGGAGTTCTTCCTTAGCAATGAAAAAAAGAAAAAAAAAGGTAAATACATAATTAAATAATAATTTTAAAACCTAACCATGAGGGGCTTAGAAGATTTTTGATAAAAGACAAATGTTGCTGTCATTTTCTTTGTCAATTAGAAAGCAGTGGTAGTTGCTACGTTGCATCTACATTTCAGACTAAATGATTATTGTACCCAGTTATGGTTGTTTGCTGATATTTTGTCTCTCTTTCTCTCTGTCCAATGCTTCTTCTGTATTTTTGTGTGTAGCAACAAAAAGTGTAATGAATTAGGCGTTATTCCGGTTTATGAGTATCTCCTGTGCCGCATTAAGGTTTCTTTCATTTGTTTTAAGCTTCGCTACTGTCCTCACTTTATGCCGTGCAATATCATCAGCTGTGTTTGCTCTAAGCAAAAAAGGAAAAAAGAAAAAAAGAAAAAAAAGCAAGTGATGTTGCCATCATGCTTTTCAGTGTTAAGATGTTTCAGCATTTATGTAGTCACCAAAATGTAGTAAATAAAATGTTGGATTTTCCAGCACTTTAAATTTAGACAATTCTTGCCTTCTTTTGTTTTTATTCTCTCTGCAATCCTAAGTGAGTGGCTTGTGGGTTTTCTTTGGAGGAAGGGTGAAGTTAAGAGGACAACAGGCTTGAGAACTCAAGCCAGTGCCGTGATTTAAAGAAAGATTAATTAAGGGGGAAAAACAGAAAGAGGTGTTCTCTAGTGGAGCTGGAGGACGTTTTTAAATGGAAGCGGGACGTTCTATTTATAGATGTTAGCCATTTATATTAACCTGATTGACCCTCGGAAGAAATGAAAATTATTATTAGAGAGGATGGCCTTTAAAATCCTGTCCAATGAAATAACTTGCGCGTGTGTGTGTTGTATGTGTGTGGAGCTAGGAGAGGGCTGAGAAATTAGGACCCTCTTGTATTTTAATAGAGTATATACTGACTGAGTAAGAGGCCTGGCTCAGGGAAAAGAGAAACTGGGTTTGGAATTCCTGCTATACTGATTACTAGCTATGTGACTTTGGGCAAATAATTTAATTATTTAACATCCCTAAATCTCAGTTTCCTCATCTGTAAAATGGGGATAAATATCTATATTACAGGGTTGCTGTGAGAATTAGAAATTTGAAGTGAGTTAAGGTTAGCACAGTGTCTGGCATATGACAGATCTTCAATAAATCTTAGCTATTTGTATTATTTTTGGTAAATATCTTAAAATGCAGATTTTTTCCAATTTAAGAAAAACACTACTTTCTAAGTCAGGTTTTTTCATTTTTTAATTATAAGAGCAGGGCTACTTGATTGACAAAATCCCAGTAATTCCATCATATTCTCCAAAGGTAGGTGGGGAAAGCTGTAGAATGAAATGTGAATGTGGCCCCTCTCAAGTGGTCCAGTGGGTTGACCCTGAAGAGGTCTCCATCTTAATGTCTATGTACCAGGACACTAGAAAGGAAAAAAGAATTATCTGTTGGGTGGAAGTTTTTGAAGGGCAGGTGACTTTGAGCCTTACAAAGGACAGGGAGACTTCTGCAGGCATCCCAAACACCATCCCCTAAAGGCTTCAACTGTAGAGTCCATAAGAGAGTGGAGTTGATTTGGGTAGATTTAGGAAGCGCCACAGGGAGGACCTAGGGGGATTAAAAGTCCCTGAAGAAGGGTTATAAATAAAGCCCAGGGGAGGGAAGCCAGAAGAAACATGGAAGTCTCCAGATGGGGTCAGTATTTCTCTTCTGTTTCACTGAAGCGCTGAAAATAGTCTGTGTACATACTGCTTGCAGATGGCAAACAAATATTTATAACTTTTCATTTATTTCAGTTCCTTCCAGAGCAGTTTTTCCTCTCTCTCCCCTCCTGGGCAGGGTCCTCACTTCCAGTGATTACACTTGTGAAGAGTATGATGCACTCAGTAAATGGGTTCACAGGCATGAAGGAGGTGATGGGAGAGAATGTGCCTTGTTCTTTTCTCAGGTGTTTAAACTTTACCCAACCTCCAACCCTCTGACATGTTACTGAAACCGTGGGTAATCTTTAGTCAAATCGTTTCACCTGCCTTCACTAATCAAGGTCATTTGAATTGTTGCTACAAAAGACTTTGGTGTCCTCTAGGGGCCGGTAGCCTAAACAGTAAGATGTTTGCCTGAGTTGTTTTCCAGCTGTGTCTAGTTCAAGCTGAGCTGGTGAAGACTGGATAGGACCACTGACCCTCCAACTGGGTATGCAAGGGCGTCCGCTCAGTGACCTTTTGACATCAGAGAGCCGAAAACTCCACCTTCAGATCATGCCAAGCACCTCCATTCATGAAGGTGCCGAGCCCTGTAGTTTAGTTAACGCCTATGCAGAACCACAATTCCCACACCTTTTTCCAATCACCTCTTCCCATGCTACCCAAGCCTCAGACCGCCCTGCTTCTTTATTCTTTATCCCATAAATACCACAAGCCCCCTGCTTTCAGGGAAGTGGGTCTGAAATTTGCTTTCCGGTCTCCTAGCTTGGCTGTCTTGTGAGTAAAACCCTCTCTTTGCTGCAAACTTTGGCATCTCAGCCCGTCAGGCAAACCAAACTTGGGTTCAGCAACAGAACCACAAGAAGTTTCCACTACCAGGTCATTCACTTTGCTCCACTTGAATTTTAGTCAAGTTGCTGTGGTCAGGACCACAGTGTTTATTACATCAGCCAGTTCCTTAGAAAACGTTAAGCGGGAGTATTTTTGCCTTTGGTGTCTTCTTTAAGGTTTTTTGATTTGGAGTCGGGGGAAGGGATTAGGTCTCAAAAGCCACTTCTCAAAAAAAAAAAAAGAAGAGGGGATTCCCAGGTGGCGCAGTGGTTGAGAGTCCGCCTGCCGATGTAGGGAACACGGGTTCGTGCCCCAGTCCGGGAAGATCCCACATGCCACGGAGCGGCTGGGCCCGTGAGCCATGGCTGCTGAGCCTGCGCGTTCGGAGCCTGTAAAAAGAAAAAAAGCCATCTTTCCAAGACAGCAAGAATTTTGGTCATAGGATATGGCATCTTTTTTTAACCAGCAGCCTAAGAAAACAGCTTTTGAAACCAACGCCTGGGGAGTGACATCAGCAAGATGCCCAAATAAGAAGTTCCTCACTCATATCCCCTCTTCAACAATAACAATTTGGCATCCATCCATGGAAAAAAGTGCCTTTGTGGGAGCTGTGGGATCCAGCACCATACACCAAGGAACCTGGGTGGAGTCTCGCCCACCTGTGCATTGGGTAATAGACATACAGACTTCGGTTGCAGCCACGGACCCTCAATGGACTGTGAGCTGGCTGCACCCCCTCTTGGCTGTGGTCTAGGAGCCCCTGGAGAACACTGTCTTAGGCAGTTACCCATGGACAAGAGAGCTTTTGCTGAAGTCCAGGAGTCCAGCAGAGAAGTTCCAGCACAACATTAGAGCAAAAATAAGTGAGATTGGATGCATTGGGGAAGGTAAGAGGAACAGTTTGACTTTAGTGCATCACCCAAAGCAGCAAAGCTCAGGGCCAAGAGATTCCTTCTTGGCCTGTGATTTCTTCCACAGGGGAAAATGAGAGTATGTGAGTGAGCACCCATTTTCCCCAGCTGTGCAGGATGCTGCCAAAGAGGTCCATTTCTCTCTCACTCCATCCAGAGTACAGAATTGTGAGCTCACAACTGGTGTAGGAAGTGGCAGGAAGAGTGGCAGATAGGACTCTCAGTGGGCATTAAAATGATGCAGACCCTACTAACTACATCACAGACTCCATCAAGAAGCTCACCCATGATCTACTGGGGATGTCTTGCAGACAGATAGATCCCCTCCAACTGGCCGTGGGCACCCCCAGCTTATTAAGGAAAAAATGGCTAAAAACTTACCAAACCTGGGGAGAGATTTAGACATCCCAAGTTCATGGAGCTCATAAGTCCCCAAACAAACTCAAAGAGCTCTTCTCTAGGACAAATTATAATAAAACTGTCAAAAATCAAAGACAAATAGAGCACCTTAAAATAGCAAGAGAAAAGCTTGTAACTTACAAGGGAACCACCAGAAGGCTATCAGCGGATTTCTCCACAGAAACAGGTCAGGAGAGAATAAAATGATATATTCAAAGTGCTGAAAGAAAAAAATATATCAATCAAGAATACACTATCCAGCCAAGTCATCCTTCATAAATGAAGCAGCGATAAAGACTTTTCCGGACAAACAAAAACTAAGGGAGTTCATTACCACTAGACCTGCCTTATAAGAAATGCTGAAAGGCATTCTTCTAGCTGAAATGAAAGGATGCTACTTAGTAATGCGAAAACATATGAAAATATACAACACACCAATAAAGGTAAGTATATATTCAAATTCAGAATACTAAATATATTATATGGTGGTGGGTTAACCAATTACCTCTAGTATAAAGGTTAAAGGATGAAAGTATTAGAAATAACTTACCTATAATAATTTATTAATGAATACACAATATAAAAAGAGGTAAATTGTGACATCAGAAACGTAAAAGAGGGGAAGTAAAAAGATAGAGTTTTTGTATGCACTCAAAGTTAAGTTGTTATCAGCTTAAAATAGACCATTATGTTGATAAAATGTTTTACGTAAGCCTCATGGTAGCCACAAAGCAAAAACCAACAGTAGATAAACAAAAGATAAAGAGAAGGGAATCAAAGCATACCACTATAGAAAATCATCAATTCACAAAGGAAGGAAGGGACTTCCCTAGTGGCACAGTGGTTAAGAATCTGCCTGCCAATGCAGGGGACACGGGTTCGAGCCCTGGTCCAGGAAGATCCCACGTGCCGCCGAGCAACTAAGCCCACGCGCCACAACTACTAAACCTGTGCTCTAGCCCGCATGCCACAACTACTGAAGCCCACATGTCTAGAGCCCGTGCTCCACAACAAGAGAAGCCACTTCAACGAGAAGCCCACGCACTGGAATGAAGAGTAGCCCCTGCTCGCCACAACTAGAGAAAGTCCGTGCGCAGCAATGAAGACCCAACACAACCAAAAATTAAAATTAAAAAAAAAGTTAAATAAGTAAATTTTAAAAAAACAAAGGAAGGGAGAAAAAGAGGAGGAAAGGAACAGGGAACTACAAAATAGCCAGAAAAAATTAGATGGCATTTGTAAGTCCTTACTTTCAATAATTACTCTAATGTAAACGGATTAAATTCTCAAATCATAAGGCACAGAGTGGCTGAACGGATTTAAAAAAAAAAAAAAAGACCTAACTATATGCTGCCTACAAAAGATTCATTCCAGCTTTAAGGAAACACATCGGCTCAAATTGAAGAAATGGAAAAAAATATCTCCACGCAAGTTGGAACCAAAAGAGAGCAGGGCTACACTTATATCAGAGAAAATAGACTTTAACTCAAAAGCTGTAAGAGACAAAGAAGGTCGTTAACTCAAAAGCTGTAACAAGAGACAAAGAAAGTCATTGTATGATAAAGGGTCAACTCATTAAGAGGATATAATCATAAATATACATGCACTCAAGATCAGAGCACCTAAATATATTAATCCAATACTAACACATCTGAAGGGAGAATTAGAAATCAATATAATAATTGCTGGGAACTTCAATACCTCACCGTCAAGAATTTGATAAACTCTGTGAAACAGTCCGGCTGGTTATGTAAAACCTTCTGTTATTTTGTGGCCCAATCAATTGTCCTAATCAAGGTTTATCTTCTCCCCAAAACACATGGCTCTCCACTGTAGTTAGGATAAAATTCATATTCTTAACATTCATGTTGTTCACCATAGCCTATAAGTAAGGTAACCATAAAATTTATCATCTAAACCCTATGCCAGGCAAACCAGGACACACAGTCACTTAAGATCCTGTGTGGTGGGCCCCTTAATGACCTACTAAACATCATGCCATCTTCCCCAGGCTTTCCCTCCCAGCCCCAGCCTGCTTAGACTTTGAAGGTAATTCCTTTTGTCTGCAATGCTGTCCCTCCCTTTATCATGCAGAATTGCTCACTGATCTTCACAGCCCGGAGCCTCATCCTTTAAGTCTCTTAAACATTTTTTCCTCGTGACCAACTAGCTGAAATAGTTGGTTCCCTCCCTCTCATTCTCTAGCACAGCCTCTTGCCCCTTATCTCCATGACTCTTTTCTTAATTTTTATTCATGTATCTATTTGCCTGCTTTTGTCCACTCCCTCTTCCAGCACACACACACACACACACACACTCACTCTCCAGGTGGGTGGACACCACATCTGGCTTGCTCACTTGGGCATATACCATCATTCCTCCCAAAATATCTGACCATCACCATTCTTTCCTGTTGCTTAGATTTTACATTTGCAATCATTTATTTCATGGCCCCCTCTACAGTGAACCGACCAAAAGACAATTTCAGCGTTGAAATGTCTCTTAACTGTCTCAGGAACCTCACATGACACATCATGATGTTCTCAACATATGAACTCAGAAAAGGGCATGTGACATTCTGATCCTGATCACAATCCTCTGTGCCCAATCCAGGCCCTCAGGACCTTAGCATTTTACCCTGAGGAGAAACAGACTTGATAAGACAAAAATAACAACCATGGAGGAGTTACATGGGTATCGAAAACGCTATGAGTTCTGAATGTTATCACTGGCCTGCATTGGCTGGCTTCTTTGCTAAGAGGGCACCTGGACACAACTCTGTGCTTGTGTCCCTAGGACAGGGGGATGTTAGAGTGAGGATCTCCAAAAAGCCACTCCTTCATAAAAGCAATGACAACACTGGCAAAAACTGTCAAAATTAACTTTCTCAGAACCCTAGGAATTAACTCACAGATTGCAACAATCTGAAGAACGTTTACTTAAGAAAGACAGCTGAATCTCCATAAGAACAGTGAAAACCAACAGCCTAGCAGCCACTGGAGAGGGCAGACGGGGTTGGAGCTCTCCTCAAACACCCTTCTTGGAGAATTATCATTATCTGACCTGTTGGGAATTTTCTAAGAAACCTCCTACTTTAGTTCAATAGTATGTAAAACTTTGCTTCCCTATAGCTCTATTCTCTCCTATAATGGTCAGTTTTATGTTTCTGGTCTCCAGTTATCAATCAAACACTAATCTAGGTATTGCTATGAAGGTATTTTGTGGATGCAATTACAGTTCATAATTTGACTCTAAGTAAAAGAGATTATCCCACACCGATGTGCATAGATGTCCAGATTCCCAGGAATCCTTCAGAGCTTTTCAGAACCCTTTATGGATATCTCATTCCCCAGCTTTTCCTTTTGTTTTTTAGTCAGCTTCTTGTTTGCCCCACCTGCTGTCACTACCTCAAGCAGCTGCAATGTTAAACAATTGTACTTGACTCTTTTTGACAAATGCCCCAGGGAAAAGGTTATTGAAATTGAGTGAACTCTGACTCAGGTGAAATTTAAAAAAAAAAAAAAAATGCCCTGTAAATGGAGTTTTCATCAGCACCAGCACACTAACTGGTACATGGGAGGCTTTTAATACCCTTCTGTGGATTTAATTAAATCCACAATGGCTACTCACAAACAACACACACACACAAATACACACACATAAATACACAATAGGCAGGAGTCAGGAGATATGGGTCCCACTTTTGGCTTTTTTGTGTCTACGATCTTCAACAAGTTTCTCAGACTAATATGCACACACATCACCTGAGGTTCTTGTTAAAATGCATATTCTGATTCAACCTCTGAAGTGGGATCTGAGATTTAACATTTCCAGCTCCCGGGTGATACACACATTTGATTGTCTCCTCGGCCTATGCCTGACTCAAGGATTGCCCCATCTGTCCTCAGTTCCATAGCATCTATGGCTGCCATATACAGCTGTGCCCATGGGAAGGAGGGGCTGGGAAGTCTTTTTCTTCATATAAAGTCTACTTCCATCAGGCCAAGCCATTGGCTACATACTCTTAGATTTCCTCCTTACATAAATGTTCACTATAAAAAGAATAGAAAGATAATCTAGTCCTTCCTCCAGCAGTGATTTTCAACCAGGCGTGATTTTGCTCTCCACGGCAACACCAGCAAGCCAAATTCAGCAACCTATAAAAAGGATGATACACCATGATTGAGGGGGATTTCTCCTGAAAATGCAAGATTAATTTAACATCTGAGTATCAATTCTTAATACAGTAAGGAACAAAATCCATATGATCACCTTAATGGAATGCAGAAAATGCATTTGACAAAATCCAACACCTTCTCATGATGAAAACTCTCAACAAAGTAGAAGTAGAAGGGAACTTCCTCAACCTGGTAAAACACATCTATGAAAAACTCACGGCTAACATTGTACTTAATGGCAAAAGACTGAATGCTTTCCTCCTAAGATCAAGAACAAAACAAGAATGTATAGGATCATCACTTCTATTCAAAATTGTACTGGAGTTTCTAGCTAGGGCAATTAGGCAAGAAAAAGAAAAAGGCATCTAGACTGGAAAGGAAGAGGTAAAACTATCTCTGTTCACAGATGACATGGTCTTGTATTTAGAAAATCCTAAGGGATCTACAAAACAATTAATAGAACTAATAAGTAAATTCAGCAAGCTTGCAGGATACAAGATCATTATACAAAAATCAACTGTATTTGTATACACTGGCAATGAACAATCCAAAAATGAAGTGAAGAAAAGAGTTCTATTTACATTAACAACAAAAAGAATAAAATACTTAGCAATAAATTTGATGAAAGTACAAGACTTGTACACTGAAAACTACAACACATCAATGAAAGAAAAATATGATCTAAGTAAATTAAAATATGATAAATGGCAGGGAAGATGAGCACAGGAAAAGATGCTCAGCATCATTAGTCATAAGGAAAATGCAAATCCAACCCACAAGGAAATATTACTTCATGCCTACTAGACTGGCTATATTAAAAAAGATAATAAGTGTTGGCAAAAGATGAGAGAAATTGGAATCCTCCTGCGTTACCAGTGGGGATGTAAGGTACAGCCACTTCAGAAAATGAATTGTCAGTTCCTCGAACTGTAAGTCTTAGAGTTACCATTTGATCCAGCAATTCTACTAGTAGGTATATAACCAGAACAACGGAAAACATATGTTCACACAAAAACCTGTACACAAATGCTCATAGCAGCATTAATCGTAACAGCTAAAAATGTTCATTATGTTCATTAACTGGATAGATGGATAAACAATATGTGGTATGTCCATGTATTGAACCGTTATTCAGCTATAAAAAGAACTGATACATGCTACAACATGGATGGGCTTCAAAAATGTTATGCTAAGTGAAAGAAGTCAGACACAAAAGGCCAAATATTGTATGATTCTATTTATATAAAATGTCCAGAATAGGCAAGTCCATAGAAAAAGAAAGTGGATTAGTGGTTGCCAGGGCCTGAGAAAAAGGGGAAATGGGGAGTGACTGCTAATGGGTACGGGGTTTCTTTGGGGGGGTGATTAGAATGTTCTAGAATTAGACAGTGGTGATGGTTGCACAATATTGTGAATATACGAAAAACCACTGAATTGTACACTATAAAAGGGTAAATTTTATGTGAATTATATCTTAATAATTCTGTTATTTCTAAAATAATGAGGCATGTCGAAGGGCACAGGAGCAGGCTTCAGAAGAGCTCCCAAAGGCTTCAGCTTGAACAATCTGAACTACAAAATAAATAATGAGAGTACTGGATTATAACCCATACAATAAAATAAATATCCATGAGTTTATACTAATATAAATACATAACTGAATAAATAAATTAATGGGAGGAAGGGACAGCCTTTCTCTACAGTAGAATTCCAATTAAAAAAATGTAGGAGAGACTGAAATAGATAATCACCACTAGCCAAACTCCACCCCGCCGTAATAAGTGCTGCAGACAACAACAATTGATGAATGCTAAAATCAGTAGGTAAAAGTATGATGAGAAATTGGATACATGCAAAACCTTGAAGTATCTTCCCAGAAGATGCTTACTAATTACAAAGGGGAAAATAGTAACTTTACAGCAGAGAAACCTGACAGACAGCTCCTTAACCAAGAGATCAAAGTTAGCATCACTATTTATAAACCAGGCATATCAACATCAGTACCCCACCCAAAATATATTTCTTCAATCTAATCATCAGAAAGTATCAGACAAACAGAGGAACATTATACAAAATTAACTGGCCAGTACTCTTCAAAAGTGCCAAGGTCGGGACTTCACTGGTGGCGCACTGGTTAAGAATCCGCCTGCCAGTGCAGGGAGCAGGGGTTCGAGCTCTGGTCCGGGAAGATCCCACATGCCACAGAGCAGCTAAGCCCATGCGCCACAACTACTGAGCCTGCGCTCTAGAGCCCGGGAGCCACAACTACTGAGCCTGCGAGCCACAACTACTGAAGCCTGCGTGCCTAGAGCCCATGCTCCGCAACAAGAGAAGCCACGGCAATGAGAAGCCCACACCCCGCAACAAAGAGTAGCCCCCGCTCTCTGCAACTAGAGAAAGCCCGCACGTAGCAATGAAGACCCAACGCAGCCATAAATAAATAAATAAATAAACTTTTTTTTTGTTTTTTAAAGTGTTAAGGTCAAGAAAGACTGAGGAATTGTCGCTATTGGAGAAGACTCAGAAGACTTGACAATGAGAGCTCCTGGACTGGATTCTGGACAAGAAAAAGGGTATTAGTAGGAAAACAGTCAAAATTCAAATTAGGTCTTTAGAGTAGCTAAAAGTATTGTGTCGATGTTAGTTTCCTGGCTTCAATAATTGCACTATGGTTATGTAAAATGTGACTATTAGACGTAGCTGAATAAAGGGTAGACAGAACTCCCTGTACTATTTGTGCAACGTTTCTGTAAGTCTCAAATTATTTCAACATAAAAGGTTTAAAAACTTTGCTTTAAACAACTTTGCCCAAATTCATTTTTCTCTGAAAGTGCAGTTGTGGACCCCTTCTTTGCTTTATAGGTTGCTAACAGAGTAACGTGAATAGCAGCAGCCCTGTCACTTACAACAAAGCACCTTGTCTTGGAAACCCTGGGTCTTAACGTTTTCCAGGACACAGCTCCTTAGTTATATACATTTTGACCAGTAGGTGGCAGCACTTGACCAGTTTCTCATCGGCCAAACCCAGGAAGAACGAGCGATGAGTTTGAAGAGAGGGAGGTGAAACAATGAGACGTCCTGGACACAGGAGGTAAAGGTGACATTGTCATTATTTGATGTACAGTCACTCTAGGGTGATCCATTTTTATGGGCACTGAAGTGATGAGGCATGGAGGAAAGAACTTGTAAACAGTGATGTAAGGCTTGGAGGCAAAATCATCCACTCCACCCTATCCCTACTGGCTCCCACCCCAGCCTGGAGCATCAGGAAGAAGCCCTCCACACTGCCTCCACCAGGTGCTAATGCCACACTATTGAAAGGACAACAACGGGTGACTTTGCGAGACTTTTAAAGAATGAATTACAAAGAAACTATAAATCATTAATAGTATAAAAGTTTAATAATTTTAAAATAAGACTGTTTACCAAATTTCTTTTTGGTTTTTCTGAGAATGGTGGGCCTGGAAGGAACTCCACTCATTCTCTTTCTTCTCTCTGCCGACTTCTCTCCCAAACCCCAGAACTGCTCCCATCAGAGTCTAACGCCTGACCTCAGTGTCTCAGCCATCTTTTGGTAGTCGCCGAACCCCAGGCGGTCAGGAGAGACCACAGGCAGCAAGTGCCAGAACTAGGACTTCAAGCCAAGACTTCGATGAGTCCATTTCTCCTTCCATGCGGTGGAAACTCATCCTAAGGCCCTGCCTTTCATGTGTGAAGGCGTGGGCTCCCAGGGGACAGGGGTGGGATGATTTCCGGTACTGGGTACCAAGGAGTCCGCGATGAAGCTGAGCTGTGCTAAGATGAACTCTACCTGTAATTGTTAAAACATATATATATTTTGTTGTTGTTGTTGTTTTGTCTTGGTTTTTTTTGGCTGCACGGCATGCGGGATCTTAGTCCCCCGACCAGGGTTCGAACCCGCGCGCCCTGCAGTGGAAGCGCGGCGTCTTAACCACTGGTCCGCCAGGGAAGTCCCTAAAATATATATTTTAATAATACTTTAGATTCTGATTTTTCTAGACCGAGAGCTTTTCTTCCTTATTCCACTATCCAACCTGACTAACCTTTTCTTTCCCCCACTGAAGTGGGAGGATGGATAATGGTTGTGAAACATAAAACCCCAAAATTCTGACCAAGGCTTCCTGCTGCTTCTGAAGCTTCTCAAAGAGTGACCTCAATCACTAGGCCTGAAACCAAACAAACAAGAGAAATCTATTTAAAGATACCCTTCATACCACACCTAATCCATAGTAGCCTACTGCTAATGGACAGATGGACATCATGCTGCCTGCTCGGTGAGCACTCACCACCTGGCCTCCTGCAACTGCCCCCCCCCCAGCCTCTTCAGCAAAGCAGCAGGTTAGAAGGATGTGTGGAAGGACATGGCCTTCAGAATCAGCCAGAACCAGCAGGGACGTCAGCCTGAGAGATATTAGGACTGACAAGGATAAGCTTCAGGAATCAGTTCCAGTAGGAGCTGTTCTTGAGTTTCTGGTCCAGTCCAGGTGGAGGCCACCAAGGGCAGCTGTCTCTACGGGAGTCTCAAGGTCTAGTCCAGACCAGCCATCACAGAGCTGGAGGGCCCAGATCACAGGTAATCCATCTCATTGGTGCTGCCTGAGAAAGGACTCCTTACTTAGAATGTCAAGGCGCAGACAATTCTGAGGTCTGTCTGCTTGGGGGACACTGAAGTCCCACACAACTCAGTCCCCGCAGTTCACTTTGACCTACAGCAGACTGAGGCCCAGCGCACAGGTTGCAGTCCCAAGCCTTTTGTGCGGCCTCGGAGCCTCTTGCCACATCTGCAGCTGAATGTGACAGGATGTGGGTAAGAGGGCTTGACGACTGTGATGCAACAATCCCTGGCTTTACATAACACATGCCTGCTCTGCTGAATGTGCAAAACTTAATTCAAGAACTCAACCCCGCAAAGAGGCAGCTCAAGAAAGACAGCTATGCTTGGCTGCAAACACAGCCCACAGTGCCCTGGTTGCCAGTGGTGACACTTGTTTTAACCAGAACAAAAGTGAAAATGTAGCCCAGCCCTATTATCCTACCCTGATCTGGTAACATTCATTTTAAGAGCTTCAAGGTCTGGGGGAAACAAAAAAACAAACAAACAAACAAACAAAAACAGTTTGTTAACTTCAGTACACATCTTTTAATTATTTTATTTATTTATTTATTTTTTGGCTGCATTGGGTCTTCGTTGCTGCCTGTGGGCTTCCTCTAGTTGCAGCAAGCTAGGGCTACTCATTGCGGTGGCTTCTCTTGTTGCAGAACACAGGCTCTAGGTGCACAGGCTTCAGTAGTTGTAGCACGTGGGCTCAGTAGTTGTGGCTTGTGAGCTCTAGAGTGCAGGCTCAGTAGTTGTGACACATGGGCTTAGTTGTTCCATGGCATGTGGTATCTTCCTGGACCAGGGCTCGAACCCGTGTCCCTTGCATTGGCAGGCAGATTCTTAACCACTGTGCCACCAGGGAAGTCCTGACATCTTTTTAAAATAATATTTTTTTATAGTCAAAAGAACATTTTCACATTTAGCCAAATTAAATTATATAATTATATTCCTTAATATATAATTCCCAATTCAAATTCAAATTTCTCAAATTGTCCTTAAAAATGTCATTTAAAGCTGGTTTGTCTAAACTAGGATCCAATATAACAGGATCCTACATTGCACCTGCTCTTATGTGCCTATTGTCTCTTAATCTACAACATTCCCTTTTCTCATGCTACTGACTGACCGTTTGGATATGTGAGGTCAGTTGACCTGCAGAATGCTTGCCTCCTGGGTGTGTCTGATAAATTCTTCTAGATGTGGTTTGCTTGTTTCTCTATCCCTCGACTTTCCTGTAACCTGGAAGTTATACCTAAAAGTGAAAGATTCAGGTGAAACCTGAATCTAAATATATTTTATAAAATGGAGAAAGTGTCCCACAGAAAAGCTGAATGGCATAAGTGACAATCATACATTACGTAAAGTATCACACGTGTATGAAGTGGTACCGCTCAGTTAAGCCACCTTTATCTTAATCTCATGAAACACAAAACCTACTTACTTATCCATTGTATGGATGGGAATCTACCTTATAATTTTACCCCTAAAATCTTGTAAGTCACAAACATGTGGTCAAATATGACTTAGAAGATAACATAAAAGAAATCAGGAGGGCTTTCCTGGTGGTGCAGTGGTGGGAGTCCACCTGCCGATGCAGGGGACGCGGGTTCGTGCCCCGGTCCGGGAAGATCCCACATGCCGTGGAGCAGCTGGGCCTGTGAGCCATGGCCGCTGAGCCTGCGCGTCCGGAGCCTGTGCTCTGCAATGGGAGAGGCCACAACAGTGAGAGGCCCGCGTACCGCAAAAAAAAAAAAAAAAAAAATCAGGAAACACCCCTGTTTTGTCTTGGGAAATGGATCTGTTTCCAGTTTTTGACTCACAGCCCTACCCTGACCCCGATCCTGGTTCTGGTCCCTCTCCAACTCATGCACTTCACGCATGCTCTGCCCGGGCCCTGCCTCAGCCCTAACCCCACAGGTGACAGATCAACAGCAGCGACAACAAATCCAGGTTGAAATTCTACCTTGTTCTCACAGTGTACAAGGGCTCCTCATTTGAAAACTTTGTTTACCCCAAATTCTAAGTAATTTCCCATGTTTTGTGGAATAAATCATCTGTTTTACGAGCTTGTGTCCTCCAGAAACAAGCCACCTTAAAGTGATCTCAGCCATTTCTTCTGTTCTAGGAAATGTGAGCCTCTGGGCCTTCCTTAAGACGGGGCAGCTGTGCCCTCTGTGATGGTGATCATGGAACACTGGGCAGCTGCTGGTAAGGATACTCTCCATCTTCATGTGCTAAGTTGCTCTCAGAGTAAATCAGCCTGTAAAACAAAGGTGGCAAGAAGCCACACCTGTGTGCTCACAAGCAGGTGAAAAACTGGTGGTGGGGTGCTGTAAGAGGACACCTATTTTATGTATGCCTGAATATACATGGGCTATTTCTGGAAGGATATATAAGAGTCTGATGAGTATAACTGCAGGGAGACCGAGGGTATGGGGCGGAAGACTAATTTTACTGTATAACCTTTTGCACTATTTGAATATTTTTTACCATGTGCACCTATGACTTTTTCACCAACCACAGTCTTGTTGGTTGTTTGTTTAACGCATTGATCCATAGGGTAACCGTTCTCAGGAGGATTTGCTTTTTCCCATGTCTTCATCTAAAGGTATCTGTCAGCAATAGCATTTCAGGTGGCTGGTTATCAGGGAAGGGAAGGTATTTTACCCAGAAGAAAGTCTGTCCCAACTCTTCTGAAATTACGATGACAGCTCAGGACAGGCCTCACCACACTTCTGAGAGAAGTGTAGTGGGAGCTATGCTTGTATTTGGGCAGATTTCCAGAAGGAGGATGCCCTGGTCAGCCAGGGGTGGCTGGGCCTTTACTGCCCCTCTGCAGGGTAAAGCCCTGCTCTCCCCCAGCCACAGCAGAGAGAGGTATTTTTAACCTTGGTGTTGGCTTACACGGAGGTTCAGGTATTCTCCAGGGTGTACTGTGAGACAAGAAAGCTGAGATACGACTCTTAGACTCGTTTGCCCTACCTCAGTGCGCTGGTTTTATGCTCCTTGGAGAACTGGACTGTAAAAGCTGTAATAAGTAAAAACTATTTATTATGCTTCCCCCCCAAACCCTTTGGATATCGTCTTTCTTTTGTTCCTGACAAAAGAAAGTGCAGGGATGGCAGCTCACCAGACCCCCCCCCACCCCCGTGGGAAAAGGAACGGAAAAATTACCTCCATATCATCTTAGCTACACCAGGAAGACAAACCAGATGTGGGTCTGTTACAGAAGAACTAGAATCACAGGTAGGCTATTTAGGTCCTCTTCCGAAGGTGGTGTGCATTCGTCATAAGATCTAATGGCACATGCATGAGAAATATCAAGTCAACAGGAAATTGATCGTGGTGTCTATGAGATGAAGACAAAAGCTGAAGCACGTGTGTTACACAGAAAGAGTCTTAGGAAATTGAAGGATAGTGAATTTTTTTCTCACTAAATGAGAGAGTGAAGGGATACTGATTTACAGATTTATTAACAAAAGAGGGATATAGACATATCACTTAGGTGAACATATATCCCTGTAAGCCGCTAGTGACACAGGTGCTGGGCTAGATAGGAGCTTGTCTGGGTCCATTTGGAGATAATCACTCCTTGCCTCAGGAGAAAGGAAGGTAAACTTAAGCAGGTAGTGAGTTTGTTTCGAAAAAGAAACAATAGGAAGTTATAAACCTATAGAGACCACCAAAATTCTGATTACAAGGCTATGTGATCCTTTAATTCCACAGCCTTCCAGAAAATGGCACCCCTTGAAGAATCTAAATCAAATTCAGTGCCAGATTTTGTGGTTCACACTGGTCTAAGGATAAGCTTGCTCCTAGCCGTCTTTCAGATCGTGGTAAACTAAGCCCTGGCTGCGCTCGTGTCACTGACGTGGAATGCTCCCAGTTACGAGCCAGGGCAGGATAATATATACTGTCTAGCTCTCTGTCTTGTTCCAGGTTCCAAATGCCTCTTTGGAACCCCTCAAGGAGTCCTCAGGGCTGGAAGGGAGGAAGGTCACTTCCAGTCTTCCAAGGCACCTCAGAGAGGTAGCCTTGGTACCGAGCTGTTCTCAGCTGTGGCCCCTCTCCATCTCTCAGCTCCATTCCTGCTTCCCAACTGCTCATCCCTCTTCTTCATGTTGGGTCTTATCTCTCAGCTTTTTAAAAATCAAACTCTAGAATCATAAAATAATTTTGACCATGTGGCTATATAACTATTAAATTTTTATATTCCCCCTAACTCTTTTTTATTCCTTCAGCAATATGAAATGACACAGTTGATGAAAGAAACCTGAAATCTCAGTAAATTTAAAACCCAGAATTCATTTATAGACTAAGTCCCCATATTGCAAGGGACTTCATGTGGTTACAGTCTAATATCTATTGCCACACAGACTTAACTAAACAATCTTGGTTCTTCTGTCTTCCTTCTTAATTGGAAGAGGAATCTGGAAGTCATTGCCAAATAGGCTGCATGAGTTACAACAGGTGACTGTATTTTCCTTTCTGGTGTGAGGCAGTGCAAGATAAATTTAGTTTCTATTATTTTTATTGTTTCTCAGGAAAAGCAGGACTTGCAAAACAGCTTAGGTTTACAGATCTGATTTACTTCAATTTTCATTTCCTTCAGGGTTGTTTCTAAGGAATAACGGAAGGTCTGTTCATCAACTCCTCAAAGACTCAGTGAATCAGACCTCAAATGTGATCTTTTTGTTGTTAAAACATATTTGGACCACTTAATAGCCACAATCATTTCTATGGCTCATGTAGTCTGTTCAATGTAGTATTGACAGCTTTTTGATCCTTTGTTTCTCATTTTATATTCACTCATTTCATAAACATGAAATCATTGCCTGTGGTATCTGGGATTGCCTTACGAGCTGTGGGAGAGAAGAAGCTATAGGATTTGACCTCTGATTTCAAGGAAGTAGTTGGCAACTAATTCTAAGGTAGCATAAATGGCAAAGAATAAAGTATGTATACACGCTAAGAGTTTAAGGAAGGGAGCGATTACTGTGGGAGATAACTCAAGAAGATGTAGAAGAAAAGAACATGGAAGTTGGTACTTAAGAAAACAATAGAATTTGAGGCACTGCTGGCAGTATGGCAGACTAGATGCTCTGAATAGATCCTCCAACAAAACAACTAGACCTGCAATGAAATATACTCTCCTTTGCATCTGTGAGCTTTTAGGAAGTAAGGGAAATTTCCCTGGAGCAGAGATTAAAATGCTGGCTGAAACCAGAGTGGTGAATAATAAGCACACGGGAGGAAAACTGCAGCTACCCCAAGGGCAAATCCTAATGAAGGCGCTGTGGGGCCTGTATCAGTCAGCTCAGGCTGCCATAACAAAATACCACAGACTGGGAGGGGGCTGAAACACAGAAATTTATGTTCTCACAATTCTGGAGGTCAGAAGTCCAAGATCTAGGTGCTGACAGGATTGGGTTCTTCTGAGGCCCCTCTGCTTGGCCTGAAGATTGTCGCCCTCTTGCTGCCTCTTCACACGGTCATCCCTGTACTCAGGCCTCCCTAGCATCTTTTCTTCTTATAAGGACACCAGTCATATTGGATTAGGGTCCCATCCTAACAGTCTCATTTTAACTTCATCACCTCTTTATTTTTTTTAATGTTTTATTTATTTATTTGGGTGCACTGGGTCTTAGTTGCAACAAACAGGATCTTTGTTGCTGTATGCGGGATCTTTAGTTGCGGCATGCGGGGTCTTTAGTTGTGGCATGTGGGATCCAGTTCCCTGACCAGGGATCGAACCCAAGCCCCCTGCACTGGGAGCTTGGAGTCTTATAGCTGCTGGACCGCCAGGGAAGTCCCTATCACCTCTTTAAAGACCTTAACTCCTAGTATGGTTACCCTCTGAGGTACTGAGAATTGGGACTTCAACATAGGAATTGGGAGGTGCAAGGAGGGACAATCTAGCCCATAACAGAGTCTACACCTTGGGTCATGACTCCAGATTAAGCCAAGAATCCTGGAAGGGGCCGAAAGGTCCCAGTAGGTAGTGCCCCCTGTATGCAGATGTAAATGAAAATTTCCCCTGAAAGAAAGTAACCCAACCTTAGGCCCTAAGGGTCCCTGTAGGTTAATAGCAAATACATGTGCACTCCTTACCAAAGATCAATAAGAAGAAAAGGCACAATGAGTGAGCATCAGCAAAAACAACAGACGACAATCAGAACCGCCCCAAACTTTAAATACTAGTGTCCATGAACATTCAATTAATTGTCAAGAAGAAAAAAAAGGGAATTTTGTTCAAGTCAAACTGAGGATTATAACCTGGGAAGCAGATTCTCAGAAAGCTCTGCATTTATACATTTTCAAGACAAAGGATCGTATATCAAAATGACATACTGATATCTTACAGAAAGTTGACCAAGGTTACATAGTCCACATAAGCATGCACAAAGCAAGCAGCAAGTCACCATGACCCCCTACAGAGCTGGGAAAGAACTCTATTCTTTTAAGAAGTTGTCTTGCTAGCATCAGAAGAAAGAAAAAGAATTGCTCTACTTGGTTGAGCAGGCACTCCCACTTTTGCAGAGCTCTGGTTAATGTGCAATGCAGACGCACACTGCACATTAGGGAGGGAGGGAGGGAGGAGGCCCAAACAAACACACAGAGAGAACTTTGTGTTTAATTTTTTCTTGACCTGCCTTAAAATATAAACTTTATTTCATCACTAGAGTTATCAAATAAACAATATAGAATAATAATATACAAAACATCTAAATAAAGTTAGAACCACAAAAGTGGAAAAAGGAATAAAAAATGATGGGTTTGGGAAAAGATCTCTATAGAATTTTTAAAATACAAAATATAACTATAGAAAATTTTAAAACTCAATGGAGAAATTGAATAGCAAGATGAAGCAAAAATTAGCTAACTAGAAGAGAAAATCTTGAGAAATTAACCAGCATGTAGCACAGAAGAAAAGACATAGAAAAAAGGAGAATGTTTAGCATATATCTAACCAGAGTCTCAGAAGGAGTAAGAGAGACTGCAACAGAGGCATATTTATAGAGATCATTGCTGAGGATTTTCCAGAATGATGAAAGATAAGAATCCACAGATGCAGTAAGAACAATCTATGCCAAGGAAGGTAAATTTCTTAAAAATCTAAACCTAATTGTATCATAATGAAATCTGCAGAACACCAGAAACAAACAAGATATCTTTTCTCAGAGAGAAAAGGCAGATCACCTACAAAAGAACACTAATTAGAATGACAGTAAACAGTGAAATAATACCTTCAAAGTTTGAGAGAAAACAGTTGACAACCTGGGATCGTGTATCCAGCAAAACCATTATCCAAGAACAAGAACGAAATGAAGGTGTTTTTAATTAACAAAAATGGAATTTGCCACCAATAAACCTGCATTAAGGGAACTTCTAAAGGATCTTGTCTTCGTTTGGGTTCCAAGAGTATACTCTGATTGGAATGAAAGTTGATTTGAAAAGTGACCCTAGGAGATAGTTGTAGGCAAGTGGGGAAGTGAGAGAGGAAAGAAAAGCAAGCCAGAAAAGGTGCACCATCAAGCAAGTCACCATCATGGGGGATGGGAGCTTCATCCCATAGAGGGACCCTGGGGCCAGTGTAGAAAGTGTCTCAGTTTTCCTCCCCAAAGGGCAAGAGAGCTGGCAATCTACCAATTCCCTTCAGACCTCATTGGAGGGCTGCTCCCAGGAGGCATTACTCCCCACATACTCCTTGCCTGCACCTGGTAGGAGTAGCTGGGCTGCAGCAGCCAAACAGAGCCCTCAAGACGAATGACAGGTGCTGAGAGTTGGAAGTAGGCCTGGCCGAGCTTGGAAGTGGTAAGTGTTGAGGGGATATGAAGGGCCACTGGCAAAGCCCCACTACCCATGTACTGCAGGAAAACTGGAAAATGATTGTGGATGGGAAAGGTCTGGTGTGCTGTAAAGAATGATGAGTCAATAAGTTGGCAACCGTGTAGGTACAACCAAACAAACTGTTACTGTAACATTATAATGTTAGTATCCAATTTGTAGTCCAACACAAAACGAAATAGAACGTAACCACGATATTGGATATTAACATTTTTAAAACTAGAGTCTGCGTTATGGGCAAGGAATTAAAAGTTAGGAACCGTAAGGTTTTTCTAAAAGAACAAAATTTCACCATCTGGATTAGTGGAAGGTGGATAAAGTTATGTCACCTGAGGTTGCCTAATGGAAGAGAAGCTTGGAGGGAAGCTTGGAGGAGCGTGAGCTTCCAGAAATGGCAATCTTGACCGGAGTGGAGGAACTGTGGTACGATAAGGCTCAGAGGTGAAGTAAGGGGAGCGTGGCTGGAGAAAAGCCTTGAAGAGCTAGCATTTTATTCTTTAGGCCAGGGTATTTTTTTAATCGCAATAAAATGTTTTAAGCTTGTACCCCTATGTATAACATTTGTACTCTCTACTAATATGTACATTATAAAACATACACTCAAAAAATTGTAATGAAGTAGATTGGTTACATAAGCATTTTAAAAATAATTTTTAATATTTGTTTTTCCTAAAAACAAAATTAATAATTTAGGTTGAGTAATAAAATGGGCTATGATTCATTATTTTGGAAATCGTGACTTCACAGAAGATGGGTATATTCTGACATTGGGTTTTAGTGGTTGTCATGACTGATAAAAGATACCTCACCAAAATAAAGCAGACCCAAAGGAAGAAGCGTGCTTATAAATCATGATAATTTTTTTTTCAATCCCACATACCCATGATGCAAGCATTTTTGTTGAAATTCAGCTAGAAAATTTCCATGTTCTCTGATTTCAATCAGTGATAATAGCATACTACTCAGAAGGGGCTGATTTACAGGTTTGTTTTTGCTTTTTTCTTTTAACAAACGAAAATCTTTTTTCTTTTAACTCCATTGAAAATCTTTATCAGAACAAATTTTAAACAAATTAGAAAATTATATTTCTGAGTTTTTAAAGCCACCTCTGCCAGGAGGTCACTGCAGCTGTGTGGGTAGGAAGATTACGGACCTCTCGTCAACAGGAAGGTGTGGAGAGGAGGGGCCTGGGGACAAATGTGGCAGGAGTTGGTAATGGCATTTGGGAGGAGAGGGAACAAGGAGGAGAAGCTAGGACTGGAATCCCTGGGCTAGTCCGGTCCTTTCAGGGTGCAAGATGAAAAAATATAATCGAAACACCCCTGCGAATGGGGGTGGATTTTAAGGATACGTGGAACCCTAAAGGGGACAAGAAACCATCTCCATAACTGCATCTCTGGCTTCGTGAAAATGTCACTCATGTCATCTCAAGATACCACGTGGCCCTGGTGATCCAGTATCAATTCAGGGCTCAACTGCAATCCTTATCAGTGGCCAAGTTTGTGACTCAGTTCCTCCAAGCAGAGCCTGCTCTCCTCTTGTTTCTTCATTCCTCCCGCACGGCCGGCCAACTCCCCTACTTTCCCTGCCCACCTCATGGCTCCTGCAGTCAGTTTCCGTGCCTCCTGCCTTCTGCTGGTTTCTCTGTGTCTCTCTCTAACCCAACACCAGTTCACTCCTTCAGCATCCCCTCTCTGCCTCACATTAAATGTCTTGAAGGAAGAGAGTCTGACTGGTCCAGTCACTACAGTGTTGGCTGAAGGTCTCAGGGGAGGCCAATCCGTAGGTCACCGGCCAGTCTTTCGATGGTTGCCTTTGGAGCAGGTGTTCGCGCCTGGGGTGGTAGGTCATGTCTCCGAGGCACAAATGAGAGCAACTTATGCAATCAAGATTCCTGGGGAGCAACCAAAGGAACTCCTCGGGCTGTGGGCCTACAAACAACTTGAGGTTTTGTGTAAGTGAGCAGGGCAGTGAGCCAGCCGCTCATACAGTCTGTCCATTACAGTCTGGGAGATGGCATATTCTGGATGTCGCTTCTTATAAAGTAAAGGCCAGTGACATGCAGGCATGTATTTCACTTAACACCCGAAGCTTTACTGAAGGTATTAACATAAGAAAAAACAATTTTAAATTACTATGATTACTACTACTAACAGCGGAAGAAGTGTGAGAAGCCATGTGCTTAAGATCACAGACTTTGGAACTAAGCTGCCTGAGGTCAGATCCTCAGCACTGTCACTGACTGGCTGTGTGACCTTGGGCAAATTACTTAACAGATCTGTGCCACAGTTTCCTCATCTATAAAATGAGTATAATAAAGCCTATCTTGCTGTGTTGTTATGAGAATTGAATTCATTAATATATTTAAATCACTTAGAGCAGTGCCTGGGATATAATTAACGCTACATGAGTATTTGCTATTTTACTTTCAGTTACGAGTTAAACTCTAACTATGTACCAGCATCTGTGCATTATATCTGCCATTTTGCTCTAAGTTTAGTCTCTGACTAAATGTTACCTTCCACTATTTTCAAATGATTTCCTGTTGCTAGTCTTGGTTCTCTAATAAGATTTTATACTTTAATATGAATAAAATGAATATTTTCTTACTCAGAATTTAAAAACTATTCTTTGTTTTTAATTTCACAGCCTATTCTAGGGCTTCTTAGTCTGATAAATCAGAGGGTCATAATTCTGGAAAAGGAAATAATTGTTATAATAAATATTCTTTTTATTTCCTTTGCTCTCATGTTTGTTTCAGGATGTTTGTTATATTATCATAGTTTGATTGATTTCCCTCTGGAGAAGGTCAAATTCCCTGGAACCTTTGATGTCATTACTTAGAGATGAAGTAGGTGTTACATGTTTATTAAAAGTTATTCACGGGCTTCCCTGGTGGCGCAGTGGTTGAGAGTCCGCCTGCCGATGCAGAGGACGCAGGCTCGTGCCCTGGTCTGGGAAGATCCCACATGCCGCGGAGCGGCTGGGCCCGTGAGCCATGGCCGCTGAGCCTGCTCATCCGGAGCCTGTGCTCCGCAACGGGAGAGCCCACAACAGTGAGAGGCCTGCGTGCCGCAAAAGATATCCACAAGATTGACTCAGAAACCAAAAGTTGTACATTGATATTTTTTGCCTCAAAAATCTTACTGGCATGCTTCCATACTTGAATTTGAATGCTGTTTTAAGTTAACAGTTTATACAATAATCAATAGTTGGTAGGACTTGCTCCAAGTATTGAAACTACAATGTCCCACTATATTTTTTTCAGATGTAAATTTAAGCAAATCTTCCGATATCATTATATTTTGAGATCGCACACCCTAAGTGTGGGACATAAATCTACGTGGCAACCAGCTAGTAGGTACATCTACCAGTGGATCCATCACTCCTGGGACGTGGGGTTGGCCCATCCCTGAACTGAAACCCACATTGGCCTGACTGTATCCCTGCAACCATCTTCAGTAGCTTCAACTTCCAGAAATCTGGTTTGGAGCTTGTGCAGATCTCCTCTCTTTCCTCTCCCTCAGGGGTCAAACACTGAGCCAGAGCAGTAACCCATAGACCATCTTTCCTCCTCAAAGCCCTAGAAGAGAGAGAGAGCCAGTCTGTGCCTCCCCAGTTTACCTCTAAGAAAGCCAAAGCTGCCAGCACAGTCACTAAGCTTCCCAGCTCATTCTCTTCACCAGCATTATCGCCATCAGTCATGAAGTCAGAGATTTTCGTCTTCCCCACTGAACCTGGTACAGGTCAGATACCACTATTTTTTTACCGAAGTATAATTGATTTACAGTGCTGTGTTAGTTTCAGGTGTACAGCAAAGTGATATATATATATATATATATATATATATATATATATATTCTTTTTAAGATTATTTTTCATTATAGGTTACTACAAAATATTGACTATACCTTGTATCCCTGTGGTGTACAGTAGGTCCTTGTTGTTTATCTATTTTATATATAGTAGTGTGTATCTGTTAATCCAAAACTCCTAAATTATCCCTCCCAACACCCCCACTATCCCCTTTGGTAACCATAAGTTTGTTTTCTATGTCTATGAGTCTATTTCTGTTTTGTAAATATTGAATAAGTTCATTTGTATCATTTTCTTAGATTCCACATATAAGTGATATCATATGATATTTGTCTTTCTTTGACTTCACTTAGTCTGATAATCTCTACTCCATCCATGTTGCTGCAAATGGTATTATTTCATTCTTTTTTATGGCTGAATAGTATTCCATTGTATATACGTACCACATCTTCTTTATCCATTCATCTGTCAATGGACATTTAGGCTGCTTTCATGTCTTGGCTCTTGTAAATAGTGGTGCAATGAACATTGGGGTACATGTATCTTTTCGAATTAGTGTTTTCATCAGTTACCACTATTGATGGGAGAGAGGGAGGCAAGGAATTTCAGATCAGATGAGGGCAGGATGCATGTTTCCCAATTAAACTTAATAATGTAGGAACTATGGAGGTGACACATTAAACAGAGATATTTCATTCCTTCCCAACTTTATACCAATACTGAAGGCCTTTTAGATTACTTATGGTAGCTACCGTCTCAGAGAGCTCCTCCTATGTGTGGTCTATGTGTGCCTCATGATCTCCAACACCCAAAGTAAGGTCAAATGGAATCACAGGGCCATGTCCACACTCACACAATGTGCAGGAATATAAACATGTGACCCTCCGCATCATCGATGCAGCATTTTCTAAGCCAAAATTGTGTACTCAAAATTGTGTTCTGGGCTTCCCTGGTGGCGCAGTGGTTGAGAGTCCGCCTGCCGATGCAGGGGACGTGGGTTCGTGCCCCGGTCCGGGAGGATCCCACATGCCACGGAGCGGCTGGGCCCACGAGCCATGGCCGCTGGGCCTGCGCGTCAGGAGCCTGTGCTCCGCAACGGGAGAGACCACAACAGTGAGAGGCCCGCGTACCGAAAAAAAATTTTTTTTAATTAATTAATTAATTAATTAATAATAAAGCAATTTTAATAGCCCTATTTTGTAGCTGATCAAATTCTAAGCCATAAAAACTATCAAATGAAGTTAATTTGTATACCTTGAGGTAACATAATATTTAAATAGAAAGCACACATTTTCCTAAAGTCTATTGCTCTTAGATATTGCTGTTAATAAACATTTCTAAGCAAAAGTATTCTTATATCTGATGCTTGGAGCAAATGCTTAAATTTATGCACTATTATGAGTACATATGAATGGGTGAAAATTCTGGTTGAAAATCTTTGAGGAAGGGTTTTGCTCAGTCACACAAAAAAATCATACATGCTGGACTTCCCTGGTGGCACAGTGGTTAAGAATCCACCTGCCAATGCAGGGGACACAGGTTCAAGCCCTGGTCCAGGAAGATTCCACGTGCCACGGAGCAACTAAGCCTATGCGCCAAAACTACTGAGCCTGCACTCTAGAGCCCACGAGCCACAACTACTGAGCCCGCGAGCCACAAATACTGAGTCCGTGTGCCACAACTACTGAAGCCTGCACGCCTAGAGCCCGTGCTCCGCAGCAAGAGAAGCCACCTCAATGAGAAGCCCGTGCACCGCAACAAAGAATAGCCCCCGCTCGCCGCAACTAGAGAAAGCCTGCGCGCGGTAACAAAGACCCAGCGCAGCCAAAAATAAATAATTAATTTTACAAATATTTTAAAAAAAATCATGCATGCTCACAAAAATCTGAGATTTCCTAGGTCAGAGGGTTCGCCCCAGCTCCACCAAGAACCCAGGACTGAAAATCTGGCATCTTCTGTTATCTTCTTTCTTTTTTGTTCTCCCACATCTTGGTAGTTTCTAAGAAGCTGGAAATCTTCCCTGTGTGATCTTCTCAACTGCTGTCTCTTTTTCGTTCCTTTGGCCACAGCCTTGTCACCCTTCACTGCGACTTTTGCAAGAGCCTTCTAACTGCAGTGCCCTTCTTGGACCCAGGCAAAAGGGGCCCTTGCCCTGGCCTTCCTCTGGCTGTGCCCTCCTGCACAAAGAGGATACTGCAGAACTGAGGGAGACACCACTTCAAGTCCAAGCCCCCACTTCCAGGCCACTGTTGGAATGCTATTGTCCTAGAATTCCTTGTCCAAATAGTCCTAAGCCTACTTCCAGAGCCTGTGCAGGCTTTTTCCTGGCATCCATCCTCCCAGCCGTGAATGTTGTAACCAGTATGCACAGCCCTGGATCTAAAGGGTGGCCTGAGGGTAGCTGTTTGAGGGGGGTGTGGATGCGCAGTTTGGATGTGGGAGTGGCAGTCGCAGAGCTGGAGCATCTCAGATGAAGAAAAGGGGATGGGTGCTGGGGCAGGGCTGGGAGCCAGGGCCAGGTCTCTCTGCGATACTATATTTTGATATGAGTTTCCGAGAATTTAAACTTCAAACCTGGCTCTTCAGATTGTTATGAATGGGTATTTGTCAAGATCGGAAGATAAAACATAATTTATTTAATAATCGATCAGTTTTATCTGCAACTTTTAAATATTTTGACATATGGTGTATGGGTCTCTGGACTCTTACCCCAGTTCTACCAGTATTAGAAACAGGCCTAACTGGTCTCCCTACACCCAGAATTTTTTTTCTTTTTTTTGGTTTTTGTTTTTGTCTTGGTTTTTTTTAGAATTAAAATTTTTTATTTATATTGCAGTATAGTTGATTTATAATGTGTAAGTTTCAGGTGTACAGCAAAGTGATTTTAGTTATATAAATATATATACATATATCTACTCTTTTTCAGATTCTTTTCCCACACAGGTTATTACAGAGTATTGAGTAGAGTTCCTTGTGCTATATAGTGGGTCCTTGTTGATTATCTATTTTATATATACTTGTGTATCTGTTAATCCCAACCTCCTAATTTATCCCTCCCCCTCCCCCACCTTTCCCCTTTGGTAACTGTAATTTTGTTTTCTATGTCTGTGAGTCTGTTTCTGTTTTGTAAGTAAGTTCATTTGCATCATTTTTTTAGATTACACATATATGTGATATCATATGGTAGATATTTGTCTTTCTCTGTCTGACTTACTTCACTTAGTATGATAATCTCTATGTCCATCCATGTTGCTGCAAATGGCATTATTTCATTCTTTTAGATGGCTGAGTAATATTCCATTGTATACATGTACCACACCTTCTTTATCCATTCATCTTTCTATGGACATTTAGGTTGCTTCCACGTCTTAGCTGTTGTAAATAGTGCTGCAATGACACCCAGAATTTTTCAAGACAAACATTAGATCCTCCAACTCCTAAGCACAATGGTGAGGCATCAGTGGTGTGTTAGGTTTTACCTCTAAGAATCTTTGGAAACGTGCTTTGAGGTTTTGCTCTCAATTATTCATTTTGTGTCATTTACAAAGACGTAAAAAGAAAGCAGCTACTTTAAATGACTAATTGCATTGGTGAGTCCATCAGCATCTCAAACCAATCCAATTACTAAGGAGTCCAGAAAGCTACATGTGAGCAGAGGGCAAGTAAACCAATCAACCAACCACATTTGCATAAGCCTCCGTATAGTACCTTACCTCATTTAACCCCCATAACGCAGCTAGGGTACTATATCAGTCCCATTTGTGGATGAGAAAACAGGCTTGGAGAAGGTGAGTGAGTTAGTAAGTTGCCTAAAATCATACAGCTAATAAATGGCAGAGTCTCCTAAGGCCTGATTCCAAACTCTTGCTTCTAAGGGGTACAGGATCCAGACTTACTCTAAGACATACAGTTGCACTTTTTATATTTGGAGAAACTACCCTAGGAAAGTACATTTGGCTTCCACTTCTGGTTTGGCACGGACAAATGTTTCTTGGGAAAGTCATCCAACAGAGGTAGGCCTCAGTTTCCATCTTTGAGATAAAGGAGTTAAAGTAGATAATCGCTAAGGTTTCTTCCAGCTCTGTGGTTCTTTTACAATCTATACCCCAGATTGCTTTTCACATTTGTGAAAGTGGCCCTGAAACCCAGGCAACATGGTTGTGTTATATTAATGAATCTTTATCAAATGGCCCCAGTTGTCCTCCATGCCCCCAAGTGAATCAGATCAGCTGGCACCAGAAGTTAAAAATGAACATTGAAGACAAAATGACAAACCAGCAGTACTTTTTTTGTTGCTGTTCCCAAACACTTTTAAGGACAAGACAACAGTGTTACAGTATTACCACAGTGTACTAGTTCCAAGGGATATTAATAGGATCTCCTTGAAAAGCGAGTTTTTTGGTCACCGTGTTAAACAATGTCAAACAGGTTTCTTTTGTGGAAATCTTTGAATACTTACATATGTTATTAGCTATTAATATCTGGGAAGATTTCTCATCTCCAGGAACTAGTGCTCAGAACGCAGTTTTGCAAAACATCTTTCTAAAGCATTTGGGATCTACTGATTGTTTGCAGCACCCCAGAATTTACCCCCAAAGCAAAGTGTAGCTTTTGGTGATGGCTCTATGTACTAAACGTGATAGAAGATGACCAGGCCATTTGTTTTCTGATAAACCTAAATGCAAGAATGTCTACACAGCAGTTCTTCAAGTACTCCCCTAGGAGGTGATATCCTTATGCAACATCCAATCAAATTCACCACGGTAAGTGGTAGAATGATGCTGGTTGTTTTAAAAGTTCTACAAGTGGTCTTTTGAAAATGAGTTCTGGACGGGATGTGAGCCACAGAAGGAAATTATTCATCTATTATTATTCGATGGTCATACTCCTCATTTTCTGAATCCAAAAACAGCTTCACTCGTGGACATTTTTCATCAAACTTAACCTCTTGTGACTCTTAGCTATTTTTGAAGTCAAATCTACCACTGTGGCAGATTGTATTTTCCAAAGATGTCTAAAATAATCCCATCCCACGTGCTTTTCCTGCCATGAGACCTTGAGCCAGATCATAAAAATGTCATACACTTCTGCCTTGCTCTCTGGGGACAGACAAGCCCTGCAGAGAGACCACACTGCGAGACCACGTGTAGGTGTGCCCAGCCAGTGGCCCACATCAACTGCCAGACATATGAGTGATGATGTCTCCATCTGGTTCCAGCCTCCAGCCATTGAATCACCTGGGCCTTCTTCCCAGCTGAGGACCCAGAATCACAGAACAAAGACAAGTTGTCCCCGCTCTGCCCTGTCAGAAGCCCTAACCCACAGAATCCACGAGCATAATAAAATCCGCTTCTGCAGATGCAACCAACCACGTGTCGAAATATTTGGAAAAAAAATTTCCAGAAAGTTCCAAAAAGCAAAACTTGAATTTGCCCCATACTGGTTAACTATTAGCACAGCACTTACATTGTATTAGGTATAGTAAGTAATATAGAGATAATTTAAAATATACAGGGCTTCCCTGGTGGCGCAGTGGTTGAGAGTCCGCCTGCCGATGCAGGGGACACGGGTTCGTGCCCCGGTCCGGGAAGATCCCACATGCCGCGGAGCGGCTGGGCCCGTGAGCCATGGCCGCTGAGCCTGCGTGTCCGGAGCCTGTGCTCCACAACGGGAGAGGCCACAACAGTGAGAGGCCCGCGTACTGCAAAAATAAAATAAAATAAAATAAAATATACAGAAGATGTGTGTAAGTAATGCCATTATGCCAAATACTATGCCATTTTATGTAAGAGACTTGAGCATCCACAAATTCTGGTACCCTGAGGGGTCTGGGATCAATCCCCCCTTGGATAACAAGGAACAACTATATTTTAGGTCTCTAAGGTTCAGGGTGGTTTGTTTGACAGTAACAGTAACTAAACAACTCCCAAAGGATAAAATTTGTTCCTGCCAAGGAAATTCAAAAGAATGTGCTAGGGATTCCCTGGTGGCGCAGTGGTTGAGAGTCCTCCTGCCCATGCAGGGGACGCAGGTTCGTGCCCCGGTCCGGGAAGATCCCACATGCCGCAGAGTGCCTGGCCCTGTGAGCCATGGCCGCTGAGCTTGCGCGTCCGGAGACTGTGCTCCGCAACGGGAGAGGCCACAACAGTGAGAGGCCCGCGTACCGCAAAAAAAAAAAAAAAAAAAAATGTGCTAAAAAAGTTTTACTTTATGAATCTTTAGGATTTGAGATTTATCATCCTAGTATCTTAGACCCCTTTATATTGAGGATTTTTGGATTGGTGCTTAAATCACCAGCATCTTAGCATTTGAATTTCCCCAAATCATAGTTTATTTGTCTAACAGAAAATTTCCAGGGATTTCAGAATACTAAAACTTGTAGCGCGTCCAATTCAATGTCTAGAAGCAGGGCTCATAAAATCAAATGCCTTCAGGGGCCTGACAGCTGAAAGAAATGAGTCCAGTAGAGACTCGGGAGCCTGAGGGAAACTAAAGAGTTCAACAAAATTATTGATTGTAACTTCTCCTAGAGGAAAGTGACCTGTTCCCAACTTCCCTTCTAAAACTTTAAAGTTTACCTATTGCAATGCCTGCCTTATGCCAGATCTCTTTTACAATCTCCAAAGGACACTCAGAGCCCTGGGTCATCCCCAGAATCTGAATTCTTTGGATGTTGAAGCATGGATTCAAAGGTTATTGTCAAATTAAACTCCCTGAGACTGCTAAATATGCTGGTGCCACAGGGCAGTCTTGATCAGACACCTCAGCAGAATATTAGTCTGAGAACTAGAAATGGATTGTTTGCTCCATGGAATTTCATCAAGTTTCCAGGAATAAAATCCTTTTATCCATTCATAAATGTGACTCAGGTTCCTGAGAATTCTGGACTCTGTGACTGACAGCTCACCTCCTCTATCAACATGTCTGGTATGTACATTTATAGCAATCTGTGAACAAACAAGCAATTTCTTGTTTATTGTTTTAAGATACAGTTTCACTCTTTCTGACTTACTTCACTCTGTAAGACAGTCTCTAGGTCCATCCACCTCACTACAAATAACTCAGTTTTGTTTCCTTTTATGGCTGAGTAATATTCCATTGTATATATGTGCCACATCTTCTTTATCCATTCATCTGTCGATGGACACTTAGGTTGCTTCCATGTCCTGGCTATTGGAAATAGAGCTGCAATGAACATTGTGGTACATGACTCTTTTTGAATTATGGTTTTCTCAGGGTATATGTCCAGTAGTGGGATTGCTGGATCATATGGTAGTTCTATTTTTAGTTTTTTAAGGAACCTCCATACTGTTCTCCATAGTGGCTGTATCAATTTACATTCCCACCAGCAGTGCAAGAGGGTTCCCTTTTCTCCACAGCCTCTCCAGCATTTATTGTTTGTAGATTTTTTTGATGATGGCCATTCTGACTGTCATACAGAGTGAAGTAAGTCAGAAAGAGAAAAACAAATACTGTATGCTAACACATATATATGGAATCAAAAAAAAAAAAAAGGTTCTGAAGAGCCTAGGGGCAGGACAGGTATAAAGATGCAGATGTAGAGAATGGACTTGAGGACACGGGAAGGGGGAAGGGTAAGCTGGGACAAAGTGAGAGTGGTATGGACATATATACACTACCAAATGTAAAATAGATAGCTAGTGGGAAGCAGCCACATAGCACAGGGAGATCAGCTCAGTGCTTTGTGACCACCTAGGGGGGTGGGATAGGGAGGATGGGAGGGAGACACAAGAGGGAGGAGATATGGGGATATATGTATATGTGTAGCTGATTCACTTTGTCATAAAGCAGAAACTAACACACCATTGTAAAGCAATTATACTCCAATAAAGATGTTAAAAAAAAAAAGATACAGTTTCAGCACTATTTACAATGGTCAAGACATGGAAACACCCTAAATGTCCATGACAGATAAATGAATAAAGACAATATGGTGTGTATATATATATATATATATATATAATGGAATATTACTCAGCCATCAAAAAGAATGAAATAATGCCTTTGCAGCAACACGGATGGACCTAGAAATTATCATACTAAGTGAAGTAAGTCAAAAACAGAAAGACAAATACCATATGATATCACTTATATGTGGAATCTAAAATCTGATACAAATCAACATATCTACGAAACAAAAACAGACTCACACACATAGAGAGCAGACTTGTGGTTGCTGAGGGGGAAGGGGGGAGGGGAGAGAAGGAATGGGAGTTTGGGATTAGCAGAGGCAAACTATTATACATAGGATGGATAAGCTACAAGGTCCTACTGTATCACACAGGGAACTATATTCAATATCCTGTGACAAAGCATAATGGAAAGGAATATGAGACTATGAAAAAGAATATATATATATGTATAACTGAGTTTCTTTGCTGTACAGAAGAAATTAACACAATATTGTAAATCAAATATACTTCAATAAAATCTAAAAAAAGATACAGTTTCAATTAATTGATTATTATTTTAATAGTTGTCTTTCCTTCTAGACCTGAAGCCTCCTTGGGGGAACCTTTACCAGTCTTGTTTGCTGTTATATCTCCTGTACTCAGCACAGCACCTGGCACACACCAAGTACACACTAATACTCAGTCAATGAATGAACAGTGTCCCATTCATTTAGCCAATGAAGATACATTAAACACCTACTGTGTCAGGTATTAAGCTTGGAGGTGGGGATAATATTATGAGCAATACAGGCCCAGCTCTGCCCTCATGGCACTTAACCATCCAGTGAGGGGAGGGGACCGGAGAAATACCCAAGTAAACAAAGAAACTCGATACTTTCAGGTAGTGCTAATAACGATGAAGAAAATCAAACAGTGTCCTGTGGCTGAGGGGAAAGTCAAGGGAAACCCTTAGAAAGACTGTTACTCAATGAGCTGACTAATGAATGAGGGGGAGCCAGATGTTTATGCAAAGGGAAGAACAGTAACAGTGGGATGAATGTTCCAGGCACAGAAATAGCCAGTGCAAAGGTCCTGAGGCAGAACTCACTTGGTTTATTTATGGGATATGGTTCATTGAGAACACAGTGTAGCCAGAGCACAGTGGAAGAGGGTCACATGGTAGAGCATCAAGTGGAGATGTTGGCAGAGGCAGAACAGGAAGGACCTTGGAGGCCATGATAGAGTTTGGCTCCAGGGGCTGCAGAACAGCAAGCTGTTAACAAGAGTCAAAGGAGCTGGTCGGCCCAGGCCTGTCCCTCGTGGACCTAAAATAACATATAGATACACATACAACAGGAACAGAAACTACACTAGATACAGCTGCAATCTCCCAGGTTGCAACCTCTCACACCAGGCCTCTGAACTTTAAGACACCTGACCTCGCTGCTGCCTTTCTTTGGGATCAGCTGCCAGCAATACAACTCACTAGCTCCAGAAATTTAGAGGTCTGAGTTCTTGTGGGGGCATAATTGTCATTATCATTACAACAATAAAAAGCATCCTGAGCTGATTTATTGTAGGTTGAACGAAACAGGCTGAAATATCAGGAACTAGACATTAACAACAAAACTACTTGGGGTTAGCAGCTGCGACAGTCCAAGAGCCCCCTCCTCCCTCAAGCCAGAGCTCCCAGCCTCTCTAATGAACGGGTCTCCCCCTCCTACACGCTCCGCCCTCTGCCTATTTACAGCTGAAGCAGCAACCTAGGCGGCTGCTCCTGTCTCCAGACTCCCAGATCCTCATCTTATCTTCTGTGGCAGGGAACACTCTGGCCTCTGTGAACAAGACCTAGTGGGTATGTGTCTGGAGAAAGGGGGGAAGAGGAAAGGGGGAATGGGTGTAAAAAGATAAGAGATGGGAGGTTGTGGTTGCGGCGATGTGGTTGAAGAGACTAGGCAAGGTGAAGTGATTTGTAATCAGATGAGGTTAGAGTTATCTGGAATATTCAAGGGGGATAAAGTAGAAATTGGGTACAATCTTTGGAAGGGTGAAAGGGACCTGTATACATTTCAAGTTAAAAGGTCAATGTGAAAAATAATCCGTAACTTGTCGTGTTATAACCAATAGATTGGTCCCTTAAGAGAGACAGCCAAATTCGAGCTTTGGGGCAAAGTTTCACAAATTCGTGAAACATTTTATGTGAACTTTTTATTTGATAGTAACCACGCTACTGTGCAAAGGCCAATGATTTTGCAATGATGGATGACCAGCAAGAGCCATGCAGTTTAATACATACTGGGAAAGGGGTTCCAGGCCAGTTACCATGCCAAATGTGAGATTTCAAAATAATCAATCATGAGATTTGGGAGTTAAAAGGGAATTTAGACATCCTTTAATCTAGAGGGAACAAAACTGACCCACTTGCCTGAACATGTTTTGCATGTGAAGGGGTTCAGGCAGGCACGCTGTCTCCATTGGCCCAGTCCTCACTCCTCCCTAACGCTCACCTCACATGAGCCAGCTTCAGGAATTGTGGTACTTGGTTGGGCCCTGGAGGATGTGAGGTTGTGACACTGGTCAACTAAGAAAACTCATGTTACTAGGGAGGAAGGGAGAAGTCTCCAGTAATATGTCAGTGAAACAATTAGCTATCTGTGAACAATGGATAATATGGGGGTGAATGACCTAAGGGTTAATTTTAAGGTAAGAGGCTTGAGAAGAATTTGTTCAGACCAATTGGAATAGGAAAAAATTATACAGTTTTAAATCGGTGCTAGTCTTGCTTTCCTAAAGCAGTTTAACAGAAACTCTCTCTTCAGTCCCAACTCTTTTGTGAGGTAGATTTTACAAATATAACTATAGACACTTTACAGATTAAAAAATGGAGGCAGGGCTTCCCTGGTGGCGCAATGGTTGAGAGTCCGCCTGCCGATGCAGGGGACACGGGTTTGTGCCCCCGTCTGGGAGGATCCCACATGCCGTGGGGCGGCTGGGCCCGTGAGCCATAAGCCGCTGAGCCTGCGCATCCGGAGCCTGTGCTCCGCAACTGGAGAGGCCACAACAGTGAGAGGCCCGCGTACAGCAAAAAAAAAAAAAAAAAAATGGAGGCAAAGTGCCTTAATTTAATACCCACATCTTGATTCAGAAAATCCTCCAAAACCTGAGATCTGTTATAAAGTCAGTCTGATAAGCAAGCTTCGTAAATCGTGCAAGCAGGAAAGTTAGTGTCCTGTAGTTTAATAGCAATGACCCCGACAAGTGTTTTGGTCCTGAGAATCCCAGGATTAACTTTCCAGCAAATTATAAAGGTAGTAAAGATCTCTCTTCTCCTGTTTCTTCCCTCTCTTTACATCTCAGGAATTTCTTTCTTTTTCTTTTTCTCAATGCCTCTCTTTTCCAAAACAAGAAAATCTATTCCTAGTTTTTTCTTAGTCCTTTACAGTTGTGGATTGTACTGATTCATTAACTGATTATACAGTAACATGAATGCATTTCCATGTTTGTGTTACTCTGGCCAATTATTTGCATTTGAACACTTTATTTCAAAGAGAAGATTTGTTCTCTACTTAAAGGGTTAAGACTCAGGTGAGAAGTTTATTTTGGGTGAGGAATAGGAATCAGGAAGCGGCCTTTACTCTCAAGTCTATCTGAAAATGTACTTGATTCACTTTTTGGAACCTGAAAGAAAGTCCCCTTCCTCCCTTCCCTCCCTTTTCTGTTGAGAAGAGGCCGGTTAGGACATGTAAGTAAGAGAAGTTTCCGGAAGGGGTATGCTGTTCTGAAGAGTCATAGTACCCCGAGCTGCTGAACAGGACTGAGAGGCATTAGCCTTCCCTTCATTTTGTTCATTTTTCATTTTCTCCTATTTAACATTTCTCCTAAATTAACATTCACTAGAATTTCCTGAGGGTAACTACACTCTTTTTTTTTTTTTAATTTTTTTTGAAGTATAGTTGATTTACAATGTTGAGTTAATTTCTGCTGTACAACAAAGTGATTCAGATATATATACATATACATTCTTTTGTAATATTCTTTTCCATTATGGTTTATCATAGGATATTGAATAGAGTTCCCTGTGCTATACAGTAGGACCTTGTTGTTTATCCATTCTATATGTAATAGCTTACATCTGCTAACCCCAAACTCCCACTCTACCCCTCCCTCAACCCCTTTTTCCTTGGCAACCACAAGTCTGTCCTCTATGTCCATGAGTCTGTTTCAGTTTCATAGTTACGTTCATTTGTATCATATATTAGATTCCATATATCTGTGATATCTATGGTATTTGTCTTTCTCTTTCTGACCCCTTTCTTGAAGTCCCAGAAAACATCCCTAGGCCTCCTGTGGTTCCACCCCCTGTTGACAAGGTTTCTATGACATAGAGCTAGTGTAGAGATGGGACTAGGATTTTCCTGGCTATCCAAAGCAAAACTGCTCTCAGGAGTAATTGTCAATTCCAATCTCATATACACACTACTGTATTTAAAATAGATAACTAATAATAACCTACTGTATAGCACAGGAAACTCTACTCAATACTCTAATGACCTATATGGGAATAGAATCTAAAAAAGAGTGGATATATGTATATGTATAACTGATTCACTTTGCTATACAGAAGAAACTAACACAACATTGTAAATCAACTATACTCCAATAAAAATTAATCTAAAAAAAAATCTGCTCTCAGGGGCTCACATATAAAAGGCAAATGAATTTAACAATATTAAACAGACTTTTATTAAACTTTTTTTTTTTTTTACTGAAACGTTGTAAGAATAGGACAGAGAACTTCTGTGTACTCTGTACCCAAATTTACCAGGGTTTCAACATTTGTTTTATCATTCTCTCTCTCTCTTCTCTCCTTCCCTCACAAAGCCCCACCACTATTTTGCAATTTTTTTTTTCACCCATTGGAGAGCAAGTGGCAAATATCATGGGCCTTCAGTGTTTATTTCCTAAGAACAAGGATATTCCTTTACATAACTACAATATAATTAACAAATTCCAGAAAGTTAATATTGATAAAATAATCTAATCTATAGTCTATATTCCAGTTTTGTCAATTGTCCAAATAATGTTTCCTTCACCATATAAGATCATACCATGTCTGTAGACTCCTTTAATCTGGAATAGTTCTTCAGTCTGTCTTTGTCTTTCATGACACTGACCTTTTTGAAGAATGTAGGCCAATTATGTTATACATTCTTCAATTGCTTTATCTAGTGTTCCCTCACTAGAATGGTATCCCCAGCTAGATGATTACTTGGTGATTTTGTGGTCTCCCCAGACTATCACATCTGGAGACACATGATATCTGTCAGCATCTATTGGGTGAGGTTAATTTCAACCACCCAGTCATTGTTTATTTCTTCACTATATATTCATTGCTTGTACCCTTGCAGCCAATCAACAATCTTTGGAGACAATAAGACCATACAAATACCCTGCTCCTCATCAAATTTTCCCACTAGATTTACCATCCACTCTTTTCCATGATAGTTGCAAAATGGTAATTTCCCAGTTATACCGCCACTGACTCTACATTTATTAAATAACATTTGTTGTAAGAAAGAGCTTTCCCTTCTATGACACTGTTTGTTTACAGCTTTAGTGATATAATCACCCTTTTGAAGTATACAATTCAGTGGGTTTTCTCCTTTTTTTAAATTATGGTAAAATATACATAATATAAAATTTACCATCTTAACCATTTTTAAATTACAGTCCAGCGGTATTAAATACGTTCACATTGTTGTGCAACCATCACCATCATCCGTCTCCAGAACTCTTTCATCTTATAAAACTGAAACCCTATACCCATTAAACAATAACACCCTTCTCCCCTCCCCTGAGCACTTGGCAACCACTACTAATACTCTCTGACTTTATGACTTCGTCTACTGTAAGTACTCTCAGTGGAATCATATGGTATTTATCTTTTTGTGACTGGCTTATTTAACTTAGCATAACGTCCTCAAGGATCATCCATGTTGTCTCATATTGCAGAATTTCTTTCCTTTTTAAGGCTGAATAATATTCCTCTGTGTGTGTGTGTGTGTGTGTGTGTGTGTGTATTTACAACTTATACATACCACATTTTCCTTATCTATTCACCCATTGATGGACACTGGGTTGCCTTCAAGTTTTAGCTATTGTGAACAATGCTGCCATGAACATGAGTATACAAATGTATTTTCCAAACCCTGCTTTCAATTCTCTTGACTATACACCCAGAAGTGGAATTCCTGAATCATATGATAATTCTATTTTTAATTGTTTGAGGAACTGCCTTACTTACTGTTTTTCACAGTGACTATGCCATTTTACATTCCCACTAACAGTGCACAAGGTTTCAATTTCTCCACATCCTCACAAACACCTGTTGTTTTCCCTTTCTTTGGTAGCAGCCATCCTAATGCGTGTGAGGTGGTATCTCATCATAGTTTTGATTTGCATTTCCCTAACTATTTGTGATGCTGAGCATCTTTTCACGTGCTTATTGGCCCTTTGCATATCTTCTTTGGAGAAACGTCTACTCAGATCTTTGCCCATTATTGAACTGGGTTGTTTGGTTTTTTTCTTGTTGAGTTTTAGGGGCTTTCTATATATTTGGGATATTAATCCCTTATCAGATATGTGATTTACAAATATTTTCTCCTACTCTGTGGGTCACCTTTTTCTTCTGTGGGTAGTTTCTTTTGATACACAAAATTTTTTAAATTTTCATGAAGTCTAATTTGTCTGTTTTTTCTTTTGTAACCTGTGCCTCTGGTGTCAAAATCTTGCAAGTTCTGAATCTGGCTGGTGGGTAACTGAGTGTACATTGTACCATTTTCTCTATGTGTATGGGATTTTTCTCCTGTTTCACCCTCCTGGGCTCCCCAATCCTGCTCTGCCCACCCTGGGTCATCCTATCTGGGGATAAGGTCTGTCTCCCCGCTGGAAGATGAACCCCATGAGGGAAAGGCCTGGGCTGTCTCTGTTACCACCTTGTCCTCAGCATCAACCAGCACAGTGTGACAAATTAGATGAACCAGTGAATGAGTACATTCATTGTGTAGAGAAGTCATCATGTCAATTTAAAAGAAAATACTAAATATTGTGTATCAGATTTCTACTTTGGACCAGACTTATGCTAACTGCATTATATTATTAATAGTTGTGATTAGTAGTAACGACACCAAATAATAGTTAATCATGACAAGCCATGAAATTACTTGCTTTTCTCTAAATGCTCCACCCCCTTCAGTCATACTCCCGCCCCCCATGCTCGCCCTCCAGTCATATTCCTTCCACCTCTCCTCCATTTTCAATTCTTCATCCATTACCCTTTCCTCTCCCCTTAAGAAGTAGAGGATTTAAACAACACAATAAACCAACTTGATCTAACAGACTTACACAGAACACTATCCCAAAACAGCAGAACACACATTCTTCTCAAGTGCACATGGACATCTTCCAGGGTAGACCACATGTTAGGCCACAACTCAAGTCTCAATAGATTTAAAATTAAGATATCATACAAAGTATCTTCTTTGACTACAAATGGGATGAAGTTAGGAATAAATAACAAAAGGAAAGCTGTGTATCTATTCACATGATAATGGGCATTGGGTTTTTCCAGTTTAGAATTACCACAATTAAAATTGCTATGAACATTTGCACAGAAACGAAGACCCAACACAGCCAAAAATAAAAATAAATTAATTAATTAAAAGAAGGCTCAACATAAAAAAAAAAAACAAAAAACTTCTATTTTCATTCTCCCTTTTACTCATCCAAGAATAACTTTCTTATTTTTTCCACTGGGTCAACAGGCAGTTTGTTTTGGACTATATTAAAACCATTTTCCAAATGGCTTTGCCATGGTTTGAGTTTCCCTAAACACTACCACTTCTGCAGATCTGACCAACTTTATTTTACTTAGTGAGTAATAACGTACATGCAGCAAAGTGCGTAAAGTACACAATCTTAAGCATATAGTTTGAGTTTTTACACACGTATACATCTGAATAACCACCATTGAGGTAAAACTGTAGAATACTTCCTGCACCCTATGAGATTCTTTTGTGTACTTTTCATTCTTTTCCTTGAAGGGTTAATTACTATTCTGACTTCTAAAAACATCTTTTAGTTTAGCTTGCTCTTAAGCTGTATGTAAATTGAACGACATACTAGAATGTTTTTTGTGTCTGGCTTCTTTCATGCAACACAGTGTCTATGAGATTTTTCCATCTTGTGTTGGAGACTTTCATTTTTAATTGATGGGTAGTATTCCGTTACATAAATTATCATAATATGTGTGATGAATATTTGCATTGTTTCATATTTTGGATATTATAAATAAAGCTGCTTTGAATATAATGTACAAATTAGAGGGCATAGGCATTTCTTTGGGGGATAAAAAATGGAATTGCTAGGGCTTCCCTGGTGGCACAGTGGTTGAGAGTCCGCCTGCCGATGCAGGGGACACGGGTTCGTGCCCCGGTCCGGGAGGATCCCACATGCCGCGGAGCGGCTGGGCTTGTGAGCCATGGCCGCTGAGCCTGTGAGCCATGGCCACTGAGCCTGCGCGTCCGGAGCCTGGGCTCCGCAACGAGAGAGGCCACAACAGTGAGAGGCCCGCGTACCGCAAAAAAGAAAAAAAAAAAAAAAGGAATTGCTATATCCTAAACCAAATGCATATTTAACTCTAGTAGAAACTAACAAATGGTTTTCCAAAGAGATTGCATCATTTTGCAGCTCCCACCGACAGTATATGAGATTTACATCCTTGAAAACCCTTGATATTGTCAGTCTTCTAAATCTTAGCCTTTCTGGGGAGGGAATAGTGGTCTTTCACTGTGGTTTTTTATTTTTATTTTTTATATTGGAATATAGTTGATTAACTATGTTGTGTTAGTTTCAGGTGTACAACAAAGTGATTCAGTTATATATACATATATGTGCGTCTATTCTTTTTCAAATTCTTTTCCCATTTAGATTATTACAGAATACTGAGCAGAGTTCCCTGTGCTATACAGTAGGTCCTTGTTGCCTATCTATTTAAAATATAACAGTGTGTACATGTCGGATCTCAAACTCCCAATCTATCCCTCCCCACCACCCTTCCCCCCTGGTAATCTTGTTGTGGTTTTAATCTGCATTTCCGTGATGAGGCATATAAATCCCTGTTGAGCTTTACTTATGTTTATTGCCCACGTAGATATCCTTGTTTTCCAAATTCCTGTTCAAGTCTTTTGCCCATTTTTTTTTTTTATTGAGTTGCTTGCCTTTTTTCTTATTGCTTTATAGGAGTCTTTTGTTTTTGTTTTTTTTTAAGGTGGTCTGAATCCTTTGCCAGATGTGTGTATTGCAAATATCTTCTACTCTGTGACTTGCAAGCAAATTTATTTATAAGCAAATGGATTTATGATATGATTAGAACAGTAGGTTTAATCTTTTTAATCTTTTCTGGCCTTGAATGCCTTTGGAAGTCTGCCTATGAATTCCTAAGAATAAATTCCTAATAATAATAATTTAAAATGTATAAATGAAACTACATAAGAATTCAAAGGAATCCAATAATCTTGAAGTACAAAATATTTCTAAATTATGGCATTTGTTCCATTTATTTATTTATTTATGGCTGCGTTGGGTCTCCGTTGCTGTGCGCGGGCTTCTCATTGAGGTGACTTGTCTTGTTGTGGAGCATGGGCTCTAGGCACGCGGACTTCAGTAGCTGTGGCACGAAGGCTCTAGAGCTCAGGCTCAATGGTGTGGCGCACGGGCTTAGTTGCTCTGCGGCATGTGGGATCTTCCCGGACTAGGGCTCGAACCCATGTCCCTTGCATTTGCAGGCGGATTCTTAACCGCTGCGCCACCAGTGAAGCCCCATTTGTTCCATTATTGGCACGTAAAAAGATCTAGTGGTAGATCTAATAATTATCATAATTTCAAAGTAGGTATGGCTATAAATGATGTCTTGAGATATGTTTCAGCTTTAATGTGATACGAAAATATCTATAATTTCTGTTGACAATAGTCATGGGTTCTACCATTACTATGGTTTGTTGCTTACATTCATAACTGAAAGAAATACTAAATTTCAGTTAGATGTTAGTAAAAATTAAAATGTTCTTTTCTCACCAAGCTCACAGACCCAGTGAGTTCTATGTGTGCATCTCAGATGAAGATTCTTTGTGATCAGAAGTATACCATTGCTGATAGGATAGACTAGAAGAAGGGATAAGCTAGAGGCAGGGAGACCATTTCAATGGTCCAGACAAGTTTGAATGGAGGCCATTGTGGTGGGGTTAAAGGCAGTGTCTACTATTCAGAAATAGAATTGAGGTGTGTGTGTGTTGGGAGTAGGTGGGGCCATGACTGGGAAAGCAGGAGAGAGCCCTGACTAGAGGAGTTCACTGAGGTTTGGAGACTGGGTAAGAGGGCTGTTGGCAGTCCAAGCCACTCTAACTCTTACCTAGATTGCAGTAATAGCCTACTAACTGGTTAGTAGTGTCTCTCTTTATCCCCCACAGTCTGATTTCAACAGAACAGTCAAAGTGGACTTTTAAAATGTAAGTAGGATTACATAATGTCTCTGCTCAAAGCCCTGCAATGACCAAAGTCCTTACAATAGTCCTTAGGGCCCCACATGGACTGAACCTCTGTCCTCTTTCTGACTTCATCTCCTACTGTCTCCACTTCCTCTCCTCTCCCTCCCTCCCCATTCACTGTTTCAGGTACAGCTCCTCTTCTCAAACAAACAGGGGAATGTTCCTGCCTTGGGCTTTTGCACTGACTCTTTTTCAGTCTGGGACAGTCTTCTTTAACCACATGCTAATTCCCTTAACTCCTTCAAGTCTTTGCTCAAACCTCTTCAAGTCCTTTCTTCCTTAACCTCCTTCAAATCACACTAGTGAGGCCTACCTTGACAACCCTATTTGAAATAGCATCTCTGTAACCAAGAAGGACCCTATGGGGCCTTTCTGGGACAGACCCCTCCCCTATATCCTCTGCTTTAGCTCCTCTCTGAAATTCCTAGATAATAGTATCTAATACATATTTCCTGAGTTTTTCAGATGCTAAAACCACTACCTCATGGAAGAAATTAACTATTTGATGATCATAAGAATGTAGCCCCCAGGCATACTGGCACCTAAGAATTGATAATGTTAACCCCTGTGAAACCACTTTGTTACCTCACCATCAACCAATCAGAGAATCGTGCACAAGCTGATCACATACACTGGGACACCCCTCCCTCACCTTGCCTTTAAAAATGCTTTCTTGAAACCCTTTGGAGAGTTCGAGGGTTTTGAGCATGAGCCACCTGTTCTCTTTGTCTGGCACCATTACCATAAACGCTGCACTTTCCTTCACCATAACCCAGTGTCAGTAGATAGGCTTTTCTCCATGTGCCTGAGTGGACCCAAGTTTGGTTTAGTAACATTTCCTCAAATCCCACTTACTCTGATTTATTTTTTTCCTGCCTTTTACATACTGTATCACTTATTCAATTTCTTATCTATCTTCTCTCACTAGAATGTAAGCTCCATGAGAACAGAGATCTTTGTTTTGGTCACTGTGGTCCCAAATATCAAGAATAGTGGTTGGGGGCTTCCCTGGTGGCGCAGTGGTTGAGAGTCCGCCTGCCGATGCAGGGGACACGGGTTCGTGCCCCGGTCTGGGAAGATCCCACATGCCGCGGAGCGGCTGTGGCCGTGAGCCATGGCCGCTGAGCATGCGCGTCCGGAACCTGTTGCTCCGCAACGGGAGAGGCCACAACAGTGAGAGGCCCGCGTACCGCAAAAAAAAAAAAAAAAAAAAAAAAAAAAAAAGAATAGTGGTTCGTACATAGCAGGTGCTCAATAGATACTGTATGAATGAATAGGGGATGGTGATGCAGCTCCAAAAAAGGAAAGGCAGGAGAGAAGTAGAAGCTTTCAGGAAACAAAGAGAATGTTATTGATTTAATATTTTAAGGAAGGATCCGTGGGTCATCCTTGTGGATACCTGGGTGGTCTGGAGTTCGAGGGAAAGGACTATTGGTACAGAATTTTAGATTTGGAAGTTGATCAGCATGTGGGAGATAGCTGAAACTTGGGCTTGTTCATAGAGTACCTGTTGACTAATGACAGAAGGAGTTTGGGAGGAAAAGTAACACTTAAAAAGTAGTCAGAAAAAATGTGATCGCAAAACAAAGAACACTAGAAAGAGCTATCAGAAAACGTACAGTAATTATTAAATTTAACAGTGGAAAAGTATGGTAATCCAGGGAAATAGACAGGACAAAATATATTTCAAAATTAGATTTTAAAAACGTGTAATGGGTTTTTCTAATTCTGTGAAACAGTGGGGTTTTGTGTATGTTACAAATGTTTTGTTTCAGTATTGTTTGTATTTTCTACCTGACCTAACACAAAGGTGCCATATCAAATTTCTATGAATTCTTGAGTCTCAGAGGAGAAATGGTAATTATATGCTTTAATTCTAAGCAATCACATATTTAAAATGTACTCAGTTGGAGGTTTAAGTGTAAAATGCAAAGAGACTGATGTGAAACGTTGCAAAATTCTAGGTAGTATTTCTTTAGAAAATGTGTCAAAGTGACGAGTAGTCACATTATATAGTGCACTTAATTTAGAGAACTCACCTAGAGTCTTTGAATAAGAGAAAGGAGAGTTAGGTATGAGAGAGAAGAGTGCAGGCACTGCTATCTGCCATCCCCCTCAACTAATATCTTTTTCTATGTGAGCATGAGAAGTAAGGCTTGAAGAGGTGATTCCATTAGCTGGTATTAGTTTTCACATGCTCTTAGTGTAAGCATTTCACTGTATTAAGTGTAATTCTAGGGTTTCATGTAAACTTTTGTCATCAACTTGTCAAATTCCATTTAAAAATCTTGTAGAGATTTTGATTGAGGTTGTATTTAACTTATAGATTGAGAAATCTTTGTGCGTGTGTGTGTATGTGTTTGTTTTCATGTTTATTTTACAGGTAATTTGTAACAATTATAGAAAAATCAGAAAATACATACTATAAACATAAAGAAGATAAAAATCACCTAGATTGATTGAGGTATTTTATCTTTAAACATTGAGTCTTCCTATCCAGGAACATGGTCTGTCTTTCCAGCTATTTAAATATTTTATGTCATTTTGGTTTTGTTGTTGTTGTTTTCCCATGTAAATCTTCAACATTTTTCATTGGGTTTATTTCTAAGTGATGTAATGGTTTTGTTGCTGAAATGAATGGCTCCCTTTCCCCTAACATTTTCTAATAGATTATTGTTGGAGTGTTAGAAGCTATTAATTTTTCAAATGTTGATCACATATTTGAACATGGTACTAAATTCCCTTATTTGTTCTACTAGTTTAACCATAACCTCTGAAATAGTTTTGTTTCAACCTTTCCATTTACTTGTATCTTATGTCTTTCTTCCTGTTTTAGTGCGTTGACTAAAGCCTCAAATACAATAATGAATAGTAATGGTGGAAGTAGATATCCTTATCTTGTTCTTTCAAGGGGATGCTTGCTTTGAATGTCTATTAGGATGATGCTTGCCATAAGGTTGTGGTAAATTCTCTATAAGGAAGTTTTCCCGTCTTGTTAGCTCTCTAAGGCATTTTGATAGGAAAGGTATTAAATTTTATCAAGTTCTTTTTTCAGCATAAGATGATCATTTGGTTTCTATTTCTTTAATCAGATAGTATGGTGATTTGTATTAATAGACTTCATAATGTTGAAGCTGTTCTGTATTTCCAGAATAAACTCTCTTGTTTTGATGCGTTAGTCCTTTAATATACTGCCATATTCTGTGCTAATACTGTATTTGGGATACTTGCTTCTGTGTTCATAAATGACATTTGTTTCTTGTGGGGCTTTGGGGGGGAAACAGTACTTTCCATTTTGGGTTGTTATCAGGATTATGTTGGTCTCAGAATGAAATAGGAAGCTTTTTATCCTTTTCTTTGCCCTGGACAGTTTGTATAACAAAAGAATTACCTGTTCTTCAGTGGTTTGGCAGAACTCTCCCAAACTCTTCTGGGCCTGTTATCTTTTTTGAAGAAGTAGATATTTGACTAACTTTTCTATTTCTTACATGTTGATTAGTCTAGTCAGGTTCTCTACCTATTCTTGATTCCATATTATAAGTTTATATTTTCCGTAAGATCATCCACTTCATATTAATTTTATAATTAATTATATAAACTATGTAAATAAAATTTTGTGCTAATTAAATTATCTTCTGTAGCTGTGGTTATGTCATCTCTTTAATTTCCATTGTTGTCTGTGTTCTCTGCTTAGAGAGCTGCAGACCTTTAAACTGCAACCTATTGAATTGAAGACAACAAGAGATAATTTCCATAGCATTACTATAGCAACCAGACTAACTCTCATACAGCAATTAGAAGTTCAGGGGCTTAGGGATTTGAGTATCTTGGAAGGTAAACATGAAAAAGTTTTAATGGTAAAATATAACTAAGAGTATTTCAGTCCCTTGATGCTCCAAGTAAAATAATAGAGTGCGAGAAACTCTGAAGAACTTAACAGTGTTCCCCCAACTCTTTACTCTCACTGGACCATCTTATCTCCACCGAGAAAGACATTCACTCTTAATTTAGTCAGCCTAAGAAATATAGCATTAACATTTTTTGCTTGACTATTGAGTTACCAACAGGATGCATCAATGTCAATTCCTTGAGATTTCAGTTTCACCAAGCACCAGATTCCATCTTCTCCATTTTTCTTCAATCTAGTTTAATGAATCACCTATACCTTTATTTTCAGCCGTGTTATCTTGGGCAATCCATGCCATTAATTTTCAGTTTATCTTTTATTTAAGGCAAAGAAAAATGTTCAGCCTTTCTACTTCAGGACTCACTCTCATTTATAGGTGGCACGTTACCACTGTTGCAAAATACTGGCATACAAATGTCATCACTTTATTCTCTTTGGTTGATTTCTATATACAAGCCTCATCTTGTCACTATACTTCTGGCTCTACTTAGGGGCCAGGTTCTAGTTAATAGTTTATAGTTTTGTTAACCCTGATTTCTGTTGTTTGCTCTGTTTCTAATATGGTAAATCTTAGAAAGCTCTGAACTGTTATTCAGATATAAATGTAAGTATCCTTAGACCAAAGTATTAACACAAGTATTAATGCTATACCCTTATCAATGTAATATACTTGGAAAACCGTAAATATTTAAAACAAGAAAAACAATTGTAGATCACAAGCTTGTGAGACATATTAAGTTTAGGTTTGTCCATATAGTACGTATTAAGACCCAAGTAGTCTACGTATTCCAGGCTAGACCATAGCACCATACAGGCAGGAGTCATGTCAATCTTGTTTACTACTAAATTCCTAATGCTAGTACACGTCTGGCACATAGTAGGTAATCAGTACATATTGTTGATTGAATAATTTATTGATGTGTGTAGGGACCCTAATTCAATAATGTATCTCAACATTGTTACTCACGATAAAAAGCAATGTAAAATTATGTTAGATGCTTTCAAATTTCAAGTATCAGAGATCTTCAGATTGCCTTTGTTATAGGGGTTTATTGGAAGGATTCATGGAGCCATAAAAGGAAGATTAAAAAAAATCCCAACAGGTGTACAGCCGACTGACCATCATTTCCATCATTTGGGACTGGCAACACCTCTAGCAGCCTAATTGCAGCTCTTGGGTTAAGAACAGTTAATGCTCTTTCAGAACTGGGTGTCTGTTGCCCCCTTTCCCATTGTTCACCATTAAGGAGGCCTCTGTGTTTGCTCAGCTGCCACTAACTCTGCATGTCTGAAGTACATCACTACCCTCCCACCATCACCATCATAATGAATATGATTAGCCAGTCATTAACCAATATAATGGTACTCCTGCTGGGCTTAGTTCTCTAGCACTGAGCCACTTCACAGGTCACTTGCCAACCTATATAGTGTTGCCTTCAGCTCAGGTAATGATCCTTGGTTCAGTCACCTGTGGCAAAGGGGGTAAGGTCACATGGCAAAAGGGGGGCCGCAAATGAGGCAGGTACCCTGAGGCAGTTTGCATGGCCTAGTACTACCTTATGTTAAAAGCAATAACCAGGGCCTGTCCCATATCGATATCTAACAATCCAAACCGCCACACGAGTATTTTACATTCACATTGCCACATCTTTGCTGTGTGGATTTCATTTACTAGACAAGCCATCAATACCCAATCACGTTTCCTAGAATCACCATGGTGTATTCTGATGAAGAGACAGAAATGAACCGTGATTTACTGAGAGAAAAATGTCATTTATATAGCACACTGAAGAGAAATTCAATATATGGGCACTTATGAATAAGAGCTGGGGAGGGTTTTTTCTGGTTTTTCATATGTGACACTCCTATAAATCAGAAAACATTTCTGAAGTACATTACTCTCAGAAAAACAATTTCTGTGAAATCTCTGCATGTTGGATTTTGCTGGTGCACTTCATGAAATCAAGGATAATGGTGTTTCTGGGATATAGCACAAATGATTTTAAGTTCCCAAAACATGTGCTCATAGTAAAATATCAACTGTTCTCAGAATTATGCCACACTGACTGACCTGGTGTAAAGTAGTGATCTGTTTCAAAGCACTGGTGCTGTGAATTTCCCAACTATGGGTTATTTTCTGAATAGACAATGAGTTTAATTGGACCCAGGCTACTGCTACTGCTGTCCATCTGTTAAAACAGTTTCAAAATTGTTTCTTCTCTTAAGGGTGACGTGATTGCTAAATCAAAAGAATATTTCCCTTACCTTATTTGACTTCTCCACAGCAGCCACCATTTCTGAGCACCTTCCTTCTTCTATCCCATGATAGCACCTTCTTCTATCCCATGGAGTACCCACCATTTGTTATGGTGATGGTTTCTGAGCACTATGCATTCAGATGAGACCTCATCCCCAAGCTTCAGAGCAGAATTTTCCTCTGCTTTCATACTGTCTGTCTAGATGATTACAGGTTTTTCAAACTTAATGTATCTAAATTAAATACATTATCCCCTGTTGCCCACCCCTACCCCAGCCTTCAGTGGCCATCTGATTTTTCCTGTCTAAAAGTACATGGTGATTCATCAACTATTCTGAGCCAGGGTAGGATGGCGTGGTAAGCGTGGGAATGCTGCCCTCTCTCTCTGCCTACAACCAGCCACCACCCAAATTCTATCAGTTCTATCAACTAAACCTCTCTCCAGTCTGTCTTCTCTACTTTATTCCCACTGCTAGTGCCTCAGTTCAGGTCTGCATACTCTTGGGGTCGGGCAACTGTAGTAGCTTTTTTTTTTTTTTTTTTTTGCAGTACGCGAGACTCTCACTGTTGTGGCCTCTCCCGTTGTGGAGCACAGGCTCTGGATGCGCAGGCTCAGCGGCCATGGCTCACAGGCCCAGCCGCTCCACGGCACGTGGGATCTTCCCGGTCTGGGGCATGAACCCGCGTCCCCTGCATCACAGGCGGACTCTCAACCACTGCGCCACCAGGGAAGCCCTGTAGTAGCTTTTTTGCCACCATCTCTTTCCGTCTCCATCTTCCACTTTGTTGCTGAAGCCATCTTTCTGAAACAATCTAACTATTCATTTAAAAATCCTTTATAGTTTTCTGTCATCCACAAGGTAAAACCCAAATTCATTGCTACGGCTGTATTGGTTTTCTAATGCCTCAAAAATGCTGTGTAACAAACCACTCCAAACCTTAGTGGCTTAAAACAACAATTCATATTCTTGGGTGTATGGGTTGGCTATGGTGGTACTGCTAATCAAAGCTGGAATGATCTGTGGGTCATGTGAGGTGGCTAAAGTTCCTTCCATTTGTCTCTCATCTTCCAGGGACCTGCAGGTTAGCCCTGGTATCTGTTTTTCATGGAAATGGTAGAGGCACAAGAGAGCAAACAGCTAAGCCCTCTTAAGGTCTAGCTCAAAACTATCATGTTAGCCTCATTCTATTTGTCAGGGTAAGTAGTGTGGCTGAACCAGGATCTGGGCAATGTATTCTGACCTATTACTGGGAGAGACTGCAAGTTACAAGGGAAAAGCATGGATACGTGGAGGGATGAAGAACTGCGGCCAATGGCAAAAGGGGGGGGGCTGTCTGATATTGTACCTATCACTTTCATTTAACTTTCTTGAATCTGACCTAATATGGCATCTTGAACAAAATATATTCTATCATGCCTCAGTAACATGCTGGAGTGACATGCTAGGAACAACTTCCCCATCTGCATCCCACCCCATTTTGCTTGTCTGATGATGACTCCTTCATGCTCCAAAGCATAGCTAATATGTTCCTTTTCCTTCCTAAGCAACTCCTTCTCCTAGAGAGAAGCAACTTTCCTTCTTTGTGACAGCTGTTTTCTTTATGCATGAATTTTTTGCTGCTATCAAATAATTTGCAGTTATTTATTTACATTGCCACCTCCTTTTTAGATTAATAAAGCTTTTGGAGCAAAGTATTTGGCATTCAAAATTCAATGAATGCCAAATTGAATTAAACTTATGTTAGACAGAAATGACGTTTTGGAAATAAAGACCAATTACACTGAGTTGCAAGTACAGAATTTTGCCTGTGAAATTTGGAATAAGAAGGCAGCTAATGTTCTCTTCTCTCTGAAGCATGGCAGAATAAAATTATTGAGATATACACAGCAGGCAAATAAAGGAATCACTTCTAGAATTCTTTTTATGCTGCATTGAGCTTTTTGGTTCTGGCAGAAGCAGCAGAAATTTGATTTGAAAAATTATATTACAAATTGTTCTATCATGCTCTATCAATTGCATGTGAAGAATTTAGTTTCAGTTATGAGTTTTCCCATTTGTAAAAAGGAGTTGGAGATTTTCTGCATTATTTTTGTACAGTCTTACACTCTTTTTTCTTTCTTAAAAACCTAATAGCATAATAACCTAAGATTGCTTCTTTAAAAACTTTTGGAAGAATAAGACTCTGCTCAAAATATTTTTTCTGAAATATCTAATCATTTAGTTTATCACATACATTTTTAAAAATTGGAGTATAGTTGCTTTACACTGCTGTGTCTTATCATACACATTTTGAAACAGAGGTCACTGTTGTTGTTTATATCTACATTCAAGTCAAATGGTATGGATTTTTTTTTTTTACAGTGAAAAACATTGTCATAGAATTCGCATTAGGATGCAATGAACTGATATATTCTGATGAAAAGATTTAAAGGACCAGTAACTTGATTTATATTAGACTTAATGTCTCTACCAGCTCATGGAGAGTTTAACTGAAATCCACCCATCACTGCTTCTGCAAATAGCTCACACTGTTTGGGGGCAAGATAGTTCTGTGTGTGATCCTTTAACAGGCACAAAAGGGAAAATAATTTCTATGAAAACACTACTGAATTTAACATGTGTGTTTGGAAGGGTCATTCACTACTGTGTCTACTATATCTAAGGTATGCTCTCACCATTTTGTGGTGCGTTCAAGTCTCATTACGATGCATAGAAATTTTGTGTGTGTGTGTGGCCTCACCGCTATGCTTGCAGGATCTCATTTCCCTGACCAGGGATTGAACCCATGTCCTCTGCAGTGAAAGCACCAAGCCCTAACCACTGGACCACCAGGGAATTCCCATAGGATGCATAGAACTCTTTTTTTTTTAAAATTTTCATTGGAGTATAGTTGCTTTAAAATGTGTTAGTTTCTACTGTACAGCAAAGTGAATCAGCTATATGTATACATATATCCCCTCTTTTTTCGATTTCCTTTCCATTTAGGTTACTGAAGGGCATTGAGTAGAGTTCCCTGTGCTTTACAGTATGTTCCCATCAGTTGCCTATTTTATACATAGTATCAATAGTGTATATATGTCAATCCCCATCTCCCAATTCACCTCCCCTTCCCCCTTGGTATCCATACGTTTGTTCTCTACATCTGCGTCTCCATTTCTGCTTAGGATGCATAGAACTCTTGATAGGACTAGAGCAAGCAGTAAGTTCCCTTAGCCCTAAATTTGAACTGCTAGAAGGCATCACTTGGTTGGGGAGCATAGCTGATTTTCAAATGTCTTTTGTGTGGCTGCTACTAAGCCACCAAGTCCTAGAGCAGTGTTGTCTAATAGAAGTATTATGTGAATTACATATGTAACTTTACATTTCCCAGTAGCCACATTAAAAAATTTTTTAAAAGAAACCAAATCTATCTAAAATACGATCATTTCAGCACATAATCAACATTTTTAGAGTATTAATATTTTATATTCCTTTTTTTTACTAAGTCTTTAAAATCTGGTGTATATTTCAGACTTTCAGCACATTTCAATTTGGATGCTAAATTTTCATTAGAAATAATTGATATAGTGCCTTGGTCACACTCTCCCTGTCCTACTCCAGCTCCCTCTTTTCTACACCACCCTCCTGCCCAGCCCTCATTGGTCTAGCAAACTTCTGCCCCCATGCCCAAATTCAAATCTTACTTCTTGCAGCATCCCTTATCTCCCTCATCTGTTTTCTCACAATGTTCATATTTTTATTACAATACTCGTCACATCACATTCTACTATGATCTTTTAAAATCTGTTTCATCCCAGTTGGAAGTGATCTCATTAAGAGCAGATTGTCATATTTATCTTCATACCCTTGGTGCCTAGCAGGTGCTGAGCCTGAAAAATGTTGGTTGATCTATTTATGTGAAATGTGCAACAGAGGCAAATCCATACAGACAGGAAGCAGAGTTGTGGGTACCAGGGACTTGGGGGAGGGAGGATGAAGAGTGACTGCTGAATGGTGGGTACAAGGGTTTTTTTAGGGCGTTGGAAATGTTCTGGAACTGATAGTGGTGATGGTTGCACAACATCGTGAATGTTCTAATTGCCACTAAACTGTACACTTTAAAATGGTTAAAATGGTGAATTTTATGTTATGTGAATTTTGCTACAATAAAAAGTTTTGTTGAAAAAAAAGAAATAATTGATCTATATTTATATTTCCTACAATTTGCAGTTGGAAAAAGTAGATTCATATACCTAAGTTGTTCCAAACATACTTACTTTTCTAATCATGGAATCAAGAACCAGTCATTCAGTTTATATTTAAATTAAAATGGAAAACGCAGTTTCTCAGTTTCACTAGTCACATTACAAGTGCTCAGTAGCCACATGTGACCAGTGGCTACTGTATTGGCTGGAGTAGTTCTAGAGAATAGTGATGGCCTCAGGTCTTCAGTAATTACTTCAGGCTTTGTGCCCAGTTTGGTGTCAGTCAACACAAGAAATAAAAAGGAACCCGAGGTCACAGTTCATCTCTGCCCATAAAAAGATAAAAAAATATATAGTATGTGGTTTTAACATCATAAATAAAACATGAGTTCATAGAAAAGACAGATGGTTGTGTGTGAGTGTGGGCGTTAGAAGGCATTGTGAAGTAAGATTTTGGGCCCTGAAAGTCCACAAGGGTTTAGATAGGAACTGGGGAGGAACATTTTGTGGGGGAAATGGCAAAAGCCCAGTGGCAGGAAGATACAGGGTTTAGGAGGAAAACCAAACTATATGGGACCAGTACTAGGTGGTAGTTAAGGACATAAGCTCCTCAGTCATGCTCCTTGGGTGTGAATCCTGGCTCTGACACTTCCTAATTGCTTGACTTTTGGCATGTTATTTAACTTCCCTTTTCCTGTTTATCTGATTATAAAATAGGGATAATAATACTTCATGGGGATATTGTGAGGATTAAATGAACTAATACCTATAAAGCACTCAGTATAGTGCTTACTACTTAAATGCTCAAGAAGTATTAGCTGTTGTTATTAACTAAGTGTGACTATTTGCTCTTTGGAGTTTACATATAACAAACCAACCACAGCCATTCTATTTAGAACTTATATCTCAAAGCACTGAGCTTAAGTTTACATAAACCAATTTACATTCCAAATGTGCAACCATTCTCAAATGTTTCTGAGTATTAGTTTCCCCATTTGAAAAATTTGGAATAATTTAACCTACTTTATCATGTTGTGATGGAAATTAAATGAGCCCACTTAGGAAGCAGGCTGCTTCTACTTATTAACTGCAGCCTTGGGAAACTTACTCATCTAAGAGCCCCAGTTTCCTAATCTACAAGATAATATCACCCTCTCAGGATCAAATGTATAATATATGTGAAGTGCTGAGCACAATTACCGTCACAAAAATGAACAATTATTTTTAACTTTTGAAAAGATCTTAAGTCTTGATGGCTCAGAGACCTCTAGCAGCTCAGCAAACCTTCAGATGAAAGGTTCCCATGGCTTGAAGTTTAGAAGCTTTCATATTTCTGAGTACTACAGTCACTTTCTGCAAGCAGGAACCAGAAAGAATCATTTTTCACTTCCTTATACCCGTGGTTAAAGAAGGTGGACAAACAGGAGTCTCAAAAAAGGACAAATCAGCCAACTGATTTAAAAGAAGGTGGAGGGTTGTTTACATGAGAACAATACCTTAGCAACGACTCCATGACCTTTCTCCCTCAGGAAGAAATGAACTGTAATAAATATGACTGAACAATCAGAAACAATTTGGGTACAGAAAAGATAGCGTGACTTTCCTCTTGTTGCTTCAGGAACTAAAAGTACACAGTTTGATATTTTTTTACTTACCTTAGAAGATTTATCTATACATTCCAGTTAATTCTACTAGTCTTTATTTCCACAATATGGTGAAAACAGATCTACCAATCACCGTATCTAAAACAGTGTATTTTCATGTGATGATTCTCAACCACTTATTATTCATGATCATAAAGTTGTTCTTTTGTGACACTAGAGAGATTTTCTTCACATTTCCAACTATTTACTGTAATTTTTATAGAATTAAAGATCTCCATGATTTGGTGACCATTCAGAATCTGGAAACTTTAGAAAACTTGCATTATCAGCAATGCAACTTACAGGCCAAGAAAAAATTATGGCAATATTCTTTGCTGGAGTTTTATATTAGTTTCCTAGGGCTACAGTAACAAAATACAACAAACTTGAGTGGCTTAAGACAACAGAAATTTATTCCCTCACAGTTCTGAAGATGCAAAGGACAAAAGCAAGATACTGGCAGGGACATGCTCCCTCTGAAATTTCTGGAGAAGAATCCTTCCTTGCCTCTTACTAGACTCTGGTGGCTCGTGGTAATCTTCTGCATTCTTTGGCTTGCAGCTGCATCATTCCAATCTCTGTTGCCCGGTCACATAGCCATCTTCCTTGTCTCTCCTCTGTCGTCAAATCTCTCTCACTTTATAAGGACACTTGTAATTGGATTTAGGGCCCACCCCACTCCAGCATGACTACATCTTAACTTGATTACATCTGCAAAGACCCTAATTCCAAATAAGGTCACATTCACAGGTATCAGGGTTAGAACATCAATATATCATTTTGGAAGGCACAATTCAACCCACAACGAGCTCCTACTATTATAAGACAATACCAAAAGTATAATGAAAACTTATCCTTCATGTATGAAGTTTGTGCCACCCACTGATTTCCCAGCTCTCTATCTAGCTTTAAATCCCACTAGGGAGTAAATGCCAACTGGTATTAGAGGTACAGTTTGTGGGCATGTACAAGAATATTTTATTGGTGAATACAAAGGTTGACATGTATTGAGCTCCTACTCTGTACCAGGTCCTATGCTTGGTGTTAGAGATACAAGAAGAAAAATGCACCAGTCCCTGCTTTGGTGGAGCTCATTCTGGTAGACTGGACTGGTTCCATGACCTTGGTAACAGTAACAGCCTTGTACTAATAAAGTGAGCAAACCAGTAATCCTCATCACCTTAGTTAGTAAAACACCTCCATTAAACACACAGTTTTGTTATACACTGCCCATGTCAGCAAAACATATCAAAATTGAGGGGATTACCTCCTAGCTGAAGATGAGCTAACTTTTTTGAAGTTAATTACTCAAGTCTTTGCAACACTAGGGGAAAGCAAAATGGAGAGCAAATCAGATGCAAAAGGGGAAAGGTTCCTGCCAGCTGTTTTTTAAAAAATAGTTATTTATTTATTTAATTTTTGGCTGCGTTGGGTCTTCGTTGCTGCGCGCGGGCTTTCTCTAGTTGCGGCGAGAGGGGGTTACTCTTTGTTGCGGTGCACAGGCTTCACATTTCAGTGGCTTCTCTTGTTGCGGAGCATGGGTTTTAGGCATGCGCGCTTCAGTACTTGTGGCTCACGGGCTCTAGAGTGCAGGCTCAGTAGTTGCGGCACACAGGCTTAGTTGCTCCCCGCCATGCGGGATCTTCCTGGACCAGGGGCCGAGACAATGTCCCCTGCATTGGCAGGCAGATTCTTAACCACTGTGCCACCAGGAAGCCCCGTGCCAGCTGTTTTGACTTGCTTTCTTCACCCACTTTCACACCTCACCAAGCAGGAACCAGAGATGTTTGTTTTGCTTGAGTGCTCCAAGGTGCAAACACACTTTACCACCAACACTTAGAGTTGCCATGGTAGGTAGGTCCTTATTTCCAACCATTCTACAAATGCTTTATACAATTACAGGATTGTTTCAGAATTAGAAAGGAAAGAGATTATTTACTGCCTGAGTCCAAACCCCTCATTTTTATAGGTTAAAAGAGGCTGTAGAATGTGACTTGACCTAGGCTATGCAACTGTAGTAATCAATACTGTAAGCTCCATGAGAGTAATGACCCTGTTTTTGGTGACTTTTGTGCTCTCAGAAACTAGCATATGCCTAGCAGACAGTGAGTGCTCCATAAATGTAGGCTGAGTGAAAAAATAATTTGAAAAATGAATGAATGAGTCAAAAATACACGTCTTTTAAAATATTTTTCCACTACCATAATGATCTCCAATTTTTCAACAAATTTAAGATTCTCAATAAAAAGCTTCGAGGTAGTCTAACGAATGTTCAGACAGCATCATTTATCCATGTGCTGTTAAAACCTAATTGTTTAGGGCTTCCCTGGTGGCACAGTGGTTGGGAGTCTGCCTGCCGATGAGGCAAACACAGGTTCGTGCCCCGGTCTGGGAAGATTCCACATGCCGTGGAGCGGCTGGGCCCGTGGGCCATGGCCGCTGAGCCTGCGCATCCGGAGCCTGTGCTCCACAACGGGAGAGGCCACAGCGGTGAGAGGTCCGTGTACTGCAAAACAAACAAACAAACAAACAAACTTAACTGTTTAAGAAAGAATTGTTTTCCAGATTATCCAATATTCTCAGCTTCTACTCTCAACATTTTTCTGGTCTTTATACCTCTTGCAAATTCGGCAGAGGAAGAGGAGCTAAATCACAAATCTTGCTGCCTGTTCACCCAGTAAGCCTTTACAATAGCTGTTATCTGGTCCCAGCTGTTGTGCTAAATTTAGGATTTTGGATTATCTTTAACTGCTCTTTCTGTCTCCCATTACCAAGGTTAATTGAGAAGTGATGTTAGAACAAGTAAAGCTTCAGTTCATAAAAGAAACTACATACTACAGTATTCTGTAATATCAAAGTCAAATCCACTGGGAGTTAACATTTGCAGCTATTACATAAAGGAACTGTTGCCATTTGTCAGAAGTTTCATCTTCACGATGCCAGAACATTTCCCATGAAGATGAATGTTACCTTCCTAAATGTTCTGTCCTGTTTTGATTAGTTGCAATCTTAGAGTTAAGGTTTTTAATTGCAGGTGCATATGTAATTTTACTGTGCACATGAAAACATCCAGAAAATATTGTTTTCTTCATAATAAAAATTTCATGTATTTAATAGATCTGAGGCAAAAAAAATGCAATCCCAATCTTGTAATTTACAAAAACTTTTCTGATGTAGAAGTAAACATACTTCCTGTAAAACTTTGGAAACCTCAGAAGAGTACAAAGACTAAAGTAAATCACCTTTAAACCTAGCCTAGTACTTGCCTGTTGTGATTCTTGTATGCAAAATTATTTCTTAAAAAAAAAAGGCTTTTTCTAAATGAAACCAAAGAGGATTGCAAATTTTGTACTTCTCTTCGTCTCTGTTTTGAGCTCACAACCCCATGTGTACTTTGTCTATAAACTGAGTAGCTAATAGCTTCAGCCCTTGTTAGGATTGCTTGTTTTAATTACAGCAGATCCTTGTCATCTGTTTGTGTTGAAATGATGATACAACATCGCAACACAAAATGTCATCATGTCACATTGTTATAGCACAACAACAAAATTACAGCTCCCTAACAATAACACGGTGTCAAAAGTGTCCTCCTGCCATGAGTCAGTGTTTTAGAGGTTATAAAAGTTATTTTTAGCACAGTGAAGGCCTCTAGAGCTTGGGTTCCGAATCCTACTAAAATCCCTGGTGATTTGAAAAAAATCTGGTTGGGGAGGGTTTTTGCTCTTAAACTCCCCAATCCCTGCACCGTATGGCTGCCCACTCTCCTGTCTTGGCCACATTAATTAGACCCGACTTCCACCGTGCACGGCAAGCCCCTTGGGGCTGGGTCACAACTCTGCGCCAGCATCCAGTGTGGAGGAGGAGGAGGAGACTATAATTATCCTCCACGTCTGGGGCAGGCCCTCGGATGACATCTCCCCAGTTACCCTGTGCTCTAATAGCGCAGCTCCGGTTCCTGGTCCCAGAAGCGCCGCAGCCAGCTCGGAGCGCAGGCAGGAGGCGAGCGCGGCCAAAGCGCCGGGCGCCTCTCGGGCCTCCCGGGCTCCGCCGGCCCTTCGCAGCCGGCAGCACCAGCAAGGGAACCCAGGCCCCCAGGCTAGCGCCCCGGGGCGCGGGGAGCGTTGCCATAACAACCGGGCGCCAGCCGCGGAGGCCGCCGGGGAGGAAGTGACGAGCGGTGGGTTGGCTGTTGTTGGGACACGTGACCCGGGCAGTGTTTTGACAGGGCAAACTGAAGAGAAAGAACTGGGCGAGCGAGGGGAACCGGGAGCTGGGGCTCCAGAGCTAGAAGCAGCGGGCGGGCGAAGAGCTGGCAGAGGCGCGGGGCGAGCGGGCCGTCCGGGGCGACGGGCAGGCGAAGCCCGGGGGCAGCGGGGCTCGGGTGCGAGTCGGGCAGGCAGGGCGAGGGGCTGAGCGCCGGGAGCGGAGCGAGGCGGCGGCCGAGGCGGGGGTGGATGGCCACAGGGGCGCCGGGGAGCCGCGTCGGGCTTGTTGTCTCGGGTCCCCATGGTCCTCTAACGCAGCCCCGGGGGCCGCTGCGCGCCACATTCCACTCTCGCCGGCCCTGCGCCTCTCGGAGCCTCACGTCTGAGGTGGGAGTGTGATGTGAGCCGCTGGGCGAGCGGCGGAGAGAAGTGCCAAGGGGAGGAGGGATTGGGACGGGAGAGGAGAGCGAGTTAGTCAGCAGAGGTCGGCCGAGGGAGCCATGAAAACAACTCTCCGGCGGGGAAAAGGGCTGGCGCGGCGCTCCGGACGGCGTGGCTGAAGGAAATCAGGGCCGCGGCGGGACGGAAGGGGGCCGCACGGGCAGGCTGCGCCGAGCAGGGGCGAGCGCCCGGCCGTAAACACCTTCCCGGGAAGACCTCGCAGGGCCGGGGGGGTGGCAGGGGCGAGCCGGGACAGCCCAGTAGAGTTCGTTTGGAACTGGGGGCTGGGCAAGAGGAGATGACTCGCGTTTCTTTCTGACCCTCTCATTGTGTCAACTTGGCCGCGGTTGAGGCAGGAAGACTAGCCAGAGGGTAACTACACAGGTGAGGCCCGGCGGGGCGGGCGGAGCTGTAGGCGAGGCGCTTGGGGTCTTGAAGAGTTTCCTGCGCCCAAGTCACCAGGTCGGAGCATTTCTATACCAGCCACTGCGGAGGTGCCACTGTTCCCAGCGGTATTTTTCTTACAAAGGGGTTAGTTAGCTTGTGTTGTTTGAATCCTTTTTTTTTTTTCTCTGCCTGTACCTTCAGGTTATAAATAGATCTTCCTTTTGGTTCCGAAACACTGTGTCAAAGAAGGACACGTTGGCCTGGAGAGCACAGGGGCGGGGAAGAGGGGTGCTTGGTCCGGAGGAGATGGGGGAGGGCGGTGCAGAGTTTTGCTTTTTTCAGACCTGCGGATGGTGCTGTCACCGTGCTTAGTGCCAGGGAGAGGCCTGTTAGCAGTAGTTTTCTTGCAAGATCGAGTGTTGAGGGCAAGACCAGATTAATTTTATTTTGATCTCTTTTAGCATTTTGAAAACGGAGCAGTAGCCACAGAATCGGCGGCGAGCCTGTTGAAAGAACCCACACGTGTATTTCACAGCACCTTGGGTGGAAATTGGCGTGAAGATGAAGCCAGACCGAGGTAAATAATTGATTTAAGTAGGATTTTTTTTTTCTGTGCCCCATTTTAGAAAAGTTAACCTCGTTCTGCGGCAGGATCAACTCTGTGAATTACATATGATTATTTGTTTCTGTTACAGATTCCAGCTGGTAAGGTAGAGAAGGGCGCATGGAAGAGTTAGGAACTAGATGGGAGAATACATTCTTCAAAAGTGTCTTCAAAGTATTAGTTTCAAGAGATATTAAAAATGAAATTGCCAAGAACAGCACGTGTATCTGTTGCCACAATACTTGGTACCATTTTAGAGTTACATTACTCATTTTTAGGTTCAATCTAACTTCGATTTTAAAGAAGTTTAAAAGTTTTTTCAACTTGAGAATTTGATCTTGATAAACTGAGAAAATTTAAGATTGAGTTCACAAATATTATTTGTCCTTGCTGATTTTTGTGCTTTAGGCAAACTCTAAAAGTTTGCAGAGTACTCGAGGGCTTTGTCCAGTATATCAATATATACACAGGGCTACTGAAATCCCTATAATAAGTACTGTAAATGTGCCATTTCCTTTCTAAACCTGTATTTTCAGGACTTATGGGAATAATGCATACACTGTGTTTCTCAAGGATTTCAAAGGAATTGAAAACTCATTTATCAATCTACTTTTGATTGGCCATTGCAAGGACCAACTTTAGAAGTTTTTAATATAGTGGTAGTGGGAGTTTGTTATATGGGAATTTGAGTCCAAGGAACATTGTAGGAAGAGGATTAATGTATTTGGTAGGGAGTTGGACTAGATGACAGAGTTCCTTCCAAATCTGAGACTTTCAGATTGGAAATGTTAATTTATCTTTATGAATAAGATGCTCATTTAAAAAAAGATATGGGAGGGCTTCCCTGGTGGCGCAGTGGTTGAGAGTCCGCCTGCCGATGCAGGGGACACGGGTTTGTGCCCAGGTCCGGGAAGATCCCACATGCTGTGGAGCGGCTGGGCCCGTGAGCCATGGCCGCTGAGCCTGCGTGTCCGGAGCCTGTGCTCCGCAACAGAAGAGACCACAACAGTGAGAGGCCCGCGTACCGCAAAAAAAAAAAAAAAAAAAAAAAAAAAAAAGATATGGGAAATTCCCTGGCGGTCCAGTGGTTAGGACTCCGTGCTTCTTCTGCAGGGGGCACAGGTTTGATCCTTGGTGGGGGAACTAAGATCCCGCAGGCCTCGACATGGCAGTCAATCGATCAATCAATAAATGATAATTTAAAAGAATAAAATACAATAATTTTAAAAGATATATATTAAACTGGTTATTTTTTCCAAATATTTTTTAAAACTGGATTAGAAAGTCAAATTTTCTTTTCTATTAAAATATATCTTTAGTAATACTGTCTTAAAATGCACTAGAAAGAAGTGGAGAAAGCCATACTTAATTTAGTGGATTAGTTTTAAGTGTTTGGTTGTTTCTTAAAATCAGCTTTGTATGAATTAAGTATTAGCAAGAATATTGTTACTAAGCAGGTTGCTTGTGTAGAATGCCAAGTTTAGACTTTTAGATTTCATCTGTGACTTTGGAAAGATGGCACCAAGGTTGGTAATTGCACCTCAAAATAAACAAGCAAAGAAAATCAGAGTTGCTGTTTGTTTTTTGTTTTTGTTTTGGTGGTTGTTGCAAAAGTCGCTTTAAGGTCCTACGCAGGTTTGTTTGTTTATTTTTAAAATTTTGGCTGTACCAGGTCTTTGTTGAGGCACATGGGATCTTTTAATTGCCTCATGCACGTGGGATTTAGTTTCCTGACCAGGGATGGAACCTGGACCCCCTGCATTGGGAGGGCAGAGACTTACCCACTGGACCTCCAGGGAAGTCCCCTAAGCAGTTAAAAAAAATAGTATTTGCACACAGTCTATATTTTAGCCAAAACTAGTACTAAACACAATAAAATGTTATATATTAATGTAGATTACTAGGAAAAGTAAATACATTTATGCATCAAGACTCCTAAAAAAGAGACTTTTTTCTCGTTAAAATTGTAGCTATCTTTAGCATTATGATGTAAAAATGAGGTGATTGAAAGTTTAGTATTGTGACTATATTTTATAATATGAGTCTTTAGGCCCATGGCTTTCTTTTGACCAGGACCTAGAGTAAGAAGTATCTTTTACTTTGCAAAGTAGTATAGAAATACTGAAATAAACTTCACAAAACATACTTACTTGTACTATGTGCAGTGTGGTCTTGTACTTTCTGTTCTATTTCTGTTGTTAAAAATTGCTTGCATAACCCATTGAATTGATTTCTTGACCTGTGGTTGGCAAGGCACAATTATGGGAGAGCTTGACAACAGTAATACTTCACTTTTTCTACATTGGTATCTAAGAAGCTATTCTATATGAGTTAATTTTCTGGATAACTGAAACTTTACTCTTTAAATGCCAAAAATATTTTCAGTTGTAATCATGATATGTGGACACAGATTTTTTTTTTTTCCTCTAGCTTAAACCACTTCAGCCTATTTTTTTTAAGATCTGATTTTTGAATTCCCATGCTGTCAACAGTCTTTGTTGTCAATATGCTTATTCTTGTCTCCTTTTAATTTTACCGCTTTTAGTCTCTGGGATAAAGAACTAGATAACCATGCTTAGCACTGAGTTCTCTAAAAAATGAGAATAAATAGGAAAACCTTCAGATATTCATTCAGAAGCTAAGAAAGTATACGAATTCTAGTGTAGAAACTGTGAGATATTTGCTTAGTGGTATACAGCTGTGCTTCAGAAAGTTTCTAAGTGCAAAAGGACCCTCTTATCCTACATGGTTGCATGTGGTAGTTGGTTGGCTAATTTAAAAAGTTTAAATGAGGAATCAGAAAAAATAACAGCCTTAATTATTTCATTTGTCTTTTGGTGTAGGCTCAAGGCCCTTTTTTGGGGGTGAAATGGGGTCTGTTTTTCAGTGTTAGATATGATCTTTCCTATGTAAACCACACCAAAAATGTACACCTAAGATTTCTACTTTCAATTTCTTTAAAGTGGAATAAGACTGCAAAAAAATCCAAGGGTGGAATATTTTACATTTAAAAAGTGTTAAATTCTTTTTTAATGTTTCACACAATTTTATAGGTGTCTGTGTACACCAGGAATTACAAGGATATTTGTGTAGTCAACAGAAATTTGTTTTGGGAGGAGAGGGAATATATATTCATCAAAATTATGTTCATCAAAATATGTGCTTTCCAAAGCATTCAACGTAGTTTTCACAGAAATAACCTTTTTGTGCATTCATTTCATTGATTTATATAGTTTTAAAATAAATTCACAGATTTGGGATAAATAAGCAGATTTGGGAAGAAACACCAGATACTACTTAAGCATACAACTCAACTAGTAGGAGTAGAAGTGTGCAGGCAACTGGAAAGTAACTTATTAGCTGCTCATGTCTGTCAGTTTGCTTCTATGGAAGATATGGAAAGCATTGGACAATCTTGCTAGTTGATTAAGTGAAAATTAAAAGACCTTCTACTGTACTTCCAGATAATTAAGATGTTACTGTACAATGGCCATGTTTCACAGTAGTCAATAGAATTTTACTATAGTCTGAGGTAAATCTTTTTTTTCCTCTTTTTTCTTTTTCTAAATTTTTCAGCAGTTATATAACATTACTTGTGCAATGCTTCCAAAGATGAGTCTTTGATGTTATCATTAGCACAGGTTTTGGAATCAGACCTGTATTTGTATCCTTGTTCCATTACTTGCTAGCTGTGTAATCTTCATTAATTTCCTTTATCTCTGAGAGTCTCAGGTTCTTTGTCTGTAAAATGGGGATAATTCCAACTTCTCATAGTTGTTAGAACGAAATACGACACTGGTTGGCACATAGTAGGTTTTAAATAAATGATCATTACCATGTTAAACAAGATATTACAGGTGGTTATATGTTGGTTGGTTATAAAATATGTTCAACAGAGGTAAAGAAATAGTCAAATGTGCAATAACCTAATAGTATCTTGTTTCGTTTTGCATTCATAGCCTGTAACCTGCTAAGGCTCAAGCAGATTTAGTAGGCTTTTAATGTATAGTTATCTGAGAAGATACAAAAGCTATGAAAGGACGCTTGATGTATGTGTAATTTATTTCTGTGTCATTTGTTATTACAGTTACATCTTAACCTCTATATGTAGGGGGTGGCATGGGTGGACCAAGCTTCCTGGAAATATATTTTTAAATTCTGACTAGAGCTGGGCAGCTGGAGAGGTTAAACAATGTTACTTCACCTTGTACTCAAGGATGTAAAGTTTGGATCTGATCCTAGTTAGATATTGAATGCCCAGTGTTTCAAGAGATGTCTAAAGTATGGTCTTTGCATAGAAGCAATTAAAGCATTTTATGTTTTTAACATTTAATATTTATTTATGGTATAAATGTATTTATAATCTTGTATGTTTTTGAATGCATATTTTTTCTATAAAAATATTTTTCAAAATAGTAGAATATAAGCTTATGTTTTGATTTCAAAAGTCCCAAGGCGGGCTTCCCTGGTGGCGCAGTGGTTGGGAGTCTGCCTGCCGATGTGGGGGGGCGCGGGTTCGTGCTCTGGTCCGGGAGGATCCCACGTGCAGCGGAGTGGCTGGGCCTGTGAGCCATGGCCGCTGAGCCTGTGCGTCCGGCGCCTGTGTTCCATGGCGGGAGAGGCCGCAGGGGTGAGAGGCCCACGTACTGCAAAAAAAAAAAAAAAGTCCCAAGGTTTCAGAAGTCCCAAGTTCATGGTATTGTTCAACAATTTAAGTAGAATCAACACCTTTTCAATTTAAAAGATAAATGTCAATTTTGCTATGCTTTATGCTTTGGTTAGAAACAGTTTCTTCATCAGACATTTCTAAGAATGTTGTCTGAGCTTATCAACTGTTACGAAAGGTTAAGGCCTATAACATCTAGGAAATCATCAAGGCATTAATAATTTAAACATACTTTGTTTCAATTCATATTTGAATACATATTGTAAGTCATTTATAATTCTTAAGTAAAAACTATTAGTGCAAAACCTGTTCCACGAATAAAATACCAATCAATTTGATTTTTTGAGGTTAAAACTGAGAGGAATGCTTAGTTTTTTCCCTCTGCTGTAGATTGAATACTTGTGTGCCCCCAAAATCCATGTGTTGAAATCCTAAGCCCTAAAATGATAGTAGTAGGAGGTAGGGGCCTTTGGTAGGTGATGAGGTCATGAGGGTGAAGACCTCATGAATGGCATTAGTGCCCTTATGAAAGAGACCCAAGAAAGTGCCCTTATCCCTTCCACCATCTGAGGTTATAATGAAAAGACAACTGCCTAATGAGAAAGCTGGTCCTCATCAGACACCCAGATCTGTTAGTGTCTTGATCTTGGACTTTCCAGCTTTCATAACTGTGAGAAATAAATTTCTGTTGTTTATAAGCCACCTAGTTTATGGTATTTTGTTATAGCAGGCTGAATAGACTAAGAAACCCCCTTTTTGATTGTATTACAAATTTAGGCTTTAGCTTTAGCATTGCGATGGCTTATGAACTTGCCTAGAGTATAATGCAAACCATTTTAATCTCAAACAGTTCTTCCTGGGCAACTGAAATAGGAGGAAAGAAGTGGTAAGGACTAGAAAAAAATAGCATGGGAGTTAGATGTGTTGCTTACTTGCTAAGAATAGTTCATTGTTAGCCAGTGTAAGTCAGACAATACAAATGACAGATGTTAGAGGAAAAGAAGTGTTGACTAGATTAAATAGATCAGGCTTTCGCTAAATTCCCGGGGTGGAGGTGGTGTGGTACTATTACTAATAACAGCTAACTCTTCTACATACTATGTGCCAGGCACTATTCCAAGTAGTTTATATATGTAACTCATTTATTTATTTATTTATTTTTGCGGTACGCGGGCCTCTCACTGTTGTGGCCTCTCCCGTTGCGGAGCACAGGCTCCGGAAGCGCAGGCTCAGCGGCCATGGCTCACTGGGCCCAGCCGCTCCCAGACCGGGGCACGAACCCGTGTCCCCTACATTGGCAGGCGGACTCTCAACCACTGCGCCACCAGGGAAGCCCTATATGTAACTCATTTAAACATCACAATTGTTCAAGGAATTAGGTGCTATTGTCATCTCCATTTTATAGATAAATGAAATTGAGTCAGAGAGAGAGGTTTGGTAACTTACCCAAGGTTACGCAGCTAATAAGAGGGCTAGCCCAGATTTGAAGTAAGCTTGGGTACATGCTCTTAACCCTCTGACTTGTAGGAGTATGTTATATTAAAGTATTATAAGATATTGGGACCAAATTTGTTTTAAAATAGGCCTGAGGAAAATGAAAAACAGATTTACTAATTATTGTAATCTTGGAAAACTGTATATCTTATTTGTGCCTCACCTTCTTCATCTTTACAATGGAGGAAGTAATAGTACCTTGCCTTAGGGCTACTTTGAGTAAATAAGTTAGTGCATGTAATGTGCTTAGAACTATGGCTGGGATATAGTAGACATTCAAATGTGAACTGCTCTTGCTACAATTGGACATATTCTAATTAAGAAGTCAATCATTTAGGGAAAGCTGGGGAGGACAAAAGAAAGGGGCTAATTAAGCTGTATATGTTTTGTATACTCCCTGTGATCTCAAGTCCAAAAATGACTACTGTTGATCTTTCATCCATTTACATTGATGGGTCTTGACACATCAGTAGCTGTCAAATAATTGCTGGCTTGATACAACTTCTGAGATTCAGTACTAAAGGGCTTGACATAGAGGTTCCCTATGTTTTTGCCTGTCATTCAGTAAGAAGGAAGTGATTCAGTGGGTGGAACACTGTCATTTCTTTGAAGGATGAGAAAAAAGATAATTGGAAGGCAGAATCGAGAGGCTAATGTGTACATAGGGAGAGTGACTCAAAAGCTGATTTCCTTTTCAAAAAGTGAAGAAACCCATGGGGCCTAAGCATTCTGTATTATGAACAAGTATAGAAAAAAATTAGTTGTTAAATGAAGAATATTTATATTCATTTATTCTTTTGTCCTTCTCAACTTTGCACCTAATTATGGTAGTATTTTTCCGCCATTTAAGGCTGAAGTTTTTAAAAACTGAGGGAACGTTAAACTTAGAAATTCTAACTTAATACTGACTTTTTTTTAAATGAAAAAGCAAAATTGTAGTACCAGGAAACAGTATTTCTTTCTTAGTAGGTAAACCAAAGTCAATTTGTTAATACTTAATTGTGTCTTTGCTCAAATGGGTGAAAAATCTGACGTTGATTATGTCAGACTTTCTTTTTAAACTGAAACAGGATGGACTGGCTAAAAATGCCAGTAGCTAGTCAAAATATTAGACATTAATCCATGTGTAATACCAAAGACAGACCTAGCAATAACCTGAGTTGAGATTTCTCATATATTCCTTTTCATATAAGAGAAACTCATCCAGTAAAATTATAATAAGGCTTTTTGCATCTCTTCCCCTTGTTCAGCATGCCCAGTGCCATTGGCCAGCTTTTAGGTTTTTGATGACCATTCACAGCCTTGTGTGCACTATTTCCTCTGCCTAAAAAGCCTTTCTACCTAGTTATCACATGGGTAGCTCTTCGTCATTCTTCTGACCTTGGTTTAAATATCACTTTTCAGAGAGATGTTCTCTGACTACTCTATTTAAAGTGCTCAATTAATGCTAGCTGTTATTATTATTTATTAAATTAGTGTCCTATGTTGTTCTGTGTCTCCGCAGTCTGTTTCCTTCATAGCATTTACCACATTTTTTTTTTTTTTTAAATCTTTGGCTGTGTTGGGTCTTCGTTGCTGCGTGCAGGCTTTCTCTAGTTGTGGCGAAAAGGGGATACTCTTTGTTGTGGTGTGCGGGCTTCTCGTTGCGGTGGCTTCCATTGTTGCGGAGCGAGGGCTCTAGGCACGCGGGCTTCAGCAGTGTGGCTTGCGGGCTCTAGAGCACAGGCTCAGTAGTTGTGGCGCACGGGCTTAGTTGCTCCGCGGCATGTGGGATCTTCCCAGACCAGGGCTCGAACCCGTGTCCCCTGCATTGGCAAGTGGATTCTTAACCACTGCGCCACCAGGGAAGTCCCGCATTTACCACATTTTGTGATTTTTTTCTTTGCTTATTGTCTGTCTCCACAGCTTGATTTTAAGTTCCATGAGGACAAGAACCTTATCTCTTGTTTGCAACTATATTTCCATCACCTAGCAGATAGCCTTATACATGGTAGGTGCATAGGAGGTGCTTAATATATATTTGCTGAAAGAATGAATCACTAGTATATCCCAATATTTGTGGAGCAAATAGGAGTAGAAGCAGATGCTTAGCAATCATTGATTGTTTTAGTGTCACCACCTGAAATTCTCTCACTTTAGGAATTTGTTTGCATTATTGACTGTTAGTCTATTATCACAACTTTATACCTAATTAAAAAAAATAGATTTAAGATATATTTGCCCGTAACTTACCTTAAAAGAAGGTTATATTTAACCAACAAGGACCTACTGTATAGCACAGGGAACTCTGCTCAATATTATGTAACAACCTAAATGGGAAAAGAAGTTGAAAAAGAATAGATACATGTATATGTATAACTGAATCACTTTGTTGTACACCTGAAACTATCACAACATTGTTAATAAATTATAATGTAAAATAAAAAGTTTAAAAAGGTTATATTTTAAAATTGATTAAATTGAAATAAGATGCTGTAAAATAAGAAGTAGGCAAAAGCTGTTTGGTATAGGTGGTCCCCAGTTTATATACATCTACTTAACAAATGATCCACACACAGACATCTTCTGGTAGCTCTCTGCTCTCCAACCACCATGCTGAATTTGTTCCTGTTACTATTTCTTTGAAAGAAAGAGAGATTAAATTTGTTGGATAACTTCAGATTTATGAGTATAAGTAGGATAAAGACTCAAAGGATTTAGAGTTTAGATTTGGGGCTCATTCTGTCACTTATAGGTTCTGTGACTTGGGTCAACTTCCAAGCCTGTTTTCTCATCTGTAAATTGTACTGGGCTCAAAGTGTTGCTTCTGAGTTTCAGGTAAGATAATGTGTCAAAGAACTTTATAAGGTGTGAAGTGCTATATATGTTGACTGGTTTGCCCTATGGACAGGATCATCTGTACAGATGAGCAAAGGGCCAGGTGCTCCCAAGTGTATCTTAGGTGGGTTCATTCTGTCTAAAATTACCCATTCACACAGTGCCTGGTTTTTACTGTTTTTAAAGTTTCCCCTTGTTATTCTGATTGAAATTACACCAACAAGAGATCCATTTAGATTAATAAATGTGTATTTAATTATACATTTTTCAGGATTATTGAAATAATGGGCATATTTTGTTATAAAATTAGTTCAAATTTCAGCATGCTAAAAAGGAAGAGTTAAGACCCTAAGGCTTTAGGGTCAAACTTAGAAATTCTAACTTCAGCACTTATCAGCCAAATGACCTTGAGCAAATTACATAACCTGTCAGAACTTCAGTTCATTTTGTTCTAATAACATCAACCTTAAGGATTGTGGGAAAGACAAACTGAGAACCTATGGTTCAGCACCTAGCTTGTGCCTGGCACAGGATAGAGATTGGTGAGTGTTTTATTTCCAAGGATACACAACTTGGATCAGCTGCACTGAGGAAATGAATATTTCAGTACTCTGTTGTGAAAGTTAGTCATAAAAGGCATAAGAGATCGATAGGCTCTTATTGTTTGTCACTCTGAACCTTGTATTCTGGAATATACAACTAGAGGAACTCGAAACAAGTACTGAACTACACATCTGTAACGTGCATGCAAGGGGAGAGGGAAAGTAGGTAATTGGAGCACACCAACTATTTCTGGGTGATCATACACCATTAAGAGCATTTAGAGCAGCATTAAGGCAAAGAGATTCGGGTGGGGGTGGACACTAGAAGGAGGTTGATGGAAATTATTAGAATGGTCAGATGGTGCCCTAAATTGCTTTTTTCTTTATTTTAGAATATAAGCTAGGATTGATTTCAGTGCTTGGAGCATGGCCCTTCTGCATCTGTGACCCAGAATTTACACTTGTTCCATGATGCTGTAAGAAATGGGCTAATATTATAGGTTAAGAAACCTTTGGTAGGCTAGCCTGGGAATCTAGTCATAACTCTTTATAATTGTTATTTATTTATTTATTATTTATAAATAATATTCAAAGTATGACTTTTATTTGGACTTTAAAACATCCTTTTTGAGAGCACAACTGGTTTATAGTTAGGAATTAACATTTTAAATTAATATGAAGTTCCCATTTGTTATTTTCCCACTTATTAAACTTATATATTCTGAATGGAATTAAAATTTGATAACAGTAGCTGAAATCGGGCCATTTATATTGATAAAACTTTACTCTGACATCTAGAGAATTCTTTTACATTTTTTAACCAAATCAGCCATTTTCTTTTGTGAAGACATATCATGGTTTGTTGCATTATCCAGTGGGTCACTTCTACTTAAATTCATAATAGTAGGAGAATAGGAGAATGTATAACTTTTGCATTCAGTATTGGCAAATTGCTTTTTTTAAAAACGTTTTGATCTTTTTTTTTGGCTGCGCTGTGTGGCTTGCGGGATCTTAGCTCCCTGACCAGGGATTGAACCTGAGCCCTCAGCAGTGAAAATGTGGAATCCTAACCACTGGACCGCTAGGGAATTCCAAGGTTTTGATCTTAAAAATAACTTTAAGTTAAAGCTCTATATCATATTTGGTATACTTCCCCAAATTTTTTTGACATACAAAAAAATTTTTGATATACAAACAAATTTTTTGGTATACAATAGAGTTGGCCATAGGATTTCTTTAAACTTCCGTGCATTGCTTGCTCTACTTCAAACCCACAAGAAAAGTTGGAATCATACAGTTAACATCCAAATACTTTTCATGGATTGTAAACATCTTACCACTTTTGTTTTATCTCTCTTGAGTGGGAGGTCAGTAGATAGGTAAGTGGTTAGACAGACAGACATAGGGGCTTTTTTGTTTTGTTTTGTTTTTTGTTTCTGTAAATTGAGAGTAAGTGGCAGATGTCATGACACTTCAACCCTGTGTACTTCAGTATGGAACTGGCTGGTAACAGCATGTGAAAGCTGATTGTGTACATTTCTTCCCAGCTCTGCGTCAAGTTGGTTGCTTGAAATCAGCAATGGTACCAGCATTTACACCATGGAAATTGGCAGTGCTACAAACCAGGGCTTTTTTTTTTTTTTCCTTTGCAGAGCCAGTCGTTAAACATTTACCATCATACCACTGTGTGTCTCCTAAAAATAAAAACATTCTCCTACATACCTGCAATACAGTTATCCCACCCAAGAAGTCTATTGGCACAATGCTAATATCTAATATACTGTTTATATTCATATTTCTCTAGTTGTCCTGGTATTGTCTATAGTTATACTGCCTTTTAAGGAAGTAAGTTGCTTTCTGTTACAGAAAAGGAGTTAGACCCTGATGTTTGAACAACATTTAGAAAGCTTTTGGAGTACACCATAAGAATATGTAAAGGTACAAGTAAATAAAATGATTGGCTTCTGGAAAAAAAAATTAGGTCATGTAAATAGGACAGTTAATTAAGATTTTAGCAGATTTTTCCTTATTTTATTTAGCTTTAAAAAAAATTACCTGGACTAAGTAGATCTAAGAGGAAAATGAGTATTGGTGAAATTCCAAGACTTTTTCAATTGGAAAAGAATTATATTTTAAATTATTTTTGCATTGGGAAGAATTCCATTTTTAATCCTGAAGCTTCATGCTACCTATCTGACCTCATTTTTTGGTACTCTCTAAGGTTCCCTGTACTCTAGGCACATCGATCTTGCTGTTCAATCACCACAAGCACATTGGCACCATGGAGACTTGGCATTTGCTGTTCCCTTTTGGAATATAAGTCTCATGACTGTCTTTTACTTCATTTGACTTTCTGCTCAGTTGTTAGCTCCTCAAAGAAGCCTTCCTAGATCATCCTATCAAAAGAGTACAGTTCTTTTATTGTCTGTTGACTCTGCATTACTCTTCGTAGTCCTTACCACTACTTGACCTGCTGTTCTATGTTTATTTATTTGCTGTCTTTGTTTTTCTCCCAATAGGAACGTAAACTTCAAGAGGGCAGGGACTTAGTGGTGTTTGTCCACTGCTGTGTTTCCCCATGCATGGACTGGTGCCTGGCATTTAGTAGCTGCTCAATAAATATTTGTCATTGAATGAATGCTTGCATGCATTTTAATATCTTTGTGGTGCAGCATAAAACTTATTACTGGAAAACTTTTTGCATTATTTTTCTGTGATTTGTTAGTTTTATAACTAAGAATTAATTCTACAGTGTCCATTTTTGTTTCTAAATGAGAATATTTATTCCCACTTCTCAAGTTTATTGGAAGGATCAAATGAGATAACTACAAACAAACAAACAAACATAATACAAGATATTCATAACTGAGTACAGTAAATGGTAAAAGTAATGTCTACTATCAGAGTTTGTAGGGAATGGTTAATTTCAGCTGGGATGATTAATTTCAGGGCAAAACCTGTCTTTTGGCAGAGACAGCAGCTGTATTGAGCCTTAAAAGACAGTTTGATTTGGATAGATGGAAATTTTACAGAGATTAAGAGGGGGAAGACTGGAAGAGAGGACATGAGCAATAAAGATGTTTGAGGGCTAGCAGGTAGACTAATGTGAATTGGAAGGGTTACTTAGGAATGAGGGGATTCGGGTTTTGAATGTCAAGCTAAGGACTTTGAGCTTCATTCATTCGATAGTGGGGCACCATTAATTACTGTTTTGTATGATTAAGAGAACTTTTTGGAAGAGTAATTTGGCAGTACATTTATATAATTTCATTATAAACCAGAACAGAGATTATTGAATGTCTGACAGTCTTAAATTCAGTTTTTTAGCCCTCAGAATTACATTATTACCTGGTATTATAAAAATTACCTGACACTCATGTCTACTGTTGGCTGTTTTCTTCTCTATATGTTTTTCCCTTCACCACCATTTGTTGTAATATATGAGGGATTAGTATGTATTGCCTTTTATGAAAATTCTTGGGAATATTAAGATGGCACACAATACCATGGCTATTGTTTTATGATATTCTTTGGTCAGAGTAGTAAACTGCACAGTTTATTTTAAAGTAGCTGTGTGTTAGAACAAATAAAGGGGAAAAGAACAGGATGAAGTTGGAGATTCCTTCTCTCATTCCAGACAATTGCTGGCAGAAACTTAATGAAGTCTGTAGGATTAGAAGCCCTTGTACCTCCCAACTGCATGTGAGCATTAAGAGTAAGGAGATTCCCCACAATACTGATAAGCTTTTCTAGCTGTGTTAAGGAGAGAATAAACATATATCTTCTCCACTACCCAACCAAATAAACACTTTTCACACCAAAGCTTCAAGAAAAAAAGTTTGGTTATAAGAGGGGTTTGTTCAGCAGTGTATTGTGGTAGAAAGAGCACAGCAGGAAATCTTATTTTCCATCATTCATAACTCCTTTCTTAAAAATTGTTTCTCTGGGCATGTATGTTCTTAAGTTGGTATACTTGCTCTTCAGAAGTTGGAATAAGGAACATACCTATGCCTTTGAGGAAGTATACTCAAATCTTGGTAATTATTCTGTTGGTTGAATGCTAGTCCTGGAGACATGTTTCTGTAGTCCAGCATATAACAACCCTGGCCTGTGCTGTTTCTTGTAGCTTATGTTGCAGAGTTCAGGGATCTGCCAGGGGACTCTGAATGACTTAACAATGAAAAAAAAAATCATCGGGTTACATCGTGGTACAGATTAAATTCCATTATGAAGAGCTCAGGACATGAAAATGCTTTTGTTATTCTGAAATTACTCTAAAAGTTATGCTATTGCTAGACATCAGATTTGGAAAGGTCCTTAGAGGGTGTGAATGTCTTTCATTTTTACAGTTGAGAAAACATAAGGCCCCCCAAAAAAGAAGTAACCTGTCTAACTACAAAAGTAAAAACTTAAATTACCTGCTAGCCAGTTGAGTATTTTTCTGTACTCTATTACCTCTAGCAAGATCACAGTTGCCTCTAGGTTCTGGCATCAGAAATGACATCATGATCATGCAGCCTTCCTCAAGGAACTTGAAAGAAACAAAGGCTAGGTGATTATATTTTAACATTCTTCTCAAGTAATGTATACATACTTTTAAAAGAAAGTCAAATCGTAATACATAGACTCAAAGTGAAAGAAATATTTAATCCTTGAAACTGGGTTGCTAAAAAGAGAAAGGAATATAAAGAAATTAGACATAATGCCTAAAATTTAAAAGTCAAGAAATAGTGTAAGCTTATTATTAAGAATTATAGAGGAAATCCATCTTTAGTTTTGTCATGTGAAAAGCAGGGCTAGTAATAGTGCCTAAATAAAGGACTGTCATAGTGGTTAAATGAAGTAATCCATGTAAAGTGCTTAGAATAGTGTTTGATTCTGAAGAAATATTCAATAAATGTTACCTATTATTGTTAATACATTAACATTTCTTCAACAATTAAGGTAAGTACATGTTCTAAGTGCTCTGAAGGAAATATACAAAGGTTAAGAGGGTGACAACTTAGGGCAGGGAGAAAGACCCCTTTGGTTGGGATGATTAGCTAAGGCCTCTCTGAGAAGGTGAGGTGAGAACAGGAGCTAGCTGTGTAACGAGTGAGGAGAAGAACATTGCAGGCCAGGGGAGTAGTATGTGCAAAGGTCCTGAATTTAGAAAGAGACTGGCATGCTTTAGGAAATGAAAGAAGACTAGGACACATACCACAATTTGGGCTTCCTTCACTAGAGTATTGGTTCTCCAAGGGCAGCACAGCATCTGACTTCTTCCCTCACACCTGTTACGGTGCTGGGCTCAGAGCTGGCATTTATTAGATGTTTGAGAAAACATTTAAGTGCCTATTGTGTGCTTAATCACTGTCAGTGCTTTGTGGGTGAAGACCTGATCTTTCTTTCCCTTCCCTTCAGACAAGAAAGCTAGGACTAGTGAGCTGTATATGGTAACTTTTTATTTTAAGGACATTTGAAAAACCTAATGCACAGTTGTAAAGTATTTCAGATATCATAAAATATCATAAATTTTATATTTTGACTCAGATCAGTGAGTTTCATGGAATAAAAAATTTACATTAAAAAATTAACCATTTTATATATCTTTTTTTAAACCATTTTATATATCTATTTTAACCATGAAATTCACATTTTCTTGGGGGATGGGATGGATTAAATGCTACCTGGGATGGTCCTGGTTTTATGCCTGTTGCGCTTGTGTTCAATCCTATTTCACAGTTGTCTCCTTTCACTCTAAATGTGTCATTGTTTGGACAAAGAATTTTATGTTCACCCTAGTTATTAGCCATTTTGTTGTCCTGCTAGTGCACTCAAATCTTGTCTTCCATTAACTTGTATTTTATTCTGTATTTAGCTAGCTTAAATATAGCTCAAGGCAGACAATTTGCCTCAGCTGTGTTCTGTAGGATATTGCATCTAATATTTTATAATTTATGTGGACTCTTGTACTAAATCAAGGGATTGACAACATGGAATGTTTGCTTTGATTTGGTACAAAACACCTGGACTTTGTTTCAGAAATTCTTGATTTCTAAAATGTTTCTACCAAAATGCACATATTTTAGCAAAAAAAATTTTTATTCAAAGTCATCTGAATTCTTATGAACAGTGCCTTCTGTAATAAACTTTAAATTAGTGATTACATAGTATATGGATAAAATGACTTATCACTTTTAGAATTTACTGTTAAATATGATAAAACTTTGGACAGTTAGATTCCTTTCCCTCTCTTCTCCTGAAACAAATATTCATTGAGTGCCTGCTATGTGCCTGGCACATATGTGGTGGAAATACAATCATGAGCAAGAACTAACATGATCTTTGCCTTATGGAACCTGTTGTCAAATGTAGTCTTTCCTGACTTTCTTTCCCTGAGTCAACAGACAAATCAGGACTGGAGGTTACCCTGTGCTGTTTTGGAAGAGGCGCAGGTGGGGAGTAGGGGAACTGGCCCAGAGGAAGAGAGTATCAGATGGCCTGCACAGACTTGTAGAACTTTGACGTTCCACTACCCTTTTCTATTTGTGGTTGTCTCAGATATTTTTGGTTTGAATATAGGGTATGTATGTATGTGTTGGTTGTTCTGTTTTATTTTGTTTTTGAGAATAAGGAATGGAAATTTATTCTCAGTAAGTGCAGGTTTCAATTGAGGTGCTTAGTTCATGAGGCCTTGTTGATTTTCCCCTCTAGGCGATGCAACTAAAACCTTCCTGGTCTAAAAGGTTAGAAACTATTAAGGTATGCAAAGTATAAGTACTTTGCACTGGCTTGCTGGGTAAAATAATTGTGTAAACTGAAATTGTATTGAAAGTGGAAAGCTTTGAGAGGTTGACTGTAGCATTTGTGTGAAGAAAAAACTCTCCCTCTACACAAAGAAGTGTATTTAGTAGTTACAGAATTCATGCATTCTGGTGGTAAATCTCTAGCAACTACTTCTTTCTCAAACTAGGTAAAACTTAATATCAGCCTTTAATATATGCTCCCAAAGTCCATGTTGGTTGAATGTGATAAGGTAGAACCAAACACCTATTTGGGAAAATTAAGGGGGTGGTGGTAACTGAGAGGCAGTATCAAACGGAGCAGTAGGTTCAACTTTTTTTTGACTGCCCACAAAGACAGCTGAAGTTGCTGCCCTATAACAACATTCCCTCCTCCTAAGCAAAACTCATTACTCAATCTTGCTCATGCAATGGTGGCTCATCTTTTCTTTTTCCTGTTTCATTTAAAAAGAAAATAATAATCCCAGCCCCTTAAATTAATTTCACATTTAATCCTGCAGATTGTTTTAGCATTTAGAAGAACTAGAAAGACCTGGGTTAAAATTCTGGTTTTGTCACCTGCTCTATGTAAGCTTGATCAAATTACCTAACTTCTCTGAGCTTCAGTTTCTTCATTGGTTAAAACTGAGATAATAATGGTATTCATTTTATAGGTTTGTTGTAATGACATAACTTGAGTAAAGTGGTTGTATCAGGCACTTAATAAACACATAATCAGTGGCTATTTTTATTCTCTCCGAAGTTTGTTAGCTTAGGAAATTGGGAGTGATAATAATGGTGAATCCTAATCAGAGGAAAAGTAATTCAGTTTTAGATACATTAGAGTTTGCAGTGATACAGGTGGCCAGAAGAGTTGTTATATCATTTGGAAACAGGACTATATGAAATAGTCTGAAATTAGCAAAATTTTTAAAAATGCAAGTAAATTATTAAAACTTTGAGGGCTTAGCAATTGAGTATTAAAGCTACATGAGGTTGTCTTAATTCCACATAACTAATTTACTTAACTAGATTTTTGTTAACATTCTCCAAAATTTTAAATGCAGAATCTGTCATTTGTATGACTATTGGCATAATTAGTAGAGGTAATGACATTACCAGTGATGGCTAGTTGTGGGGAAAAAAAACAAAACAAAACAAACCAGGACTTGGAATTAAACCTGGATTAGGTGATTCTGTTTCTGCATTCTTATTTCACAAAGTTGTGATCATCTAAGGGACAAGTAAATGTAAGATACATTATCTGTATGGAAATACTTTTACTAAAATATCATTTTATCAGAATAAAAAACCCTTGATTGGTTCTAGGTTTATGGTATGAATCAAACATACCATTCTTTATAATAGCAGAAGGTTAACAACATCCTAGATCATATCTTTAAAGCAATATGGGTATAGGTAAAGGGGAACCCATGTGCATCCTGGCACATATTTAATAATGATGATAGGGGACTTCCCTGGTGGTGCAGTGGTTAAGAATCTGCCTGCCAATGCAGGGGACACAGGTTCGAGCCCTGGCCCGGGAAGATCCCACATGCCGTGGAGCAATGAAGCCCGTGCACCACAACTACTGAGCCTGCGCTCTAGAGCCCGCGAGCCACAACTACTGAACCCACGTGCCACAACTACTGAAGCCCACCGCCTAGAGCCTGTGCTCCGCAACAGGAGAGAAGCCACTGCAATGAGAAGCCTGCGCACCGCAACCAAGAGTAGCCCCTGCTTGCCACAACTAGAGAAAGCTCAGGTGTAGCAATGAAGATCCAATGCAGCCAAAAATTAATTAATTAATTATTTTTTAAAAAAATAATGATATTTTTATTAAGACCAAGTACTATAGGATATTAAAAATGGATTCTTATACCTGATCTTGATACTTATTAAATCTGACTAGTGTGTGGGTATTATTAGAGTGTTTGTCCACTAGCTTAGATTATAAATAATCCCTGTTCTAGCTCATTTTAAACAATGTAGTATGAGTGATGCCAAAAAACAGGCTAGAACATTTTCTTCTCTCCAAGATCTTAGATTTTGTAAACAAGGCTCTGCTCCTGGAACTAATGTAGGTCATCATAACTCCAAATCTTCTGAAAGATGAGAATCCCAATTAAGTCTCTTAGGTACATTTTACTATTTTTAATTTAAGAAGTGTTTTAGCTCTTAAAAACACAGTATGTTTGGATTGTTGTTTGGCCACGTGGTTTATTGGTACCATGTCATAATAAATACAAATCACTGGATAATCATTTCAGCAATAATGATCACTAGGAATCTCCATGTGAGTGGAAATTAATATCGCTTTTTATGGCTTAATTTATCCCAGTAGTGACCTGACAGCATAATTTTTGAATAAAAACTCTGATTTAATTAGAAAAACCATAAATTTCCCTAATTTCCCAAACTGTAAAATTTAGTTTTGTTTAGTCTTTCTTGCAAATAAGTTAGTGAGCTGTGAAACGTGTTGTCAAAGTGACATCATTTAACAAACTTAAAAAATATCAGTGTCGGGCTTCCCTGGTGGCACAGTGGTTGAGAGTCCGCCTGCCGATGCAGGGGACACGGGTTCGTGCCCCGGTCCGGGAAGATCCCACATGCCGCGGAGCGGCTGGGCCCGTGAGCCATGGCCACTGGGCCTGCGCGTCCGGAGCCTGTGCTCCACAGCGGGAGAGGCCACAACAGTGAGAGACCCGCGTACCGCAAAAAAAAAAAAAAAAAAAAAAAAATCAGTGTCATAAAAATCTTTCTTTGGTAGTCAAGATTTAAATTTTATCCCCACTGTTATTAATATGGGATACTACTGATGTATTGCCCTTTATTTGTTGGTATGTGTATGTGTGTATGCATGTACATTTGCTCTTTAGTAACATCTTATGGAACTGATGTTTGCAAAAGAAAAGAGGACACTTAAATTGCTTGAGAGCAAGTATTGGACTAGATGGTTCATAACTCTTAGAGAAATTATTACTCCCACTTTACAGATGAAGAAATAGACTGAGGTAGGTTAAATAATTTGATAGCACAGCTTGTTAAGTGCAAAGAACTTGAACGCTAGACTGTCTGGCTCTTCTCCATTATGTCTTGCTGCTTTAAGGGATCTTTTCAGTAATTACACTGGATTTTGTGCAAACATGTTTACTGTGCCAACCCGTAGAAGACTGACCACCAGGGATGACAATATCCTATTTGTGTAGCATTTTGCTGTTTTCAAAATAATTGTTTCTTGTCCTATTTGATCCTTGCAACATACCAATATTGCAGGCAAAAAAAAAAATAGAAAAGGAAAGGAAAAAAAAAAAAGATTCCTGACTTAGACGTGAGCAATTTCAGAGAAGTGCTTAAGATCACAAAGCTCATTAGTGGTAGAGTTCAGACTAGAGCCCAGATCTGTGGTTCCTGGTTCAATGTTCATTTGTATAATACTCCCTTTATACTTTCTCTGAATCAGGTATGTGTTCTGTGACCATAAAGTAGTGAAGTTTTACAGATTGAATCTTTTATTGTGCCTTCACTATTGCTACAGCCTGGCTCCCTGTTTAGCAGTCAAATCCTGTTTTTCTGTATTATAAGTAGTGTATCAATGACAGTTCTGAGGTGTAATGGGGCTGTAGTGGTGATTATTGAATGAGTAATAAGTGGAAAATGTTAACTTGAGATTTCTGTATTTAAACTTTATTCTTATGTGATGCCATATTTATCTTATGGAAATGTAATTATGAAAGGAATTGTTAGGAACACACATATTAGATTTAGGAAGACCTACTTCCTGGCTTTGCCCACTTAGTTCTGCTTACTTGGGCAGGTTACAAGCCAGTTTCCTTATCTCTCAGGATAGTTAACTACCATAGAGTCAGAAGAGATGGGCATGTAAAGAAATTAGCCCCATGCCTGGCCCGTGGGCCTACATATATAGCAGCTATGTAATCATTACCTTTGAAGGGTTATTTTTTTCTTCTAGAAGTATATCTTTTTGTTTAAAAACTGTCCAAGCTAACATGGTTATATCTAAGGTATCTTAAAAGTAGATAGTTCCCAATTATTTCTGCTAACAGAGGACACAAATGATCTGAAACAGTTGATAATTCAAATTTTTCCATTTTATATTTGGAATATGTACCTTAGAAAACTCTTATGGAAGATCTGCTTTCCTATTTATTTCCTTACATTAGTATAATATAAATAATTTATATTTCTTGAACTGGTCTATGGAGAGTACAGTTATGACCACGCTGGGCAAAAAGGGGGTTTTTCATGGTTAAGTGTTGAGAATTGAGAACCTGAGACTAGTACTTAGTATAGCATTTTATATTATTCAGATTCTTTTTTTTTTTTGGCTGTGCTAGGTCTTTGTTGCTGCGTGCAGGCTTTCTCTAGTTGTGGCGAGCGGGGGCTACTCTTTATTGCGGTGGCTTCTCTTGTTGTGGAGCACAGGATCTAGGCGTGCAGGGCCTCAGCAGTTGTGGCATGTGGGCTCAGCAGTTGTGGCTCGCAGGCTCTAGAGTGCAGGCTCCGTAGTTGTCGCGCACGGGCTTCGTTGCTCCGCGACATGTGGGATCCTCCCGGAACAGGGCTTGAACCTGTGTACCCTGCCTTGGCAGGCAAATTCTTAACCACTGCGCCTCTAGGGAAGTCCTATTCAGATTCTTAACTTGTAGACTGTTGAGATTATTTATAGCTTTGTGTACCAAGATGACCCAGGAAAAAAAGCATGCATTCTTCAGAGTTATATAAAGTGCCATTTTGAAATTTATTTACCATTTAGAAAACTGGTAGCAGAGGAAGCATTTCACTAAATAAATCTCTTGGTTGGATTTTACTTTTTAAGGTGGCATGTCTCTTGGAGTTCATTTTATTCACTTATAATTACATATTTCTGATTAAAGGTAATATTTTTTCAATAAGTTCTCTTTATATATGTTAATCAGTAGTTTTAGATTATAGAAACAGGCTATCATTAGCCTTTAATTAAAAAGTTTAAGAATTCTAACTGAAAGGAAGTATTCTAAAACAGTTTAGAGATTATATATTCTTTTTTTCAAAGATATAGGAAGAAGTTAATTTTGTTTTTGTTTTTGTTTTTTTGTTTTTGTGGTATGTGGGCCTCTCACTGTTGTGGCCTCTCCCGTTGCGGAGCACAGGCTCCGGACGCGCAGGCTCAGCGGCCATGGCTCACGGGCCCAGCCGCTCCGCGGCATGTGGGCTCGTCCCAGACTAAGGCACGAACCCGTGTCTCCTGCCTCGGCAGGCGGACTCTCAACCACTGCGCCACCAGGGAAGCCCAGAAGTTAATTTTGAATTATAAAGTTATTCATCCAAAAATTTAAAAAAATTTATTTCCTTTGACTTCTAGTTGTATGACTTGAGTAAATAAACATTTAGAGCTGATTTTCTTATTTGAACAAGGCCGATAATGATACTTGTATTTACCTCCCAAGGTTATGAAATCAAATAAAATAGTATGTGGAATATAAATCAGGCATGGTGTTAGGTAAGCAATAATGTAGACAGATGTAGTACCTCCCTTTAAAGCACTTACAGTGTAGTGGAGGAGAATGTCCAACCAGTCTTTTTGCAAATAATTATTTAACATTCTGTGAGCTAAGTACTAAGAAAAAAGTACAGGGAGCCTGAGACTAGTCTTGGCTCACAGAAAGCTGCCCCGGGGAAGAGAAATTTAATGGAGACTTATCAATGGAAGGGGTTGTGGGAGACCAGTCCTAGCAAAAGAAGAATAGTATTTGCAAAGACCCTAAGTTTTGAAGAGACTTAGTAACCAAAAAAGCAGTCTGGCTGGCAAAGAGCACCTTTTAGCCTTCACAATAGTCCTGTGAGTTAACTCCATTTTATAGATTAAAAAACTGAAGCTCAGAGTGGTTAAGTAATTTGTATAGTGTCTTACTGTTTGTAAATGGCAGATTCATATTTTGAACCCAGGTTGGTCAGCCTGACTCCAGCGTCCTTGTTCTCTCTACTATGCCATTCTTTCTCCGAGTCACTTAGCTCAGCGGTTATTGTGCTCCTAAACACATCTTCTCTCTTGTTATTTCTCAGAGGGCTTAGCAGCTCTCCCTCTGGCTAATTGTGGAGCCAAGGATCAGATTCTTTCCTTACACTAAGGTAATAATAAGATTTAACTCTTACAGGTTATATCTCTTGTTTGTATACTGTAGAACTCGAGAGATCCTAAAAGCTTTTTCAAGGGTAGGAATTTTGTAGATTCTGGGGCTGATATGAAACTGCAGTGTTGTTTGTAGCCTCTCATTTAAAAATAGCCTCGTGGTGCTCATGGGGTGCTTTAGTAGTGCCAACATTTCCATCAGCCTCTCTGCCCTACCCACAAGACACTCCACATAAACAAAGATCTGAGTAATAAACAGTATGCTTCTGCTGTTGCCTCTTCCTACTCCCACAAACCCCTCCTGTATAGAAATCCTAATGCCACCACTAATAATGCATTTTATTGGAAGAATGCAAATTAAAAGGGTTTCATTGCTTTAAAAATTTGAAAAACACTATCCTAGCTTGTGTGAAGTTCAAGGGAAATATTTCCTAAATGAGGAATTTTTCCGATTCTTCGTATCTGTTTATCTCCTACTACACTTGCATTGACTCCCCCAAACATCTTCGTAAATTGGGGATGGATTTTTGTTTTTGTTGTTAAAGCTTGTGGAGATAGTGTAGATTGGTACATTGAAGCCCAGTATTTGAAACCTAGGGGTAAAAAAATTCCTATGCCTTCCTGTCTCCAGATACTTTTATGATAGAGAAAATAAATTAATCCAGGGTCAGTGCCGTTGTTTTATATTTTATGTCATTGTCGTTTATGTAAGAAGAGATATTATTAATGCAGATACCTAGTTAAATCTTTTATTGTTGTCAGTTTATTAAGCAATTATTTTTTCCTTTTAAAATCTTTTTCTAAGTCTGTTAACCTCAGTTTTTCTTGCCCTCTTAAAAGGCACTGCATAAATTTGAGGGAGGACTATTTTTAGGCCCTGTCTCATTTTAACTATCTAACTGGTCCTGCGTGATTTTCTTGGAATTTGTGAACTTTGTTGTAAAGTAATTCATAGTTCTAGGTAGATGGAGGTTGATGCTTTATCCTAATTGTCGAAAATTTTTGTATTCTTTGTTTTCAGAGGGTTTCACTTGGTAGAGCCTGATTTACTTGAAATGCGAAGTAATAAATTGATTCCCTCCACTACCCCTCTTTGTCCTCAGTTTTATGTGAAACACTGACTGAAGTAAATGTTTGCCCTATGAATTTCTCTCCTTTTTAAAAGCACCCAGAGATGCACATTTTAGGGGCTCATGCTAGAATACTTTGTCATTATCGTTCTCCTGATCTTTCCTTTCACGTTGCCTAAACACAGCTGAGTTGGTAAGAGGAGCAAAGACAACAAGATACCACTGCCAAGCAGACAGGAAGCTGTAGTGGACCTAGCGAGCAGGGGCGGCAGAGCGTATCCTCCATCCAATCAGCTGTGAGTGCTGTTGCTATGTGAGCTCTTACTCTGCTGCCTTTGTGAAAAACCTTACACAGAGGGAAGCGGAATCAGCACCCACTGCTGAACATTTGTTTTAACCACTGCAGACATCTGGATCCCTCAGTTACTGACTGTATAGCTATTGACAGCCAGAAGGCCACTTATTTTATACAAGGATTCCAGTATGGTTTTCAGTGGAAACAAAGGGCTTCACAGAGAAGGTGTGTAATGAAGTGTTTTCAACGGCTTTATTTTTAAGCTTCCAATTTTCTGTAGCTGTTTACAGTTGTAGTGTTTGATTTGTGTGGATTTTTAATAAATAGGTCCAGGAAGATGATCTCAGGTTGAAAAACATTGAACTTAGGGAATTTTCTTTAGCTTCATATAGCCTGTTTTCTTTGAACAGCATTGCTTAAAAGATTTTTAAAATGCTGATCTGAACAATGAGTAGGGAGAAAAGAAACCAAAATACAATATGCTTACTTTAATGGGGAAAAAATATGATAAAAATGAGAAAACTGGGAAGAGAATGAGGTTTAGACAGAAGTATTAACTGTACTTGGGGGTAGAAGGTGTTTTTAAAATAAAAGCTGTTAAGGAGAATGTATTTAATATAAGTTACGTATTTTTAACTGAAATTCATTGTTTCTGAATTTGACAGAGATTGTCAGAATTTAGCTTAGTGAGAATTTTGACATACTTTTGACATGGTGTCTTTCTATAAAGGATTTGTGAAGATGCTACCTCAAATTGTATAACCTCTTAATTATTTGATCTGTTGGCTAGTACTTCTCAGTTCAGATAAAGGATAGTAGTAAAATCCAACTGCAAAGGTAGTGGCATGTTCTATTAAATGTCCATATAGAAAACTGAAAAAATAAAGTATTTTGAAGACAAACCAGAAATGTTTAAGATAATATCTTAAAATTAAACCTTAATTAAATATAATAATTCCATATCTGACTTAGTTAATACTGCAAATATAGTAGTCTTATTAAATTGAACCTAATTCAATATTTGTAATAATTGAACAGAATATGGGTTACAGTTTATGAGATCTGTAAAAACCAGTTTATCCAACTAATTATAGGCAAGTTTTAAAATATCTTAGATATAAAGAAAAGTTTTACATAATTTCAAATACTGTGAAATTATATTTTACATAGTTGATTTAGCTAATGATTCTCTTAAATTAATTAAAGCAGAACAGAATACTAATTAGTATATTGCCCATTTATGAACAGTTTTCTTTTGCTTATCCTGTTTCACCTGGTTGTGTAAGTGGCTCCTTTTTAATTCACTAGGTAACTTATGTCTGAATAAAATTAATATAATATAAATTCCAAGTTAATATTCAAGCTTTATTTTTTATCTCTACAAATGATATATTTTGGAATAGGATTGGTTTTGATATTGTTGTTCTCTTCAAGAAGTGCTTGTCATTAGGAAGGGGTAGCATTATTTGATAAGAGAGGAGAGATATATCTTTTCTTGAAAAGAACTCAAAATACATTTCATGCTTTTGCGCCCATTTCTGATCATTTTTAAAGATACATATATATTTATAGTAAGTTAAGGATTTCAAATAGGAGATGAAAATTTACAAAATAAATTGGCCTTAAACGTTAAAAAAGTGTTTTATGTGAGCCTACATGTTGCTAAACTTTAAAAGACTGGCATTTCTTAGTTTTTTCAGTTCGTTACGTGTACCCCCAAACTTGAACTTGATAGGAGCTATAAAAATGATGGCAAAATAAGGAAAGCTATTATAGTTTTTGGACTTGGTGGCCTTTGCAATATAAAGCACTCATTTGCAGAAGAGGAGCTATGAGAAGGGCAGGGATGGGAGGCAGAGGTATGCTGAGTAGACCCAAGTTCATCAAATGTAGCTCTAACCACATGGAAGTCAATCTAGTTATTTCCATTTTTTTTTAGCTATCACTCTCATCAACTACTATTTTATTTTTTAATATACAACCACAAAAACCAAAATGTTGCTTGAACTGGTTTACTACTCCCTTTTCCTTGGTTTATTTCTTAAGAATTAACAGACTTTCCAAGAGCAGGGTGATTTCATTCATATGCTGCAAAAATAAAGGTACATGATATTGGCAAGAAATTTGGATCTACTGTTGTGTCACACAAAAGCTTTGCCTTGTGTTGCAGGAGGAATAGTCTTGGCAGAATCCCAGATTTTATTCCTGGGCTCAGCCCCTAAAGATGGTTCTTACACGTCTTAACACATCTGAAAGTTCCTCTGGTCAAGGCTAGTGACACTGCTAGCATATTTCAACTCTTTGAATTTATCTATTATTTGACAATAGAATTTTAATTGTCTTATTCTGTGCCAAATCTTTAAATTAACTATACTTCTTTGTACTTGAAAATAGAAAAATACTTCAGTTCTCAAAAATAGTGATTTCTTTTTTCTCTTAGCCACTTGATACAGTGGCAAATACAAGTTCTTATATTTATCAGATGCAGTGTGATTGCTGTAACAGATTTTATTTTAAAATAATTTTTTTGTTTATTCTTAAATCACCAGGCAATAATATGAAAATAGTATTTCATTTATAGTTCTTCAAAAAAAAATTCTGTAATTTAAAATTTCAGGCTGGGAAGGGGTAACAATCTGAGTATTTCTTTCTCTTTTGGTCTTTTGTGAAAAATCATTCCTACAGCAAGTATTATCCCAAACGTTTGATTCCTACATGTATGCTCTAAGTGCTCTATGATACAATGTTTCTTTGACTCCTTCTTGCAGAAATTCCATCACTTGTTCATGTTCTGAATCCAAAAAAGATTTGATTATTATAGTCAGCTAGGCAGGGAAGTTTTGTCTTAACAACACTTTCTTTTTTAATGATTTTGTTTTTTACAAAAGTTTATTCTTAAATGTACAATAGGTTTCAAGACAACACTTCATTCTAGCTATAGGTGGCAACAGATGTTATGGCAGGGAATCCAGATGTTTAATCCAGATGTTTAAACAGGAATGGAATTAAGGATCATCATTGCCTCAGGCACAAGGAACAGCTTACTTTTTTTTTTTTGATAAGTAGACATATTTGATAATATATGGTAGCAAATCTAGATTCTCATTTCTTACCCCTGCCCCCCACCCCATAGATTGTTGTTGCTGCTGCTGTGTGCACATGTGTATGTGTGTGTGTGTTGTTCATTAACTTGCCTGGATACGTGGAGTCTAGAAGCAGCTTACTTTTTATCAGATTTCTTAATTCCGCCTGTGCCCAGGGGGCCTTTCCTCGCAGCCTTTGCTTTTAGCTCCTCGAGTTTCTTTTGCTCCTCCTTCAGTTTCTGCTAGAATGCCTTATCTTCCTCATCCATCTCCTTGGTTTGCATCTTGGGCTGCTTCAGGGGCTTCTTCTTGCCACTTTCGTGGCCCGACGTGGCGCCTGCCGCCCCTTCCCCAGACCCTGCCACCAGATGCCTCTTAACAACATTTTATCAAGCATTTTCATGTAGCAACAGTGTTATTGCACAAACTATATTGCTTTTGCAAGAGCATAGTAAATCTTTTTTTTTTTAATCTTCAGATGCCGTTGTATCTAAAACCAAAGACCCAAGTTTTTAAAAACATAGTCGTTTACTGTACTGCTTGAATCTGATTATATAATCCTTTGTGGTGAGGCTGAATTTTAAGTGGTAGTATGATGACTGTTACTTGAGAAACTGGAAATGTTGCCTTGTTGCTCACTAGTCTCTATTTTACTCATTTAAAGACTTCTGAACATCAAAGGATCTGAATTATAAGGTTTATGATAAGCACAGGGACATTAAAATTATAAATTACAGGAAGTAGTCAAGATAGGGTAGAAAAAATAGCTGGGCCCTAAGGGTCATACATAGTTGGGCCTCAGATTTTGCTGTAGGCTTCTTGTCATCCAGAGTATGAAAGGGAAACTCCGCCAGTTATTTACAATCCTTGTTATTTACATAATATTTTTTGCTAAATATTAACCATTCTCTTTTCTTTAAAATTATTCTACATTTTTAAATTCTGAGAATTTTAAGTATAGTTTTTAATATTTTTCCCTCTAAATTTCACATATGCAGATATACTTTTATGCAGATGTCTCAATTTACTTTATGACCCAGAAAGTCGTGGAAGTTTGGGGATTTGAGCAGAAGAAAGGGCAAGGCTGATAGGGAAGTATGCGACTAAACCTCTGAAGAAAGATAATAGTTAATAATGGCAAGGAAATAATGAGTAAATGGGAAGATAAATGAAGAAGAGAAGGCAGAAAAAAATTTGTTTGATGTAGTGTTATTTTTGGTGTGTGTGTGTGCACACCTGTGTGTGCATACAAGTGCCCACAAGTGCTGGGCTGACTGACTAGAGTTGGTAAATCCACTGGGGATTTGTTTACCGGGAAGTAATTCATTTCTGACTTTTCTTTTGAATTCCTCAACTAGGATTGGGCTAAGGGTGACCTTGTATTTACTACTCATTAATGACAAGGGACAAGCCAGCTGTCTGGAAGCCAGAAATTAAATATTGTCACATACATGATGAATGTAACTGTTTTGAAATATAAGAACTTACAGAATAAAAATGTGGTGGTGTAGGGCTAAAATTTGAAAACTCAAACTTCTAAGCCAAAATGTTCAGAAAATGCTCTTTTGTCATTTTAATAAGTACACAAAATTTCAGATTCTTTTCAACTGAGCACAGTATTTTCATTGCTTTGGGTGGTGATAATTTTAAGTTATTTTGGGAGAGAGGGTTAATCTGGGTTCCCATCCTGGTTTTCATATTTTCATCAAGTGCTAAGATTTTGTGATTCTTATGTGAACTATTGTTTTTTATTCATTTATTTTATTTATTTATTTATTTTTGGCTCTGTTGGGTTTTTGTTGCTGCACACAGGCTTTCTCTAGTTGCAGCGAGCGGGGACTACTCTTTGTTGCTGTGCGCAAGCTTCTCATTGCGGTGGCTTCTCTTGTTGTGGAGAAACGGCTCTAGGTGCGCAACACAGGCTCTTAGTTGCTCCGTGGCATGTGGGATCTTCCCGGACCAGGGCTCGAACCCGTGTCCCCTGCATTAGCAGGCGGATTCTTAACCACTGCGCCACCAGGGAAGCCAACATAAACATATTTAGTCTTCCAATTTGCTGAAGATAAAGTTTAGCTTACTGAGGATTAGAGAACAAGCAAATGTAAAGAAAAGACAGTCTCTTGCAAGTGTACTCCATTTTTTCACTGTCAATGCATTCAGTGGTACTGCCCAAGTGGCTTCTGCATTGGGTCCAGAGACTATTTCACATCTAACAAAAAGGGTAGGAGAACCTTTTTAGAAATAAGTATCCTGATTTTACCTGATTGCATTGCATTGGTGTATTTGTTTACCTTAAATCATTTTTTTCTGAAAAATATCCACACAGAAAAGGAAAAAAAAGATTGCTGTATGTCATTGTTTCTCATTTAGGGTACTAACCCTTTTGAGAATCTGCTGAAAAATATCAACCCTCTTGCTAGGAAAAAAAATGCATCTGTGTATATACATACATAATTTTGTGGAAAATATCCAGAGGTTCATAAATTCTCTTAAGAAATCTTGTTAAACATAATTTGCCTTTAGTCAGAGAATAAAAGCATTAATTTTAGAGAACTGAGGTTTAAAACAAACTGGATAAAAACTTCAGGATATGTATACAAGCAAAGTGTTAAGTAGTGAACATGGGATGCTGTTTTGTAACTTCTGAGGAGAGGGAAAATGTTCTAACATGTACTCTGTACATTAATACTCTTGCAAATGGATTTGTCCTAGGGAGTGCCCCATATTCCTGCGCTGACTCCTATATTCTGGATGGGCTTCTGGTAAAGAACCTAGTACAAAAGGACGAGGCCTGGAATGTAATATCTAGGTCCCCAGCACCTACATATCATCTCTGAGTTGTAGACTGAGATAAGAGGAGACCTAGAAGACACCTCCTATGGCCTTAGGCTTTTACCTGGATGCTCTTCCAGAAATAGCTCTGCCCTGGAGATGACAGGTCCACTGCAACGGATGTTACCTAATTCCATCTTTGTTCAAGAGAACTGAGCAGAACTGATCTTAGTGTGTATGTGCAAGTTTTCAACTCTTAACTAAAAACAACTCTATCCACTTTTTATTTGTGCTGGAGTTTTAGGGTTCACACATACCAACACGCAGTCAGTGGAAAATATGAATGTTAAGAGTACTTAAAAGTAGGAATCATGCATGTGGTAGAGGGAAGGAGGTTGAAAGGACAGAATGTATTTTTGGGGACCAGCCTATGTTGTAACCATATTCCCACGAGATAAAAATGTAAGAAAGACTAAATTAGGTTAAGCTTGAGAGTAATTTTGGAAAGTTATGTGCCAGTTATCTGGGATTAGGAAAGCTGGAACAAAACAAAACAGAACTAGAATAGTGGATTGTTGCTTTTTTAGCACAGGGTCATGTTTTGAGTGTATAGCTAAATCTAGAACTTGTGGTTTTGAGAGACAGGACTTTGTTTCCTTTTTTTTTTTTTTTAATAAATTTATTTATTTTATTTTTGGCTGCGTTGGGTCTTCGTTGCTGCGTGTGGGCTTTTCTCTGGTTGCAGCGAGCAGGGGCTACTCTTCGTTGCAGTGTGCAGGCTTCTCATTGCGGTGGCTTCTGTAGTTGTGCAGCACGGGCTCTAGGCACACGGGCTTCATAGTTGTGGCACACAGGCTCAGTAGTTGTGGCACACTAGCTTAGTTGCTCAGTGGCATGTGGGATCTTCCTGGATCAGGTCTCGAACCCATGACCCCCTGCCTTGGCAGGCAGATTCCTAACCACTGCGCCACCAGGGAAGCCCAGGACTTTGTTTCCTTTTGTGGCAGCATTTTCTCAGCTTTTTGTCCCATGGTTCTTTCTGCATGTGGTATGGAGTGATAACACCCATATAATCAGGAATATTCCTACAAAAGTGGAAAGGACAATATTTTCTACTTGAGGATTTTCAGGCCCTGAAAAAGTGGTGAATTAGGCTTAATGGTTTACACAGAGCACAGAGAAATTAAAAAATAGGGTCAGTGCAAGTAAAAAGGAAATGAATAAAATCTGTGTAGCTCTAAGTTTGTGCCTGTGCATCTATGATATGTGGCTAAAAGCACAGTTCTGGCAGCCTGAACTTAAGGAGGCAAAACAAAAGAACACCTCAGTAACACTGACTAGGTCTAATTCTTTTTTTCTTTTTTTAATTTTTGGCCGTGCCACACAGCATGTGGGATCTTAGTTCCCCCACCAGGGATCGAACCTGTGCCCCCTGCAATAGAAGCGCCGAGCCCTAACCACTGGAACACCAAGGAATTCCCTAGTTCTTTCATTTTAAATACCATGCCTTCTGGGAGCTTTTTCTGATATCTAAGATTGAGTTCCCACCTAAGCATTCTAGTAACACCTTTATTATCTGTCAGGCATCACCCTGAATTAGACTTATCTGAATGTGCTCCATAAGACTGTCCTCTACTTGAAGGCATTCTCCCATTGCCTTCTGGAGAAGAGCTGGATTTCACTTGAATTTTTTGACATGCAGATACCTCTTTTTTCCACTCTTACCTTATAGCAAGTCTTTAAATTACTTAAAATACAGTTTTCTTTCTAGAGCTTAAGTTTCCCCCAGCTCATCACGTAAGCAATCAATAGGTTGGTATGATGAATTCTCTGTTATCCCTTAAAAGACTGTTGAGGCCTAGAAATTCCAATAACCAATATGGAAATTAGAACTCAGAAAGTACTCTCTCTTTTTTATTTTATTTTATTATTATTATTATTTTTTGTGTGGTACGTGGGCCTGTCACTGCTGTGGCCTCTCCCGTCGTGGAGCACAGGCTCCGGACACGCAGGCTCAGCGGCCATGGCTTACGGGCCCAGCCTCTACGCGGCACGCGGGATCCTCCCAGATCAGGGCACGAACCCGCGTCCCCGACATCGGCAGGTGGAGTCCCAACCACTGTGCCACCAGGGAAGCCCGTCTCTTTTTTATTTTTTAAAATGAAAATGTTTTTGTCCTGGGCTAGAGATGTGGTGATTACCTAATGCAATTTCTTTATTTTAAAAACAAATATTTCCTTGTCCCGTTTAAGAAAATTATATACGTAAGGGCATTAAAAAAAAACTCACAAAAACTATTTCAGTGCAAAATGTCAAATCCAAGAGAAGAAGAAAATTATAGTTATCTGGAAAGGGTAACAGCAAGCCTTTATCACTTTAACCAGAAATAAGCTGAAATAGGCAGAAAACAAAATATGATGGAACATTAACCATTCAGTATTTCAACAAGTGTTTGAGAGCTTCTTCATGCTAAGTGCTGTGCTGGGTAACTGTAAGAGAGTTGGTCCTTGTTCTCATGTAGCTTAGTGGGTTAGAGAAGAGAGGCAAATAGTGATTTATTTTTATCTGTGCTAAGTTTTAGGAAGGAAAAGCATAAGGTACAATGAGCTCTTCTCCTAAAAACAATAAAACATCATGGGAAGGTATAATAGGACCAGATGAGCTGGGATAAGACCTAGGGAAGAATTGTGTTTTTAAGCTGAACTAGAGCTCATTGTATTATTTCATACCCTGTTCTTTTTTTTTTTTTTTAACATCTTTACTGGAGTATAATTGCTTTGCAGTAGTGTGTTAGTGTCTGCTTTATAACAAAGTGAATCAGCCATACATATACATATATCCCCATATCTCCTCCCTCTTTCATCTCCCTCCCACCCTTCCTATCCCACCCCTCTAGGTGGTCAAAAAGCACCGAGCTGATCTCGCTGTGCTATTCGGCTGCTTCCCACTAGCTATCTGTTTTACATTTGGTAGTATTTATAAGTCCATGCCACTCTCTCACTTCATCTCAGCTTACCGTTCCCCCTCCCTGTGTCCTGAGGTCCATTCTCTACGTCTGCATCTTTATTGCTGTCCTGCCCCTATGTTCTTCAGAACCATTTTTTTTTTTTTAGATTCCATCTATATGAGTTAGCATATGGTATTTGTTTTCCTCTTTCTGACTTACTTCACTCTGTATGACAGACTCTAGGTCCATCCACCTCACTACAAATAACTCAATTTCGTTTCTTTTTATGGCTGAGTAATATTCTATTGTATATATGTGCCACATCTTCTTTATCCATTCATCTGTTGATGGACACTTAGGTTGCTTCCGTGTCCTGGCTATTGTAAATAGAGCTGCAATGAACATTGTGGTACATGACTCTTTTTGAATTATGGTTTTCTCAGGGTATATGCCCAGTAGTGGGATTGCTGGATCATATCATACCCTGTTCTTTTAATCTGTAGAACTTTGATCAAGTGGTAAAGTTAAATTTTTAACTTCATAAGAGTAGAGATTGTTAGAAAATGTAATTTTAAAAACCCATACACAAGTGTAACAAACAAATCTATTTTTGAATGAACTTAATAGCAAATTCTTTATGAAGAAAATTTTAAAACTCTTCCAAAGAATATTTTAGAAGGCTTGTATAAATGGTGAGATTTGAACCTTTAAAATGCAGTTTTAAAAAAGTTAGTTGAGGGCTTCCCTGGTGGCACAGTGGTTGAGAGTCCGCCTGCCGATGCAGGGGACGGGGGTTCGTGCCCCGGTCCGGGAAGATCCCACATGCCGCAGAGCAGCTGGGCCCGTGAGCCGTGGCTGCTGAGCCTGTGCGTCCGGAGCCTGTGCTCCGCAAAAAAAAAAAAGTTAGTTGAAGTGATTTTTGAGTCACTAGCTATAATTTTTGGGACTCATTGGTAAATTAGTGGGGTATCAAGAATGGAAAAGCAGTAAGAGTATTAGGAGAGTTGGAGCACAAAGGATGAACCACCTCCTTACCACAAAGTTTTTACATGGTGTGGCTTTAAGAACACTGGAATAGTTGGAGAGAGTGATTAAAACAACTGAGGTGGGGCTATGAGGCTTGCCAGGAGGGGAGTGCTGGAAACAAGAAAATTAGAGTGATTCAGTGGAATACGGAGGGGTGGGATATCTTGAGGTGGCTCTGGGAGAGAATAAGATCAGGTGAGCCAGACCATTGGATGCATAAAGGGCATTAATGACAGATAGCGTCCTTATTTTACCTCATCTCTCATTGCTTCTCTTTATGCAACCAACGCTTTGGCCAAACTGGGAATGGTGAGGGATCAGATATGGGAGATTGTTAATAGAAGCAGTCAGACTTTACTTATTGGAGGCGGGAGAAAGGGAGGAGGCATAGATAATTCTAAGATTTTGAGTCACAGAAAGCAAAAACAGCTGTAGTTGGGACAAGTTTTGTACTCTGACCAGCACCCCCATGATTATTTTTAGTTTGTGGTAGGCTAGATGTACCAGGATCACTCTGTGCTTGTGGACAAAGTGGTAAATGGGATGATAGTATTTTATAACTCCAAAAATTGGCACATGTAGAATCAGATATTATTTAAATTGGAAGGGGCCATCTAGTTTCACATTCCTTCATTTTACAAGTGAGTTTGTGTTTAATTGACCTTCCCCAAAGTCTTGGAACCAGTTCATGACAAAGCTGAAATTAGAATCCAGATCTTCTGACTTCTAGTATAGCATTTTCATACTTTTTGCAAGTTATTATAAAATTTTTTTCATTTGTTCTCTGTTTCATTGAGAGATCTGTCAATTTCAAGATCTGTTACAAGTATAAATGTTAGTGTTAAGATTTATTTAGCTATCAAAATTTAGGTAAAAGATCTAAGTTAAATATGGAATTAAAGCATGTTGGCAAGTTTATCTTCTAAACAGATGATTTTAAAATAATATAACAATAAATAATTGGTTGATGATGATAGCTATGCTTGACTGATGTATACTGGCTGAACTAAAACCAGTTTAATCTGGTTCTAGGAAATATCCTGTACTTGGCTGATTGAAGTTGACGATAATGACCACAGAGTTATCCAATAAAACGTTAATTAAAAGCATTACATTAACATTAAATCCCCCTGCTTGATCATTATCTTTATCAAAGGATACTGTCTTTGGCAGAGTTACCCATTTTAAAGGGGAAATAGAGCAATATGAAACTGCCTTTGAGGAAAAAAATTAGAGAGAAAAAAGTATTGTTTCTTTTCTTACCAACCTTATATATAGCAAGGTGATATCTTTACCATAGCCATTTACAACTAAACTGCAACTTCCATTCAAAATAATTGATCTCCCCACATTTGCACAGAGGTTAATGAATGAATCCACTTGAACAAACAAATGGTTAAAAGGGTGGCATTGTCTCCCTGCTTCAACTGGTTGGATCACTGAAGGAACCAGTAGGTATTCTTTCTTGGTGCTATTACATCATCTCATTTTCTTTTTGGCAAGCTATCTTTCTCAATGACTTCTGGTCCATTGCCCCCTTTTTTTTAGAATTGGCAGTTTTCCACTTTTGTGGAACATGGTCTCTACCCTCCCTATCATTGCTCCTTCAAATGATAGATAAGCTTCTCAGGCTGGTTGAAGTGGGAGCAGTAGAGAGAGAAAGAGGAAGAACCCCCAGAGAACTGTAGTTGGGCTCTTGGTTACTATTCACACAGGGCCTAAAGTCCAGTAGTTTTCAGGGTAGTAGTAGTGGTTCCCAAAGACTGGTCCTCAGACCTGTGCTAGTCTAACATAAGCTTTTCATTTGTCCATGGCAAAGATGGCAGCCTTTCTCAAGAGAGACTCCTTTTTCTGGATCATGACTGTTAAATTTTTGTTATTTCTTTTATGAAATGATGGTGAAAGTGAAAAGATAGATAGATAGTACTGTTTTTCTTTCTAATTTTGCTTTTAAGAAGTAAAGTATTTAAAAATCTTCAGAAGCTTTAGAGAGCTTATTTTAGCAAACTTTAGCAAACTTATTATAGTTTTTTATATTGTCATTGTTTCAGATCATCTTTATATCAGTTTATACATTATTGAAAAAAGTCTTAAACATAAAATTGTATGTATTGTTGTTTAACTTAATGGATTTTGAGTGCATTTTTCTAAATACTCTAATTATTTTAATGGCTGTTGGATATTCCATCATGTTGACATAACATCACTCAAACCATTTTTCATAGATAATTAAAAAAATTATTTTTAACTTTACTATTATAGTAGATAAAACATGGATTTTCAACATGGTTTTAATTGGTATTTCTTTGCTAGAGAGAGTAAACATTCCTCTCTATGTGTTTACTCTTTTTATTTCACCTTATGTGAATTCTTTCTCTTTTCAACTTTTGAAATAGTAAGTTTAATTAAAATAGCATATAGAATAATATAATATAAATAGGAACACTTTGTCAACCATATAGTATAGAAATATTTTCCCTTTTTTATAAATTTATTTTATTTATTAATTTTTGGCTGCATTGGGTCTTCGTTGCTGTGCACAGGCTTTCTCTGGTTGCGGCGAGTGGGGGCTACTCTTTGTTGCAGTGCACAGGCTTCTCATTGCGGTGGCTTCTCTTGTTGCAGAGCACGCGCTCTAGGCGCATGGGCTTCAGTAGTTGTGGCACGCAGGCTCAGTAGTTGTGACTCGCGGGCTTAGTTGCTCCATGGCATGTGGGATCTTCCCGGACCAGGGCTCGAACCCGTGTCCCCTGCGTTGGCAGGTGGATTCTTAACCACTGCACCACCAGGGAAGTCCCCTTCTACCTTTTACCTTTAAGAAATATAAAAAGAAATATATAAAATTTAGATTTAAAACATTTTAATCTGCCAATATTTTCCTTTGTGTGTATTTTTCTCTTTCCAAGCTGAGAAAGGTCTCATTATTCCACAGGTCAAATAAATACATATTGAATATTCTGCTAGTTTTCCCCATTAAAATTTAGATGTGATTCTTTTTACCTGTGAGGTATTTATTTTGATGTGTGCTCTAAAGTGCTATTTCTCAAAGTATGATTCAGAGATCACCTGCATCAGAGGCATAGAGCTTTCTTATTAAACATGCAGACCTCCTGAGTCAGAATCTCTGGGAGTAGGACCTGGGAATATACATTTTCTGCAAGCTCCTAAGATGATACTTGTATTAGGATCCTATTTCTGCTGTAAGAAATTGCCACAACTTTATGGCTTAAAACAACATACACTCATGGTCTCACAGTTCTGGGGTCAGAAGTTTACAATGGGTCCAGAGGGCTGTCTTCCTCCTTCTGGAGGCTTTAGGGGAACGTCTGTCGCTTTGACTTTTATAGCTTTCTAGAGGCCTCCTATTTTCCTTGGCTCATGGCCCCTTCACCAGTCTTCAGAGGTAGCAATGTAGCATCATCTTTCACCTCTACCTCCTGCCTCTTTTTTTTAAGGATTTGTGATTATGTTGGGCGTACCAGGATAATCCAGGGACCCCTCCCCCACCATCTCAAGATTAACTTAATCACATCCTCAAAGTTCCTTTTCAATGTAAAGTTACATATACACAGGTTCCAGAGATTGGGACATGGACATTTTTTGGGGGGTCATTACTCTGTCTACCATAATATTTAGAAAAATTAAAATTTGAGAAACACTGGTGTATGATAGATACTCAATATTTTTCCCTTAATCACTGTATATATATTTGAACTGTTATTAAATAATATTGTTCTGTCTTGGAAAGTTTATATAAGATAGAGGTCTTAAAGTTTTATATATAATTAGTCATTTTAGGAGTTCTCTATTTCAGTAATCTTTTAAAAAATATCTAGCAAAGTAAAAAGTTGGTAATGCTCTAGTTTTTATGGTAGGTATTTCTTATCTGTGATTTTAAAAGCCTTTAAAGGCATGTATCTTTATTTGATTCTCACTGCCCCCTCCCCCAGTTTTGAAAAATTTGATTAAAAATTACAGTAATAGTACATGGTGTTTGAAAAAAAATTCAAACAAACAAAAAGTGTATAAACAAATAGGGAAAACTCCTTACCTCTTCCTATGCCTACTTTCCCAGGGGTAAACAGTATCTATAGTTTTGTACTTGTATCTTTACTCTTTCTCCTGTCCTCATATAAGTATATATAATATTAGATGTCTTAAAACTCTCCCAGGCTCAGCGGCCATGGCTCATGGGCCCAATCGCTCTGCAGCGTGTGGGATCTTCCCAGACGAGGGCACGAACCCATGTCCCCTGCATCGGCAGGCGGACTCTCAACCACTGCGCCACCAAGGAAGCCCTTAAAACTCTTTTTAAACAAAAATAGGATCATACTCTCTCTATATAATTGACACACAGCACTGTATAAGTTTAAGGTGTACAGCATAATAATTTGACTTACCTGCGTCATGAAATGATTATCACAATAACTTTAGTGAACATCCATCATCTCAAAATTAAAGAACAGGGAAAAAAACCTTTTTGTGTGTGATGAGAACTCTTAGGATTTACTGTCTTAACTTTTATATGTAACATACAGCAGTGTTCATTATATTTATCATGTTGTACATTACATCCCTAGTACTTATTTATCTTATAACTGGAAGTTTGTACCTTTTGACCACCTTCTTCCAATTCCCCCTTCACCCACCTCTTGCCTCTGGTAACCACAATGATCTATTTTTCTATGAGTGCATTAGTTTTTTGTTTTTGAAGTACAGTTAACATCCAACACTATATTAGTTCCTGTTGCACCAGCATAGTGATTTGGTATTTATACATTTCAAAATAACCACCATGATAAGTGTAGTTATGATATGTCACCATACCAAAGATATTACATAGTTACTGGCTATATTCCCCACACTGTACATATCATACCCATGACCTATGTCTTTTCTCCCCTCACCCCCTTCCACTTTGGCAATTTGTTCTCTATATCTATGACCCTGTTTTGTTATGTTCGCTCATTTGTTTTGTTTTTTAGATTCCATATGTAACTGAGATCATACAGTATTTGCCTTTCTCTGTCTGATTTATTTCATTTAGCATGATAGCCTCTAGGTCCATCCATGTTGTTGCAATGGCAAAATTTCATTCTTTTTTGTGAGTAATATTGCATTGTATATATAAACCATAGCTTCTTTATCCATTCATCTGGGCACTTGGGTTGCTTCCATATCTAGTCTATTGTAAATAATGCTGCAGTGAACATAGGGGTGCATATATCTTTTCCAATTAGTGTGTTTGTTTTCTTTGGATAAATACCCAGGAGTGGACTTGTTGGATCCTATGGTAGTTCTATTTTTAGTTTTCTGAGGAACCTCCATACTGTTTTCCATAGTGGCTGCACCAATCTACATTCCCACCAACGGTGCCCGAGGGTCCCCTTTTCTCCATATCCTCACCAACACTTGTTATTTGTTGTCTTTTTGATAATAGCCATTCTGACAGGTGTGCCAAGTATGACTTTTTGCCAACTTCAGAATAATACCTGAGAGAGAGAAAGAGATCTTAAAGATTTTAAGAAAAGTTGAAAGCCTCCTCCTTATATAATGGAACTGAGATTTGAATCCATTCAGTCTTTCTTCCAGGACTCCCCACAACTATTTAAGGGAAAAAAAATTTTTGGACCAGCTGACATAAGTTATTTTTTAATTACATTGTAGAAAACTGAACTCAGTATAATTTTTTTATAGACCTCGTACAACTATAAAACCAAAATGATTTTTAAAACCTAAATGCAGGCCATCATCAAAAAGTCTACAAACAATAAATGCTGGAGAGGATGTGGAGAAAAGGGAATCTCCCTACACTGTTGTTGGGAATGTAGATTGGTACAACCACTATGGAGAACAGTATGGAAGTTCCTTAAAAAACTTAAAATAGCTACCATGTGATCCAGCAATCCCACTCCTGGGCATATATCTGGAGAAAACCATAATCCGAAAGGATACATGCACCCCAATGTTCATTGCAGCACTTTTTACAATAGCCAAGATCTGGAAGCAACCTAAATGTCCATCAACAGAGGAACAGATAAAAAAGGTGTGGTACATATATATAATGGAATATTACTTAGCCATAAAAAAGAAGGAAATAATGCCATTTGCAGCAACATAGAGATTATCATACTAAGTGTAGTAAGTCAGAGAAAGACAAATATCATACAATATCGCTCATATATGGAATTTAATTTTAAAAAGATACAAATGAACTTATTTACAAAACAGGAGCTGACTTATAGATATCAAAAACAACTTATGGTTACCAGAGGGGAAACATGGGGGAGAGGGTTAAATCAGGAGCTTGGGATGAACACACGCACACTACTATATATAAGATAGATAACCAACAAGGACCTACTGTAGAGCACAGGGAACTCTATCCAATATTCTGTGATAACCTATATGAGAAAAGAATCTAAAAAACAATGAATATATGTATCTGTATAACAGAATCACTTTGCTGTACACCTGAAACTAACACAACATTGTAAATCAACTCCAATAAAATTAAAATATTAAAAAAGTTTTTAAAAATTAAAAACTAAGTGCAAATAAAACTGTAGAACCAGTAAACTTTAAATCATTATGATGTGTTACAAAGTTACTGGTCAAAATGTGACTATCATGATTGGTATTATGGGCCAAGTCCTTCTGAGATGAACGTGCCTACCATACTATGGCTCGATATTTGCTTGTCCCATTTGACTCATTGTCAACTTTTGTTGGTACCCCAGGCCACCATTTTGCACACAATATAAAAACATCATCTGTGTTAAGTCCACCTCTCTCACTAGCCTAGAGCTGTTAAAGTCGTGTTATTTAAACACCAGCAAAACTGTAAATGTAAATCATAATAGTACATATGAATATAGCACTGACATTATAAGGCAATCCTTGATTATCATTGTCCACGATGTTCCAGGCTAGGTTTTTGCTCATTTTTTGAGATTTTCATTGAAAGTAAATCACGTGTTAAATTTGGAGAAAGAGCTGTCAGATCCCCAGAATGTCCACAGACCCCAGTCTGAGAACCACTTCTACCTCAGTTACATATTATAAATGGATATTTGAAAATTCACAGCTGTAACTGAAAATGTAACTCCAGTGTACATATGTTAAAGCAGGTCTCTTGCTTTTCGAATGTCACCACTATTTTCTCCATGTACCCCCTTGCCTAATATCCTCATTTTCTCCCCTTGCTTAGCCTCAAGCTTCCAATTAGAGCAGTGGTTCTCAATCCTTGTTGCATTAAAATTACATTAGAATTACATAGGGAGCTTTTATAAGAATATAATATCCAGTCTTGGATGTGTCCCTGGGTTTTGTTTCTGTTTTTTTGTTTTGTCTTATACTTTGTTTTTAAAGCTCTCCAGTTTGTTCAATGTGCAGCTGGGATTCCAAACCACAAGATTCTAGAACTATTGAAAATTTCTATCCAGATACTTTGGCTTATTAAGGAACAGTAAGACTATGTATTATATAAAACTGCTTACTGTATGCCATGTTGTCCAACACAACATACTGTTACCTCATGAAATCATTGATGCTATGAAATAGGTATTACCTCCATTTTTCAGGAAAGTAAAGTTTAGAGAGACTAAATAAGTTCCTTTGGGCTACATCGTTATTAGCAGCAGAACCAGGATTCAGATTGTCTGTTAATCATGATCTTAACCACGAAACTATAAATATCCAGTCTTATTTCACCCTTTTATTACAATATAGATTAACCAGTCACTGTTAAACACACACTTTGATGAAGGTGTTTTTACTTTGAATAATGAATGTACATAGTTTGACTAAAAATATATAAGCGTAAAGTATGAATGCAGTTCATATGAACACCTGCAGCTGTAGCTCTCTCTCTTTTTTTCCCATTCAGTTAAGAAGTTTCTTGGAGAAATGATTTCATTCTCCAAGGTTGGATTTCTTCTCAAAAGAGGCTGAAAAGCATTCAGTTAGTTAGCTTACTTTGTTTTCAGGTCTATTAAGAAATAACTGCATTTAAATCAGATTCTGATTAAACTTATAATTTTAGGATTACCATATTTGGTTGATTTTAGCATGCACATTTTCTATATTTTAAATCTTTGAAATCAGAAAGAAATTTGTTTCTTACACTTTGATGCACACTGTAGTTAAATTGGCAGATTTTTCTTTCTTAATGAAAGATAAAATAGTCATGTATCTTAAAATTAATGACATCTTAGATTTGATGAATTAACAATAGTGGTTATATATGAATGACCATTCCATATATAATCAGGCTATTTTTGGAGGTAAAACAGTGTGATGTATTCTCAGTATCATTGTGAAGATTAAATAAGATAAAATAATCATCACAGTATCTGGCACATAGTAAGAGCTTAGGAAGTGTCAGCTGTTATTATAGCATTGTAAATACTAGTGTTATAATTGCATGATGGATCCACAACCACAGACCAGAGAAAGGTGTCCAAGCAGTCTTCAGTTTGTAAGTGAAACTTATTTAAGTTATTTCCTGTAGGTGGGTTCTTTTATAAACAAATCTGACTGACATTAAATTGATATTTCCAAGACTGCTGTATTTATAGAATGCTGAAAGCCATCATTATACAATATACTCCACTGTACTGCTCATTAAGGACTCTTACTCTGGCATATTCTCAAAATACAGAATTTAACATAGGTATTCAATAATCTAGTCTAGGGGAATTTTGTCCAAGAAGCTCAGCACCAGAGGTTCTATGAGAAACAATATTATTGTCAGTAGACTTTGAGAATATCAGTTATAATAAGAACTGTGCTTCCCTCAGTCACTTAACTTTTTACCTGTAATACAAGTTAAATGGCAAATAATGTTGCAGAAGTAGTGTTTCTCCCTTCTTTCAGTAACTTACACATTTTTTTCAGACCCTGAAGAATTTTAAGTATACTCATACTTATCAGGCATTAAAATGCTTTAATATAAAACATAAACTATGTTAATTTAAGTTTGTACAGAACGTCTTTTTTTTTTTTGATCCTGGGACAGTGATAGCTCATCTGAGCTTTGATCATTTTCTTTTGTGCTTCTTATGTTGCTTTCTACTATATATATATATTTTTTTTGTTGTTTTTTTTTTTGCGGTATGCGGGCCTCTTACTGTTGTGACCTCTCGCATTGCGGAGCACAGGCTCCGGACGTGCAGGCTCAGTGGCCATGGCTGACGGGCCCAGCCTCTCCGCGGCATGTGGGATCTTCCCGGACAGGGGCATGAACCCGCGTCCCCTGCATCAGCAGGTGGACTCTCAACCACTGCGCCACCAGGGAAGCCCCTGTAATTTTTGTTTTTGTCTTCATGTTTCATGCTTCCTGAGGGAAACTTCTTAAGTACAATTTTGGGATAAGTGAATAGATTATTTTCAGTATTGATTTTTATTTTTTAAAATCTGCAGAAAGTAAAAAAAAAAAACACCAAGGATATTTTTCTGGCATTTTATAGAAGGGAAATATTTTTTAATTAATAAACTTTTTTTAGAGAGAAGTGGTTTTTTTTTAAATATTTATTTATTTATTTTGGCTGCCCTGGGTCTTAGTTGCGGCATGCGGGATCTTTTTTAGTTGCAGCACGTGGACTTCTTAGTGGCGGCATGCGGACTTCTTAGTCGTGGAATGCAGACTTCTTAGTTGCGGCATGCAGACTTCTTAGTTGTGGCATGCATGTGGGATCTAGTTCCCAGACCAGGGATCGAACCCAGGACCCCTGAATCGGGAGCTCAGAGTCTTACCCACTGGACCACCAGGGAAGTCCCTAGAGAGAAGTTTTAGATTCACAGCAAGACTGAGCACAAAGTACAGAGTGCCATATACACCCTGTTCCCCACACATGCACAACTTCCCCCACTATCAATACCCCATGACACAGTGGTACATTTGTTACAATCGATGAATCTATATTGACACATCATCACCAAAAGTCTATAGTTTACATTAGGGTTCACTCTTGGTGAAATACATATATATTTTTTTTATAGCATTTTACAGGAGGTATTTTTTAACATATGGCTATTTTTTAAAATTTTTTATTGAAGTATAGTTTATAATATCATATAAGTTTCAGGTGTACAGCACAGTGATTCAATTATACATATATATATATGTATATTCTTTTTCAGATTCTTTTCCCTTATAGGTTATTACATAATATTGGGTATAGTTCCCTGTGCTGTACAGTAGGTCCTTGTTGGTTATCTATTTTATACACACTAGTGTGTAACATATGGCCATTTTTTTAAGTATGTATTTTTTTAATGGTTTCTTTATTTTATTTTTTTATTTATTAATTTTTTTGGGCACGCCATGCAGCATGCAGGATCTTAGTTCCCTGACCAGGGTTCTAACCCATGCTCCTTGCAGTGGAAACGCAGAGTCTTAACCACTGGACCACCAGGGAAGTCCCCATATGGCCATTGGTAGTATAGGTAGGGGCCATAGAGTGAGGAAGAAAAGTGGCTAGAGCTGTTTAGGAGGTGCCATTTATAGGACTCCATTGCCAAGTTTTTGGCTTGGGCAGTTAAGCATCGATAATGTTAGACTATATAGGGAACTCAAGAGAAAGAGCAGATTTGGGTTTGGAGATGTATAGGTAGTAGGGGGGAGTAGAATATGATGTTGGACTTAGTGAATTCTACATGTATTTATCATTACTTTTGTTTTTCTTTTCCCCTTATTCCTCACTCTTTTCTCAGTTTTCTCCCCTTGCCCCCACCTTGACTTCATTAAGTAGCCATGCCCTCGAACAGAAGGGGATTTTTTTCCTTTGAGTAAGATTAATTTAATGAATTAGTGTTTGGCATACCTCACTTCTGATCATCACAACAATTATGTAAGATGGTTGGATAGTTATAATTTCTAGGGATTCATAGTACTAATTACCATTTCTCCTTTCCAACTGCAAGTATATACACACATGATTGATAGTATCAATAGAACGAGAAATAGAGTATCACTTTATTAAACCAGGCATGCACCCTATGGTTCTCCAAGTGCAAGGATTCTGGAAACCCATTTATGCCTGGTATTTTTACTCCCTCTTTTATTAATTGAGAACATGTAGGCTTTAGGCACTGGCTCCAGCATGCCTTATCTAGAAATCTGGAACAAGGTGCAGGACTACACCCTCTGAGTTTCAGCAAAGAACAGGAAATATAGAGGCAGATTCCTGGCTTTTATCCTTGATGTATTAGTCAGGTTGGGCTGCCATAACAATACACCATAGACTGAGTGGCTTAATCAACAGCATTTCATTTTCACACAGTTAAGGAGGCTGGGAAGTATTAAGATCAAGGTGCCAGCTGATTTGGTTTCTGGTAAGTGTTCTCTTCCTGGCTTGTAGATGGATGCCTTCTTGATGTGTGGTCATATGGTCTCCCCTTTTTTGAAAATTAATTAATTAATTTATTTTTGGCTGCATTGGGTCTTTGTTGTTGCGCGCAGGCTTTCTCTAGTTGCAGAGAGTTGGGGCTACCCTTCGTTGTGGTGCACGGGCTTCTCATTGAGGTGGCTTCTCTTGTTGAAGAGCATAGGCTTTAGGCGCACAGGCTTCAGTAGTTGTGGCTCTTGGGCTCTGGAGTGCAGGCTCAGTAGTTGTGCAGTGCAGGCTTAGTTGCTCCACAGCATATGGAATCTTCCCGGACCAGGGCTTGAACCCGTGTCCCCTGAATTGGCAGGCAGATTCTTAACCACTGCGCCACCAGGGAAGCCCTTATGGTCTTTCCTTGGTGCATGTGTTTGGAAAGGGGGGAGGTGGGAAGGGAAGGAAGAGAGGTAGAGAGATTTCTCTTTTCCGCTTCCTGTAAGGCCACCAATCCTATTGGTTTACGGCCCCACCCTGATGACCTCATTTAACATTAATTGCCTTCTAAAAGCCATGTCTCTTAATACAGTCACATTGGAGGTTAGGGCTTCAACGTATGAGTTTGGGGGTCGGGGGAGGTGTGGTGGGACACAGTTCAGTCCATAAACTTGGAAACCTCACTTCGGAGTAAAGAGGTGGTCCAGTGACTATTGAAATCACACCAGTTATTTACTTCCAAAATATGTAGAGATTTTCCAGCTATCTTTCTCTTACTGACTTCTAATTTAATTCCATTATGGTTGGAGAATACACTTTGGATGATTTAAAACTATTTAAATTTATTGAGACTTGTTTTGTGGCCCAGAATATGGTCTGTCTTGGTAAATGTTGTATGTGTACCTAGTAAAGATGTGTATTCTTCTTTTGTTGAGTGGAGTGTAATGTAAATGCCAATTAGGTCAAATTGATGGTACTGTTCAAGATTTTTATGTTCTTACTGATTTTCTGTTACTTGTTCTATTGATTATTGAAAAAGCGGGTGTTGAAATCTCAAATATAATTGTGGATGTGTCTGTTTCTTCTTACAGTTCTATCATTTTTGCCTTATACTTGTTGAAGCTATTTTCTTAGGTACGTAAATGTTTAGGGCTGTTATGCTTTCTTGATGGATTGGCCTCATTATCATTATGAAATGGCCACCATTATCACTTGCAAGTTCATTTGCTCTGGAATCTGTTTCATCTGATTACTGTAGCCACTCCAGCTTTCTTTTGGCTAGTGTTAGCACTCACTTTTAGCTTATTTGTGTCTTTATATTCAAAATGGATTTCTTATAGGTAGTATGCAGTTGTGTCTTGCTTTTTTAACCAATCTGATAATCCTTGCTTTTTTTTCTTTTTTTTTTTTTGCGGTACGCGGGCCTCTCACTGCTGTGGCCTCTCCCGACGTGGAGCACAGACTCCGGACGCGCAGGCTCAGCAGCCATGACTCACGGGCCCAGCCACTGTGTGGCATGTGGGATCCTCTCGGACCAGGGCACGAACCCGTGTCCCCTGCATTGGCAGGCGGACTCTCAACCACTGTGCCACCAGGGAAGCCCAATCCTTGCTTTTTAATTAGATCATTCACATTTTAGGTTATTGTTGATATGGATGGGACTAAATCTGTCATCTTATTATTTGCTTTCTATTTGTCCCATGTGGTCTTTGTTCCTTTATCCTTCTTTTTCTGTCTTCTTTTGGATTGACAGTTTGGGGTTTTTTTTTTGAATAATTTCATTATATCTCCTTTGTTAACTTATTAATTATAATTAGTTTTATGGGGTATGTTTTGTTTGTTTTTTCAGTAGTTACTTTAAAGTATGCAATAATTAACTTGTCACAGTTTACCTTCAAATACTTTGAAGTATTTACCTTCAAATACTTCAACATTTCCTTTAAATAGTCAGTTCTATTTAAAAGTGATTTAAAAACAAATAATAAATTATTTTTTATTTACCTACATATTTATGATTTCCAGTTCTCTTTGTGTAGATCCAGATTTCCAAATGGTTTAATTTTCTTTCTGACACAAGGATTTCCTTTACCATTTTTGGTAGTGAGGGTCTGTTGGTGATAAACTTGTTTCAGCTTTGCTGGGTCTAAGGTTTTTGTTTGTTTGTTTGTTTTTCAGGAATTCCAGGTTGACAGTTTTCTTCTTTCACTCCTTCTCTATTTCTCCTGAGCTCACCTTCTTTGTGCTACTCTCCCTTGTCTGGTACTCTGCCCTGTGACTCTAGCCACCTAACTTCCCTTTCCCTTAGTTCTTTTGTGCTTGATTCAGGGAGACTGCTGGATTCCATCTGTCTTCTCCTTCCCTGTCCTTCAGCCTGGAAACTTTCTCCAGGCATCAAAGTTGGGCAGTTTAGAGCTCACCTGTTTATTTTTCTCTCAGAGATCACTGTCTTACACTGTCTGTTGTCCAGTGTCTGGAAACAGTTGTTTGTATTTTGTTGTGGTTTAGGTGTGTGGGTAAATCAAGTCCCTGTTACTCCATTTTGAGTGGAAATAGCACAGTGACTACCAAAATCAAACCAGTCATGTCAGCCATCCTACTGGCCTTGTGGAAGAATTCATAAAATGGATGAATATAGAAATCATGCGTTTCTCCCCAGTATGTTCCTTGGTGGAAGATAAGAGCTGTGGTAAAGTCCTGCTCTCCCTGTGTACAGAGACCCAACCCAGGTAAAGGGAAGAAGTTCCTTTCTCCCCTGACACTTACCATTATCATTGTATAAATGAAGAAATTAAGTGACATGCCTGAACTTGCCCAGGACTGTCCTCACTGGATCCTACTGTCTTTGTGAAAACAGTAAAATCAAATTCTGCAGTGAATGTTTTACATATTGCAGTTACAAAATAGTTATTAAAGGTTAATTTTATTTTTAGATCTTTACATGAATTTTAGTTTTCACTTTGACCATTAGTTATGTTGTATATAACCTCATTTCATTTCTGGAGATGGGAAGGTTTTATGCTTCATGGCATTCCTTGAATCAAATACATTATGAAGGAAATACAGCCTGAAATCAATAATTACTTAATTTATATTCTGGCCCTTTGTATGAAAACTATACTAAGAATGTCTTCTGACCATAAAGAGCAGTGAATTTATAGTGGGTTTTTAAATATTTGTCAATAAATAAATAAATATTTGTCAACTACATGAGGTTTGCTGTTTAAGGTTAAATAATAACTGAAATTTAATTTGATAATTCCTACCATAGCAGTGTATGCCAGAGATCAAAGGGCAGAGTCTTTTTTTTCTCAGAAATTTCTCAAAGAATTATTTTAATTTGCCTAGATTCACTCAGTATTTGAATTTACATTTACTTGATCATAAAACCAATTTTTTCCTCGAAGTTAGGCCACAGTTTAGAACCATCACAGTTCTATAGAAGAATATAAAATTTTAATATTTCAGGTTTAAAATTCACAGTTATAATTTTGGCTTATTATGTGTCCTTTAGAAAAATTAATCTTTAAGATCATTTATCTAAAACCAACAGAAAAATTATTATAAGCCATATGGTTATCAAACAATAAATCATCTCTTAGTTACCAGAGAAATAATTAAGAGAGCAACTTGCCTAGGTTACAGTTAATATTTTATGCTCACTAAATTGAAGCTCTGTACCTTTTGAACACTATTGTGAACTGAAATCCAGATTGAATTGGCCTTTTCTACTTTAAAATGTTTTTAATCAATGGGTATACAACTACCTAACAAATTTGGGGCTCCTTTTAGGGGTGCTAGTAGAACATGTGTGAGAAGACAGGGAAGCTTACTTTGCAATGTTTGAAAGATGGGAGTTTAGGAAAAGAGCCTAAGGAACAATTAGGACAGAAAGTGATGGCTCCCCTGAAAAGTTTTTCCGTCCCTCATCTGTTCAGCTTCCTCTAACTCTACTCTTATTCTGTATACTTTATTTTTCCTTTTCTATTCCCCCCCACCCCGCCCCATCATATTTTCTTGTTTGTTCTTTCTTCTTTGTCTATTTTGTTTCTCCCTGTCCCTTTCCTCCTTTTTTTCTCTTTATTTTGATCACAATTCTTAGTTACTTATCCTTCTATTCTTTTCTGATTGTTTTCTTTAAAGCTTTCCTTATCTCCACACAAATTACTGTGGTTGAATTGGTAAGGAGCCAGGAGGGGAATGTGGATGGCACTTACATATTAGAGGCTTTGTGTAGTTGGGAATTCGGATTGTAGAGGAAAAGGAGATGCCTGTTACGGCAGCCAATTACAGTCCTCTGGGAAGAGAGTCGCCTTGCAGAATTGTGTGAAGTACAAGCTTTACCTTCCTTGGCTTCTGGTGAACTCTATTTATTCTTCTGTGCCTAGAAAATATCTATCTGCTAACAATTGGGTGAAAAATTCAGTAGTAAGTATTGCATAAATTAGATTGAATTTCTTTTTAATGAACTCACCAATTGTTTTACTACTATAAAGAGTTGTTTCTTTTGTGTTATGCCTATGTAGCACTTTTAGTTAAAAACTATTTTGATGGAAGATATGTAAATACTAATCATAAATGCCATATTTCTTTGTTATGCAAGCTTTTAACCTATAATATAATCATCTGAGCAGTTTAAATGGCATAAAATATATGCCTTTTTAAAAGTTTTAATATAGTCTACGTAGTGTTTTAAAAAACTACATAGCATTGTATTTTTTGTTACTGTAATTTATTTAATAGCTGTGGTAAACAAATTCAAATTGGTAGGTGATTGCTGTTTTTTATTATGCAATATTTGCAAAGGTGGGAAAAGGGTTAGTACTTATTACTTGACTGTAAGTAATTTAGGGAACATAGGAGCTCAGTATGGGCTCAGTTCTGAGTACACAGGCTTGTCATAGCTCATATCAAAGGAGCACCTTCTGTGCTTCCAGAATTCTCTTATGTTCTTTTTTAGTTTTAGAACCAGAACTGTTTGTCTTTTAATGTTATTTAGATCCTTGTTTCAAGAAGTTCAAAGTGCTTTAGAAAATACTATTAATCTTAAAATATCTAAGAATGATGGAATGAATATTTTGTATTGATTTTGTTCATAATAATTAAATTTTTGTGTATATATATGAAAATTTCAAAACACCAGTTCTGAGCCTGTTAGAATGTCTACAAACATGAGCAGTTTTAGAAAAATTTAAGAAACATTTTGGAGCATTGAAAATAATTGAAAGTCCTAATTCTCACCTGTCAGATCACTAAGCCTGCCTTCCTTTAGTCCATTTCCATTGGTTATACTAGTTGTGCTAATTGTTAACGATAGAGAATTAGTGATTAGAGAATTAGCCAAGGCTTTTCCTTTGGTTTCTCTGAGATTTAGTGTGAAGATATCTGTAAGATCTGACCCTCAAAAATTACCTGCTTTCAACATTTTAGAGAATACACTATCAGATGGCAGAACCGGCTGTCAAATTGGAATGTAGGAAACAAATTCTCTTGAGATACTGATGATTGAGGCCCAGGAACATACATGAATATAATCATTTTAGTGGGGTGTGTGTGTGTGTGTGTGTGTGTGTGTGTGTGTTTTAACAACTCTTTATTAAAATGTCAGTGTGAATAAGTTAAATTCTGTTTTTTTTTTTTTTTTTTTTTTCGGTACGGGGGCCTCTCACTGCTGTAGCCTCTCCTGTTGCGGAGCACAGGCTCCGGACGCACAGGCTCAGCAGCCATGGCTCACGGGCCCAGCCGCTCCGCGGCATGTGGGATTTTCCCGGACCAGGGCACGAACCCGCATCCCCTGCATCGGCAGGCGGACTCTCAACCACTGCGCCACCAGGGAAGCCCTAAATTCTGTTTTTAAAAAAAACGTAGTAAAATAAAAGCTAAAAGAACTTCTTGTGCATTGCCTGATGTCCTGGCACCTTCAATCTGCCATTTGTTAGAGGGCTAATAATCTGAGGTCACTTGTCCTATAACACCTGAATTCTTCAGAGTTGGTCATACTTTAACATAGATCTCAAGTTGATCTGCAACTGAGATCTTATTAATTAGTTAAATAACTACACTTTAACCACTCTTTCATTTTGCTTATGTATTCATTGAGCATCTCCTATACGCCAGGCACTGTCCTAGGCACTGGTAATAGAATGATGGATGTGTTAGACCTGGCTCCTGCATGCCTAGAGTTTATAATCTAATTAGAGACAATCGGCCATTAGAGTAGAGTAAGAATTGCAATAGGAACACATGAAGCTTATGAGAGGATTTCCCTCTGTGTCTGCTTCCCGCCTGAGTTGAAATTTAACTGAAATCAGGGACTAGAAAAAAGTTGGCAGATTTTCAGTTTCTCCATCGGAAAATACACAGTTTGTAACAGTGTACTCCTTATTAAGGTTTTTAACCCCTGTTTCCCTTCCCCCTTTGGTTTTCCAACTCATTCACAACTCTTCTTTTGCAGCTTTCAAAGTGTCAGGTTTAGTTTGGGTAGCCATGGCATATAGGAATCCCTATCAGATATAATAGATATTGAGGAAACAGCCCTGAGATAGGTAAGCACCTCGTGTCTCAGTGGTGAAAGATAGGGTTCAGAGTGGTTGCATGAGCAGAGAAACAAAGAAAATTCTGTCAAGATTGCAGAATAGTAACCATGTAAACTGGAAAGTCCAGCTAGAATTCAAAGGAAAACAGAGATTGGAAATTAAACATCAAGATGTTTTACAGTAAGGACCAGAATCAACATTCACAGGCTGGATAACCAATACAGAATGAGCTGTAAGAATGACCTTGATGCTAAGCCAACAAATACCTGAGGCTGAGTCTCCATCCATTATTCTTTCCTGAGCCAGAATTGGAATTGGACTAATGGGGGAGTAGAGTTTAGGTAGGCACACTGGATGAGACTTGGAAATAAGTCCTCAGATTTTTAACATTTTATATACATAGGAGATCTTGATTTAAGGCCTCACGTTACCATTATATTGCTCTGTGTGTCTGAGCTGTCACTTTACTCTCTGAAGTCCAATTTCTTCATCTATAGATTAATGAAAATGCATACTCTTGAAGGTTCCTTTGAGTTCTTACTCCTGAATTCTATACAAAAGCCAAGACTCCCCCCACCTCACCCCACTTTTTAACTTATCCCCTGTAGTTTTGCCCACAGAAGCTGCTTATTTTTCTTTGATGACAGAGGGACCAAGTTTGGTTTTACTTAACTCTAAGTGGTTTTGAATGCACAAAACAGAACATTGAAACATTTTATTTATAAGCAGATGAAATTGTACAGTTTTGCCAAGCATTATAAGGATAATGTTTCTAAGTGGGATATCCTCTTGCTCTTTCTGGCACTGCATGATCCAGACCTTTTCCATGATATCTAAACTGAGAAACCTTTAAACTTGGGAGACATAAGGAGAGAAAGGAATAGCTGTCCAAATTCTTTTAATACCAGGAATCCTTGAAGATATGTCTATCTGAGGAGCTTCCTAGAATCTATGCCCTGAGTTGGTAGGGTAACCTCTACCCTAAAAATGAGTCTTTTTTGTGTGAAATGAAAAATAAGAATGAACTTTCATAATTGAGAATTATTAAGAACTATTGGTAGTGGAAAGTGGGCTCCTACAGATGGTTCTCTACTTACTGTTTGTGACCTTGGGCAAATGATTTTACAAATTTAGTTTTTTCATCTGTAAAATGAGAGAAAAACCTATACCATCGCATTTATTTTTGTTTTATTTCATTTTGTAAAATAAATAAATTTATTTATTTATTTATTTATTTATGGCTGTGTTGGGTCTTCCTTGCAGTGTGCAGGCTTCTCATTGTGGTGGCTTCTCTTGTTGTGGAGCATGGCCTCTAGGCATGTGGGCTTCAGTAGTTGTGGCTTGCGGGCTCAGTTGATCCGCAGCAAGTGGGGTCTTCCTGGACCAGGGCTCGAACCCGCGTCCCCTGCATTGGCAGGAGGATTCTTAACCACTGCACCACCAGGGAAGTCCCTATTTTTATTTTAAATTTAAGAAACGTTAGATGGAAAATAAAAGAAAAAAGAAACAGTATGGTGCTCACTATGTGCCAGGCAATATTCTAAATATTTTACAAATAACAACCTATTAACGACCCTCTGAAGGTCAATACTACTATTATTGCCATTTAATAGATTTTTTAAAAACTAAGGCAAAGAGAGGTTGTATCGCTATAACTTGTACAAAGCCAAACAACTAGCAAGTAGCAGAACTGTTTGCCTGACCTCAGAGTTCATGTTCTTAACTATTACTTTGTGCTACATCATGAGAATTAAGATGAGGAAGCACTTGATAAAACACTCCACAACTCAAGATGATAATGATCATCTTTGTTTAACTGAATGTTCGTATTATGTGACAATTAAAATTTATAGCCAATTTTCAAAGAGCTAGATTATTATAAAAACATACACATGACTTTGTTTTTCAGATAGAACTTCAGAATATTCATTGTTTTAATCATAATTTTGAATTTTGGTGGTTACTGTAGATGTACAGCAGAAATACTTGGTTGAATTTAAACCACACACGTCTAGAAAGCTGCTTTTAAAGTCAGTCCGTGATATGTTTGTTTACAGATCACTTGCCTTTTTCATAATAGAGTGCTGAGGATTTTTTAAAATTCAGTTTAAGCTTTGCTGTTGGCTAACAAAAACAAAGAATATTTTTGTGTTTGAAGGTACTCTTCTGACAGTGGAAATATTTATGTGTCACTAGTATTAATAAAATAATAGTACAGATATAAAGTTGCTTTCATTTATAGCCACAGCCACTATTTTTTGCACTTGTCATTAAAGTCAACTTTGTCTTTTATTCTCTGCTTAAAGACTTCTCATGGTGTATAAGTCAAGTTGCACTAGGAATGAAGAAACCTGGATTTCTCCAGTATGCATACTGCATACAACTTTAAGCAAGAAAGTTAATGTCTTTTTACCTTACTCTCTTCATCTGGAAGTAAGGTAGATTAGGCCACATGATTTCTAAGGTCCTTTACAATTCTCACTTAAAACAGAAACACTCAACACATACCTATGAGATTGGAACATATAAATGAGAAAGCAAAAATATTTCAATGTATGTAGAACTTAACCCATTAGGAGATAAACATCTATGAAATATTAAGAATATTTTTATAAAGAAATGGATGGGTTAGTGTAACTCTGGAAGTGCCTGCAGTTGGGAGAGGGTTGGCTAAAGTTAGCAGTACAGAAAGAAAAAGCAGTGGTACAGGGTGAGAAATGAGTAGAGCGTGGTATAGACAGCAGTTTGGGTAGAACACAGAGAGCAGTAAAAGATGAGATTAAGAACCAGAGGTGGGTGGAGTCTTAAGCAGGGTCACCTCAGTGTATAACTTCAAGAGGGTGTTCACATCAGAATCTGGCAATGCCCAGCCAGAGTAGCTACCTCTGTACAGTGGCGCTGGCCCTAATGCCAGGCTTAAGAGTTTACACTGAGTTTAATAGGAAGTTAGGGAGCCAGTAAAACAAACAAACAAACAGAAAAACTTCGAGGAATGGCTCTCGGGAAGATTAATCTGCATCAGGGTGCAAGGTGAATAAGAAAGGGCCTAGAGTCCTGGACCATAGCTAGGAGACTGGTGTAGTAATTTATGTGTAAAGTAATAGGAATCTAACTTGGTAACTGTTTTGAGGTTAAAAAGGAAGGTTTAATTTCAAGAGAAATTTGAAGAACAAGTTAGTGACTTGTTCAGTCACTGGATTTTAGGACCATAAAGAGGGAGAATCTCCTGCCCCTGTACCATAGACTTAGAAGGGAACTTCTCTTATTCCCTTTTGGGATTTGGGGACAATTTTGTATGAGTGATGATTTTGCATGTGTAATACTTATATTGTGATACATGAATTGCCATTGTGTTAAGAGAGGACTAGGAAAGTAGGCTTTTGTATTTATCATCTGTACCCTTCAGAATAATTGACAATGTATGTCACATCTAATCTTCCATCATCACCACCTACTGAGACTGCTATTGTCAAAGTCACCAATGACTTCCTTATTGTCAAATACAGTGGTCATTTCTTTGTTTATATTTTATTAAACCTCACTAGTGTTTGAGACCATTGGCCATGCCCTCCATGAAACATTTTTTTTCTCGCAGCTTCCATGATACCATACTTGACATATACCAGCTCCTTTTGCTGGTTCATCATCTAACAGATCTCTACTTCTTAGAGTGCCTCTGGCCTTTGTCATGAATGCCCTCTACATGCTTCTAGGTAACTCTTCACTCTAAGTACTATCCAAATGCCGATGATTCCCAAAACTATATCCCCAACCCTGGAAAACAACAACCTCCTAACTAGTATACCTACTCTGATTCTTTTTCCCCTATTCTGTTATCAACATAGCAGTCAGAGCGATCATTTAAAAATGTAAATCAGATCATGTCACTTCTCTAGTTAAAACCCTCCAGTGACTTCCCATTGCATTTAGGATAAAATCTGAACTCCTTGCCCTAGCTTCAAAATCCTGTGTGATGTAGTCCCTGCCCACCATTCTAAACTATAGTTCTTACCTCTTTCCCTCTCTGCTACTGCCATTCCAGCCTTACTCACCTTTTAGTTCCTGGGACATTACTCCTTTATTGTCACCTTAGACCCTCTGCTCAGAATGCTCTTTCCTCTGATTTTTGAATTGCTTGTTCCTTGTTCAGACCTTGGCTTAATTAAATGTTATCTGCTCAGAAAAGCCATCCCTCAACAGTTAGTATAAAGCATTTACACAATTATTCTCAATTTTTGCAATTATAGCATGGCACTTAGCACCATCTTCATACCTACATACTGGTAATATCAACTGAGAGTCCAATTCTCTGAGCATAACCTCTTCTACTAATTCTTAACACCCTTTCTCAGATTCATCCATATGTTTCTCATATTATCAGTTTGAGATGCTAGTTCTTACCTAATTATTTTTAAAAGATTATTTATAAAGAGAAAAAAAGAAAGAAAGCAAAGCAGAAAAGTGTTCAAACTGCTAAGTTCTAATTTTTCAACACCAGAACCAGTGTGCTGTTACTTACGTGTGTCTTCACAAATTCCTCTACTGAGTAACCAGACTATGATCTCCTTAGCAGGGGTTTTACAAAACAATAACTCTAATTAAAATATATGACACTATGTAATTCTTTTATTTACATATTATTTTTCAGTTAATAGGCTTTATCATTTATCTAATGCCAGTCAGAGAATAGTAATTTATTTAAAATTTAGTTTATCTGTTTGTGTGTTTGCTTTATAGGACTGATAATATTTTGTTGCATGTATATCTTTCTATGCATGTGTAATTCCACAAACACATGATCATAACATTCTTTTTGAGAGTTGTGTTTCACTTATGATGTAGATAATCTTTCCTTGTCAAAAGTAGATCTATATCATTATTTTAGATAAAACTGTACCACAGTATATTTAACCAGTCCCTTTTTGTTGGACATTTAGATTGATTACAATTATTTTTGACTGGTATAAACATTTTAATAAATATCCTTCAACATTCATCTCTGTGTACTTGGTCTATTATTTCATTGGAATAAATTCATAGAATAGTTTTTATTCGTATTATTAGATTGTCCATCATAAGTTTGAAAGGACATTATTTTTAGAGAAACTTTCTTTTTGGCAATCCCCCAGGTGTTCTCATGCTTCTCTTGCCATTTTATTCCATATATGAGGGGGGTGCAATCTACTACCTTGGCAGGCTTTAGAAGTAAATTGAACAGTATATACAGCAGCCCAATGGTAGGAAGGACCTTCTTCTGTTTCCTTGAGACAGAGCTTTGAAGTATCCTAGGTTTTTGTTTTAAATCAAGGATCCAGAGACACCACCATTAAGTGTTTATGATGAGTTCTGATTGAGAGGGGCTCCTGGTTAGGACCTCCCAAGAAGGAAGTGGTGGTTCTGGTCTCTCCCCTAGGTTTTTTATGAAGTACTTCTGAAGAAAAGAGATTCATAGACTCTCAAGGTTGAAAGAACCACTGCAAGTCTAATTCAGTTTCCACTTGACAGCTAAATCCCTTCAACCACACCCCTGGCAATTGTTTATCAGTCTGTTTGTGCCTTGGTGATGAAGAATTTACTTCCCAAGTTAGTCTGTTTCACCTATGGGTCATTCTGATTATTTAAGGTTTTCCCAGTGGCCAAATTATTAACCTCTTTTGTTGGAGAGAACAGATGAAGAACTTTAAGATGGCTGAACTCCGGAGCCAGAAGAGTGTGCCACAAAAAAGGAGCTAGTCTGGTCATGGCTTCTAGTCAGACTGTGTTGTAAGCACTATCCTCATTGAGGTTTTGGGGGCAGAGGGACTATGTTTTGATTGATTAATTCCCACTCTGTAATGATTTGTCATTGATAGCCTGTGAGAATCTATAACATCCTTTCTGTTCTTTTCGAAGTTATGTTTTACATCAAATAATTTATCTCTTTTAAAATGTATAGCTAGTAGGTAAGCCTTAGCACGTATTTGTCTAGATTTGCAACACTTTTTGTTTTTGTAAAGAGTAAATTGTTTTCAGAGACCCAAAAATTATACCTTATTTCTTGAGTAAGCTATGTCCTCAAAGTATTGTTGGATCTAATAAATTTTCTTTAGTATGACATAAAATTTCCCAGTTCCTTAGTCATATTCTTTACTACAGTAAATTCTGCGCTATGGCAGAGGTTTTAGAGATTGAAATTATCAAAATTTTAATAATGCAACTTTTCTAATGACTACTGTGATTTAGTATTCTTATTTATTAAAATTCAGACACTCATAAATTTTTCCTGACAAGTTCCTAAAGGTTGTCATCACGTAACAGTTCTTTAAAATTTTTAGTGGAGTATAGTTGCTTTACAGTGTATAACAGTTTAATTTTTATCACTTTAAACTTGGTAATTTCTAGTATATGAGTAAGCCATTTCCTGATAGGGTTGTTTTTTATTTTTTTACAGTAGCTCCTTGTTAATTATCTATTTTAAATATAACAGTGTGTACATGTCAATTCCAAACTCCCAATCTATCCCCCTCCCCACCCTTCCCCCCAGTAACCATAAATTCATTCCCCCTTCCCACCCTTCCCCCAGGTAACCATAAATTCATTCTCTAAGTCTGTAAGTCTGTTTCTGTTTTGTAAGTAAGTTCATTTGTATCATTTTTTTTCTTAGATTCCGCATATAAGTGATATCATATGATATTTGTCTTTCTCTCTCTGACTTAACTTCACTTAGTATGATATCTCCAGGTCCATCCGTGTTGCTGCAGGTGGCATTATTTCTTTCTTTTTAATGGCTCAGTAATATTCCATTGTATTATATATGTACCACGTCTTCTTTATCCATTCATCTGTCAATGGATATCCTGCTAGGGTTTTGGAGATAAATTATAATTAAAAAAAAATACTGCCAAATATATATGAGACATTACTTAGGCTGTGAACCATCCTTGGTACTCACATGGGGTAACTGACATCTTGACATCATTCAGCTTTCCATAGCGTAAGAGCCACTGCTCTGCCACAGTTCTTAGCTCTGCAGGATTACCCCACAGTCTGAGAGAGGGAAAAGGATGAGCCCAGAGAAATCTCCCGGGAGCTAAAATCATCCCATGTAGCCAGCCCATGGCAAGCCTGAGCTAGCCTTGAAAACCCACAGAACCATCAGAGAAAGGTCTGAATGGATTTCTTTTAATGTCTTTTGCTTCCCTCTGAAGGACACCATGGTTTAACTCAGTGAGTCCCAGGAGACCACAGGAGACCCTTGGCTTATGACCTAATTGGTTCCTGGAGGAAAGTTGAAAGTTGAGACCTCTTTTTTTCCCCCAGTTTGGCACATTATTATAAGTTATGGTCCTTTTCCTGGAAACAAACCCTGTACCACAATATTCCAAAATATATTGTTAAAATATATGTTGAACATATATTATTTATATTTTTACAAACATCTGTTAAAGCATATAAAGGCAAAATTTGTAGCCACAGTGAAAGGAAGCATGCGTGGGGTAGTTAGCGACTCAGATTCTAGAACCAGACTTGTGTAGGTTCAAATTTCAACTTTGCAACTTCCTAGCTGGGTGATCTTGGGCAAGTTATTTAACCTCTCTATGCTTCGGTTATCTATAAAAATGGTGGTAATAGTCCCTTCTAGAGCTGCTTTGAGGAGTAAATGAGTTAATGTATAGAAAGTAGTGAGAACTGGCAATGCCTAACAACATTACTAAGTGCTGGCTGTTATTTTATATATTGCAAATGGTCATTTTAGGGACTGAATGGTCTTAAAATACCAGCTCAATCAAGTTGGCTCTCAAGACTCCTTCTTTTCCTGATAAGGCCTTCCTGAGGCTAGAAATAGGCACTCGTCGTCATACTCTTCAAGGCTATTCACAATCAGGCAAGGACCCATCTTTCTTTCTTTCTTTTGATACCAGATAGTCTGGATGAATATTTTGAATATGATGCAGAGGAGTTCTTGGTCTCTCTGGCCTTGTTAATAACAGAAGGACGAACACCTGAATGTTCTGTTAAAGGTCGGACGGAAAGTTTCCATTGCCCTCCAGCACAGTCCTGTTACCCAGTAACTAGCAAACATGAATGTAGTGATAAGCTGGCCCAGGTGAGAATTGTGTTTTGAATGCTTTTTATCTTTTATATAAACCTGTTTAAATTCTGTCATTGACTTTGTTAAATCACAATTATAATGTTCACATTTAAGTATAAAATTGGTCACAACATAAAGAAAAGGTACTAATCCTGAACTGCAGCTAATAATTTTGGCTGTAAACAAGGCTCTCAAAGGCCACAGTAGGTAGCTTTTCCATCAGCAGGCAGGTGGGCAGCCAGTTTCATACCTGCCTCCACACACACCAGATTTAAGATTATCTTTGTTACTGTGAATTAGCTTTTCTTTAGTTTTAGTCTCAGCCCCGGTTCATCAACTTTGTGTTCTTGTTTATTTAATAGATTGATGTTCATAATTATTTTCCCCACATTAATCACTTTCCCTCTTACATCCCTCCCCTTTTTAATGGGAGGATACTTTTTGCTATCATTAATGTTTTTGTAGAATACTGTTAAAAATATTTATTTTGATATGTAGCGTATAATTTGCTGTAAGGATTTTTCTCCCAGTTAGTCTCTTAACTGTAGTCCAAAATTTTAAACTTCTAAAAATGTTGTCTACTTTGAGTGTTTAATGAAAATGAGTTTTTAATATTTTGATCTTAGAATGAATCTTTCCTCTAATTAATGATGATGTAATTAACAAATGAGGCGAGGCTGGGCCATCTTGAGGCCTGTCAGACATTGGGCATGGCAGTTCTTTTTCCACAAAATAGAGCAAAGATATCCTCCCCGGAGAAAATTTGCATCATAATTGTTGTTTGCTACTAATCCCCACACTCTAGAGCTCCTAGTGCTGATGCATTGTTTAATGAGGAAACCTAAATAGGCAGACAAGCCTGAGCTGAGCCCTGCAATAGGCAACTCATTTTCATATAGATGTCTGCTTTACAATTGTATTTTTCAAATTTAAATATAAAATTGGGTGGGCTCTTGAGCCATTTTGCTTATCTCCATCTTCTCCAAGTGTCGCCAAGCCCGACGAACTAGGTCTGAGGTCGCATTATTGTGGAAGAATAACCTTCCAATCATGGTGGAAGTGATGCTACTACCAGATTGCTGCTACAGTGACGATGGGCCCACCACAGAAGGGATTGATCTAAATGATCCTGCAATTAAGCAAGATGCATTATTATTAGAAAGATGGATATTGGAGCCAGTTCCTCGACAGTAAGTTGAACTGAGTTTGAAGTTGTCCTTTGTAAATCAGGTTTTCCATTACTTTCTATAAATTATTTTAATAATATATCATATCTTTGAGTTCCTCTATTTATGTAGTAAAATTTACATATTTAGTACTTATGTGACTTCAAGTGACACTGGTAAATGCACTCCTATACTCTTGAAAGCACATGTCCTGAGTGATATGTTTATTTCAACTTTTATCTTTCTAAAATTTAGTCATTTTGTACTTGTTGACATTTAGATGATGCCTTTTTACTTCCCTTAGGAGTGGCGATCGATTTATTGAAGAGAAGACTCTCCTATTGGCTGTCCGCTCATTTGTGTTTTTTTCTCAATTAAGTGCTTGGCTGAGTGTTTCTCATGGTGCTATTCCACGAAATATTATTTACAGGTATGTCTAGGGCAGAAAAAGGACAATGTGTATTCAGCTACAGTGGTTAGCTACTGAATGACATTTTACCTTTTAGGCAGTTTATATCCTTCATTTCTAAATATAAGGGGACAAAATTTACTGAAATTAAAAAGTAAAAAATTTACTTGTTTTTCAAAACAAGTTAGAGAAATTTAGATATGACTCAATATGCATTTTGCTTCTTGGGTTAAATCTGGTGTAGAATAGTTTTCAGAGAACTTTTCAGCTTACTTCACAGAACTAACAATGAGAATGTACCACCATTATAAATAAAGTGGAAAAACTCTCTGGGTTGCTGAATTTCCATAATGGTAAACTTAATTTTAAGATCCTGAAAACTATAAACACACAGGCTGCTGAACAACTGTCTTAACTGTCTCTTTAGGCAGGTGGCCGTGAGATAGAGAGTATCTCTTAATCACCATGCGCAACAGAATTAGCTGAATCCATTTATTTAGTAGTAAATGGAAAGTCCTTTTTCTGTTTTGACAACTAATTTTAAATTATAGTATTTTTGAGCTTTAATGCTTTAATAGAATAGTGTTCTTAAAAAGATGGTCTCCATTCCAGGTATAATCTATTTATGTTGGTTTTGTTAGAATGACATGCATGGTAAAGTAGGTTAAAATAAAATCTCAATAGTAATTAATGCAAACAAAGGTAAGTATATGACTGTTTAACATTTTTTAAATAACATAATAATGATTTGTTTTATAATCCATTGATTCCATTTTTTTCTGTGTGATTCTAGAATCAGTGCTGCTGATGTAGACCTACAGTGGAATTTTTCACAAACTCCAATTGAACATGTGTTTCCTGTTCCCAATGTGTCTCACAATGTGGCCTTGAAAGTCAGTGTTCAGTCCTTGCCCAGACAATCTAATTATCCAGTTTTGACCTGTAGTATTCACACTAATATTGGCCTTTATGAGAAAAGAGTTCAAGACCATGAACTTAAAACCCATCAGCACCGAAATTCTACTGAAGCAGAGCAATGTAGTACAAACAGTTCACAGCGTCTGTGTAGCAAACAAACTTGGACCATGGCACCCGAAAGCATAATATTACATGCAAAAAATGGCACAACTCCAGAATATACTGCAGCTGTCAAAAATGTCAAACTATATCCGGGCACTAGTGGTAAATCTGACTATGGAACATCTCAAGGCAATATTCTGGGCTTCAGTGGTATAGGAGATAAAAAGTCACATGAAACATCAGTGAGAACTTTAAAATCATTTTCAGTGATTGATTCTAGTGAATCTAGCCGCCAGAGTTCCTGGCAGTCAGTTGGTGAGACTAATCCTTTAATAGGCTCTTTAATTCAGGAGCGACAAGAAGTTATTGCAAGAATAGCTCAGCATTTGATTCATTGTGATCCAAGCACTTCACATGTTTCTGGACATCCACTTAATACACAAGAATCTAGTTCACTTAATTCAAAGCTTTTCCGGGTTTCACAAGAAAATGAAAATGTGAGAAAATGTAAAGAAACGTTCTCCATTTCTTTTGGTAATCCAGAGCTCACCTCCTCAGAAGACATCAATGAAGGGAAAATTCGAGTAAAACCAGAAACTCCTCGAAGTGACACTTGCATTACTAATGGTCTTCATTCTGATCAGTCTGTTGGTGAGATTAATCCTTTGATAAGCTCTTTACTCCAGGAGCGGCAAGATGTCATTGCAAGGATTGCTCAGCACTTGGAACACATTGATCCAACAGCACCTCACATGCCCCGGCAATCATTCAACATGCAGGACTCCGGTTCAGTTCCTTCTAAAGTGTTTAGGAGTTCCTATGAAGACAGAAATTTGTTGAAGAAAAACAAGGATGACACCTCTGTTTCCATTTCTGATACAAAATTTTCCTTGTTAGATAACATCAGTGAAGGGAAACACTTAACACCTAATAAACATTTTAGTTATTTTAAATGCAATAGTAATGTCAAGCCTTCTTTGAAACCTCAAACAAGAAGAAATCTGCATCAGAACAATCCTAGTGAAATCCAAAGTACATTTCAAGAGACACAGAACAAAGCCACTGGTTTAATGAATCCTTCAAATATGTCTCATTGCAAAGAAGATAACTTAGATTTCACAATCAGATTGGAAAACACACTTTCTGAGTGTCAATTTAAGGAACAAGAAATTGACAATGAAATCAATAAACAGTATTCAAAATGTAACAGTATTGACAAACAGATTTGCACAAATAAGTATAAGGACAAAATAATAATAAATGAAAATTATAATCCAGAATCTTTTAACAATCACCAGTTTGATCATTCAAAAAAAAGTGACTCGAAAATAAATGTTACTGTGTTGGAAATGTCTGGATATTTGAAGAAACATGCAAATGAGTGCTCAGATAAAGACTCCAAAAAGCCGAAGTCATGCGAACAAAATACTCAACTTAATAGTATAGAAAATTATCTCAATAAAGATAGTGAAGGTTTCAAATGCAAAAAGCCAAACCAATTAAACAATGAACAGGATAAGAAAGAAGATCCAGTTGATGAAATATCTCAAAACTGTTCTCAGAGGAAGAATATAAAAGAATGTTTGTTTACGTGTGAACGACTGAAAACTAAAGAGGTATTGGTAGGTAATATCTAACATTTCAAATATAATCCTCAAACATTTGTTATGGTTTGAACTTTGTTTACAGGAGATCTAGTTAGGCTCAAGATAGATGCCCATTATCTATAAAACTCACTGTCTGATATAATAAACATCCTTGTAAATAACCCACCCACTTCAGAGCAAATGCTAGGTAAATTCTTCCTGTTGCCTTTTTTTGTTTATTTTAATACTGTGAACAGTTGCTGGAGAGTAAATAAGAGTCAGAAATGAAACTTGTATCATTAGCTTAAGGTATTGTTTGATAGCAGCTCTGGCCTACAAGCAGTGTGCCCATTGTGTTATGCCTAGAAATATCTATAGTGAAATCACTGGGCTGTTGGTCAGAATACCCAAGTTTCAGTCCTGACAATTTGGTCCTTGAGTGAAGCTGAATAAATCATGTAACTTATAAAACCCTCAGTCTCCTCGATTTTAAAATAAGAACGATGAATATCTTTTGCTTATAGTTGTGGTGATAATCAAATTATAGATCTTTAAACATTTTGTAAGCTTTTAATGCACTACCTAAATCAAAGATATTTAAGTTAGTTCCATTTTATTTGTCCACCAAATCACTTTTTAACTTTAGAAAATTATTATTAGGCTTAAATTTCCTTTATTTCTCCAAGAAGTATCACAAATTTATATCTCAGTTATATGGAAAACTACTTAACTGCCTCGATCCAAATCTGAATGACCTTGATTCATCTTCTTTATCATACAAATTAGCTTTGCCGGACATTAGAGTCTTAAAAGTATGCCATGTTTGCAATTAATATTTTTCAACAGACGATCTCTTTCTAACACGTGGGTTTAATCAAATGAGAGTTTCCAATTTCCTAAAACTATAATTGTCACAAAAACCTACCCTGGCCTTAAGAATACTAGCTTTTCATGATCCTTTCTGGTACCTAACAGGGAGACTTACTTTGACCATGGTATTTTTCAAGCCACTAATATTTGTTTTTTCATACACTCATTTTAAATATAATTATATAGCATTTACTGGGTGCCCAGGCACTCTTCTGAATGTTTTATACATGCTGGCTTACTAAATCCTTTCACTACGCTCTGAGGTTAGGTGCTATTACTAACTCCAGTTTACAAATGAGAACTCTAGGCCCAGAGAGGTTAAGTAACTTGCCCAAGGTCATAAAGCTAGTAAATGGTAGAGCCAGGACCCCAATTATTCTTCTCTGATTTTTATTCATGTGTTTTTATGCATTTTTTATTTCTGGGTATAAACTTGCCATTTTAAATTCTTAAGAATTAGTCTATTTCTTATATCACTTCAAAAACATAATACTGTGACTGTGTTAAGTATATTTTAAAATTCACATTTAAATTTTTGTATCATGCTGTACCAAATTATATTTTCTGAGAATGGCTCTTGCTACTGACATAGTTTTATATTTTAGAATATTTTACTAATTTTTTCTGTGAGTTTTTTCACAGATTAAAAGAATTGAATGTTAGCTTACTAGATGATAGACTGAGTTTTTTTTTTTAAATAAACTTATTTATTTATTTGTTTTTATTTTTGGCTGTATTGGGTATTCATTGCTGTGCGTGAGCTTTCCCTAGCTGTGGTGAGCGGGAGCTACTCTTGGTTGAGGTGCGAGGGCTTCTTATTGCGGTGGCTTCTCTTGTTGCGGAGCACGGGCTCTAGGCGCACGGGCTTCAGTAGTTGTGGCTCATGGGCTCTATAGCGCAGGCTCAGTAGTTGTGCTGCACGGGCTTAGTTGCTCCGCAGCATGTGGGATCTTCCCGGGCCAGGGATTGAACCCCCTGTCCTCTGCATTGGCAGGCGGATTCTTAACCACTGCACCACCAGGGAAGCCCAGACTGAGTTTTGATAAATATGTTGATAAGGCAATTGTGTTTGGACATACTTTTTTTAGAATATTTGAGTTTATTCAGCATCTTAGAAAAAACTCTTAAACACTGTTTTTTGATTAAAGTGTATATATATATATGTGTGTGTGTATAGATAGTTATATAGGTTGTTAGCTTTACCACCAAGGATGTAATACCTCAGTACATGTTAAGAATAAATCTAAAAACAAAAAAATTTTAAATATTGCCATTAAAATCTAAATCTTTTCCTAGCAGAGAACTATACCACTTAAACACTCAAGTGTCTGGCAGAAACATAATTTTCATTCCTTGGATGGAACCTCAACCAGAGCCTTTCATCCTCGAACTGGATTGCCTCTTCTTTCCAGTCCTGTAAGTGTTTTTCTCTTATTTTATGTTTAGACTTGCAAAACATGTACAATGTTTGCAAATCACTTTATCCAAATTTTAATTGAAAAAATTTAAATACCTTCAAAATAAATTTCTAGTGGGAAAACATTTTATTTTTTGATACATTTAATAGCTAAGTGTTAATATGGAAAAAGGCAGAAAAAATGAATAAAAATGAATTTATTGTATTAGGATTATAAAATTTCTCTGAAATTCTTTTGTCCAGCATATTGATTCTCACTAATGTAAAGAAAATACTTAGTGTAAAGTGGATTTTCTCTAAATAGATTTGTATCATAGTACTGTGGCTGGTTGACACCACCAGCTGAATCATCTGGGAATCAAATTTGTGGCTGTCTTTGACTTGCGACCTGTACAGTTAATCTTCTTATTTTGAGACATATAAGTTTCCCCACTCTACATTTACTAATAAATTTATAGATCTGAGTGTGATGGTTAAGAACCTCGCTTTGGCATCACGCTGACTTCACCCTAGCTCTGTGACATTAGGTGAGAAATATTGTCTCTCTGAGCCTCAGTTTCCTCATCTGAAAAAGGGGTGATAATGTCCACCTTAGTGTTGGGAAGATGATTAATATCATTCCTGGTAAGCATTTGATAGTCGCTAAAGCTGCCATTTCAGTTAAACGAGAGGTAAGCAGTCAATATCCTAGTAAACTAAAAACATGTTTATTTTTGCTATTGACATAATTTTTGTTTTTATGTGAGTTTTTTTAAGTAAACTCAAAGCATGCAATATCTGGCATATTTTCAAAAATTAATTCTTGAATAAGAGATTTAGTTTTAAATTTGTAACTTGGACCTTAGGTGTTTATTTTAGGGAAGTTGAATTCTAAACAATTTAAAATAACCCCAAATGTTTGACCTACGTATGAGGTGCTTTCAAAATGCCCAGGTGATGAGGAAAAAACTTATAGCATCATGCTGGTGTAAAAAGCACTACAGACTTCTGTTCAATATGGTGGACTGAGTTAATACGAGAAGATCCTTCCTCCTTCCCAAACACAAAAATCCTGGACAAAATATAACACAACTTTTAAATACATAATATAGTGTAAGAGCAAGAAAGATAAATCTCTGAAACTAACTTGGGGCAAATTATGACCTTCTAGGATATCTAAATCTAATATAGTGCTAGGGTTTAATGCTCCTGCTGGATCAGGAGTCAGGTCTACACTGGTCATAGCTGGGACCTAAAACCAAACTCCATAAAGCCAGAAACAGGTGAGGACTGCCATTCTAGAAATGGGAGACGAGAAAAGAAATCACCTATTTACTTAAGGGGTGCAATAGGAGGGATAGAGTAGATGGGAAAAGAAGCCCCCAAAAGAATTTGGACCTAAGCCTAAGTCACCCATGGTTAGGGGGTTCTGAATTTGTGCAGTCTATGAGAAAACATGAAACTATCCCACATCTATTACCCATGGCACCAAGGATTTATTTTCATGGAAGATAACTCTTTCTGAGGATGATCTCAGGGGGATTAAAATTATAAAGCACCTTAAAAGAACCAGCAAGAAGAAGAAGTGGGAAAATTCATATTTAGGAATCCTGTTATCAGAGCAACTTGAAAGAGAATCAGAAATAATTCTTTTTAAAATGTTTCAAGACAAGACAGGGAGATGATCTTGGTGCTTTGTGTCCACCTAGAGGGGTGGGATAGGGAGGGTGGGAGGGAGGGAGATGCAAGAGGGAGGAGATATGGGGTTATATGTTTATGTATAGCTGATTCACTTTGTTATACAGCAGAAACTAACACAGCATTGTAAAGCAATTACTCCAATAAAGATGTTAACATAAATAAATGAATGAATGAGTGAATGTATGTTCCAAGAGATAAATGAAGATAAAGACAGGGAACTGAGATAAGAGAACATGTGGGATTGGAAAAATAGAAATTAAAAATATGAAAAATATAATTGAAGTGTACATACACGTGTGCATACACATACACATGGATTAAATGGTGGACTGGAATCAGCTGAATAGAGATTTAGTCAACGGATAGACACGTATTAAGAAAGCACCTAGAATAAAGTGCAGAAGGGAAGAGAGATGGTAAAATATGAAAGAGCCCTGGAGGATAAAATGAGATGTTCAGTATAAGCCTAGTAGAAATTCCAAAAGGAAGGCTAGATGGAATGAGGAAAATGCAGTACTGGAAGAAATGAAAGTAGAAAACTTTCCTGAATTGAAGACATGAGAATTTGGATTGAAGATTTCACATTAAGTTCTAACTCCAAAATATAGAATGGTGCGCTTGTACAACTCTTAAAAATATTGAGGTTGTTTAGACTTTCAGTATCATCTGTTTCTTAGTCACAAATTAGACCAATCACTCAGATACTTTATACATATTTAACATTAATTCTAAAGACAAATCCGTCTAACTTGTATGTTGTATGTGATTTTACCTTTAATTTACACTTGGGTCTTTCATTTTTAGATTATTTTTAGCTAGTTGGTGGTTTGTCTTAAATGTAATTTGGTATACAATAGTGGTTAAAAATCCACAGTAGTATTTTTCAAACCTGTTCTCTGTGAAGCCCCAGCCAGGGTTCTTGGAAATGTGCAGTCGGGTAGGGATGGTTAAAAGAACAGTAGAGTTGGCAGGACCCCAGACTCCCATCGCCATTTAATTCTTTTTTTCCCCCTTTTATTGTAAAGCTATTAATCATTTATTCCTACCCCCTCAATACAGAAGTATATAAAGTAAAAAGTAAAAGTCTTATTATATTATATATTGGGATTACATGTAAGATTTGGTTTTAGAAAAAACTGGTTCTGGTTCTTAAAAAATCAAAACCGAGGGAATTCCATGGCGGTCCAGTGATTCAGACTCAGCGCTTTCACTGCTGTGGCCAGGGTTCAATCCCTGGTTGGGGAACTAAGATCCCGAAGTGCAGTTAGCCAAAAAAAGAAAAAAATCAAAACCTAGTAAAAGTGCTTTTATTAATCATCTTTTTTTTCCAAACTAGTTAATAAAATGAGGACATAGGGACAATATGTAATAAAGAGCATGATTTTAATAAGCTATTAGGAGAGAAGTTTTATTATTTTTTAAGATATGCTTAGCTTTCATTTGAAAATTGTTCTATCAATTCAAGAAAAAACTTATAGTCTGAAATTCTTTTGAAACCTAACAAGTGATTATTTTAACCTTAGGTTCCTCAAAGAAAGGCACAATCAGGTTGCTTTAATCTGGATTCTTCATTACTGCATCTGAAAAGCTTATCATCTAGAAGGTATTTATCTTAAAATTCATTAGTGTATATGAAATAATCTTGCACAAAATTCTAGCCTTTCACAGTAAATAATGTTGACTCTGAAAATCAAAATTTGAACAGGAATCCCATTTTTCAGTTTATCATTTTCAAGATGATTTCACACATACAGTTATTAAGGATGAGTGAGGGAGAAATTAAGATGATGAGTAACTAACTATACAGTGGTCATTATGATAAACAAACACTTACATTGGTTTTAACATTTAAGTGGGTTTGTCTGTTTCTGGTCATTCACCTCCTCCTTTGTCTTATACTCCTTTGCAAAAAAGCCTTGGCAATTTGTTCCATGTTGACAAATAATACTCTCATTATATTCCTTAGTCACATAAGTTTGCCTTTGTATTCTAATTTTTAACTTAAAATGAAGATTGATATAGAAGACTGCATTACAATATTATATATTTCCAGTAGATGCTGCTGATATGTTATAAATTCCACCTTGAAACCTAGGATGTTATTTATATTCTTTATCAAATATTATAACAAAGATTATAAAATCTAATCAGGAATTTAAAATGAGATATTTCATATCTTAAAATTTGGTTACATTAATTTTTTATTATGGTAGTTTAAGTAAAATTGATCAGATCCTCCTAGTTTAATTTGTACAAAAGTGAATTAGAAAATACTGTTGTTAATATGTCCATTTGCTGATTTGTTCTTTTTTTAAATAGTCCTCGACCATGTTTAAACATTGAAGATGATCCAGATATTCATGAAAAACCATTTCTGAGTTCTAGTGCTCCACCTATAACAAGTCTTAGTCTCTTAGGAAATTTTGAGGTAATGTTTTTTGAAACTATTTTAAGAGTTGAAGTTTCCTAACCTAGACCCATGGTGTCATTTATGTCATTTGTTCTTAAAAAGGAAATAAATGGATTACATTTTTCTAAAGCCTTGAAATCACCTCCTTTCCTTTCCTTTCCCTTTTTCTTTTTTCCTTATCCCTTTTTCCTTTTTTGATTTCCCTTTTTCCTTTCCTTTACATGAGAAGTAAAGTTGGGAGAATTGTTGGCAGTGACATTTTAGAATTGGGTAGCTGGTGGAGGAGATGCAGGACTTAGGTGAAATCAGGTTGGATGGAGGTATCCGTTACTCGAGCTGGAAAATAGACTTGACCACACCTTCTTACCTGGTAAAACTGGCTCTGGGACCCAGGAAGGATGATGGTGGGCTGATAGCAGCTGATTCATGATCAAGGAGGCTGATTTTCGAAATCAAATAGTTCTTTGTACTATATTTGCAACTTCTCTGTAAATCTAAATTTATTATAAAATAAGATTATTTTTAAAAAATCAAATGGTTAAAGGTCTCTGATACATGTGCTGCTTTATTTAATGACTCTTCTACTTGGGATCAAGTATATCAAGGGTTTAGTTGTCTTCAATTAGAAAACAATCTTAAACATGAACCTGTAAATGACATTTAAAAAAATTTTTATTGGAGTATAGTTGATTTACAGTGTTGTGTTAGTTTCAGGTGTACAGCAAAGTGAATCAGTTATATATATACATATATGCACTCTTTTTTAGATTCTTTTCCCATATAGGCCATTACAGAGTATTGAGTAGAATTCCCTCTGTTACACAGTAGGTCCTAATTAGTTATCTGTTTTCTCTCTTTTATATATAGTAGTGTGTATATGTCAATCCCAGTTTCCCACTTTATCCCTCCCCCCCTTTACCCCCCAGTAACCATAAGTTTGTTTTCTACATCTGTAACTCTACTTCTGTTTTGTAGATAAGTTTATTTGTACCCTTTTTTTAGAATCCACACATAAGCGATATCACATGATATTTATCATTCTCTGACTTACTTCACTCAGTGTGACAATCTCTAGGTCCATCCATGTCACTGCAAATGGCATTATTTCATTCTTTTTAATGGCTGAGTAATATTCCATTGTACATATGTACCACATCTTTTTTATCCATTCCCCTGTCAGTGGACATTTAGGTTGCTTCCATGTCCTGGCTATTGTAAATGGTGCTGCAATGAACATTGGGGTGCACTTATCTTTTTGAATTATGGTTTCCTCTGGGTGTATGCCTAGGAGTAGGATTGCTGGGGCATATGGTACTTCTATTTTTTGTTTTTTAAGGAACTTCCATACTGTTCTCCATAGCGGTTGTACCAATTTACATTCCCAACAGTGATTTTAGGGAATTCCGTGGCAGCCCAGTGGTTAGGACTCCATGCTTCCACTGTAGAGGGCATGGGTTGGATCCCTGGTTGGGGAACTAAGATCCTGCATGCTGAGAGTTGGGGCTAAAAATATACATATATATATAAGTGATTTTATATGTATGGGTGTGTGTGTATATATATATATATATATATATGTATGTGTGTATGTATACATATGCATGTATAAACATATATAATCACCTACGACCTTGCTCAACTTGCTTATTAATTTTATTGATTTGGAGGGGGTGGATTTTTGTATGTAGATTCCCACATCATCTACAAATAGGGACAGTTTTATTTCTTACTTTGTAATTTATATGCCTTTTATTTCCTTTTCTTGCACTCAGTAGGGCCTAACATGCATGCTAGTACAATATATTCGTTTAAAGTCACAAAAACCTGAATAAAGTCATAGACTACATTGGATCATTGGCCTTATCCATTAGCATTTCTGTGCTCTTTTTCTGAAATTTTCATACACCCTTAGAACATTTTTCTTATTTAAGAAACATTTATTGAGTACCTACTATGTGTCATGTTGTATGCTAGGAATATAAAGCTAAATAATAAACTTCCTGCCTTAGAGAAGTTTACAGGCTGCTGGAGAAGTTGGACATATAAATAATCTATAAACCGAAGTAATTAGCACTGTAATAGAAATTTTCTCAGTCTCCATATATTTGTTCTCTCTGCTAAGGGACTGGGAAGCTTTCACTAAGGAGCTGTCATTTGAGCTTAGTTACAAAAGATGAGTAGGAATTTGCCAAGTAAATTGTGTGAGAAGTGTCAAGGGATTCTAGACAAAGGGAGCTACATGTGCAAAGGCATATGGGTAAAAGTAGTAAAAGAGCATGGTGATATTGAAAAGCATCATCCAGAACTGGAGTGTAAGACTGCGTGCAAGTGAGGAGAGCTGTGGTAAGAGATGTAGGGTGGACCTTACATACCATGCTGTGAATATTTGACTTCATCCTGTGGACATCAAGAAACACAAAGTTTTTAACCTGGTGGGTAATGTAAGACTTTTTTTTTTTTTTTTTTTCCTAAAAACTCTGGCAGTAATACAGATGATACACTAAAGATGGAATAACTAATTAGAGGGTATTGCATTTGTTCAGAGGAGAGGTTATGAGGGTCTGAGCTAGGTTACTGGTGTTGAGGGAGCTGAGGCTGTGAGACTTGAGAGGTCCCATCAGCAGGATATGGATTGGATTGATTGCAGGGCAGGAGGGAGATACAGAAGGCTCGTTGTAACGTAGGTCTCTTGGTCTGGTCTTTTTGACACGGGACTGGAGAATTGCTGATGCCACTTTCAAATTTAGACTCATGAGGGCTTGGAGTGTTTCTTTTCAAAGAATTCCTGAATCAAAGAAACGTTACTCACATTTCTTGATGTATGCATATATGTGTTGATATATGTATAGGAAAGAGAGCTTGTGAAAGGCTTAACATGTTTCTCATACCTGGAAATATAAACACTAAATTGTTAAAAGTGGTTTCCTCAGCAAGTGAGCTTGGGAGAGATGGATAAGGAGCTTCTCTATTGTTTGTATTTATGTACTTTTAAATTTTTTCCCAATGTGTATTTACTGTTTCTTAAATTAAACTAAACAATAAAACATATGTCACTTCCAACAACAATTTTTAAGAGGCAGTTGTTTTTCAGTTAAAGTTATGAGTACTTGGCTTTCTCTTTTGATGGAACTTCTGTATATGACCTGTTAACAAGTTTTCAAGTGCTTCTCTGTGGCTAACAGTAGAAATATACTCTGAGGAATAAGAAAATTTCTGATATTATACCTGCTCTGGTAGAGCATATTTTCTTTACAGAGATAAGAATAACTCATTAAACGATTATATCAAAATAATGGTGAAGTTCAAAGATAGTTCAGTGTGGGTTGGAATAGTAAGGAGGCCAAACTTTGTAAGATGGTAGAAGATTGATTTGGGAGGGTGTTGATTTCAGGTCAGATGAACATTTGAAATGAGGGCATGGCAATGGCAGCAACCACTTTTCTCGTGCCAGAAAGCATACTAACATATTTCTTTAAATAGAAAGAAGGAATGAATGTGTTAACTTTTAAATTTTATTTCTTAAAAATTATTTTATTTTGCCTTCCAGGAGTCTGTCTTGAACTATCGTTTAGATCCTCTCGGCATTGTTGATGGCTTTACTGCCGAGGTAGGGGCAAGTGGGGTTTTCTGCCCCACTCATTTGACTCTTCCAGTTGAAGTGTCATTCTACAGTGTTTCTGATGATAATGCTCCCTCTCCTTATATGGCAAGTATTTTTAATTGTCTTCTTCTGCTAAAATCAACCATCTTAATGACAAATACCTTTAAGCTTAAAGAGATTTAGTACTACTTTGGTGCAATGCTTGAAAATATAAAGTATTTCCTAAGAGGGGATTGAAGGCTGCATAGAGATGAATATGCCAAAATAACACCTCACAACTTCTTTCTGAGCAAGCTCTAATAACAGGTACCCTCTATTACATTTGAGGATTGTGCTGAAAATTTACTTGTTTCTATGTAATATGAAAAAATGATAAAATTTTGATTAGTGACACTGTGATTCCATATCTTGCTGAGTTCACGCAGATTCTCAAGTGCTTACTGGGCACTCTAGTCCTAACAGTGTTGCCTTCACTATGATCCTCATCTCAGTAGAGTTTAGGTAAAGATTTGGTGACGTACAGCTTTTGTGATGCCCTTTCACCCCCTTTCTCCTGTTTGGCTTATCTTTGGACCATTCTTTTTCCAATTCTAGGGTTCTTTAGAATACTAGCTATTTCTGACTCCATGCCAACGTTTTAGTGGAGAGTAAAATAGCTAAGAGGAATAAGAGCACTGTCTTGAGCCTTAGGATCCTATAATTTTATCTTTCCCATCTTTTATTCCAGTGGATTTGAGGATGAAATAAGCCCTCAACTGCAAAAATGATACCAAGTCCTGGTGTGTGATTACTGTCAGCCCTTTTCCGAAAGACAAGTTAGTGGCTAGCAGTGCAAGTCTGTAAGAAGTTTACGTTGATGGTATAAAATATGGAGTCAGATCTGGGTTTTTATGTTAGGTCTTGCTTTGAGAAATACAAATTGCGGTAGGCATAGAAATATACAGCTCTGGTCTTGCTACTTGAATTTCCTAACTTATCCCCTGACCCAATTGCTTCCTTTCTAATATCCCTCTCCCCCACCTTCTAGGTTCCTCAAGGACATTAGCAACAATGTCTTTTGTTATTAATAAAAACTATGAAAAGCAAATTCTGCATAATTGAGAAACAACAGAGGAAGGGAAGTTATAGTTTTTTAGGGACCTAAATGCAGTCTACTCATTACTGATGTAGTTTGTTCACGGAAGGTTGTTAAGCCTTATTCCATTCTAAGGGTGAAAATTTTAATCAAGAGTCTGATTGGTGTTTCATACTTTGATCTAAAAAGCACAGTGGTGTCATTTATTCAAAGTTTTCTTTTTTCAATAATAATAACACTTGTGGGTCATAATTGTAAAGATGCATAACAGTGGTTGTTATAAAAAACAGAGGCCCAGTTCTTCACAAGCCTACCCAGTTATCACATATACCACTTGTTACTCATTTACCATAGAAAGATGTATCCACTTTCCAGTATAATTTTGAAAAAATAACTGTTAATTTTAGATAATTAATAAAATGGAAAATATCATTGAGATAAGCTCAATACCAGAAAAAATGTGTATCTTACTGGAATGCTTACAATATTAGAATATAGCTATAGGGCTTCCCTGGTGGCGCAGTGGTCGAGAGTCTGCCTGCCAGTGCAGGGGACATGGGTTCGTGCCCCGGTCCGGGAAGATCCCACATGCCACGGAGCGGCTGGGCCCGTGAGCCATGGCCGCTGAGCCTGTGCGTCCGGAGCCTGTGCTCTGCAACGGGAGAGGCCACAACAGTGAGAGGCCCGTGTACCACAGAAAAAAAAAAATAAAAAGAATATAGCTATAAAGATGGCCATTCTGCTTTACTGGGACATCAAGAAGTCTCATTAGTTTCAGGTATTCTATTGGCACATGGTAATAAAGAATGGAAAGATAAGGTCTGAGGTCATTAGTGTACAGAGTCCCTGATGACCATTAGGATGAGTTAGAAACAAGTTAAAGAGTGAATTGGCTGAAAGTCAGCTCAAAAAACTATCTTTGAGTGAAATTCATGAGCAAGAGGTAATTTGAACTATGCTTTAAAAAAGCAAAATAACATTAATTCTTGACCTTGGTTGACATCTAAAAAAATAAGGATTAAGAGATAAAGGATTTAGGGGGAAAGTGGGGGTCAGGGGGTGGGATGAACTAGGAGATTGGGATTGACATATATACACTAATATATACAAAATAGATAACTAATAAGAACCTGCTGTATAAAAAATAAATTAAATTAAAAAAAAAGAGAGATAAAGGATTTTATCACTCTGTCTCCAGAAAGCACACACAAATGATCACAGATTTTGAATAAATATTGAAAAGAGTCTAAATTAGGTTAAGTTAGTCTATCCTTTAAGAATCTTTTTCTTACTTTTCTCTGATAATATTCTTTAATAAATTTTCCAATATGTAATTTTTTTTACTCATTAGGAATGGGTTCCCTTTACAAATGACCCAGTCCAAATCTTAGACCACGGATCTTTCCTCCTGTAAATTAATCAAATTAATCTTATTCGCTAGGGAGGGTTATTTGTATTTTGGTAGTTTAGTCTGTTTTCAAAGGTCTGATCATGTTTTGATAAGATAGTACATATCACAGACCAGTGGAGCTGAGACACCAAATCCCTATTTGTTACTCTAATAATAACCTTGGAACCTCTCATGACAAATTATACAAATGACTTGCAAGGGTGAAATTTTAGCACAGAGAATTCTGTCTTTGTGGAGTAGAGATAGTACAGGGCTTTTCATTAAATAATTCCTTTTAGACTAGCTCAAAGCCATATAAATGTCTCTCTCCAATCCTACGTCAGTAGTAAAAATGTTCTCCAAGTGTTACGTAATATGGCAACATTTCACTGTTTAGAAACTATTGCACGGTGGAACCAGGCAGAAAGGTCTAAAGCAGTTTTGCCCGTGGCAAATTCATGGTATGACTTGCTTTATGATCATATTAACAGCACTATATATTTTATTCTATTTATAATTAACGAAATTAAGATATACCTCCTTCAGTTTTACTTAGCTTTGCATATTCTCTATTCCCCAGTCACTTGAGAATTTTTTGTGTAAGATTTTGACCAAATTTAGTTCATCTTAATCTACCTATTCCATCCTAAAATGCCAGAAGAAAATGTATTTTTCTTCTTTATGTTAAATACAGTAACTTTCTAGGTGGAAATATTAATATGCCAACCAATTAAAATAATGAAATTTTTAAAAAATAATAAATTTAATAATAATACAAATAAAATTCCAAATACTTTCCCAGTCTCTTCAAAATTCCTAACTTGCCATTGCCAATACTAGTCTTATATTGCTTAGAAATTATTGTTGTAAAGTGTTGCCTTAAACTTTGAGGGGTTTTATCCATATTCTTTCTTTATAAATTGATTTAGTTACTGTTATTATGTTCTAAAATCTATTAGAGTTGTATTGTATTAAAGGAAGTAAGTGTAGGCTTGGTAGTAGATTTTCCCTCACCAGTTTTTTTATATATATTTAGCGGAGGATGGCAAGGAAAAACAGTAATATATTGCCTGGAGCAATGTGATTAGAAAGGTAGCTATTATTTAGATATATTCTGCTTTTTCTTTCTGGAACTAGGAAGAAGAGGAGCATTATATACCATAGCATTTTTTCATGTAGAGAAGATTGTAAGAGAAAAATTATTAAAGCTTCATTACTGTTTTGGTTAGGGATGCAGTTTGTTGATATGCTGTTTTCATGCTTTAAATGACCATGTAATCATATTTGTTAAGAACCACATATGTCTTTTCAGTGCCCATTTCCATGAACATTTCCCATTATTAACGTATTAATTTAATATTCTGATTGTCAATTGCTGTTCACTTGGAGATTAGGTATTCACATATTAGAGTCTGGCCTTCCCTTTTACCTTTGTCCACTGCTTTCTACCCCCTACTGCCTCCCCTGGTCTGTCTTTCAAACCCAACAGATGTTGCCTGATGGGACAGTCCTGTTTTATATTTACTTTTACATAAGGTTGACACGTTTTGGCAGGTACAGTGTAAAATGATGGGATATGAGTTGTAGAGCATGCAATTATTCTACTTAACTACTCAAAAGAAAACTATTTACCCAGTTAAATGAATCAGCATTTGTTTCTTAAAGCTACCTAAGAATTAAGTATCACAGTCACCACCTGTAGTAATTTGGTCATCCTGGTTATCTAGAAACTTTCACACATTCAATCTTAGCTTCCTGTGTTTTAATTTATACTGTTTGTCATTGTTTCGACTTCTGCAGTGATTACAGCATCTTTCTCAGAAAACTATTTTATATAATATGGCAGTGCCTCTCAAACTTTAATATACATATGATATCATCTGGGGAATCTTGTTAAAATGCAGATTTGATTTGGTAGGTCTGGGGAGAAGCCACAAATTATGCATTTCTAACAAGTTCACAGGTGATGCTGATGATGCTGGTCTGTGTCTAGTCAGAAGTCCATATACGTATATAACAACTCAAGTTTCTGACTGAAGAATTGACTTCATTTTTGGGAAAGACTTAGGATCAGTCCTCATTCCTGAGTTTCTGTATGTCCAAAGACCAATAAATTGTTTTGCTTCATTTCCCTGCTCCCACATGGTACAAGAGAATAATCCTGTCATCCCCCTTTATTTCCTTTTTAGTTAAAGAACTTCTCACTTCTATATCTTATATCTTAATATTAATTTCAAGCAGTATGGTCATTGATGTTATGTATTGTTTATTGAAGCATCTCTAGGAAGAACAGTAAATTGTTTCCTAGTGAGGTGGGATCCTCACTATTTCATATTCATAGAATGTATCTCTATTAATTCAATGTGAATGTTTTTCCATACAAATAAAATTCTGAAATGTTAGTAATTACATGATTTATTATTCTTATTTTAGCCTTTTATGTATATATATGCATCAGTTTGTACTCAGTTTGTCTTCTTTTATTTCAAGGGTGTGATTACTTTAGAGTCCCTTGGTAAAAGGGGTTATCGAGTACCTCCTTCAGGAACAATACAAGTGGTATGTGTTTTATAGCCTACAATTGCAATAATCATTCTCTCACATACATATAGAACTTAGCCCTTTCTCCTGCTACTGCTGCTGCAACAACTTTGGTAAGTAACAGTGGGGCTGCAGCTTTGTTTGGAGTTTCCCTGCTCTGCCTCAGGAATGACCATTTGGGGACCTCCATAAAAGGAAAGCATTAATAAGCTAATCAAGGTGAATGCTTTAGAAAAATAGGTATGACAGTTAACATAATTTAAATAGAGCTATTTTCAGTATAATTAGAATTTAGATTACCAGTACCTTCTACTTAATATAATAAGCCGGATTGAGATTGACCTATGTAAAAGGAGACCCCAAATATTAATATTGCTTTGTCAGGGAAACCTGGGAAGCAAAATTATATTATCCCTACTGTAATAATTTCTAAAATTGATTTAATGAGACGGTTACACAAAGCAGAAATGCAGTCCGACAGACGTCAGGGCAAAGAATGCCTCTTTCCTTTTGGTCTAGGTGTTGATCTAGTTTTGGCTTAGGAGAACCCCTCTAGCCCAGAGCAGTAATCCTTCATCATCCTTGATCTAGGATTCTCAGAAGAGTAATTTTATATCAAGACCAGTTTGTGATTGAGTTCATCTCCAAGTCAGACCCAGGATAATCCTGTAAGCGCGCAAGTCTATTACAGTGTTGGCTCTTGCAACTCTTGGAAGGAGTCTAGCTGAGATTTGTCAACTGTACCTCAATAAAGCTGAAATTAAAAAAAAAAAGAGTCTAGCTGAGTTCCTCACACTAAGGATCTGGTCTAATTCACCAAGCCTTTTGATGACCTTTGGCTTCAGTGTGATCAGTGCTTCGAAGGACCACTTTTACTCATCTTCATTGTTCCAGTATAGTGAAGAGTCTGTACATTTGTTTATTTCGTATCACACAGGAATGAAACATAGTACTAGGCAATATATATGCATGTATGTACATACGTATAAATTTTACCAAGGAAAAATCACTGCATTTTAAAGTAAGATTTTTATGTTGAATGGATTTCTTGAACTAAAAGAGTGATCATCTTCTGATCTCTTGCCTCTGGCTCTGTAGCGCTTGTGAAAGTGTGGGTCACTGGAAAGCTAGCTATCAGGTGTCATAATAATGAGGCATAAACCCAGAGGCAGCACATTTACCCCTTGTTGGAAGACTACCAACTCTACTGGCTATTTTAAATCTGAAATTTGGGTATGTCTTTCATTCCTTGTATAAATTTAACTATGTATAAACATGGCTTGAACTCCTGGCTTGCTAGTTGTTGTGGTTGTTAAATGTATTATTAGCCTTAATCTTAAGACTCACTAGATTTCAAAAATTGGATCATAATATTGATATATTTCTCATTTTGATTCAGTGAGTGATGTCCAGTGCCACGGATGAGCTTCTGAAAGCATGGGCACCAAGTTACCTATTGATGTGTTGGTAATTTGGTTAAAGTCAAATCAGCAGCTTGGAATTTTGTTTAAAAATTAGTGCTTTAAAAAATAATATTCCTTCAGTTATTAATGGCCAAGTAGCAACTGAATTTAATTTCAGTCTATTATGATATTGATGATGATTTGAAAAAAAGTCTAGTGTCACTGCAGTGTTTGAAATGAATCCAACTGTGAGAACGTGAAGTATTACTTAGCCTACTTTGTAACTAATAATAATGAACTTTATTTTCTAAACTTGGAAAAATTTCCAAACAAGAAAAATTCTCTTTTTTGAGAATATATTTTAAATTTTATAATAACCATATGTACCTGAAACATCATATCAAAGTCTAGTTTTACCAAGATTTTATTTTTTTATTTAAAAAAAATTCTATTTATTCACTATTAAGATGTGAGGAAAACTAAAATTCTATTTTGAGCATTTTTCAGTTGACTCATTTTAATAAAGCTAGTGTTTGAAGTAGTTGAACTGGAATGTTTTAATTCAGTGAAGGTGTATTTTGCTTAATCTAATGGAACCATTTCTTAAAATATGAACAAGAGTAAATGTTATGTATTATCTATTATTAATATGAGATTTGTGACTAAAGATTTTGATTTGTTACAGGAGCTTTTATTTCTTTTATTTCTGTAAATAAAAAATCTAATTGAACCATTAAAAAAATATTGAATATCATTTCATAAACTTCTGAAATTTTATTAACTTTATTCCCCCAAACTGAATTATATCCACTGGGATTAATTTATTATTGAAAAGCCTGTTTTATTATTGGCACAATCATTTTGAATCAAATGAACAAATCACTGTTTTTAAAGAATAATTTCTATATTGTTTCTTCAGACCTTATTTAATCCTAATAAGACTGTGGTGAAGATGTTTGTTGTGATATATGACTTACGAGATATGCCAGCCAATCATCAGACATTCCTACGACAAAGAACTTTTTCTGTACCTGTTAAACAAGAAATGAAGAGAAGTGTTAATAAAGAGAACATCCGACATACAGAAGAACGGTTATTACGCTACCTCATACATCTGAGGTAATGTTTCAAATGAATATGAAAATACGTTACTTTAGAAGAAAACTCTAAAATTTTTAGTTTATTTTTAAAAACTGTCATTCTAACTAGACGAGTGCCCCTTGGAATTTGCTTAACTTCGACACTCTTTATGATATGCCAGGATGCAGAAAACACATGGCATATCTTCCTTCAGTCATTACTACTTGTTGAATTAGGGGAGTTTTCATTTATAGCTGTGTCATGGAAACTATGTTATAGCAAAACAATGCTAATATATCTGGGGGAAGTGAAGCACAGTTGTCTAAACCAGTGCTGTCCAATAGAATTGTAATATGAGCTATATATATAGTTCTATATTTTCTAGTAGCCACATTAAAAAAAGTAATAAGCAGAGGTTTAATATATTTTATTTAACCTAACATACAAGTGTTATAATTGGAATATGTAATCTATATAAAAATTATTAATGAGATATTTACATTCCTTTGCTGTACTCAGTTTGAACTAGCCACATTTCAGGTGCTCAGTAGCCACATGTGGCTTGTGGCTGCTGAGTTGGACAGGGAAATTCTTAACTTTCATATTCATTCATTCATTCAACAAACATTGATGTGTCCAGCATGCTTCTAGACTCTTGGAAACAGCAGGGACAAAATCTCTATTCTTATACAGCTTATATTCTGGTGATTCCATTAGAAATATATTTTCCTCAAACTTTTACTACCCAGCTAATAGCTCTAGGTTGTGAGAAACCATTTGTTTGCTCTTGAGGTCCATGCTTGCAGCATCGTAGGGTAAGGTTTTTAGCCCTGAAATCCTAGTATAGTTCTTAAGATCAATGAGCAAGTGTATTGCTTAGAAGAGAGCTCAGTAGCCCTTTGCCTGTAACTCTATTCCTAATAATTTTCTGATGTTGTTCATAAGAAGTCCTCAATCACATCAGTGACAGTAATTCATCTTAGCTTAACTGCTTACTCCAAGGAGCCCTATTCATCAGGAGGAGGTAACTTCAATCTGTTACAACAGCCTTAGCCATATGTAACCAACATTCGCCAAAAAGTCAACTAGCCCAGCTTTTGTCATCTCCACATAATGATTAGATACCTTAAATGCTGTAAAGAAACTGCTTTAGAAGGCATGGCATAACTCCCAAAGCTCACCATGTTCTTCTTCAGGTTGAGAAGGTGAAAAACTGCAGAAAGAATCAAAGAGTGAGCCAGTCTGAGGTCTGCTTTAATATATACAACTGACCACCAGATTTTTCAGCTAATTTGGGAATAAAATCCACAAACCCAGATACTTCTGCTATGCAAAGGGGAAACTAGAGAAATTAACACTAAAGGGTATGTTTGACTATCTGCCAATTAAGTTTATGTGATTAAAGCCTCCAACCCCTGTATTATGCTATAAGCTGTTAGCAGAGGATAGAAACAGTTCCATATACAGCTTTGATAACCATTTTCGTTTCACTGCTAACTTTCCTCTTGGTTTCTAATGATGATTAGGCTTTATTTAGCTAGCCACTACTGGTGGTAGCTGTCCTTTCTCATCCTGTGATTGTCTCAAAACTTGATAGTTTTCTGTGGTGACTTTCCAAGTGTGGAATCCATTTTAACGTACTCAAAATTGTAGGAGGGCAAGTTGTGTGAAATGGGTCATTCTTTGTAGCTAGAAGATGCCCAAATGTAGTGTAATTGGCTGACGTGAACTGAAAGTGCATACTACAGGTAAGGAAAGGTGCATGTGCTGTGGTGTCAGGGATGTAGAGTCAGATTGCATGTGAAACCCAGATTTACAAAAAGAAGCACCTTTGTCATTGTAAGAGGGGAAAGGGAGTATGGAATGTTTAGGGATAGTGAGGGAGAGGCACTGAAATAGCAGCAAGTGCTTTGGCAATATAAGACTTTAAATATCTTGTTAAAGAGGCACTGTTAATGTTGTAGCAAGACTAATCCTTCCTGCTTTCAAAATTTAATTACTCAGGTTTGTTTGTTTTAAACACTAATTCCCTGAAATGAAGCATCATTTTGTTGTTTCTTTGTTTAGGTTCCAGAGTTCTAAATCTGGAAAGATCTACCTCCATAGAGATGTACGGCTCCTGTTCTCTAGAAAGTCGATGGAAGTTGATAGCGGTGCTGCATATGAACTCAAATCTTACACTGAATCGCCAACAAACCCTCAGTTTTCACCAAGATGTTGATAAAGAGTGACAATTTAAAGTATTTGCTCAGTACCCAAGTTTGAAAGTAAAAAATAGCGTAGAAGGGAGTGTACCAAATTAACAAGCAGGAGAGTGGGTCCTCTCCTGTTATCCTGGACCAGTTTTTATGAAAGGATTCCTGGGATGAGATCCACATATTCCAAGGAGACTGGAAACACTCATGTCCTAACCCTTTTTGTACTGTCGAAACCACTTCACTGGACTTGTTGCAAGAGCAAACCACCCCCCACCCCCCCACCCCCGCCACAGTTAGATTAGTGTTTACACGTTTCGTTTCTCAGTTATTTAATATTTAACGTTTTCCTTACTACTCAAGTGATGTTTGTCTTTAGTGTTCTAATGTAGCACAAATCCTATGTAAAATCATACTATGTATTTTTGACATTGTTGAAATCTGAAATATATGCACAAGTCTTTTAATTTTGTGTGATGTGTTTTAAGTACTATTCATTTAAGTTATTGAAAATGAGAATGAAATGTTGAGCTTCTTTCAAGATTAACGCACTATGCAAGCATGTGTACTTTTTATATCTCCCAGGTTTAGTTTTTACAACACCCCATCCCGGTTGCTGTCTCACACAGTAGTCCTTTAACATGCTGTATCGGCAGTGCAACGTGGAGTAAGCTGCTTCACATTACCTTAGCAAGTTCAGATCATCATGCCCATTCATATTCCTTCTAGAATCCCTTATCCCCAAAACAGTTCTATTTTTTCCTTAATCACTACTACAAAGGCTTTACGTTAAATTGCTGTCCCATTCTAGATAACTTTTGCTAATTGTTAAAAGAATATGTACTTTGAAAACAAATTAGTATTTATATTGTAAATATATGCAAGAAACAAAGAAATGTGTATTTGGCTTTTATTTTTAGATGAGACATTTATATGATTGAGTGAATTTCTGGTACCGATCAGTTTCTATTCTAGCTTTACAGCTGATAAGAGGGGAAAGATACCTTGAGCCTTGTACCAATTTATCACTTTCTCATTCACAGTCACATGGAAGGCATTTGGCAACTGGGAAAACACTGAGTAAAGGAACATGATTGAGCGCATCAAAAGTCTTCCCATCCATCCCCCTCAGAAAGAGGAGTGGTTTTAGATCTTTGTACAGGGACAGTGGGCAACAGCAGATCAGTTAACAAGGCACAAATACTGGGAATGCTCACACAAAGCCGTGAACGCAGGTTAGAAAATACATACCATTCAAGTAGGCCAGGCCCAGGAAACCTGGGAGTCTAGAACCAAGTGAGCAGTCTGGAATTTGGGAGATGGGAAGGTCTTTACTTTGGCACTCAGCCAATGGATAGACTATACAAGGCATATAAGAGTGTGTACCTGCAGGCTGTGGGGTGGTCAGCAAGAAGCCTCTTATAAAGTCCTTTTGAAACACCAGCTTAAAGAGAAAAGTCTATTTACACTCCACAGAAAAAAAGTGTTCGGTGACACCAATTTATAAAGGTTTGTTTTTAATCTTTAGGTGTGTGGTATCAACATGGAATTAGGACCCATAAGGTTTGGATTATAGCCCTAGCTCTAATGGTATCTGATGGAACTGACCTTTCTGGCTCTGTGTGATTGAGAAAATGGGGTGAGAGTATCATTAATGTGTCTTCTCTTCTTAAAGTGTCATCTAATTATTGGAATATGTATTTCAATACATGTATCTAGACTTTAAAAAAAATTTTTATTGGCGTACGGTTGATTTACAATGTTAGTTTGAGGTGTACAGCAAAGTGATTCAGTTATACATACACATGTATCCACTCTTTTTAGATTCTTTTCCTATACAGGCCATTACAGAGTATAGCAGAGTTCCCTGTGCTATACAGTAAGTCCTTATTAGTTATTTTATATATAGTAGTGCGTATATGTCAATCCCAATAGACTTTTTATATACATTTGACAAAAGTCAATATTGATAATTTTATATAAAACTCGGAAAATACCAAGTATTTAAAACATCAAAATGCCTTTATTTAATTTAAAAAAATATTATTGCTGCTTTAATCTCTCTAGTACTCCAAAAATTAATGATGTATGTGTATGCAGGTGTCTTTTTCTGTGGATACGACACTGCAGTCTTTCTAGAATTATTTCTAGTACCTGGTTTTCCACCTTTCTGGGCATTTTAAAGAAAATTTCCAGAAAATGACTGAAGCAGCTGGATGCATCTTGTGCTTTTCCTGGCAAGTTTGTGCAAGGGAAACAAGTGCTGACATTTTGTCCATCTACTTCTTAAGGCCTTTTTTGTCTGTGTTCTTTTTCCCAGTGAGGTATGGTGACCCAGCACCTGTCTGCTCTCACTTGCCCTGGCACTATCTCTATCATAATGGTTCTTTTTCTACCCTTCTTTTGTCATAGGCCGAGACTTTACCACACTTCCTGTGTGGCTCCTCTTTGTACTCACAGATTATGTCACTACACTGAGAGTTGGCTTGCAGGTAAAGACAACCAACACTGCTACCTGTGACAGATAATAGAGATCTCCTCACTTACTGCAGGCTCACTTGGCAGTTTTGCAGACTAACAAAATGAGTGATAACTTCTTTTTAAAAGAAACTCCAGGACACAAGTAACCTCCGGAAAGTCCTTGGAGATTTTCTTATCAGAAGAGAATGAAAAATATTAATAAGAAGTGATGACAATGGGGACCGGCTGCAAGGCACCCAACAGAAGGTTCCCTCTCCTGTCATTTTACCCCACCAGTTCTCTCTCATTCCCAGAGGGTTAGAGAAAGGAAGCAATTTCTCCTTCAAAAACTTCATCCTTGGGATCCCCACTCTCCCTGGTCAGTTTGTGAGTGAAGCAATGATTTGTTTTTAAATTTAATTTTTTTAATTTATGCAATACATGTTTACTATAAAATTTTTTTACAGTACATAGTTATGTAAAGTAAATGTGAAAGTCCCTCCTTCGATCCACCTTTCTAGCTATCACTTTACAGATGTGGTGGCTCTTAAAATTTTAGTATATGACACTCCACATGATCTACTAGACCTGGGAACACAGTATCAGTCTAGATGGGAAGTGGGCTTTTCATCATGGTAGGAATTCACTCTCAATCCCTAAGACTGTCTCTGTGTGACATTGGAATCAGCTCACTGTAGTCCACCATGGACTATCTGTGAGAGATATATGTCTTAAACTTGAACACTGTGGGAAGAGGCGGGGAACATATGAATGCCTACTGTGTGCCAGGCATTGTAAACAATTTATATGTTATTTAATACTTAAAGCCATGATTCAGAGAGAGTATGGATATAGTCTACAATGAAAGAAAAAGGACACTTGAAGTACTTGCCCAAGGTCCCATGGTCAGTAAGTTGAAGAGCCAGGATTCAAATCTAGGTTAAATCTTCTCTTTTCCACTCTACTACACTGGCATTTCACCCCTTTTTTCTTTTTTCTTTTTTCTACTACTAATTGTGGCCTGGCATCAAAATATACTTTTCATCAATATTCTTGGCAAAAAAGTTAATTTGCTGTGTAATGAGATTATATAATAAGGCAATGCCTATTAATCATTAGGGGGGAAAATATTTTGATTAAAAAATAAAAGACTTTAGGAAGGAATGTCCTAAAGCAACTCAGAGGCCCTTCAACTTAGTATACTGTCAGGAGGCATGCAAATACAGTTGTGAGACGTTTTAGAAACATATTGTGGCAAATATTTTATGAGATTTAAATGTTTAAAGTTTTAAACATCTCTTCCAGACCCCACCGTTCATCATTCTTTTTAATTCATTCAAAAATTTCCTATTCCAGGCTTTCTAGTTCGTATAACATTCTCTTGTCTCACTAAGTCCCTAGAGAAGTGGCATCCTCCACTCTCTTAAGTTCCACTTCCAACACTCAAGTTGTTAAAACTTTTATTTTGTTTTTTTACAGTTCTCTGACCTACTTATTCAGGTAATGTTCCCTGAGTTTTCTCACAGACATCACCATTTATACTCAGGGTTTTTTGGCACACTGTTATCTAACTTGGTTTCTCTGCATTGGTCTTCCAGTCTCTCCCTTTCATTAAAAATGTATTCTGTTTTTAGAAAGACAAATATCATATGATATCACTTATATGTGGAACCTAAAAAAAAATGATACAAATGAACTTATTTACAAAACAGAAACAGACTCACAGAATTAGAAAACAAACTTGTTACCAAAGGAGAAAGGGAATAGGGATAAATTAGGAGTTTGGGATTAATAGATACAAGCTACTATATATAAAGTAGATAAACAACAAGGACCTACTGTATACCACAGGGAACTATGTTCAATATCTTATAATAACCTATAATGGAAAATAATCTGAAAAAGAACATATTTATATATATATATATATATGAATGAACATATATATAAATATATATATATGCATCACTTTGCTGTACACCTGAAACTAACACAACGTTGTAAATCAACTATACTTCAATTAAAAAAAAGATATTCAGTTCTTGATATTTGCTACAATATCAGCAATGATGCAGGTAGACTTCCTCGCTCAGCTGTTTGAGGAATGGATGGGGTGTGACTTCTCATCTCCTTTACTCACTCCTACAAACCCTTGAGCTAGGGCACCTAAACCTCAAAAAGACCCCTGATCTTTTTAAAACTTTTATATACCTACCTAGTTCCAAGCCTGAAAAATCTTTTGTGCGTGTATGCACCAGAATCACCAGGGGGAGCTTTGGCTAAACATCAGTTCTTTGACTTTGCCCCAGACTTAATGCGAATCTCTGTCACTAGGGTTTCTCAGTGATTCTAATCCTTGTAGCTAATTTAATTTAATTAAATAAAATTGAAAATTCACTTAGTTGTGCCAGTCACATTTCAGATGCTCATTATTCATATATGGCTACTGGCTACTGTATTGGCTAGCACAGATACAGAATATTTCCATCATCACAGAAAGTTCTCTTGGACAGCACTGATCTAGAATATATAAATGGCAGTTGAAGCTATGAGGATGGAAATGATTTCTCAGAAAGTATAAAACTGGAAAAGAAGGGGATCCAAGGACAAAATTGTTAAAATCCTCCCATTAAGAGGCAGGTAAAGACTCAGCGAAGCAATGAGAAGTAAGAGAGAATAAGGGAGTGGTATCCTAAACATCAAGGGAAGAAAGTTTTGAGAAACAGGGAATTGGTGATCGCTGTGTAATTTTAAACATTAAGGTACATGGTTGATGATGCAAAAAGGAATATTACTTGGGGAAGGATGGCTTCTCAGACAGTCCCCACAGTGGGACATTGGCCTTTGTGGATTCTCCATTGACCAAAATCTGCCTCCCAGAAATCCAAACTTGCCCTCATGTGAGTGTCAGTATCTTTCAGGAACAGATTCTCTTTATCTAAGGTTACATATACTGATTTTCTATATGTGTGCATCTATCAGATTTTAGCTCACAAATACATTGATGTAGGATATATACCAGAATGTCAACTCAATAAAAATAAAACTGTTAGATGCTTAAGTTAGCCTGACTAGTGCATTCTGCCTTCTCCCTGTAGGTCTGCATAAAAGAAAGGCAAATTTTCAGTAGGTTACTTTGTGAGTATGAAATGAGAACAAATATTTAGTTGATCTTATGAAGTTTCTCCGCTGGCCCAGCTTAGGTCACTCCCAAGGCATATACTTGTCAAAGAAAGAGCTCAGTCTCTTGAACCCTTGTATTTTAAATGCTCCCTTGCCTGACAAACCCCTTCTTTTCTTTCTCCAAAAGGAGTGCACTTTTTGTTTTTCAAGTTGCAATCCCAGTGCAATTTTTCCTGCCTGAGAGTCTACGTAGGACAACCTGGTTGAGTTTTTATGGTTTCCAAATTCCCACAGAACTGCATTCATCATCTGTTGCTTTTTACTAGTTTAACTTTTAGAGGGCAATCTTATTTCCAAGTTTCTGAGAGATGCTTCATTGGAACCACCACATATTGCCTGTATCTATTCAGATGTCAAGTAGAATAAGGATTCAATGTAAAGCCAACGGATTTGGCAATTAAGAAAGTCATTGAGGGACCTCCCCGGTGGCACAGTGGTTAAAAATACACCTGCCAATGCGGGGGCCATGGGTTCGAGCCCTGGTCCAGGAAGATCCCACATGCCACGGAGCAACTAAGCCCGTGTGCCACAACTACGGAGCCTGCACTCTAGAGCCCGTGTGCCACAACTGCTGAAGCCCACATGCCTAGAGCCTGTGCTCCCCAACAAGAGAAGCCACTGCAATGAGAAGCCTGTGCACCGCAGCAAAGAGTAGCCCCCGCTCACTGCAACTAGAGAAAGCCTGTGTGCAGCAATGAAGACCCAACGCAGCCAAAACTAAAATAAATAAATTTATTTAAAAAAATCATTGGAGGAGTTTGGTGTCAGCAGTTTGAGTAAATTTGTGGGAGTGGACCCCTGGGAGTTGACAAATGAGTAGAAGCTGAATTCCTTCATCAGATATTTATTAACTATCTAGGAATTTCTGGGCTCTGGGAACAAAACATAAGCAAATATGGACGAGGTCCCTGCCCTGATGTGGCTTATCTAAAGAGGAAAGGTGACATAAATAATCACAACAAATACTGTCTAATGATAAAGCGTGCATTGTCGAACTATGCAGAGATGTGACAGCATTTAAGAGGTGGATCTGACCTAGTAGGGTCTCAGTAAAAGCCCGAGGCGATGACGTAGTATGGAAGATGTGAAAAATAGGGTTAAGAAGGCGAAGCAGAGTGGGGAGAGACTTGTGGAGCACAGAGCTATGGGGCGCCCAAAAGAAAGTATGTATGGCCGCAGCGCGGAGAGCCAGGAGGAGAGCGGAACCAGGCGAGCCTGGGGAAGTGAAAATAGGAACGCTCCTGGAACCGAAGGGACCAGACTAGGTAGGTAAGGGCGGGAAGAGGCGGCTCCACTCATAAACTACAATTCCCAGGAAGCATTCGGCGGAAGGATGTGAGGTGAGGCGCGAGCTGCGACCTTTGAAGGAAAGAAGGAAGTTCTTGGGCGTCGCAGAGCGGGAGAAGCAGGCTAAGGTAGGTGAGGGCGCGGCGGGCCGAAGGGGGGGGCGGGCCAGCGGCGGGCCGTAGTGGTGGCGCCCGCCGGGCGCGGCGGGGCTGCGTGTCGTCATAAGGCGGCGGCCATTTTTGCGGGCAGAGACGGCCCGGGCGGGCGCTCGGGGAGCGGGGCGGGCTTGAGGCTGCGCGGCGGGCGGGCGGCCTTGGCCACCCGGTAATTGCTTCTCTTCCCGGCGTTTTGTCCGCAGAGGGAGCAGTATGTCCGCGGAAGTCCCCGAGGCAGCCTCCGCGGAGGAGCAGAAGGTGAGTGTGCCCGTGGAGCGGGCCGGGGAGCCCGCAAGGCCCAGGGCCGTCGCTGCCGTGGGCCGGGCCTGGCGGCGGCCTGGTCCCACCGCGGGCGGAGGGGCGCAGCCGGAGCCAGCCCGGCGCCGGTGCAGAGCCGGTGTGCCGCTCCTCCTCACCTGGCAAGGCCACACACTCCGGAACCGGCCGCCCGCAGGAGCTCGGGTAGTTAGCGCCGGCGTGGTGTGAGTTGGAGGTTCTCAGCGTCCTGGCTGAAACGTTCCTTTAGCGCCTGGGTGTGTCGGGGTTTCCCTTAATACTCAACTGTACACAAGAGCCCGTGACTTGGTCCTTATGCGTGGAGCCTAAGTTTTTCCGTGGGCTACACTTGGCTCATGAACCTTTATTTTTCCCTCGAAGAACTAACTGTCCAACTGCTTGTATTGTCTGCGTGTTCTTAACTCTAAAGGCGGTATCTCGTGTTGGGGCGGTGACTTAGACCTGGGTTGGAATTTCAGGTCCAGTCATTGTTAGCCGTGTAACTTTGGTCAGTTACTAAACTGTTCAAGCTTCAGTCTTCTCATCTGTAAAATAAGAACAATAGTCCTTGCTGGATACAGTTGTTGTGAAGCTTAAATGTGGTGGATAACTTACCGCTTTGGCGCAGCGTGTGCTCCGAAATGTGTGCCAGTGGGATTCGCCTATGGTGCTTGACTAAAACTCGAAAGGTTGGAATTTAAATTTTTTTTTTGCCAGCTGACTTGATCACGTGTTTCGTGGAAACATGGGAACATTTTGTAAACTCACTTGTAATACCTTGCTGATGTAGGGAAATAGGCCACGGATCGGTGTGATTCAGATTATGGATATAAAGGCTTTATATTTGTCTAGGCTAGTGCTTGCTTCTAAATAACCATAATTATTTAAAGAGTCAGAGGGCATTGTCATAAATAAGATTTGGTCTAATACTTGAATTTTGTAAGGGCTTCTGCTTTAGGTTACAACCATGCTCCTAATCAGGCTGAAAATTTGATTAGTGTTTTAAACCCATTCCATGTGTTCTTTACCATGTTAACTTTCCCTGAATTGGATGGTTCTGTTATGATATTACTTGTAAAGTAACTGGAGAAAAAAGCAATAACAAATAACAGGCCAAGTCACTACCTTATTCGAGAATATTCCGATGTAAACTATGTTGGGTATTTTTCACACTTTGCTAAAAATCGAACTTGGGGGCAAAAGAAAAGCATATATGCTATATATAATTTGAGGATTACAGTCATAATTGTAATATTAAATATTTATTGTAAAATATTTATCATGATGTTCATTATTGCTTAGGATTTAGGAGCCCAGATAAAACAGCAAACCCATGTCTGTGCTGTCTTGTCCTAAACACTAAAATCAACCTCAGTTTTGACTTCTGACGCACAGTAATGTGCTATGTAATTTTCTTTTATGAGATGTGTTAATATGTTGCCAAAGCGTGGAGTGTTGATTTCTGCATTGTAAATGCTTTCACTTGGGAGAGCCTAATATTTATGTCTCTTAACAAGTTTAAGGCTATCTTCAATGTGTCCTTTTTGTGTCTACATTAAAATTTTAATTCAGGTCCTTTGGTTTTAGGGCTGCTGTGTGAGGTTAGTAATATAACGTCCCTTCTTGAATTAAGGTTTGGCTGTAGATGTTAAGTGCCCGTAGCATGGATACCATCCCTAAACATGAGGAAAATGTGCAGAGTCACTTCTGTGTTCCTGTGAGCCAAATCACCTGTTTCTTCTATTTGGAAGAATAGTTAGATGACCTAAAAAAATTGGATTATTGTTTTTGTACCCAATTGACCTTCGAATTAAAGCCAAAGTATTCAGCTAAAATACCTTTATAGTTTTATGGTACGTCAGCCTATTGCTTCTGAAAAACTAAGGTAAAGAGATGAGCCTGGCATAGAGTAAGAGCCAAGTCACTATTTATCTACCTGAGTAGTATGCGCACCCTTGTTAAGAGAAGAAAACTGTATGGGACACTATTTTTTATTGCAATACTAATTAAATATTACAAACGTAAAAATAAGTATAAACTCTTATCTCTCTTACACCACTCTAAATCTGAAACAAACTAAATACAGACAAAAAGATTCTAAATTATTAATTCACTGTGGCATGGTATTTTGCTGAAACTGAATTTCCAGTGTATTGAGACTATGGTAGCAATCGTTAAAGTGCAGGAGCCTTTTGAGTTTGGCAAGTTAACACTCCCTTAGACCATATGAATTCTCAGTTCTCCCTTTTTTAAGAGTTAGTTGTATGGTCATTTAACTGTAGTCTTAGGTAGATCATTTACATTTTAAATTCAGCTCTGTAGTTTTCTCATTATTTGGACAAATGGAGTAGTAAATGAAAGCTCAGACACCCAAGTACCATAGGACTGCTTAAATATAAGATGACAATTCAGATGCCCTAAGATATGCTTATCTTTTTCTTTAGATTATCACCGAAGTGAAAAGTAAACATTATTTTAGCAGAGACCTCGTGGATCCATCATCCACTTTGAATAATACTTAGCTGAGACACGCATGCAGTCTGATCCTGGGGGTGAAAAGGGGCATGTGGAGCCTTAAAACACATAGTTCTGTTTTCATTGTGAGCATCTTAAACTCAGGACTCTCCTTTATTTATCTTTTCTCCCATGGCACCTAGGATAGTGCCTGGCATTGTTCTGAAAATGTTGGTTGAATGAATTTTTCTCCAGACTTTTCAGTTGCCAAAGCACTATGTCAATACAAATGACGATACTAGTACTGCAGTTAAAAAAAGAGAGGGATAGACCATGGTAATATAAAAAACCTTAGCTTAGACCCACTTAAGAAATCTGAATGAAAGTAGAAGGATGTTTATATGTATTTTTTCATATATATGGCTTTTAACTTTTCCTTAGAGAAGATCTTAATAGCAGATTCTCTAGAAAACAGGTTTTCTAGAGATTTTATTACAAAATTCATCAAATTAAGTTAGTAAGGTGTCTTGGGAAAGGCTAACTCAAGTAGAGCTTTCAACTTAAATATCTTTGTCAGTTTAAAAGGTATGCTTGGTGCTTTTGTGACTGGTGGAAGAGGAAGAGAACTACTGTTTAAATTACTTCATTATGTCATCAGTAAAGAGTGGATATAAATTGCTGTCCCATTTTCCCAGTTTTTAAAAAATCGTGGTTAATATTGGCCTTTTCTGGGACTGTTTTGACAGTACTTTTGGTAACCAAAAGGCTTAAGATATATTCAGTTTGGAGCACAACCTGCTCCTCTGGTTTGTTGTGCAACGATTGATTCTTAACAATCTAGAAGTAAACCTCAGAAAAGTTTTAAAATGTCTTTCAAAAAAAAAGCTCTTTCATTTGTTGTATAGTAAATTGCTGAGATAGCAACAGTGTTTAGGCTTGCCTGTTGTTTGTGCAAGACTTCAATACTTAACAACTTCTATTCCTGAACTTATAGTGTCTACTAAACATGAAATATTCCAAAGATAAGCTGTTGGTGAAACTATCACACGTTTAGAAAGTTTCTTAACTTTTAAAAAACAGTTGGAGTACATTGTATTTGTTCATTCAGTAGACTTTTATTGAACACCAATTAAATGCCAGGCACTGGGCAAGCAGCAAGGACTTAATAGAACTACAGAATTTTTCCACAGAGGTTGATAACAGTATTGGTTCCTTCCTGACACTATACCAAAGGATTTGTTGGCTTTCATTAATCTCATCCATCAATCAGTGCATCAGTGAACATATTGCTGAGCAGATTGAGAATTTACTTAGAGAGGTCAGATTTTTATTTGCTGATGTAGTTGTGTAACTTCCCTGCTGAAGACCAAAAAGTGGTATTAATCATTCAAACTTACTGTCAATTCCATGACAGACTACAAAATAATCCTTAATTATTTGAATATATGTATGTTTATATATGTGTATATATATGCTTTTATACCTTATACTCCTCCTACTTACAGAAAGCTTAGCTAGTATATTTCAATAGAATGATTCACAAAAATGCAAGTGCCTAACGTGAATAAATATTAGGCCCTGTGCTAATTGTAGAGTATACAACGAAGATTATTTTGGGGCATATGTTATTGCCAAGAGAATAACTACCACTTAAAATATTGTTTTTAAGTTTTTGTTTTTTGTACATCATAAGCATACATCTCTGTTGCAGTATCCTGGATTTCTGCTTTCCTAGTTTGTAGCCTAGAGTAAAAGTTCCAGAATTCTAATGATGCTTTTTCCCCCCTCCTCCCAAAGCTATTATCAGCATAGAAACCACTTAGCTAAATGAAGTCACTCATATTCCAGCATCTATTTCTAAAAACTAGTAAAATTTCTGTGTAACACAAAGGCCTCTTGGAGAGAGTAAAGATTCAAAACCAGACTTGAATTTTTAAAAATACTTTCTTCTTGGTTAAGCATGTCATTTCCCATCTTTGTTGATCCTTTCTATTGTATCTTTCTTTTTTATTTCATTAATTTCTGCTTTTTATTTTCTCCTGTTTTCTTTGGGTTCCGTTCTTTGTCTAACTTCTCAAGTTGGATGCATAGCTCATTGAGTTTTAGTTTTCTTTAATATAAGCCCTTAAGGGACACTTGTATCCCACAAATTTGGTATGTGTAGAATTTTTATTATTAGTTCCAAGTAATTTTTTTATTCCTATGATTCCTTTTTTAACCATGAATTATTTAGTAATGTACTTTAATTTCCAAATGGCAGGGATATATACAGTTTGAAATAATTGACTTTTAACTTTCTGAATTGCAGTCATAGATTGTGGCCTGGATGGAAATGGTTAAGACTCGCTTTATGGCCTAATATTTAGTCAGTTTTTCCATTTGTCCTTTAGAAGAATATGTATTTCCTAATTGTTGGATGCAGAATTAAAATCAAGTATGTTGACTACTTTGTCTTTTTCACATACCAATATGAGGAAGGTCTGTTGAACTCTCCTATGCTGATAGACCTATCAGTTGCTCCCTATAATTTTGTTGATTTATTTATTTTGAGGCTTTCTTATTAGAGGCATAAACATTAGATCTTCTGTATTCCTAATAAAGCTTTTTGGTCTTTTTTTTTTTTTTCCATTTCTTGTCCTCCTCACCCACTCCCCCCCCTTTTTTTTTCAATTGACTGATTTTCTTCTTCCATTTTACCCCCACTATTAGTTTGGAAGTTATATACTTTATTTTGTTATTAAATTGATTCCCCCTGAAATTTTATCAAGCCTCTTCAACTAAGCAAAGTGTAAAATTAATATCATAAATCTTTTTGTAAATGAGACAGAAACATAGAACACTTAAAACTTTAAAAAACTGTTGTATATTTTTTCTGTCCTTTTTTAACCTCACATATTAAGACATTAAAATTAGGAAAGTGACTGTGTCAATTATATTTCAATAAAGCTGGGGAAAAAATTAGAAAAGTGACTTGTTCAGTATGCATACATACATACCAATTTCTTGTTTGCTTTTTCCTTCTTTATCTCAGACCTTTTGAGGGATGTATTTTCATTCTAGCTGGAATAAATGTTCAGAAATTCCTTTGAAGGATGTCCAGAAACATGCAATCACACCAGATTTTGTGTGCTTCTTTGCATTTTTTAACGTGACTGTAGGGATAAATTGCCTTTTTAAAAACAAATTTCTATTGCAGCTTTTTATTTTAAATCACTGTGAAATGAAGTTCTCACAACATAAGACCTCTTCAAACTCCAAAGTCAGGCATCTGGAGTAGACTCTCAGGTCACTTCTCCCTCTTAGCCCTGTGTCCACCCCAGTCACCCAAAATCCTGCCAGGACCATCCTGGTGATCTCTTTTTATTTGTAATAGTTCTAGCAAAAGTTATACAACAGTTTATTCCTTTAATTTTAATTGGCAGTTTACATATATACATACTGCTATACATATTATCTCCTTTCTTTTAAATTACACAAATACTTTCTAGGAACTATTTCAGTAAATTGCTTATTTTACCTGATTTTGTCAGTTAATGTCCTGCTCTGGAGAATAGAAATCAATTTGGGTATTTCAGACAGAAAGGGATATGATTTAGGGGGTTAGGTTACAAATTATTTGAAAGGATAGAGTAGCAGAAAGGGGAAGATGATGTTTCCAGAGGTGAGGGATTGCAAAAAAATCTTTGACCCTGCAAGAGTGAGCACTATTCTGAGCCCAGCATCCTCTGCCCCATCTCACGTAGCTGCTACAATAGACGCTAATCATGAGCTTGATGCCCTTCTGCAGGAACACACAGGAGCTACTGCTGTCTGCACATTGTGTGGCATCACCAGGAATAAAATGGATTCTTTTTCCCATGCCTTTTAATTTGTTGTAGGTACCATTGGCAGAACCTTATAGGAATTCAGTCTGAGAAATGTGCTTTCAGGCTTATTCTAACTGTAGTGATTCAGGGGAGTGTTTAGAGAAGGGTGAGTGTGGGCTGAATGCCCATGGACACAGTCCACCACCTGACATGTTATTAATACTCCACAAGCAAACTGTACCTGCGTCAGATCATTGGTGAACATCCAGGCATTTGAACTTGCTTATCAATAAGTCCTAGAACTGTATACATTTGCAGAAGGTTTAAGAATGTTTCTGTATGATCCATTAAAAGTATTGTATGTGTCTTGATGGTACTGACTACATTTAAAAAATGTAGCTTAGGTCATATTTTCCACCCTTTTGGTGTTAAATGTAGCTGAAATCCTGAATCCAACTGCCAAGTTACACCTAGCAGGGACTTGCCATTGTGCTATGTATTTGGCCAGGAAGTCCAAGAATTGGTTTGTTTTTCTAGGACGTATTACAGATTTATTGTAAATCTAAATAATATTTTCAGCTGTAGGTGCTGTTTTGCCCAAAATATTTTTCAATAGTAAACTGTTTGAATTTAATTAAACTGTTTCATTTAATTCAATATTATATGTAAATATATACATAAATGTGTTCCTTATTAAGAAAATAGGGGAGTGCCAGATAAGATGGCATATTGTGCACAACTTTTTTCCCCTCGTATATAAAATGGGGAAATCTCCAGAAACGCTGGAAATTAGGGAAAGTTGCTACCCCATACTAGAAATTTTAAGGAATCTTTCTTAGATACAGAGAACTCATAATTCAAATCAAAGAAGTAGAGTGCTCTCATTTCCCAAGCCTAAGAAAGGTGGATGGTTTTAGTGGAAATGTAGGACTCTGTTAACACCCTTTAATTTGAAGGTGCTGGGACTGAAAGGCTATAATTGGGTTGGAGTCCTTTTCAACCAGTGTCCAAATTTAACGTCAGCCAATTTAAAAAACAATTGTATAGTGGAACCCAAGAGTAGGTCCCTCCCAAGTCCACTTATGAATTAACCACTATGGATACCCTGGGGCTGTAGTAGCGAAGTGAAGCCTCTGTGGTGACCCAGCGCACTCTCTTATACTAAACTGGGAACCTTAAATTTATATTATTTCTCCAGCTTATCTGATTAATACAATGTAGTCATATCTTGTATAGGGGTTAGGTTCTAAAGTTAGTAAGGCAAAAAATCACATATAACTGAAATCACCCTTGAAAAACCCAGTGAAGTCATGATCACATTAGAGACTGCCCCATCAATTCCCAGTAGGTCAGGTGGTAGTCACTTTTTTGTCTAGCGTTTGAACAGATGGCCGAGCTGGTTCTTCAGTTGATTGCCAGCTGAGGTAGTTGACTCCTGTTACAGGGGCCGAGTTTTTAAACACTGGAATGATAAACAGCATGTTGATACACTTACACTCTGAAAGAGACATACTCTGGGATTGAGACTCTCCTGGGAATGCAGGGTTGCGTCATAAACCTCACACTTGAGCTACCCTTTTTGAATGGAATGACTGGCAGAATCACCGATACTATTTAGAGTCTCTATCTCTGGCTGGGCACACATAGTTGAATTTTTTGTACATCGAGTGAATGATGCAACCACTGTAAAAAGAATGAAAATCAAGATATGTAGATGCATGAAACTGCAGCATAAGAAGAGAGTAGAACACTTGAAGCAGAAGGAAGCATACACATAAAAGAAGCCCCATAGAAAGGGTATATTTGACAGCAGCAGCAGCTTTTTTCTCAAAATCCTCTAAGACTAAAAATGAGAAAAGGTAACAACACATGAGGAAGCTTTTGAAGATGGAAAAAAATATTGACAATCTATAGGGTGAATAAAGTTGATTATAAAACATGTATGAAAATACTTCTGAGGAAGATACATGCAAAAATTATATGAAGTTGTTTCTTGAGTTCCTAGATTAATAAATGATTACTTGCTGCTGTGTAAGAACAGTAGGCTTGGCATTTATGGATAACATTTCTGCTTTTTGACTATTCATAAATAACCTGGAAGAATCAAGATATGCAGAGGTGTGTAATTTTGCTGAGCTGGTGTGCAGAAGTGAGTCCATTAGCTAAAAAGTATGCCGTGCCATTGCCCAGCCTCCCCTATCAAGGCAGCTCTATTTTTCTTGATTCATTCTTTCTTCTGCACTACTTGCCATGAAGTGGTAAACACTGCTTCCCTATATAATATTGCTCTTGGGGACTTCCCTGCAGTCCAGTGGTTAAGACTCCCCGCTTCCACTGCAGGGGGCACAGGTTCCATCCCTGGTTGGGGAACTAAGATCCCACGTGCCGTGTGGCACAGCCAATATATATATATATATGGAAGAAAGTAAGCTATATCAAGACTGGTGTTAAAAGTGAATAGGCTTAAGATACTGATAGTCCTTGGTCAGAAAACATATTTTTGATGCATTAAAGATGGGATCTTTGGCATGAAAACTGTTTTCCATTAAATATGGGTAGAAATTAGGCAATTAAATATACAGATGTAAAGATTGACAGAGATGATGTTTCTCTCCTTTAAAAATAACAAGGTCTTCTGCATTATTCAAGGAAAATATGATGGTAAGTAAGCTGCTGTTAATTTCTATTAAAGATTCTCAGAGCTTTCAATTAAATATGATCTTGAATAAACAGGAGGTCAAAAAGCTCTTTTTTATTTTAACAGTATTAAGATGGTTCTCTAAATATGGGCAAAGAGCTGATGAGTTCCATAGAAGGTGACTAACTATAAATGTATTATACATGACTGGAAAGTAATGGCAAGCAAGACTTCAGAGCTGAGCTATCTTGATATTTTTATCCAGTGTGTGGGGTGTTATACATGCATCACAGCTATAATAGAGCTGTCACATGGATCATTTGAAAAACAAGACAGAGATGTTTTAAAAGCCTCTGTGCTTGATTTCTTAGTCTGTTGCTGCATTATTTGGTATTTGACAACTAAAACCAGAATCCAGATATTTAAAAGGTGGAATTATCTAAAATAACTGAATTGTAATAGACAAGTAATTTATTTAAAATTATTTCAGGAAATGGAAGACAAAGTGACTAGTCCAGAGAAAGCTGAAGAAGCAAAATTAAAAGCCAGGTATCCTCATCTGGGACAAAAGCCTGGAGGTTCAGATTTTTTAAGGAAACGATTGCAGAAAGGGGTAAGTTCTCATGTGTAAATCTTCATATGTTTTCAGTCCTGTGAACTCATTGTGCCGAAAGAGGTTGTGAAATGGGTGTCTGTGTATATAGCTCTTTACCACCAGATGTGTGTGCATTGATAAGTATATATGTTGGCTATAGTTATATGTGGATTATTTTCTCAAATAAACCAAATTGCAAGGGAGTATTTTTTTCAGCTTTATTGAGTTATAACTGATGTAAAATATTATGTAACTTTAAGGTGTACAGTGTGATGATTTGATACCTGTACATATTGCTAAATGCTTACCATAATAAGGTTAGCTAACACATCTTTTACCTCACATAATTACCATTTTCTTCTTGTTATGGTGAGAACGTTAAAGCTTGACTCTCATAGCAACTTCCAAATATACAGTCTAATATTGTTAACTGTAGTTAACACCATGTTGTCCATTTATTAGATCCCTGGAACTTACTTATCTTATAATTGAAAGTTTGCACCCATTCACCAGCATCTCCCCATTTCCCCCACCACTCAGCCCCTGGCAACCACTGTTCTACTCTGTTTTCTACGAGTTTGATTCCACATATAAGTGATGTCATACACTAATTGTCTTTCTACCAAAAGAATATTTTAACATTAATTTTAGTTTAACAGATTACTTTTAAAAGTGGCAAAATATAGAATGGTGTTTTTATATAGCATGAAAGAATGACATTCACAGCTTTGAAATAATAGAATGACAAAGAAGGATTATACCAAAACATAAAAATAAAATCCTTGTTCCATGAAAAGTAATATGGTGGGGAAATTATTATAAAAATGTTAGTTAATATTTGTAATACATAAAATGGTTTTTCAAATACACAAGGAAAACATTAAGGTGCCCTAGATAAAGGATTTTAGCCGAGGAAATATTGTTATGAAACACAAAAAAATGTTTATCCAGGATAGAAATCAATGGAGTATGCATTAGAACAATTATTTCTTTGTAGCTTTAACTATAATAAAAAGCAGCATCATTATTCAACAGCAGAGATATAGTAAATAAATTGTGATAAGTCAACAAAGTAGAACATTATGTGGTCATTTAAAAAGCAAAGACCATAATATACAGGATAAGTAGAAAAAAGCAGCATTGAGAAACATGTTCTGCATTCTGTGTAAAATGTATCTGTACCAAGTCTCATTTTGAAATCATCCCATCAGATGTGGTTTTAGTATGAAATTATGTAATTTTCTTTGATTATTATTATTTGGATTTGGGATTTGACTATTAGTGTTTAGGAAACTTTTTTTCCTTTGCTAATCTTCAGTATAACTTATGCTAACAGCCCTTCCTCCAACATTTGGGCTGTTGACTTTGTCATTTTTCTAGCTTCAACGATTTATGACTTTAAGTATCTTCAAGTTAGAATTTATATACATTGTATCTTGGCGTTGGTGTTATAGATGTAAATAGTTGTCAATAAGAAAATGCCACTTGAATCAAGAAATTTATATAGAATTTGAGATGGGAGCTCTTGAATGATTCTGTATTTTACCAAAATGTCAGTGAATAAGCACTTTTATATTAGGGAAATGAAATGTTATATTCAACTATATAATTTCTTACTATGTTAAAAGAGTTTTTTAAAAAAATGTCTGGATCACAGGGTTTTAGCTTTCCTCTGTCGTAATAGCAAACTGACAAGTTATCTTAGTATCTTTAAACAGTTTCTTGTTCATTTGAGAGGGTTGGTTAGATATCATGTATTTTAGGTCCCTTTCTGTTTTATTGTACTTGTTAATGTTATTTATTCGGATACCTCTTTTTAGGCTTTTAACAATATGACGTGTAAGGGATATCAAGCAGCAGTCTGGCCCATGTTTTTTCATATTTGTGGAGTTTGTGAAGTCCCAAGAAAACTGAGGGTCCAGTTTTAAGAAACATGACCTTAAAATTAAGTATTGTCACTTTGGTGATCCATTAGTGTCAATGCAATTATAAATATGGATGTAAGTGTGGCCCTTAAATTGAAGTGGGAAAAGGCTCTTATAAGAGTGTCATCTAGATGGTACAGAATATGTTAATTTTTAAATTTTTCACTTATACAAAATTTAAAAATTGTTAAAGACAAGTAATATTGCCTTCTTGAACTGTATCTTTTCCAATATGAGAAACATTGATCTAGTTCATTCCTCTACCTAGAGCAGTTATAATTATTAAGCATTGAGTTTAGTTTTTCTCTCACCACACTAAATAAATTTAATTCCTTTTCCTCAAGCAAAGTAGCCTAATCTACAGATAAGTGTGACCCCTTGTGATGAACCTTTGTTTACTATAAAATAGGTAACATTAGAAACAGACTTTATTACATTGGGGAAACTCTGCCTAAAATTTGCGCTATGTGTTAAAGTTCTCATTTTGTGCTTTTGACTCTAAGAAATTTGGCAGTCTACTTTCTCTTTTAGAGGCTACTAAACTTCAGAAGTAGCTCTCTAATATAATATAGTACATCAGAAGTTCTGAGGTTTTTTTTTTCCACTACACTTATTTTAAAACGTGCAGAAATGAAGCTGCAGCAAGTCTTAGAAAGGCCTGGTCCAAGTTTCCTACTCTGTGTGTAGTGACACATGAAAAGCAATTTCTAACTTTAGACTCTGGCCTAAGGCCAAATGCTTATAAAAGAATAGTCACTGGAGGGAGGCAGCCAGTGAGACCTTTTATTTCAGGCCATTCAGCAATCTTAAACTAAGCTGTGAGTTCCTAGCTCCTTGATTTACCACTTGAGTTACCCCTGAAGGCTCAAAGAGGATATTTATATTTCCTCCCCTTCATCCTTTGTCCAAGCCCTCATCTCGTATCTGGATTCTTGTCTATGCTATAGGCAAAGGTTAGGTTCCCCTCCTTTGAGTAACCATAGCACCTCATGTATTTAAAACTGTAACGGTGGATTTACTTGGCTGTTGTCCATCTTTATATCTCTCTTCATGATTCACACAGTGCCTCGTGTAGTATTGCAGGCACTCAGTAAAGGTAGGCTAAACATGATAGGTGAAAGTCATAACCCAGGCAAATTCATCTGTTTTTACCTCGGAACAGACTAACTCATGTAGGTTATCTATATTAAGGTTGATCTTTAGGTCCACAATTTCTATTTCAGTGATAAATGGTGTGGTTGTTACCTCATCCATCTCCAACTAATAAGAGCGATTGTTGTACTTAGTGTCTTAGGTGAAAAATGGTGGTATAGGATAGGGTTGTGTATTTTAAGTGATAATTAATTTCTAATGAGTTCATTTCTTTTATTACCCTAAGCATTTATATTTTAACCTTAATTTTTATGTTAGTGAACTGCTCTAATTCAAATAAATGGTTTAAATCCTTACAGAACAGTTCATCTTAGATGACAGAGTACCAGCAACTATAAATAATAGTTTTAATAATTGTAAGCTTGATTGGAGGTGGGTGACATCCCAAATGCAAGTTGGTGGATTGTGTGTTTTTATTTTCAAAATCATTTAAACAAGAAATTCATGCTGGTTTTTCCATTAGTAAGTGAAAGGCTTGTGTCCCACTCTTTAAGTCCAGGGCTATTAGCTCCCAGATAGATTGATATGGAAGTTGATGTCAATATTGAGGGTTCCATACTGGAACTAGAATGGTATATGTAAGCCTGAAGAAAGGGTTCTTGCCTGACTTCTCAGCTGTTGACTTGTGATAGAACTCACTGTAGAGTCATAGCTATTTCGTGTACCTGATGTTTTTGTTTAAAAACTTTTAGGTTTATTTTATTTTGACAGTACAGGGTCACATCTGTATCTTAAACCAGTGTAATTGCATATGAAAGCTTTTTAAACTCTACTCTGAATTTTTTTTTTCTTGTAGCAAAAATATTTTGATTCTGGGGATTACAACATGGCTAAAGCAAAAATGAAGAACAAGCAACTTCCTACTGCAGCTCCAGATAAGACAGACGTCACTGGTGACCACATTCCCACTCCACAGGACCTTCCTCAACGGAAACCATCTCTTGTTGCTAGCAAGCTGGCTGGCTGATTAAAAGAGCTGAACTGCATGAATCTTCTAATTCCCATTATTTCTCCTTAATATGTTACTTCTCCACTTTTTATTTCCTTTCACTCACTAAGTCGTTTGAGAGTTATGGCTTTACAGGTAGTGGTAGTGTGTGTGTAAGGGAATATACACGTGTAGAGTTTTGATTAGTTTAACAGTGCACTGATGAAAAGAACATGTTAGAGCAATGTAAAGTAATCTACTTGAAAATAATTGTATATATTACCTAACTCCTAGTGTAGGACTGGTTCCAACAAGTAACAAGCAAGTTTTACAATTTTAATGTTTTGGCTTTCTTTAATTCATCTTAATTATAGCTTTGTATGTTACTTTTATTTAATGTAACCTTTATTGTGTTGATTTCTTCTGTATTTTCCTTTTGAATTTTGTAAAACGGAAGTTGAAGACCACAAGTTAGAAGAAAGGTCACATATTTCAAACATAAATAGATGGGGCTTCAAAAGATTTGTATCCTGTGCTTGAACTTGAATGGCCTTAAATCTGTTTCAGCTTTAACAATAGAATTTTACTTGGGCAATATTTGCCCATTCTGGTGTAACTTATGTGACTCTAGTGCTTAACAGCTGCTGTTGAAGAGTATTCTTATTCAGTTCTGTAGTGTTAGAATACCTTTTGTTGTTGAAGATGTGAATGAAGTGTGCATGTGCATCGACTGTTGAATTCACTTTTGTGCCATTTTTGTAAATACAGTAGTTTTGCACAACCTCTCACAACTGTCTGTATTAATTTCACATATTAAAGAGTAGATGATGTGCCAACCAGAAGCACAAGAGTTCCTACACAAAACCCTATGTGTCATTAGAGCTTCTGCATAGTAAGAGTAGTTTACAGTCTTGGGGTTATAGAATACCAAACTGAAATCTTTGCTCAGTCTGCCATAGACTTAAGCTTTTTCATTTGTTCCTCATATCCATGACATTCAGTGGCCTTGTGCAAATATGATATGTTGCTTAGGCATATCTTTTGTCCTATGCAGAACATTTCATTTTGACTTTTATGAAAATTACAATTCATGTAATTTATATAAACTTTTTTAATGTAGAAACTTTTTACTTCCACAGTCAATTTTGGGGACACTAGAATAAAATACTTTGCCTCCTGTGGCCCCTTCCTTCTTTTTTTCTTGCTTCTTTGACTCAAATTGTGTTGGGCTGTGCCGTTCAGTCTCTTCAGAAACATAGGTGTCTATATCTTTACTCTTGAAATTTGCTCTATTGAATGCTGTATATTCTAACACAATGATGATATTTTCCTTATAATATTTCTCAGTTGTTAATTAACCACTCTTAATCCTGTATTGTTAAGAATTGACAATTGTTTAAATAAAAGGAAATTTATAATGAAACAAATATTTGAGAAGATTGGCCCAGGAACCTAGTCAGGATGAGCTGAATTTTAAGTAATATAATGAGCTAGGTGAATTAGGCTTGTGACAATTAGAGGAATTTACGTGATAGGTGGAACATATTCATAATAAATACTTAGATATTTTGTTTCTATAGATGTCACTTTAATAAAATACAATACTTATGGTTTATCTAGTTAGTAAGAACTTTAATTAACAGACTTAACTGGGAGAAATTTCCTGGTCTTTTAGGAGCTCTTCCCATGATGCTGAGGATATGTAGCCTGAGATGACAGTATATTTTTCTTCATCTTTGACTTGTGCAGGGCCTTCCCCTCTTTTGGATCCAGGCATCTTTTCTGGATCTTGGCTCCATTTGTATACCTGCTTTCCTATGACCCCATATCACCATAGATGGTGCCTTGAGCATAGTACCTGCACTTAAAGGCTGCCTAGCTCTCTGAGGAAAACTTGGTGATTATCTTCGTGCTTCACCCACCCCAAAAGGCAGAAAACAACAAAATCGATAATGTGTTAATTTGTTACTGTAAGGATTAGTTATATATAAATAGATTTCTAACAGGAGTATGTAGGTTATTCCAAAGTATGTATAATCATTGTAGGATTATTTAAGAATTACAAAATAGCCCAAAGTAGACTATCTAGTGGTTTTGTTTTGTTTTTATGACTATTTGCAAGCTATCACCATTAAATTCACACACACACATCAGAGATTAATCTCAAAGATCAGACCATGTTACTGATTATGGTAGGACTCCTGCTATGGTTTGTGACAAGTGATGTAATCTCTGCCTGAGTTTTCATTTGTAAAATACAATGCTAATATTAACCTACCTCAAAACTTGTTGAGGATCTGTGAAATACTGAGTAAGTGCCCCAAATAAAACATTGTTGATTGTCTTTTTATTAAAACTAAATTTCCTCATTAAACCAACCTGCCTTCTGTAAAGTCACAGTAATAGAAATCTCAGGATTTTCCATCAGAAAAGACCTGTCATTTAGGACTTGTAGGTATAATTGCTTAGCCTCCATTATTGGTGCTTGGGATAGAGGTTTTACATTTTTCTGTTTTTGTTCTGCTTGAAAGCTCAGTTAATTGAAGACATATTTGCAGGCTGTTTCACCATTGCTTGAATGAAGATTTTTGACCAAGGTGGGCTTAATCAAACATTTCTGTGGTTTCAGAATTGTGGTTTGAGAAATGGCCAGTTTTAATCATTGTCCTTCTTATTATAAATGAATGTTGGAGTAAACAAGTTGGAGATAAATACTTCATGAAAACTAGCTAATGTCTGAACTCAGTTACCTGTTTTATGTCCAGTAGCTCCTATTTGATAATACAGTTCTGAGAAACGTTTCATTTTTAAAGGCTGCATCTGACTAAAACAATTATTGGCATGTTGGGATAGTAAGGACTGTTGGATTGTTTTGAGGAACTGAAAGGAGCATTTTTGCAGTCTATTTACAAGTTATTCAATATTCCTTTGCTGCTCACCTAAAAATAAGTCTTAACTATTCATCAAGCCCTCTACTTGTTGTTACTTCACTTGGAATTTGTTGCTGTTTTTACTTGATGTAACAAAACTATACCTCTGAATGTTTATTGATACTTTTTACTAAATCAGACATGTATTCTTTCTCAATCCAAATTAGTGAAGTTTTATCAGTGCTGAAATATGATCTCTACTTGAATTGTGCTCTAAGCTTGGTGTTTGGTGATCCAGGGGCAAGTATCCAATAGGAAGAGCATGTCTGAATGGCAACTTAAGCAGTTTCTGTGCTTAAGAAACTTAAGCAGTTTCTTTTTACATTCCCCAACATTCAGACACATTTCTTCCATTTTTCATTTTCCTTTTTCACCTCATTTTACTTCACTTCTCCCCCCTCCCATCCCTGCTTATTTCTTAAGCCGCCTGATGGCATCTGTTAAATGGTATTTAGGACTGATGAATGATCAATCCTTTAATACCCTTCTCAATATAACACAATTAAGGACCCATTTAAAATTTTCTAACACACTGTCCTCATCTGGATAATGACAAGTTTGAGCCACCGTCCCTACTCTGCAATTCAGCATGCACTGCCAGTCTTGCCCCATATCCCTTCTCCCCCTGACATCACACCACACCTTGTAAAATTGGGATCAAAGAAGTCTCATTCTGGGATTGTTAATCTAAGGATAAAAACACTGATTTTAATACTGTTTTACTAGTTTCTGCCTGTTAAAGCAGGTAGGCCTATAGGTTTTATTCTGGAAATCACTGATGGTCACGACAGCCATTAATTATGTTTGTATTTTGTTATTTATCAACTAAACAGCATTTGAAAGAAAAATCTAATTTCTTTAATATACCCTCAGATCTGTTACTGCATCTTTTATTTGTGATGCAGTAGGACACTTGCCTGTATTAAAAGGGCCAAGAGCAAATGCCTTTTTTGTTGAACATGTCTATAGAGTTGGCAGTTAATGCTGAAATTTGTTAAATAGCTCTTCCAAAATTATACTTGTGAAATACACAAAAATAAATTGATCTACTTAATTTCTATTGATTCGATTTGCAGTTTTTGTCTCATTTAAGTGTTATATTGTTTTTCAGTATATTTTCTGAAGTTGATCCCTTTAGATTTCAGCTACTACGATATGCAGAAAGAATTTGACTATGGTAGTCTTAAATTTTCTTGTAATTTACATAGTGTTTGTTTATGAGGTCTTAGCAGCCTAACTTATATTTGTAAAGGCTTTGTAATTTAGGTAACATGAAATGCTTGCAGATTGTGAGTCTTCTCCATCTCAGATATAAAACACTCTAGTACAATACTGTCAGAAATAGAAAGATGGATGAGACATTCGGAGAAATTTTATATACATACAGTTGACCCTTGAACAATATGGGGGGTTAGGGGTGCCAACCCTGGGCGCAGTTGAAATTTTGTGTATAACTTACAGTCTTCCCCCCTTATCCGTGGTTCTGCATCCACAGATTCAACCAATCACAGATCGTGTAATACTGTAGTGTGTATTTAGTGAAAAATTCCACCTCTAAGTGGTCCCGCACAATTCAAACCCGTGTTGTTTAAAGGGTCAACTGTATGTGTGTGTGTGCATTTAGATAGATGGATAGATAAAACTTAATGCAAGGTGGAAGTATTATATCCCTTAAGAGAAATAGGAATAAGAAAGTTCCAGGAAGTCTAGAGGAATGCATTATTAAATTTAGGGGATAAATGGGATGAGTGGTAAATTAGGGAAATTTTAGAGGTAGTTTTGAGAGATGGGTTGCTGTAGGCATTGGTGGAGGGAAAGGGAGAAAGAAGCATTTTAGGTGGAGGGCTGTTATTTTCAAATAGGCAAGGAGTTGGGAAAATGTGGCTCTGTATAAGGAAGTTTGGTTGGAGATCAAGGCATGCGAAGGAACTTGATTTTCCTGCATAACACTGTCCTTTCCTCCAGCCTTCAACTCAGTAAATACACCTCTGTGCACTTGCCCACTTGAGTACTCGAGCCAACGTTAGAAGTTATCCTTTATTCCTCGGAGGCTGTGACCAACACCCACCTAAATACACTGAATTTGTCCATTTCTCTTCCCTGCTGGCACCATACCCAAAGCCACTATTTCTTACCTGGACAACTGCTATAGTTCTAACACATAACTTTCTTTTTTTTGCGGTACACGGGCCTCTCGCTGTTGTGGCCTCTCCCGTTGCGGAGCACAGGCTCCGGACGCACAGGCTCAGCGGCCATGGCTCACGGGCCCAGCCGCTCCGCGGCATGTAGGATCTTCCCGGACCGGGGCATGAACCCGTGTCCCCTGCATCGGCAGGCGGACTCTCGACCACTGCGCCACCAGGGAAGCCCTAACACATAACTTTCTACTCCTGCTCCCTTGTGTGTGCTGCAGTCCCACCCATTCCCGCTGCCCCATCCCATTTCCATTCTGAAATCATATATCCAAGATCCTTTTGCCCCTGTTGAACATGTTTCTTTTCCATTAAACACTTCCCCTGTTTCATAGTTTGGCTAGCTCTTTTTCATTCTGAAGTCGGATCAAATTTAACTTCCTTAGATGAAGTCTTGATTCGTTATTGCATCCCTAGCACCTAGAAACAGCTTATACATACTACATGCTTGTTGAATGAATAAAGTGAAATGGAATTGGAATACTGGGTTGGAAATTAAGTGAGAAACCAGATTAAGGTTATGGATGCAGAGAGATGATTCTCCATTCAGTCACGTCTGACCTTTCCTTCATTGCAGTAGGCCTTTATACTCTGTTTCTCTGCATGAGGAGAAATGTCAAAGAGCTTTGCTCTCATAAACCTCACATCACTGAAATTGGTGCGCCTGATTTTCCATGGCAAGGATGTATTAAATGTTCACTGCTTCTCTACTCTTGTGATCACAACCTTGCAAACATTCTGCATCTGGTTTCTGAGGCTCTTTATTGCCCCATTACCAATAACTTGGGCTGATTAGTGTCTTGTAGACTCTCACTTTCCTGCAACTATACAAGCTAACATTCCTAATGACTTTGTCTATAGATGTAAGGTGCCAGTTGCTTGAGTTACTGCAAAAATGATCACTATAGAGCAGCCATATTTTTAGGATAAAGATCAGAAGCAGACACACCAGTGCGCAGCTTTCTGTCACACCACACTTAACAAGTTACAGAACACAAACCTTTCACTTCTTCAGTAGAATATCCTGGGTATATTCTGTTACAGTATTGCCAGCTGTTTGCAGTATATTCACATTCCTATGGGAGATTGGTTCTACAGAAGCAAAGGGAGGAAAAACTTCAATAAGAGGATGGTCGTCTACAGAGTAGAGTGCAGCAGAATGAAGAGTGGCACCTGAGAAAAGGCCACTGGAAATTGGTATCACTGATCATTTGGAGAGAGCAGTTTCAGTAGAGGTGTGCATGGGCCTGGGACAGAGGGACAGAAAAGGAACAATAAGTGATTAAAGGTGAGTTAGTGGAGAGGATGTGATTTTTTGAGAATTTCTGAGGTACATAAAAGAAGATACAGTCTTTGGCTTTGCTTTTAAATGTAGGAAAGATTTCAGTTTGGTTACAAATAGGCAAAACAAAAGCATGGGAGAAAAACCAAAGATACAGAAGAGGCAAGAGGGCAAGAGCTGGGGTTGAGAGCATGCGTGAGGAGATTAGCCTTGGCATGTCTTCTAAACAGAGGATGAATGACTAGAGTGCAGGTGGGGGAAAGGGATACTAGAGGAGAGTGGTCACTGAATGACCTTAGTCCTACTTGTAAGAGAGGGGGGTTGAGGTCATTTTCCTGGAGGGTATGAAGAGAAGAGGGTAGAGCTTTGAGACCCAGGGACTCTTTATAGCTTTGTAAAAGCATGCATGTACTTAACAGATCCAGAAAGGATCTAGAAATTTAAAAGTGGTTTCATTGGGATCATTGTTTGAATTCACAACGTTTTTTTAAATTTAAAATTTTTAAAGGAGAACTGAATGGAGCAAATGCCTTCTGTGGGGCATCAATCGTTGGGGTAAAAATGTGGAAAAGAATGGTAGAACCAAAACCTGGTTCTAAATTAAATTATTAGGTTTCTTTTCCTGCTCCTCTTCACTTTTTTAAAAGGTAGAAGTATACTTGTAATGATTCTAAAGTCAAGTAGTATAGAAGGACATGGTGAAAAGCTAAGAATCACAAAATATGCCTCTACCACCAAGTTTAGCTCCTCTACCACTGGAGACATTCAAGCTGTTTTGTGTTTCTTCTGGTAGTTGCCTTCATGCCTCTCAATAGTATGTTTATACCACTGTTGCTTAATTTCTTAATTTTAAACATAAATTAATAGTTTTCAAGACTGATAAATGAGGATTAAGCTTACATTTCCCACCTCCCTTCCCTCCCACCCTCTTTCTAGGATCATATCACTACTTTTGATTCCTCTATAGGCTTCCTTTACAATGTCTAATATATTTTCACCATTATTTCTTATCCCATTGGCTGTCAACAGTATTTCTTGTATCTCTAGTCTGTAATATGACAATATTAACACCACTATCCTTCCTTTTGACTCTCCTCCCTTCTCTTGGCCTTTGTCATCTGTGTTCTTACCTTATTAAGGTTGATAACACTTGCATTCTATTTTATAATCATTATTAATAGTCCTCTTAGCTTTATAGGTTGATATAGTTCACTGCAGATCACAGTGTATACTATGATTTCATTTTTTTAAATCGCTTTTTGTTTTTCTTGGTGTTTCTAATTATTTTTTCTCTTCATCCTTTTGGCCTCTATCATAACCACAATTATTTTAATGTCTCCCATCACATCAAGTATTCTATAGAGTCATCCTTTTACTCCAGAAAACTCCCCTGTAGGCAGGTCTCCTTGCTTCAGTCCGAACTTGTTGATTTCTTATCCTAATGCACAGTCGTCATCTTGGGACTCAGCTGCTCTCCTGAACTGAATCCATTATTTTCTAGATTACATACATGGCAACCATTGCCTTTTGCCAGTGTCTTATGTCATATTCCCCAGAAGTGGGAACTTCCCTAGAAGTGGAAGTTCTTTATTTTTTAAAAATTTCATGGATAGTTTTATGTGTCATGAACATCTTTCTCCAGTCTGTGGCTTGCTTTGTCTTAGTTCGTGATATCTATTGATACATTCCTAGTTATATTTTAGAACTTAATTCAAACATACCTTTGTGAAAACTGAATATTCCCCTCCCCTACAACATGTTAAATGTTCCATTTTCTGAGACACAATAACCATTTCCATATAACACTGTTTTAGCGCTTAATCACAATACATTCTAATTGACTTCATTTATCCTTTCTTACAGGAAAATTATCTTATTTTGCTCCAGCACTTAGCCTAGTGCCTGGCCGTTTTAAGTGCCCAATAAATATTTTCTGAAAGAAACTATACCCTTGAGATATAGCCATTCCCATTCACCACATTCATCCCATATACCACTCTATAATGGTCAGGGTTCTTAATCACAAATTCATAGTTGGCTCATTTAGGCGAAAATGGATTCACTGAAAGATTATCAGGTCACTTACAAAATTGTTAGAAAGGCTGGAGAAACAGTCTTGATGTAAATCTGGGAACAACCCCAGAAACGTGCTACAGCAATGGCCTGATGTGGATGCTGCTGCTGCTACCACTGCTGCCACCAACCACTGAAAGCCAGGAGCCCGACTTTGATGTGACCACTGTT